>NC_141343.1:8765000-9992500 GCF_037954235.1 Aulostomus chinensis | reverse complement strand
TCCACTTTCCCAGCAGGCTTATAAATTACCAATGGATGCATGGTGGAATTTTGGCTTCACAGCTCAATACATGGCTGGGAGCCACCATCTCGCGCCATACTTAAACTTACATGAACAAATGTGTGTGGCAGTTCAGTACTACTAAGACTCTGACCCCTCTGTTGGATGCGAGCCCAGCTGCTGTGGCTGGGGTGGGGGCGGCAGATTGGTGGGTCTGGAGGTAGCAACAATAGACCGCTTTTAGTGTATTTACCCTCACGGCTCAAATGTTGTTGCCTACCTTTGAAGCTATATTTGAATTTGTGCTCAAACGCTCCAGTTTACAAATGTTTGCTTGTGAGCACGTGGAAGAAAGCGTCAATGAGTTTGCCCTCTTGACTCTTTTCCGTTTGGCCATACCACTTCTCCGAAAATATCCTTAGAATTATGACTCATGATGTGTCCTCTGAAAATAAGACCCTTGATGTGTTCTTGCACACCCTCCTTTGATTGCAGTGTCACCATTTTATGAGATTCTCTATTTTCATACAATGTTGCAGTTGGTGTTGCAGTTGGCCAGAGAGAGCACTGATGACAAGTCAGACAGTGTCCTTGAGTGAAGCAGCTGGACAGAGAAGGTCTTTTGCTCATGACGTAGTTTGACCTGTTACCTCCTTCTTAAATGTGTTCTGGAATGTATAGGCTGAATTTAATGCTTTAAAATGATTATATGAGACTATTTGGCATAAATTTGGTTATTTTGACATGAAATTAAGTTCATCACAAAGCTTTTTGAGTTGCACACACAGTACCTGTTTCTCACATCAAACAACAACAGAAAAAAAGGGTAAAATATGTGCAGGAGAAATGTATCCTGCCAACTCCCCGAAGCTCAAATAATGAAAAATGCGATTTTAAATACAGAACATTTCAAAAGAAAAAAAAAAAAGCAAAGAAATTACAATGTGTAATAGGTTTATCTAAGTATGAAATCTAACTGAGGTGCTGAAATACAGACTCTAACCTAACAGAGCCTTCAGAAACGAGCATGATACGAACCAGAGCGTCCACAGATTGAACATTTCTTCAATAATTCTGAACTGATTTACAAATTCCAGAAACAAAACAACATTAATATTGATATGCTGATGGAAAGTAAAAGGTGAAACTCATCCTTGAGGACAGCGCACCACCTTGCTGGTGGACAGAACGCAGTTATCTTGTAGTTTGCCCTCAAAACTAAAAAGCACGCTGGCAATAAGTTGCATGATACTTCGTCGCTCAGAAACTCTTGAAAGATGGACAGCACAGTGACCTCCCGCACTAAAAAACAAAACAAAACAAAAAAACCTCTCAGACTGGCAGAACATAACACGTGAAGCTTTTTCCTGTTGGTACAAATTCATGTCAACTTGCCCGTACTGGCAGAAGATTGCAAATTGCTTCTAAATGCATTTTTCCTTTCCTTCATCAACACCTTTGAGCCTGACTGCCAGTAAAGGTTTCCTGTTGCATTTCATTGGACTGAAACGTGTGACTGCTCTGCCATACAATGAAGCAGTTCTAAATGAATATCAAGATTCTAACTGAATTCTCAGATGCCCGATGACCCCCAGCCTTGGTTCGCCCTGCGCCGTGTTCTCAGTTACGGTTGTTGAGCTGTTGTTTTTCTACGAGGCTGCAACTTATTTATGACTACTGTCACCAGAAACTGTTTCTATGTGTGTGTTTATGTGCAGTTGTAATGTTGAAAGGGAAGCTGTGAAGAACTTTTTGGAGGATTTCCAAGAAAGTTTGCGAAGGTCGGAAAACTGTATGTCCTAGAAATGTATTCACAAGTGTCATTGTATCTCTTTTTTTTTTTTTTTTTTTTTGATGCTGGATCATTTTGTGCCGAGTGGTCAGTTGATTGAGGACCTTGTCTGATCTTGTTCTTGCTTTTCTCTGCATTGATCACATTCTGTCAGTGGCAAGCAGGGAGGAAAGTGTTCCTCAAAATATCATTAGCAGCTGAAGCTGTGGGTAATCACATACGGTATCCGAGCCTTTGCCCAGCCACACAAGTGTCTGTGTGTGTGTCTGTGTGCGTACGCACGCGTGAAGCATCTTGGATGCCATCGTGCAACCCTGTGAGTTATTATGTGGTGACAATGTTACAACACCTCGGACCCTGCAGCAGGCAGCACAGCGTCCTGATATGGCCAGGGTCAAGTAAACCAATGCTTGTGGCTCTTCATAGCCAAGTCGAAATAGGTACAACTTGTCTCATAGGACAGAACATGCAGAGCCTATTGGGTCAGGAAACAGGGTGAAAGTGCACCCGGCCAACAACCATGGACTGGGAATGTGTAGGAACATACAGTACCAATCCAGTATCTGGACTGCTCGCCAACGCTGACATTCATGATGCAGATGCAGATGTGGGAGTTGTGCAACAGGACTTTGCACATAATTGGATCGGCTCTACCATGAATTCAAGGATTCAAGGACCTTGATTGTCATACCACTCACATTTCCATGTTGGTGGTACGAAAATTGAACTCTGGTCCCGGGATAGCAAGAGATAGCATATAGAGAGTAGAGAGCAGAAATAGGTATTTACAGACAGAAAAGATATTTAATATAATAATAAATAAATATATAAATATAATAATAAATAGATATTTAATATATAAATAGATAAGAAGAATGTATATGTACAAGGCAAGAATGTATATGAACTGCGATCGTGTCGACTTTTATTACTTTCAAAACGTACTCGACATAAAAAAGTACCTTCGGACAACTTTTGTCACGATTGTGCATGACATAAATAAACTGAATCGTCGAACACTGTTGAATAGACAGATAAGCCTTGCTAGCGACACGTAAAGCATTCGGGATACATAGTTTTACTTATGTTTCCATTTAATCGTGAAGAAAAAATGTTAAATGTGATGTCGCAAACAAGGAAGCGCAAAGTCCATGTGTTTTCATCGATAATTCAGTTTGTTGTTTCCCTCAATCTTTTCTAAAGTGACGCTTCGAGATGAACATCAAAATATGTTGATGGAAGCTCTACTTCCCGCATGTGGAGCTCACGAAGGTGAAATCCAGACTCCTTTTTTTTTTTTGCCACAGCAGTTCACGACGGCGGCTGTGATTGTGGCAGCTCTGTGCAGACGGCTATGAGGGAGCTCGCTGCTATCATTTAGCAACAGGTAATCGGATGCGATGCATTGTTCATCGCTGCGGGGGATTTCAACCTGCTAATTCTCACTGAAAGTAGAATTCCCACGGAGCAGTTTTCTCCCTCCACTCCTGATCGACGTACGATGAGAATAATATTCCCGTTTCTCAAAATATTAAAGGAGTCGCCATAGCAATTAGCTCTCCTAAACCTGCTTGCACGTGAAGCCTACTTGACTTGCGGTTCAAATGAATTGCTTTGGAATACATTTAAATGTAAGGTGTTTTTTTTTTTCCATGAGAAGTGATTTGTGGGTGCAAAAACATTATATGCTGAAGTTGATTCGACTCTTCCGAACAACGCTGCTTGGAAGTTTTTACTCTGAAACATTCCTCAAGAGCTGTATTATGCAGACTTGCTCTTCTAAGTATTTACTAACACAGTTGTTCGTCTTTGCTACTGGAAGTCACCAGTACAAATAGTTTGAATAGTTTCTGCGTGAATGTCTGTCCAAGCCTCAAAGGTGCAAACTGCCAGTCACTTCACATGTCTGTATAGAAACCAAAGGAGAATTTATTTTTTTGACCCAAAATAACCCGGCTTCTCAGCACCGTAGAAGCATTTCCACCCGGCAGTCCACATTCCTAGATTCATGCAAACAGAGACAACATAATCTCTATTCAGTGTGGAAGGTTGGAAATAGTGTTAGAAAAAAGAAAAAAACAACTTTCAGTTTCATCCAAATTCAAATCGGGCTCTTTGTGTCATTCACTCAGAGGTCCTGACTGTGTGTTTTGTAGTGTAACAGCCCAACATGAAACGTGTGAAAAGAGAGCTGGAGAAAGAGAGCGCTCTCCCCTCCGGCGGTGTCTCTCGAGGAAACACGCTGCCTAGATCCATAGTGGAAATAAAGGAGTACAGGGAGTGTGCTTTTTTTTTTCCATTTGCGCGCCCCCCCCCCCCCCCCTTCTCTTACGTCTCCCACTCTCCCCAGGGTTTCAATTACTGTCTCCCTTCACCTCTCATTAGCGCGAGCGGGCCGCTCATTCTTAATGCTCACACATACTTATTCGCAAATTTTAAACTGAGATGGAGTACATGCGAGCGTGCAACACTCCGAACCGCTAAATCACATACGTTTCAGCTCTGTAAACACAGCGCTGTGGTTTCCCTCATGTCTTTAACTTGTGTGAAAGGTGTACTGACAAACACCAGTTGTCCGTCATCATTCATATTCATCATTTTCGATCAAATTCAGAGCATCGTATCAGGAACCACCGAGCATCTTGCATGATTGATGGTGTTAATTATCGCAGGCTGATGTTTCACTTTCTTTCTCAAGGCAGATAAAGTTCCAGTAATATGGTGAAAGACAGCGGCGATGACGTGCTTTATGTTGTTGCCATCAACTTAGAATAATATGGGCATCGTTTCATACCTTTTCTCAATATTATACTGATTTCCCATTTTCTTCCTTAAGTAGGACATTTTTCCCAGATGACAGTCAGTCTTTGGCTCTGCTAGCTGAGCTCACCACTCTCGGAGCCAGAGTCACTCTTGAGACTAATACAGATGGGCAGAGGCATATTTAAAGAAACACTCCAGTATTTTATAACCTGGGCCATTATTTTCCATGTTTTTGTTGAAAAGAAATTCTTCATACGGACCACTATTATTCAAACCCGTGTTCACGATTCTCAAACTGGGGTACCCGTACCCCCAGGGTTATACCAACAACATCTGTGGCCTCCCAGAAGTCCTTCACCAAAAATGACCAATGTTCCAGGTTTTTCCCCAAATACGTTCTGCAATGGCCTGCTTGCTCTCTTCCTCTGATTGAGGTGTGACCCCGGGGAGCCTGCTTCTTTTTTTCTTTTTTTTTCCCCTACAAGAATAAAGTGTAATTGCACATCCGCTACAGCCGGTGGCAGTGACGCTCTCATTGTCAGAGTGTGCGCAGGGAGCTCTATGGTGTAAGGGCTTTTTTGGATCGAGCACGCACAGCACAGAGCGGGAGATATGAAGTTCAGTGAACAAACCCTCAAGAGACACCATGGAAAAATATTTAACAGGGATGAAAAGAAAGGCGGAGGGAGACGGAGGTAATGAGACAACCGATTGTCTCCCGAAAGCAAAGACAAGGAAATTTGACAAAGCGCAGTCAGCGCTTGGCTTCCCCCTGACTACGGTGGGAGACGTTTACTCAGTCAACACACCGGCCTTTCAACAAACAATGTTGATAAAGTTATTCTTTGTTGTAAGTCGGTCAAAAAATATTTGTCGTTTAAATACTAGAAAACTAGGATTTTTTTTTTTTAATATCAGGCAAATCGATGCACTTTAAATCTAGACTAAAAACAATGATAAAGTAAGTCTTTGTTGTAAGTCGATCTGTATTTCTTCCTTTTTTCTTGTTTTCTTTAATGTTAATAAGGATGCAATGCATGCAGAGTCGTACTTAGAACAATTTTATAGACAAATGATACTATTTATAGTCACGGCGGAGAGTGGGGGGGCGCAAAATGTTTTCTTCTTTCTAGAAAATAATTGAGAAGCACTGCGCTAATACATCTCAATACATGCACATCAAGGGAACAAGTACCCTTCAGTCAGATGCAGAGCAGGGCTACGGTAGGCTCCTCTTGGGATATACATCCAGTAGGTTTATGTTGATTTCACTAATGGTAGTTAGCATCCAATATTCTGCCTAACTTGCTCGAATATGAGTAAATAAATCGATCTTAACCCACACCCATGGGAGTAGAAGTGAGCGCGGGACATTAGAAGACTACTGAAACCATTTTGTCCAGTCTTTCAGTACTATTTGTTACAAAATTAGTATTCATGTCGTGGCGCTAGCCTAGCTGCTAGTGCTGGTACTGTGGGGGGCGGTTGAATGCATCGCAGGTACAGGACTTGGAAACCATGGATACTTTCGGGAATTTGTTGTTGTTGTTGTTTTTGTCAAAGTCTCTCCCCTTTAAACGGAACTTTTACAAGATAACTTTAAATTGTGGAACTGCTACAAATAAGGGGCCAATATTACGATCATTTGGCTTAGATGTTTGAATGTGCTGACCTTTCGTATCGTTGGAGTAAGAGGCGATCGATGAGAGGGACAGCGTAGAGCTCGGCAAACCGGTGGAGTCGCTGTGGATGCTGTGATCCGATGCCCACAGAGGAAGTGGTTCTTATAATGCAGATGTGTGAGAATTTGACACGACGCAGCTCTGGGTCACTGCCTGAGTGGATTTCACCCTGTGATCAGTTGCGCTTGAGATTCTTTTATATCTCAGACCTAAGGGACACACGGGAAACTATGGATCATGTGAGATGTTGGAGACTTCAGTTACATTTTAGACACGCGTTTGTATTGGCTCCTTTCAATGGTTACGTGACACGCCTTACACCTCCACGTTGTCCAGCGACGCAGAGGGGGTACCCTCAACGTTGGCTGTGGACGTTTGGGGGAGTTAACCAACATCTGTCTTTGATGAATTGGGTTGGGACCATGTTAGCCCTGCACGCTAGCTGCAGCCACTTCAGAAATCAAACAATTTAAATAGTTTTGGTCCTTTATCAATAATTTCACCCCCAAAACAGTCAAATGGGCCCGGAAATGTCCTTTAAGCTACGCATACCCAAGAAACACACTAAATACAAGCTTCTCTTTACTTCAACATCACTGGAAATGACCTCCCAACCTTTCTACCTTCACCTGTCAGCGGTCACACACCCAGGGTATCACTCTGGCGAAAGAGAAGAAGGGGCCATCTGGTTGAGACATCTGAGTTAGCCAGCAGGCTAATTCTGCTAATACAGATTAGCTCCCATGGGAACTGCAGTATTGATTGGACAACAAAGGCTTGGAGAAAAACGCTCCGACATTCAATTATCCACACCGATAGACATAATGCCATTCTACTCCTCCTGCCGTCCCTCCCTCCCCCTTTACCCCTCTCCTTTCCTCTCTCTCTTCTTATTCCTTCACCATAGGAATCAGTGAGTGAGGTCATAAGAAAACAAACAAGCAGGTGTGTGTGTGCACGTGCGTGTGTGCACGTGCGTGTGTGTGTTTGTGTGTGTGTCTGTGTTACCTGATTGTGATCCTCTTTTGAGTGAGTGTGGAGTGTTTTCTCTGCTCTGGCTTCTCTCACTCTCTCTCTGGATCGCTTGCTTTTTATTCAAATTTCCATTGTTTGTTTATTTCACCATTTACAGATGTGATTTCTAATGTTCAGGGGAAATTGTGTTCATTCCACCGCTATGCATCAACAAATGATAAAGATATGTCAACATGTGACATATGCTGCCTTCAGAATGGTCTGATTTCCCTTGAGGACGCAGGTTTAATGGACTATCTAAGTGTACGGGAAGAGTGACGTGTTGGTCGCATCCCAATCAGTCGGGTATGACAGGGTGTGGCCAATACACAGGATTAATAACACATTCAAGGCATTTCACACTGGAGAGAACAGTGTCCAGGTATTTGACTTGTCATTCAGGGCATTTTATTGAGCACTACCCTTCTGTTTCTCCACCCAAATGTCAATACAATCCAAATAGCTCATCCATTTCCAGCGCTCGTGTATGCAATGCGTCAAAATCAACTGAGCATGTTTGCATTAGCCGTAGCTCCGCACCTGCTTTACACACTCACAGCACAAGCCCCTCTCTCATTAGCTCCTGCCGTTAAAGCTAACTGATTGCCTCCCTTCAGGGCTGCACGCCATTCAGCTCCTATTCCTTGAGAGGCAAAGGCTTCTCATTTCCTGCAGCCAATGACACGTGAAGGCAGCACAGGTAACAGATGCGAGTGTGTGGGGACACGTGCGTGCAAACACACACAAAAGTTTTGCGCGACATGCACACAGGCGGTCATCACCATTAGACAAGCATGGTAGTGCTTGAGTGAGTGAAGTAAACGACTCCTGATCTGAGAGAATTATTAGCTAATGGCTGCAGCACATGGACAGAGTGTGATCTCTGAGGACGAGATGAAAGGGAGGGAGAGAGAGGTGGGAGGAGTGAAGCAGAAAGGCAACTAGAGGGGCATAATCAAAAGAATATTGCACACTTGGATCAGCATCATTGAGTATAGCCATGTCTGTCACCTAATGTGAAACTTCATCAGTGAGATAGAGGTCTGTCTTTTCTGAAATGTCAAGGTGAGAGAGTTGCTTGTTGCTTGCGCCTTATTATTTTCCAATTACTGAAAATGTTGGCAAAGCGTTAATGAGTAACTCAAACTTTAAAGAACTATGTTGAAGGGGAAATCTGTTGTGTGACTCCTGGGAATGCACGTTCCTGGCGATGAAGCATGGACACCGGGCAGGTGGGATTCAGCCGCACATACAGCCAGCGAGCTAATTCCAACAGATGGAGAAAAATTGTGAGCTGCGCTATGACGGCGTGACATTAGTTTATGTGCTGCTCGTCCTTTGCTCTTGAGGACAAACCACCGAGCACATAACAAATAGGAACAAATATAGAAGAGGTTTGGTTGCCCAATCATGAAAAAGGCGGTCTCTGTTGCATCTTTGGTGTCTTTTTGGTCGGAATTCGGATTCAACAATGGGGGGAAACTGTCCTGATCAAGAACAGGAATACTTCAACTTGGCTGCATCCATGTAAAAGAGTACATACGACACAAACTTCCTCTCCCTTGATTCCCAATCTTACCACTGTCTCGGTTGGATATCCGTACCAACAAATGTGGCTGTGTCTGCGTTTGGGAAGTCGAATGAAGTTATATATCCTGATGCTGCACTCGCATCTCCTCTGGTTCGTTGGTGCAACCGTGTAAGGGGCAGCGGAAATCGCGGGGGGCGTTGTCTGAACCGCCCACGTACAATGTTCCTCTTGTGAAACAGAAAAAAAATGTGGCTGATGACTCCATGTGTGATAGAGGACACATGTGGGAGTCAAGGGTGGAACAAGGACCAGGACAGCTTGGATATGGTGTAGAAGTGGCGATTTACAACTGGGGAGGAAAGGGAGGGATAAGAGTTTCATAAACACCCAAACGATACAAGGGAACGACCCTTTTTTCAGTCAGTGTAAATGGGTGTGTTTTCAATCAGCCTTGATCAAATAAAATGATTGAATAAAATTTATGCTTCAATGTAACCTTTTTTTTCCCTTCTCTTTATTAAAAGCAAGAAAACAAAATGAACATTTTCATTCATGATCGAAATGAAACACTTTGATAAAAAAAGAAAAAGATGTCGGCTATTTTGCTCAGCTTTGCTTCGCGTGCCGTTTTAGTCGACTACTTCACTATGCAGCAACATTTCCTTTAGCCATCAGATCCACTCAGCATCTGATGTGTTCGCAGCTGCTGCAGACTAAGCCAGGTTATGAAGCACCTCAGTAGGATGCATGCAAATTAATTGCTTGCTAATTCAGAAAGCTTGGCCAATAAATACCTTTCATCCTTAATTTTGTCAGATGGCCTCAATACCTATCGTGGCCGTTGGAGTAGTTTCTGAGCGTGTGAGCCAAAGTCGCACCTTTCCTTATGTAACAGAGTTACGATTGCGCAGCCATTTGTGTACAATGTATCCCATTCATTTGATTTCATTTTCAAATTCTGTTTGCTGTATTACCTGACCAATTAAGTCCCTCGTTTTCAAGTGGAACATTTGTTTGTCTTTGTACACAGACCCTTACCTCTGTGGGACCACCCTTTTTTGGGGAGGGAGTCTCCCACCCTTAATTCCCTCCTTTAATTCATGTAATCCATGGAAGTGGTTCTTTTTGCAGTTTATTGTTGTTAAACTGTTTTATTTACGGCATTATTTTTTTTTGTTTTTGTGGGCCCGACATTGACTTTCCATCACTTAACTGGAGTATTATGTGTTTCAAGTTTTTGTTACGTGCACGATGGTGCAGTGGTCAGCGCTGTCGCCTCACAGCAAGAAGGTTCCGGGTTCGAGTCCTGGCTCCAGCACGGATCTTTTTGAGTTGAGTCTCCATGTTCTCCCTGTTCCTGTGTGGGTTCTCTCTGGTACTCCAGCTTCCTCCCACAGTCCAAAGACATCAAGAGGGGACGAGGCTGATTGATACTCTAAATTGACTGTAGGTGTGACTGTGAGTGTGAATGGTTGTCTGTCTCTATGTGTTGGCCCTGTGATGGACTGGTGACCTGTCCAGGGTGAACCCCACCTCTTGCCTGAAAGCTGCTGGGATAGGCTCCACCCCCCCCCCCCCCCTCCATGACCCTTAACAGGATAAGTGGAAGAAATTGGATGGATGGAATTTTTTTATGTGTTTTACATGTAAATAAATACTTTCTGTAGACCTTTACCCCCCTCCCACCGCCACCGCATTATTGCACACCATAGGAGAGGGACCGATATTCACTTTCCATCACTCTACTGGAGTATTATTTGTTTTAATTTGTCAGAATAAACACAGGCTGATGCCAAAAGTATCCTCGTCTGTGCCTCTAATAAGAGAACACAACGCACTGGCTCATCGCTAATATTTAGTGAGTCTTGCACTTTATAATTTCTTGGGTCTTGAACCAAAGAGATGCCAAACAAAAAAAATGCCACCGGACAGTGGTGTCAGTCAAGAAAAGACAGCGCTGTATTACAGGAACGCATCACCCCTCTCACCACCACCCAAAAGTAATTTCAGGGTTAGGGCAAAGGAGCCAACTTGTTCAAATGAAAAGGCCCTCGATGAAGAGAGGAGGCCATTTTCCGCTGAAGCCGAATTGACTGTTGCAAAAAAGAGGCATGACCGAGATGAAATTGGCTCACCTGAATTTGCTCCCGTGTGGGAGATGGGGGAGAGTGGACGAGATAGTCGCAAGAAGAAGAACGAGACCATGAAAGACAAAAGGATGGGAGAGCAGAAGAGGGAGAGAGGTGATATCATGTAGTATGTATGATCTTATCTTAGCCTGCGGTGATGGGAATGTCCGTTTTAGTCTCTACGCAGAAGACTCTCACACTCATCATCAATAATAAACCCTCATCCCATGAATGAAATATTTACAACTCATCTGCTGTGTGTACTCGCTGAATGTAATCTCTTCATACACATTTATAAAGTAATATTTCTCTGATCGATTCAAAGGATTATATCGAGCAAGTTAATGAGCTTGTATGTGCGGTAGTTTAATCTACATCATTGTAAATCTGAACAATATATACGGCCTCACATATTTGGAGTCTCATTCCAATCCATGTAAGTCTTGAATCTGCATTTTTAAACAGATATAAGCCTTGATATGATCAGAGACAAAACCTGACGTAAGTACGATGCAACTTCTTCTCCCCCATCTCGTGATCGTAATTTCACGTCAAATTTCTCAAATTACTTGTAATCTGGAGTCTGTCCTCAGCAACTTGGAAACTCAGTGAAACTTTTTGCTCGGCCAGTATCAGCCTTTTATGGCCTAGCATAATTGGGACCATAAACCTGGTCTGAGCCTCATTCAATAATGATTCCCTGCTCCAAATACCTGCTGGCCTTTAGCAGAATATTACTTATTAAGCACTCAAAAATCTAGCGGAAGTATTATCCGTAAGGTCAAGCGTGGAGAATCTTTCAGAGAGGCAAGACTTTATGAGCTCAGCTTCTCCACGCATTGCAGATGGCATGCTAATGGACACTGAATGCCATTTTAGGCTGTTTGTCCCCTCCAGTATTCTCACGGAAGCAGACAAGTAGACGAGAAAATGTTTATTTTAGGAACAGAGTTTGGTCAATCCGCAGCTCAGTTCAGGAAGATGATTGTTCAACGGTTATGTCACACTGTCTGCCTTCTCTATTACTTCATCTCTCTTATGAAAAATAAACTTTAGGGGAAAAAAATAGCGATTTAAAACATTTAGCCGCACAAACATGCCAATCTGAAACGTGTGCATAAATTATCTGTAATCTGAGATTTATTCGGTTAAGATTTAAAGTATTTTTTGGGGGGGTGGAGCAGTGAATGTCTTGATGAAGAAGACGGGTTAAGCCTGTCCCATTTTCACCGGCAGTAACACATGATTTGTTGACCACTGTTTTAACTATGAACTCACAATCTGATACGTTAACATGGGATGATACAATCCTTTCTTCTTTTACCACAATCATGAAGTCTTTGCGCATGGCACGGCAATCCTAGCAGTTCTAGCAGTGCTTTGACAAATTCCCTATGAATTGTACCTGATGCGACGGTGTCGTTAAACGGTTTACGTCGATCAAGTCCGAGGAATCTTTACTGTCCAGTCACGTTTTGGATGAGTAACTCAGTGGCAGCAGTTACATACATGGATAGAAATTTCCCAAGTCTGCTCAAACCGCACATCATTGTGGAGCCACGATTTATACAGTGGGTCAAGTCCAGGTCCTGGGCCTGTTTACCCTTGTGGGTTAATCCCCAAGGGGGTCCTTGACAACCCGACAGTGATCAGACTGCACACTCCAGGGCAGATGCTCAGGAAAAGGTCAAAGTTGAGAGGTCAGACTCGCCTTGATGAAATGATAACAAATTAGCAGTGCTAATGATAGCCATAATAAAAGAGCATGGTTCAAAAGGGTAGTCAGAGTTGTTGTTGTTTTTTTTTAATTTTATGACAGAGTACTAAGAATAAACCTGCAAAGCTAAACAAATCATGTTTTCCATTCATCACCATGACAACAATTGTTTTTTTGTTGTTGTTTTTATTAGTGAATAAGCCATGCTGCTTCATTCAGCGAGCGCCGAATACCATAAACACTGAATTTATTTTCATAAGGTAACAAGGTAACATGCTGAGTTTTGTTTTTTAGCAACTTTTAAGTTAACGTAGCATAATAATCAGATCCAGGTCCCTGCATAAGTGTTCGGACTTCTGATGTGCGTGGCATAACAACTTAACAGGTGAAAACACCTTAACGATGTAGCAGTTTCTTGTTATAAATTTTCCTTTCACTTTGTGGAGTTAGAAATATACCTTTGATGTCTTTGGCTACTGAGAGTGTGAAATGTGCCTGTCACAATTGTTTGAGACAAATCTTGTGTATGTTTTCATGTTCAGAGTAACGCCTCGGCCTGTCTTGTAACTTTCAATCCACTCTCTCTTGTCCTCGTACTCCAAACAAAATCATTTGACATTGTGTTGTTGCAGCGAAGTGCTTGATTTCTTTAAGACAGGAGTTCAATCATCCCTGCTATCCTTCAGTGTCACATCGGATTTTTATCACATGATATTCAAGGCTATGCTGTGTGATTATCCCTTGACAATAGAGATAAAAGCTCTGCGTGTCTGTTCCACAAACACACTTCTCAAAGACACACCCACCCATGATACACAGTCTTGAAGGATCTCTCTACTTATGTACACTCACTCACTCACACACACACACACACACACACACACACACACACACACACACACACACACACACACACGCAAGCGCGATGAAAACCAAACCTTTAGTAGTGTATAACCCCTCCTCCCCTTTAAGTCAACAGAACACCAGGAGCCCATAGAGGAGCAATTGTTTTTAGTGCGGGACCCATAGTGTACCTATTGTGAGCCAAGGCCACCATCATCAGAGAGACAGAGGAGAGAATCATCCCTGAAAGAATGTCACAGATCGCTTCCCTCCCTCGGCTTCCTCTCCCAGGAGACTAGCAAAGAACAAGGCGAATCCATCCGATCGAATGTCACGCAAATACACAGCCCCCACGTCCAGCAGTCCTGTGATTGCTGTTGGTATACCCTGGTTATTGACCCGTGCTGTGTAAGATGTGTGAGTTTCTGACACTGTATGTTCAGGCTTGTGTGTGTGTGTGTGTGTGTGTGTGTGTGTGTGTGTGTGTGTGTGTGTGTGTAATGTTTGTATCAGAGACGGATTGGAAGGCCATCATGCGCTGAGCTGACCCTATCTCCAAGGCTCGGAGGCTGCATGGAGAGATCAGAGAGAAAGCCAAGCCCACTGTCTCCTACTGTGATGGAGGAAAGGTGTGTGTGTGTGTGTGTGTGTGTGTGTGTGTGTGTGTGTGTGTGTGTGTGTGTGTGTGTGTGTGTGTGTGTGTGTGTTAGAGAAAAGATGACATAGCCCAGAGCCCTTCTGCAGCCGAGTCGAAAAGATAAGAGAGCAAGAGAGATGGGCAGCTCCACAGATGGTGGAGGGCCTGGTCAAACTGTTAGTGTGTTGTATGTGTGAAAGATGACACTTGGCCACCTATATATGCATATTTAAGCGTAAACATTGTGACACAAAATTACAAGTTAAATGCAAAACAGTGTTGGGTCACTTCAGGCTGACTTTAGATAAAGGTGATTTTCCCCATTATTTGAATATTTTAAAGGATAAAGCAAGTTTTGTGTTATATGAGTAAAAAAAAAAATAACACCAGACCAAAAAAAACCAACAAAAAAACTTGTTAAGCTGTGTCTCAATACTTAATCATGTCAGTGGTACCAGCCCCAAGCCCATTCTTGCCTATTTTCTAGAGTTTGATTACAGAAATGGACCTAACTCCCTAAAGCAGCAGGGTATTGTAGGTTTTAGTAAATGGGAAAAACCTGAGACGAACGCTGCAACAGGGGGCTGATTTATGAATTTTAATCGTTTTTGCCTGGGCAGACTTTGAACAGTTTGTTGTTGAGCGATCTGGTTGAAACACCGGATTCTTCTTTTTCAAAATGAATCAACATGAACTATATGATGTCATCGGGGGGGCGTGACGCCCTGTTCTAAATTATGGTTGCAGATTTTTTCATCTCTGGAGGGTGTAATTTTTTTTAAAACCGTTGTGACAGTTTAGATCTCTCGTCTGAGGTCCATTAAGATGTCACATGTCTAAAGATTTTTTTGTTTTTGAGTGAAGTGTTTTTGGGTTTTTTTTTTTAATAAAAAAAGCACGACACACCGGGAAATCTGATTTGCTGTTGCTTCTTTACTGACTACAATAGAAGCGATGCATAGCAGGAAGCCTGCCTGCACAGTTGAACCACAGGTCCAGGCGGTGTCAGCAGCAGCTCCCCCTCTGGCTGCAGGTCCGCAGCAGCACAGCAAAGCCAGATTTGACCAAATTTATGTCTGCGGTAGGCTGGTTTCTGGCAGCAAGGATGGTGTGGAATTGAAGGTTGCCGTAGTCCTTTGAATAAGATGATTCAACAGCTGGCGAGCAGCAAACAAACCACGTCAGTAAGCAACAAACAACTATTCCTGGTTCTACTGGATATTAAAAATAACACGGTACATCTGGCTTTGGGTTCTCTCCTCTGCATCACTGCCCTGATGAAAACTGGCAGTACAATCAGAAAACCAGGCTAATCAGGCTCTAGCTATACAGTGGAGTTGTTGACAGTAATGGCATATAAAATATAAGAAATTGCCTGAATCACCCTTTTAGAGCATGCAGTCATTTACCCTTGTGTGCCAACTAACTCCTCCTAACTAGAGATCTACTTCCAATGCAAACATATTTCTGAATATTAGCTTTTCACCACAGTATACACACACACACAAGCTTTAAAATGTGGCTGGCACCCCGGGCTACAGCTGCTGTAGGCTTGAGGCTCCCCTCGCAGTGCTGTCTAATCCTTATGCAGGTTAATCCAACTCTGACCTCCTCTAGTTCTCACTGACCGATCATATCTCCTCCCCTTCCTCCTGCTCCCTCCCATACATTCGGCTCATACAGTCATTTCCAGCCACCCTTGTCTCCCATCACTTGCAATCTCTTCCTCACCATCCTCCCTCTATCCCGTATTTAGTCCTTATCTCTCTCCCTACCTCTCCCTTCTACTTTTGACCCCACCTTGCCGTCTCTCTTCCTCACTCACCTCAGAGTTGCCTTAAGGAGATTTCAAAGCCTATTCGGCAGCAGTTCTAACTGCCAAACTGATGGCCAGATAAAGTCCCCATTTACCTTGTCCTCAGTTTCCCATTAAAGCCCATTTTTGGGGACCGTAACTTTTGGAAATGGGAAGGAGCGTGGAGAAAAAGGAAATCAGCACTTGGCTACCCTTAAGCCCTTACTGCTGTTTATTTGCAGCAGCATGAAGGAGGAGAGGAAAGTGGGGAGAAGTAGAAATAGTCCTGGAAAAGGTGACTCCAAGTGTCAGTGGCCCTTTCCCCATAGGAAGGCGTTGCGGTGCATAGCTGCACCCCCGGGCAAGGTAGCTTCATGGCAGCAGAGATGGATGATCTGGAACAGCATACAGTGTGTGTTCGTCATTTTGCCCGCACGTGGGTGTGAGGCACTTTTAAAGAGTTCGATTAAATGTATATTTCATTACCAAGCTGGTAGGAGTGACGACTTCTGAGGGTCGCACTCGCGCATCATCCTGGGAAATCAGGTACTTAGGGCACCAACAGATTCCGTGATACGGATGAGGAGAGTAAAATATTCCGCATTGTCATTATCCATTTTGATTTTTGTTCCACTGAACTGTACGGAGGGTAAAAACTGACACGCAAACGGCCTGAGGCCTTTCAAATTAAGTTTGAAACATCTTGACATTTACATGAGCTATAGCTTACAGCTAATCCAGAATCTAAACTGCTGCTGTCCGTCCAGCACGCTAACGGGCATATGTGAAATTTTGCACCCCGTGTCTTTCTAAACAGACGTGAGCATGCTATTCTAGCTGTCAAGAAGGACACAGGTCAAGCAGCTGGAGGCGGCCATAAAAGTCATGTTCAAACACCACACTCGCAGCGTGATTTGATGCTTCGCATGTTCAGACTGGGTCATCTGAGATTATGTAGCATTCTCGTGTTCCACAATCAGATGAGTAGCAGCTCTCAAGTGAGGGGTTCTGGCTGCTGATTTGGTGCTGTGGGTTAGGGTTGGGTTGAACAATTTATGTACCTTTGCATAGATTTGGACATAGACTCCAGGAACAGGGTCAATGTAGAGGGGTTATTTGTAGCGGACAAAATTGGGAGAATCTGCCGTGGATGTTCAGCTGGATTGAGATCTGGAAACTGCGAGGGCCAGAACATATGATTGACATTTTCATCCTCCTTGAACCTTTCAGTGACCCCTCTCTCACTCTGAAGCATCTCAATGAATATTTTTCACGTGTGTTCAGGTTTTTTTTTTCCGGAATGTGTCACCCATCTATATTTTTTTTCCCCATGTTTTTGCTCTGTTTTCCATGCCCCTCTCGCATAACATTCACTGAGATTGTTATTGATAGCCGGGATTTTACAGTGAGCAAAAGCTCAACACCGGCAACTAATAAACTCACCCTTTCTTTTGCACATTTTTTCCTTGACTCTTAACCCTCCCTCAGCTCATGTATGTACATATGTAGTAATGCCCTCCAATATAAATCTTACCAGGGTCCCTTGATATCAAAGGAAGACTATATTTGGACCCAAAGGCTGTTTTCCTGCGCTGTGCACCAATCAAGGGCCAGGGAATGGGCTGTTAGTCCGGGATTAAAGCTAGGCCTCACCACATCCATCAAGGATGAGGCTGTACACAGCCCAGAGAGTCAGGGGAACACGAGTCTTTGGACCTAGATTGATCCACCCCAGCAGTTTTATAGATGCTAAGGAGAAGCAGGGTTTTGAAGGAATGCTAGCTCTGTTTCTCAGGAAGTACGGGGGAAGAACTTCTCCAAGAAGCAAAGAACATTTGAAAGTCTAGAGGGGATGCGGTCAAAAAAAAAAAAAAAAACAATTTTAAAGGGATTTATTTCTACAGGTAACTGGGGAGTTTATAATTGAGTTTCTGCCAGTGATGTTTGTCAAGAAGACAGAGATTAATGTGAGATTGTTGCCTCATTAATGTGTTGCATGCACTTAACTAAAATATTTATAAAGAAAAATATTCCTTGCACCTGGTCAGCCCATATATTTGCTGCTATCTTTCTTTTGCACATTTTATACCCTGACAGTTTCTGTGCTATCGCCATGTCCCCTCCAGCCCCGGAAAAGAAGGATTCCCTGTTGTTGTCACAGAGCGCCCTTCGCTTACCTGAAACAAGCTTGCTTTATTCCTCCCTTCTCTGCATACTGCCACATTGCCCCTTTCAAATGGAGGGCAAACCAAGCAGATAGCCTGGCCTTATCTTATCCCCATTCCCTCTCTCTCTCTCTCTCCCTTCCTCCCACCCCTCTCTCCCTCTCTCTCTGACAAGATGAAGGAAGTAGAAGGGGTTGTAGTGAGGGAGTAGGAGATTCTCATGCCTTAACGCTGTCCCACAGCAGCTAAGGGTGATGCGTGCACTGGTTTTGCGTGTAAGCACTGCTAATTGCACGCTGAGTCAAATGTCCGATGCATTATGCATTGTGCGCATAGATAGCTGTGGCCTTAAGATGCAGGAAGCCTATATACAAACTTGCGTGGTGCGTCATGACTATCCCATGTCACATTTCTCCCATACATGCAAGAAGCCACTCCAGTCGAGGGATCTTCGCCTGCGGGTGCACAAAGCTGAGAAGGCCTCTCTTCCCCCTCTTCGCTCACTCTCTGTTATCCCACTCGTCCCCCGACTTTCTTGTGATACATGATTGATCTATGTGCTGCTGGACTCAGGTGGGCTGGTTTTATCCAAAGCATTTCTCAGAGAAGACTTGTGCTTTAAATGATTTATGGCTGCGTGCCTCTTTTAGTGTGGGTATCTCACTGTGCATGGCTTTTTTTTCCTTTTTTGGCATGGCTTCATGCGTGTTAACTGGCAATGTTTGCTGCATTTTTTTTTCCTCATGAAACATCAGAAATATATAACCAACACGAACATAGTCACACCATGGGGAACAAAAACCCAAACATTACGGTCGGGGATAACATGACGGAGACTCGTCAAGTATTGCGAGCTCAAGAATTTTCCCCTGTACGCCCAATCAAAACGACAATAATCTGATTATAGAGTAATAATTGGCATTTCCTGCAGTCTGACAGGCTCAGAGAGCTGTGTTCGTATAGTGCAAAGGTCCTGATCCACACAGAACACTTCTATCCATTAAAAGACTTGTCAAATACCACTTGGTTCCCAACAGAGATCGCCAAACTAGGGCATGATTCTCACTTATAGTGACCACCTGCTTTTTGACAATCTGCCACGGGGAGAGTGAGAGACTTTTAATGTAGCCCTGTGAATGAGGTCAGTCCATTTCCTAGGTGTGTGTATATATGTGTGCACATGAGGGTGATAGAGGGAAAAGTGTATGTGGGAGGGTTTCCCCATAAGTGCCAATTAGTGGCAAAAGGCATCAGTCACACAGGAGGAACAGGTGGAGCGCGATCGGAAATGCCGGAGTTACATTTTCAGCATGTCAGGGTTAGAGTTGAGCTAACGAGAGTCTGCAAATATTTGATGATTTTTTTTTTATTATTTTAAGATCATTTTTATGGTCTCGGTGCTTTCTTGTAACGTTAAACAATTGCAAAGTGTCATGCATTGCAGAGGGAGTGATGGGTGAGCTTTAGCCTCAGTTGTCAAACTATATCCACCTTATTATTCATTGCGTCTTGAAGTTTCCCCACTATGTTGTCTTTGAGGCTCCAGTCCCCACTGTGCTGTTTCTGCGTGACTCACTTCCTGTCTATTCCCGTCTGTCTGTACATGCGACGTGGAACATGGAGTCTCACTGAGCATTCAATCTTTCATGGCACCGCTACACTTCAGCCCTGTTTTGACACTCTACTCAGTCAGCATGAGAGAATCGCCACTCACTCTCACCCTTTCTTTGTTCCTTCCTTTCTCACTTCCTCTTACACCCCCCCCCCCCGCACGCGCATGTGCACACACACACACACCCCCCATCATCCCTCCACCCTGTCACTGTGAATATTATGCCTTGAAAATGCAAGCGCCTCCAAATGCACCACAAAAAGGTGCAGGGGTATAGTATTCGTAAGTGGGAAGAGGAAGAACCCAGGAATGACGACTGGAGTGCACCACGATGAAGTAGACTCTTAAAAACACAGACACACAACTACATTCCAAGTAAATGTCAGCCTCTTTGATATTCTGATAGTTCACCCTGATTTCTCTAAGCAGATGATGCGTGGCCCCTGCAAATGAGAATATGTAGCGATTAATAGTGTTTTTAGTCCGTCCTGCAATGTCAGCTATGAGGGAATCAGGAGCCAGTTGGAGCCACTTAGCAAGCAGACATGCAGTACCGGCATGTACTCAACTGTAGAGACGAGGAAACAATGCGCGGTGCAAATGTGAAACAGCACGTATGCTTGAGGAAGTTGGAGGTCGTACACAAATAAATGCTTTGAGTTGTCTCTCACGGTGTGGTCATGGTAGATGATCAACCCGACGGAATGTACCAGCGACTGCATCGGCTCTCAAAGGAGCATCTTCTCTCTTGTCCCAACTTACTCTGTTAACTGTGTGTTCACAGTCTCAAAAATATGTCCGTGAATAGCACGAAACTATAAGGTATCTTAAAACAATTCTACAAAGGTTGCTGCAGATATTAAATGTCGCAACGCCGAACACAGAAGAAGAGCAGAACTGGTTGCCGTGACACTGAAGCAATGCGTCCGTGACGTAGCAAGCTTAAAGTTTGCTTTGTACGTTTGAAAAAATGTCATTCACACATCAAAAATGATATAAAAAAAAAACGCTGTGTTCATTTGTGATGATGGTCCTGCTGAATAAAACTTTAGTTTGGTTTGTCCGAAACAAATTTGTTATACCTAAGGCAATCTATTGACTGTAAACATTTAATACATTTGTTGTTTGTTTGTCCGTTTGTTTGCTTTTTGGCCTTGCCCAATGCAAATGGTCAGTTTAATCCGAGATCAAATCAAGTTATCCTCTGCAAGTGATGATATGGAGGTCACAAAAAAAATTCTTATCGGGCATTTTGGAATTAAAGTTGCGATCGTGGTGCCTTGAGGCCAAATTACAATCGAAAAAACAAACAAACAAATGAATTCACTTCAAGTCTCCATACTTGACACTCCACAAGTCCTAGAAGACCTGTTGCTACGCTTCCACTTCGCCTTTCTGCGTGTCGTCGTTGTCGAGTTCCTCCAACGCAAGGAAGAGTTTTCGAATCCCCGGCGTCGACCGCATACTGGCGAATCAGGTCATGTGATGAACCTAATGACAGTCCGTGGATTCTCCAGTAATTCAGCAGCTTAGCTTTGTGGATTTTGTGTGTAGTATGAACCAGATCATGGAAGAGGGGGCCCCTCATTTATTGCCTGAGGAAAATGATCAATTATAAGGGAGTTCCTCATTAGACCAACATGAACTATGCATTTCAAGTGAGTATAATTTCAGTTTTTGCATTAAATATTCACTTTACAGTTTCTTTTCAACCAGAGTCAGGTTAGTGTGTTGTTGATATCAAGTCAGAGAATAAAGTGTTCGCGCAGAATAATGTCATGTCCCCCGGGAACAAGGGTCACAGCTGATAATGTCACTAAAACTTTTGCTTCCCTTTGCCCTGGCTGCTCTCCTCACCCTCACCCTCTATCCCCGTCTCCTGCCAAAGAGTCACATCACTCACTCCGTGTGTTGCCAAAAATTTGTGTGGATATGTGTGTGAGCATGAGGAGGAGGAGGGGTCAAGGTAATAATTCTACCACTGTGAGTTAGTCCTTTCACTGCCTTTTATTATTTTTTTTTCCCCTTCCTGCCTCCTTCCCCTACTTCTCATCTCGTCTGCCGAGCTCAAGTGAGCCAAAGTTCAGCAGAAGGGCAGACTGACTTTACAGTAGTAGGCAAGAGAGTCATGTGTCTCAATGGTTCTGGCAGGCTACGCTCCTAATTGACCACCCTACACCTTCTTGCGCGCACTCACACACACACACACACACACACACAGTGATTTTTTTTTTTAATCTGATTCCATTCCACCAAAGCTGGTGTTGACAGCACAGAGCGGAACAGCACGTCCATTCTTTCTAACGCCTCCTAATCACTGGCACTCCTCCTCTCTGCAAAACCTGAGAGGAGAGAAATGAGGAGAGACAGAGGGAGAGAATCAAGTAGTATGGAAGGAGATAAAAAGAGAGGGGGGGGGCTGAGTGCCAGGGAATACTTGCAAAGGAGAGACAGGAGGGAAAGGAACTGAACATGTCATATATGTTTGGGGGGATATTTTTGGAATAATATTAAGGTGGGGGGAGGGGGTAGCGTGAGTGATCAAGACGTTGTCTTTCTACGTTATCTACCCTCTCTCCTGCCTCTCCGTTCTCCATCGCGAGAGGTAAAGCCACACCAGCAGTCAATCTAAACAGATAGCTGCAGGCCAAAACAATGCACAGAGGAAAACAGAAAAAGAGCAGTGTAAGTAGGCAGAGATTGGGACAATGCGCGAGGGAGGCTGATGTGAATTGCAAATGTGTTTTGAATGCTGATATGCACGCGCATCGCTCAAACACACACACACAAAACGATGAAAGAGATGAAGCAGGAGCAGTGTGTGTGTGTGTGTGTGTGTGTGTGTTCTGCTCAGGTGCTCCACATCATGTACACCAAGACAGAAACATCGTTCACTTATGAGCCTCCATCCTGCGTAGAAACACACTGTCACTTATTTATTAGTTTGTTTCGTCAGTTGATGAAAAAATAATACCGAACAGTTTTGAGACAGTTTTATTGTCAGGGTTTTTTGTTGTTTTTTTTAATTAACGAGTCAAAGTAAGTACATATCCCTCTCGAACTAAAGTGAAAGATTAAAAAAAAAGAAGTTTGGATTTTATTGACTATCAGATTTCAGTCAGCGCCTACAAAAATAAGTCGCAAAAAGAATAAGTGCATGAACTTTATACAGCTGTGCCTTCGCAGGTCACGTTTAAATCTTTCAACAGAGCTTTCAGTCATTATCTCTGTGCTCTCCATTTTTTTCTTTTAACAAAAACGCAATCTGAAGACTGCCTCGGGCTCTGAATTTTCTTTATTTTTTTTTAATTTCCAATTTAAAAAAAAAAAGCATGATTGAAACTAAACTATTAAATTCGTGGTCCAATGTCTCCTCATGTACTGAGTCGAAATACTTTTATGTCATTTCTTTT
Organism: Aulostomus chinensis; assembly: GCF_037954235.1. Taxonomy (NCBI): domain Eukaryota; kingdom Metazoa; phylum Chordata; class Actinopteri; order Syngnathiformes; family Aulostomidae; genus Aulostomus; species Aulostomus chinensis. Next base: position 9,969,407 of record NC_141343.1, on the reverse strand, counting down.
GTTGTTTTGCTGTCCCTTGTTTATTTGTTGTTAGAAATATAGATTATATATGCAATATTGTTGGCACAAACAAAGAGAGTAATGAGTTGAGGAATTTGCCGCTGCATGAATTGGATTACTTCATAAATGAAGGTTACAGGGCGTTGCGGGATTATGTCATAGAATCCGGAAATAAGTTAGCATAGCTCGGTTCCCTCGTCTCAATGTCAGCGAGTCTTGAACTGGGTTAAAAGCACGCTTTCAAGTCTTGTTCAACAACAGGAGATTTTCCAGTCAGTGCCTCTTTCATGATTTGCGATGCTTTTATGTGTCTTATTCAAGAGGTGGTCGCTAACAAGTGGCTTAATGAGACTGCAAAAGCTGTCGAGGAGATGGAACATCATCCCAGCAGTGACACTAAGGTCGTGTGTCTGCGGTGTCATGTAGAAGCTAACATTAGCTTTGTATTTGCATTTACAGCCCCCCCCCCCAAAAAAAAACGAAAAAATGTATAAATCTCAGAAACTTAAGCGCGCCACGCAGTTTACTTTCTGCAATAATCTGAACGTGTGTGTTTACTTCCTGTAATTTTCCAAAATCCATCAAATGCTTCGTGAAGATCCTCTGACATTGGAACGTTGCTTTAAACTTTAGGTTTCGTTTTTTTTAAGTTATAAGTGAAGTTTAAGGTTCCTTTATTATTTCACTTCAGTTCCAGGGAACCCACAGTGGCGCTAACTTCCGTGTTGGCCTACAAAAATCTGTCATCCCTGCGGCGTCGCAGCCGTGTGGGTTTGACTGCCGCCTGCGGCCCTTTTCTGCATGTCACTCTCTGACTCTCCCCTCCTACGTTACCCATCTGTCTCTCTTACTGCAATACAGGCATAAAATCCCAGGAAAAAAAAAAACCCAAACAATAAAAGATGAATCTGCTGGACATTTTCTGTATAAAAAAAAAAAGACGAGGGATCTGAGGTAATGCGATAAAAAGCGATAACACCCCTTTGGGTTTCACAACAAACAAGCGAGTTTGAGCAGCAGTCGAATATAGTTGGGGTTATGTAACGTCTACACCTGTTCAGTGCGGAGATCCACGTGACTTGAAACACAGGAGCCTGTAATTTAATTTCCGGCACATTCACAACCACCTCAATCCAAACGACAGATTCATTAAGCTCTATACATGCACGCTGATCTCACGCTGACGCCGTGGCACAAACTACAATGGTTCGCCATTGCTAATCTGGCATTAGAAACCAGGCAGCATATTCTGCAGTCCTGCAACGCAGCTTATGTTCTCTCAACGGGGAGTAACTGGATCTGCTTCCTCTCTCTCTCTCTCTCTCTCTCTCTCTCTCTGAATCACACCAAAAGCAAACCAAGGCCAAAAAAAAAAAAAAAAGCTGCAATCTTGCATTGTACCAACAACTAATTACAAGGCAATCCATGCTCAACCTTCATTTAATACCGACAAAAAAACAAAAAAAAGACGGGAGAATCGCGGCAGTCATTTTGGAAAACACGGCGATATAAGAGGGACTTAATTAGGACATGGAAAAAAAAAAAAAAGGAATGACGGTTGAGGAGGGGAGAAACAAAAGGCACTCATCAAAACGACCCCTTCTCTTGACTGCGCAGCATGAAAAGGGCATGTCACCGAGTGAAGGGTTGTGTGCGGTGGGGGAAAAAAGACATTTCGACTGATTTTGACAGTTTTGACTGGCTGATCAGCCTTTGATAAGCAGGAAAGTTTTTTTTTTTTTTTTAGTAACTGCTCATGATTTTCAAAGAGTCTGAGCCCGTCATTAATGAAGCCTGTATTAACAAGAGAAGGGGAAAAAAAAACAAAAAAAACCTGTCAGACAAGAATCTCATCTTCTCCTCCCTAACAAGCGGCAGTTAATTTGACTGGCTATCTCGCCCGTTTAATCTCCATTTGCTTGTATCTCCACTCATTTCTATATGTCTCATAATTGAATAGTTGGACTAATGCTTACACGCGTCTGTGTTTTCAGATGAATACATAATTCCTAACATCACACACGTGCAAGGAGCAATGAAAAAGAAGGGAATGCCTGCATATAAATGCGAGCTAAAGTGCCAGCATGTTTGCTAGTGTGACCATCCCCCGTATCAATTATTCAAGCTGACAAATGGCCACAGGCCGCCCAGTGTTTTGGCCAATTACAAACGGGCATACTGCGGGGCTAAACAGGGCCAGTTTTCGCCTTGGGCATTTCTCCTGATGCCTCTCACACAGTGTGACAAGTCAGGACCCAAAACAGAGTCATCGCCACAGGTGAGGTTGCCGCCTGAAATCGACCAAAACAAACAGTTCCCAAATGTCAAAAGTAATGTGTGTGTGTGTGTGTGTGTGTGTGTGTGTGTGTGTGTGTGTGTGTGTGTGTGTGTGCTGCGAACACACAAGCTGTATTTCTGTGTGTGTGTGTGTGTGTGCTGCGAACACACAAGCTGTATTTCTCTGTGTGTGTGTGTGTGTGTGTGTGTGTTATGACAGACTTAACAAAGGCTTTCTTCTTTTCTTTCCGAACTGATATTTCTGCCATATCATGACATTTTCACGAACATCCCTCCAGGCCTGTATTTACGTTCCAGAGCAGCTGCTTTGTATGGGTAACAAGACATAGGCGCATTGACATTCTAATACACAATAACAAAACACAACTGGGCAAAGAGCTCAAATTTCATACTGGAGAAGGAGGGAGGAGCAGGAGGGGGTGGTTCTAGTCACGTTTCAAGGCGTTGTAAAACATCCAATAAACACACACCTTTGACCAGTTGATTTAAATATTAATGCACTAACTAGAAATCATCTCTTATGCCAGCACTATAACTGTACTGCTTTGTGTAATCTTCATCAAAAAATAAAAGATAATGGTCCTTTTTATTGGAGTATATTGTTACTTTTGTTTTATGTATGCCACATGAGGTCACATTCATTCTTGCTTCTTATAGTTTTATTCTGGGGTAAACTCTTTACCAAGCTGGTACAAAAAAAGACACACTCTCTCTCCCTCTCTCTCTCTCTCTCTCTCACTCTCTCTCTCTCTTGCAGCGTCTTCAATTAGTCTGCATTAAACACTTCTTTCCAGCCCACCAGCTCCGGTCTGGTTTTGCAATTGGTCCCTTCTATCCATAACGCATGGATTTGCAAATGAGCGGGGGATGTGGGGTGTGGCGGGATCACTGATCTCATTTGCATAAAGACCCCTTCTGCGCCGTGTCATTTTCATCACCTCGGACCCCGTGAGAAGACGAGAGGGGAGGAGAGGATGGAGGGAGCGCGTGAGAGAGGGGATGGAGGGGACGGCGGGACGAACGAGAGGAATCCATCAGTTGTTCTGTGAGGCGTGGGAGTTGAGGGGTGTGTGGGTGTGGGGGGGGGCAGCGTGGACTGTCATGAATCACCTCGCGCGCGCCATCACAATGGAGTGATAGGTCCAAAAACAGCTGGCTCGATGATCAGTATTGATTTTTCTGTCCCTCTTGTATTGTGTGTATGTCTGTGTGTGTAGATTTGTGCAAGATGAAATTCCTGATGTGTGTGTGCGTGCGTACGTGCGTGCGTGCGTGCGCGCGTGCGCACAGAGAGAGAGAGAGAGAGAATATCAAGGGAGATTGTGTGAATGATTTTCTTCCCTCTCACGTCCAGTGATTGTGTGATTGTGTAATTGGCTGGTATTACTCCACCTTGTACATACGTATGTTCATCACTTCACTATAATGTTTGCACAAGCTCGGGACGAGTGACGTCTGTGGGAGGTGAGTCCATGAAGCCAAACAGTCCCCGTTAGCCAATAACTCAGGAGGCCGTTGTGGACTACGGACCGTAGGGATGCTCAACCCCTGACCACCCACTAGAGCGCACACATGACTGTGAATAAATGAGAAGAACAACTCCCAAATGGTCATTTCATATCCTCATATTCTGCCCTTTTTCTCCCGTCATTTGTCAATTTTATTTTTGGGACGTGACAAGAAAAGTATTGCCCGGTGCGTCGAACCGCTCCATTTAAAAAGATATATGTAACAACTAAACATGCACCAGTATGGGTGAATGCACCGCAAATGATAAACGACTAATTCTCAGTCCACTCGATGGCTTTCAATGCGGCGTATTGAGTCGACTAGTCTCAGTCTGCTGGCTGTTAGAAGGACAATCCCTCCCTGACACACTTCAAGACACACACAGACGCACGCTCAAACATGAGGTAATGAGTAACTCTTAGTGGTCAAGGGGTCAAGAACCTTGTGTTTGTGGAAGATAAACTCAACACAAGGGTTAATGACTGTTAGAGGAAAAGGCAAGGGAGGATGCCACTGTCTGACGCAGACAGAATCCAGTGCGAGCCCTATAAAATAGTCAACTTGAAAGCTGTTTAAGCTCCACTCGTATTTCCGCTCGTGGTAAATTAATAATAAAACAGGTTAATTTATCATGATCACCTGCAAGTGGCGACACACATTTCCGCACATAAACAAAGCTTTTGTCAGGTCCCTGGAGCTCAGCGCCACTGGTGTGAAGAACGGCTGTCTCAATTATACAAGAGGTGCAATGTGAAGTGTGTGTTGAGGCCAGGCCTGATCAGACTCTTTCAGGGTTGTACAGGTGAATTTTGACTGGGACCACCTGCCCTCCCTTCAGCGACAGACGAACCAACAAGGCAGGAAAATATCTCTCCATGCCGGATTCAGCTGCTGCAGCCTTTTCGCTGCCTCTCGTGTAGAATTTGTGCCCTTAAAAGTTCTCGCATATAAAGCATGTATAACAGGATTACACTGTGTAGGTTCTTAAATCATTCTCCACACCCAAGCAGCGGGGTACACTGTACATTCCCTTAATACATCAAACAGTGGAATATGTATTCTTTGCGACTACAAAGAGAACAATTCTATCGCTGCCATATCTAATAATAGCTCAATTACCATACCCTTCAGGGCTATATCTGCGGGGAGATGTGTGCTGGCATGTGCAGCGAGATATAGCGCCGAGCGTTGTTTAGCGTCATTTGAAAAGCAGTCGTCTAAAAAACACCAATATAAACAGGCCTATGATACTTAAGCACTCCCAACACACACATCAGGGGCACATTCCCTTCCCCAGCCTTCTCACATGGCTTGTTCATGACAATGGATGTTAACAGGAGAGCCCAACAAAAGGCTTTGATGCGGTCACCGCCATGTTAGTGGCGCGACTGAAATCGTCTGCCGCCATTTGTGAGTCTTGTCAACTTGGATTTGATGAGTTTGTCTTTGTTTTGCTCACTCCGAGCAAACTGTGAAGCCTTTATCGGATAAAATAGGCTCAATCTGAGCTTATCTCCTCGGCTGCTGAACAGCTTTGTCACATTTCAAGATGCCCCGTCCTGATGGAGTACTTTTCTCACCCGCTCCTCCATTTCCCCCCACCTTCTTCAAACAAATCAATACCCCCATAGTTTAGCCTTTCATAGGAAAGATTACAGAGAAATGGCTATTAAGGGCTTAGCCTCTATCACTTCTCCCATCTCAAAGCCACTTAAAGACTCTGGCAGTCTTGGGTTGGGATCCGGGACCCGGTGCCCTGTCACACTGCAGGGGTTGTGAGACAGCCTGAGGATCACATTGATTAAGAGATGTGCACCACCAACTTCACCCCAGGCACAGAACTTTGATGGGACGTATACTTAAAACAAGCAGGAGGACAGACCAAAATGGACAAGGGCAAGAAAAGAAAAGAGATAGTCCAGAAATTGGCTCCCTACTGTTATTGAAGTTTTTCTCTGAGTCACTATTCATTTCTATGTGACTGAACAGTCCTTCAAAATGGCTTCCTATCTGGCTCTTGAGTGTGTGACTGGAATGAGCAGCAGGTCATCTGGCCTGAGCAACCAGAGATTCAAAATAGCAACCGCAATCAGTAGAAATACAAAAGGCAGGCGAAGGGGTTGGTCTTTAAAAAGAAGCACCTCAGGTTATGGAATCAGCTGCTAAAGAGCTTCACTAAAGCGATTTGTTTGCCCTGTCTCCGTCTGTTTTATTTTATTCTTCAACACACTACAATAGCCTCTGAGAGTTATTCATGCATTGGCAGCACATACTGTTGCTCACACAATTAGCCGTTCGCAAAACAGCGACATCAGCTGTAGTTTTCTTGCTAAGTGATGAGAGAGCATATGAATAGCATATAATTAGAGATGTTGGCATTGCTTCATTGTCTCCCTAACTGTGTTTGTTCTATAGTCTTGTTTTTCACCAGCCTGAAAACCGCAATGTTCGTTTGAACAAAAAGAACAAGATTTGTCTTGTTTTGGAATAAATTGCTGTGGCTCAGTATTTCTGGCACTTGTGATTGGAGTAGTATTGTGCTCTCTCTCTCTCTCTCTCTCTCTCTCTCTCTCTCTCTCTCTCTCTCTCTCTCTCTCTCATTCTCACACAAACACACACGCACACGCACTTAATCCTCATGATTTAAAGTGCAGCAAATAGGTTTCTCCCTTTTTTCTCACTTTGTCACATCGAAAATGTGTTGTCATAAATGAAGCATAAATGATCACCACTGGAAAGCAGCGAGGGGTAAAATGAAGCAACTGAACCACGCTCATGGGCGGGATTAGCATGCAGTCAATCATTCGCTGATATAGTCCAATGAGCACTCAATCAATACACGGGCCCTTCTCCCTCCAGGTGAAAACTTCTAGGGTGACGTCCAGCACCCAATAAAATGAGTACTCTGAAATCAGCACTCTTGACAAGTGAAACTTGACATGAAGGCGATCCAGGCACTCCAAAATATATCAGAGAAAATGCATCACAGGGAAGAGGAAAATTAGCCGACTTTGGTCAACTCATGGATCACATTCATCAATATGTGATGTTTGTTTTTGTCTTTCTTATTTTTGATTTAACAAATAACGATAGCAAGAATTCATCTCTTTTTGTCGTGCTGTAGGACACTTTGATGCTCTGACGCTCTGAAACAGAAGAAACATAACAGAAAATACCAACAAAAAAAACTTAAATATTTGTACGCACAGTTTAATTTCAACTTTGGGTTTTGCAATGGGCTGGGTAATTACATTTTTTTCCATTAATTCGTCACACATGGTTCACACAGACTGAGGACAGTATCCCATTGCTTGGTGTGGGTGGGAATAAGGATAGGTAATTTCTCAAAATTGCAAAATCGATCCCAAGTCTATTGGAACCGCGACATGCAGAAGCTGTGTAGCTACGCGCAATGTCCCGCTGCCAACACCGCAGATGGTCCGTTTACTTTGTTTCAAAATGAAGGACAGCTGAGGACGAGCATCATTTCCGATACCTTCGCTCGTTCATTCTTTTATTTGCGACCATTCGAGAAAGCACCCGGTATCCCCAGGCTTGAGTAGGCGTAGATTTCAGATGTCTGGCGTTGCGGTATTACCTCCCGCTCTTTTATTTTCTTTTTCTGGAGCGCCCAGCATACTGTTGAACTAGCTTAGAATACAGAGCAACCCGTCATCTCTTTTGACTTTAAAAGGTAAACCTAGTTTTATCCTGTAGCGCAGTGATCCCTTTCATTATTATTCCAAAGAAACAAAACAACTATTTCATCACATGACCCTTTGACATTTGCTGTTTGCTCTGTCTGTGTGTGTATAACTGTGGAGCTTTGATGGGTGTACACACCAGCTGCAAGCAGGATCACATGCTATATTTTATGCCAACTTAGAGCCGGCAAGTGAACTGTAATACCATTAAAAATGAGTTCCTGATTGATTTTTGCATCATCATGCAAATGAGACGTAAACAAATTGTGTTACTGTGGCAAGCTTGATCATTCAGCTCCCCCTACGTTCCACAACAAAACGAAGCCTATTGAAGGTACAAAGCCGCTCCTGCTAGTGCATATAAATATTTTGTTTTTATCTTCATTTCTGAATATTTCATTCCGCGTGAAACATTCTTTGACACATAATCAGAAGTTCAGCATAGAGGTTGAAATATTTCTACATATTCCTCTCAGTAAGATATTGAAATTAAATTGTAAGAAATCCTTTGTAATCTTGACTGATACTGCGTAATGCATTCCAAAACTGATACTCCCTGCATGCAGCACTGTATCTGGAGTTTAAATAACACTGTGGTTAGCGACCTTTTTTGGTAATCACATGCTAATCAGCTCATTGTCTTTCCAATCTTGTCATTGGCATTTTAAATGTGGGAAAGTATACACATGGAAGGTTTCTGCAGATGTGCGAGATTTAAAGGCATAAATGTGCAGTGTGACATGAATACAATAGCTGGCTGAGGCCAATCCCTGCTATGATTATTTTTACAATAATATTCCACCTTTCCCAGCTGAAACCATAGCATTTTCATCCACCTCTCGCACATGGCAATATAGAGCCAAGTCTATGGAAAATTGTGCCCTAGAGCAGTACACCACACCGGCGTTATGGCACGCTCATCTCAGATTGGTATTTGGGTCCGGGTGGGGGAGGGTTTTATGGGCAGTATCATAGAGAAAGTGAAATGATATCTTATTTTGATTTTTGTTTTTTGTTTTATTTGAGTGAGCGCAGTGTCACAGAGCAAGCGGGAGCTGTTGTGATCCCCAATATGACCAGATTTAACGCCACTTCCAGGTTGCTTAGCTTACTGGCATTTTGATGATCTCAATTTTCCTGACTCGGTGAGGTGGTTGTAAATCTCCGAACGCACGATTGTTCAACAAGGATTGGTTAGCTTTTTCTATTTGGTTTGGGTTTGTTTCTTTTTTTTTTGTTTTTGTTTTTTTTTTGGCTCTTTCTCTCTTCCTCTCCTCCTCTCCCCGGCTGCCTGTGGCGCTCTGTTGCCGGGAGTAGCCAGGAAACATGGGTGCTGTGATATGGACAGCTGGTGGCTCTGTCTTTCAGGGCCCCAGAAGGTGAGAAATATGGGATACCTTTCATAGCACATTACCCTCATTTTGGCAAAAAAGAGAGAGCACACAGCCACGGAGAGCAAAACAGAAGGGGAGGCAGCTATTCATACCCAGTCTTTAAAGGACCCTGGATCCTCTCATCGATAGTCCCTCATTGACTCGTTTTCTTAATTGATTGAGGGAAAGGAGAGCTAATATTTGTCATTTTGACACATCCATTATGGCAATGTTGCCTGTCCACTGGAGCTTCAGATGTGTCAATAGATGAGAATGAATTGCAAGTAATAGTGACAAGCATCTCAGGACCTGGTGTTTGGTAATAGGATCATTTTGAAAGACTAAAAAGTATTCGCCGGAATGCCTCTGGATGTTCATACGCAAATATGCTGCAACGTAACAGATATTTCTCGCGTATAAATAGCCGTTTTGCAAGCGGGATCACTGTGTTAAAGCCAGTCAGAATCTCAAAACATGAAATCTCATCTGTCATGTCAGAGATGACGGAGAGGTTATTGGCTAACAGCCATTTGGAAGATGGTTGAGGGTGGCATTCAACTGGTCACGTTCTATTTTCGGTACTCGCTAAATAACAAATTCACTGGCTGTTGAAGCTTGGCGAAATTGAGGAGTCTGCAATAGCTGGCTCAGCGCGAGAAAACATGATTTCATGATGATATTTCTTGTGTTTGTGTTCACACTTCACTTTTCATAATCAGGGAATTTGCTTCTTGTGTTAAGCAAACCCAGATCAAATCCTTATTTCAACATATTCGCCCCTGTGAGAGCCAACCTTCCTGCTGAGGAGGAGGAAATATATAGTCTCATTCACCAAAGCCAGTGGAGAGGGAAAATGCAATCCCATTGTGTGCACATCGACTAAGATGACTTATTTCCCCCCGTAGCCCTCAGAGCTCGCTCATTCCAAAAAAGATACAGAGACAACGTCGGTGGCAGAGAATGCCAAAAGGGGAAAGAAAAAGGGACCAAAGTTTGCTGATGTGTGAAAGCAGATAAAGTCGTGAGTAACGTTACAACTTTCTCCTATCTGATGGCGGACATTTCTCAATGTATCGGGGAGCCTCTTCGGCTCAGTGGCCACCCGGCTTGAAAGAAACTGCACAAAGATTCTCCTGTCGATACGGTCAGTCCTCATTCGATTAGCACACTGCTCATCTTCCTCCTGTATTTGGATTAGCGGCTAGACCAGAGCGGGTGTTGTACATGTACCCGGGCTTCTGCGTGTTCCATCCGCAGCTTGTCAGTATGCGCAGGACACAGTGGATCAGTGTTTATTGAATCATTTTCCAAATAGGGGAAACGATAATTACAAGAAGTGGCGCCTCTGCACATTATGCAAGTGCTGCGCCATGACTTTGGAGCCAAACGGGCCTTCTTATTAAAGGCGACTGGCCCAGCCGAAGCTCCTAATCTATTTCCAGGATTTCCGAAGATTCAGCAATCCAGGGATTAGACGTTTTCTCACAGATTTAGAACCCTCCTCTCTCCCCTCTGCTTCACCCCCACCTCTTCCTCCACCATTTCTGCTCAAAGCCCACCCCCCATCCCCCTTGCTCTCTTGCTCTTTCACTCTCATAGTGTTGGTGTTTGCAGTTTGTCAACTTCAACCATTTGTGCTCTAACACATTGCCACACACACACACACACACACACACACACACACACACAAACATATTCCTCAAATATCAAACACACACACACACACTCACATGCTTGGTTTAGTCTGTATGTGAATCTTAACTTACCTCACATAACAGTGGTGCATTTTGCGAAACAAAGTTCACAAGTTGTGAAGCACAGCAAGCATTGTTGATTATAGAGACTTAAACAAAGGAAAAAATCCATTTTTTTAAATTAAAGCACTATTTTTGTGTAATTTCCTGTTGACGCTGTCATAAATGTCTTTAAGGCCCATTGGTTTTTATTTTAGAATATTACTTTTTTTATTTTAAGTTATTTATTCTTGAAGATGAAGCAACATACACATGAAAAAGTCCACTTTGTACTCTAAAATAAATACTCACGGAGACAATACACACTTTTGAATTATCCTGTTCACGCTGCCCTCCAACTTTGCTTTTGTTATTACCCCGTATTGGTCGGTTTTGACGCCACTTGGAAGCAAATCAACGTACATTCAGTTAAAAGTAAGATCAGATCACAATGACATCGCTGTGGAATATAGTTTATGAGGCAGACAGCTGTTTCCAGAGGTCAAATCGGGCGGTCAGAGAATGTGAAACATGGGGGGCCAACCAGCCTCGTGTGGGCTACAAAGGCTGAAGGGAGCTTTTAACGCTGGTTGTAATCAGCTGCACTCGTGCACCGTCCGGATGTCACAGGGAGACATTTAAATACAAACAAAGACATAAATATGAGCACACGTGCTGCTAACACTGACAAAGATAGACGCATTTGCTCTCTCAGGTATGTACAGACATGTCATATGTTTGTTAGCACTGATGTAAAACACATGAATGAATTGCAACCCCTTTCCTTCTCGCCCCCTGCTCCCGTGAGGCACGTTCCTTTTCTCTCCTATCAAACTTACAGGTTAGTTCCTGTCTTACCCCATCAATATGACTACAGGTTTTGGGAAAGGTGCGATGAGGTGACTTGATGTTCACGGATGTGAACAATGTGAAAACTAATAAAAATTGCACTTGGTAAAAAATTAGCACAGCATTATATGATCTTATTAAAAATCAAATGCCGCTCTGTCCTCCATTTCTATCAAGATATTTGCTGCAAGGTCAGATTTTTATAACAAAGCGTGATAATTTAATCAGGATGCAGTGAAGTGTGGCAGTGAAGTTGCAGATTTTAACCCCTGTCTTTCTAAGAATTTAGGAGAAGTTACGCTGCCCTGTAGGGATCATCACATGAGATCCTACATTTTCCTGGGTTGAACTATGGAGTCTCGGCATGTATCTGTACTTATTCAACATTGGGGGAAGCAACAACTCAGGGGGTTTGTAGTCTTGACGTAGGTTCTGAGGGTTGGGGTAACTGTGAACTAGGGGCTTGTGCTCAACACTTCAGTAACAGTTCACAAAACAATAACAGTCTTGATGGGCAACCTTTCAGATTGTGACTGCAAGCGCACTTGTTCGACCCTGGGAATGTTTGTGTTGATTCATAATTCACGCTTCAAAATGAATGAAGTCGAACATGTGAGACGGTGACGTTATGTGTTGGTGGTGGTGTACGCAACCCTCAACCCCTGTTGGTGTGTATGCAGCGGTAATAAATAAGGCACCGAAGTATTATCCTGCACTCTCTGACGCAAAATTCAGTGACTGGAATTCAGCAAATCGAGATTCCGAACCAATCAGCTTTTCAGTGGGACAGATTTCCTTTTCCCTCGGGGGTCTTGAGTCACCGCTGTCAGATAAGGGGAGCGGGGGAGTTGGGGTAGCAGAGATGGACATTTCCAGCACCTAATGCTCTCCATGCTAATCACCGAGTAGTTAATCATGGAAGAGCTAATGCATGCGGCTTCCCCCGTTGCATCACACACACAGCATCAGTACCTTGGAGGACTCCCAAAAATAGACTAAACAAGAGATGTTGGCAGCCGTAAAGGCTCTGCTAAAGTTGGCGTGTTCATATTCTCGGCTGTGAAGAGGTTTCTACGCAGAGAAAGTATAGTTTATGAAGTAAAAATTATGACAATAAAAAGAAAAAGAGAGAAAATATGGAGGAAATGAGTTGTAAGCCTTTGGGGTGATAAGCTTATCTCCATTTGCACCGTTTTAATTTAACTGAAGCAAACAAAGAATATTTGATAAAATATTGCAGAAGTAGGCTGACCACTTAAAAAAGGGAAGGTTTTGATGCAGCCAGACTTCATATGACAAGCTACTCAAGGGATATAAACTCAGTGTGAGCAGATGAGACAGTTATACACACTGTTTGCCGAGTACACCCCCACCTCCACCCCGCATGGCGCTCAGGTGGGACGTGGCCTTCGACGAGACATGTCAGGACTCGCCTGATGGGATCCACGGAGCGGAATAACCAGGTCCGACAAACAGTCCCACACCTCCACCCGGTTTCCCAAGCAGTCCAGACTTGACCAGCCATGGGACGTTGAGGAGGGGGGGAAATTTGGATTAGACTTGATCCCTTCAGCTTTCAGCACGAGCTGGAGGAAGGCTGGAAAATAGGCATTCTATCAGCGAATTAAACTAAGATTCATCCAGGGCTTATGTGATTAAAAGGGGAAGAGGACAGCATCAATTAACAACCCCCCCCCCCTCCCCAAAACAACATTTTTGCCAATATTTGTTTGAGGACGTGCTGTCTGCAGCGTAAGCTCCTTTTGATGCCATGCACAAATATTTGGAGCTTCTCTTAGAAAACGAGCTTTTTTTAATGGGCATGGGGAATTTAAAAGAACTCATGACTTGTCCATGTTGAGAATCTGACATGTTTATGCCAGGATTATACAGACTTGAAATGGCAACAAAACAGACATTGTGCCACTAAACTTGACAAAGCTATTTTCCTATCTGAGTAACATTCAAAAATCCGTCTGTAGCATTTGCTTCAAAAGACAAGCCTGGCTTATATATTAGGATGCAGGTTAACTCAGAAGACCTTGTCTTTGTGTGTCACCTCAATACGACCCCCGCTGAAATGTCAACGTGAGCGGGCTGAGCCATCACAGAGAAAGGATTTTACAACACCTTTGTGTACAGTGTACCGCCATCTCATTAGCCCTACAATATGGTGATCTGACACCCCCCAGGGCTCTCGCCGCTCCCTGAGACGTTTGTAATCTCAGTTGACACCCCCTTCATTGTCTCTGCCACCATTGTTCATCTGCCACATCATTGACTAGATAAACCGCGGACATGTCAGTTACAATTGGCTCGCCCAGATTAGCTCAGCCAAAACAGACACACAAATACTCGAACATGAAGACGGGCTTTAATAAAAACACACTCAGAAGTCACACGCAAACAAGTGGGGGCTCATAACCATGGCCTAATGCTGTACAAGTGCATCCTTAAAGGTTGCTTCTTCGACTATTAAGCCTAATTAATGAGCCTGGTGTGGAGGGGCGATAACCGCTAAACAGCGATTATCGGCCAGCGTGACACTTAGTAAAGAGCCACTCTGCACACAAACGCCTCGTCTGTATTCAATGGCTAGTGGCAGAGAGGAAGGGGGATCAATTGGGAAAGGAGGAGGAATAAAGGAAGGAGTTAAAAAAAAGAGCGGGTGATGGAAACAAGGGGTTGTTAAAAGAGAGATGTCTAGAGAGGGACATGAGGGAAATGTGGGGACTGAGAAGAGGGCCCTTTATTCCTGATCCCATGAGTGTCGAGTGCGAGCAGCCAGATCAGAGGGCTCTGCCAGCCATCAGGGAGTTCACGCTAGCGTGGCTCCAAAGCACAGCAGTTTAAGACACACAGATGTGGCCCCTGGGTATACACTGGGAGTGAAATGTTACAAGAGCCTTAAGCATCCCCCAGTAACGACAGACAGTGCAAAATGTCATAGGACATTTAAAATGCTGCTTGATTTTAGTTAAAGCACTATTTTTGTGTAATTTCCTGTTGACGCTGTCATAAATGTCTTTAAGGCCATTGTTTTTTTATTTAAGAATATTCTTTTTCACGGCAGGTGCTGTGGCAAAAAAAAAAACCATTCTTTCCCAATTCTATATGCCAAACTGGAACAAATCTGAATGTGTTTCAGCCTATTTACACAATGGCCTGGTCCACCTTCATAAGAGTCAAACCATACCGATCTCGGAACTCCTCGGTTACGTCTGATGACGAGCGCCATTATTTCGCGTGATGGAGTCAGCAGAGATCCGGACTTCTTCGTTTCATCTGCCGCCCATTTAAAGCCTGTATAACAACTTGAGACATTTGCACGGAGCAGAAAGACCACAAATAAGAGCAGACTGTTTGGAAAGTTTACACTCACTGGCCACTTTGAAACTGCTACAGAAGTTTTGTTAAATCGTCAGACGACGGCACTTTTTCTGACCTTGCATTTCAGCCAATGAATTGCGTCTCTTGTGCGCTCTCGACGCTCACGCAACCGAGGTCTGCTCAAGAGCGATTGGTGGAAGCTACTCAAACAGAAATCAGAAGCTTCCTTGCCTTGATATTTTCTCCCTTGCCCACAGATTCTGGATGTATATAGAGAATTTGTTTGCAGAGATTAAACCATACAGAAGCTTACAAAAAACATCATTGAACCAGGCATTGAAAATTTAGTGTGTGAGGAAGTCGCTCTCTGCCCCTGCTACTTTGGATTCTTTCAGAAGTTTCCTCAACAAACTTTATGCTATCTCAGATTTAGAATTAAGCATATTAGAATGCATAGTTTTAGTTTGAATTCAAGTCCGCTTTTTCACCAGATGCTTGTTAACCTTTTCGGTAAGTGATGCAAAAAGTAAAATGGGTGAAAATCTGATCACAGCCAGCTTTAAGGGGGACATATCTCCACCTTCTGTTCCGGGAGCAGACGTGCAGTTGCGTTTCAACCGGCTTCTTCAATTCTCGTACACTGGGAAAACAATAGTCCCCCCCCCCAAAAAAAGCCTGATCAAGCATGGCTGGAGCAGTGTATGTAAACCCACCAGCTGTCAGTCATTCAGGCCTGTTGACAGACAGTTTCGGTAATCTTTTTCCTCTCATCCCTTGTAAGTGAGCCACACTTTCAGTCACACATCCTGACTCAACTGCAGCAGATTCATTTGGGTTCGATTCATCTGTCCATTTTTTTTTTTTTTTTTTTTTAACAGGAGAGCAGCCTTCAATATTATCTGTTTTTAGTGGTGCCCGCATGAAGATTCCTGCCTCTAAAGAAGGAAAAATACAATAACCTCCCTTTCAGACTTTCTTTCTCCGACTTTGTGCATCATCTGATATACTTTCATTCTTAAAACACAAAGAGACACATAAATTATCTTCATTTAATTCCTCTGTGCAATCCATACCTGCGTAGCAATGACAGGATGAAAACAAAGAAATTCCGGTTTTTGCAGCACATCGACGCATTCTAAGTCGAAGGAGAACCCCAATCTGACCTCGAGTCATACGAGAAAGAAGTTAACATCTCGCTCAAAAATATCAGAGTTGCAATAATTTCATCACCAGTAACTTCTGTTTGATGGGCCATCACTTTGCATTAGAAAGATTCCTGCTTTAGAAACCCTTTGCTGCGTCAGTGCAGAGGCCTCGTTAAAAAAAAAAAAAACTCTCAAAATGCTAATTTTAGTGGTCAGCGACATGCAATTAACAAAGCGGACAGGGCTTTGCTTATCTGTGGAGCTGATTTGATCACTTTTAACTATTTTGAGTTTTTGTTTTAGGTCCGCATGTTCACTAAGATTAAGATATTGTGAAACTAATGTAGACAATTAAAATTCCAGCAATCCTATTTAGCCTTTATTTCATCTAATTATCGCATTATAACGACTTCTGGTAGTTTTATACAGCTGCTTTTAGCTTTTAGGTCTTGTTTCCAATCAGTTTTATTGGATTTGCAGGGGCATTGTCATTTCACGGTTCTGACAATAAAAGAACATGCCTTACCTGTTTATTTAGTGAGGGTATACACTGCCTCCGTGGTCACTCATAGGCACCAAATGAAAGTCTGCTGTTGTGTTATTTGTAGTCAACTCCCAAGTCACAAAACAGAACATCTCCTGCTTGTTTGTCGAGGGTGTGGGAGTTGCGGCGTGATGTCAAAGAAACTGACAACGCTGTCCGAGAGTAATCACAGGGAGATTTCATGTTTAGCTCAGCGGCGAGGGCGAGTCATTACTGAACGCTGGAAAAACAACGGAGCTGGAACGACTTCTATACACGGACGAGCATGGTTTGCACATGCTAGGTCTGTCCGCGTGATGATAGAAGACGATTAATAAGTGTCAACCGTTAAATTCTCTTTCGGGCCTCCAGTCCCTCATGGTAGTCCAGCGAGGGAGCAGCTTTTTTCTTCATAGCTGAAGCGTGCTTGTCAGGTGATCTAGCATGAAGCTGCTGGCTCAACACCTTTCTCTTGTGTTGACATCTCACTGGAACTCACAACAAACTTTTAGGAAACAAACTGAGGATCTGGACCAGTGGCAGTTCTGGCTCATTTGTTAGCCTAGGGGCGCACATACCAGGACCCTATCCCCTCAAGTCAGGCCACAACACAATCCCCTATGTTGAAAGGCTCTACTTTTATTGTAGTTATGTAACAAAATCACCATAATGCGATGATTCTTCTTTCTTTTATGTGTAATAATGCTTTTAAACTTTTTATACTGTGAAATTTATGACATTTGCTGTTGTGGATTATGAACTTTGCACTTTATCCTCCAGTTCATATCGTTATCTTCCATCATAATTGTTCAGCTTAAGAGTAGAAAAGCTCTTTTTGACTCCAGCTATCGCGCTGCTGTCGTTATTTATTTATAATAAATCAGACAAATTTGAAGGCTGTATGTCAGGAGCCGTTGTACGCTTATATTTACAGAGCCCAGGGGTTCGTGTGAATATTTTGATGTTATAGCTAATATAGTAAGGGAGGCACTTGCTCTGTCTCAGTCTCTCTCATCCTCCTTACTGACAGTCAGCAGGGGAAGCTGAGGTAGGGGGAGCAAGAAAGGGGCGTCGCACAGCTTGAGAAAGAGATAGACAGAGAGAGAGAGGGAGAGAGAGAAGTTTCAAGGAGTCTTTTCCTCAGACCAAACACTGGATGTGGACAAAAAAAAACCAACAACCTTAAAAACAGCTACAAATTGTACTTTGGATGTTCCATGATGGTACCGAATATGGAGAAAGTGAGGGCAAGTGGAGACATTTCTGAGGGTGACACGATACAAATGAGCTTAATGATGGTCTTGTTTGCAGAAGCGAGGGTCATTAGATAATAACAGAGCTTTGTTCCCGCTGAAACTGTTGACTGGGCCCAGTCATTCATTTTTTACAAGAGCCTCCAGAAAAGGTGTTTGTCCAGGACATATGGATCCGTCTCCTCCTGCTTTAGAGGCTTTTCACAGGCGTGGTACGATACTACCTCAAATATAAGGCTGTTATTTTAGGCGGTAGACGGTTACTCTGTATTTTGTTCCAGTTTAGTGCATTTTGAATGATTGAACCCTTCACCCTGCACCATTTAGAAGCTATGTTTGATCAGTGAACTGCAAAGATTGTGTTTGACAATTATGAATGGAAATTCATCACCAAATAGAGCCAGAACAAAACGGCTTGCAGATCTATTATTTAAAAAGAACATCTAGATGACATTTTCTGGTCATGGGTGGTTGGATGTGGATGTGTGTTAGCTTGTGGGGTGTTGTCGGGCTGATGCTGAACATCCCCACCGCCTTATAGCCCTCTGGAGTCATATCCCAGTACACGATTACTTGCTCATCACAATCCAAAGCAGCATTAACTCGCACGTGATGTGATCTTTGACTCCGGGTTGCCAGTTCGGCACATACCTCCAGCCTTGCCGCGCCACAGCAAAGCCAGTTTCCCTAGGCTTCATATTTATTAGCCTTGATGTGTGTGAGCTGGCATGCAGCATGAGCAGCCGAGCGAGAGCGCAGCGGACGCAAACCATGCTTGACACGGCCATCTCATGTGGAAGGCAAGAGTAAATAAGATTCCAGCAGGAAGGAAAATGCACAATCATTGCCTGGGAACTGGGGTTTCCCATCATGAGATTCATGCAAAGCTAAGCAGGCTCTCGCTATGACTCTCCACCAAGCCTGAGTTAACGTCCTGTTAACCATTCTTCAGTGGTTAAGAATTGACCTGAGGAATGTGTCCGGTGTCCTGCGGCAGCTAGCTTAGGCTAGACCTATATACAATAGTTTACACCACCGCAAGATGTGCAGAAGAATTCCTTCCCCTCCATCTCTAAATGTCAATCTCCTCAATATCCTCCCTGTATAGAAATACTGGCCTTCAGCATGACTGAATTCTCTCAGAGAGCCATGTGAAAAGACACAAGAAATTCACCATCAATAGAAAAGTGTCCCGTGTTATTACAACACTGTATGTGCACTCAAGTACAGGCTATAACTTAATCTTCGTGAGGAAATGGTGTTTGGGGCCTGGGAAAGAAAGGTAATTTGCAAGTCAGAATAGTGGCTTTAATAGAGAACTTGAAACGAGGTTACTTGATATCGAATAGTCTAAAAATCTGGTTTCCCAGCTATCTCGTATGAAGACCACACGACTTAAAATAGCTAGCGGAAGGGCCAATCATAATACTTTATTTTGAGAATGTAATTTTCTCATGCCTTGCCAGTAATTAACCTCCACACAATAAGGTATTGGAAGCACCACAGACACAATTCCAGCCCCACAGTTTGTTTAAAAGACTAGGCAATATGATAGGCTGTGTGTAACAGGGGAATGGAGGAGGGGGGGGGGGAGACTGCGATTCGACTTTATCTTCGGTATGGAGTCTTTTCTTTTGCATTCTCTGCCTGGTTTTATTCAAAACTGCTGTTTCTTCACTTCTGCTGAATTGGGTTTTGTTCCTGGTTAATTCCAGCCCGTCTCAGTCCGAGGCTCGTGGGAACTGCCGCGATCGCTTACAATCACTTCAGTCAAACACCTGGGAGATAATTGACTGGGCTTCGGTCAAACTTGCCCCCCCCCCCAACCCCCCCTTCTCCCCTCTCTTCCCTCTCTCTTTCTATCTGTCTTTCCCTGAGTCTTCACAATGGAGACAAAGAGCAGAGGCACAAAAAAAAAAGATCAGAATCACTAAATCCATTCCCAGACAAGGCACTGTATAGATGGCCTGAGAGCCAAATTGCCTTGCCCTAGTCTGGGCCAACTGAATGTGAAAATGGTTAAGGAACAGTTGTGGTTTTAGCTTGGCAGTCCCCACGGAAATGTAGTGTTGGAGAACATAACAGTGAAAAACACATAGACAAATGTTTTGTCTTCCAGGACATGTAACAGCAGACCTGTGTACAATAAGAATCTCATTTATGCATTTTGCCTCCTGGCAGGCCTACATCGTCGCTGGCCAAGTTGCAAGACCATTTAAGGTGTGCCCTCTATTTAGCCTATGGTGGTGTTTGTTGGTACTCTTTTTCGCAAAAAAAAAAAAAAAAAATTAACCCGCTGTTACCGTGTTTAGTTCAAACATCACTGCTGTAATGTGTGATTTTTTTTTTTAGATATCGTTGCCTTCTTAAAACAATCCCTTAGTCTTTTTTTTTCCCCAAGTTTTTCAGAAAACCCCAAAAACTGGAGACAAAATATCATGAGTTGTTTTTGGCAAAAAGAAATTGTCAGAAAGTGACTCGGGCAATTACTTTAAGAAAGTGACGATATAACGTATTAAAATGCAGTCTTGTAAGTTGTTGTTTTTTTAAAGTGTATTTTCTCACCTGCTGTAACTCATTATGAAACCAGCAAGGGCAACCGAAATACAGTTCCGAACGTTGGAGCTAAACGGCTTCTGCAGTCTTGGCATTTTTGAAACACAGCAGCTGTCCTGGTGAAAAACAAGGAAAAGACGGTATATGCAATTTAGTAGGAATTGGCATGAGCATATGTCTCACCAATAAGAGGAGTGAGCGTTCTCCCATAGTCCTTTTTGGTTAACTCACATTTATAGTTACATATTTTTATATCTCGATAGATAGATAGATAGATTGTACATCCATCAATTGTCGATACCGCTTGTCACTGTTTAGGGGCGTGTTGGGCAAGAGGCAACCTGGACAGGTCGGCAGTCCATCACAGGGCTGAGAAGTAGTCGCCATATATATTGAAATTACCATATGCCATGTACAAATTCCACTTGGAAGAAGCAACAGCTTCTACCTCTGCAGAATAGCTTTCTGCTTACGATTCGCCACCACAGACCTGTATCCAGTGGCACCGGGTGCAGAGGGCTGGAGAGCAAACCACTGTGAGACATTTGAACCAGGTCCATTATCTTTGAACCCTGAAATGCATCATTTAAATGATACAGTTGCGTTTACAATGCTTAGGGATAACCCGACTTGGAAAGTGTGGTGCCCCCACCCCCGTCCCCACAGTAATTCCCACCGATGGCTGAGACATCAGTTGATAATAAGTCAGGGGTTCTATGAACATCCGCAACGTCTCTTAAAATGTATTCAACATTGGATCATAATTGGCCACTTCAATTATTCCGTAGTACCATCATGCTCAGTGCTCCCAGATTTCTATTTCTACACACATTTCTAATCATGAGAGATAGGGAACAAACCAATCATTTTTGAATTAGTCCATGGCAGCGGCAGCCATTAAAACCACACTGCTATTAGTCATTATACAGTAGTTAGACTTTACAGTTTCTCTGTTAAACATAATCATGTCCTAGTTTCATTATCCATAGGAAGTATTCATTATGAAACAATACTGCAGTGTGCTCTTATCAGTCAATGAAACTCAGTGAATTCAAATTATTGGCTTGCTAATCTCATTCAAGGTCATGATCCACTATAAATAAAATCCATAAAAAGGAACCCTGTAAACAACAATGGACTAAGTTGACCTCTTATCATGGGTTTGGTTGCACCGGAGTTCTCATACATATAGAGACAGATTTATCTTCCGTACCATGCAGCCACCCCCCTGATGAGAAATTACATTTCAGCATTTTAGTTGGCGATATCCTTGGCTGCTTTACTCCAGCTGCCTGTGGGGCAGAGGGTAAATTGAGGATAATTATTATTAGGGTATGGAAATGTTTACATCTTTACATAGCCTAGCGTGCCATACTCTCAAAATGACACACAGAAACACACACTGGTACAATCATGCCTGTTTTTCAGGGCGGGCTGGTGTGATTTCCGAGTGTCTTTATGCCAGGCTACCTGTTATGTGTTCATGTCTGCATCAAATTGTTTGTGGGTGTGGTTTAGGTGTGATACCAACTTGTCTGACAGCTGAAGTGGTTACCATGGATGCTGCTATGGCATCAGTTGTATCTGGACAGTACCTCTTCTTTGGAAGACCGGCAAAGACGGCTTCTATCCGTGGAAAAGATTCGTCAGCTCTCCGACCAACTGTCTTCGTGATCTGACTGGCTGAAGTGATCGATGGCGATGGTTCATCCAGTCACAACTGGTCTACCCTTTTCCAAACACTTTCTCTGCGGGAATTCACAGGGTCTTTGCTACAAACTATCTAGCATGGCAGTTTGTGGGTGTTCTTGACGTAACTCTTACCTATCCTCCACTAATCATCCAATTGTGTTTTTGTTCCTAATTTTTTTTTTCTCATTGATCCATCGTGGGAGACAGTGACTCTTATTTCACATCAGGCAACGAAAAAGCTGAAACAAAAATCTGTGTATGAGATTAAAAAAAAAATTTAATAAACCGCTCAAATTTGCCACAGAACACCGAACAGTCAGACCTTCCCGAGTATGGGGAAATGTCGGGATACGGGTGCTGCCATGTGTGTTTACATCTGATTCCCAGTGGGACACCACACGGTGGTGCCCGCTAGCTTCCGCGGCTCACTTGACAGCAGATTATCTGAGGCCTCACGAGAAAAGAAACTTTCAAGAACTCCTTGGTCACTCACACCTGGGCGGTCAATCCTTGCAGACTTTAGCTGGTTTACTGAAGCGAAAGCTAAGCTCACCTCTGACCGTGTTACATGCGTTTCCTGGACAAAATGATGGCAGACTCATTTGTTCTATTAAGTGTAACCAGAACAGCACTGGTGGTGAAGTCATTGCGACGTACAGTGTTGTTGTTCGGCGAATCAAATCAGCCACAATCTTTAAGTACGATCTGCAGTTCCTTACCTTGTGCCTGTGACGTGCAGTGACAGCAGAGTTGAATATAATCTAATCTGACACAAGTCGACTGGGCAGCTCGTGCCCCTCCGCCTTGCCCCCACCATGACTGACCTGCATGAAACGCATTCATGTGATGAGTTAAAACCACTGTGAACCTTTGACTGTGGTCTTGGCAGTGGAATCGGGCTCCTTCGAATGAATCTACGACAATTCGGGGACATCCTTTGTGATTTCACTTTCTGATGTTTCTTTCTTCTCTTGACTATTACATTGTGCACATGGAGCATGACCTCATAATCCATTTACTTGGCTTGGCATGTTAGTATAAAACATTGCCTTTCTGATATGACCCCTGTTACACGGTGTTTTATCCGCTGTGGTGCTGTTTTTAACCGTCGGACACCACCAGCACCGGCAACCGTTAAAAGTTACGCTCAGGAGTGTTCTCCACCTGATAGTTTGTCACCGTTGTGCTTTTGAAACCAATACACATTAAAACAAACTACATCTCTGTCAATGTGGTTGAGGGCTTCTGCACACAATGGCCCCAATCCAGAGACATTTATGTGTCTGAGCCAGCTTTAGACTCGAGAGTTGTTGCTATGGGACGGGACTGTGAGAGTTATTCTGTCCTGAGCAACCATGAAAGTCTTAAAGAGTCCGCACATGTGATCTCTCCACGTTCTAACCTACTCGGGTTGCGGTTGAAAGCGTGCTTCAGAGGCTTGCATCTTAGCACTTCTCCTTGAACCCCCTGCTGTAACAAGTTCATACAGCAGTCGCACCGATGTCATGCAGTTATCAACTGTCCCCGCTCCTTTTGTGCATTGCACTGTTAAATATGCTACTTACATAGAACACAAATAACTGGAATGTACACATGTTGCAGCTCTTGTGTTCAATTTTTTTTTTTTTGCACATATCAGCTTAAAGATAATAGAAATGTAGATACAGTACGTCTCTGGCGTGATATCCCCATGCCTCAGTGTACAAGAATGACTGATATCCTGAAATGAGAATGGATACATCACTGATGATTATCTGCAACACTGTAGATAGAACCTTAAGAGATTTTTTTTTTTTTTTTTTTGCACATTATCAGGCAGGAGCAAGATTAAATCATGTCGTCTTCCAGTTCTATCTTACCTGTTCTCAAATATAGAGCTGCCTTGGCCGATGGAGGAATTTTTCCACATTTCCGTTCCATTATGCTCAGCTGCCTCTTGATGAACTACCTGCTTTTGTTGCCGTGTTTTATAGACTCTACACAAGGCTTGCTAAATACAGCATGCTTAGATTAATGGGAACATTTAACGTTAGTGCATTTTTAATGAGGACTGGAGGCTGCCAGACTACTTTTCTATATGATGAGGCACACTTTCCCCTTCCATCGTGACAACTGCGTTGCGGCGCCCCAGTGCCCGCCAGCTGGTATCCAGTGTGAAGCCAGGAGAGTGCTGCTGGTGCCGAAAGAACATCCCACCCACCAATGAGAGGCAAACACAACCCCCTCTGTTTGCCGATTTTTTTTTTTTTTTAGGCAAAGCAGTGCAGCTTGAATGCACCGTATGAGATGTAAATACCCACATTCACAGACACACAAATACTGAAAAATCGCATGGATAGTTTGGGATTTTTCAAACACAAGAGTGCACCTGTTGTCGCGGCACACACTTTCACATACATACACACACACTCTCACACACACACACACACAATGGGAAGCTTATCAAAGAAAAACAAGAGTTTACAGGCTGATATGTTACCGGATACAGGGTGCGACCCTGATTTACATTTGCATGTGGAGTGCAATGGAGTACAGAGAGTAGAAACGGCAGTCAGCAGAGAAGATAACCCCAAACATTCACTTAAAATTTATGCCAGGATCCTATTCCCTCTCACTGAATTAATGCTTTAATCTCCCCCTCTTTGTTGCATGTGTACTTGGGCTCAGTGTGTGTATGTTTGTGTGTGTGTGTGTGTGTGTGTGTGTGTGTTGGGGGTAGGGGGGGATTATATTTCTCAGCAGCCACTGTTTTAGAAGTTCTTTCGGAATGAAAGAATTTAGCACAGAAGTCCGAAGCCGGAGAAATTGCACCTTTTGCCATTTCAGTCTTTCTTTTCAAAGTCACAGCAAATGGTCCCCATCAGTTCTGCTGTCTTTGCATTTCTCCTCCACAAAGAAATAGCTAGTATTCTTTAATGGAAGATTACCTTCAAATGCAAGCTTAAAAGATTATGCGCTTTCATATATGTCTTTGGGGTCCATTATTTGATGTCATTTCTTGAACATTTTTCCCTCTGTCTCTATCTCTCTCTCTCTCTCCTCCCTCATTTCTCCTTTTCTTTTGGTTGTTCTCTCATTTATCTGTTTATCTTTAATTCATTGCTTTATCTCTTCAAATAACGCTCACCTGCCTCATGTTGTGCGCCAAACTTCCTCTTTTTTTTTTTTTTTATTGCGCACGTCGAACGTGTAACTTAACGTACTGTATCTTTGATCCTGCGGCTCACTCTGCATGCAGTACCACCAACATGTCCGCCGACAGACCGTATCCATAATTTATTCCATTCTAAAATGAAAAATCAAACGCATGCCGGGGAATATTAATTTCTCCCAATACTGTGGCGCCACCTGACTCCTTGCTTTATGAATTATTTTGACTATTGGTAATGATGTCCTGTGTTGGTAGGCCATTACAGCACAGGAACTTAATTCGCCCATTGTTAATTAATTGCTTCATTCTTAGCGGGAGTAATAAAAATGCTATTAAGTAAAATACCTCTATCATTAACCTAACTTTGTTAATATGGGTATCAGTGGGGCTCAATAAACAAAAGCTGTAGTGTCTACCGCCACACAGGGGTAATTAAAAATGCAGGTCATTAATTATATTGGGTGGAAGATTGTCCAACGAATTGGAGTCTTGTTGACAATTCCCCTCCCAAGCAAGAGCTCCATCAGGCAAGGAAAAGTTTCATAAAAACTTTTCTCATCGACAACATCTTTTTATGAAGTACAGACTTCCTGCTGGTTATCCACAGTGTCAAACATATACATCCTGTTGTGCAAAATTAATTACTTTTGTCTGATCTTTTTACTGCTATAATTACTTCTTTTTTCTTTTTTTTTTAAACGAAATTACCTGCATAATACTGCATGACACACAGTGATGAGTCCCGGTTTTAACTCATGAAAGACGGAAATTATGCAAGCGGTCGTAAGAAGGTGTTTGGTCAAGAGGCCATAAAGTAATCGTCAGGTTAAATATCTGCTGTCTCACCTTGAATAAACAGAGATTTCTGCGGTGGAGATAAAGCTCGCAATAACAGACACATTTTGTGGAGTTTCACGGGTTGTTTTTTTTGTTTTGTTTTTGTAGATCTGGTACTTTTCCTCTGAGCTGGGCTGCTCAAAGCACGGCCCGGAGGACCCCGCCCCCAATTTAAGAAAATAAAGAAATATAAGATCAAATAAACAAGAAAAAGATACTAGTAAAAATAATAATAATGCCCCATTATTTATTTGAGTTTTGGCCTTCAAAGGGGGAAAACCTTTGGGCGCCCCTGCCTCGGGGGCTCGACGTCGAAGCAGCTCCAACTGTGTGATTAGATGAGGAAAGACATAATTGGTCAGAACTCCACAGATTGCGTGATGTTCATTTTGTTTGTAAAGAATTTAAAACAAAAAAAAAAAAAGAAAATCCCGAGATGTCATTGTGGGAAGAATGAGTCAGCTGGCTTTTTCCACGTCTAAAACCTTTTATTTCACAAAATGGGAGCGTTCCTTCCTTGAACTCTCTGCAAACACACCAGACTTATTGCTGGAACAACTCTCGTGTTGCATCAGTGTATTGTAAAAAAGGATGAGTAATATTGCCAGTGAAAATATTAGCTGTAGAGATATTCTCATGTGTTTGTTCATGAGACAACTTTGAAAGCAATCACCCACGCCTCGTAACAGGCCATAAAATTAACATCGCCAACTCATTGTTTTCTTCCCTCGTTCACTATCTCTTTCCTCCCCCTTTTTTCATACTTTTTCCCCCCCCTCCCCATCTTCATCTCGTCACCTTTCTGGAAAAACTATCGGCACAGGCGTGAAATTGATGTGATGGAAAAACAACTGGGATATCTCTATGAGCCACTTGCTTTTGCCGTTATGGCCACCCTCGTTCGCCCTCAGCGTGGCTCTAGGCTTTCTGTTGCGATTGAGGGCATACTGCAAATTAGCCAGCAGCTATCTGAGGTTACCAGCCAAGTGGATCACTGACCTCACTCCCTGCCAAGCGCAACACCCCCCCCCCCCAACCCTCCTCACACACACACACACACACACACACAAACACAAACACACACACACAATCCCGCACCCAGATCCAGCCCAACTTTGTTTCAGTGATGCTGCTCTTCTTTTGGTGTGTTTGTTTAAAATCCTCTAATGTATAATTCATTTGCTGTGGCATACCTTTAATAATCCCCAAGCAATTGGATTTATAGAGAAGGGTCCAGGCAAGTTTAGCATTCCTAATGTTGCTTCGAAAATAATGTAATTGTAACTTGCACTGACGAATGGTCGTGGATCGTCTAAAGTAACTCCGAAATAATGATGAATAGGTCCACACTGTCTCCAGAAGAGATTAGGTAGAGCATCAGCCTAAAGCCTGGCCGTGAATTTCTTTTTATTACAGACTTCCCTAACAACCGAGGAAATATAAGGTGCAAGGGCAAATAAGAAAACTCTCCGCTTAGTTATATTCATCCCAACATCTCCCACATGAGCCATGAAATCGGGCTCCGACTTATCCCGGAGCTTCACGTTTACAAGGAGAGATAAGGGCAGTTCAGACCTATTGTTGCAGCCAGTGTGACCCTAAACATGAAAGGGCATCTAGGCCATCTCCCATTGTGTGCCGCTACAGTATATATTGAGCTGCATAAACCCATCCTTTGTGTTGAGTGAAAAGAGAGGGGGGCCTCTTAATTAAGCAAGCGCGAATGTAAGTGACTTCCTACTTGCATAAATGAATACTCAAGAAAGTAACAGTGTCACCCCGGATGTGGATAAATGAATAAGTTGCTGAATGCGAGCGGCATTAAGTGAGTTAGCATGTAAATAAATGAATAAGTCGGCAAATTAGTGTTTAAACGTGTTAGCATGTAAATAAATGAATAAGGGAGTGAATTGCGGGGGTGAATAAAGACGTTAAGAGAGCGTCAGCGAGTGCAAAAGAAGTTATCACTTCTGTGAAAAAGCCTCTTAGGACACAGTCGCTGGAGCGCCGTTCGTCGACGGGCAGCACGGCGAGTACATCTGGCTCGCGCATGTCATATTTCCTCATGTACACATGACATGCCAATTACTCCTTAATTACACGCGTCATCTGGACCAAAGTGCCCAACGCCAGCGCTGATTAATCCTGTTTATTGTGGCGGCGGTGACAGTCTGAACAGAGCACCACGGAAAAAAAAAAAAAAGTGCAGCGAGGGATTATTTGAGAGACTCTGAGAAGACTGGACAGACAGGGGAAAGAGAGGTTGCTGATTGAATGACAGCCTGGCAGTTAATCTCACTCTAGATTTCTACTACCGATGATCGGACGATATCAGGAAAAATAGTATTTCCGGACAGTGGAAACAGCTTGAGGCTTTTGTTGCCAAAAACAGTGAGGTTGCCTTCTCACGAGGAAAAGCCTTTACTGTTGCTCAGCACAATCTGCAGTATGCTTACGCATACTTTCGTGTGAGTGGATGGCTGCCAAGTCGTTTGAATATCATGTCCAGTTATAAAAAAATCATAATCAGAACCAATTATCATCTTTTAAACTACATCTCGTTATTTCCCCCATGTTTTCCTTACAAGGGAGAGTACAATTTTATATCCAAGTATGGGCGGAATGAGGTCATGTTGGCAGCGCGTGTGCCCGTGCGTGTGTGTGTGTGTGTGTGTGTGTGTGTGTGTGTGTGTGAGAGAGAGAGAGAGAGAGAGAGAGAAAATCTAGACCTTCCTGTAAATGAATACATGTGAGGCAGATACCCATCGTAAGCAGGAAGATGTCAGACCGTGACCGGAATATGAGGGGGAGGGTGATAACCATTAGATTACCGCTGAGATAGTAACAGCGGCAGTACTACGGGCCAGCGAGGACTGGGGTCAGCCCAGGTGTAGAGATCCAGCGATAGAACCCCATGGAAGCCGTGTGAGGTGGTTGCTCGGCTCCCCTCAGCCCTGACCCCTTTTTTTTTAACATCCCCCAATCGCACGTTCATGTACTTAGCTTCCTTCCCCTCCTTCCGTATCTGCGTCTAATTCATGCCCTCATCTTTGTCCAACTCTTTCAGTCTCTCGCAGTGGCTCACTCGCTCTTGCTTTTGTTACTTCCCTGTCACATTCTCTTTTCAGCATTAGCTCCATCTCCATCCATCTGCTCCTTTTGTCTCTTTGCTCTTTTTTTTTCTCCGAGGATGCCTTGGCAAAAATGGGTATTGACTGCGCCTCCTCTTTCCTCTCATGCCTGCCCTGCTAATGCCTGTTTTTTTTTTCATCACTGCGTACACTCCAGCAGTACACGCTTCTTATTCACAGGTGATGCGAAGAGTAGTAGAAATGCACCCTGTAAGGGGAAAAAAAAGAAAAAAAGGTGATGATACAATCAGTTTTATTGTGCCGTAAGGATTTTTTTCAGGCTTGTGGTTCTACATCCCGTATGCAGGCTGTATGAAAGAATTGCAATTCATATGCATTTTTTTCCCCCTCACCACCCCCCCCCCCCCCTATTTCTCTTTTCATTGCTCAAAATAATTAGGCAGCAGTCTGGACTCAGGGGTGTAATGTTTCTGCTCATGTTTCCATGATACAAGAGTAAAGAGGGAAAAAAAGAAAAGAAAGAAAACCAAAAAACTGGTTGTGCTGCTCCAGAAATTTCTACCTGTGTGTCACCTCTCTCCCTTCCTCTTCTCCCCTGATGCTGTTTTAATGTGGAGTTCCACAAGGCACAATGCACTTGAGCTGACCTAATTCTTCCCTGGCGCTCTTCCATTGCTAAGAGTACATAAGGACCACACTATCAAGGTCTATCAGCCCTGCCTCTCTATTAATTTTAGAAATCAAGCAACATCTGTTGTGCTTTGGGCCTCCTTGTGACTCACAGGAGGTTTTTGCAGTTTGCAGAAAGATGCACCTAAATGTGCCTGCAGCAAGTGATGAGATCTCAATAATGTATTTTCCAGAGTTCTAGATTACACTGCTGCAGATACCATGGCTTTCACAAGCCATGGCTTCTGACTCACTAAGTTGCTCTAAAACAACTGATAAAATTACTGAATAATCGGCGTGACGACAAGCACTTTTTTTTCATCTGCCCTTTCAGTAGGAAAAAAAAAAAAGATTTAGCTGCATCTCCTCCGCACAGGCGCATCTCATTTCCTCTCGTTACATCACCTAGCATGTGGCATCTGTTTGAATCTCACAGCAATTTCAAAGTTTGTAGCATTTTTTTAAGCACAGCAAAGGCTTGTTTATGTGTATGCAAGCCAAACCCTCACGGTCTATAAATTTTAATATTCCTTGCGAGTGCTATAACCAGTCAAAACACAAAGTGCCTCGCATGTCCCTTCCCAGGGCACCAGTTTAGTCGCACCGCTCTCCACCAAGACCCTTAACGCATCAGGCTTATCCTCTTCCTACTGCCGCCACTTTCCACATGCATCTTACATGACGTGCTGGCTATTTTAACCAACCCTCCGAAACAGGCCTCTGTGTGACCATGATATTATTCGTCTATGGTGAGGCGCATGCTTTTCCCCTTCTCTTTAAACCAGAGCAGGCAGGGAAGGGTGGAACCGTCCCGCGTTGCGCCCCAGGCTCCTTTTTGTGTTTACCAGCCCCTGCGTGGGACTGATGCTATTTTCAGTTCCGAGGCTCAACCATGGCTAACTGGCCCTAGCCTCTTTATGCCATTTGCCTCAATAATGTGGGCCGGCGTCTCTGCAGGGAGAGTAGCCGCCATCCTGCGAGAGGCTAAATGACACAGTGGAGTTCATTGATGGGAAGGAATTACACGCCTGCACACGGGGCAGTGAGGCGACTGGTTCTCTGAAGGGCACAACAAAGAGAGGTGATGTAAAATCTTCACAGGAGGAGAATAAAAGCTTACTGTATGCCAAAGGGTGACATTTGGCATAATTTGTGGCGTCACACTGTTTACTTTGATACCTATAATGTAAGAAGGAGCCTATAGCTTCTAGGTCAATGCACGAACACTTATCTACAGTGCTAAAAACATAAATACTTTAGTTGCAATTTCTCAGGCTGCAAATATAAAAAAAAATTAGAGGTAACAATAGGTGTACATCGATAGCAGTTAGTTAATGCTTAGTAATAAATAAGAGTGCTGAATTAGCAAGACTGAAGCAGAACCACCCATTCATTAATACTCTTCGTGACCCTTATTGTAACGTGGGGAACCTGAACCTCACAAGTTTTTCATTCCAACTTTTTCTAACCTGAACAATTAACATGAAAACCATTAGAAAATCACATGAGGTTTCGCGTATCTAACGGCAAACTAAGCGTGAACTGTTAACAAACAACTAATCGTTAACTCAGCATGAACTAACTGTTAAACAACTAATTGATAGCTAAGCATGAACTTACTGTTAACAAACTAATTGGTAACCAAGCATAACTAACTGTTAACAAACAACTAATCATGAACTAAGCATGAATTAATTGTTAACAAACAACTAATCATTAACTAAGCATGAACTAATTGTTAACAAACAACTAATCATTAACTAAGCATGAACTAACTGTTAACAACTACTAATCATTAACTAAGCATGAACTAACTAACAACTAATCGTTAACTAAGCATGAACTTAATGTTAACACACAACTAATCATTAACTAAGCATGAACTTAATGTTAACAAACAACTAATCATTAACTAAGCATGAACTAACTGTTAACAACAACTAATCATTAACTAAGCATGAACTAACTAACAAACAACTAATCATTAACTAAGCATGAACTAACTGTTAACACACAACTAATCGTTAACTAAATATCTGATAACTGCTCTTCATGTAATGAAAAGCAGCCCTGTGTTATTATTTCACAAAAAATCTGTATCATCATTAACTGTTTTGTTGTTGTTGTTTTTTAACGGCATTAATGCCTGTAACTGTTGAGCATTTTCAACCTTCACTGAGGGAAAACAACATCCAAAATTGACAAAATTCCAGTCAAACGTGAACCTGCACGCAATGACAGCAAGGAGAAAGATCCATAAACTAGCTTATATCATACATGAATAGATGCAGCACTCTGTTTTACCTCCGACGTCAATTAATTTGTATTTATCCAGCCGCTGTTTATCAAAATGGCCAGCTGCTAGGATGGATTCTGTTGGGAGCAATGACAGGCAACAAAGTGATATGAATCACCCCCCCCCCACACACACACACACACACACACGCGCGCACACACACACACACACACACATACACACACACACACACTGCAGCAGGACACAGAGGGATGGTGACACAATTTATGGAAAAAGCCAAACAAGACAAAGAATGTACGGACAGTCAAAATAATGTTGTCACACGATGTATTAAAAAAAAAGAAGATGGAAATATGTAACCATAATTTCCACAGCAGAATCAATATTTAACAGAAATGACATGAGATTCAATCTAAGACCAGAAATGCAAATACAAGAGTGTGCAGCAGGAGTCGGGCCATGTTGAATATTCAAACAAAGATAATTATCTGTGGATTAGCCCCATTTTGTCTTTGAGAGTCCCACTTGTCAGCTGACTCCGGGGAGAAAATGTTTAATCATTAAGACCTTTAGCTCTCTGTGAACTGCCAGTAGCACAACTCAGCGTAAGCTAGTCTGCACATGGAAGTGTTCTTTAAAAATATCACATTGTATTAAATCTGAGCGGCGGTCCATTTAGCAATTAACCGGCAGTCAGTTTAAATCAATTCAAATTCATTTTTAATGGTTTCTCTTGAAGTATTTTTGTTATGTTCCGCAGTTATTCCTCGAAGAGCTTTTGAGAAGTCCGTCAGATGCGATGCATCAAATGGGTGTGAACGACTTTTCGCACTCCATCCTATAGATTCTGCCCCCTTGAGAGAGGATATATCTATACGAGCGGCTAAATGTGAGGACAGTGTGAAAGCAAGACCCCGGGCCATTCTCGGGCACCGGATGATTGAATATGCTGTGATGTTGCCCCCGATGTCTCCTCCAATGTTGCCTGCAAAACATCACCTATTCCACATTCACCCGCTCGTGCGTTAACCCCGAAAACTCAAGAAAAAGCTGCCGTTTTAGATATCGGCTGTATGTCAGCGGGGTTGCTCTTTTTTTTTTTTTTTTTCCTTTTGAGCTCATTCTCAAATCTCCGTCACCGCCGCCTGTAGCTAGCGTTGGTTCGCAGGGGGACGTATCAAAGGCCACTGCAGAAAAGAAATCATCACATTATAACTATATTTAGCTGCTGTCGTCTTAATTGGCACGAAGAGCACAATCAGATAAGCCTTTTGACTGTGAGTCATGTTCAGAATGGAGAAACAGCAGGCGGCAGCAAACAATCTTTTGTTATTTTGGTAATAACCTGACCAGTAAGCAACACACACGCACACCTAGGCAAACACACAAGTGTTTTAACCACCCTTTTCCATCATCCAAGGAGGAGCGCCGCAGCTACGTCACTCCCGTGTTGCCTCTATATTGTAGCCTGCGTGGTACTGGTCCATCTGGGCTCTGTGAGGTCACTGCACACACCACCTGCTCCGATCAGGCTTTGCTGTGGCTTCTAGGTATCATCTCTGGGCGCCGCACGGAGAGGCAGATGTATAGATGTAGTGGTACGCACGCCTCCGGATACTCATACGTTTAATGTGTTACGCCACACACAATCTGTAGCAGTTAGAGCCCCCCTTTTTCTTTTTCTTTTTCTTTTTTTTACAGGTTTCTGTGCAGCATTTTTGATTTCATGACTTCTTGCATGGTTACGGCGGTTACAGTCGCTCTCACGGGCTTCTAAAACCAAAATAAAATACATTTAAGTTTGTGTCTTTACCGGCAAAACAAGAAAATCAAGACTCTAATGAACAGAAAAGACCGTTTGCGAAGGACTGGAAGCGAATCCCTCATCAGTCCACACAAACTTTGTTTGAAATGTCCACAAAGCTTTTGTTTTTATTTAACTGAGGTCCTGTTGCCTATACATGTCCTGTTGACACTGTATACACGCTTGATACTGCCACCTGTCCTTTTATGGCTCCTGAATGGGCATAGAATTACTTTACAAAAGACCGAATTACTGTCATTGATACTCTAGATCCAAAACAACTTTGCCTGAAGTTAATACGGGAAATAAAAGCAGTTATCGGAACCTAAAGAAATCAGACACAGCCTGTCCTGAAGTTGCCAGTGTTTACGCTCATGTCATGTAAAATCTTTTTTTTTTTTTTTCCTGCCAGGATTGGATACCATAGCGTGTTATTGCAAGGGAAACATCTTCGTCTCTTTCTCTTCTTTTTGTTTTTGTTTGCACTGAGAAGGAAGATGTATTGGAAACATGTTAAGTTAGGGCACATTGGAACATTTCAAAGGACCTGATCACTTTGCGGTCGAAGTAATGTCAGAAACCGATGCTGTCACAATCTAAAGGCTTGACACTGAATGCTTGGAAACCTTTTCTTGCTGTTATTTTTTTCTCACTTAAATGTGTCTAAACATGATTCACACAATACGCAGCTAACCAGTTCTATCCAATGAACATCCACGCTGCAAAAAAAAAAAAAAAAATGTCAAAAAGAATGATCACAATTTTCACATTAAGCTTGAATTTTGGACGTTCATTGCAAGAACACAATTTTTTTTTTTAAAAAGAGAGAGAGAGAGAGAGAGAGATATTCCACTCGTAAATACATTAAATGTCAGGAAAGGTCTGCTGCCGTGGGTGGTTCACGCGTGTCTGTACAAGCAGAAATTTTTCTCCATATAAAACAAAACAAAAAACAAAACATCAGATTTATATGTGAGGTAAGATCTAGTTTCCGTCTGGACATTTTTTGCAGTGCAGCAGCAGCAGCAGCAGCGGCGGCGGCGGCGGCAGCAGGAGGAGCAGGTTTTTTACTATGTGCGCGGCCAGACTCCGCCTGCTTTCCGCGCGTCACTGGCGAGTAGAGTGGACGCGGAGTCACTCCCCTGCCTACTTTTAATAGCTTTGTCATGTGATGGAAAGCAGTTGTAAGACAGGTGCCCTCGGTTCATTCTCGGCGAGGGGCAGCAGTTGCCTGTGTGAGAGAGAGTGGGACGCGTGTGTGGATTTCTTTTTTACTTGATTTCTTTCTTTTTTTTTTCTTTTTTTCCGTTTTTTTTGTTTTTTCTTTTTCGGACCGTCATTCAGTGGCTGGATGGCGTGGGACAGGTGTAACCAGGACTCGGTGTGGAGAGAATTAGAGGTGAGCGCATCTTAAACAGCAACCCCCCCACACACACACCAAAAAAAAAAAAAAAAAAAGAAAGAAAAAAACCCATCTTTTCTAGCCTTCTGGAGTCTTTTTTCCTCTGTGGAAGGATGGACCACAGTGACTCTCCGAGGCAGAAGCTTCCTGCTGGTGCCGGTGTAGTGCGTGTCTGGACGCAGTTGAGGATGATGCGGGGGATGTACAAGACGGGAATATATGACAAGTGGAGGGGACGAGCGGAATCATCATTTTCTCCTCAGTTAAAGATGTAGTTGTTGTAATAGGTGCACAGGCTCGGGACCATCGCTGTAGGATCTCTGCTCCGTGCGGTTCTTGCAAGCTCGAGGGGACTGTACGCGCTCTGGTGCCCGAGAGAGGCTTTTTTTTTTTTTTTTTTTTTTCTTCGTGCCAAAATGGCTGAAATGTTTCAAAGTCAGGTATTTCGCTTACGCATGAAATCTACGGACGAGCCCTTTCATGTGCTGTGCATGTTATTTTTCAAGGCAAGAGCAAAGGTTGCCCACACCGAGGGACCCGCTATCTGGCGTTGCGCAGGAGCATCATAATAGAAGCGGTGTGTGTGTGTGTGTGTGTGTGTGTGTGTGTGTGCGCGCGCGCGTGTCTGTGTGTGTGTGCGTGCGTGCGTGCGTGCGTGCGTGCGTGCCAGCCAGCCAGCCAACATAGCAGCGGGAGGAGCATTGCGCCAGCTAAGTCGCATCCAGGCAGATTGGAAATTGTATAGTTGCATTTGAATTGCCTTCAGTTTTCAAATCATCTTTTCCCGAACGTCACTATGAAAGCTCACACACTCCCTCTTCCCCCTACCTGACCATACTTGGTCGACTTGTCTGCATGCGAGCTGGATGATGCTCCACAAGGTTTTTCACAGATGCGACTGCAGTCCGGCGATAAAATCAAATGTAAACAAATCTTTTTTTGTTTGTTTTGTTTTGTTTTTCTTTAAAGTTGGAAGGATGAACTCAGAGGACTCCCGGACAATGCTTTTGACTGCGAAGTGGTTCAATTATCCGTCAAACAAATGACCTAAAGCTCCTTCCTTCCTATGAAAATGTGCATTCGGGCTTAATGACACGTTATAAATCATGGCTTTTGCAATAAGGGGATTGCCAACTAGGACCTCTACTAATATTCGCCCAGCAGGTGCTTTCATGCGTGCGTAAATCACCGGAGCTCCGTGGTGCGCCCTGGTCGTCTGTCTAGCGGCGCTATTTCATCACTTCAGCAACAACAAGTCCATACGATAATTGGACGCGGAACATGATGCAGCCCCACGAATATTCCAGCATCTTTGCGTTTTGTTTGTTGGGCTTTGTTTCTGTTTTTTTTTTAACTCGTGCCTCGCCTGTCAGACTGGATCATCTCAGAGGGGGAGACGCAGTGAATCTGTCCCCTTCGCTAGTGCGACGTAACGGATATGTCTCGGTGTAGTTGAAGTCATCGCGCGTTGGTGCGATTCCGAGGACAGATGAACTGTGACACCAGTGTCTAGGCGGTTTTTCCGACTTGGCACTGGATGCGTCTTCCAGCTCTGCCCTGAGTCGAACCCGCCGCTCATCTCTCCTTCTGTCTGGGGGCCAAATACCTCCAGGCTTCGCTCGAGGATATCTGTCTTCTATGTGTCTTAAAGGCTCCATACATCACTCTTGTCGCTCTGTAGAAGCGCCGACATGCTGTCAACTAAATTCGGAGTGTGTGTAGCCTGTTCGACAGTGGCCAAGAAGCTGCTGGAGGAGGCATGGGGTTGCATGTTCAGAGTGTAAACAGGCTTTAACGATCCCTGAGCTCAAAGTTTGTTCACCTTGATTCAGTTTTTGGGTTCCTCACTGTGTGATATGAGTGGAAACATCATGGGGGGGGGGGGGGGGGTAATAATGCACATAATCCACATCCAGTACATATTGGTGGGATTAGATGAAGGTGGCAGTGAATAACTAAATGTCAACACCAGGCAGCATTCAGGAGCACCAAGGCCAGAAACCGGTGCAATGTGCTGGAGTTGATGGTGTGAGAACACGGTGTGTACACAGTTTGCATGTCAGTGTGTTGGCGTGCAAAATTAACTGATACGAAGCCATGATGAAAACTCCTGATAATAGCAGGGGAAGTAATAATGGGTTGCACCACATGGGAGCAGCAGAAGGTTCAACCATTGTAGTTTTTCCTTAAAAAAAAAAAAAGATCTTCCTCTGACCACCCCTGTTATTTTTCCTCCTCCAGTGTGCTGCCTTGGTTGGCGAAGACCAACCCCTCTGCCCGGACCTCCCCGAACTTGACCTCTCAGAGCTGGATGTCAGCGACTTAGACGCAGACAGCTTTCTTGGTGGCCTCAAATGGTACAGCGACCAATCAGAGATCATTTCCACTCAGTATGGCAATGAGGCGTCCAATCTTTTTGAGGTAAGTGCAGGTTGCAGTGTCATCTTCTTCTTCTTCTTCTTCTTTTTTTTTAATTTGTATGTATCTGCACAGAGTAATAGCGTGCCCGAGCAAACAAACAAAACGTTCAACCAGTTTACAAACCTACTTTTTCATTGCCCTAATGTACAAAAAGGGTAGATAACGTGCAGCACGATAAGCCCAGTGGGACCTTTGTCCCCCTGTTTGGATCCTGACCGCAACGGTAGGATTCCTTATCAAAACTTTGAGCATTTATTTCATGAACGCGGCACACATCTAACAGAAGCAGTAAACTCTGGACTTGGCATGTGTATTGTAAAACCCTTTTCAAAGGTTGGAGTGTAAAACTTTAATCTTTGCTTCACCCTCTGTGGTTCTGCCTCCTCCTATCCTTCCCCCTTTGTTTCTGACACACTGTTTCTGCTCAAACAGTGACAGACCAAGTCCAGGTTAACAGAGGGTGATGATCTGGCTGGGGCCATAAAGCCATTGGTCTTGGGACTGACTTCCAGCCCCCGGTTCATTATAAGCCTTTATCAGTGCCAGAGATAGACAAGAAAGACTGAGATTGGATGCTTTAGCCTCGCCTCAGGAGGAAAAAGTCTGAGAAGGCTGTGTGTGTTTGTGTGTGTGTGTGTGTGTGTGTGTGTTTGTGTGTGTTCATGCAGTCACGTTTTCACTGCCTCTGCTGTCTGTGTGTGTTTCCTTGGTGGTCTTTCAGGCAACAGTTGATAACAGACTAAATTCCTTCCACGTTTACCCCCCCCCCCCCCCCCCCGCTGCCACAAACTTTTTTACACATTCTCTTTATGTCACCACACATACCAACACACACTTAAACACACACACACACGAAGGGGGGAGGGGCCTAAGGACTAACTGGTGTGACTGTGGCTTCTCTGCCGTCTGTGAGTGATATGGCTTGCAGCCACCAAGTGGCTCTGGGATGATTAAAAATACCAGAGTGTATGCATGTGTTTGCGTGCGTGCGCGCGCGTGTGTGTCAGTTTAAAACACAATGGAACTTAGCGCCTACTGAGGACCCTGATGTGGGAACTAGCTCAGAGCAAGATGACGGGTGTGACTTCCAAAGTGGGAATGAGCTTGTATTTGTGTGCCTGCATGTGCACGTGTTTGCATCCACACGAATGCTGCTCGTTGCAGTCACTGGGTGATGTTTTCACGCTCTCAACAAGCCAGCTGCTATTGTATCATGCAGAGTGGATGCAAAGGCGTCTAATCAAGTAGTCTCAAAGCAGGAATACATTTCCCTGACCAGAGGTCCCCCCCCCCCCCCCGCCCCCATCTTTGGAAAGTTTCAAGTCAATATATGAAGTGCTCAGTTCATCATACAGCAGGACCCAGCTAATCCCTCTTAATCTGACAGGGGAAAGTTTGACGCTCGGCAAGGATCAGAAGGCTGAAGCTGTATTTCCTGCCCCCCCCCCTCAACCCACACCCCCCAATTGGCCTCGTCACAAGGCAGAGGAGCATCCAATCAAATGTTCAAAATGACGGTGGCTTTTTAATACCGGTTTTTCCTGTCTGACTTTTTAACATGCTTCCAAATGAGTATATGTTTTATGGTAAGAAAAGCAGCTATCCAAGGCTTCTCTGAGTGAAACAGCTGGGTGCAGCTGCCATGCTGAGGCCCCCTCTCCCGTTTGTCCCCGTCAAACATTAAGCTTTCTGGAAGTTTGAGATTTCATTAGTTGGAGTAAGTCAACTGTTGAAATGATCTGCAGCTCAGGCCAAAAAGACAAACACAGACTGTTTTTCTTGCACTTTTATTCAAAGCGATGTGACGGACAGCAGCAAATTAGTACACAGGGTTGGTTACATGGTTATAAAGTCGCATCACAGGAGAGTCACATTCCATCATTCAGAGAGTCTATGGAAACGGCTCACACCCGGCAGTGTGTGCATGAATGCAAATCAGCCCGTGTTTCTATCCGTGTACGTGTTTGTCCTTTTCTGGAAGCAGCATACGGCCTCAGATCACAAGCTGTCCCTTGTCTGGCCTTTTGCTCCGTTCCTTGCCACTGTCCCAACTGTCCCTGACACAAAATGTGGAGAATGATACCCCCCCAAACACACACGCACACACACACACACACACCCGTCTCTACCCTCTCCTGTAACACGCACACATAACAGCTATTGCTCCTGGCGCAGTGTGTTTGACACCTCTTCAAAACGGGCCGACTGTGAATGTCCACAGTCTATTTCGGGCTGCAGTTGTTAAGGGATGGTTACTTCAATAAGTTCCCGATGTACTGCCAAAGATAACAGCACAGGAGCATGGCCTGATGTCTTTTTAACCACAGGTCTCTGCTCGGATTTCATGTTCGCCTTGATGTCCCATTTGTTTTGGTTTTTTCGGATGTGGATGTCGTGCTGGGGCGCAGCGTGGTCTCGTTACACTTCCCAAGTTGGGCGCATTTGTCGCAGGAGTTAGGTTAAGCAGGGAAAGAGTTCCCCTCTGCTGTATCTCTGGAAGAGAGAAACGTCAACAAAGGGAGAACAACATAGACAGACACGAGGAAAGACTGGATGAGAAAGAACGGCTGGGAGAGTTTGGAATCGTGCCAGCCTAAATCAAAGCCCATGGATTGGAAGTAAAAGGTTGTGGGCTTTGCAGGTAATAAACTAAGATGCCGAGGCTTAAAGAATTACTCGGATATTGTATATGGACACACCGTGAGTGTGCATGACTGACAGAGCTCACATATGTGCGCTCACATCCCTAAACTCTTTATATGAGCAGGACACACACTTCAAAAGGCACTACGCTGCTTTGTCTTGCTTGTTTGTGCCTTCTTCGACAGATGCTCAGGTGCTTACTCCTCAGTGAAGGCTGATTAGATTGATTGGGTCATCTTTAGGAGACTTTGATAAACTGTTTTCTCCAGCATGGATAAGAATCAGCTCACACACTTGTAGGGGAGCCTGTGAGCAGGAAGTTAGAGAAGAATTGTCACACAGATACACACAGACAGCCCCTGTTCCCTACACCCCGCTGAACGCCTTTATTTTGCAAATTTATGCTGACATTTGAGAATACACCACCCACACCAGTTCACAGCTCCAGCAAAGGGTGTATGAATTATCATATCCCCCTGTATAATATGATTTTCTGAAGTGAGTCTTATTAGAATACACCATACCTTCCTCATTTTGAGTTCCCTTCAGTTTATACTGTGCCGAGACATTGTTTGCTCTGTCTGATGGAAGAAATCCTCCATCACTGTCGAAGGGAAAGCAAAAGCGTGCCTTCAGACCCGCAGCTATGCCGCTTCAAGATACACAAATGAGATGGAGCGCAGACAAGTAGGCTCAGACGAATTGTAGAGAGATGCAGACATAGGCTGTCCAAGCCCGTGTCATCTTGGAGCATCTGTCAGATCCACTCCACAACAAGAGCTCTCAACCCGCCGCCCCACAACACTGTGGGATCTGCTCTCTGCCATCCCTCCCTTCCTCCCGCTGTCTCCTTTTGCTCCCAAGGCAGAGAATTTGTTCCTGGCTGATGGGAAGCTGAAGCTGCAGTGGCTAAACAAATGTATTCTGGCCTTCAACAGTCACTTCTGGAAAGACAAGCTGGAAGGAGGGAAGGGGGGGAGGGGAAAAATAAATAGATATGAAGCAGGGAGTTTGATACAGCCACAAAAAACAAAAAAAAACTTGCCCCTTCAGGGAATGTTTGGAAAAAGAGCAAGGGAACATCTTTTGATCTGGTAGTGGCCTCTCTCTCTCTCTCTCTCTCTCTCTCTCTCTCTCTCTCCCTCTCACACACACACTCACGCGCACTCAACTCACAATCCCAGTGGGCCGCTGCTGCTGATTGAGGCATGGTTTGGTGTTCCTGCCCAGCTGATCCCCAGCCCCCAGTGGATACCAATCTCACCACACCAATGTGTACGGGTGCACGTGTGTGTGTGTTTGTGTAATTGAGACACCCTATACAAAGATCAGATAGTGGCCTTTTCTGGCTAGACACAACACTTTCATCGCTTTCCGCTTAATGTGTGTGTGTGTGTGTGTGTGTGTGTGTGTGTGTATGTATTGGGTGGGAATGACTATTTTTAGTACCTGGGGTAATCTCCACTAAGAGCCTTTCAGGGCTGTTTCACTTTAACCTGGTCAAAACACTAAGCCAATAATCCAACTCCCCCAGATTTATACTCTGTCGCTCACACACACACACACACACACACACACACACAACAACAACAACTACATTGCAATGATGCCACGCAATAAGTTTTGTTTTTATATTATTTAATAGTGTATATTTTGCAGCATTAGGAAGGTTTAAACTCTGGATTCCTAGATGCTTCCCCTTATGCAACAAAGATGGAAGTGAACGATAAGAAATGGTGTTTGCATAGAGATTAAATGAACTGATCAGAGAGTGACAAAGTGTGGTACAAAACAAAGAGTGAAAGTGACAGCCGGCGGTGAAAAAAAAATTAAAAAGGGGGAACGTCAACAGAGAGAAAGAGAGAGGAGGAGCATGGAGAGAGGCCCTCAATCACTGGGTGCTATCATTCATGTTAAACAGCTATCAGTGTTGGGTGATAGGCTGCTTCCTCTCTCCAGGAAAGGCTAATCGATCCCTTATGAGTGTGTGTGTGTGTGTGTGTGTGTGTGTGTGTGTGTGTGTGTGTGTGTGTGTGTGTGTGTGTGTGTGTGTGTGTGCATGCGCGCATGCCAGCAGGTCCTGCAGTGGCAGTAGCTTTGGCCAGCGCTTCTGCTCTACTAGTTTACGGCCTTCTGTCAATGTTCATGTATTTGATTCCGGTGAAATTATTTAGATTTTGGAAAGTAATCAATAATTTACACGGCAAATGATTTATCTTAACACGGAATGAGACAAAGCAAAGCACTGGTGGGAGAGAATATTATACAGTAACTAGAAAAATT
This sequence comes from Aulostomus chinensis, assembly GCF_037954235.1. Classification (NCBI taxonomy): domain Eukaryota; kingdom Metazoa; phylum Chordata; class Actinopteri; order Syngnathiformes; family Aulostomidae; genus Aulostomus; species Aulostomus chinensis. The sequence continues at coordinate 9,926,883 of NC_141343.1, read as the reverse complement.
TTGCAACTGTCTTTTCTGCTTGAACAGTGAGGGCCCCTCTGCAGTGACCCTTGGGGACAACGCCATTTTACTGTGAAAGTTAACACATATAAGCTGGTCATTAAACGTGCCACGATACGGTAAATGACTCCTCGGCGTCTTGTTGTCGTTGTTGTGTCACGTTCTATGTCACGATCATTCTGCCAGCTGCTAGCCGCCACGCAAACTGCTGATCGGAATCCGTATTTATCCACAGACTCGTTCTCCTCTCATCGTCAGAGGCGGCGACAGCATGTGAGCAAGCATCATTAGCATAACTGGGCGGTGCTCTGTAGCCGACTTACTATATCAAATTAGATGTGGCTGCAGTGTTAGCATTCGAACTGCTGAGCAGTTGTCCAGTGTGTTCACAATGTTTTAATTCAGGTATTGCCCCACAATACTGGAGCTGGAGTGGATAAATACCCGTGGCTCCTGCAGTCGTTTGCTGAGAACGGATGCGCAGTTGAAACCGGATGTCAGTGGGTTTTTTTGTGTTTGTTTTTTTTGTCCTGAGTGAAAGAAATCGGTTAAAAAAAAAGAAAAGAAAAAGTCAGACCTATGCTAAAATAAAATAAAACGACCAATACCTGCTGGAATCAGTCGTTTTTCAATATATCTGTATGGGTCTGATGGCTGACATTTATATGGGACCAGTTTTACTCAAGGTTTTGTCTTTGCTCATCGTTTATGAAAGAGTTGGTGATATAAGCTTGTTTTTGTACAGATAATACAGTCAGTAAATATTGGCAAAATCAGTGACGAAATTCTTTTCTGTTCTATATTGTGCGTCCCTAATATAGACGAAGATGAAACTCTGGTTGTGAGTAAAACAGTGTTATATCGAGGAATGACCCTTCATGTCGATCAGACTGAAATGAAGATGTGCGAGTATTTTTCTCTGTATCCTAATTTAGTCATTTGATTAAACACATTTTAGCCGAGTGTGCTGCATTCTTGTACCGTACATGTGAAAAAACAAAACAAAACAAAACAAAGTTTTTCCGAGGTTGAGAAGCTTTTTTTTTTTTTTTATGGGTTTTGTCACCCATGCAGAAAAAAAAAAAGGAAAAATCTCCCAGTTTCTAACTAAGCTTTATGATGTGCACTGCATGCTTATAGCTCCAGCTTACTTCCCCCCTGAAGCATTTAAGTCTGCACAGGACTCAAATAGTTCAAGAGGCTCTCCAAGGCTCTGCTGATGCATGAGTGACTGGATGCTTGGATGACTCACTTGCTGCCCAATCAGTAGCTCCTGAGCCGCAACTGAAAGCAGAAGCTTTTTAGCTTTTTGGTCACTGCTGACAGAAACCCTCACCCCACCCACGTCTTCTACTTTTTTTGTGAAATGGCAATGGCAGTGACGCAAATAGAATGAATTCAAATTAAAAAAATTAATAAAAGATGCAGAAACTGATAAGGAAAATCATGCTGGACAGTTTTTCAGTGTTGGTCAATAGAGATGAAGCGGTGAACCCTTATAGGCATTTAAAGCAGGCGTATACATGACGATTTATGAGGCACAACTAGATGGAAGTAATGCAGTGGAATGCAACAGTTAAAAAAAAATTTAAGGAGCATTATGGTCACATTTGTTTCACCTTAGAACTTGGAGGTCATAACTGGGAGCCACCTGAGTTTACCAGTAAGAAGAGGAGGGGGGGGGGGGCATTCACCGGTTGTTAACAACAGTCTATCTGGTATATAAAAGTGCCACAGAAAAATGTATACAGTTAAAAGATTGTGATGCAATCAACATACGAGCGCTAAAATACGATATCGACAAAGGGCGCGCACAATTTAAGGAGCGACCACGATGAATTGTGATTTTCTCGGGGACTGTCGGTCTGAATATCCAACCAGGAACTCGGGGGGGAAACCGGCTCGATCCGAGACGCCACCACATTTCCACCTTTCTATTTGAATCCGTTTGACGGGTGATTTGTGAGAAATCGTCATTTCGGAGGCTGCGCTCTGTTACGCTGACCATCCGAATTGGTTTGATCAACCACCTCTCAGTATTACCCACTACAGATGGACAGGTGGCAAGTGAGACTATTATGAAATAGACAGGCAGCGCATCCAGGATAACCATGATAGGGCTGTTGACCTCAGGGGAGGGTCAAGAGCTCTAAAATTGTCTGCTTGTTAATCAGCTGTTTCCAATTTTCACACTATACTGCGACTCGCCAAAACTCTTTTCATATGGCTGCAGGCCGTGTTGCATAATAACTCAATGGGCAGACTGGGAATGGGTTTTGAGTGTTGGACTCTTGTCATCAAGTGGTCAATGGCCGCTGATCATTATGCATTTGGCAGCGAATTCTCAGTTACTCCGTGCAGGTGTGCGCTCAGCTCAGCTTCTGAAAGGCGAGGCCATCGGTACCAAAGGCAACGTGATCAGTATTCCACAAAGAAAAGATCCCAGATTAAGATGAAATACAGCTCAACATTAGATGTTGACGCTACAAAGGGAGCTTTCATGCCCCCCCACCCCCCAATCCTTTCTGTCTCACGAGTTTGGATTGTATCGACTTGTATTCACAATCCCTTTGATGTGGTTTTATTTCTTTTCTTGTAAAAATAGGCACATCCCCACTCACACATCATGCAAAAAGCTTGTGAAGTGTTTGACCACTGCGACCACACGTGGACTCCCTTACACATATGGCACTTGAAAGTACGCACAAAAGAGAAGGGGGGGAAAAAAACAACACTGCTCTGATAACACGCTCACAAAGTCACAGTGGATAACAGGCGTACACGCGGCAGCGGCAGCCTCCTACCTGGATTCAGGAGCGACAAGGCACTCACTCACGCACACAGAAGTCAAGGTAAAAGATAATGCATTTATTTAGTAATCAGCAAATAGCTTTTATCCAGTGGGTAAGTGCTGAAGCCTGTGAGGCCTTGATAAGATCGTTTGCTTTCAGGTGTTTCCCTGTCACGCCGCGTATGGCATTGAGTGCAAATTGAATAGGGTGACCTTTTTTGCCGCGGAATCAAATTGACTGCATTTTCCCCCAAAAGATTTCTGCCATTTCAATTACCATAAAATTGCGATAATGCTTCCCTTGCCAAATGTGCAAACACATGCAAACTAGGATGTCCAATGTGACAGTGACACAGAAACGCACCTATTGTTTGAAACACCGTAGACCTCTATATCTTGTCCACTGTGCCCTTGCTCTTTTTGCTTTGGCGTCTTTTCGAGAGAGGACATTACTGCGACAAATGAAACGTCACAAACTCTCGATGGGCTTAGCAGGGTCTGAAAGGTCAGGGGCTGCATTTGTGTGCAGGTATCTGTGCGTGTGTGTGTGTGTGTGTGAGAGAGAGAGAGAGAGAGAGAGATAAAGAGTGAGAGAGTACTTTGTGTGAAAAACAATTCTTACTGTACATTCTGCTCCTCTAAGTCCAAAGCATAATGACAAGCCGCTGCATGTAATTTTATGGGGAACTTGCATTTCAAGGAGGAAATGTTGCAGTTGCCGCGAACAGTGTCTTTCCTTGTGCTCACTCTTTCCTCCTTCAGAATAACAGTGTGTTCAAACACCCCTTTCTTAGTGGTGCCCATTCAGAGCCGCCGACTTAAGCAAATAGCTATTTGCATGTCATTAGGGGGGGGGGGGGCAGAGGGAAGCATCACAACTCAACCCATCTCTACATCTACAGTAGCTGAATATCCCTTATTCCAGGCTCCAAAACTCTGTTTTTCTTCCTCTCCCGCTGCGACCATCAGAGCAAGTCATAGCAATCGCTGCAACCAGTGTTTTCTCTCGCCGAGCTGATTGCGGAAGTAGGTGCCAGAACAAAACAAAAAAGCAGGCGTCCAATCATTAGGAGTGTGTGATGGCGATGTGTTAGGAAACTTGGACCATCTGTTGGATGATTGGAGATGGAAAACAACAGGGGTAGGACTATAGGGTTGTGCTCCTATTGGGAGTCTGGGGGCTTTTGTGGAAGCATAAGTAAACATTGTAGAAGTAAATGTCCCAAAAAGGAAAAGGCATGTTTCCATCAACTGGTTTGGCGTAAATAAACTTTGTTATTGCAATGCGTATTTTTGCAGACGGCAGTTTAATCACCATCTTCTGAGATCGCGAACCCGAAAACAGAACAACATCTTGACAATCTACCTGCAAAAAAGTGTTGAGAGTTTGTGATGAATAGCTTTTAAGTCGCAATTGTTCTTTTGAACCAGCTAGTGTCGGCCATGTTGCGTGGCGTCCGCAGACAAAGTCGACAAAATATGAAGGGTTAGCTGGGAGGATGCCGGCAGTGACAACGGGTCATGCGAGTTAAAGATTCGCTAGCTTCATCAAAGTTTCCCATTTTGCGCATTGCTTTTACATTTAAAAAAAAAAAGGTTAACTCCATCTTCAGAACGAACAATCCCTTTCCGTTTTCGATGTGATACATCAATATACGTTGATAGAACCACGAATGGGTATCGTGCATCGTCTTTGCGGCTATTGTTGCTTTGTGCGCTTTTTTTTTTTTTTTTTACGAACTTGCTTAAAGGTACTTACATGATGTTTGATAACCAAAGTAAGGCAAAAAGGTCTACAGATGGATCTGAGGGGATGTGACAAGCCTTCGTTGATGTGTGACAGAGTTCAGGTGGTTATTTGTGGCAGCAGCAGCAGATGTGTTACTGCTGGTCAAAGGACTTTTCCCAAAGAGAACCAGAAAGAATATCAGTGCTAACATCCCTAGGGTAGGTGTCTCAATCGGATCTGGCCTGTGTCAGGATGTGTAACAACTGTTCTTTCTCTCTTTGGCTCACACACACACACACACACACACACACACACATGCACGCACGCACGCACACGTCTTCTCACTTTCTCCATTCCTCTCTCTCTTTCCCCATCAGCTCATCTGATAGTGTTCTAACAGTCTCAAATGGTTCCCAGGAGATACATCATCTCTGCATGCGCGCGCACATACACTCACACACACACGCACACACACACATGCAGACACACACATCCTGTTCTTCATTGATGGGTCGAACCGTTTCCGCTCTGATGTATTACTCAAATGGCCTTCAAATCCGAGACAGACATCTGGCATATAAACAGTCACTGCGCTTCTGCAATGGCACTTAATTTCGTCATTTGCATTGCTGTGACTTTTTTTTTTTTTTTTTAAATGGAGCCACCAAATTCCTGTCAGGATGAAGGAATTATAACTTTCCCATCACATAAAGTTGCAGTACTAGGAGTGCAAGTACTTAAGTCCAGAACAGCCTTGATTTCTATCCCACTGCATTATTTGTTTTGGAAGTTGTTTCTTCACTAATTTTTTGCAGCCAGATGGAAAAGGACAAGAGCCTTCAAGTTTGCTGCTATGTGTGACAAAGCCAATCACAGCCCAAAACGAGATTTAACATTTAATTTTATGATTTGGAACACCCTCAGACGATGCAACCGCCACCACCGCACAGACACAGGGACTTAACAGTCTTATGCTCCGTATAGGCCGTAATCACCTTCTCTCCATCTCAGTAAGCTCATGTTAAACGACCAGACGTCTCTGGCGGCTGCCATGATTTGTCTCCTGACCGTGCATCTTGCCCTACCTTACCTCTCCGGTCTCCTTTTCCTCCCTCCTTTCTCCACTGCCATATGCTGCGCCTGTGTGACCAGCCGACGTGTCAGGCCTGACTAACGCCTTAACGGCAAGGTTGACTTTGATTTATTTCTTCTGAAATCTAGGGGGCCCGGGGTAATAACACAGAATGACATTATTTGTTTATCAAATCTGAGGCAGTTTTTCTTGGCAGAGTCAAGATGTGACGACTGGATAGCATGCACTCGCGTGCGCGCGTGTACACACACACACACACGCACACAAACAGAACTCCCACAAAGTCTGATTGTGCCATGATTAGAAGGTCTGGTTCATCGCTTAGCCTCATCCAAAGGGGTTGCTTTTGAAATCTGGCAGTGCAGAAAGAAATAAAAATTGAGATGAAGCAATGCAATTAAATTGTCAAGGCGCAGATTTAACCCTGCCATGCAGTTCGTGGGCCAATTTATGAAGAGTGTTTTCAACCAACTGGTCGCTATTCGTCTTTTTAAGAGAGGGAAAGTGTGCAAAAATTTTTTAAAAAAAGAGACAGTGAGACTAAACAGTACTTCAACTTCCAGATGACCCATTTAATAGGAGATATTTTATCTTCTCACATCCAGTGTGTCTGTCACATGTTTTGCCTCGCATTTGAAGATAGTAGCGAGGCTGTTTAAATCTGTCGAAACTTCATCTGGGTGTTATTCAGTGATCAGCTCTATAATTCTTTCATAACACATTTATTTCTTTTTAACATGTAAATGATGCATTGCCCCGGAAAAAAGAGAGGAGGAGGGAAAAAAAAAACTCGTTTAAATTTGATCCTCGGCGAATTTGCTCAGCAGCTTGGAATCCTCAAGAAGCAATTAGCAGATTTAATTTGGCTATTTGGCCTGCAGTTTCCAAGTGAGTGTTTGTTTAAAGCAGCTCCTTCACCTTCTGTTATCAGCTGTGTGAATAGTATCTCCTGGAACACAATGCTGTGGTATGGGACTCAATAAAAGAGTTAATGGCAAGGACAATCTCAAAGACAGCCCGCCTGATAACAAAAGGGCTTCACCTAATAATGAACAACTGGAGCTGGCTTTCTTTTCTCTGACGTGGGGAAGCTGGGGGTGAAGGAGGGCTGCGAGAAGCTCTGCCAGCACTTGCCACCATTTTTTATGGCTAATTGAAGCATTTGGAATAAAACAGGCACAAAATGGCACCCTTTAGAATTGGAGCGGGGTTAATATATTGTGATCCCACAATTAGCCCAGGATTGTTAAGATCTCTTTAATTCAGTGAGGTCCATTAAGCGGGATGGGCGAGAAAGTGCTCCCACTGAGACAATTTTTTTTCCCTTCGCTTTGTTCTTCTTGCCCTCTTTTTCCTCTCAGCAGCTGCTGGAGTAATCAATATAAGTGGACATGGCTGCCAGCAGGTTGCCAGTTTCTTCTGGCTTTGCCCTCTTTCGGGAGCCTCAAGTCCGCACGCAGATTCCGTTTACAAATATACAAGTGGGAGATAAGTCAAAGGTTGGAGATTGACTTTGGTGCTGAAACTGTGATCTTTAAGCTGGCATGGAAAAGCTCACCCTCCTGGACAGGGGGTATTAGATCATGTGGTCTCCAGAGAAGAAATGATCACTGAGGTTTGCCCTTTACCCCAGTTTCCCAAATCCCCACTTGGCCTATGAGTGCCTCCTCAAGAGCTTCGGCGACGGCTGCGGCATGATCATCACGACTCAGGGTTTTACAAGTGTCTCTTTCAGAATATGAGAGTCCCTTCTGGGTTATCTTCGGGGATACAGTGTGCCTGTGGGAGCTTGCCAATTGGTTGGGTTTTGAAACAGGATTGAAATCGCTACATTTGAGCCTGCCACTGCTTCAGAAATTCCCCAATCCTTTTCCAAACCATGACATAATGAAGCTTGCACAGCCCTCTCAACTTTTAACTCATGTCACACTGTTGCATAGACTGCAATTTCTACTTAAAAAGAGGTTGGACCTATTCCAGGGAGGTGAATAAAGTCTCACCTAAATTCAGCATTACTTTGATAGCTGGTGAGGTGGGATATAACAGATGGTTGCCTCATTAAAGCCTCATTGTGGTTTAACAACAGTTTCTCCTGTGATTGTGTATATTTGGGCAAATGCTGCTAAGTGACCAACTTGGGTAGCTGCTAAAAGGCAAGCATTTCAAAAGCACATCATTCCAGTAGATTTAAAACTCCTTACAAGTAATTAAACAGCATGGCACCTCATACAGACCAATTTCCTGCAAGGCATTTGCTTGGCCCCGGTCTATGTCATTTTATCTCTGTGAAATATGTCCCCTTCATGAGTTTTTAATCATGACAGAGTGCCGGTGTTGTTAGAAGATCTGTTCAATAAGCATCAGATTAAGGTTTTCCTCACTGTTAGCTAGCTAACTGGACATCCAAGATATCTGCGTAATCGGGGGGGGGGGGGTACAAGCAATATAATGGCTGGTATCTCCTCAGTGAATTTACCATTCATGGTGGGTGTGTAATTGTGTAAAATCAGTGGGGGAACATACAAAGAAGTGGCTACATTTTTGTGTGTGGGACTCCAAGATTTAGAGGTCAAGTGCTGGTATCTGAAAGGTTGGTGGCCCCTTTGGCATAATGATGGCCACACACTGCTGCGAAGAGATGCTAATCCTGCAGTGCGCATGAAGGGATTTGTTCTTGTTGGACTGGCTACAGAACATCCCAGGGTGAAACACTGTTTATCTCTCTGCTGCTTTCAAGTCTCCTGGGCTTTCAAGGCCCTCGGAACATAAAGACGTGAACACGCAACCCCTTGACAAGCTAACTTCCCGACCCTTCCTCTTCTTATCTACACGCATTCTCTTTTTTTGTGTGTCAACATACATGAATAGATATTAACAAAGTAAACATCCATGTTGCTAATTGGCAGCCCACGTTGCTCTCACTATCCATCTCTATATTAATCTCTGTCTCTGTGTTTCACACGCTCATTTATGATCTCAGCCACTGAACAGCCAGCTGCAGCAAGTACGCGCATGTGCGGCACGCACGCACGCACACACACAAGTCTCATGGTACATCAAAGAGAAGCTGAGTGGCAAGAACAAGCTTTTTTTTTTTTTTTTTTTCAGAAATGTTGATGGAAACTTCCTGCCTGTCATTAACATCATCTGGCCTGTCACCATTTTAAATAGATCACATTTATTTAGCATTAGCGGACCGTAAGTCGCCTTATCTGAGGATTGCTTGCAAACATCTTGTCAGCAAGCCTCTGGAGTCTGTGGAGGAAGTGATTGGAGATTCCACACGTTGTTTTCCTTTACCCCCACAAACGCCTCCGTACTGCAACCAACCCCAGCCAGTCCTGTCTTCCTCAATATTTGCTTCTTGTCAGCCCTGGTAATGGGTTTCTTGGGGGAGATATTATTTTGGTCCAGTAAGCTGCGTGCTTAAAATATGAGTGACAGGCTTGACTCACTTGCATTGGGAGAGAATTTTGTTTTTAAAAAGGTTGCCAGAGTAGAGACAGCTCTGCTGCAGCAAAAAAAAAAAATTGAGAAAATAAAATCTTCTCACTGACTCAAATAATAATAAAAGCCTGCATGCAACCACCCACCAACCTTACTTGGGGGGGAAAATGAGATGCAACTTCTCCTGACTAAAATGCCCTATTTTCTGTTTCTCTATTTTTCTGTCTTCCCCTTTTCCCCCTCCTAAGAAGATAGATGAAGAAAATGAGGCCAACTTGCTGGCAGTGCTTACAGAGACCCTGGATAGCATCCCGGTGGATGAGGACGGACTGCCTTCGTTTGAGGCCCTGGCAGATGGGGACGTGACCAATGCCAGTGACCAGAGCTGTCCCTCCTCTCCTGACGGCTCGCCACGCACCCCAGAGCCAGAGGAGCCTTCTCTGGTATGGCCATCCTTTTTCCTTTTTACCCTCCTCTCACACTCCCATCACTCCACAATTACAAGCATCCAACCATGCATGTCAGTGACAGACACCAGATAAGACCCTTCCACAAGGCCGAGCACAAAAAGTGGCCTTTTACAGTATTTGACCATAGATGCATTCACTGCATCTGTGGTGGTATTGCTTAAATTTAGATGCAGGCAGGATGAAAATAATAGGAGCAGGTTGCTATGTAAGCGCTTAAGTGCTAATTATACAACACTGCTATTCAATGATATTAACACTGTGGTGGGGTCAACTATGGTGCGCCACAGAGCCTGTAATCGAGCCGGCACATAATGAAAGTAAGGGGAAATAGAAATCTATCTCATCTTGTCCACCCTGATGGCCGCCAACACAGTCAGGAGTCAATTTTTGGGGTGAATGTAGGTTGTTTCGTCAGCCAAACCCAATCTATCCTTTTTTAACTGCTTATCCAGTGTTGGGAAACAGATTGATCTCCAAAGTTTCCTCGGCCACTTCAACCAGCTCCATCTATAGAATCCCAAGAAGTTTCAAGGCCAGCGTGGCGATATAATCTCGCCACACAGTCCTTGGTCTTCCCCGTGGTCGCCCCCCAGCAGGACATGCTTTCCTTCGGAGGTGCCTTGGTGGTATCCTTCCTCGAAACCCAAGGGACCTGAAGTGGCTCCTTTTGGTGCAATGGAGCAGCAGATGACTGGACTTACCACCCTATTCCTGAAGAGAGACGTCAGCCGTCCTCATTCGGAAGCCCATTTCACATGCTTTTATTTGTGATCTCTCTCTTTTTGGTCATGAGCCGTATTTTAACAAGGAGTCAATTGTGGTCATGACCAAAAGAATGAGATCGCATGTACCAGTGGTTCGTGAAACTGAATTTCAGGAAAACATCTAACGCCAGGATAATTTCCGAGGAGAATACTGACGACAGCTGATATTTTCTCTGTTTGAAGTTGTTGACAAGCAACAAAAATCCTCCGGACATTTCATGCAAAGGCCATCTTGACACCAACATACTGTGACAAAATTTGATGTCAGACCAACGCTGTATGCGAAAGTCTGTCTAATATTAAAGCACAGGGCCTTTGTGACGTTAAATTGACATCCGGTCCCAGCTGGGTTCTCTCAGTGGGTCTTGCGTAATAAGTCTGGACCAGAACCTTTTTTTTTGGCGCGAAGACAGGCCTCTCGATGAGAATTCCGCTTACCTTTGTGCTGTTATTTTTACACATACTACCATCTGGGCAATTCTCTAGCTGAAAGGCTTTGACCTGTTATGTTATGTTCACTTCTCGTCCACTTTATTCCATGCCGGCTCCTTCCAAGTGACCTTTAGCCAAGTGTGTTTATTCAATCACATTAGTGAAGCCTGGCTTTGTGTACACAAAAACACCTGCACTGAAAGAAAAAAATACTCATATGACTTATCCTGTTGTATGTAAAAGTGCTTCAAAATCTCTCTCTTTTTTTTTTTTAATGTATAATTTTTTTATTTTTTAACTTATGTATCAGTCCCCTTCTGGTTGTACATTCAAAAATCACAGGCTATTGAGAGAAAATGGTCATTTGCATAGAAGCCACGCTAACTTCCCCTGTTCCCCTTCTGTTGTACTGCTTGGGTCCATTCGCAGCTGAAGAAGCTCCTTCTGGCACCCGCAAACTCCCAGCTCAGCTATAATCAATACACAGGTGGCAAGGCACAGAACCATGCAGCCAGCAGCAACCATCGGATCAGACCACCACCTGCCGTCGTCAAGGTAGGGAAAGCACACACACATGCACTCACAGCCTAGCTGTTTATTTCCCTCCTTTTTGTTGGTGTTTGTTTATCGTTCTCACTCTGTTCTTGCTCGCTCTCATTTCTTGCTCTCTCCCTCCGTCTCATACTCTTCTTGTTTTGGTGGCCGCCTTTAGAAGATGTTAGACTACTGCTCTAGTCTACTATCCCAGGGGGCCATCTCGTAATGAAAACAGGCTGATTGCTGTTGGGCTTTCCAGGCGAGGCATCGGCACCGTTGTCTCATTAGCTCCACCACTTATCCGCCTTGATATGGTGCCTGTTTAAAAAAACACACAGCGACAGGCGCTCTTGCAGTGAGATTGATGCCTTGAGACGACAAGTCTCAAAATATCAGACTTGTAATGTTCAGCGTCTAATGTTCTCATTAGATAGCTCTCTAAAGAGTTTCTTTCTGAACAGGGTTGATTAAGTTAGTCAGATTAAGTATCATAGGTGTCTGAAAATGAATAAATGAAGTCTGTGATGATTTGGTGTCAGAACATGACGTACAGTATGTTCAGTGTAGCATTTAATGATTTCCCCTTGTTTTAGAAGAATGTCTGAAATCTCTGTTTATTGCCTCCCGAGTTCTTATCCTCTAAATCATCTGTATGTGATCGCATTGCGTGGTAAACAGAGCACAGACACAGATTTGTGTGTGTCTTGTGCGAACAATGTTTGCACATGCAGCGCCTCAACCTTCCTCACAGTCTATTTTCATACTGTGCCTTTGAGTCATCCATTTCTGGAGCACAGCGAATGAGGACTCCCGGAGGATGTGGTGTGCGTACAGAGTGGCGCGGGGGTGCTTAGAGGGCCACGCAATTAAGATGATGGGCGGACTGCACCCCCACCATCGCCTCCCAGACAGTCGGGCTACTACTGTGCTCAAGCTATCTGTGATTTAGCCTCACTGGCTTCATGTCTTTCTTCTTTTATGTTTGTTCCAAATAAAGCACAACATTTCTGACTGCTGGATCCACTGCACTATACTAACAGGAAGCAAAACTTTATTTAAGTTGAAATACGATCTCTGTCTTACTGTTGAACACAGACGGAGAGCCCCTGGAATGGCAAAGCAAGAGGGGGCTCAAGCCAACAGAACCGCCCGTTGCGGCGGCCATGCACTGAGCTGCTGAAATACCTTACGGCCACTGATGACATCTTGCTCCACACCAAAGCCAGTGAAGTCAAGAGCACCTGGGGTGGAGCCAGTAGCAGGGACAAGAGTGGCCTGGGTCTTGGCGCCTCTTCCTCTTCCTCCTCCTCACCGTCTTCGTCATCCACCTCCTCGTTTTCCTCCCTTTCCTCAACTTCCTCCTCCTCCACCACCTCAAAGAAGAAGTCAGCTGTGCCATCTCAACAGCAGCAGCAGCAGCAGCAGCAGCAGCATCATCCGCAGCAGCCGCCACAGCAGCATCACCAGCGAGGTGAGAGCCGGGCTGCAGGCGAATGTAGTGTGGCTGGTGTTGGGGCTGGGAAGTGGCAGCATTGCGCTCACGATGACGGGGTTGAGGAGTCGGAGGGTGCTTCTATCCCTGTCGGCCACAGAACCTCCACCTGCGGCCATGCCCGCCCCAAACTGGAGCACGGGCCGCCCAGTGAAGAAGGAAGGCCGCCAGGTGATGTGGGCCACCTGGCCGCTGCTAGGTTTATTAGGTATATGCATTCTTATTCCCTCCCTCCCCGAGAGGTGAGTCACAGCTGTGAGCATTGCCGAGAGGCTGCAGGCGCCACTCAGGCTAGTGAGGGCTTTGGCAGGCAAGGCCGTAGTAAGAGTAGTGGGGGCAGCCGTGCTCCTCATAGGCACATCACAGTGACTATTAGGAAAAGAGAAGAGAAGCCGGGGCACCCCTTACTTAGCCAGCTGCTCACCTCCAAGCAGAGGCCTGCTCGGTATCGGGCCCACCTACCCCCACCTAAGATCACCCCTTTATCCCACACTCAGGGCAAATTAGCAGGTAAGAGGTCTAAGAGCCCAGTCCGTGCTTTATCAAAGGTGGAGCAGCAAGAGTTCAGAAGGACCACTGATCTTAGAGGTCAAGTTAAAAAGCCTGACTCAGGGCATCTGTTATCACCCCTCACCTTTGACCTAGAGAGCTGGGTTGACCAGCCGGACCCAGGGCTAGATATGGGCTTTGGACTAGAGCTGGGGTGGCCAAACCAGGGGGGCTATGGGGAGGATGTTGACCATGATGCTGATGAAGTTGATGATGATGATAATGGTGTCGATGATGATGACCATGTCATGAGCAGCCCCACAGCGGTGCTCTCACAGGGCCCTCCAAGCCCACTCTTCCCAGATACTAGAATTGCAGAGCCCGCCCCTCCCTGCATCATACAAGGGCAAGGGCACCCACACAGGCAGGCACTCAGCGAGCACCCCGACGACCAGGGCCACCTGTTGTTAGGTAATCATGACTGCATCCCCCCCACTGGCCTTATCTCTGCTCTCTCTTCTCCCTCTCCTGCTCTAACCACTTCCCAGTTTGACTTCACAACTAACCCTTATTCTAATTCGAATCTAACACTCCTTCTGAGAGCATAAACAAAGATGACAACAGCCTGCTAGCCACTGCTTTTTGCTAGTCCCAGAGGCATTAAATTTAAATAGAATGAAATGAAAAAAAGGAGGGGGTGGGAAAAGGGGTGAGCCTTGTTTTGCTACTGTACGTCTTGTATTCATAAAGTCAACCCTTGAACCATTTTTGGCTGGTGGAGTTGAGTGTGCTGAATATGTACATTTAGTCTCAGAGCCCGGGTGCTGCTCTTTAGCATCGTGCTTCTAAAGCCACGTCCCCTTAGCTGGAGCACAAGTCGGCCAGAGCCTCGGGCAACTGCACAAGCTTCCTTGACTCTCCTTTCTTCCTTCTTTTTTCCCCCTCCTCTGCTGTTGGTGCATGCGATTATGACTTAATGTCCAGGGAGGGGCTCACCCACTGTCATGTGTCTTGTTTGTGGCATCGTCTTTGTATGTCTTTATTCCATTTCGATTTAGTTGTTGTCTTGAGCGGGGCATGTCTGTATCTAGACACCTGTGACACACGTACCATCACTTCATCCTGCCTCACAGAGTGAAAAGTCTATCCTAAGATAATAAATTGTTAAAATGGGGTCATCTAAAAAGATATGGTTTGTACATTAGTGTCCATAGAAACACTTTCTAACCAGGGATGGGTGCTTTTGTAGTGATAATTGCATTTAATGAACCAATTTGATATTAATTGTTGCAGAATGTGGACCTGTTCTCTTCTGCCATAAATGTTATACCTAGATCAATAATTACCCATGCTCCTTTGTGTTCTGCAGCCAAACCAACCACCTTGCCACTTCCTTTGACCCCAGAGTCTCCAAAGTAAGTGTGAGAAGTTTTTCCACATTCTTCTAGGCAAAAAAAAAAAAAAAAAGCAACAACAAACTACAAAATCAGTCAAAGCCAAAGATATAGACTTAGAATCCAAGCTGAGGCATTTTTTGTGACTCATTTCCATGTCTTAGATCACAAAAAGCTTTCAAAGTTGGGATTTCGCTTGAGAAGTAAAAGGTTGCAATCTTTTGTCTTCCAGTGACCACAAGGGATCACCGTTTGAGAACAAAACCATTGAATGCACATTAAGTGTGGAGATTGCTGGAACCCCAGGTAAGCGGGATTTTCTTTTCTTTCTTTTTTTTTTTTTTTTAACAACATTTACATAAAAAAGCACTCTGTGGAAATTCCCAGCTCCAGTATGTGTTGGGTTAATTGGCCTCTCTAATAGTTCCATCACAGTTCAGAGTTCAAGGTGAAGGTAAAGGAGAACACTTTTATGTGCCTGAGTATTGATTAGGCTTTCCAATCTCCCCAGGGTTTATTAACAAACCCCTCCTATCCTCCGCCGCCTCTCCTCTCCTTTTACTTAAGAGTTAATACGCTGTTACTCTTCCTCTATCAGATCTTAATGCTCTGTGACTGGCAGCTTACTTAGCCTACACATCATGGGGAAATTGAAATGGCCGCGTTATTGTTTTAATTGGCTTTCCTGTGTAATTCAGTTTGCCTGTATGATCTGTGCCTTCCTCCTTTAAGTCCCCAGACATGCAGGCAATTAGATCAGCTGACATGGGAGTAGTTTTACAATGTTTAAGATGTATAGAGGATGTTTTGTAAATGGAGTCAGTGTGAGGGGATTTCAGCTCCATAATTGACATCATCCTTTTGTGTTATTGAGTTATATGTATCTATATCGGAGGATAGAGGAACAATAGATGAAAATGAACGTCAGCATCGCCTCTTTCATTATAACTGTGTTTCCATTTATTCATCAAGCAAACTGTGGATGGGGTTAGAAAAAAATGGGCATTGGGTGTATTTCAATCAATCGGTATGGAGTAAATAAAATAGTAATGCCCCCTGAAGACGGCAGTGTAGGCAGTGCTACACACGGCTGTAACAGAGTAGAAGAAGAGCCATCAATTGGCCAAAAATGGAGAGAGATCTTGGGGAAAGACTTTCCTGTAATTGTTCTTCAGTATTTTTGGACATCTTGCATGCTGTCCAGAGATGAAGACCA
This sequence comes from Aulostomus chinensis, assembly GCF_037954235.1. Taxonomy (NCBI): domain Eukaryota; kingdom Metazoa; phylum Chordata; class Actinopteri; order Syngnathiformes; family Aulostomidae; genus Aulostomus; species Aulostomus chinensis. The sequence continues at coordinate 9,911,029 of NC_141343.1, read as the reverse complement.
AGTTTGTGAATATCCATGAAGAGAACAGTGGAGAAAACAGGGACACCTCTTTAGAATTTTGGCATTTCCATCAACCTTTTTCAACTGCAATATTTCAAATTCTGCAGGACAATAGTTCAGTGGAAACCCAATTTATGTCTTTCCCCAGATTAATTAACAAAGGTCAATGTGGCTGCTCTTTTGCCTTGCATGTTTGATGATGTTGCACCAGCTCCTTTGGGTATTCATTTACCTGCAGTGGAAATGTACAGTCCATACTTCATGTCTGCACCTTGTACTATGCGTTTGTGGAGAATTGAAATTTATGCCACAGCAGACCCCAAGAGGGTTCCCTCTTTCCCTCTGACCTCGTCAAGGGTGTGTTTAACCCTTTTTGTGTGGAAAAGCTTTCAGGGTCAAAGGGGATGCCTTTTCAGACCTAAAGAACGGAAAGAGTAGGGTTGCTTAACCTCTGCAGCAATCAAGCACAGTTAATATTTCTCCCCGTTTTACGGCACTTAGGTGAGTCTACTGACCTGTGGCCAAATATGGCCGTTCGTTCTGTTTCACTGCATCCATTATAAAAGCAGTGAAATAATAAAGCCCTTCACCTGACTTCACCAGACTGCGCAAATTTAGGATTGAATATTAGCAAGAAAACCATTAGTCCAGAATGTTACCGAGCCCCTTTTTCTACTTAGGGATTAACGTTTCCGTCTTGTGCTGTGTTAGACAGAAGGACATAGATCCCTGTAAGCCGGGGTGAGAACTTTTTGGTGACATGTCCTTTCGCAGAGTAGAGTAACATTCCACTGCAACAGAGTGTCGTAACTGATAACCAGGTGGAGTTAAGCCAGGTGGGCGGCTCCACCTTTAGAATAGGTCAGCAATTCACGGATGGAACTTTCCAAGAATGACTGCCACTAATTTATTGTTTTACGCCTTTATGATTACTTGTAGATTAGTAGTAGTAGTTCGTGTTTGACAGAAATTATTGGCTGGTTTGGTTTTTTTTTTTGGACACAGAGAGGGTGCTGTAAAGCTACAACAGGCGGTGAGCACCCCCTGGGATTTGACCATTCGGGCCTAATCTCTTCCAAGCTAATAGATTTACCAAGCACTGCCATGTTGTCTTTAATTACTGTATCTCATGACACTGGGGTGGGCTGTGTGTTGCTATTTGCATGGCTTACTACCGGAACAACACTTTAAGCCCCGAGTTGTTATTCACTCTCCTTCCAGAAAGGAATAAAGGTAAATTCCTCCTTTTTCTCTCTGTCCGCCTTGGTCACATTGTTTTCTCTCGGATGGCCACATGACTGACATTTGTGTCCTACGGATCATCCATCACTTGTTAGTTTGACTGAGAGGCACAAATTTATCTAATTCTGATTTATTTTGCCCCCTGACGCGAATGGCTCCTAGTTTATGACCCTACGTGCACATTGTTTTGGACAGATGGTGCTTCAGTGGTGAGACAGAAGTTCTTAAGGCATTGTTTAGCAGCCCCCCTACCTACCTCACTCTCTGCTTATTTTCATAGCTTGTTTCATTGACATGAAGCAGATATATGTCTATATTACTATCAAAAGCGAAAGAGGAAGGAAAAAAAGGGAGGGGAAAGAGGGGGCTTGGAGCTTGCAGTCCTACTTACAGACACGTTCGGGTAATAAGTAGGATGATAAGCTGCTGGATCAAGCATTCCAAACACAGCAAGTGGTTTCAGAAACTTGCATATTTATGTATCATGCTCCTGCACACTCGTTGCCAAGCTGTCTTTCTGGTGCATACTCTCACGCTGGATTTGATACTAATAGCTGTCATTTGGTGCAATTCAAGAGTAAGGGAAGAGTGATGTGCATTATAGGAAAGGCAAAGAAGAGGGGAAAGCGTAGGTGTTTCAAAGAGTTTGACTCCAGTAAGAGACTGTTAGCAAGGAGTGTGTGGGGTGTAGCGTTTCCTTTTTTTTGAGAGAGAGAGACAGACAGACAGACAGAAATTATACAAAGAGAAGGAAAGGAGGAGGAAATAGAGATTGATCCAGGGAAGATGGCAGACAGGAAGTAAGAAGGAAGAGAGCACAGCACAGAAAGAGAGAATGAGAGTAATGGTGACGGCCGTTTGTGTGAGTGCATTAACAATGCTATAAAGTGGGCTCATCTCAGGACTTCCCATATAACTGCCATCTGTCTGGTTGTAAATCTGTTGAAGGTGGTGGGAGTGGGGGGATGAGGGGCACACACACGGCAGGGACACGCCATCTGAGAAGAATGACAATCTATATTACCAGTTGTTCTTTTGCGTTCATTACATCGGGACTGTCTCGCCATGGCAACATCTGCAACTAGTGACATTGTATCGAAGAGGAAGATGAAGCTGGACCCTCTCGGAACATGCAAAGAGACATGTCGCTTGGAAAATACAAGCTTGTTCTGTTGGGTGTTGCATTTGTTTCTTTTTCCTCAATAAGGGATCTTTCCAAGGTCAGAGAGGAAGCGGATAGCAAGTCATCCGCATTATCGCACGGCAATATTAAGTTACATCAAGCATTACATTAATCCGTCAAGATTGCAATAAAATGGAGATCAGGATTAATCCAAGTGAGGGTGAATATTTTAATCAGGCCTGTATCTTTGTTCACTGGGCATAAATGGACTTTGGAGTTTATTGATGTGTAGGGGGAAGAGGTGATATTTGGGGAGATGTGCATTATGATTCAATTTTCTTTTTATTGGCTCAACAACTTCTGTGTCTCCCTCCCTCCACAGGTCTGACACCACCTACCACGCCCCCACACAAAGCCAGTCAAGAGAATCCTTTCAAAGCATCGCTTAAAACCAAGTTATCTTCATGTTCCTCCTCGGCCTTGGCATGCAAAAGAGCCAGGCTGGGCGAGTTGGGCCCCGGCGCTCTGGCCCCGGCTCCAGGTGCCTCAGGCGGGGGCCCCACCAGGAAGGGTCCTGAACAGACTGAGCTATATGCCCAGCTGAGCAAAGCGTCCACTGTCCTCCCTTACAACGTCACCCAACAAACAACTGGGAGTGGCCTTGAGGAGTATCGCAGCGCTAGCAAGCGGGTTCTGCCTCGTGGCCACAGTGACCACGACTATTGCCAGGCGTCAGCTAGTACAAAGAAGGACGGCAGCACAGCCGCTGTTGCCATGAACACAACAGCGGAAAAGACGGTCACCCCAGGTGCCACTGCTGCTTCCATGCCTGCAGCAGGCACAGTGGGGGACAGGCATGTCGAATGTAAGGACTCAGCAATGCCAACGTCCTCCTCATCATCTTCATCTTCTTGTTCTCCATCATCAGCCACATCTGGTCCTTTAGCTAAGCAGCAGAATTTAGCCTCTGTGGATGGAGAAGAAGCTCAGGTCGAGGGAATAGGGAAGGAGACCCAGACCAACCAGATCCTGTCACAGAAGGCCATTACTGACAGGGCCCAACGCCCTTCTGCCATCAGTCGGAAGCTCCTGTGTGACAAGGAAATCAGAGCAGAACTCAACAAGCACTTTGGCCACCCCTTACAAGCCCTGTACACCCAAGGTGGCCAGGAGAGGGAACCGGGCAGCAAACCGAACAAGGCTGCAGTCCCTCAGTACCTTGAGGAGGGAGAGAATGACTACTACTCCCAGAGGCTGCCTGGCTCTGGCTACCTGCACCCAGGGCTCCTTCCCCTCCATGATGAGCTGGATCTGGGTGAGGGGCGCGAGAGTCGTTTCCTCTATCCATGGGAGGGCACCCCTTTGGACCTACTCTTTGACTGCCCCCCCTGCTCTCCCTCCTGCTCCCCACCATCCAGCTGCTCCCCTTCACGAGGCTCCGTCTCCCCACCTTCCTCTCTCCTCCTCTCGCCTAGCAGACCTTTCTGCTGGACCAGCAGCGGGTCCCGCTCCAGATCTCGTTCCCAGTCCGGCTCCCGCAGCTCCTCCTCACACTACCGGAGGCGCTCCCTCTCCAGCTCACCTGACAGACGCCCGTCCTCCTGGTAAGTCATCTTACAGACGTACTCACGTTTCCTTTGCCTGAACCTTGGCTGTTCCTCACCCATGCAGTTTAAACTGAGCTTGGAGCTGGTAGGGGGTCTGGCTTAGGAGTGTAAAGGCCTGATTAGCTGTCAGAGGTGATTTCAGACGGCATGGACCCTGGAGACACTTAACATGAGTTCTTGAACTCCTGCTGGTCTCCACCTTGTCTGGATGTCTGGAGTAAACGCTGTATAGATTTAACATGTCTTACACAGACTGGACTTAACAGCTGAAATGGAAGTTGATGGGATTCCAAACAAATTATCTGCAGTTGTTATACTAACCACAGTCCTATGAAACCAGATGGTACTTTTATATCTCGGAACGTGTGTGTGTGTGTGTGTGTGTGTGTGTGTGTGTGTGTGTGTGTGTGTGTGTGTGTGTGGTGGCGATGGTGATGGTGGGGAGTTGGTTGAATGATGCACATTCCCCAAAACTCCCCAAACACTCAATGAACAAAAAAGTAAAATATGAAAGGTGCCAGAGGCACTTGGCTTTTTGAACAGTATGAGTTTTCATCTCTAGGCAGGGAGTTTTATTTGAGTGTCTTCCTAACACTCACCCCTCCTCACTCACTCCCTCACATGCTGCCATTTTTTTGTTTGATGCCGGGGCTATTGTTTTAAGCGGCAGCTGTTGTTTTTGCTGAGTGGTAAACCCTTCTCTTTTACATCCCCAGAGATGAAAGCCAAATCCAGGCTGTGGGAATCTAGTCTCAAATCCCTCTCTAAAGAGACTCCTCTCATCATAGCTCTGTGTGAGAACTACATTTCCCATGCTTCCCTTTGATCAGAGCGTAGGGGGTTTGGTTTGGGTCGTTTTTCGTAGAAGAACTGAGGCAAATCATGGTTACTGAGAAGGTTGTGACTAAATTGAGTTTGTCAGTAGAAGTTCATTGAGTGCCTCACAATATAAGACTCGGCTCAGTTTGTTTGCCTGATTACTTAAAGGTCAGTTTACTCCACAGAGCCAATAAAATCACTTTATGCTGTTCAGTCATTTGTTTTGCTTTTCAGTCCCTTGCTGTGCGCGAACTTACTCTTGCATTTTTTACTGTAATTGTCCCAGGGTATTCAATCAAAATCTGACAGACAAGCTTTCTGAAAAGTCGGGATTCAAGTTGTGAAAGTTACAGTGTAGGAAGCTTGTTATGTTTGCAAGGAGAGATAAATAGAATTTCAGCAAAAATAACTCTCGAAATCCCTTCTCTGTTTCACAGCGTAAGATCCTTGATCTTTCCAAACTGGCATTCCTTTGCTTCACTGCGCCTCCCAAACTTGCCTTCCTCCATAATTCAGGTCTTCCTGAGCAACACTTCAATAATGAAGCATCAGAAGCTTCAGGAGTGCAGGGGTACGAGCTGTGTAGACAGGCCGCTAGACCATCTCCTCATATAACATAGACAGCAGGTGCATGTATGCTTTACGGCAGCTGAGGCGTTAAACGTGGGTTCATTTAAGACTCAGACAGGAGGATGCTTTTATCTGGAATTAACCCAGTTTCTAACATCGAAGCAAGTCATGTAATATCAAAGAATTCGAGTTTCCAAATCCAAGAACAAATTAACCGAGGTGTCACAAGTTTGATGAAAAGGGATAAAAGTTCACACATAATTTTTCATTTCAAGGTCCTCAAAATTAACATGTTATGTTATTTCCCTTAGGTCTCGTCACAACACAGAATCAAGCACTTTTCGGTCCAGGAGTCATAGGAGCCCCCACCCACAGGCTCGATCTCCTCTCAGCCGGAGGCCAAGGTGATTATTTCAAATGAATTATTTATCATCGCATTTGCGATGTGTTGTTATCCTTTTTAAGTTTCATGCAGACATTTATTCAAAGCAACTGTCTGGCAAAAATCAAAAGACATCCTGATGTAAACAAGGAGGAGCTGGTATGAAAAATAAACTAGCAGTCACATCAGACAACAACAGCAGCAGAACATTTTCTGTCACCACCCAGGATAAAGTCTGTCCCTGACAAACATTTCATTGCCAATATGTTTAATTGATTATTTCATTGGACTGGTGACAGTACTAGTGACTTCCCTCATGAGCCGATGCTCCCGGCTGTGTCATGACGCTTATTCAACTTAGCGCCCGTGTAGTTTTCCATGAGCCGCTACTGAGGGGACCATTTCATATGCAGACAAGCGCTGGCAAAGTGTAGACAGCAAGAGGGAGGGAGACTGACACCATCCCAGTGCTCCGAGCTGATTTGGCACCCACGTGCCTAATGACACCCGACAAGCCGGAGAGTCACTCATCAGTTGAAAACTTAACAGACACGTCCCATGCTCGTCAGGGGTGGAGGAGAAAGTTGCACTTTCCTTCTTGATGAAGCCCTAACGAAGCAAAAAGTAATGACATGTGAAGTTCTGCTGACAGTTGCAGCTGCTCAGATCCCCAGCTGAGCTGGGTGCTGGCTCTCCTACAGGCTCCACAATCATAGCAATCCCCAAACAACTCACTTATCTGTTTCTTTCGCAATCCTCTTTTCAACAATCAGGACGACTCCGTAATGAAGACAGGTGGTTTTTGTGCTTCAACAGTACATGATGTCATAAATGTTTCCTCCACAGGTATGACAGCTATGAGGAGTATCAGCATGAGAGACTGAAGAGGGAAGAGTGCCGCCAAGACTACGAGAAGCGGGAGTTTGAAAGGGCCGAGCAGAGAGATAGGCAAAGGCAAAAAGCAATAGTGAGTCAAATGTCACCTCATTTCCTCCATCGCCTTGTTTTTCCTTCCTGTGTTTGACTTGAAGTCTTTTCTGCCAGTGCAGATAAAAGAGCACATGCAATCATTGCTGTGGCACATGAAAACACACACAGACACACACTACCTAGGATGAGGCAGCCTCTAGCTCAGTGCCACGTGCCAATGTCTCAACTGCAACAGACCCTTCCTCTTAGTCTCTTGGTGGCGTATTTTCATCTCTGTCATCTGGAAACACGTATTAATCACACTGCAGGGGTAAAATGTTAAAATAGTGGAAAGCAGAAACACGATATGCAGTGAATATCACATTTCTTCTGTACCTCTGATCTCTTCCTCTCAGTGTGAAATTACTTGGGTTCGTACCAGGCCAACACTACTAGCACCCATTGATAAAGAACACATTAAATGATGCAGTAATGCAAACATGGCTTGGCAGGTGGAGAGACGGAACAATTACTAGCAGTAAACCTCAAGCTGTCAAACTGAGTTCGGATGGCCAGCAATGTGAAAGCATCATTTTTTTTTTTTGCTGTTTGTTTGTCTCTCACTCTGTCTTTGCCTCATTCCCTCAATCACCCCCAAACACTCACACACGCACACACACACACGCATACACAAGTAGCCCTCAGGGTGCCATCAAGAAAATTCCGCCTATTTATCAGTTGTCAGCAACTAAACCTCTAATTCAGCAAGTACTATTTTTGTCTCAGACAGAATGCAAGCATGGAAGTGAAAAGTATAAAAGCAGTAATTTGTAGTTAATTAGTATTTTTTCTGAAGAACTCTATATCCTGTAAGACGAACAGGGCTAATTTTAGTGAAACAGCAGCCAACTACTGCATTGAATGTTGCCTCAATGGACTTACCCCAGTAACAGCAAGTATAAATGACTGAATAAATAAATAATACTAGTGATGCACCATAGCCCAAGGCTTATGTGGTGTTATATGATTAGCAGATGCAATTAAACTACTCAGAAGATATAATTGCAGCCTGGTGCAGTTCGTTCCTTCATTATTCGGCAATGACCCTTTTGTCCTCCAAGGTTCAAGGAAATCCATGTTTTCTGCCCTCTGGGTCATTGTTGCTGCTCTTAAACTGATACTTCACCCAAAAAGTGTTTTTTGCCTTTCAAGTAATCATAAGTAGTTGTCAGGAAGATGCACCCCCCCCCCCCCACACACACACACACACACACTCCTGCAGTACTTGTTTGTGACTGCACAAGTCAGAAATTGCCAGCTATACATGTTTAGGTTGAAGCTAATGGTAACTGATAGCTACCAACAGAAAAACTCTCTAAAAATTTTGGTTTACATTCTCTAAATTGCATTGTCCAAAATAAAATGTCTTCTTTATCATCTTTATGCCCAGTAAAGCACAAAAACTTTGATTTGAGCTGTAAAATAACCATAACAAATCGAGTTTGGTGCTCCTCTAAACTAGAATGTAACGTTCCAGCTAGCACATTTAGAAGCTACCCTCTCTTGCACATCTGTGCTCGCTCATGTAGCGCTGAACCAGAAGTAGTAGAGTTTGTTTTTAGGTCAAATCAAAGTGTTTGTGAATGTTTGAGCATATGGCTGGATAAAGAAGATGTAGATATACTGCACATTGCATTTAAGAGCCTGCAAACAGACATTTCGCCATTGTTAGCTGTCAGTCACGAGTAGCTTCAAGCTAAACATATATGCCTGGCTCTTTCTGGATTCTGGGCTCACAAAAGGGGGGGGGGGGGGGGAGACATGTTTGTGAACCCAAGACACCTATTTGTGACGACTTGAAAGTCAAAATACATTTTCTGGGTTTAGCATTGCAGCAATAATGCCTAGTTTTCTGTGTCATGAGTGTAACTTCAGAGTTTCTGATGAATCGCTGAGTCACGACAGAGTTTTATTTTTAGACGTTAAGAAAGAAGAAGAAGCCCCAAAGAGAAGACATTGCATCATTTGATAAACATCAGTCTCCCGCTGGTTGATGAGTGGCAGAGAGAATTGTAATGCCAAGGCAGACCGGAGGCACTTCCAAACTGCAACTCTATCAGATAAGAGGAAGCAAGCTCGAACCAATCACACAGGAACACAACAGACAGGCAGAGAAGAAGGACAAAAACAGGGGCATGAAGTCAGTATCCACAGGAGTGATCAAGACCAATTCATTAGGGCTCAGTGAAGAAAAAGTGTGTGTGTGTGTGTGTGTGTGTGTGTGTGTGTGTGTGTGTGTGTGGAGGGGGGGACTTGACTCCCCCTTTTAATCTCCCTCCTCTGCTATGTCTTTCCTCTTAACAAGCAGGAGGAGAGAAGAGTTGTGTACGTGGGGCGACTGAGGTCCGACTGCACCCGGACAGAGTTGAAGCACCGCTTTGAAGTTTTTGGCGAAATTGAAGAATGTGCAGTGAACTTGAGGGACGATGGGTAAGGCCTCAGGGCTTTCTGCGCATTTGTGTGCGTGCGTGCGGGCGTGTGTGTGGGTGTGTGTGTGTAGGGGAAGTGTTGGGGGATTGGAAATATTTTGAGCATGTTTACCCTCTGGATTTAATGTAATAGATTGTGACCATTAAACATGGAGCAAAGGCGTTTAATGCCTAAGACAGAGACAGAGCTTCTGTAGACTCCCAGTCCATCTATTTCCAGGCCAAAGAAGCCCCAAAGATGCACTTTTATTGATTCTCTTTTGCATATAAATAGCATAATCGTCATCTAAGAGAAGGCCCCACCCCGCAGCATCTCTCTGATGTATCATTTTCTATTCTTGACCAGGGACAATTTTGGCTTCATCACATACCGCTACACTTGTGACGCCCTCGCCGCCCTTGAGAACGGACACACTTTACGCAGGTCAAACGAGCCTCAGTTCGAGCTGTGCTTTGGCGGACAGAAGCAGTTCTGCAAATCACATTACACAGACTTGGGTGAGTGCCGCTTTGTTCTTCTCTTTATTCATTAGACCCCTGTGTTAGTGCGGCGTTTTAGCATGGCTGGAAGGATGTTGGTGAAAAAAAATAAAAGGGAGTGAGCTTGAAAGATGCTTCCAGGTTAAAAAAAAAGAAGAAGAAAGACTCGTCTCTGTGCGTGCAACAATTCCACCATGCACGCAAAAGGTGAACAAGAGTTCAAAGGTCACACCGGGATCCATTTCTTGCCATGCCAGCTGTGCAATCTTAAGGAAAACATTGTAGATGTGTAAATGGAATAGCACTTCCAGGCATTTTTCCTTCGCAGAGATGTAGAGATGGACAAAGTAGATGAGCTGAGGATGGTGGAAGCTACAGAAGGCTTCTATTTTAGTCACGAATCTTTGACAGAATTCTGTAGCTAAATGGATGTAGCAAAAGGATGAATGACTCATTGAATAAATAATGCAACTATCAATGAAATCGGGGCTTCCTCCGTTTGGCATGATGACCCATTTTAAACATGCTAAAATAAAAAAAATTAAAAAACGTCTCCTCTTTTCGTCACACGTGGTGATAATGGAGCATTCAAACTTGGAGGACTGATGATCCATTATGTGAAGCCTCGCACAACAACAAAAGATAATCTTTTCCGTTTGGTTACAGAATGTAAGATAGGTATTGACTCTTGGAACTGCAGCCTCTCACATGTATTTACAGCTGAATCTGAGGTCAGGAATGTATAATGCACTGCTACAAGAGGGTCAATGGGTCACTTGGGAGAGAAAAAAGCACTTTCTTCAGTAAATGAAGCGCTTACTATACATTTTCAAAGCACATGCTTGAAGCCATCTGCTTTTTAACAGAGGGCAGGATGAGAAATTGACACACAGAGAAACAGTTGCTAATCCCAAAGCCTTGAGGATAGGCATTATGCCGAGATTGACTAATCAGTCTGCTGGAATGGAAAGGCCTTCATTCAAGCGCCTCTTTGTCAGCAGCAGAGCATTTTGTTGCTCCCCTCACTGATACAGCAGGAAAAAGAGATGGAGAGGAAGGCAGATTCTTCTAACAGTGTAGCATCCGAACCGCTCCCTGTCTTCTCAGTCTTGTTGGCTCTTTTTTTTTTTTTTTTTTTTTTTTCAGAGAGAATGTCCATTAGTTTTAAGTAGAGCACCAGGGTATTTTTCATCCCTCAAGGTGCGCAGCGTGACACAATTCAGCTCTCGGCCATTGCATTAGATCATGACTGGTATCTCCAAGCTGCCATGGTCATTCCCATTTCTCAAAGCCATCGCCGTGTGCTGCTGGGCCCTTTGGGGGCCCCATTTGTGAAGCTGTCTGTTGGCAGAGATAAGATACTCTATGTATTATCAGGTTGATCAGGAAAAACAGGACTTCTGAGAGACAGAAGGACACACTCTCACATCTGCAGCCTCTGGATGAAAAACAGTGTTTTCAGTTTGCAGCATATGAATTTGCTGGTAAATACGCAACCAGGTAGTGCAGCAAAGCACCGCACTCCGTACTGAGGTGCAATATCTTGATCGTTGTCCTTTTTTATGCAGCAGATGCTTGTTTCAAATTCAAAGAGTCAACTTCCCATCTTGAGCTGTATCACAACGCAGAGTAAGATCAATCCTTCTCTCAGAATACAGCCAACAATCAGTGGCTTACATTTGTACAAAGAATAGAAACCAGAGGAAACAGTTTTCCTTCTCAATTTAAAGCTTGACCGATACTGGGATTTTGGGGGGCAGATGTCAACACTGATACTGGGGGAGGATTCCGATGTTGATATATTGGTCATTATTCTCTGTATGAAGGTTGTGCTGATGGCGGATATTCTACTGTTTGCACTATTCAGAATACAATGGTTTGTTTTGTGTGGATAAATGTCACATTTGTGCTGAACCGTTACATGTTCTGACCGCAGCCTGCATACATGCAATAATCTTTTCATGATTATGTACAATTGTAATGTGCAGTTGTTTGTCAGTGAGGCAGGTCCTTCAGATTATGTCTGCTGTTTCCTCTTGTTTAAAGTGTTTGTGCTAAGGTAACAGCTACCTTGTCTTGGCTTCAGCTTATCGACTGTATATACTTGTGGCTGGTTTTGAGGTTATACTTCAAATTCCAAGTGTATTATGAATTTCAAGTACTCACAAATTGGTGTCTTGAGCTCACAAAGATGTTTTTCCCTCCCGTATTACTTCTTCGTGATTCCAGTGTGCAGAAAGATTCAGGCACCTATAGTTAGCTTGAAGCTAACGGTGGCTATAGCAACAAATCAGCAGCTCCAGAACATAGGCTACTACAAATTCCCAAGTATATCGTCCAGTTCAGAACACTTCTACACTCATCTTTATCCAGCCATGTGCTCAATAAATAAAAAGCACTTTGATTTGAACTAAAACAAGTTGACTTTAAGAGTTGCAGTTTGGCACTCATTCACGTTAGCTCCGAGCATGACTAGTTCAACCGATTTGCTTTCCAGTCCAGACTGGAATGGTTGTAGTTTTGTTTGTTTATAGCTCAAATCAAAGTGTTTGTGAATTACTGGCTACACAGCTGGCTGAAAACAACAACGACGACATAACACTAGACAATGCACTGCAACACAGGTTTTGTAAACAGAGGTTTCGAGGCAGTTTCACTGTTAGTTGCGGTTGTCATTAGCTTCACGCTAAATATACATGGTGGACTAAAGTAATGAGTCAAAAGTGGAATGAGGGAAAAACGAGTTCATGACCTTGGGACACCTCTTTGCACTTGACAATTTATTGCTGAAATGTACACATCAGAAATGGGACTATTTCCCCAAATTAGTGGCCACATGTGACTTAGCAATTATCGTGAAAAGGTTTTCTGTGAGCTTTGACCAAGATCAGAAAGGTGACGCTAATACTTTATGAGCATTTTCAAAGAAATCCTGCTTTGCACGTCTCTGATAAGAATCCAACTGTGCTCTTTCAGACTCCCATTCTGATGACTTTGATCCAGCCTCCACAAAGAGCAAGTATGACTCCATGGATTTTGACAGCTTGCTTAGGGAGGCCCAGCGCAGCCTGAGAAGGTAACCAGCTCAGTGGCACCTGCTGTCTGTCACAAAGAGGGACTTCTGATACCTCACTGTTGTCTCGCGCTCCTTGGATGACGAGACCACAAGAAGTTTTACACTCTATGTCATAGAGTATCTAAGAATAAGTCTATAGACCTATATCAATATAAATGAATATATCAAAAATAAAGTTTACATGAACATAGCTGCTGAAGAGCTGGGAAGAGACATTGCATTCTGGGAAAGCCAGTGAACCCTCAGAACCTGGTGCACAGGTTTGGTGCACTCTACTGCTGTACAACCATCAGTGAAAGAAGGAAAAAAAAAAAAAAAACTTTCTTGAAATATATTTTTTTTTTCTCCAAGCACTACAATGCCCACAATTCTTTGGGGGTGAAAACATGCAGCTTATTCAGCCAGATTTGTTTTGCTGTTGATCTTTTTCTTTCTTTCTTTCTTTTTTTTTCCTCTTTAAAATGTGGTGTTTGGATCTGGTGTTACATTACGAACAAGAGTATAGGGAATTGTATCTTGAATATTTTCAAGGTAACATTGTTGTCTACATTTCAAAGAGAAATGAAGCCGTGTATTTACAGATACTATAAAAAGGAATATTTTTATTTTATGTACATATCGGATAAAGTTCTTTATTTGTTACAGCTATGCACTGTAAAACGCAGACTTTTTTAAAAATGAGGGGGAAATTTCTTAATTCAGAATGTCGATCTGTAGTCATGACAATGATGTTAAACATATTGTACACCTACACGATGTTTAGAAGACATAATATGATTGTAAAAAAAGAAAAAATAATGTGTCCAATTGCTCATTTTAAGGGAGCATGTGAACAAACGTCCTTTTTTAAGTTATTTTGTTGGGGGGGAAAAAACCAGTCAAGTTTTCTCAATCAGTGTTTTTGCTTATACAGCCGGTGTAAAATGCATTTTTAACGTATTTTTCATGATTGTAAAAAAAAAAAAAAGGTACCCCATTTTTAAATTATTTCTAAAGCAATCATTGTATATATATATATATATATATATATATATATATATATATATATATATATATATATATATGCGCACACACACACTACTCGGTTTGATTTGAGTTTGCTTTGTATGGAATGATGCATTCAAATCGTTTCAATCATCGAACACATATTTATCTATTTATTTCAATATTTGAATCAAAAAAATATTTATGGGCTCCATTTTACATGGAGTACATCGCAAGACCTTTCTGCTATTTATGTTTAACTTTCGATTTTTTTATTTTTATTTTTTTAAATTTAACTTACAATCACTAGACAGGGTGTACAATAAACGCTTTGGTGGGGATATAATTACCTTCTATGCCTTTCCGAAACAATCAGTCCATCCAGCCAATCACTCCACACACACACACACACACACACACAACCCCCCCCCACACACACACACACACACATCATTTTAGTGATCTCTGCCTCCACGTTCCGTCAGATCTGCAGCACTTACTCGTTTTGTTTGTTTGTTTGTTTGTTTGTTTGTTTGTTTGTTTCACACTAATGTAGAACATGAAGCAATAAGAGGATTTTTTGCAGGAATTTTGTTCTACCACTGTGTCACCGCTCCGCTCAACGCTTGATTATTATGTGAATGCCAAACAAAAGTTTACAATTTCCTTTCCTGAATTTTTTAAAGATCTTGTATTTGATGTACAAAATACATATATACAATGATGATACTACTAATAATAATATTCACAGTAATTACAAGATGATTCATAATAATGATAATAATATAAATGAAAGAAAAAAAATATAAAAAGCAATAAATTATTTTTCAGAATTGTATTTTAGCTCATATTGTTGTGTGATTTTTGGACTTGACCCATTACCCAGTCGCTTGTAGCTAGAATGACTCCATTCCAGTATCTTGGCATTACAGTTCATCACCATTCATCACACCCTCACCCCCACACCCCCCCACCCCCGTGCGGAAAATACTTGATTGTCCCACTTTGCTATTCCCTTTAAGATGTAATTGAGTCTATGTGATTGTAATGCACGCATTACCTTGTGACATCTGTGCAAACGTGACTCTTAAACGTCCCCCCTGTGTGTAAAATGTGTCGAGTTGAAACTGTTTGTTGTGTAGTGCATGGCTATTCCAGGACGGCAGTACATACACTATATACCACTTTGGATATCTGCCTCTCAGACGTCTGAACTGGCAGATTTTAAATGACATTCTATAAGCCTAAAGAAAACTACTCAACTATGTATCGCATGCCGCACCACATCCCCCCCCCCCCCCCCCCCATCCCGATCCCCATCCCCATCCCAACTCACAGTCCAGATATCACGGCGCCGTCGACATGACATAAAAGGTAACCTTGTGGTTTCTGG
Organism: Aulostomus chinensis; assembly: GCF_037954235.1. Taxonomy (NCBI): domain Eukaryota; kingdom Metazoa; phylum Chordata; class Actinopteri; order Syngnathiformes; family Aulostomidae; genus Aulostomus; species Aulostomus chinensis. The sequence continues at coordinate 9,895,955 of NC_141343.1, read as the reverse complement.
TTCAATTAATATCCCGTTTCCAGCGTGAGACAAGTAATGAGAGAATCAGCTTCCATCGTGGGGATGGGGGGGAAGAAAAAAAAATCTTTTGTGTGAAAGCTTTGCTGATCACAGGCTTTCTTTCATGGAGTTTGACTCTGCAGACAAGAAATGGCTCATTTTTATGATGCAAAGAGGCAAAAATTGGTTGAGGGAAGGGAGGGGAGAAAAAAAATCCTTTACCTGTGTTCTAAGACATTGTTTTACTTTTTTGCTGTCCGTGTAGCGTTTGGGTAATGGTGTCGTGTCCCATTTGATAGATGTGGCTTTAATCATTGTAATAAAAAAAAAAAAAAGCTTTGTAAATTGCCTAGAGTAGCAATATATTATAACACCTTCTGGTTCAAATTTCAACTGTGGCAGACTTTTTAATAACCTACTGAGGACTTTGCCACTGCTTAAACGTTTGTTGGGTAATCATGTTTTTCTTTGGAAGGACAAATTGTGTGTGAGCAAATGTGCGTACGGGTGAGATTTTAGTAAGGTATGTGTGTGTTTCTGGAATCGTGCGTGCGTGTGTGTGTGTGTTTTTGTGTGCGATGGGGGGGGGGGGGTCACTATGGGTGTTACCTGTCTGTGTCCTATCCACGTTGCCTTCTGCCAAGTCCTTACCAATGCCTTTGTGGTTCTACCTATTGTATGACTTTCTTGTGATCTTTATTTTTTATGTGCAATTCTCATCAGCCTCACCATGCCAATAAAGGGAAATGTGTTTGAAAAAGTTTTTTTTTTTTCATTTTTAGTTGTTCCTCCCTCTCTCTCTCTCTCTCTCTCTCTCTGCCGTGATGAATCCCCCCCCCCCCCCTCCTCCCCCTCCGCCGGGCGGCCGTCGTACCGCTTTCACTCAGAGACGTCATCGATTATGATCTGCGATTCCTATCGAGGGACAACCTTGAAGATTTAAAAGTTCTGAAAACAACGTGGATTCACAGTAAATTCATCACCCCCCCCCCCCTCCCACCCCCACCCCGACGTCTGCGTTTATATATCAAAGTGTCGAATGAAAGCTGACTGACACAAGAGAAATGACACAAGGCCGTCCTCAGCACATCTGTCTCTCTCTGAAGTTTCTCCCCTAATAAAGAAACTCTGCTTAATTCACAGCAACTTGTCTCTTTGATATTCATATCACCTGGGAGAGAACACTGGAGTCTTTGTCTAAAACTTGACTCTCCACCACCAGGCTGCAAGTTAATTAAAAAAAAAAAAAAAGTTTAGAGGTGGAGCCATTTCTTTTCACGATGGTGACTTGATGGTGAGGGGGGGTATTCAGTCGTCACCGGGGCGAGCTCGGATCACCTTTGTTTTACCGACCAAGACAATATATGGGGAGATGTGCATTAAACTTTTAAGGTTGGTGGGGGGGGGGGGTGGGGGGGGTCCTGATTGTGTGTGTGTGTGTGTGTTTATTTTATTATGAAGGCTGCTGTTTAGCCTCAGAGAAGAGAGCTTTCATTTATTTCAGCCTGGCTGCTGCATTACAGCGGGAGGTCTCTTTCTGCCTGCCCTTTTCAGAGAATGAAACTGTCCCTGGAAATCTCTCGGCTCCCTGTCGCCTTTCCCCTCACCTCTCTCTCTCTTTCTATCCCGCCTTTTTTCTTTATCTGCTATACGCTCTCTTTTTTTTCTTTTCTTTTTTCATTATTAACCAATAGATAAGCAGCTATCTGTACTCCAGTTGGAAGTAAGTGGTAGCCTTGGAGATAATGGGGTTTGATGGGGTTGGGTTTCTCTGTAGGACAAACACTGAGTTGTGAAAAGCTGTGTATTATATTCGCCGCCTGGCTGAGGCTGCTGTGTCGGAGGCTGTCCGGATCCTGAAAATGGCAGACACCATTCAGCCTTTGTTTCCAGCAGTGTGACAAGAATGTGTAAATGCTTTTATATTTTGCTATTTGATTGGATTTGATTGGATTTGATTTGCTAGCCAGTGCAAGAGAGAGAAACATGAAATCCCTGCACCTTTTTTGGCAGCTCTTTGGTGAGGATGTCATCCGTCTACTGTATTTTTTAACGATCCTGTCTCTCTCGGTGTCACGCACACAGGTCAGGGCGTTGAAAAAGCATTCTTTGATGATAAGATTAGACTACCTGAGACTAGTTAATTAAAGCCTGTGGGGTGGAACACGAGCAATCCTAGTGTTAATTTCCCATCGAGAACTCTTCTTTAATTCTGTGACATATCAAGAGAGAGAATTTCCATTCTGTATTAATAGAAAACAACCGACATTGAAGCAACAACATTTATCTCAGATTTTTATCGCAATAATTAAACTTAGGTGACACTGATTATCTTTGACTGCAAGCCTGGCACAGAGAATAAAAGCAAGATTACAGTGCGCCAAAGACGTAGGAGGGGAGCTGCTGGGGATGACAAAATAACATCAAAGAAACTATGCCAAGTGTGATGGTGTGTCTCGCCTCCGGAGTCCCTTCAAGGTTTGCGTCTGTCGCTGTCCCTCTCGCTACCTTGTGTTTTAGAGACTTTTGTATCCTGTTTAACATGAATGCAACATTAAAAACCACCTGCCTAATGTTTTATAGCGCACGCCTGTGCCACCAAAACAGCTCTGATCTGAAGCTTGAACTCCACAAGACTTCTGAGGGCTTCCAGTTGCAACCGGCGCCGGCGGTGTGTCCGTGAAGTTAATTGTGGGGGGTGGACCACTGTGTTTTTCCAGGACGTTCCATATATGCTCGGATTAGGAATGTGGAGACTCATGAGGATAAGTCAACGCCTTGAACTCTCGTTTTGTACACTGCGGAAAAGCGACATATCCCGCTGAGAGAGGCCGCAGCCACGCCGTCGCTATGATGAGCTGAACAAAGCCGGTCGATGCTACACGCAAAATTTAGGATGCAAGGTTTCCCAGAAAAAAAAAATGAAAAAAACAAACAAAACGAAACACTGCATGGTGTGCATAGTGTACCAAACTTCTGAATCTTGGCTCGGGCCCACAGTAAAGCTGGTAGATGAGGATAACGGGTACATTTCTATGACTTAAATTTGACCATTTCCCCTGCGAATCAATGATCTTTCACCAGTTGTCCTGCCCCGGACGATCCTGGAAACACACCACAGGACTGGATTTTTTTTTTTTTTTTTAATTGAATGTACAACGACCCCATCACACGTTTCCAGTTGCTCAAGAAATTTTTGCAGTTTTTTTTCTGAATCCACTTCACGGAAAACCTTAACGGCGACTGCTCGTGTAACGATGGCCAGTGGTTATTGCTAAGTTCCAACTTAAGACGGTGCTCATCGAACGCGAGATACGTTCACTTGGTTCTCAACACATCCTTTTACTCGCGCGATAGTTTCTCGTTATCCACACGACCCGCTAGAAAGACTGAACCCGGATGAAGAATTTGAATTCCTTTTCTAACAAACGTACAAAAAGGATGATTGGTTCACTGGAGTTCATGACAATGATCACATGACCTGATAGCTTTCGTTTGATCGTAGGATAAATCGTCATTTCCTCCTCTGGGCTCTGGACTCATCAGCTGGAATAAAACTGTTCCTCTTTCTCTTGGCAAATCTGATCAGAAGAATCAACGAGATGTTCTTTGGCATTCACTTACTGAAGCACTTTGTTGTTAGTGCTGTTTTTTTTGGTGTTTTGTTTTTTTTTTTGTCTCACCAGCCTTCTATCGTATGCCACCTTATGGGAGAAGATAATGACACTGCTATTAAAATCGCAATCTTTCTATCCGGCATTCTAGTTTTCAGCAGTTTCTGCTGTTAAAGAGTAATGAGGAACAGAAGGACAGTATTCTTCTTCCCCCCCAAACTATCAACTTTGGGGACTGAATGTATTCTTCGCTAGATAATTAATGGCTACAGACAAATGGTGGTTGATTGAGCGACTCATCCCTCTATTTTCAATCACCATCTGCTGTGTGTTGCTGGCAAAAAACTATGTTAATTACCTCGAGTGCGCCCGAGACGTGGTGTATTAATTAGAACAACAAAAAAGGGAAACCTAAAACATTCCAATGTTCTCTAATGATGTGTGTGTGTGTGTATGTGTGTGTGTGTGTGTGTGTGTGCGCGCGCGTGTGTATATATTTTGTTGACGGATTAGCACGGGAATCAAATCCAGAAGGCAATCATTTGGTAATTTGCCCTTTTGATCATTTACAAACACATCACCGTTGCCTTGATGCACTTACCTGTTCCCCGTGCCTCGAGGCAATAGCAGGCCTTTCAGAATGCTGGGGCTGGCAACTCCTGCCATACAGAGGGGACGTCAGCAGAAAGATGACCGCGGGGACAGCCAGCTGACAGAGAGCGTTAGGGCTCTGAATGCAGACAGCCAGGCGCTTTTTCTTTTTTTATGTGCATCACCTAACCCAAAAAGAAACACCAAGAGAGGGGAAAGAGGCGAAGCGGGACTGACTCGACATGACAAGGACGTGATGGCACTCTTTGGGACAATGTTGCGACGGCGCCCTGCACTCCATCCTCTCTCACAGCGCCGTCGCTAACAAGCCGACGTGAAGAGCAACATGTAAATGTGCTGACGTGAGTAGCATATCATCGCTAATGATTTAGCAATCATTCAGTAGCATCAATAACAATTAGAATAATGTACATGACTGCAGCACTTAATGACTTCATTTAAAGTTGTGACAAATCAAATATGCTCATTTCCTTCATGGGAAATGAGTCATTTACAGTCTGTTAAATACTGTATTAAAACCGTCAAGCACTGCAAATAAAAAGTATCATGACATCTGAATTGCAGAACAACTTTAGCTGAATTACAGGCCTCATTTGCAAAATGTGCATGTGCACATTTTGGAGTGTGAATTATGCTCGTTTTTCAGTTTCTACTTGGGTTGGCGAGAGTGTGAAAATTAAAGCAAAGTTACGGCTATAAAGTACATTTTGCATTTCAGTAACTCTCAATTAGGGGTCCTGAGCTCACTAAGATACCCCTCCCCCCCACCACCACCACCACCCCGCATTACCTCTTTGAGACTCCAGGATGCAGAGGGAGCCCGCCACGTACATTTAGCTAAATATACGTGTCTGGCTCGGTCTGCGTGCTCGTGCCTAAAACAAGTAACGCAGGAGGGACAGAAATATCTCTGATATTATTTTGAGAACTTGAAAGGCCGTCACAGTTTTGTCTTGACTGTGTCCACTTTCAGTTTTGGACTTTTCACTATGGACTTAATTTTGACATCCTCTTTCTTATTTTGTGGCAAGTTCAATGCCCTCGGGTGCACCCCCGTCTTTGTCTGTTTCCCGCCTTTTTTGGAGTCTCACCTGTGTGGCTAATCAGTCCCATCGGCTTCTTCCCCGCCCTCACGTTGTCCCTCTCATTTCTTGTCGCGCCGTTAGCGGGAATGCGCTTTTCAGCTCAGTTCGTCACGCGTGTTTTTTTGTCGGCCCGTCTGTTCTGTTTCCAAGCCTGTTCGCGTCCCAGCGCTTTTGCGTTGATTGCATTTACTTTCTCCGTTAAGTTGCCAGTTAAGCTTCTGTTTTGTTGCGCATGAATAAGCAATTTGAGCAACAGCATGTCCAGCCTCTTTTATTCTCTGGTTTTGGCTCGAGCCACGCCACAACCTTGACACAAACTACTTTTTTTTTTGGTGAAGTATAACTTTATCAAACGCGAGCAGGCTTACTACTCATTCCCACAATAGTAGCACAAGAGTAATCACAGATAAATTGCCTATTCCCTCTATATCTGTCAGTCGTGTCAGCATAACTAAGTGACTACGTACTATTGTTCCTCAAGACAGGCTTTTCTGTTAATTGTTGAATAATTAAAGTAATCATTTCTTTCAGCCTGAATTTATGCCAATAATGTCACTATTTTGTATGATTTCTATGCCACTGCAGTGCTGAGAACTATCATTATCTTTTTTAGAGATTGATCAGTTCAGAGTTTCTTCTTTTCAGACAATATAATTGGAATCATTTTTGTGGCTTGCACATTTTTCACAAGAACAAAAGATTTGAGAAGGGTTTGGGGGGGGGGGGGGGAAATTGTTGTATTTCCCAATATAGAAACCTCTTAAATTCATTCTAAGAACCACTTTTTGTGTGTGTAATTTAAAATGTCCCATATTAGTTGTTTCACAATCGCTCCGTTCAAGCGTTCCTGACATGGAGGCTTGAAAAGAGAGAAAACCTGGATACTCTCACGCACACTCTTTTATTTCCTTGGGTTGTTTTTTTTTTTTTTTTTTTTTTTTGCAGAGTGCAGATGGTGGAGTTGTGTCTAAATCTATTTCCCAACTACTTAACCCCCGCCCACCTCACTCAGTCCAACAAGAGCGCATCTCTCCCCCTCTCAGACCCCGGCTTGAACCCATGTATCACACAGCAAGCCATCACAGTACAATGGAATGGGCGCATGGACAGTTATTGTTTGTTTACACTATTTATGTCAATGTACAGTCCGTGGCAAATGGCATCATAATGTAATCACTCATTCCTGCCATCCTGCGCTCCCGTCCATTAGGCTAACGACGTTCTGTAACCGTCCTGGCTCCGCTGGCTGTTGAAATCATGAATGTGAGAAGTAGGGAGGCCACGGTTTAATTGGGGGGGCTCTTGATCAAATTCCTAAGTCTAGAAGCATTTCTCCTGCTGGCGTGTCCCGGAGCAACACGCGGTTCCCGGCAGCTCGGTGAAAAGGCTGTTGCCATCTTACCAACATATGGAACGAAGAAAGTGGAGGAGGAGCAAAGATGTTTGATGCTGTTTTAGCCCGGAGTCATTTCGAAGCACAGATCCCTTCAGAGACTGTAAGACCAAAATAATATTGACGCCAGTTACTGTCCAAGGTTCAGCAACGGGACAGAAATACGTCTTTGAAGACAGGAGCAAAAATATGAGCAACATTTTCTCTTGTAATATGGAAATAAAGAATTTCGCTGATCTCCACACAAAGCACAAACCCCCTTCAAATCACCTTTGCCGGCGTGAAGGCAAAAACTAAGTTTACTCAGTTTGTCGATGTAAAATACAAACGGATTTTTCTAGTTTAGGAAATGAAAGTGAAAGTCCAGTTCGGGATGTTCAAAACTGCTCAACAGTTCGTCAACAAGCCTGCTGACAGATTAATACTGTTGACTGGTGTGTCTCATGCCACATTGCATGAATCACATTAAGGAAGCTGTCCCTGCTGTGACTTCCTCCCTAGCCAAAAGTCGCCCAAAGGACATATAGTGAGTGTTTTGCTTTGTGATATGAATTTTTGTAAGTCTGGAGTGTGCTGGTCATTCCAACTCTTTTTTTTTTCTTTTTTTCCCCCCCTAACAAGACATGAATCCGAACACTTTGTGGTTGCAGCTATTTGCTCTTAGAAAATGAACGTGTTCTCATCAAAAAAATGTATGGGCCTCTTATTATGTATGAATTGGCTGTGAGTGTGAATGGTTGTCTGTCTCTATGTGTTGGCCCTACGATGGACTGGCGACCTGTCCAGGGTGAGCCCCGCCTCTTGCCCGAAGGCTGCTGGGATAGACTCCAGCCCGCATTTTCTAAGCGGTAGAAAATGGATGGATGGTTGTTCTTGATCGCTAAAAGCTAACGTTAGCTGGCCATCAACAAGATCAGTGTGTTACATCAGATTCGTCTGTGCTATCAAGCTAAAATAAAATGTGACAAACAACACCGCAGCATTTATTTTAAAATGGGAACGTACAACAACTGACATAGAAGATCGGAAGGCACCATGTTTCAACATGGGAAGATGATATGTGGAGGTGCCACCGGGACATCTTTTACTAATTCATCCTGTGCTAAGGGGTTGATGGAGTGGCTATGAAATATTGGGTTGTTGGGTATGGATTATTTTATTTGAAGGTCGACATGACTCCTAGTCAGTCAGCAAGGGCTAACCACTTGGCATGGGTGTTGCTGAGCAACCAGGGCTCATCATCTTTGAGAGGTGGGTGCAGGTTGGATGTTGCTCCACAACATTCCAGCCTCTCCACTTGAAGTCCAAAAACGTTGTTTCAACTGCTCTGTCTTTTACCCAGTTGTGATGGCGTGCCCAAACGAAACATATGATGCTAGACATAGCTAGCTGATTAGCTACACAGCAGCGATCTCCACTAAAGAGCAATCTGTCGTCGGTTGCTAGGTAAGGTTGACATTAAACGAGAGTCTACCCAATTAATTGGGAGAGATTTCGATTGAGGACAACGTTCAAGAGACTCTGGGTTGAAAAACTCTGATTTCCTTCAACTAGTTAGCCTCTGACTAAAGGACAATCATAGTAAACAACGGTAGTTCCACTCTGAAACAGAAGTTCAATGACAGAATAACAAAATATGGCAGCACCCGAGTTCCAGCAAAAAAAATAAAACAAATATGAGAGTGCTTGCAATTTTATTTTTTTTTGTTGATCTTGCAGAAGGCAAGAGGTCTCGAACTTTATATCGCAAATATCAAAGAACATTTCATTGCTGATTGTGCTGCCCTTTTTTTCCTTTTTTAAAGACTGTTGCTCTGCAGTTTTGTGCTAAAGGACTTGCAATGACAAGACTAACATGCTGGTGTTCAGCTGGTAGGCTACCGCTTACACTTTGGGGTTTTATGCGCTGAATTCTAACACCGGCTCGCTAAGTATGAGACCAACATAGCAGGTCGACTGTTGTGCATACCATGTTGGTTTGAAAATGGTTTCATGGTATTTGTACGCTAAATGCTAACAACAGCTTGCTATCACCAACATGCTTCTGTCCATGAAGTGGCCAACAACAAGACGAACATGCTTATTTTTGTGCCGGTCGTCTGTTGTGCTACCACGTGGGACTTGTTTGCTCAAGTCTAAGATGAGTTAGCTAACAAAACCTGGCCAACAAAACCAATTTTATCCAACATTTTTAGTTCAATGGGAGGCATAGAGAACATAACATATACCACATCCTATAAATGAAAAAAAAAAAAAAAAAGCATACAGTACTATATTCTACTTTCATTATCACACACATCAATTTAAGCTTGATTTATGGGCATCATTTCAACTGAAACGCTAGCATTAGCCTAAGACACTTGCATGTTACATTGTGTTATATATTTTTTCTCAGTGTTTGCACTGAGAAAAAATATCAACCCCAATTATACTTACTAAAGTGCATTAAAATGCACGGAGAGTCAAGCTATAATTACTGGGTAAAAAATACCCCGTGCCTTAATCCACATGGTAATAACACAATTAAAGGGGTGTTTCTTGGACTAGGTAATCTTCTGTGACAAGGCTTACAATTTAATTAACCTCATTTTAACACTTTGTTTCAAATTCCTGTAAGGCTAATTTGCTTTAAACTTACTTCACTTGCTATAATTATGCCTTAAGAAATGTCCAATTTCAGATTTATCAGTTGTTTGTGTCAGTAAAGCAGTGATTTTCAGTGTATGGGCTCTACTTTTATCCAGCAGTATGCTTAAAGATTTCTTCAGGCTGACTCGTAACAACATGATAGCACATTATTGATGTGTGAGACTTGTTGCTCAGAGACAACGGAGACTGATTTGCTGAGAGAGCCTCAGAAAACAATACTTTGTCACCTCTAAAGGAATTAAATATTCCTACCACCTTTTCTTTTTCTGATTCGCTGCTCTAAAAGCTGGATGTAGCCATGATAAGATAGTTACAGCCTGATACAATTTCTGACAATCTCATCGTAAAACCGCAGCTTCACTCCTCCTGACATCAACGAAAGCCAGCCACGGATCTAACCCATTTAATCACTTCTTTCTTGTTCTTTTTCTAAGCTCGCGCTCGCTGTGACACATTGAGCCGGCAAACTTTCCATGTTCTCTCAGAGAAGGTCATTGGGCCAGGCCCAATCTAGCCTCTGAAACCGAGCCAAGATCTCCACCACTGTCATTCAGATTAGTATTAGACGTGAGCGCCTTTCCTAAGCAAATCAGACAGTGTGAAGGACAGAAGCGTTCTTCCATTCAAGCACGCCTGCTTCTTGTTAGAGAGAGACAGGGCAATAAGTTGTAGGACAAAGGGAAGTTTGTGGGGAGGCTTCACATTTCACGAATGCTTGTTTTGAAATGCCAATTTGTCTTTTCGATGAGGAAGTGCAAGGACAAAAGTGTCTTTTTCAGGCATCTGTATTTCCCTTTGGCTTTCCTCTGTGTGACAGATTTTTATTTGCATCCCCTAAATTGTAACACTAATATTTCTAATACCTGTTGATGAATTGGAGCGTATGAATGATGGATACAAGCACAGTCCGACCTGTCAATGCACGTCACATAGGAGCCACAACATTAAAAGTTCTGTTTCTGACATTGAAAGCTGATTTGCACAATGTCATTATTGTCACTATATTTTTTTAAATGAGAATGATAGTTTTGTTTGTATTATATTATATTTAATTATATTATATTATATTGTATGATATTATATTATCTTATATTGTGTTATATTAGCAACAGAAAAAAAAATGAAGGCAGTCAGAAATTAGAGCTGTTCATCCAAATAATTTAAGACTCGTGCTTTGCATAAAAAAACGGTAAAAATGCCCTTTCGAAGCTTGTAATTTACCCCTTGTTTGTGTCAGATTAATATTATTAAAATGCCTTTACTTCTACTTAAGTAAAGAGTGTTTTACCTTTGCTGCCATAATGTATGGCACATGAATATTCAATGAATGTGTTTTTTTTTTTTTTAGTGTCATACGATGTTTAATTTTTGTTTCAAGTCTGATCAAACTGTAGGAATCACTTATGCCTTGAAGTGAAACTACTTTCAGGTCGTGGTAGCGCAACACGCGTCGTCGTGACTGGCGACACATAATACGAGCTGCTCCAAGGACATGCAGGACTGGGTGTACTGTACAAATATGTAAGCACAGCAAGTGTGAATCTGACACCATTTGGATATAAAAGGCGACATACTGTAATTCAAGAGGGTTTTTTTTTTAGTTTTTTTTTTTTATTCGAGCTCGAACTAATTGGGTGGGTGAATTACTATCGATTCAACTCTGTAGCACTTGGAAGGACAAACATGCACCTGGACTCAATCAGTGTTGATTGGAGGGTGGCACCGTGCCCACGTGCACAGCTGAGAGGACACCCAGCATCTCCTCCTGCGAACTGTTCAAACTCCTCACCAACTTCTAAGTCCTTCCTTTTTCACAGTATCGCATTTAAAATATCCGGTCGTGTCTTGTCTCTCTCTCTCTCTCTCTCTCTCTCTCACACACACACACACACACACAAAAACTAAGCAAAAATCCCGATGATGTTCAAGACCTTTAAGTCCTTCAGCATTTATGTTTTTTTTGTTTTTGGTACATTCTCACCGAGGGGCCCTGCATTCTGGCTGCGGATTTTTGCAACATAATTGGAAATCGTCTGTCACTTAAGTCCCCCGTTGCTTGTTCGGCCATGAATTACTGCTCTTCCTGAGTTCAGTGACGGCTTCAAATCAAAGTTTACCCTTTATTATTTTGTCAAGGTTTTTTTTTTTTTTTTGCTCTTACTTTATTTTATGCCAAATGTGTCAAGCTGCAACGAGAAGAAAGACAAACATTTAACATGTAGCGTTGCAGCAAGACAAGCACTGTTAACCCCGTTTTGTTACACAATGTGTTTGCTATTAGCAATCCAACGAGGTGATACCCATCCATCAGTTTTCTTCCGCTTATCCTGTTGAGGGTGGAGGGGGGGCTGGAGCCTATCCCAGCTGATATTGGGCGAGAGGCGGGGTTCACCCTGGCAGGGCCATCAGGAGCAATTAGGGGCTCAGTATCTCGCTCAAGGATACTTGGACTTGGTCACCGGGGGAAGTGAGGATCAAGCTGGCGACCCTTTGGTTCTACCTCTGAGCCATGCCGTCCTATGAGGTGATACGCGGAGCCATTTTAAACCTTTTTTTATGGCTACAGAATGGTAAACCAACCAAAATTATTTAAATAATTATGCTTTATTTTGAAATGGATACTGAATGCTTTCTATATATTGTGAATCCCAAAGTACAGTGCATTTTCTTAACTTTGAGCAATTTCTCGATGGCCTGTGAGTGCGTTTTCTCAACTTGCTGCACAGATTTCTAGAGGCCTGTGTGTTGCATACTCACTTTTTTTTTTTTGATCCGTTGTTTTTATGCCAACCGGATGGTTCGGTTTTTGATTATGTGGACGCCTTCAGCAGACGATATTGGATTACATAAAGAGAGATGGCATATTGGAGAGAGGGCCTCACACTCACTCCTTATGTGTGCATTCTGGCCACAGGCGACAACTTCATATCCACTGATCTGGCAAGAAGATGATATCGGGAAGCATTTCCAAAGCTGCATCACTTGTCACTGGTAAGTTGAGGTTTTATTAGGCAATTTGTGGGGACAAAATGACTGCTTAACAAGCTTTGATATTTGAAGGCAGATGCCTTTAACGCGCTGTCTGTAAGTCAAATGTCATAGAGTTTCTATTCGTTCAAAAACTTGACAGAGTATCCTTGCTTATACTGCAGATTCCACTGAGAATCCGACAGACAACTCGTCCCTTTTGCCTCCATTTGCAGCTTTGAACTCTCTGGTCTCTGCTGGATCAGCTCCTCAATGATTGGCAGCACAAACAAGCGTTCATATTCCAAATTAGAGATAAAGATCAGAGTGGGACTATTTCCCAGTTCACCTTTATGTTGGCTCCCCTCCCCTTTTTGGTTTCTCATCCTCTCATACTGTTCATAGAAGTGTGAACTTGCAGTGGCTGAAGTTCAATCAGGTTACGTCCGTAAAGTGAGAAATTTAGCGTATGGAGGAGGTTAGAGTGGAATGTGAATCAACAAAACATCAAACCCCGATTCAATTCCTGTTTGCAGTTTGACACTTGCAACTGCAAGTCAGGGTTTACTCCTAAAAGCAGTTTATCTTTGTGACAAGATGGTTCATTTCATCACTCACACGGCTCTGTCAGCTTTGGACGAGTTCATTCGCCCTGTCCTCTGTCTCTTGCCTTACACTGGAGGGAATCTCTTCAAGGCCACAAAGGCTTGCAGGAATATAGCTACCAGTACCTCTAAGACTCTCAGTGATACTTCAACCAAATAGTGTATTTTAACTTTCAAGTACTTGTAGTTGCAGGAGTGAGCTTGGTATTTGTATTTTTGCTTCAAGCTCACGGTGGTTACAAACTGTCACGTCATTCTGTATCCTCCGCATAGCTGTGCGTAGCTTACAAACTGACATTTTTGGGCAGTCTTGTCGGTTGTGCGGGTATCACTATTAGCTTCGAGCTAAATTCAGAAAGCTAGCTAGCTCTTTCGTACTTCTGGAGTCACAAAGCAGGAATTCGACAGAGATAAAAATTTCTCTGTGTTCAAGACACCTGTATTTAAATACTGGATTGAATTACAGTTCATACAAATGTTTAGTTAAGTGTTAAGCTGTCTTTTGACTTATCAACATTGAGTTAGCTCTTTGTACTTTGGTTTCACGTGGCTTTTTCTGGTACACAGAAAATGTATGTTAAGTATGCCACTTAGAGCTAACGTATCATTTGTCTGAATTCATTTGAATTTAACTCACATGGACTTAACATATAGTGTACATTGTAGAATTGATGTTATGCTACAAAGTGGTGTTATTTTACAACGTTTATTATAGAATAGAATAGAATTCAACTTTGCCATTGCACACGTCACAAGCACAGAGCAACGAAATGCAGTTTGCATCCATCCAGAAGTGCTTAGCAAGTATAAATATGTTTACAAATGTACCCGGTATGAAGGAGATATATACATGGGTATATCACGGGTATATAACATTGTTATGAATATGCGATAACTATAAGTATGTACATTTTACCTTTGTCCTCTATTTATATCCACTTTAAATTCTTGAATTTGAAACACAATCGTTCGGAAATGTTTTTTTAATTATTATTGTGAATTAATCAAAGTGATTTGACAGCTCAGGAGCACACCTATAAAAAAAATGATGTTTTTGCCACATGCAAGCTTTTTTACTATAAAATCCATGTCTTCTAGGTCTGATATCCCAAAGGAGGCATAGCAGGTTGTGTAACAGCAGTGAGGAACACGGTGAAGTGGCTATTTTTACCTGAAGACCTGCAATAAGCACGGCACAGAAGGTGAGTAGAATGTGGGCAACGTTTGGGATAGGGAATCGGGTAATGTTAATCATCTGGACAGCCGAGACATTAACAGTGCATGAAGCTCGGTCTCTCGACATTTACTGTTCAAACACTGACAGAGTGTGTGTGTGTGAGAGAGAATTACAGGCAAAAAAGAAGGGCAAGAGTGAGAGGACTTACAGTTGTGTGTGTGTTTGGGATTGGGCTGATATACAGCACCCTGAACTGAACTTGTACTCCCGTAGTGCACTTTGTTCAGAGCTGCACGCCCCCAAAGGAATAGACTGTGTTTTCCAACTCACTTTTCAGGTTGGGAAACCACTGATGAAAACAGATGAGGCTGGAGCAAACTCGGTCTTTGCATTACAATTTCAGCTCCAGTACCTTCTTACAAAACTCTGCATATTTACAATGTGTGTGTATCCGCTATTGTCTTGTTAAAATTTTACAATGGCACCTGAGCGCCTTCGCATATGAATGCAATATTATGCCTTAATATGCTCCAATAAATAATACCCACAGATTTGGAAGAGTGCTGATGTGGCATATTTTGCCATGGAGGCATGTGAGTTGCATGAAAGCGGCATGTATACCCCCGAGAGAGTGCAAGGGCTCACCTTTTGTTATTATTTTCGGAGGCGCCGATTGGTGCTGACCTACTTTGGTTGCAGGGATTGTTGAAGCACAGAGCGCCAGTGCAAATAAAATCTGTTGCTTCCTGCCTGTTGGAGTTTGAAGATTTCCGAGGCGCATGATACAATTGGAAAAACTGACGAGTTGCCATATATGTATTGCAGTTTAATGCAAACTGTCATCCTTTTATCAGCCATCTGGACTCATCATTATTCTATATTTTCTATGCTGGTTGTTTTCTCAGACAGATTATTGAATCAGTGGCTTTACATCCATTTGATTTCTTGACAGCAGCCTGCTTGGTTTATCTAGAAACCCGTACATAAACCTGCTCAGCATTGCAAATGACAGTGATCACACTGTGACATGAGCGCGACACTCCACCTGTTTGACAGGGAGCTGTCAAAAGTACCTGTCAGGCTGTCAACTGTGCAGCCTAGCCACTACCGTTGGGTTTTGTTTTTTTTTGTGTGTGGCTTTTTTTTTTTTTTTTACAAGCTTTTTTCCCCCCTCATGCATACAGTTGTTCTGGCAAGGAAAATGAGGATAGTGTTTTCCTGGAATTTGTCATTTTGATGGGCAAGTAAGTCGTATAGTACAGTTGTTGTGTCTACTGATAAATATAAGCTAGGAGACTGTGACCACAAACAAACAAATCTTTCTAACATCTCCATATATCTACATCTAAGCTCGACTGACAATCCATTTTATGAAACTACCTGAAAGTATACGGTGTTCTGGCATGATGAAATCTGGTCAAATTTAAGGTGTGTATGAATATCGGGTTACACTTAACAAAGGGGAGCATTACTAGCTGTTCGTTCATGCTCAATGAACAGCTAGTAATGCTTTCAGCGCAACTCAACAGTTAACAAATGTCTTTACTCCTGGTGTTCTGTTTAGGGGTGTCAAACTAAAAAGTTAATTGCAATTAATTCATAACAGCTGTATTTAGCGCATTACGTGTTTTGTTTTTTTTTAATCGAGTTTCTCTCTAACTTTTAATCTCGAACTGCTGTTTCTGTATGCGAGTTGCCTTTTTACGAAATCCATTTGTAGGCATCGGGCTTCTTGTGGTTGAGTTGTTGAGGGAGGAAACAATCGTCAGTCGCACCCCGAAGTCGACACTGATTTGGGTGTCATTGTGTTTGGGCTTGTTTAGCATAAACTGATAGGCTCCCGTTGTAGTTGGGAGGGCAAGGTGAGGAGCCGTGAGTAAACAGACAGGGAAGCATGAAAACGGAGGAGGACGTGAAAATTGTCGGTCCAATGAATGGGGAATTTACATTTCAAAAACGCCCGACGGCACCACTGATAAAGGTGGAGTGATATAACTTTTTTATGAAGGAGTTTGTTTTCCAACTAAGCAGTTCAAGTTTAGCCTACCTTATCAACGCAAAGCACCCAGTCGCGGGCGCAGCCATAGCTAACGTTAGCGGAAAAGACGTTAGCAATTTAGTGAGCCATAGCAAAGCTCTTCGCCAAACTAAAGTTGAGGAAAACACCCCGGATAAAAACAGTGGAGGACAATGACCTGACGTTTTATTTTTTATTTTTTATATTCTGAAGCGTTCTCAGGAAAACAAGTTCAGTGTTCAACAAAAGCCCAAATTATTTGGAGATTTACAAAAGTACACAGCAACATTTTGCCCCCTGGTAACTTGAAACTGAAGGTTGCGGGCAGCACTTGGGATTCGTCTCAAATACAGTGGCATATAAATGGCTCGGACTGCGTCTGTTTAAAAACACTAAATGACTTTATAAAACCTTTATAAAACCTTTTTTTTTTTGTTACATGTCAATCTTTTGATTTGCCGCAATCATGTGATGAATTAAAATGAAAATATCGCATGTTGAGAGCTTTTCTCAGCAATTTTTAGGTGAGATTAAAAGCGATTAATTAGATCAGTTAATTACAGATCATAATTAATTCATCTCTCAATTTTTTTTTTCCTCTCCTGACCGCACTAGTTCTGTTATAGGTAACAACATTAACAAATGAATAATTATGCTTAACTCATGCTCGTTTATCTTACAACAAAGCATTCATACATTTTCATGAATGTACCTTTGTTCTAAAATGTTTTAATGTTTGCAGCCTGATTTTAATTAAGATATTAAACAATACAAGGAATTTACGGATGATCCCGTAGGATGGACCCTGCTGCGTCTGCCGTGTCTTTCCCAAAGACGGAGCAAAACAAAAAACTAGTCGCAAATGTAAAAGCAGGGGTTATTGGGATAAATGGGCTGCTTATATTCTGCCTTGAACAAAAAAGAAAAAGGTAATTTGTAAAAAAGCGACGTATTTACAGTCATCACTTGAATAGCATGATTTCAGCCGCAGCTAATCCCTGCTGGAGCGGCTTCAAGAACATAAATTTGAGAGGATGACCAGGCACTTTGACTGAAAATACAATGTAGGCATGTTGAATTGAAGCATCAGTTGACGCCTTGTGACAGCTAGCAGCCAATCAGGTGTGAGTATTCACCCAGACGATGGTATATATATCTAAGCACTAACTAACCATTATTGATATATTCAAACTATCCTGACTTTAAAACCTTTTCCATCACCCTTTTTATATACATTGAAATGCAGTTCCCTTGAATTACTGTCAAGCTCTGAGTATTTTTGTATGTGTCTGCCATCACTATATTTTATTACACACTGTAATTGTAGCAAGTGGGCATTTTTTGGTAAGAAGAATCAAGTGCCGTTGCCATCCCTGCAGGGGATTGAGTGCTCTAAATGTGGTGTGGCCTTTGTAGCCATGTGTGAAATATGATTAGGTGAAGGATGTCATTTGAGGGGGCCCAGCTCTGCAGTTATGACAGCCCCCGAGCACTCTCACACACAGCCTCACTGTCTTTTCCACAGCCTCTGTATCGCCGCATCGCTCCGCTATCAAGCAATCCTTCAAACATTCTCTCACACCTTTTCCCTCGCTCACTCCTCGCTTCCCAGTGGCTCATTTTATTGGGCTGTTTTAAAGCCAGATGTTCCTGTGCAGTGAGGGAGAAGAGGAGGTGTGTGTGTGTGTGTGTGGGGGGGGGGGGGGGGGGGGGCAGGCAAATGATGGTACCTTCAGAGAAGCTTATTCTACACACAATAGACTCACTTTCTCTTGGAACTCTCTCCATTTTTACCTCATTCTCAGGATCTTGCTCACAATATACACAACCCAGCCTCACGCATAAACGAACTTTCCGTCTGTGGTGTAATACATTGACCCAGTTCTAAGTTGGGCCAACAGTTTGATTTGAATTAAAAGGCTGTCTTCAATACTGCAGTGCCACACAACAGATAAGAGGTGTGATCTCAGTGGCATTGTCAAACCTTGATAATACTCTTTCAAATCAGATTCCCACAATGCCACACTGGCCCCTGCAATTGTCTGCACTTGAGCTGCAGTGGATTTCTAGCCGACTTAAGTTCCATGCAGTGTAGGGGAATGAATAATTCTGTTCCTATAACTGAAAACTATCTCACTGCACTTTTATTTATATATAAATATATATATATTTTTATTCACCACAATGTCCAATTTGGAAATGTCAATTTGCCGGGCCCTTTTTCTCTCCTTGACGACTATAATCAACAACAGCTCCTATTTTTGCAGATTATACAGACATCAGTGTAAAGAGAGGAACAAAAATTGCCGCCATGCTGAGTTTATGCCAGACAAACAACATCCACGCGGCGATCTGACACTGCAATTTGCTTACACACAGAGGCAAATCCAAGCCTTATTCAGATACATTTCCAGTACCGGCCTATTTTGCAAATCAATCATGCAGCACAAAATAGTGGCACAGAGGCTTATATTTTCCAACTGCCCAGAGTCGGAAGGCAGCAAAAGAAGCTGAGATGTGGCAGGGTGTTTATGGAGAATATGAATGAAGGTAGCATGCAGCTTTTATGCCTCCTAATAAGCCCCCAAGGCTGGGGAACATTACGACTCTACAGTTTTACAACCACTGATGGTCTGCTCAGAGATGTACTTTGTGCCTGTCTTGGGGGTGCAACCATGTGTGTGTGTGTGTGTGTGCGTGCGTGTGTGTTGAATTAGGCTGCCACAGTCACGATACTCTTCACAAATGATATGCTTGATAGATACAGAAAAGTGTGTGTATGTGTGAGTGCGTGCTTTTGGGGTTCATCACTGCAAATGGATTGGGATCTGACAGGCATTTCAATGAGCTGTTACAATGGCGTGATGAAATTATAACCCCACAGTAAAATGTATCCATGTTCACATTAAGAGGATGTCTTGCAGTTGGTGTGTGTGTGTGTGTGTGTGTGTGTGTGTGTGTGTGTGTGTTAGTATCCGTGCACCAAAATCGTTTCAGATCAGAATGTTTTGCGTGCACGTGGGTGTACAAGCGTCTGACACGGCGAGGGTGCAGTCCATCAACAAACCAACGAGGGAGAACTGACGCAAGTGCAGGAGAAAACGTGGTGAAGTAATTCCTCCGACACACATTCGAGATGAGGTTCGCAGCCATAACCAGGTGGCACTCTGGGAGCTAATTCCAATTTATTGACATATGCTTGGCCTCTATCATGTGTAGCATCTTTGTATCTATGGTCCCATATTGTACACTTATTTATTTTTCGTATCTCTTCCGACTGGATCCAAATGTTGAGCTCATTCATGTTCGGGAGCAAAAATATATGTTTACATCCGTATACTTTTCGGAGAAAACCCTTGATGTACTGTGAAAGAACTCTGCATAGAGTTACCCAAGTATTTGGGCTTGGTGACACCCAGATTACATTAAGAGTGATGTACTCCAAATTGCCAGATGTCAAAGTATTCCACGATAAGAGTAACATTTTCTGACGGTTTAGGAAAATTACTTTATCCCAAAAGTACAAATAATTAATAATAAACGTGCTATGATATTCAGATGAATGACCTGCATGATTTGCATGAGTTACAGATTATTCTTTTGTTTTGGGAATTACATTAAAATAAGAGTTAAAACTGATTTCAGCAACGAAATGATCAAGTTCTTGTCAATTGTTGTTTGTCATTACAGTACTTTGCATGCAATCTTTTCCAGAGGGCAAAATTATCATTACTATACAATCACGGTTCATCTTGCACATAATTTATCAATTGTCAAAGTAGAAACTGAATTTGTTACGTACCAGTACTTCACAAAGTACTTGAAAAATGATTTTATATTTTTAAATTTTCAATGTTTAGTGTATTATCATACACTGAAACAAAACCATAACTAAAAAAATCTCCTGGTACTCCGGCTTCCTCCCGCAGTCCAAAGACATCAAGAGGGGACGAGGCTGATTGATACTCTAAATTGACCGTAGGTGTGACTGTGAGTGTGAATGGTTGTCTGTCTCTATGTGTTGGCCCTGTGATGGACTGGCGACCTGTCCAGGGTGAACCCCGCCTCTTGCCTGTAGATGCTGGGATAGGCTCCACCCCCCCCGCCACCCTTAACAGGATAAGCGGTAGAAAATGAATGGATGGATTAAGTTTAGATTTATGGGACAACTGAAAAGTCAGTCAGTCATTGTTTTTTAATAACCAAGTCATGTTTACCTTTATCAAGAGGTGCTGTCATGTGGTACCTTGAATGCTATGCTGGCTACATGTCGTTTCCACACGAGTGGCGTTCCATGATAAATATATGAGAACTCATCCGTCAGAGCTTCTTAAGTCAAAAATAAAACTCAGTTGCAATCACAGTGAGATAAATTTGCCAGTGTGGCTCTCTTCTCGGACCTCTTTCAAAGGCAAAGGCAGGGAGAGCAGCAACAATAACACTGCAGCCAGGGAGCGGCGGCTCGCCCTCAAGCTAGTCAGTCCAGTGTTTCATCATCTCGCCTTCACATGTGAAACCATATAAAGAACTCCTTGTGGATACACCAAACAATATCAAAGACTGTATGGTCTTCACAATGTTTTGGCAAGATGGCCAAACTGATCCAGGCAGCCATGACTGCTCCAATTCTTCCGCTCGCTCTTGATTTGAGCGTAAACAAAGGTGTTTCATCATCAGTCGCTCGTGAATTTGCCGTCAAAGAATTCCTCGTACCGTACCCGGAAATTGAAACCATTTTATAATTGCTGAGAGCCCATTTGTCTTAGGATATACTGGGGAATTTCTCACTGGAGAAGAGTTGTTCAGATGCTCTGTGCAGGACTTATAAAAATCCTCATCTAACCCGCTTTGTATAGCTAGCGCACTTCAAAGATGCTGAATACATTAGTTTTAGGGGATGGTATTCAAATTTGTGGATCCCTTTTGGCCCTTCATAAGCATATTAATAGTATTTTGTCACACAAATGGCTTCTGGTCATCGAGGCATAATCAAACAATGAATTGCAGTGTGATGCCATAAACGTTTTAAAGCCAGGACAAAACATTGTAATATTTATGTGTTAGAGCTATTGTTCTACATTGCATTTAACTACGTACATGCCTGGTTTTTAGTGTTTCTAGCTTATAGATGCTATAAGAACCATGGTTGTTAATGACAGTCCTAAGACTTTAATTTGTGTGGTACATGCATGCAAACTGGAAATTTTATCTTTTTTTTTTTTTTTTTATTCATACAACACACCAGCTTTTTATAAGCTGCATTTTTATTAAAAAAAAAAAACAGCCCCCCCCCCCTTCAGATCAAATGCTTTGATGTTTAAACACTCATTCATAAGAAACACTTTGCTTTAAGGTATAAAACTAGCCTGCAGTACGATTAGTGGCAGTAAAGCTTATCTCCCAGGATATCTGCTAAATCGGCAGCCGGCGATTTAGCAGAAAGATTCCAGACAACTCTGCTATCAGTGACTATCCGTGCAACTGGAATCTGAGCATTTCCTCGGAAGACAATCCATTATTGAAGCATTGTTGTGGATGACGTGCTTCCACGCAGGTAATTAAACTTAAAGCATCCATTTGTAGTACTTGGAACCAAGGAGGGTGTGTATGAATGAAACGCATATTTCTATGAAGTGATGAGTTGATACAGAAGTAGAAAAATTAGCCCTTACTGTACTGTACAGAGATAGGAATTTCCTCCTTATGTAACCCTTCTGCATCACTCTGAATAGTCCACCTTCCTGAAACTGCAATAAGCCGTGTCTTTTTTTTTCTTTCTTTTTTTAGTGTATTTGTTTTCGACGGTGAGGGGAAAAACCCACAAACACATGCAAACTCCATTTGGTCCAATGACTTCTATGAAGTCTATAAGAGCTTCACGACTAAACCATGTATCCACATTTAAGTTAGCGGAGGACTAACAGGAAGTAGCCTGTACTGCTCCGTCTGATGTGAAATTAAGAGACCTACCAAGCCACACGGAGCTTAATTGGCATCGCGTTAACTTGTTTTTGTAAGGGACATCCATTTATGTCGCAATACGATGCACTACAGTGTTGAATTCAGGAGACGGTACTCCATGAAAACATAATGAATGTTGAATTTTCGCTGGTGGATTTCTTTTAAAAATTCCGCACACTGGCCCTTTACTAACCATCGCGATACAGTGTGTGACAGTTACTAATTGTGGATGGGAAGTTGTGGAAATATTTGTGAGCATTATTGAGGCGTACTTGGATACAATTTCGGATTCAACTAGATATCGTAAGAGGGTATTTTTTTCAGGTCACTTGTACTTTTACAGGATTTTAATAATCATATTTGAAATTTAACACAGATTGGGATACATTTGTGGAGCCAGAATATCATCTTCTTCTTTTTTTTACCCCCCCCCCCCTGCAAAATTAAAATTACCATTAATAGATCAGACCGTGAAGTAATATGGGCTGTTTTTAGGTGAATTCCATGTGTGTCCCTGCTAAATTTATACATTGGAAAATTTGAATAATCTAGTAAGATTTCCTCAGTTTATCATCAATTTGGGAAATTCAAGTCTCGTGAACGATGAATGAGTCAACAAGCTAACCGTATTGACTCGGGCTCTTTCTCCGCCGTTGCTGTGTTTTTGAATATAAATTCACATACATTCATATCCACAGCTCAACCGGATTAAAATGACGGGTCTGCCTTTATGACCTGTTTCCATGGTGAGGCCCAGTATCTGCAGCTTCTGGACGTCGGCTGAACTGCTTACGACCAGTTCTTCAGGAACTAAACTTCCATTTTGGGGTTAACTTCATGTGAAATGTTTACTGGTCAAACAAAAGCCCCGATAAGTGAAAATAACCTGTATATAAACATCAGGCAGTACTTTTGAAACCCCCCCTCTTAAATTCTATGGCCCATTCTGCAGTCTAATGACATTCATTAGAAACATATATATGTATTTTTTTTTAAATAAACACACCCACACACAGCTTTCTCTTAATGCTTCCCAGAATATACCATCAGCTATAATCGATAACTTTCTAAAAGTGTTTATACTAGAGAGGATCAATTGGAGAGATCATTCCCCTTCTGCTCCTACTTGTATACACAAATAGACCATTGATGGTATTGAGTGCCCTCAGGACTCTATGGTAATGCTGCCTTGTTGTCGAGGTGACGGCATTTCCAAAGCATATAGCCACTATTACTATATCTGGCTCTTCTTCCCCAGTGCACTCAGTGTTTTACAACTCATATTGCAAGGTTGAGCTTGTCTCGCAGAATATAAAACCTCCGGCTTAGAATAATGCCTGTGAAAGGCAGTGTGTGCCTTGTCAGACACTTCTCCTTGCAATGTGATTTTAGTTGGGAGATTTTTATTTTTTTTTCGTCTTCTTCTTCGCGACAACTTTTGAAGAGGGAACAAATTTTCTGTCAACGCTCTCGTGCCAAACTTTCTAAACAAACTGTAGCGAGGTTGTTTGCGTGAGGATTTCTTGTAAACCCATTTGATCGCTATGGTGACTATTACTGCTTCGAGAGGTGCCGCAAATGACCTGATTTCCACTTGTACTTTTACAGAAATATCTGCATGTGCTACCTCAGTTGCTTAAATGTTGTTTAATGGATTCAATTAGACGATGGCAAGTGAATGTAAATGGATGTTCTGGACTGGCAAAAAAAACTGGTAAATCTGCCCGACCCCCCCCCCCAAAAAAGGTGATATTTAAATGTGCACAAAAACTAGAAGCGCCGCATTGCAGTTGTACATCTCCAAGATGTCTGCCTGTCACAGTAAACTTGACTTTGACCCCTAAAATCCTGACACTTTTACAATGTTTGAAGGAATTCTGTCCAAGTTGAGCATTAAAATTTGACGCCAGCCTTAAAATTTGACCTAAAAAGTGTCCGTACACGGGTTCAATATCTTTGTGATGCTTGATTCAGACGTTTGATGATTGTGTAGCGCAGGGATTCCCAAAGCGTGGGCCACAACCCCTGGTGGCCTGTGACAGTACAACAGGTGAGAGGTCATTCATTTTGAAAAAAAAAGAAAAAAAAGAACCTTTTTTCATTTTAAAATTATATACTGAGTTTGAAACCACTTTAAGCTATTCATGAATGATATTGGGTCGGATTAAATGCGTCTTTGAATGTCACTGTGGCATTTTGTTCTGTCAGATAGTCAGGATACAGGCGCATTCTTGAGCTGCTTATGTTTTTGGCTTACAAATTCTAGCCTTTATTTCGATGGATGAATTTGATGAATTGATTTGTTTGTCAAATTTAAAAAAAAAATGTATTGGGAAATATTTCATCTGGCATGTAAGACGAGTTTTCATGCACAGGATGCAGAAGACTTGTGTGCCATGGTTTTCTTTCCTGTGGGCACGGCCGACGGATTTCCCATCATGGATACCATTCAATGTCCCATGTGCCGAACACGGTCTGAGACATTCTAAAAAATAATGCGGATACAGGGGGTGCAGTGCGGAGTATCGGCACATGCCTCTGAAACGCACCAAATTGTTTACACAAGCTCACAGTCATTCAGGATGTCATGGAAATATCCTTCCTGAACCATTCCAGCACTTTTTGTCGTCTTCATCTTTTGCGTCTGAAATTCATCCCATCACTCGACCTGATTTGTCCGGCAATAAACTGCAACGTGGTAAATGTGCTCTCATCAGCAGGTTGGGAACTTAAAGATCATGTCTGTGGACAGGGGATGTATGGGAGGGTATTACAGCTCGGAATTACCCGGCTCCACAACATCGCTTATGACTTGGTCCGCTATCAGAGGATATTGCTGCGGTTGAGCCATCCTGCCTGTGGAGCTCCACGAGGCAGTTTGGGCAGAAAAAAAACCCTTTTTTTTCATTCCTCGATGCCCTCCTGACCTCTTTCTTTCCCCCCTATTCTGCCTCCTTCAGGGAATGCTGTAGTTGCTAGGCAACAAGGAGGGGTGGGGCTGGAGGCCAGTGGGGATTTACCCAGTTATTATAAAAGCTATATAGATGATATGAATAATGCTTACACCCATAAATTCCTGCCTCCATTATTCCTAGACCTTGTAATACTTAAAATTGTCCTTTTTATAGCATCATAATATCATTAGCATACATTTTTCAACCACTTTTTTTTTTTGAGTAGAGGGTTACCCCAAACTGCTTTTGTGTTATTGTGGGGGGAAAAGCATTAAATAAAAATTGTTTTGGCACACCCCATTGCTCCATTTGCTTCCCCCATTAAATTCACTCAAATTCACTCATGTAGGACAAGATTTCTAATTGCCGTCTTTAATGTGTTAATGATTTAATTATTCTTTTAATTAATTTGTTACGACTAAATGATTAACTTAATTCAACGTCTCTTGGCTTGTCTTCAGGGAGGGTGGGGGGCATAGGGCTCTGCAGATGACTTACTGATGCCTTTCATATCAGGAATCGGAGGAACAGTAAGCGATGCAAAAAATAAGGGGTATTTTCCCGAGCAGCCGCAGTAATACAGGTCATACGTCTACACATGGAAGTATTTTCATCCGGGATGCTTGACCTTTCCGAGTGTGTACCTGAGGAAGAGGTGTTGGCAGTTGATCCGAGTTGGTCTTTTTCTGCGTGGAATTTTGAATGAAAAGTAATGATGAAAAATTTCTCTTCCTAGCCAAAAATAGATCTTTGACATTAAAATCGGCTCTGTTTTCATTGTTGAGACAAGACTGCAATGTTAGCTATGAGCTGTCGGACATTCTCAGTGCACGTAGGTGCAAAAACGGGACAACACGTGGTAACCGAAGGGTTTCTACCATCGTGGCAGTTGCAGCTGAAATCACTACAAAGTTAAAGGTATCATTCTGGGACGTTGTCGTGCAGTGTCTGTGCACAACAGTGTTGCAGAGGTGTTGTGGAACTTGATTAGCGATGTTTCACAGTAGTGTACAGGTAACAGTGCAGTAGCATCCACACAGGCTAGGATTCCACGCATACAAACATTCTTTTATAGCCTGATTTTTAAACCAGACGGGGTTAAGTGACTCCACTGCCATACGTAGACCTCTGCGTGTACAGGTAAGGTTATTTGTAAGTGAAAACCTAAGTCACAATGCCAAAGTGCCAGGCCAAGTTCCCACGTTTTGCTCAACACATGCCGAAGTGAAAGGGGTTAGCCTGTAAGCTAGCGACCACTTCAGCAAGCTAAGCCTCTCCAGCGACTGCTAACCACCTGTTCTCTGTATTATAACATCTCCATTTGCATTCCATATGAAGTTACTGTAGTGGCCTTGGCTTGGTTACACAGTTGACTAACAAAAGCGCCCTCAACCCAAATTGAAACGTGTGATCAGATCAAATGTTGAACAGCAGATAGTTGGTAGTTAAGCGAGTGAAATTACTTTTGCGGCGAGGAAACCTGCTGTTAAATGAGACGAAAATGTGACTGAGGTACGACATTTTCTTGCTAACTCGTTAAATTTACAAAACAAACCATCTCAGATTCAAAAAGATGGAAACAATTAAAAAAATCTGACTCAAAAAATCGAAAGCTGCCAAAACCAATGCTATCCTTTTTTTTTAATCAATTCGCTACTCCAATAAAGTGGTTCCTTTTTAATTGGTCGTATATTTTTATTTGTAAGACAGTGTGCTTATAGAAAGAATAGTTAAACGACTTCTGTTATTACATTGACAAAATGGGAAAGCAAGTTCCATTTTGCCTCCTCAGTGAGAAATGACTGTGGGCCTAATCTGAAGTAAACAGGCCCTCAAAGCTTCTCAAGCACATCAACCACCCAGGCGTTGGCATCAAAGGGATCACAATGTTTAATTGAAATTCCTTTTAATGTATAATGTTGTTCATTTATTTAATTTAGATTTGATAGCCACAGAAAAGGAATTGAGCTGGAAAGGTCAGACAAAATATAAGCATTCAAGAGCACACCAGTTCAATTAGTCTTTCCAAACAAATCCACCTTCGCAGACGATGAAAATGTGGCATGAACTTTTTTAGGCGGCAGCAAATTGCCTCAAAGTTTTATTGATGATGGAGTAAAAACCTTAGTTAATGGATGAAGAGGCTGCTACTCAGTATGCGTGGCGTACTGCGTACTGTTGTTGAAGGGATGTTTTTATCTCTCTTCTTGCAGCCGAGACCCTACATTTTCTTTATGTGCCATGTGCCGGTTATCAATAAATGTAAATCATTGTTTTACTATCAGTCCTCAACACTTACTGTGCTATCCTTTACAACAAGATTGCCTGTCAGTCGGGTAATATTTGATGCACATTGATTGGCATTGTCACATGTCCATTTTAGTGGCAGCATAAAGGTAAAATTTAAGCTAATGTAGTAGGGAACAAGGCTCTCATTAAAATTGGAAATGTCCTTTGTCGTGTCAAA
This sequence comes from Aulostomus chinensis, assembly GCF_037954235.1. Taxonomy (NCBI): domain Eukaryota; kingdom Metazoa; phylum Chordata; class Actinopteri; order Syngnathiformes; family Aulostomidae; genus Aulostomus; species Aulostomus chinensis. The sequence continues at coordinate 9,868,454 of NC_141343.1, read as the reverse complement.
GCAACATCATGAAGCTGTCACTGATTCTTTTGTTGTTGTTGTTTTGAAATGTGAAGAGGTCATAAGCCGCTGAAAGTAAACTTTTTGTTCGTGCCGATTCAACAATGATCCTTTCGGCAGTTGTTTTACACGATGGAAAATATTCCGTTCATTTCCAATAATGCGATAGACGATCAATATCGATCTCATTTCTTCGCGTCATTTTTTGGAGCAGCGGAGCTAAGCGATGAAACCTAGCTGAAGGCAGCCTGCTGCTAATCTGCTGCTGCTGGGGAAGGGAAAAAAAACAAAACTCACCAGAAAATGTCCAAACCAAGAAACGCTGGATGATGAGAAAGAAGCCACCCTGGTGGATGACCCTGTTTCTGACATCGATGAAATAACTACTCATAAAGGCGGCACTGGTGAAGACGACTAGAAGCTGGCAGTCATGAAAGATCGTAAATGTCAGAAAGTGGCTGGCTGGGGACCAAAATATTCTCCATTGCCACTTGTTGAAGGACAAAGGTAGATTGCTGGAGACCCTGTGACTGGGTGTCAACGAGGAAGGCGGGGGACAGGCTTGGAGTCGGCAGCACGAATGTAAAAAGAGAACTGGATACAATGTTGGAAGCGAGGCTCAGCGATGCATGAAACGCATGATGATTGGCTTTTGGGTAGGAAGGAAACATCAGAACGCACGCTGGTGAAGGCTGTACAAGAGAACGGAGCAAGAGCATCACACTTCCACCAGCCAAGCCCTCGAACTCTCAGTTTAGCCTGCCATTAACTTGATTGTAAACAAATGATTTATCAGCTCCTCTAGACTTTAAAGAAAAATGGGGGTTTGTTTTTGGGCCACCGTGAATCCAGTGAAGGACGTGCATACTTACAATTACACAGTCTGGCCAATTTGTAAGAGTGGTTTCAACAGCCAGCGCTATTCCTGTATTCGGGTATATCTGATGGCATTGCCTTTTGAAAAAAGGGCAGGAATCCAGGCGAGAAGAACTGGCTCCCCTTTTCACAGATAAAGAACACATCCATTCACACTGGCTGTTACTAAAGAGCGCTCTGTGTTTTCACGTGTGCAGTTATAGTGTGACACATCAGCATAGAAAACATGACGTTACCGTACATACTGTAATATGTTAACATCCATGCCTGGCGGGGATGATCACTCATACCTTCGGCTCAACACCGTATCAAAGTCTTTCCAGTCAAGCCTTGCCAATCAGCAGCCATCTTGCGAGCGTGACAGGACAGTGTGGTGGGATTTCATCCAACATTGTTCTTGTTTGAAGTCTTGCATCTGCTCCACCCTGCCAGAACAACAGATGATACCATTGTGCACCTCCACAGTGCTCTTGCATCAGTCAGCTACACGATTGGCTGTTATTAAAAAAGGGTGGGATATGTGTCATCGAAATGTCATCTTTGGCGTCACATATATTTTTACTCAGGATTCCATAAACGATGTACCTTCCTTTAATTTCTGAACATATTTTATGGGATCCGTGTAATTTGAGACTCTAAAACGGGCTCAAAGTTTCCGACCTCTCTCACGCAACTACTTTCGACACTTGTAAACTTTCCTTAAAACACACAATCACGTGCGGGCACCATGTATTTCTCTCAACCTAGTGAGATACAGCATGCTGTTGCTAACTCGTTTGATGGAGAGGCACAGGATGTAATCTGGGATTAATTACTGGAATTCACTGCACCGCACCGCGCCTCTCTTCTCCTGGCGGCTCGGAGGCATCTGGTGGTGTCCAGGCTAATCTGGATGACGATGGATTTGGATGGCAGCTGGAGGATGCAAGTATCACTTGCTAAATGCAGTGCCTTTCTGAACTCAAGGGCACGTGCGAATTGATGTGATAATTTTAGCATATATTTTGCAATATATCAGTTTCATTTCTGCACGTCGGTATCTTTCGTGTGTTTATGCAATCACGTTTATGGTCAGGTGAGCGAGTAAGTGAGTAAGTAGCAAGTGGAAAAGCTTGACAGGAGGCCCACGCAGGCTGTCGAGCCACGGGTGTTTACAGTTAAAATATTTGCCTGTCTAGGGGATCTGAGAGGCAGTAGATAAGGAAGAGACAGGTCTTGTCATGTGCAGAGCTGTCTGTCTCCCTCCCACCCAAGTCCTCTTTTATTAAAAGAACATTGATTTCTCGTAGCTTTTGATTATCACCCCCCCCCGCCCAACCCCCCCGACGGAGTTTAATCAGGACACATCAAATGTTTGCCACCAAGGATAACCATGTCAAACAACATCCACACTCACTTGCTGCCTTGTTTTGCAGCACATAAGGAATGAAATAGCCAAAGGGTGACAGTCAAAACAGCAACCGTGTGTTTTAAGTAACCTATTTTTTTTTTATCGCTACAAAACTTTCTTATAACTGCCATCATTCCAAACCAAGGGGAAATATGACTGCTCGCTAGTGGAGCTTCTCTTCTTATGTGACCAAAAAAAAAAAAGGCAAAAACACTCTTCCTTCCTACCCCCACAGGTTTTATTATATTGCTGTGCTCTCACGGTGACATGGTGGTCCACATCAGGAGCCGTGGCCTAAACAGGCATCTGGGCTTGTCTCCTCACTGTTGGCTTGGGACCCTCCTGGGTCTGGTGATGAGCAAAATTATTTTTAATGGATCTTCATAAAACCATCTGTATCAGCGCACCTGCACACTGGAAGACTATTGACAAAATGATTATGACTGCAGGACTCAGAAATTGCTCTAAAATGTGTAATCATTTTGTTTGGTGTATCCCCAGCCTCCCTTCTCTTTCATGTATCTGTATTCTTTGGTCCCGGTTCAACAAAGCAAGGTTATTTTCCTTCTCTTGGGTCCGTGGCCTGCACAATTTCCATTTAGATTTGAGGCAGTGTTTTTTAAAGGTATAACCCTGTTTTGCATTCAAGCATGGTTTATATTAAATGTCATGGAAATGGTTTGTCTGACCTGGCCAGAGGTGCATTGTCCGCAATAAATAAAGGTTAATTGTGGATGTTAATTTCCACAGATTGTGGGTATAATGAAGCTGATTTGCAGTCAGACGTCGGTAATTTCACTCTATCTTTCGACAGCGGCGTGTGTTTGGCAAGAATTCAAGCGGTGAATTATTCAATGCCAATTATTGTGCAGTATGCACAAAAATACAAAAACAAAAAAATTCTGATTTGCAGTCATGCATTTTGAATATATATTTTGAATCCCCCTTTCCAAATGATAGATCCATCCACAACCGGGCCTCCTGGTGTCATAAATTCAAGTGCTGGGGGGAGCCAACCAAATTGTAGCTGACAAGTTCAACTGTTCCCACCCCGCACTCCCGTTACTTCTCATCAAATTTGATTTGTATGAAGATATAGCTGATGTTTTATTTATTTCTGCCCTCTGAGGCTACGTGCAGGTACCCTCTGGGTGTCATGATTTATATGTACAGAACAAAACAAAAAAAGACGACAGCCAGTGTCCTTGCACCTGCTGGTGTGCGCTTTAATGAAATTCAATGAGATGAATTTTCGCACAACCTCTATTGGGCTTGGCGATATAATTTTGAGGTGCTTCATTACAGCAGTGGTGGTGGCCTGTGGGATATCTTCATTTGCAAAATGGCATGCCTCATTCATCACTTTTAAACAAAAAAATAAATTAAAAAAAAAAACCCAATGGCTCCATATCTGCCATAGTGTGTCTTTAATTCACGTCATGAACTGACATTTTACTTCACAAGTAGTGCATTGAATAATATTTGGCCACATTTTAATCTGTAATGAGCAAAATGCTTAAATTTTGTCAATGATACTCGTACACATGTGGCTTGAAATAATACTGTTGCATTACAGCTGCGCCATGTGTATGGCTCCCATGGGTCTCTTTGGATAACTAATTGAGGTGTGTATGTGTGTGTGTGTGTGTGTGTGTGCGCGCGCGCGCTCTTATGTCACAAAATCCACGAATACCCAGCCAGAGCTTCATCGTGTTCCTTAGAGCCAGATGTTCCTGTGATTAGGGGATGAAGAAGGAGTGATGAAGAGGAGAGACAACCGCATCATGAATTTGGCTGCATCAGTCACTCCACATTAGTTTGCCACTCTACTATGAGTTTACTCCGTTTCTGTAACTCTTCTCTGCTTCTTATCTCCCGCCCAGATTTGTCAGTTTTCCCTCTTTTCTGTTTCCCTGCTGCTTCTTTCACTCAGTGTCTCTCTGCCCCCTCCTCCTTACTCTTACTGATGTGGAGGCAGATGCTTCGGGCCCCCAGAAGGAGTGTGTGTCTGATATAAAAAGGCTTAATGAATGGGAGCCGCCTGTTTGTGTGCCTGCCGCCAAGTAGTGCAGCTGCACAGGCACTGGATGTGGAAAAACAACAACAACAAAAAAGTCCCCTTCTGCAGATCCAGAAATGTTGTATGTGTGCTGCGTCAGATTGAATTAAATGAGTTAATCCATAACAAGACCTAAAACAAGTGAGCTGTATTCATTTTCATATGGCCCCCAAAGGGCTTTGTCTCAATATTGGTGGAGTTATTGAGGAGACAAGGCCACTATTATTTCCACACTCCTGTCTGTGAGGTTGCCTCTCTCTACTGAATTCTCTCACTATTTCCCGTCTGTGTTCAGTAGCTATTTTTGGTTAATTACTTCTAATGAATTCCTGTATCCTTATTGTCCTCTAGAGCGGGTGGGGGTGGGGGGGGGGGGGGGCAAATATCCAAAGCTGTTTTTTTAGTCTCTAATCAATCTCTCAGTTTTGATTGATGTCTGTCTGGTGTTTTTCTTTTTTGTTTTTTGCTTTTTTTGGTCTCTGTGGCAATGCAAGTATCCTTACCCCCACCACTTGTTTTGTTTATTCCATTATCTTAAGGCTTTGTTGGGGGTGTAATGGAAGCTTAGAGGAACAGGTGATGGGGCTAATTAGTCATTAGTGAGGAGATTAGGGTCCCAAATGACAAGTGCATGCTTTACAAGGTCATAATTTGATTAAAGTCGCTGCCAGTTGATGGGAGAAGCTACTCTGAGATGATTAACTTGTCCCCCCTCCCCATTTCTTTTTCTGCCTCTCCACATGCCACAGAGACGATCTCTAATTTCATCATACATATATAATCAAACATGTGTTGGTTAGTTCATGTGTGACAGGCTGGGAAACCCTATTGGGCTTCATCTATTTCCTGGCAAAATAATCTTTTAATTTCAGACGATGATCTCATTGGTCTAGTCTATAAACACCAGTTGATCAGCATACACAATGGATTATGCTCAGACACAGTACACGCAAACAGACGGAGTCTGGGGAGCAAATTAAGTAATGTTTCTTGAGTGATTTTACACATGGATGTTGCAATATTGACAGTTGATTGGCAGCGGTTTTGCAGAGAGTCGGGTCGTCTCTAGTTCTCATCACCAGTATATAAGAGGAAGAAGTGCCACTGATGTCCTTCCTCAGTGGGATTTGGATCACCTTGAAAGTGCACCGATTCACTCGACTGAACTCCTCCGTCTGTTTCAGCCCATCTATCTGTTTGCCCGGATCCAGGACACTGGCTTAAACACGGAGGGGCATCACATTCGAATACTTCACCCTCATCAAAGTCAGCTAAGTACTCCTCCATGATTGGAAATCAAGTATTTCTGTCATTACATCAAATCTATGTAGCCAGATTTCACCAAACTTAGAGAAGGGGTGTAGCATGGACCAAAAGAAAAAAAAACATTCAATTTTCAGGCAGAGGAGTTGTACGAATTGAAAATTGTACTTTTTTTTTAACATTAGGTTTGGCTTAGTTGTCCCTGGCAGAGGTACGGGTACTATATGTGTGTGTCCTACAGCAGTTTGTCATAGGTCAAAAAATGCCCTGCACGTAGATTTTCAGAAAGTGAAAGCTAAATGAGAAGGTGTCTGTCAGACATTTATACAATTTCGTCGCACAAAAAATAAGAACTTCTCGAGCACAGACCTTGAATTGGACAACATTATATTCAACCATCATTCCAAACTGGAACAACTCAAATAATTTTGCCCCTTATCAATCCTTTTGGCCCCAAAAACATAAAGTTTGGCCCATGGTTAAAATGCTGGACTCATCCCTCTTTTTGGCATGCGACATAGTTGAGATGCCATGAATGCAACCCTGAATGCCAGGAAACCGTTCAATACATTAAAACTTATTAATTTGCTTCCGAAAAAGCGTTGATCAAGGAAAGAGCAATCCAACTCAGATCAAAGGTCAGAGCTGCTTTAAGACACCCTACTCTCTGGTGTGATGCTTTAAATCTTTCGAGCAAGAAGCAAACAATTCTCTCAGAGCGGATCCACCATCGTTTTTTTCTGGATGGTGTCTGTTCAGCTGGTTGATAGCTTGATGAGTTAGCGGAAATTTTTTTGTCTTGGGCAACACTTTGTTCTGAGCAATTGCAGTGTCAAAAGATGAATCAAACTTGATTCCATGCACAAACACTTTCCAAGTGCGCATTTCTTCGAGCTTCATTCATGTGCCCTGCCCTTCACCTTTCCCCTCAGTCACCTTCTCTCTCCATTGTTTACTAGTTGCTGTTCCCTATGATCAAATATTGATAGAGGTCAGTAACAGAGCGAAGTAAGCCCACCTCAATTTTTAATGTATAATATAGAACTGCAAATGGCTGTTCCTTCACTTTGACACTTTCGAAGGCAAATACTTCAAACTTGGTCCCTCCGGTTCATGATGCAGTATATAAATATGTTTCCCTCAGGTCCAATGAAAGCCACATTGCAGCTTCATATGTAGCGAATCATGCCACCAGTGAATTAGAAATACACTCAACCCCCCCCACCCCCCCACCCCCCACCGCCCCCACTCTTCAAAAAATCGAAGAGAGTCAACATTTTCCTGTGCGCATCCTAAGTGGCCGTCTGGAGAAAGTAATAGCTTTGAATAATCTTTGAGAAGAATGAAAAAGCTGGAGTGGGGCAGAAGTAGGCTAAGGAGGCTCAGAGAGGCAGGTTGTGGTGAAGTGGCTCAGTGTCAAAGAAGCCATAAGTGAGATATTGAGCGCATCTCATTCATGTTTAATACACTCCTGGATGAGGAGTCAAAGTGGAGATGCGGGGTTAGTTTAGGCAGGTCACTGAGCATCAGAAACCTGAAAAAAAAAAACATGAAAAGAGAGCTGGAGCGCATGTATGTGTGCATACACGTGTGACTAAAAAGGTTTGTAGGCTCAACTGCTTTCACTTCAAATGTTTTTTTTTTCAGTTTGTTTGTCCATACGCAGTTGTATCGCCATATGTTTCACGAACATCTTCCTTTTTAGGACAGGTGTATTTTTAGGGAAGCACAGGTCACAGTCAGGTTTAAAACATCAGTTTATTGCGGCCTCCTTCTGTTTACCCTCTGACAGCGCTTCATTTATTTTACCCTCCCTTTGGTGAAGAAGCAGTTGCTCCTTCAGGTGGCACTTGTTAACAGATTAGGTCGTTGGTTTTTTTGGGAGTGAGCTACGATGCCACGTGACCACATATGCAAACACAATCGCAAAGCAAACTCACCCTTGCCTCCAGACAAGAGAACTGGTACTGAATGATTCTGAAGAAGTGATAAAATATGAAAATATCAAAACTTTATGTGTAAAGCCTTTTCTTTTGAAGTCTTATATCTGAGGCTTATAATAGAATCTGAACTCCAGTCTCCTACATGAACTTTGGACTTGATGCATAGCAACATTGACCCTGCATCCTTAAGGGAGATTTGTATATTGTACAAAGTTATATGTTTGCTCAAAGTGGACCCAGTGCCATGGTGTGGCTGCATCTCCTCCTGGCAGGTCCATTTTTTCCTCTCCTCGTGCAAGACAGCTCTATCGGCAATTAAAATGACCAAATCCTTCTAGGAACATTTTGTGTTCCAGGCTGGCTGCTTGAAACTGCTACTGCACGCCACTGCCATAATGCGTTGGTGCAAGTTGCTCATGTGTTTCACGTTTGCCTGCAATTTCAGCAGTGAAACACTAGTCGGTGGTGTGAGTTTGTTCAAACAAAGTTGGCTTAAACCATGCGAAGACTTTTGAGAGTTTAAGCTTAGAAATGATATGCCACTAAGTGGACCGATCACTGCTTTTGTGCCAGGACGTGCAGTCACATTTCTATGGATGTGCGCGTTGGGTTACAATTTTGGTACAAATGTTTGACAGTGTGTATACTTACCCTCATACTTTGCTGCTGGACATTGACATCAACAGAAGTTCTTCTTCTTCTTCTGGGCTAGCGTACTCAACATGCAAAGCCAGACAAATATTGAGTGTAGATAACAAAGTCCATTAACCTTTGCATATCTCCCCCAGTGAACTCAGTCTTACCTTTGAAAGCCTCTCTATAGTAGGAAGAGTATCAATGTGAAGAGGGGGACTAGAGTCTCCTGAGGCTTTCTTGAAGGCAATTTCACCATTGCTTTTTTTAGACCCAGCTTGCCAGTGTAGCACAAGCCAGGGTCACTTTACATACAGTACTGGGCCACGAAACTCGATCTGTTACTCATGAAATAAGAATGCAGTTAAGTATAATGACGGTCTCTTGCCTCTTTTGCCCGAAAAGGGGCCTGAGTGATTCTGCCCTCAGAGAAAGCCCTTCACATGGTTCACCGGAGAGGGTAAGGGATGAAGATGAATCACAACAAGGCCATTTGGAGTTCCTTGACAAGGGTCAGAAGATTGCATCACATGTAGTGGTAATGTCTCTACTGGATAGGGCATTGTTCTGCATGCTTTCATGCCATATTGACGTTCCTTTTAGACTACACTGAACATTAAGTGTAATGTCTTGTAAATGGATTGTGGCATTGGCGTTGACTGAAGGAACATAATCAAGCAGCTTTTAGGGGTTGCTCGAGGTAAGAAGCAAGGCAATCGCGGGTTAAAATTTTGTGTCTTGCATCAGAATTAGCTCAATTTGAAGCTTGACTTTTCTAATCTGTTCCTAAATGCTGCATTATACGAGGAAGATAGAACATGCACAAGCTTATGAGCATTACCAATGAACTGAGAGAATCTGTTTTTGTTGTTTGCTACAGCCCATAACGTGATAAAAGGTTTACGACAATGGAACAAACCCTTGGAGTTGATGCTACAAAGAAATCATGTAATTCTCCAAGATTTTGGTGTTGTGAAATAAACAGAGCTGCATTGAAAAAAATGACAAGAAAATGGAGAGGGAACAACTGAAATAGTTAGACATTCCCTATCTGAGCCATTTCTCGTGAGAAAATAGAATAGGAAAAACAACCTCTATTTCTATCTATTGGACTGGCCAAAGGCACATCAACTATTTTCTCTCCACTCTCCCCATCGTCACTGAAAGCAATCATTTTAGAATTGATTTTCATGGCTCAGAGAGAAATAATGGGAATTCTTTCTAATGTAGAAATGTATGTGTTCCTTTTGGTTAACCAGAATAGACCATATTTCAAGCTTGTCAGTTAGAGGACTGAAAAAATACCTCTCATCTTGTGCTCAACTTTTCTCTCCTTCTATTCCCATTGTCTAAAGTGACAACTCATCACCTTGAGAAATCAATCATATAATTCTATATTCTTCGGGCTTTGTAGTTTGGTTGCCTTTAACTCTTCTCCGGCCCATTTTTGTCTATGTTTTAAGAAGATAAAAGGTCCTGCCCACCAGCAAATCATTCGTCATGGTTTGCGTTGGTTTGGGGTATAATGATTGTCTTAACAGACCCCAGTTTGGGTGCTCTTATACAGTCCCATTTATGCTGCATGTCCATCCATGGCACCAACTAACGCTCAACTGTCCAGCTCAATTCCGCACACTCCCTGACATTCCTGGCAACTGTACCAACCCTTTTCACCCACTCCGTTTCACAAATTCAGAGTCAGTCCAAAAGCAGCAGCTCCCCTCCCCTGGATGAGCCCAAATCCATTTACCTAGGGTTTATCCATCAGCAGCTGTCGAGTGCGTAACACCCTGCCCAGGTGCCATTACTGTACCATTACATACCAGATTCCCCCAGTTTATTACCACTATAGGAGCATGTCAGCTATTATTAATGATAGTTCAACCCCTGCCGATGAAAGAGACTATTGATTGACAGAGGAGGCGAGGAGGTTGGGGATTGCCCAGACATTACTAGTATTTTATTTCTTAAGATATTGTAGCTCTTCACCACAGTGATCTGTAAACAGGGACAAAGTCTGTTCTGTATTACATGGGACAGTGGCTGCTGCTGCTGCTGCTACAAAAGAAAATTTGCTGCTGAGATTCAGGTCAGTAACATCTAATGAAGTGAAAACATTTCTGAAAAATATGACTGTACAGACAAGGAAGCAGATTGCAAAGCAGATTTTGGTGGAAAGCTGTGATTTTGATCGTATTCATACATAAACACTAAGCCAGTCTTTCACTTGCTGCTCTAACATTGTAATATCACCTGCAGATTGTCATTTTAAAGGACCTGTCCTGTAATTTGATACTTTACCCCTATAAATTGACAATTTTCAGAGTAGATCACTCCCACTATATGTGACATTTTCTGGAACACAACTCAGTAATGTCTTGTTAGACCCTCCCCATCCTTCGCTGCAAATATCCACCGGGACTTCAGGGATGAACTGAAAAGATTTTGGCGGCCAACGGGCGCTGTCACCCCGCATGAACATGACGGCGCAGGAAATTTCTTCAGAAATGGTCCCAATTTCAACTGGGACTCAAGGATGAGCTGAAAAAAAAACGTTGCTGGTCAAAGTCAAGGTCACTGTTCCGAGCACAGATTGAGGGGGGCATACAGAAGCCACTCATTTAGAGTTTGAATTAGTTGTCAAAACATTTTTGCCAAAACTTGCATTGCATCTGGTTCATGGTTGCTGTAATAATAAAGATATGTTTGAACTGATATCAAATTACCTTTCACGATGGTAAACAAGATGTCAAATGGCATTTGTGTCTAACTTTTGGCGAAAGGAAAGGAAAAATTAATCTCAAGTCAAATGTCTTTTCAAGACTTTTACAGACTGTGCACTCAATTATATCAACTAGCATTGCTCTTTGATGTTGCAGTCAGTTTTGTACCCAATGGATCAGTGTTCAAACTGACCCTAAGCAACAGTAAGCGTGGTGCTTTGTTGAATTTTCATCAGCTAGAGTCAGAGTCTGAGTAATCTGCATGTGTCCACTCCAGAATCCTGTTGGGGGAGAAAGGTCTATTGGTCCTCATGTTGACCAATGGAATATCAATGAGTGCATAATTGCAGTGGATGAAAGAGAAAAAGTAAACGGCGTACAGAGATGAGCAAAGAAAAAACCCAGGAGGTTTCGACAGAGCGCTTCTTTTTCTCTCCCTGACAGAGAATGGAGATGACTGAAAAAGTAAACAGACTTTGTGTTGGAGCAGCATGTGAAATCTGGTGGAGTCTCTGGCCTTTATCTGACAAGCAACCCCTAAGAAAATACTTTTCGATAAGGAATAGAGGTAGTTATTGAGTTGTAAAAGCTGGAGAAAAGCATTGCTGAGGATGGCAAAGTACCAAGGAAAAGTACCTTTTAAAAGCACAACGGAGATGGGAAAATTCCAAGTTTCTATCCTGTTGTCTCTATTTTCCTCATTTGCTGTTGCAGCGGATCAACGACATTGTACTGACGTAACCCGGCAAGGTTATTTGCTCAGTATTACTGTCTTATCAAGCTGAGTGAAAACTTGTTGGTTCCGTCTGCAAGCTCAGCCAATCACTGGGCTTATGAATGCCAACAACTGTGATAGCTCGTCAGTCAAGAGGTCAAGGCAGGGAACATTTTGTCCTTAAATACAGTAGAAAATAGTTTTAGAGGATGCACAACAGTTTGGAAAGAGGAAATTTTACTTTGTCCTATCACTGCCATAAGTTCCTTTTTAAAACCGGCCCTGTGGGACATTTTCTAACCAATAACCACAGATAAATTGCTGCTTATAATCTGAAAGCATAGACTTTTTCTTCTTTTTTTTTCCCCCTTAACAGTTTTATCCATTTGAATGGAGACAAATATGAGATCCAACATTGATCCAATTAGATTTTGGGGTGCTATAATCCAGGAGAATACGGGATTACATGAGATTCACAGAAAAAAGTCACATAGCAGGGAAGCTAAACAAGGGCTTAAAGAAAAACACCATAAAAAGTGACTAATGGCATAATTCTCAGGGGCTTCTGCCATGTACAGTATCCAAAGTTATAAACCGTGGTTGTGGCGATTGGAGAATTTCTTCAAACATTTCACAAAAGCAGCTCTCATTGGTTTCCAAAGGCTATACCTAATTTTATGTACGACCAGGATAAATGAAACACAAAAAAAAGCTCGGCCCTCCTTTATCTTTGACTGTTGAGCCAGCCAAGATTAACTTCAACTCTCAAAATATTTCCTTCACCATCAAGGAAGACTTTGCTCATGGTGCTTTGTTCCTCATTTGAGTTGTTCAGCTGAGCCCAAGTCTTGACATTTCTTCAAAGGTAGAACAGGTGGTGTCCTAATGGCCTGTCATTCAGCGTTTGGCTTTTAAGGCATCAGCTTCCCATTGAGTTAAATGCCACCTACTGTGCTTCGTAGTTTCTGGGTATCCTTTATTTCCCACAGTTACCTGTGTAGTGAACTGTAAAAATGAAAAGACGAATTTGGTGAATCCTACGTGTGGTAAAAGAGAATTGAGAACCACTGAAGTGGTAGTGTTTCAGCTTTATTGCAGTTTCTAGAAATTCCTGAGAATTCAGGTCCTGTTATTTTCATGTGAATAAGTGGATTGGATAATTTCATCTCTGGCATCTCGATTCCTAAACGCTCCATTGCTTGAAATGTTTTGAAGGGTCCTGTCAAAGTTTTCATGTTAAACTTGAATTTGAACGATATGGTGATCAAGACAAGATTGGGAAATCTGGGGAATTTGAAAATGTATACTGTTCTCGGCAGATATTTCAACCAAACCAAATTTAGCTTTAAGCGAATGTTGAACAACAGCCAACAATATCGTTTTGTTTTGAGCTCAGATTAAAAGGTTGCGGATAACTGAGCACATGGCTGCTAAAGAAGACATGGATTGTACCAGGTGCTGCGCATAAAGGTTTATAAATGTAGGTTTTTGGGCAGTTTTGCTGTTGTTTTGTTGCTGTAGCAGTTGTTAGCCATTAATAGCCATTAGCCTCAGGCGATATGAGTTTGTGGCTGACGCTGCTTTCGCTCTGCAGTCGCAAAGAATTCTGGAGTGCAGAATTTCCTTGTGAGCTCAAGACTCTTTACTGTGAGTCCTTAAAAGGAAAAATACACTTTCAAGCATACTGTATTGGACAATTCAAGTTAAAGGCAAGTTAGCAAAACTCAGTCAATCACAGAAAATTGTTTTTACCCAGCAACTGCACCCACTTTTTCGCTCAGAAATTAGTATCGAAACTATTGTCGGGTTAACGGACGGGAGATACAAAGAAATGCTTCACTGAGGCTGGGCAGCTGCCTGGGGAGTGGGGGGACACTATTGGCAAGGGCGCCAGAGTGGTACAGGGGAAATGAAGGGCAAGACTCTGAGGACCTTGGCCATTACTTGGGAGCTAATGATTAAAGAGGTGGGCACCTCCCTCTGGCACATGTGCCCCTTGTGGATGGAAGCATGGGCCATGTTAAGGTAATGACACAGTAGGATTGTGGCCTCAGGCTGTCCCATTGTGCTCTTGTTGTCACAGCCCAACAAGCAAGAGTATCTGAGAGAAACATGAAAAAGGGCTCATGTTTCTTTCTACAACAATGAAGTTCCTTTCTCACTGCCTCTAAAGAATAGATGATTTGGTAACGAGACGAAATGGTCAGCTGACAACTTCCGTCATCTCTTTATTATGCATGTTGGCCAAAGCGCGCGTGTGTGTGTGTGTGTGTGTGTGTGTGTGTGTAATCATTTCCACATAATGTTGTCTAATATAGCCTGTGTGCCTGTGTGAGGTTGCATGCGTGCGTCAAACAGCTCTATTTGAGGTGGCAGGCACAGGTGCGCTAACGGCATGGCAGGCTCCAGCAGGTTATTAGCCAACAGATGGAGCGGAAGGTGGGGTGTGCAGGGGGCCAGGGGCAATGGTAGGGTGGGGGGGGGGAGGGTGAGTTGGTGGCATTTGGTGCGCGAGAGAGGGGGCGGGGCCAGTTTTGGGTGGGTACCTGCCAGGAGTGGCACTGTCTGAGCATTTTAGACAGACTCTATGATATGCGCTTTGTACAGTTTCATCTGTGAGAACTGGGTGATTAATGAAACTGAACTGATTTCCACGAATGGAAAAGGAGAAAGCACAGGGAAAGACAAAGATTTTAAAATACGATGGAAATCTTAATGAAATCCCCCTAAATTGCATCAGTCACTTATCGGCTTATACTTAACGGTTTGCGAACATGTTGTGGAGTAAGTTGAGAAAAAAAGAGAAAGGATTTTGAGAAATGGCAAACTGGAGGACCTCATTTTTTTGTTGGCGGGGGGCTGAGGTACCTCTTTAGCCGGGCTACATGTTAGATTAAGACTGTAAGTTTACTTTGTGGTTTTAAACCCCTCAATATTACCCCTCGGTTATTAGTTAGTCTAGAATTAGAAAAACAACAACAACTGCATTCATAAAATGCAGCTTGTTTGCTTGGTTCTGATTTGGAAACTGAAAAGGAACAATTGTTTCTCTCTTGGTTCTGACTATGCATTTTATTGCTGTTGTGAAGCGCTGCTCTGCTCACATTAAAAGTTTTATTTTCCCCACAGCTCCCAAAAGAAATTGAATGCAGATGTAAAGCATTCTAAATTGAATTGGTGTGCTGGTCTATTTTGGTTGGTTGAATTATGCTTTTACTGCAAACACAAAGGGACAAATGGATTGGCCCTTTGCTTGTGATTTTAGCTGTTTTGTCCCGCATCCAAATACAATTGTTCTGTTTAAATATGGCCAATTTAATCAGTCTTTGGGAGAAACTATACTAGTTTTGGAAAGAACTGCTCCAATCAAGCAATTAGCACCACTTGACCTAGAAGTTGTGACAATGAGATCTACCAGTGATGGTCCGCAACATGACAGGTTTGTCCAAACAAATTTCCATTTCTACCTAAAGCCAGACTGTACTTAATGATAACATTCAATCTTTGTGAAACTCCGGGAGTAGAATTACAGGAGAAACATTCCTTTGGAAACTTTTACATCATCATCATCATCATCACAAGGTGTTCCATATGGCTACTCGTGTAACAGCAATTAATCACATCGCGTTTGAGTCACCGCTCTGACGGCATTGTGCCTTGACATGAAAAAAACACAAAAAAATACCATCATTAATATTAATAAAGAAAATATTAGGAATAGGGTGTGGGAAAACAGGAACGGGAGAGGTTGGGCAAATCAGCCCTTATCGAGTTTAATACAAGGGACCCTCTGTAGGGCTCATATTTTCCATTAATCTGCACCACATGAATACTAATAGCCCCAGTGGTTTAATGGCCCTTCCCAAATCCCTGTATTTGATTTCCACTTCTCAAAGTGACCTTTTCCCCATGCTAATGGGCTTACCTGTGCTAGATCATGTTGGAGCACGAGAAGGAAGAGGTTGCCGTTCCAGCTCGTTCCATTTAAAGGAGACGTTCCCATTTTTAGCAGACGCTCAGGCGATCAGACACATAAACACAGGTCGGACACCGAGTTGCTGAGTGTCATACCTTTTCATCTCATTTAAGGGAATATTATGAAAAGCTGGAGAGCAGCCGAACCATAATGACCTGCTATATTCCATTTCTGGTGAGCTGGAGAGAGCCATTGGGTCACTTTCATTGCCTAATTTGGAGACAATTACCTTGTCACGGAGAGTTTCAGTTCATTTCAACTTTTGCAACCGCAGCGAATATAGAATACAAACACTGCAAAGCATATGTGATGGTTGCCCGAGAGATTGTTTTTTGTTTATTTTGGAAAATATTTAGAAGTGGTAATGAAAAATAATTCTCCTCAGACTATCATCTCTGTTCACCAATGCAGCTTCATGATACCGCTGCATATCTGATGTTCTATCTTGGCTCAGTGATTCCGACTGCAGTCCTGATGAACCACGTTGATCCTCCGTTCTAATAAATAACTCATGTTGTGTCCTATTTTGGTTATTGTGTTTGATATACTGCTTTTTTTTTTTTTTACATATTCAATTAGTCTATTTATTTGTGTAGTATGCAAATAGACACGCAGTGCCTTAAAAGGTTATGCCCAAACGAGCTCAAGATGAGCTTTACAATGCTAATCAACTCTTCTCTTCCTATTTTCTTATCCACTCTTCCCCCCCGAACATCGAGTATAGCAGCTTGCATTTTTGACCCTCATTCCTGATGGAGTATTTCCTTCTGCATTCTATCGATACATGAAGAGAGTTTATATTCTGGGTAGCAGTTGGTAGTAATTTAAATTTGTATTTTGTCCTAAATGCATGTCAACAAGCAACTCAGGGCTCTGTGACTGGAGTGCCATAGGTACTTTACAAGTCTGCAGTAGTTGTGGAGCTATCGCGGTTAGGTGATTTTATATATATATAAGTTATCCTATATTATGACTCATCAATATACAGTACCTTCAAGCTTGAACCATGAACCAGCCTCCCCACCTCTGCTACCCGCAGATGAAGGTTGGCAGTTAGCGGATGGTGAAATGTAGTGGGGGGAAGTGGATGGTTAGGGTCCCTGAGATGAAGGTAAACAGAGCTCTTAGGGTCCAGATAAGATTGGACAGGTCGGCTCCAAATGGGCACTGGGGAGAAACCCCAGGGGAGGAGACCTGTCGCCACTGATAGATGTTTGTTCAGAGTTCCAGCTACATGGAAAAAAATAGGAAAAGTTTAAAAACACACACACACACACACACACACACACACACACACACACACACACACACACACACACACACACACACACACAACTCGGGGTTTAAAGATTTGCTGATTACAGAACATTTTATCTTGACCAGAACTGGTTTGCTTGAGTCAAATAGCTTGTGTTGAATTATCAACTCTTTTTTTTTTTACATGGAATGGCAATAATCTGATGACTAATCCTATTCTAAACTGGGCATCATTCCGTTCATTTTGCTTGCGTGCAACAGATCATAGTCCATCTCATCGTGAAGACCCTAAATCCCCACTTTACCCTCACCTTATCAAAATGATGCTTTTTGTGTTTTCTTCCCGGTTGCGCAAAACGCTGTCTCTGGTAGTTCCAGTCAAGCTGTGTCATCAACCAGTCTGGCTGCGGTACGAATATCTCAGGAGAATTTCACGAGTTGGGTTTCCGTCATCATATTTTGATGCACATTTTTGAAGTACTGCATTGGAAAAGGTTGATTTTAAACTGTAACGTTGTGAAAGAAAGCCTCTCAGTTTCATTTAAAAAAAAACAACAACCCCCAAACAAAAGTAAGCTAACTTGGAGTGCTTTTTGCTTTTTTTTTGACAAAGTACGAAACACTCGTTTCCACCTTCGTCTTCTTCTTCTTGGATATTTGAAAACTTTATCTCCGGACAGCAGCATCATGTCCAATGCTAGCTGGAATTTAGGAACAATTAAGCCTTGTCCAGCTGAACCTCTCTCCATTTTGCACTGTAAGGGGCAGCTCTTCTTCTACTCTGCCTGTTACAGCCACAGCCACGTGTTATGTTACCAATGCCGCCATCTTTTGGTGGCATTACGTGGCATATTATGTCACTGCAAACCAGTTGATGGAAACAAAGTCAATATGTCTTTACTTTAAAACATTCCCACAGTTTACTTGAAATTTCCTTGACAATTAAATGGAAATACAACTAGATTAGGAGATGAATAAAGACAGTCATGTCTTGATCACTGCTTACTCCAACGATGATCTTACTCAGGTTCAAGTTGGCGCAAAATCCTGTTTATGCAGTATTGGGTTCAAGCTGAAATATTGCAGTCCATGATGTACTTGCTTGTCAGTCATTCCAAAAAGAGAAATATGCCAATTGACCTCTTGAAGTAAAAATATAATCGTCATCAAACTCAAAATTCCGAAATAGAAATGCCCCAGTAACTCTTCAATCATTCCAGCCATTTTTATGTGGCTTCCTCCTCCCATGTCCCCTAATTTTGACCCACTACATCTGTCTTGGAGCAGTGGGACACATTATAGACATCTGGCAGGAACCTACTCTTGACCTCCCCTGTCTCTCGTCACATTGTGGTGCTGTGCAGGTGTCAGGACCCCAGGGCTCTGTCATTGACAGAGCTATGTGGGTCCCAGCCATCGCACCGCAGGCTGGAGGATGGGTGAAAGGGGTCACAAAAAAAAAAAGAAAAAAAATCTCCCAGCGCACAACTCCTCTTCTTTCTAAATGGATCCCCTTTAGGGTCTCTCAAGGGGCCCTTCATTTCCTTGCCTGGTAATAGAATGTAAGTAGGAAGTTGGATGGATGGGCTCAGTCATTGACAGGATGGGATGTGGCATATTTATGATGCTAGTAGAAAATCATGGAGCTTTACAATTCCGCTATCATCTCAAGATCCTTGCATTTACTTGTAGGATGCAATGAGATATAAAGATATATGGCAGAATGGGGAAGATTTGCTCATTCAATATTAAGGCATTCTTCTCTGTTATTGTGCCTTGTACAAATCAGATGATATCCATTACGTTGCGACTCTCTCGTCCTTGTAGATGCAATACCCCTCAAAGGAAGATGAAGACACTGTGCATGTTAGTCTCTTCCCTTCTTTCTGTCGTTTAAATGTCCCCTCTAAAACCTTTTTAGGAATGCAGGTCTTGCGCTACCGTCTTCTTGTCCCGATAAAAGGTTGAATTTGAGATGGAAATCCTTCAAAATAGCATGTCTTGCGTACCAGTACTTTCCCAAGCTGCTAGTACGATCAGTTGCATGATCCAGAGGCAAGGAATTGTGGGTGATTTGTCTTTCGCGGTGTAATTCTTAGCATTGTTGTTGCTTCGCAGGAGCTGTTGATATTTTTGCGAACCTACCAACAATGCTTCCTGCAAGTAAAAGTGGCGCGAATGTTGACTGTTTCAGACAGGACAGGATGAAGTGCATGCAGAGCCACTTAAATCGTTTTTTTTTTTTTCAAACTTTGAATAATCCTAAACCACTCAATCAGATTCCATGAGCATACAAGTATAGCGCTATAAATGAGTATAATTGGTGCCCTTTAAAGATTTGGAGAATGCGCTCAATGTGATTGACTGTTTCAGTATCTGAAGCCTTCCCGACTACATCTATTTGTTGATCGGACCTGGAGTAGATCCACTGTCAATGCACAGCCGCAGGCAGTGGCAGAGTTCACCCCCCCTTACCTAATGGGAAAGCCCTAAAGCCTGCACCTGTCATCTTCATCCACTCCATCCTGTATTTTCCTTGTCTTCTTTGTCTCTCATTGCTTTCCTCAGTCTCTCTGTCCTTGCTGTCTGCATTCCCTACTTTTTCCTCTTCTTTCATGTCATTCCCTCTCTCTCTCACTTTCCTCCCCTCCAAGGCCAGCTTCCATCACAGCCCACTCATCCATAGGGCCCCATCCATCACCATCTTACACAGAGAAGAAGGAGGGTGGGGCGTCGACGTTTGAGGGTAGACGAAGAGTGTACGCTGGAGATCGACAAAGGTGAAAAGTCAGAATCAGACAGACAGACAATGTGAGCGGAGAAACAAGCAGAGATACTCAGAGGTTGCTGCAGTGGGAGAAATGGATAGAAGAGAAGATGACTAAGGGGTATACGAAACAAAGACACCCAGTGAAAAGGGTGAAGAAAAGCAGAGGTGCACATGTTGACCAAAAAAAAAAAAAAAAATCTGAAGAATAAAGATCAGCATTTGATGTGCTGAACGAGTCAACAGGGTGTGTCGCAGCTGATAATTTCAAAAACTACCTCGAGAAGATTTTGCCTTCTACAGTTTGCACCAAGGCTGTTGACCTTTTGACACTCCTTTGTCGAACACACCATCAGCAAGGCTAGCCGACACAGCATCGCACCAAAAGTGATAAAGACGTGTTCTGAAAGGCGCATGATCATTTTTAAATTCTCTTAGACACGTAAATGCAACAGAAATGAGTCCGTGGACACAAAAAAAAAAAAAGGGAGGAAGTATGGTTGGTTGAAATCGAATCAAAGCTGCTCAATGGGTTCCAGCACCAACCTCCAGCTACGCCTGGAGGCCTAAATGTCGAGCTGACAATGTCTATATCCATCTGTCACAAAATAATGGGCTTTAGACCCCTGTGCCTTGAAACCTCGATCAGTGGTGGAGGAATTTATGCAAGCTGATAAAAATTGACGACCACTACTGTCGTCAGCCTTGTTTTGTTTTGTTTTTTTATAATTTTTATTCATTTATTTATTTTTCTAATTAGAACATAGTGTAAGTGGAGCTCAACGGTGTGGAGCTGGAGGCGAAAATCCCCCTCGTATTTTCCAGGAGAGCTGATTATTAGCCATAATGTCACAACCATCTGAGGTCAAAACTGCAGGTTGTTTCATACAATTAAAAGGAGCTTTAATCGCAATTTCTTGAAGATTATACCCACAATCCCAAACCTTGCTGCAGGAACACGATTTCCCTTACATATAAAAAATATATGTATCTTCTTTGACATCAGTGACAGGTTAGCTAACAACTTGAGAATGGTCAGTTGGTCTCAGAATGTAGTTATTTAAAACAAAGAACCCTGGTTGTACACAGCTTCGTACTGTGCCCTTTTCCTTTTATGGCCAGGATTAATCCGATCAACGGTTAACTCGGTCCCTAAAAAAAAAAATTCGATATCGTAATTTTCAAACACACACAGTTGAAGGACCGAATCGGAAATTTACTTCCGGATTTCGACAGGCTCCAAAAGTGGGCAGTCACATTTGAGCGTCATACATGTTTCCACATACTTTGTAGGTTTATGACCCATTAAGACTTGAAACTTCATGCCAGTGATCATACAAGAGTATATTATATGTATATATACGGCGCTATCTTGAAGATCTGATGTTATCAGTTCACTAAAAACGCTATTTTTTTCGACTGGTGTTTGGCTGGCTCTCTACATTTGTGTTCCTTTTTTTTATTTTCATGTCAGCACCACAAATATAATTAATGGCAAAGCGCAGGGAAGCATGTTACTGGTTTATAGATTTTTGATGGTAATCTTCTGGATTAATTATGTGGTGTATGGTGCCTTGTTAGGGTAATCGGGCTCGGGTAGATACAAAGCATGAACTTCCACAGCACCACGCGTAGCAGCCGCTTCTCCTCTGCTTCCTGAAATCAATTTGAGCTGTTCCCCGAGTCATTCCAGCGTTGATGCTGTCGGGTATGGAGGGGGCACATTTACCGAAATGGTTAAGAGAGGGTCAAATGATTACAGAGATTACGATGATAATGGCACGGTAAAACCCATGCAATCAGTTATCATCTGTATTCTAATAGACATCTCACACACCAGTGTGTTTAGATGCATTTTTACTGTAAATTCAGTTTCATCAACATAGAAATTGGATCCAGGGATGAGAGTAATATCATGGACGTGTGGAACAGCCAATTCATTTCGATAAAAATAGGCTGGAGAGTGTTTGTGGGTATATGTTGAAGCGCATGCGTATTTTTGTTTTGTTTTGTGAAAGCCCACAGATGACTACACATCTATGTGGACCTGCCTGGTAGGTGAACCTGTTTGTAATTGGAGAAACTGGCAAGAATGCATCATGATTGCGGACACCCACATGGGCCGTCAGTCAATCTTCTGTGCTGCATCACAGAAAATGCCACTCAGCTACCAAGGTTGTCGAGCAAGTCAACAAGCCTCTGGCTACTCTGCATCTAAAGGCATGTATTTCCCCTGGGCTAATGGCAAGGCAGTAGGAGAGAGGCTGAATTGGGCTCTGACGATGTCCTGCCAAACGCTCACATAGGCAGCTGATAGATTTCCCCCCCCCTTATTTTCACTTATTTCTCACATCTACGCACAACCAAATATGCATTCAACTTTTCTTTGAGCACACACACATTCAGGCCATGGTGAGAGGGGCAGCAAGGAGATTTTTTTTTTCTTTATTCTCCCCTTCCTCCAGGGTCCCTGTTGACAGCTTTGATTTGAGTGTTGTGATGGCAGAGGTACACCCAGGGCCTCATCTGAAGTAGTAAATCACCAAACGTGCGCAGGTCTGCAAGCGTACACGGGACAGGACATTGAACGGTCTGACGGAGCATGTGTGTTTCTCGATCACTTTGTGGACATTGTCCAAAAAAAAAACGGCTTGACAAAAGTTGAGGAAAACTGATCAATGACGATACGTTCTTAAGTCTCTTGCAAATCCCTCAGAATTAACACAGACTTCATGATAAAATGTTCCTATGTGAAAAATCTTAATCTGGTATGAACAAAGTGATAGTTTATGTTTAATGAGTGTGACTTCTTTACACGTGCACGGATACAATAAACTTTTTGGCATACAGTATATGTAAATTCCATGGTTTACCAATATCACGAGAAAGGGTGATGGGGACTGCAAGAAACTGATGAGGACTGATTAACAGACAAGACATGAGTCATTCACTTAAAGGAGGGGGTGGGCTCCCAGATTTCTATATACTTTTTGTTTTAATCCCTGAATTTGTCATGATGTTTCGATGGCAATCAATAAAGTATGAATTTTAAAAAAGGAAGCATCAAAATCCCAAATACATAAAGAGTGCGGGGCCAAATTTACCTCCGCCCAATCAAAAACTGTAATATGTAATATCAAAGTAATATGTCCTGAATCCCAAATCAGAACTTGGGCTTTCCAATCTGTACAAACCATTGTCTGTTCTTAGAATGTTCCAACGTGAATGTTCCTGGAATCCTGTTTGAGTCGGGGGGGGGGGGGGGGAGTAGAATCCTCAGAGAGCCACAGAAGAGGGATCCCTCTCCAAGGACAGACAGACATGCAAGAGATGTCGCAGGTACAGAATAGATGTGCTATTTAACAGTCGACTGCTATTTGAATAAACTTGTTTCAATTACAAAAAGTCTCTACACCCTCAGCCCATGTGGAATCACGACACAGCTTTCTCTGTTGTCTGTCCTTACTGTGCTGTTGGCCCACTCGAACATTGTTAGCCATGGACCATGTTTCTTTCCCTTGTTCTTTCTCTCTCTTTGGTCTGGTAGTCAGTTATTGGGATTTCTGTGGTTGAAAACAGTCGTAGCTGAGACACACACACACACACACACACACACACACACACACACACACACACACACACACACACACACACACACATATACAAGAAGCATTCTCTGCCCCTGTGGAGCTCCAGGCCATTCACACAGCCACTGGGCGTGCTGGAGACTCCGATATGGCCTAGTGGTGCGAGCCACACGTGGCTAGCACCATTGTCCCATATTAACACACTATCGACCCATCCAGACATGCTTTGTCAATGGAAGGTGCCACCACACCAGATTTTCTCGGGGCTGTATTGATGTGAGGTCACTAGAGGAAGGCAGTAATGGATACATAGTCGGCAATAAGAACCTCTGCCAAGCCAGGGGAACAGACGTAGAGGGTATTTTTTTCTCATCCCATATCTTTGAGCTGCTCTCCTATAGAAAGCATCTTTGCAGGCGTGTTCTCAAGCCAGAAGACGCAGCCTGGGATGTCCACAGAGGTTTAGGGTAGCTATTTCAGTTTTTGGCCATGATGGATTATTTCTTGTGTTTCCTCTTCTTGTCGCCAGTGATGCATCTCAGCCGCCATAGTGATTTGGCAAATATGAATGTATATGTTTATATTTATGGGTTTAGATATAAAAATGGCTGGAGGCAGAGGAAGGTTTATCTCAGCACTTTGCCATCCCCTGACGCCTTCTCTATCTGTAAATATCACCAGACAGCCGTGTCAGGGATTTATGTGAAGATGACAATGCCAGAACTCGCAGGCCAATTGTTTCAGGCAGCTCCATGTAAGAGCTGTGTGGAAATAAATGAAACGGATAACACACATTATGAAAGCGCGCATACTCTCAGTGGAAAAACCAGACACATGCAGAATATCTCACATTTGGAACTCCCATCCCCATCTTATACTCTGCACCAGATGTAAAATACATCAGATTCCACCAACTTCAACTGTAAACCGCTGTGAGCTCAGCAGTGGTTTACGAATTTTAACAACACAAAGCTGAATCGACCCAAGAAAGAACCTTTTCGACTTCCAATAAATACTGGTATTTTCATGGTTATTCATGGCCAAATAATATAAGCTCTGTTTGAGTTTCCAAAGATCCTTGAGCCCACACATACCTCAGTCATACCTGCTGTGATGCGTTCAATATCAGCACATCGAGCCTGACTGCAGGGATGTTAGGGGACAAAATGCCCGATGACATAGGATGATGATATTAGCGCTAAAGTGCATTGCGCGTGTATATTTTATCAGTTCTAATTAGTAGAAAGATACATAATCTGGGTGTCAACACAGGCAAACATCGAAAAGGACTAATTAATCTCAGCAGTCGTCATTGTCGGGCTGTAGGGGGCACATCACTTTTTTTTTTCCAGTGTTGGCATGAATTAATGCTGCGCTGTGTGCAATGCGAACAGCGACTCTCAAAGAAGAGACACACTTATTGTTTCTGCCGTGAGTGGATCACTAAAGGCGTTGAAGCAAAATGCATTTCATAATTATTTATGCTGTTATCAAAAAATAAAAGCCGAACGGAGCTTTTGATGGCGGGAACGCAGACTTGAGAGAACCTAAACAGAGCAGCAGGAGTCCATCAAAGCTCGTATACCTCTAAATAATGACCTCCGACGTTGCAATGTTTCAGTTGTAATCTTTGAACGTTTGTGTGTCCATGCGTGCGCCACAGCCAGAATATATGTTTTGCACACAACAATCAAAGCACCAACTTATTCTGTGAATTACGTGCCCTTTAAAAGCAGGAAACTACAAAGCCGCTGTGTTACGTAGGTAAATGGCGCAAATGCTTTGCACGGCATCAAGGTAGGCATTCACAAACATCTTATTTCAAGGGCAGCACACCCATGGGTGCACAAATGGGCTTGAGCACACTTAGGTATTTTAACAACGTGGGCGCTCGGTAAGAAAATGACTGTGTTGTTGTCAAGTAGCTCGCACTATCCTTTGCGTCAGGTTAAGACAGAGCCTCTAGAGTTTCTGTGGACCTGGAACATTTGACTTTGTCCAACTAGAGGCTGTTGAAGAGGCGTGTGAAGATTCCCGGAATGACACTTCAGTACCGCTGAGATTGGGTGGATAATTTTAGTTTAATTCTTTGGGTTGAAAATTGAGTTTGATATTATTCAATAAAATCTATATTCAGAGGCAGTTTATTTGCCTAAATTCTGGCAAGCTGTCCCGAACCTTCACCATCATCTCTTTTCTTTGTCCATACTTTCTTTGTATTTCACTCTTGCTGGTTCTCACCCAGCAAAAGAACTTGCATTACATAGTCGGCCTTTGATAAATCTTTTCCTTTTTGCACAATATTTTCTCCAAAAAAAAAGAGAACATTTTGCTCACAACTTGCCTTGTTGTACATTAGCTGTGTTTTTAGTAGCGTTTTTATTTTTACAGCCTTTTATGACTTCCTCAGTGACCCATAATGTTGGTTTTATCGACCTCGAGTGAAACATGGGAAGAGGAATGAGAACAGCTTAGCATGCAGCTCTGAGAGACAAGCGAGCATGTTTCCCCTCAGCTACAAGTATCAGAAAATTGCTTAAGGCATTCGCAGTGCGGGGTGGGGGGTGGGGGGGGGGGTTGTCCAGTGTATGACAGTCCCTCTGTGTTATTCTGACAAAGAGAGGTCGACCATGATGCCAGGTTAGGACTTTGTAACCAAGTCACAGTCTTCTGGGACTCAACGACGTCTCATGAGAGCTGACCTAAAAGCTTCAGGTGGCTCTCTTCACTACCCCCGCTGCTCGTGCTGCTGGTGGAATTATCACTCGAGGGATGGATGGTACACAGCGTAAAAAGAGCCGAGAATTTCATTTCCCATCCGCCACGTTTGTGCAGCATCAGCAGGCATTTCATTCCCTAACCTATTTTGGTCTCTATTCCAACTTTTTTTTTTTTTTTTTTTCTCCCCCATCTTACTGGGTATCTCCCACATCAGCATGTTTCAATCAGTGTAAACAGAGGTGAGGAAGGTTTCAAGATCGGGCAGGTGGTTTTTAGCCCCCATGTGGTGTCACCCACCAGACCTTGCTCTTAATCTAAAAGGCTGAGTGATGAGTCAGCATGAGGGGTATGAGATGTTGGACAGAGAGGTCTGGCTTATCGAGGTTTCAGCTGGCAGCTGGAGCATCCATGCTGAGAGAGACCCTCACTAGCTTCAGCGGGAAAAGGATTCATTAAAATATGATTGGGCGATATCGCTAGTTCGGCCATTAAACCATCTGAGACCAACTGCGGAGAGATGTGATAGAAATCCCATAAAAACACTTGTGAGTAAAAGGGGTCAACATGCAAAACAGTCATTAGGAAGCCGACTATGTGTAGGATTTGAAAAGTACTATATACCAGAGGTACCCGGCTGAATTCCTTATTGTTTTTTCCTCAATGAACCAAGTCACTTTAAAGCAATAATTTCCAACATCGTGGCATCATTACCGTAAAGGCAGATTGATACACTGTCCAGGCGAAATAGTGGAGATACAATGGGAATAAAGTCACGCAAACAGACAGCTCATTAATTTCCCCTGCCTGCGCTCGGGCCTCCCGACTGGAGTTTTTCACGTGGCACGGGGAAATTTATTGCTTTGACAGACTAACCAAGCACACTCTGCCTAATTTGTATCAGCTCAGATTTGTTTTTGTTTTGGCGTCATCTTTATTTTTTATTGCAAATTACAGAGTGCCCCAAGTAATCTGGTGGGTCTGCTGAATGCTAATGAGTTTCGCGCAGGACTTGTTGTTCTGGGAATACCAGTCGGATGTTTATGATTATTGGAACTTTTCCTCTCAGTCAATGTTTTCATCTCCCCCTTTTTTTTTTCTCTTTTCTGTTCAAGCTCTGATGAGCTTCCTGATCATCATAAATCTTTAGCCAGTAGTGTCCCCCAAGCAGAGCTACTGATCTTTTAATCCACTGTACCTCCCATGCAACCAGTTTTACTGTTACAGGGGGATGCTTTTATTGAGAGTGCCAGGGAAAGGTCAGGGTATTTTCTCTAGAAACATGAATCAGCTATGACAAACAGAAATTAAATCCATTTCCCTGCACATATGTTGGGACTTTAGAGAGCTACATAGCAGTGCAATGTCAAATTGTACTTGTAATGGCTGCTTGTACAAGATTGGGGTTTGTAATTCCTCCTCAGCTGAATGGCATTTGTTTGATAATTCTTCATTTTCTCCCCCTCTGTGGAGTCTGTCATTCCTTGAGTAAACATACTCCTACATATTTATGCATGAGCGGACAGGCAGCACGCCAGGTAGTGGTGGTTTTCAGAAAGGAGCGCTAATATCATTAAATCACTAGACCAAATGTACGTGGTGAGGACTGATCAAATGATACCACAAACGTGTCAACGTTACACGGATGGACACAACGTTATTTATCGCATTAAAGCAAAAGTGAGGAGCACTAAATAGAGCTCATTTCACATGCAACCATCTCAGTTCACCCCTGCAAATAAACACAACACATTCACCTTACGGACTGCGCACAATATCACCGACACGCATTGAAAATGTTCCACCGTAAAAGTTCTATATTTGAAACAGCTGGTTTGCAAAGCTTAGCATAATATCTGAAATCAGGGGGGAAACATCGAGCTTGGCCCAGTCCAGCAAATCCCACAAAACCAATACATTTTCCGACACGAGTTGGGTTGCCATCGATGTATTTAGATGGGAATTTTGGAGAAAAGGCTGATAGAAACAGTGAAATTTGTAAACTCCCCCAATACCAACAAAAAAAAAGTTGCACTTGTTCAAGGTTGTTTTTTTGTTTGTTTTGCTTTTTGGTAAAAGAGTACTGTAATAAGCTAAATGGAAACAACCAACCATCCATACATCCATCCTTCTTCAACCGCTTACCTAGAATTGGGTCACAGGGGCAGCAAATCCAGCAGGGGCCATCGGTTCTCTTTCCCCAGCTACACTGAACAGCTCTAACTGGGGGATCCAAAGGTGTTTCCAGACCAACATGGAGGTATGGTCCTCCCATCTGGTCCGTCAACTTAGACATGTCTGGAACAGCTCCCTAGGGAGGCACCCAAGTTCCTGACCAGTCTCACCTTATCCCCAAGGGAGATGCCAGCCACCCTTCTGAGGAAATCCATGTCAGACACTTGTACTCGCGATCTTGTTCTTGCAGCAAAGACCCACATTTCATGACCGTAGATAAAAAGTAGAAGAAACGCTGGCCGATAGTTCGAGAGCTTTGCCATCTGTCTCAGCTCTGTTTTTGTGCAGCACAGGAAATGCAAAAGTGTTCCCTCTGCTCTAATTCATTAGCCCATATCATGCTCTGTTCCCCTCAATACAGAACAGGACCCTGAAATACTTTGCTTAAGAGGAAAGACTTATACGCTACCTGAGGTGGATAGAACACAGTTTTCCTGCTGAGAACCATGGCTCAGATTTCGAGGTGCTGATCATCATCCCAGCCACCTCACACTCAGCTGCAAACCGATTCAGTGAGAGCCATGGGGCCAGACCGACGAAGCCAGCAGGACCACATCATCCACATAAAGCGGCAATGCAATCCTTGGCCCACCACACAGCAACCCTCACATCCACGACTAAGCCCCGAAATCCTGTCCATGAAAATCACAAACAGGATTGAGCACAGCTCTGGCGGAGGCCCAACGTCGACTTATTACCGAGAACTCGAACAGAACTCCTGCTTTGGGCTAACAGAGATTGGGTGGCCCCGATTTGGGCCCCACTCACCCCATACTCCCGCAGCACCTCCCACAATATCCCACGAGGAACCTGGTCAGATGCTTTCTCCAAATCCACAAAATACACGTAGACCGGATGGGCAAACTCCGCTGAGAGTGAAAATCGGGTCAGTTGTTATTTGGATGGAAACATTTTATTCAGCCAGCAGGACTTTTGAGTTGTAATTTGCACTACAACATGGTGCGTTGAACTAGCCATTGGCTTTCAAATCATATTTTTGTGAGGCAAACATGTAGGTAGGGCAGTGTAGCTCGCCACAACGAGTCAATGTCTTTATTAATGGATAATTCCATCAGTAATTCTTGCCGTTATTCACGGATGATTGGCAATGCCTACCTTTATTGTATTTTCCCACCAATTCTAAATGGTTGTGTCATCCGCTATGCTTCAAGTCGGCCGTGCCTAATGGAATTTCTTGGAAGTAAAAGTAAAGTTCATTCGAAATACAAGAAGAGAGTGACAATTTATTGAAATAAACATGATGTACATTTATAAGAAATATGGGGTAGCAACCTTAAAAGCTATTTATTTCTTTTAAATTATTATTTTGGTTAAGGTTTTCATAATCGCCTGTTCTAATTTCGAACAACTTGACTATGTGGCATAAATAGTTGATGCGTTCACTTTTATTTAACCAATAATTTATCATACGCATGTCATCTGACTGAAACGGCGCCGCGAGTTTGTCTTTAAACAGTTGATGTCGGTCTAGTTGTAAAACTTTTTCTTATATCACTGAATTGTTTGAGATTCATACTTTTGGTTTTTTTTGGTTCCTGAATAACAGGGAATGTATACGACTTAACAACATAAATCCTTTCTGAGGCTTGTCATCGTCATTAATGCTGTGTTATGTTCACAAAATGAAAAAAACGTATAGCTTATCACAAGCTTGGTGACATCACCAAACGAAGCAGGTGACATGGTTTTAGATTAGTCTGCAAGATTAAGCCTTTCTGAAATGTTAATCTCTGGAAAAACAAACAGCGGCACAGTTTGCAAGAAGTTTGTTTGACTGACGTTATAGGCTCGCGCGTGTGCGTGCGCGCGCGCGTGTGTGTGTGATTTTGTGTATGTGTCATTGCAGAAGTCGTTAGTATGCATAGAAATGTGACTGATGACTTTCATTAAGAGGAGGGAACAAGGATTAGGCCCCCTTCAGTGTTGCCTGCTTTCACCTTTGCTTTCCTCTAATGATTTTCTCCCTTCCTCCTTCCCTCAAGGTTGACCCTGTCACTGCAATGGCCTACCTCTTTCTTTCTTTCTTTCTTTTTTTTTGCCTCCCGCGCTTGTTCATGCGCTCACTCCGATATAAGCACACATACACACGAGCAGCAGGGATCCGAATACGGCATGCCATGTGTGCATTTTGTTAGGTAAACAAAGCCTGGCTCCTTTTTATTATCAATGAAGCAGAACCAAATCAATTTATAAACAGCCTTATCTGCTCACAGGAACGCCAGTTGCCCAGGAGCGATTAACTCTCACAGCCATTAACTCTTTGCATACGCAACTGCCATCGCTCAGCTATTTCAGCGATAGGGAGAGAGTAGAGGATGTGTAAACACGTGCACGATTATGGTTGAAATACTCGATGATAGCATGGAGGTAAATGCAAAGCTCAGAGAGAGGAAGAGCGGCGGAAGGGTTTGGGGGGAAGGGTAGGGGAGTGAGTTTCGACATGTCATTTCTGAAATTGAGTTTTGATAACTGACAATTTGTTCAGCTAGTGAAATGTCAAGAGTCCAAAAAGATTGATGAAGTGCATAATAGATGTCTCAGATTGACTCTCCGCTGTGGGCTTGAGTCCCACGCACGCATCAGACCACCGAAACGATAGAGAAATTAGATCTCACACGTACACACACACACACGTACACGCAAACATGCACACAAACAGATACACACATCCTTGACTGCTGCGGAGCACCTCTGAAATGGAAAACTGGTTCACGTCAATTTAGTCGTCGTGGATGTGATTTCTGCCTGAACACGGAAGTGTCATTCAAATGATGGTGGTCACTGACTGTGGACTTGTCGATTTATTATGGGGTTGAGATGTTGCAATGGCGTGTGTTGCAATGCAGAACACGTTGGTAGTAATCAGAAAAACACAGGACATTTAAATATGGTCCCGTTTATATCATGGTCATGCACCCAACACTGATCTGCCTCTTGTAGTACTTGTATTACCGCTTACGTGATGCTGTTGTGTAAAGTTTGCATCATCCAGCTCCGTCTAATGTTTTGATGCCACTTTTTTCTTTTTTAACTGGGAACAAATGTGACAGTCAGGTTCCTTTACTCAGTTGTTTGCCATAGCAATATTGGACTGTATCTGACAAAACTCACAGCAACTCACGTAGTTTCTTTGAGTCTTCAACTTCCTGTCAGCCAAAGCGATGGGAATTCTGGCTGTTTTTAGGTAGCCTGTTTATTTGACTCAGCTCAGTGCCGTCATGAGCAGTAAATTTCATCCTTTTATCCAACCCTACCTGTCTACTTACACAACTTGTTTGCTACTGACACTTCAGTACGCCGTACAACTTTTTCTTTTTGTTCAAATATACACTGAATATCCTGGAAAGATGAACGACATGTATTATTTTGGTACAATGGGATGTAGGAATGGTGAAAGCAGTCAGCTGTCACTGTTGATGTGTTGGACAGATTTGAATTACTTTTAGGTTGTGTGAACACCAAAGCAACAAAACAAAAGATGTTTGTGTCGTGTGATCACATGAATATGTCAGTTGATCCAATTAAGATTTTGCCATTCTGACCCAGACGCGACAGGAAGCAGGGGAGGAGCTTGTTTCCTGGATCCCTGACCACTCTTGTTCCCAGCATCATCGTCCGTATTCAGTATTCGGTCCACCTTTCTCCAAGAGCTGTGGTTGTCACTGTTGCTTTAAGACGCCGGACGGCCAAACGCTACCGTATCTCCCCAAACTTCCACCTGGCGCTGCCGCGTCATATTCTGGCTGTTACGGCGACCACATACACGAGGTGCAAAACATCCCGCAGAGATGCACACACCTCGGTGAGTTATCATTGTTGAGATCGTTGAGGTGTGTCTTTATCGTCAGGCAATCAATGCCGACTGGCTGTCACAAGTTGAATTTATCATTGAGGTTGAATATTTGGTGCTTGCGCCAAGATGAGATGGACGGATGCATGGGCTGGCCTCATTTCCCTGCTAAGGATGCAAATTTTGCATCATCCCATTGACTTTGTATGTAATTTAAGTTATTTAACGGCACAAAAAAAAAAACGTGAGAGTGAAATTGTAATTGGCCGGAGGACTCATACACGTGTGGGGTTTTCCCAGTCGGGACAGGATGATGGGTTTCCAAGACTCATTGTACAGATGGAAGGGCTAGACTGCATCAATGATCCCACAAGAGCGACTGAGACAAAAATTGCTATGATGATATGTAGCCACAGAATGCCCAGAGTGCCCATTCTGATCCCTGCCTATCCCCCAAATTGCCTACACATCAGAACTGGACCACTCCCTTCTGGTAAAACTTGGTCCTCGTATTCTTGTGGATGTAACTTCGACATTCAGCGTCTACCTGGAACTTTTATCCCCTAAAGGATCTCTCTGCAGGAAAATGCACCCTGCCACACTGCACAAGTGCTCAGGGAGAGTTTGCGAACCATGACAAAAATGTCATTTTTCGGCCGTCCGAAGTTCTCACATCTCAGGATGATCAAGCATATTAGGGAAGCGCCAGAAAAACAATCCGTGGACATCCAACCTCACAATTTACAGGCTTAGCGGATCTGCTGATAACATCCTGGTGTCAAATGACTTCAGCGGCTTTCAAGTGGAGGACACAGGAGTGAATTTTCCACCCTCTCTCATCCCCATCCCGGAACACGACTCCCCCCTGCTCTCATATGTTGTTTTTTTTCTTTTTAGGGACAGTAGGCTTCAGGCAATTAAGTGATTTCACATTCATGTCCCTTCCTTACATTACCTTTTCGTCTACCACATGATTTTGCCTTTACGTTGGCACTTGGAAATATAAACTGATACAGAAAACTAACCTATTGTTTTTATGGTTCCCGTCTTGCCTGCTCCCTTTAACTTTTTTTTTCTCTCCCTGTAACATCCCAGCGAAGTGATAAAAAGAGAAATTGAGTCCCCTCCTGCATGAATCTCACAGGAATCCTTTGACCTACAAGGTTCCTAAAGCGTGGTCAGCCTCTATTTTAGAGTTCTTCCGGATCCTCGATGGGCCAGAGCTGTTCATGCAGAAAAAAAAGTCATCGACGCAAAATTAGATAGGCTGTTCAAAACAGTCTAAAGACATTCTGTATTTTTGTTGCATCATCCAAGTATGCTGCAAGTATTTATCAAACTTTTTCGAGAGTGACAGAAAAACACAGTGCATGTTGGAAGAGGGCGTTACCAAAATATTCACAAAGTTCCTGATGTTTTTGAGGAAGAACAAGATTTAGGGAAAAAAAAACCAATAAATCAACTTATTTTTGCTCAGGCCTGTAATATCTTTGGAGGCAGTATAATGCGTTGCCCTCAGCCACACACTCTGTCCCGTAATCCACTTCCCTCTGTGACAACCAGACATCCTGCTGAAAGCATCTCATGCTTATGCAAAGACAGATATATCTTGTATTGGTGCATGCTAGCAATGATAAATATAAATGCTGGAGCATAAGAATCACAAAAAGAGTGCACACACACACACGCGCGCGCACGCGCACAAGTCGATCAAATGTTCATAAAGTTTAATGCAGGAGGATTGCATCAGATTTAAAAGAGGTTTGTAGGAGGTTCTCCAAACGGAGAAGATGAAGTTGAATGTCCCTGCGCTCAAAGGAATAAGCCAAGACACAGCTCTCCCGTATTTGTCTCGCTCAAGGATGTGACTCACAAAGGTCACCGGTGTCATTAAATTGAAGGCTTCAACAGATGAGATATTTTCACAAAGGTGACACCCTCCCATTCTGCGGTAATTAGCCTCATTTTCATAGCGAGCAGGTCACTTAGAAGTCAATTCCAATGATCACGCCAGTGAATCTTTACACCAGGTGATGTAAACCTGTTATGCTGCAGGTGCGAATCCCCCCCCCCCCTCCCCCCCAATGCACAATACTGCGAACCTCGTCTCACTTCAGGAGAAGGTCCAAGTCTGCCGGTTACCTTTGGGTGTCTTCTGCCTTGTATGGATGCATGCACCAAGAAGCCTTTAGGATATTGGGAGAGTTCCAGGAAATACATCTGACATAACAAAGGACTTCTGAAGAGCAGGAGCGGACCTGAAGACACAACTTTTTTAAGGGCATTGCGTTTGTATTACACACCGAGTCACACTACCTGTACACAGTTTACCAGTAAATTCCTAACATATATTGTACGGAGACAAAAATGGACTATTTTCCATAACAGGGTTAATTATTCAAAAAAAAAAATTAATGACAAAATGCATGTGAAGCAGCTGAAATATGATCTCAACGTGACTGAGTTTTATTTGGACATACACAGGATCCTTGGAACCTTCTCTCTGGACCTTTTTGTCCTGCAGGTTATCCAGAGTAATAGTGGCTTCACTTTTGGAAAGACATGTCATTGAATTTTTCTGTAATTCATCACCGGTTTCCAGTTCATTTCCAGTTGGGGACCTTAGAAAGAAAAGACGAAGAGAGCGACAGGTGTTTCTGTCAGCTCTGAATCAAATCAAAATGCTTCGCTCCCATCCATTACCGTTGTATTGGGATGGTTGCAGAGATATTCAACACATTTCATCCTCTGTAAATGGCTACCTACCAGGCAAGACACTATTTCTAATTTCGGTGACGAGGTGAAAATGAAGCGGTAGGTCGATTATCTTTTAAAAATTGCGGATTGGCAGAAAAAGGGAATATTGAACAGCCATGAAATGACCACCAAATTAGTATTAGAGTTTTTAAAAAAAGGAGGAATAATGACAGGTGTGTAATTAAGGGACCTAGCCAAAGAAAAGAAAAAATTCCCCATCCCAGAAGGTTCTCATGGATTGAAATCTTTGTCCAGCACTCCAGTAAATAGGACGGACCACAGATAAGACCTGGCACCCAGCATTCTACTGGCGAGATTCAAATTCGTCCAAGGACCAGACTTGACAAGAACATATTCAGAACAGACAGTTTGACTTGAACTGCTTCTTAGTTGTCTGTACATGAGGAGTTAATGCAGCCAGTCGAGTTTGAGCACTCACCCAGACCATAAGGTAAAAGTTTTTAGTGGGCCATTGTAGGTAGGTCATCTGGTGAATTTGCTTTTAGATGCTGTTTCAGCCCTCAAGGGGAAACTGGACTGTGTTTTTACCATGCGCGCACACACACACACACACACACACACACACACCAGTGGACAGCTAACGTAACACAGCCTCTAAAGGGAGCAGCGGGGTGTTCGGTGCCTCTTAATTTGAGGAAAAGGAAAACACCGTTCCTTCTTTCCTCCGGCTCATATATTCTTGCCGGTCAATTAAATCAACTTAAAACAATTAAACATCAACAACAGAATGAAGATAATTTCCCCCCTGAGCAGAATGTGGTTGCTTCCCTTTACAGCCGAAGTGTAAACATTATTCTACTGTATGCAGGGTGTATCTCCTGCCTTAACACACTATTAGAGTTTGGAGCCGAGGAGCTTGTGCCGCTCCTCTCTTATCTGCCAAGGATGCCTCTGATGGCTCCGGATTGAAATGCCAGCTCTGAAGTTCTGTGCTCAGCCACACGTGTAAACGGCGCAACAGAATGTAACTTATTCCCTCAAAGCGCTTGTTTTCTCTCCCCAGGCAACTGGAGATTAGTTAGTTCAAATTCTGGATGGGTGCTTTTTGAAGAAAGCCGTTTTCAGGGAGATGCGCGTGAAAAATTGGCAAGCAAGCATTAATATGTATAATTAATTTTGTTGTTATCCACACATTTGAGCAACGGCGGCATGAGGCACCGACAGAATTCTGAGCCATAGCAACTCAGGGACAACATGTGCATCATTTTTTTTAACATTTACATTCAAATTCAATTTACTCAACTGGAATTATCTGGCACCCCTTCTTGGTGGAGATTAATTCAGTTTCCTTCTTGTTCATTTCTAAGTTTAATAACATCACCCAGAGGTATTTCCTTTTTTTTTTTCTTTTTTTTTAGTGAATACAGAGAACTTTTTGAGTCTTCTCTGCTCTTTCAGGGGCCTCCTTGCAGATTTATAATTTAGTTTTCTTTTTCTTTTCTTTTTTTTTTAAAATAACATTCTCATGGTTCAGCACATTAAAGTGAGGGGGGGGGAGGGAAATAGGAAAATTGGACAAATCAACTGATCCTTTTGTATCAGTTATGATCGTTTTGACGCCTTCTTGTTGCCACCGTTTCAACGCAACCAGTTTTCCAGGAGCCTCAAGGCCCCAGCACCAGCTGCCGTTCATCTCATTGGAGCCCTGAAGTGTGCTGGGGTCCCTTCCCAGCCCCCCCCCCCCCCTCCCACATAGCATAATTAAGCTTTCTCAGCCTGCTGCACACAAACGGGGAATTTTGTTGGCCCCTCCAAGTTGTAGAGGGAGTCTGAAAATTGCCTCTGATTCGCCACCTGATTGTGCTATGATTATGTTGTCACTGGATGCTGTGATTATGATGGCCTGTAATTGCTGGTGTGCATTAGCTGTTTCGCAACGCTCCCCTGCTCGCTCTGTCTGTCTGCCTATGTATCTATTGACCTCCTCTCTGTCTGGAAGTCTGACTTTTCTCCCCCCTCCGTGTCACAGCTCTTTCAATCTCGTTCTTTTTTCTTCCCTAATTCAAACAAACACACAAACACTTTGATGTCCTTTGATGCTGTGTTGTAGGTTGTTTTTTTGTTGTCGGGGTTTTTTTCTTTTTTCTTCTTCTTCTTCTTCTTCTTTTTTCAGCTTTAAACTGGCACTTCTCACAGCACTTGAAGTCCACAGCTGGTGTCTGCGCCGGTGCTCGTGCCAGTAAATTATTGTTTTGCCTAATTATTCAATGTGACGAAGGCTTTTGTTGACTTTAAGATATTACTTTTGCGTTGCACTCCAGAAAAATTGACAAGTGTGTCACTATATCCTGAAATTTCTGTGAAAATTTCAAGGTAATTTCTAGTTGATTTATTGTATTGTCATTTCCAAAAAAAAAATTGAGAAAATTCAAAGAAGGGATGAACAGCATCCCTGACTCAACAATACTTCAGTGCTACGCCAACTTTGCTGCAGTGGAAAAATAACTTTCTGTTTCAACTTTACATTTGAATATTGTCTTGTCATTTCCAGTCTATCTTCTGTGCTGCTGCAGCAGTTTAAATGGTAGTGTGATTTTTAGGGGGGTATTCCACATGATTATCATGCATAATTCAACTTTAAAATTACTTCATGTTGTAAAAAGGGCAAATATTGTTGCACGTGAGCATGTGCGACAAACGCTGTGATACATGCATCTGCTTTGAATGTATGTTGTGCTAATTAGAACAGAAAAGTCCATATTGGACAATTGTTTGGTTCTTTCTCTGACTGCAGCCATGCATTTGCCCCTTTTCTGTGTGTCGCTGATGAATGAAGACAAAAAGCGCCACAAGGATTAATGTGTGATACCTGGAAGTGAACATCACCACCGGTTCCCTCAACCAAAAGTCAATGGGGTCTTTATGTTGGATTTTCAATCGTTTCAGATATCCCTTTTTATGATTTTTGATGGCGGCACGGCGGTGCAGTGGTCAGCACTGTCGCCTCACAGCAAGAAGGTTCCGGGTTCGAGTCCCGGATCGGGATCTTTCTGGGTGGAGTCTCCATGTTCTCCCTGTGCCTGCGTGGGTTCTCTCTGGTACTCCGGCTTCTTCCCACAGTCCAAAGACATCAAGAGGGGACGAGGTCTGTTGTTGTTGTCTGTATGTGTTGGCCCTGTGATGGGCTGGCGACCCATCCAGAGTGAACCCCGCCTCTCGCCCGAGGACTGCTGGGATAGCCCCCCAGCCCCCCACAACCCTTGACGGGATAAGTAGTAGAAAATGGCTGGATGTAAGGTCTAAGTTGGTACCAGCTAGAATCTGTGGATGACTGGTTCCTTGAAATGAGTTATGACAGCAAATGAGCGGGTCACTCTACGTGTTGCGCGCCTCAAGGATCAACAGGGTCAGGCACTTGGGGGTGTTGGCTGGAGTTGAGGGGACCCAATCATGACAGTGAGTGGATGGACCGCTGATGTGATATATTACCCAGGATTTCTTGTGCTGTATAAGGTCAATGGCTGACATTGACAAAAAGAACAAAATCAGCATGACATGTTCACTGTATGTGTCTTCAATCTGTTTTATACGCATATTTTGATATCACAACCACCAGCCACTTCATTGGGTCCACAATTTAAAGTGGTCCAATCCAACAGCTCACAACCTGAGAAGCTGTGGAAGTAGAAATCAAGGCAGATGATTTCGTTACGTATATTACAAACACGATACAGTACGTTTCCGTAGTTGTCATGAATGTATTTATTACTGTGCGACAGCCACGGGCTGGAGGGATTCCGGTTTCTGTCCATCACCTCCTTGTCGACACCGTATCTGAGGATATCTCTTCAAACATGCACAGACCTCCACTGAGGCTCGAAGATGAACGCAACAGATTTTGGTTCGAGGTCAAGGTCACATTCAATCGCAAGTTGGTATGTCTCGTTAATTCATCCCACATTTTGTAGAGACTGAAAAATTGCACACCAGTGCAAGTTTGCATGAAGCATTATACAATAAAACTCACTGAAACTTTTTTTTTTAAAGAGTGAACTGGATAATGAGACTTCTTATTTTGCATCACTACGCACTCGATAACATTCAGTCCACATTTTCGGTCTTGGTCCACAGTGAGGGGACACTCAAAAGATTTATCTTCCCTGTAATCCAGCCTCTAATCTTTCACATTGAGCCAATCGTTTGGCCTGCAGCAACAGTCAAACGGTCACTGCTCCCCTAGCACAATGTGTCATCGTAGCAGCATTACACTGCCAGGACTGAACGTTACTCACTCTTGTTTCTCGATTTGTTCGCGCCGCTTTCAATAACCCGAGGAGAACTGATTCACATGCATCGTTCCGGGACACCTGGGTTATTTAATGATTCCGCCAAACTGTGCGTGTGTTGCTGAGACGAGATGGGTTCGTTGTACAAGATGGATGAACATATTGGTCCACACACATGAAGAGTCTCCTCATGGCACCGGGATTCTCATTTTCACCAATGGTATCGAATCACCCGCGGCGAGCCAGCAGAACAGGCCACATCTTCTTGGCCCGGGGAAGCCATTTGTTTGGGTGGTAAAACAGTGAAGTGTTTACTTATGCTTGTTGGACTGACAGTGTCCCCTGTCACAGCGACGCTTCAGCTGTCCGCATTTGAACAAATGGGGACTAATTTGCATCTCATTAATCCCACCTCCTCTCGCAGCGCCTCTTGAAGAATCCCTCTTCTTCTCTTCTCCCTCTCCCTCTCCCACCCCCCCCCCTCAGAATTCCCCCGCTGCTTCATGCCACATTACTGTCTTAAGCCAAGCTGATTAAAAGACAGCACTTTTCTGAAGTCCAGAAGCAGTGTAGCTGTTCGCAGTGGATGACTGATAGACATGCGTGTTCACTCTTTTCAGGTCTGGAGTACTTGATTAAAAAGGCATGACTTGGACCCTTGATGAGCATATGGATTAAAAGCGCTCCATGATTGCTTGGCCATTCCCCCAACTCTAATTGAAAGCCTAATGTGCACCCACCGCATATTAATTAAAACCAGAGGTTATAGGCCCTTGGGGCACACCATTTAGGTCTCATTAAAAATTAATAACCTCAGTTAATTATTATTATCGTGTTGTGAATCGCGTCAGCAAATAAATAAGACAATGAGGCTGTCCTGCTTCAAAACACACAATAGGATTTTGGGGTGGGAGGGGGGGGCACGATGAAAGAGCACACCGTATTTCTGGTGGTCTATTTTTCTCGCCGGACCTGTTTTCAGTCAGAGCAGCTGGTTTTACCACTGTGGTTGTCATGCATTTAGCTTGTTATAAATGACGCAAACACTCGTACAAGCTGAGCAGGTGAGGCATACACCCTTCGCCACTGCAGACGGGGGTAAACCCATTTTAAGAACTCTCGATCCTGCTCTTATTGCAAGTGGAAGAGGAGTTGATGCAGTCAGTTGGACGGGAATGAAAGAAGGGACGTGAAAATAACACTGGAGGCTCATATCATCATATAGCAGTCATTATCTATTATATTGCGGTAATTATCTATTATAAGTTGCAGAGCAGCAGAACGGTGGTGCAGTGGTTCGCACTGCCACCTCACAGCAAGAAGGTTCTGAGTTCGAACCCTGGCTTGAGCACGTGGTCTTTCTCTGTGGAGTTTGCATGTTCTCCCTGCAATGGACTAGTGACCTGTCCAGGGTGAACCCCACCTCTTGCCTGAAGGCTGCTGGGATAGGCTCCAAACCCCCCCCCCCCCCCGACCCTTAACAGGATAAGCGATAGAAAATGGATGGATGGATGGAAGTTGCAGAGCCAAGTATGGCAGCAAGCTTTCACTGCATCAAGGTATAAAGTTGAAGCTTGATGCTCCGCCCCTTCAGCCTATGAAGGTCTGAGGCAACACAGGAAGCAGCCGGTAAATTATCGCCATTACCCAGGTTTTGTGTTCCCCTCAAAGAAAAACGGAGCCAATGACCCAAGTGTGATTAAACCTGTTCCCATTTTAGACAAAAGCCCAATGATAGTGGATATCCCCCCCCCCCCCCCCCCCCCACAAGGAAAGGGGCTATAATGACTGTCTTTTGTGCTCTTTGAATTTTTTGGGCGGGAAAAAAATAGCACATCCTCAAACACGCGGGGTTCTTTTTTTGTTGTATTCTCAAGGACTGCAGTGCTTCATGTGTCTGACAAAAACAACAAACCATGCAAACAACTCAGCAGAGATGCTGTTCTTTATATTTAGAAGGATTTGTGCAGCGGCCCATCCTGATGGGAGCTGATGTATCATCATTTTAGGAGGCTGGTTAACGTTCAGCTTCGAAGTGGAACTGTCGTGCAACATTTCATCAAAGCATGCTTATATCCTGCGTATCTACTTACATTTTTGTCGATGTTGTGCGTTGTTAAATCTCCCCCGATGTGTATCTTTTGTTAGACTTTTTAGAGGCCGTAACAAATTGCAATGAAGACACAGATACCAAAACACTGCAGTTTCAGCTCGCTTTTGTCACAGCACCTTGCATGTAAACAGTTAATGTACAAGGGTCAAACATCCAGTAATCTTATGTGTAACTCACTGGCCGATCCTCTACCTTGTGTTATGATGGAGGATTATGTTGCAGTAAAAGTTGATCCGGGTTTAACTGAGGTTTTTTGTTGTTGTTGTTGTTGTTGTTGTTGTTGTTGTTGTTTTCCTGAGCCCTTTGTGGTGGCATCAATGCTGCAAAAGCAGTGCAGCCCGCGCTGTAACGCAGGGCAGCTCAAAGCACTGACCGTGAATTGAAAAGTCAATTTAAGTCAAACGGAGAGACTGAAATTTTAAACGGGGCGACTTCAGTTTTAGGATGTGTATCTTTTTAATAATCAAACTGTGTCTTGGGGTTTTCAAAGCTTATCGCTCTTGTCGGTAAAAAAAAGACCTTCGCTTGAAGCCAAATGTTTAATTGTTCAGCCCCGTCAGGCACGCGGTAACTAATGACCTCCTTTTGATCTGACAAAACAACCACATGGAACATAACCACGACATGATAATACCCCAACTGGCAGGCTCTTCAATTGCCATGACGCCACATTGTGATTCTGAGAGGCAGCTCAAATAGATCGATTTTCTCATATCACTGAACATTGATATTTTATTAATGTAGACTCTGGATTTATGTTGGAGCCGGCGTTCTTTTTTTAATTCTGTGGGAATTGAATCGGATCTCAGTGGGAAAAGACTCCTTTCAGCCCGCTTGTTTTATTCCTTACCACCTGAGCATAACCTATGGCACGGCGCCTAGATTATTCCAATGCATATATATTTGATTAATGACACGTCAGCATCACTGTCAAGCTCAATGCCATTCAGCACTGCCAGCTACAAAAGAGTGCGATCGATGATGGAAGAGAGAGGGAAGCTGTTAGTCCTGCTTTTTATACCCCCCTTTTTTTTAAACTTATTAATTTCCTCTGTTTGAAGTGAGCAGTGATCGCCTTTACCTCACAACGTTATCGTCATCATCATCGTGACTGTCAGCCTTTTTGCTGCCAACGGTGTTCGGAGTGAGCAAAGCATCTGTTTACATAGTTGTCTGTTGTTTTGTTGTTGTTGTTGTTTTTTTGTTTGGGTTTTTTTGTGTCTTTGGATCAAACAACTTGTGCGGATGACACGAGGTGCCAAATGTTTCCTCAACATCAGATGGCTTCTCGTCGCATCCATATTGCATTCAAGGCAGAACCTCCCAAACACCATCACAAGTATTTCCCCCGAGGGTCCCCCCTCTCCATTCACAGTCAGGCCGAGGGCACAACCACACCGAGGTAAACGATTTTGAAGAATTCCAATCATAACATCGGAGTTTTGTGCAACAGCATCTCAGAGAAAGAAGAAATACGACCGGAAAAAAAAAAAACTGTGTATGATGGAAGGAACGGAGAAGACGATACAAAAGGCGGAACTCCTCATAAGGATTATTCAAGGAGAAATGGCACCTGGCCTGAGGGAAATCAGCAGTGCCTTCAGCCGGATTACTCCTGGCACAATCCGGACACAGTCTTGTTTGATGTCCCCCACCCATCCGTCTTGTATGTAGTCTTTTATCTCACTCTAAAGTAATATAGTCTTCACTGCAATTCAATAATGGCCCAACCGAGCCTGTCAGGCTGCGTTTGCCCGTTATCTCACAAAGGCCTGTCCACTCCAGCAACGAGCCACCCGATATTTGTGCGTGTGTGTGTGTGTAAGTGATTTTGTCCCCCAGGGTAGGGACTTCATGCTTGTGTGTGTTTGTGTGTATGGGGGCGGGGGGAGAGACGGGAAGAGAGATGGCGAATCAATTGATGTGTGTCTGCACCATGTGGCAGACGGGGGGGGGGGGGGGGGCGGGAGGGGTAGAGACAGACGGTCTATTTATCCATCAGTGTGTTTGTATGTGTGTTTTGACCGGTTATCCTGCTTGAGATCTAAATTAAGGAATAGTGCGGGTGATGGGGCAGATGTTGTGGCCAGCACCTGTGTGTTTGTGTGTCAGCTTGTTCCAGCACAAAAGAAGGGGTTTAACGCATTTTCTAATTGGATGAAAGGGGGCAGAAAAGTCAGAGACTGACCCCGGCCTTGCAGCAGGACCACTGTAATTAACCACAGAGTGACAGGCACATTGATGCAGTCAGGTTCCTTCACTGGAATAAGGACAGCTCTTCTGCATACACCCCAAATTGGATAGATGGCCAGATAGAAAGATTGACTGACTCAGGAAAGACTTGAGGGAGATCGTTGCGCAGACTGATGGGTGAGGATGTGCAGTTACACAAGAAGGCTAAATCATAAATACAGCAAATGCATGGCTATCCACATCGCACTACATCTCCGCATAATGTTCAAGGCTATTTTCAGTTCACGTCAGGCTGTAAATGCATCTGCATAAGCGAGCGGCTTTCATTTACCTCCCAGTAACAGGGCATCATGTCCAACAGCTCATACAGTGCATGCTAATATATGACTGCACAGGCCTCCCCATCATAATCACCCATAACACTAAAATGAGACGCACGACAGTAAATAGCAGTCAAGCCTTACAAAGACTATTTGGCATGGGAATGATTTTTGTTGCTAGCAAACACTTCAGCTGCCAATAAATCAGAGAGATTTTTTTGATATATTAAGCTGCTTCTTTTATTGTCATACCTCAGTGCAGTCAGTGCATGCAAATAAAAAGATATATTTACTGTGCATATGAACGAGGGTGGAGACAGAGAGAGAGACACACACACAGAGATAGAGAGAGAGAGAGAGAGATGGCGTTCCAGGAGTCGAATCACAAATAGTGATTTGTTCGTTCTATCAAAAATTTGATGTTAGAGAACAAAGCACTTTTTGCCATATATTACCAAACAAATAACTCAAGAATGAACATGCACAACATTTCTCAGCTACGCAGTCGAATGATATATTTTTCAGCACACCTTTGCAGTGTT
The DNA here is from genome assembly GCF_037954235.1 of Aulostomus chinensis. Classification (NCBI taxonomy): domain Eukaryota; kingdom Metazoa; phylum Chordata; class Actinopteri; order Syngnathiformes; family Aulostomidae; genus Aulostomus; species Aulostomus chinensis. The sequence goes on along the minus strand of NC_141343.1, from coordinate 9,824,329 downwards.
GCTGTCTGCATGCAAAGCTGTGACAGCAACAGCTTTATTTGTCATATGGATGGTCAATTTAGTCTAGGTCTCCTGCTGCCGTAACGCTATATCCTAAAACATGTCAGCGTTATTAAACATGCTGAACACGGAGCAGCCATATGTGCACAGTGTGACACGCATGGCCGGGGTTTGAACAGAGAGCACGCCGGTGCTAGCATCTGCATGGAGGAACGTGACGGAAACACCCCGCTGATGCAGGGGGCTCTGAGGGGTCAGGTAGACTTAATTGCACTGAGGGAACATGTGTGGTAGTCCAAGCTGGTGGAGCCTCTCGGCGCGGGGTGTTGGCAGGGGTGGCCATCTGCCACCCTGTACCTCTAAAGCATAAGGACCAGTTTGGGTTTAGGAAAGAAAGTGGCTCCACCATCAAAGGATACCCCGTGCACAAATATGGAGGAAATATTACTTGCTGGATCGTGAATGCTGTTCGCAGCTCCCACTGTAAAAAGTTAGGAAAGTTTGACAAAAGAATAAATAGACACGCAAAGCAAAAACGCATCAGAAAATCTTACTGCACACATGGTTGCAGTTTGCAGGTTTTAAATTCCTTACAGTGTCGCTTTTAAAAAATAATTTCCTAGCTTTTCTTTGACATAACATTTAATTATTTCTTCTTCTGTCCAATCAATCAATGTCAAACCTGTCAAAAAATGATCAATGTCAAACTTGGGGTTCGCTGGGCCCAGGGGAATCGCAGTGCTACGTATGAAGATCTATGGTTTTCTTGGGGATCGACAAAAATGACTGGCGTGACACACTGCCCCTAAAACAATGGGTACTGTACTATACTAGTAGTATTACTGCACTAGTACTATGAAATATCCAAAGTGAGATCATGCATGTGTATCAGGACGCCGCAGCTGCAGGTCGTTGACACCAACATTTCTCTTCAAAGTGAAAAAAGTTGGACCACTGAGGAGTTGTGGCTGCTTGTGGCCTTCCGTTTCCGTCATCTCACTGGAGATTAGCAAATTTGTCTTAATTTCCAGGGACCACAAAATTCTGTGCCACCTGGGTAGACCATCATTTACAGGCATGCACTCCACGTTGACATTTGTCTGCTAGCCACTGAATCGGGGGAAAAATGTATGTGCTACTTTAGCAATATAGTTCTATATATTCTGTAACCATCAATCTATACCTTGTTTTGAAAGTCATTTGGACTTATAAGAAGAGAAAGTAGTGCCACCGATGCTCGTGAACACTTGCATTTTGATTGTGTCTTTGTATCTATTTTTATATTGCACCCCATTCATTGAGGCTGATGACTGATAGGCTGCTTTGTTGGCAGTCAGCGTCCATCGTGTGATGCAACGACCTTGGGTCTGAGCGAGGGAGACGGGGCTCTAAATAAAGAGCAAGTTGCCACTGAGTCTAAGCACCTGTTCCTCAGGCGTGAGGTGACAACATTGAAGCAATGACAACATACAGATGAAGTACACAAATACTTTGTACCAAGGTGATTTGCTTTCATTTAAAAGCGGCAACAAGGGTTTTTTTTAAATTTTATCTTAAGTCAGTGTCAACTATACAACGTGAATGAATGAAAGGGTCAGCATTTCGATTTTTCTGAAGAATCACGACTAAATCAACATTGTTTGATATTATGATAGTACAGCAGCTTCAAACAACATATATATACATATATATATATATATACATATATATATAAACAAATTCTAGTTATACTGAAGAACAATCTGCTCTCTACATGAAATGAAATCATTTCCCAGCTTTACTTTAGTTTTCCTGATGCTTTCATGTCAATGAACGCGAGCGGCCAGAGGCATTACGTCTGCGCTTCCCATTGTTGTTAATGTCGTACCTCTGGAGCGCCCGGAGGGAATTCCTTCACATGTCCGCAGGGATTCAAAGATGAACCTTTGAACGAAAAACGTTTATGGGTCATACTCACCTCCGATGTGTGATGTATCTATGCAATTATTGATCACGTGGAAATTTCAGGAAGCCTAAATAGATTTTCTGCAAACTTGGTAGAAACCTCTACAGGGACTCAAGGATGAACTGAGAAAAATGGGGTGGCCAAAGGTCAACGTCACTCTCACTTAATATTAACCTGATACCTGTAGAACGCCTCGAGAGAATGTCTCCAAATTTGAATCCGAACGATGAACCGAGCAGATTTTGGTGGTCAAAGGTCAACATGGAGGGTCACTATCAACTCACGTGTGTAGGTGGACTGATGGACAGATGAACTGAGAGGGTTGCGGCGGTCTCAGGCCACGGTGACATACAACCGCAATGAAGTGCTTCTCATTTATTGCTTGTTGTGCTGTTATTTTGATTTTAAAATATTCTAACAGTCAAGCTGACCAATCGGATTGCTTGGCCAGAAGTACCTCTTGTATAATTATATTTTTAGCCGGGCTATAAACCTACCAAGAGCAGTTTTACTCTCATCTTTCTGAATGTTTTTGTGATTTTAATTCTGGTAATCAGTTTCATAATCCTGCACCACTGAGCACAATGGGCTAAGAGAAAAGGGGAGTTTTAACCAATGGTACCCTTGGTGTTCATGTCTGTTTTGAACTGGGAGGCAAGACTCAGGAATGAAGGCCTTCACTCATATCACATCGCTGCCCTCCCGCTTCTCTATTTCCACTCATATTTCCCTGACGGTCCATAAAGAGACAGCCATTTGAGAGGGTGCATTGATTTTTGGGCATATCTGGTGATAAAATGCGCTCCTCCGCCTGCAGCTCCTTTAACTACCCAATTTGAGGGCCCCTGATTTGGCAGGGCCATGCAGGAACTGTAAATAGAGCTGTGAATCAGAGGGGAGTAGGCAGGAAGAAGGGACAGCGTCTTTATTAAAGACACATGCAGACAGTTGGGGCAGAGATCAAGCCAATGTGGGCTCCCCTTACAGATTTCAAGCCTTGCTGCTGTCGGAGAAAAGATAAAATGCACACAAAAAGACAAAGACCAGACAGTAGAGTGCCCTGTAGTAATCAGCTACACGTAAGCTCATTTATATCTGTCCAAGCAGAGCTGTTCCTCTGCAAATACTTTACCAACAATAGTAAAAAATGTGCCATTTATGTTGAAAATTTGCCCTTCACATTGTGTTTGCTTAAAAGTTGAAAGTGCCCATATCTTACAGAGTTATTGAGCTGCAGATGAGAAAAGGCTGTTTCTCCAGAAACACTCCCCAGCTCGTGTCCTTTTCTGGCCATTAATGAAGCAGTGTCCCGGTCGCGCCACTTTATCATGATCTATGAATCTCTGATTTTGATGCAATAGAAAACCAATCACTTGCAGCGAGTCTCAAGGCAAAGCATTAGTCATCATGTCTTTGACACCACCTAAGAATTGGCTCATTCTTTTAAATTAAAAGCGCTCATTTGTAAATATACACTCGCAGACAAAAGAGACACACTCTCCTCTTATTTTGATGTATGAAAGAATAAAGCAACAGTGCTCAGGTGAATTAATGGTTGCTCACAATGCTGGAACACTCGGACTGCACCTGCGCAGGGAAATTGAAGGGGAGGGAGCAGATGATTGAGCACTTTGGTTTGAATCTGTTATTTGTAAAACCATGTTCTTTGTCAGGTTTATTTCTTAGACAGCAATCCAGAACATTAAGGCGCACATAAATGGCCAAATACAGTGAGCTGTCAATCATGTGCCAACATATCTCCTCTATTTCATTGTTCTGTCTTGTTTTTTGGCTAATATTTCATGTTTGTTGTCACCTGCTCAAATGAAGAACCCTACTGTGTTCTCCTTGTCTGATAGGGTCTGATCGTTATTGAGTATCAGGGATGTATCCCATAAACCCAAATTTTCTTGCTGTTTTCATTCCAAAAAAAAAAGGTGTCTGTATTCATCTTTGGCTGACATATACACGGTCACTTTTCACCAATCAAAATTGCAACCTTCAAATAAAAGGTCAGTGCTGTCAAAATTCTACGAGGGACAATATTTTGGATGTATTGTTTTTTTTGGGGGGGTAGAAATTTTACGACGACCTGAATAATCATCCCAACAAACTAAAACATTTATCTGAAGGTGTCACCTTCAGAATCTATTGCACTTTTTACCGCAACCGCAGTTAAAATCTGAGGTTAAAAAAAAAAATCTTTTTATACAATTCATCTTGTCACTACAGTTTATGTGTAGTCCGAGATCCAATATGGGAATATTTGCCATGGTTGTGTGCGTGGCCTTTTGAGAGGACAAGCACCAAACCTCAGGAGCCACGAATGTCACTTGTGTCAGTGAGACTGCCAACTATGGAAAAGGGAGTTTGACATTTTGAGAGATCACATTTGTAAATAGGGTATATACTCAATAGCAGGACCACACAGGAGGTGAGGGAAAATTCCAAGATATTTATCCCTAGCTTAGGTGGTGCAAAGGATCGCGGGAAGTTTGAACGGTTTGTATGAAGAGCGGGTGTAACCACAAACCACTCTGGCCTGCGGTCGAGGCTTCAGAGACGGTGCGGGTGAAAGGTAATGCTAGGTTGGTTCGACCATTCGCTTCACCTGTTATTAATCTGCCAGGGTATGGATAACGACATGACTTCTTGATAGTTTGGCTCTCGCGGTTTCACAGTTTCGGTCATTATTTCAAATGATTTATGTTCTTTAATTTAAAAAAAAAAAAAAAGCTGACACCTGACAGGAAATCATCAAAGTTGAGCAAATTATCAAATGTCTTTGTATTCCGTTTAAAGAGATATCACATACGAGAATTGCAATGATTTCAGGTTGCAGTTTTAGTAGTGGTGACCAATTTTGTTTACGCGATCTTCGGTTTGTGTGGAATATATTGGCTGAAACGCAATTTTGCACCCCAAGTGCGAATGCCTGTCAAACAAAGAGCGTCTGGCAACAAAGTCGAAGAGTTCAGAGAGAGCCGGTGATCAGAAACAGTCGGTAAAATGTATACACGAGGAATCAATCCAATGGGAAACTAAGGAATAAACACGAGGACTTACAAAGAGTAGCACTGGGGAAAACAAGGGTCGGCAAGAGGGATCCACTGCTGAAGTACGACAATTTGAAATTTAAAAAAAAAAGACAGAAAAAGGAAACGGCAAAGTTATAAATACACAAAAACTAGATAAGAAAGTACATTACCAGTGAAATAACTGAAAACGTTCGAAAGCAGAAGTCATAAACAATCCAGGCAGGACTGTGACAGGCCGTAAGTGAGGCGCTTTTCTTGGCTTATTGTCCCAGAGGTGAGCCAGCAGTCACCACACAGTCACAATCAGAAAACCTCACACTCAGAGGTGGAGCGGGGAAAAGACCATTTCCACCTGCTGACAATTATTCCCTACTGGCAAGACACTTTGCTAAATCCAATTCAGTGTCTCTGGGATAGCTGCGAGTTAATGTAACAGTGATCGTTGGAAGGGCTCATTACTGGCGTGGGGTGTCAGGAATGACGGTCCGTCTGAAAATGAAGGGACCGAGAAAGAGAGGGAAGGACGTCGATGGCAAACGTATAAGGTTGTGTCGCCGTACTGTACGAGGGAGTTGGGGAGTTAACGGCAGAATGCTAATCGGCCTCTGAGGCGCTGAGCTGCAGCAAATCAACTCCTCAGAGCGGATCATGGCCTGGGCTGACATTAAACCCCCTCCCCTTTCAAACACACATTCTCATCTTACTAGTCACTGGGGACGAGGAGGTGCTGAAGGAGAGATGGAAGGGGAAGTGAATGGATGAAAATGTGTGATTATGACTGTGTGCCTGTGTTTGACACAGTGATCCAAAACGTTAGCAGAAGAAGGATGAAGTGAGAGAGGTTGAAATAAGAAGAGAATCACAATCAAGGAACCGCAGAAAGTTGAAGGAGGAAAAGTTATGCTTGAAAGAAACTTTCCAATGTCCTGTTACAATCCAATCAGTTTAATTTATTGTACTGCAGGAATGACGTATTTTCTGTGGAAGCTCGTCACCATGGTTTTGCTCTTTCTAAAGCCGCTGGGATCTTTACACTGCATCCATCCATCCATCCATTTTATATCTATATCTATATAGATGTGTATATATATATATATATATATATATATATATATATATATATATATATATATACATACACGTTCAGGGTCGTGGAGGTGGGTGGAGCCTAATCCAGCTGACAATGGGCGAGAGGTGGGGTTCACCCTGGCTGGGTCGCCAGTCCATCGCAGGGCCATCGGGAGCAATTAGGGTTTCAGTGTCTTGCTCAAGGATAATTCGACATGGTCACCGGGGGAAGTGGGGATTGAACCAGCAGCCCTTCGTTTGCTAGACAGCAACTCAACTCTGCCTCCAAGCCGTGCCGCCCCACGACTCATTCCTCCACCACTTTATTCTTAACGCAAGTGTTAACTACAGCTGTGGAAGAATTTCAAACTCACAGAATTCCAAAAATATGCAAAAACAAAACTGTTCATTCGAGACCCTCAATCTTTCCCTCTGCCTTTTGCTTTTGTGGGAGGGACCAATTAAAGGCTGCAGTCACAATAAGCCAAAAATCAGTGAAGAATTTTTATTTTTTTTAACAGCTTTATCGATGAGTATCAAACTTACTATCAACCCTTGGAACAGTATCTCATCCAAAACGCATGAAAGGACTTTTTGTCGTGGTGGACGCAAGAAACCCCTGGTCCAACATAGTCAAAGAAGTCATGTTATTTTGTATTTTAAAACTTGGTTCTTGCAAGTATCCGCTGGTCTATTGAGGCGTTTCAAGTGGATTCAGAAATTAGTCCTGACTTAAGGACCTGTCCTCAGCTGATGTACTTAGGCCACCGCTGCTCCCATTGGCGTGAGGCAAGTACCCGTAGCAAGGAAGGCAAAATATTGGGTCTAAAGGCCTTACTTTTTCTGATCCAGGAGGCCTGTGGCCCTCCTCTGCCTCTCCTCTGATTGGCTAGTACATGGTGCCTTTGAGTGTGTGGAGTGAAATGGACAAGGGTAACGGCCAATCAGAAGAAGGGAAGGACGGCAAAGCAAAACACTGGTTTATTTTTGATGAGGGATTTTGAGACGATACAGCTTATTTTTGTGGCGTACCCCACAACTCAACTGTTGGTTGGGAAACATGGAGCTAAGCGGGCGTTTTTATGTTGAGCGAAGGAGGGGACATGGCAACAAAAAGATGGTGAGAAAAATAACCGAGGGCTAAAACCATCGCTCTGAACCCTTTAATCATCTCTGAACATCCCTTTTTACAGATTTAATGCTCCACTATCTTGACATAAACGTTAAAGGCTCAATGAGGCATGTAACTCAAGTAAATGGACTCATTTTTATATAGCGTCTTTCTACCTTAGCAGTATTCAAAGCACTTTAAAGTGTCATCTCATTCACCCATTCACACAGACACACACACACACACACACACACACACACACACACACACACACACACTGATGGTGGTCACCGGGGGGAAGTGAGGCTCGAACCAGCAACCCTTTGGTCAAGTGAAATCTGAACATTACGACTGCTCTATCATTCACAGGGTTTCATCCGCACACTTTTTTTTTTTTTTTTTTAAATAATAAAACAAGCAGGAAAGCAGAGCCTGAAATATTCCTCAACACACACTCATTTGCCAACAATCAAAGACAATGACACACAAACAAATTACCCTGCTCGGCTCTGTTCTTTTAGGAAGACGTTGCTTGCATCAGCATGCTGAGCCCACAGCATCTCTTTTCACCTGGGAGCTGTGTCGGACTACTGAGGTGTAGTAAGATACTACATGCTTCAGGGCACCCATGACCTTGGAGTCACGGCCATCAGAAACGGTATGTGTTTACGCGCGTGTGAGCGGAAGAGGGAGAAAAGACAAAGGGGGCAGTAAGAGGTTGTGTTTCTGTGGCTTCGCTAACAATGTTACATTGCAAACTTCTCTAACGAGCAAGTGAATCAGTTTTCGCGCCTCCACAGAATGACTGCTCTTACCCGTCAGGAGGCTCGCTGCCCTTTTCGAAAGCATAATCACATTCATGCGCCGTGTACTCTCCCCAGTAATGTGGCAGCTGAACATCTCTATGTAGCATTCAAGTGCTTTAAAAGTGGGGTTACTTTAAGAACAATGACATGAGGACGTTATTACATTAAGCACGCAGAAAGTCTCTTCAGACACTCGGTTCTCCATCAAGTGCTCGTGTAGTTTTAAAAGAAACACCACCAATTCAGCTGCGGTTTTTACTTTTCATCATTGCAACCTTTTCCAAAAAACATATGGTGACTTTTCAGAAATGCATCATCTTTTTTTTTTCTTTTTTTTTTAAATTTTGTCCTCAAATGGAGTAAAATCTGACTGCTGGATTGACCAAATAAACGGATTCACTAAGCCTCAGTGCTGGCAAATCTGGAATCAAATCTCTTACTCCCTTTCTTATCAGTAAAGAGCAAGCGAACTGAGTTTTTATTGCACCAACAACTCCTCCAACAGTCTTCGCCAGCAGACTCTGAGGTTCACGAGGTTGCGTTTTCCCACTGTAAATGTATCATGTGAACATCTAGAGTCTGGGGCAGAGGGGTCGGGGTGGTTCGGGAACGTTGGAGAGACTATGTCTCTCAGCTGGCCTGGGAACGCCTCGGGATCCCCCTTGAAGAACTGGACGAAGTAGCCGGGGAGAGGGATGTCGGGGTCTCTTTGCTTAGGCTGCTGCCCCCACGACCCAACCCCGGATAAGCGTAAGAGAATGGATGGATGGATGGATGGATGGATGGATGAGGGTAGGAGGGTTTTGGAGGCCGTTAAAAAAAAATGTGGCTCTCGTTTGTGTAGATTTATCTCCAGAAGCTCATAATAGGCATCAAAATGTAGCCACAAGCCTCTCTCTCTCTGCTTCTCTCCTTTTCTCCCTCTCCTTCTCGCTCGATGTATACATCTTACACTGCAAGACAAACTGCAGGCTGATTTTCTCCACAGCTTCTTAATTCTTAAGCATAAATTATCTTCCTTCAAGTGATTGTGTAAATGTGCTCAGCACTGCAAGCTCAAAGTAAACACACCAAAATCGCATTTAAAAAGCTTTATTTTTCACGCAAACAAACATTTTCTTGAGTTCGATTGCAAGCTGGATGGCCATAGTTCCAAGTCGGCATTTAGGACTTTGGATCTAAATGTGTTCCAGTGCGTGCACTCAAGAAAGAGTGGACTACCGCAGTGTTTGAGTACAACAAATACGTGTTGAGAAGCACCACAGTACCGAGTAAGAAGAGAGCTACATGAGAGTTCTGTCACGTAAAACTGGAAGAGAAGATTATTCGGTTTCAAGTATCTTTGCGTGTGGGCTGCCATCTTGGCGAAACATCAGGCGTGCTCTTTTTCAGAGAACTCGGGCTTGGTGCATCTCGCGATTCGTTCGGAATTGAGAGATGGTTCCATTGCACTTGAGTTCATGATTACAATGGGCATAGTGTTAACCCTTTGCTAATGTGAACGTGATTAAATACTTCAATCGTGCAGCTCCGCTAGTCTTTACAAATTCTATGAGATCAAAGGCATCAAATTCTGATTCTGTCATTTTGCAGGGACTAAGCCCAAAACAATTTATCCACCGTTTCACAGCTGCAACAATAACGCTGGAGCAGGCCACAGCGGAGCTGATGATGTATCGTTCTGCCCGAGGTGATTTCTTGGGATTGCGTATAAACAACACACTACTTTTTGAGGAAATTTCATGTGCCTGTACATTTTCAGTGAACCACACATCATTAGACTTCCATTATAGATAAATAGCGTGCTTGGGTTGAGCCGGATTGATTCCGATATGCAGAAAAGTGTCAAACTATCTCATTTTACGAATAAACAGTCCACTTAAGTGTGTTTCTGAAGACATTTCAGGTGAGAAATAGGCAATGTCATGCGGTCTCATCAACCCGACATATTGCCCTCTTTACAATTTTGGATGCTGGCAAAAGATTCTAGCAAACGAGGCACAATGCAGACTGAATCAGTGGTCATCACTGCAATAAATTCCAGAAGCGAAATAGTTTGGTTACTTTTTAGCTAAAAATGCCATATTTTACTGGTTAGATTTAAGTACAACAACAACGCTTGGATCATGGTTGTGATGAAAATTTAAAAAAAAAAGGAAATGATGAACAAAGGCTGATGACATCCCACCTTGTCGCTAAAAACACCTGGTCTTCAAGACGGCCCGTGAAAGGGACCTCGTTATGCTGCGAGGAAAAACATTGAGATCGAAAATATAGCCCTGATTCAGATTGTCGTCAGAAACACGGCAAAAAACTGAATGACTGGGTTCTTTTCTTCTTCTTTTTTTTTATTATAGCCCTCTGCACAATAAGTGATGTGCAAAAATCAAAAATTGTGTTGCAGTAACACTTGAAACAACTTCATGAACAGGCATGTTCTGATGCCAGTTGGTGGGACCAGGCTGTTTAACATGATACTTTGATCATTTGCAAAGTACCCTTTTACTTAGTGAACTAAATCTTCCTTTTTTTTTTCACTCTCTGCCTTCTCGACCATAATTCAACTGAAACACACTTGATACCATTTATATTTTAAGTTCCAGGAGTCAACACCATTCAGAAAGCTGCATGCAAATTGAATTTTCCTTTTGTTTATTTCTATGTATTTTTATTCCAACGTCATTCTTCTGACATCTTTACTTGAGGATTCACCTCCAAAAACACAAGTGATTGTAATAATAGCTTTGCCAAGTTTGTTGAGCATGCGAAGAAAGTAAATACATTTCCTCTGCACAGCATCATCAGTATGACTTTGACTACATGAATCAGCCTCCCTCCTTTCATTTTCTGTTTGCTGTTAAGAGGCTGTGTTGTAAGGCTCCACAGGCTCCCTGAATATAGTTTATGTTTTGTTACTCCCACACACACAAGAGCGGCGACTGTCTCCCATAAGATAGAGAGCAATCTGATATCTCGGCAAGCCTGCTTCATTTAAAATATGGTAAAGCCTTCTGCATTGCTTCTGAGAGATGCTCTCTGTCTTGTGTGTGTGTGTGTGTGTGTGTGTGTGTGTGTGTGTGTGTGTGTGTGTGTGCTCGCGCGCGCGTTGGTGTGTTTGTGCATGGGGGCATACGTGCACCGAAGACTCTGGGATGATGCATAGACTCTGACACTTTGACAGATGAACAGATTTAGAGTGCTCGAAGGACCCGGCCTGTTCAATATAGGCGAGAACAAGAGCATGTGTTTGTGTGTTTGTGTGTGTGCGTGCGCGCGCATGTGCAGCTGCTCGCTTAAATGTGACGTGAAATTTACTAAGCGTAATGTTCATGCTGCTTTTATTTGTGCTTACTGATACATAAAAGGGGCATAATTGTTGGATGTATGGATGTATCAGACGCATTTAATGATTGAGCAGTGAGGCCAGCGTAAGAGACACAACCCTCATTTCTACGGCTCTCTCTCTTTCAGCCCGAGAATTTTGCAAAAACCCCTTTTAACTGCTTTTACATTTGGAGGAAATTTTTTAAAAAAAAGTTTCTGTTCCTCGGCCACAGTTCTTAAAAGCCACAGCTCGTGATCTTTCAGTGGGTTGTGGGTTTCTCTCGTGCAGGGCTACACATCTGCAAAAATATCCACCCATCCATTTTCTTCTGCTTATCCTGTTCAGGGTTTCGGGGGGAGGGTGGAGCCTATCCCAGCAGCCTTCAGGCGAGAGGCGGGGTTCACCCTGGACAGGTCACCAGTCCATCACAGGGCCAACACATAGAGACAGACAACCATTCACACTCACAGTCACACCTACGGTCAATTTAGAGTATCAATCAGCCTCGTCCCCTCTTGATGTCTTTGGACTGTGGAAGGAAGCTGGAGTACCAGAGAGAACCCACACAGGAACAGGGAGAACATGCAGACTACACACAGAAAGATCCATGCTGGAGCTGGAATTCGAACCCGGAACCTTCTTGCTGTGAGGCGACAGTGCTGACCACAGCACCACCGTGCCGCCCTGGCTGGAGGATATCTGGCATGTCGGTGATTGAACAAAAGCTTGGAGGAGAGAGGAATGTTAAACACTCAGCAGATCCTCCCACTTTTGACAGTGACGTTTTCTTGGTTTGATTGTTTTACACTTCAGGGACTTTTTGAGGAAGCTTGAAACTGTGATGAACAATGAACATGTGATCTATTTTGTCTGGTCAAGCGAGTTTTACAGACGGTTATACGAGAGATCAAAGAAGCAATCAAGTGCATACGGCCGCCAAGGCAAAATGTTGGATTAATATTTGGATTTTGCATGAAGGAGCAGACTAATGCATGCAAATATCACTTCCTGCATCCACTAGGTGGAGTTAGAGAACACGCTTTAGATTATACGTACAGCACGGTGCAATTTTGATTGATGATTGATTTTTGCAACATTCAGCTTTCTCTCCGCAGCCACCAAGGTGGCATGATGACTATAACGGGGAATCTCATCGAGTGCGAAGTTTGGAAAAGATCTGACCATGGCAAGTTTAGTCAGAACAGCTTCCTGTTCTACGGCGAAACTGGCCACCCATCCACAATAACGCCATCAAACAAAAACGGACTCATCAAATTCCGAGGGCTTTTTGTGAACCGATAGGAGGATGACATCAAACTGTAGAAAAATTGATACTTCCTTGGGTCGTACTACCTCCATGTGCCAAGTTTGGTGAAAATCGGTATTATAGTTTTCATATGGTTCTCCTGACGGACGAACACCGTCGGCAGAGGTAATAATAACTTGTGCAACTTGATGGATGTTATTGGGTCATTTTATCTGTGCAGACACAAATTCATCTTTGATATGGTTTCACACACTGCCAGGGGTGATTGTCTGTCCCTGTGTTGCATTCCAAATATTCTTGCTTCTTGGTCACACATTTACAGAGGAAATCCGGATCAGCTCTGTTACCACTTTTACTTTTTTTTTTTTAATTCAGAAAATATTTCTTTTTCTCCGAACATTACCTCGTGAAACTTGTGAAGTCAAAAAGGATCAAATTCCTGCCACAGCCTGGCCGACTGCAGCTCCAGACGTAGATTAATTAGTGTCTGCCCAAAGATCACGAAACCATCAAATTCCTAAATCCTAGTGCAGGTGACACAGCGCCCCAGCACACACACTCCAAAAGAGGAATAATAAAATAGCTCTTGCATCAATGAGGCGTCATCTAGACTTTTATCCCCTGGCTATTGTGCTCCGGCCCCCGTACCCTCATCCGGACACAATGTTCTGCTGTCAAAAACTGCCGAACACAGACAAAACGCTCACTTTGTCTGCCTAAGCAAATAATTACTCCGATTAATTAGCCATGCTGTGGATAGCTGGAGGCGAATATTCCATTAAAAAGAGCTAAAACACAGCAGAAAATAGCTGTAGTGGAGCCAGTGGATGGTGCCACGCCAGGTGACCTTCTCCATCGTGGCCCGGGATGGGAGATGATGTATAGGGTGAGCTGTGTTTGGAGAGCAGGTGACAAAAAAAAAAAAAAAAAAAGGCCGTAAAAATGTCCTTTCACAAAGTTTTCATTTATGTATTACCTCACATGTTAGGTGGGAAGACTGTTAATGAGAGGCTATCTGAAGAAATAGCTGAAAGTTTTGAAGCTGCCTTATTCATATGCATATAAAATGTTTAATGCGAATGCGGCAAGTGAGCAGTTACGGAGGCATTTTAGTGTCTTTCGGCTCGTTGTTTTGATTTTACGGCCTGCAACTTTACAACGTTTCACCGCCATCCTCGCCCCAAACAACGAACTGTAGGAATATTCAGGTGAACATATGGAGCTAATGCTGCTTTGTGTCTGCTGGGTAATCTTAATAACTTGATAAGGTGTATTGTCAGCGCTGTGTTTACAGCTTATTGCAATGCCCACAAGTGGCTGAGTAAAAAAAAAAAAGAGAAAAAAAAAAGTATGTGGGTGTGAAAATAAGCCATCAAAAGCTGAACTTGGCTGAACCGCAGCTACAATGCGGTGCGTGTTTGTTGTTGCAAATGTTTGGGGGCCAAAATTGTGGCGAAGGGACCCTGATGACAACTATAAAGTTCCTGTAAAAGCCTACACCGGGCCACATACAGTATGTTTACCATACAACAGCTGGATGCTGTCCGCTTCTTGATGGCAGCCTTCGCCTGTGGCCCCCCCGGGGTCTAAAATCGCCACTGCTGATGGTAGAAAATGAAGTTAAAACGCACTGTGTTGTCAAAGAAGGCCACTTTAATTGTTTACCCAGGAGATTTATGGCATATTCCAAACAGTGTTGTGGTTTATCTCCCACATTACTGTCGCATGCCTTCTGTCCTCTGACTGGCAAGCCTCCTGCATGTAGTGCAAGTTCCTGCAATCTGCAAGTGACAGCGTGTCATCCGTGACAACGGTGCGTGCATTTCTCTTGTTATTTTTAGTCGCCGTCTCACATCAGGAATCTCATACGTGTAGTATTTTCCTCAAAAGCAGTTGCGGGAGTACATTTTAATTCAAGGACTGTGATCAATCATAATGTTGAAGTATCTGTACTTTACCGATCTTTTTGCCTTCCGAGGCCAACGTGACAACGCACATTCATGAGCCAATTAGAAGTACAAATACTCGTGTCAAAAAGACCAGGGTAGAAAAAGTACTCAATAAAAAGTAAAGAGGTACTGCTCTTCAAACGTACTCAAAACCATAACGTTAAAAAGTATTTGCTTCTTTTGTTTTCAGCTTTGTGTTTAAAAATAAAAGCCGATTGAGTTAAAAAAAAAAAAAAAATCCCATGACCATATGTTGGACAATGAGCAAGCTACCGTCTGTAAAATATAGTTCTCTTGTTGCTTTTATTAAATCTTTTATGTTGTTTTTTTTTTGTTCATCAGAACCAAAGTCAAAAGACTGTTTTTTTGTTGTTGTTGTTGTTGTTGTTTTTATTTTTTTAAATGTAAGGAGTAAAAAATACATAGAGATGTCTGTTTTATTTTAGGGAGTAAAAGGCTAGTAAAGAGCCAAGTAAAGCACAAATTCCTGACACATCTATATTAGTACAGCCTCAAAGTCATTACTTCCAATATCTGCTTTGAGGCGATTTTGTACCTTTTTTCTTTACTCCATTCTTAAGAAAATATCATACTTTTTCCACCGCTGCATTCGTTTGAACCCCCAGTTACTTTGAAGAAAAAGAATTTGGAAGAGAAAACGTGGAAAAAAAAAAAAACCTGAAGAAAACTGTGCGCTTTGAAATTTTTGATCCTGTCACATTTAAGCGGACAAGTTCACAGTAACACACACACACACACACACACACACACATAATCATTCACTCAACACTCAATTAAATGTGACCTTTAGAGGTCAAATTATCCATTATTGAAGGCCGCCTAGCACCAAAACACTTAGAACGTCTGCTTCTATTTTTGATAGCTTGGTAAACTACACTGCATCAAACGCCTATGTGACTTCGGTTGCTTTTACTGAAGTAAAGGAATGCTGTACCTCCTCTACTGCACAAAAGGCTGGAGCAGATTTCAGGGGCACAATGCATCAATACTTCAGGAATGTAATGCAGTGTCTAATTTCTTTTGTTCGAGCATCCCGTGTGTCTTCAACCTATCTGCAAGAAGAAGCTCCTCTTTATTTTATATCCTATCAAAATAAGAGGTGAATTATACATGCACCGACCATAAAAAGGATCAGAGTTTGAGCCCTCACACAGCGCTATCACTTTTAATGGGAGTTACAGCAAGCTCTTTGGGACTGAGAACTCCCCCTAGTGGATTCTACCGGAACATCAGTCATATTCACCCCTCAGGGATGCGTGTTCGCCCCTGAGTGCCGACACGTTTTGTAGCAAAAGTGAAGAGCTCTTCACTCAAATTCATGTGTGCATATGAGCCAGAGAGACAGAAGTAGAGTCTCTCTATCTTTGTGTAAATCTGTGTCTCAGCCCAGAAATGTCTCCTTTTGTGTGGACAGAGTGGGACTACAGTTCTCATTCGGGCTTGTGACTGAGCTAATTTAATTTCCAATTTACTTTTTCATTGTTCGGTTTGCACCATTTTCATTTTATGACTGCAGCTCACTAAATGGCTTCGACATTCCCACGTGCAGGATGTTGCATTCTGCCCCCTTGATTTCATTGTCAGGGAGCAATTTCTTTAGGTGAGGGGGCGCTTTTTTGGACTGCCCCGCATTAACTAGATAGTTATGGACCTTAATGGTTGTGGCGGACACACACGGCTGCAACCATCCTATCAAAAAATGTGATCAAATATGTAGACGTCCACTGAGAGAACCCCCTTGGTGCCACGTCAAGGGTGGTGGGGTAATGTAAGCAAATATATTCACTACAGTGAGATGCTTGGCAACACTCACCATGGTTGTGGCAAAGGTAATTTAGAGCTCTAACAGGTATGACAGAGCGAGGGGTGTGTGGGTGTATGTGTGTGTGTGCCTCCCCATTGGAAAGGTTAGACTCCCCTCGTTTAATGAACCATGGGGCAACATTTGGATTTGTATAGGTCACACATTGCATGCAATTGTAGCACAGGTGTCAATTTCTGCTATCGTGCTGTGTATCTGTGATAGGAAAACAGACTGATGTGAGTAAAATCCACCTCACAACTGGCTCTCCAGCTTTAGATTGGACCAGTGGGGCAAACCAAGGGCAGAATTGGTCTTTCAGCCCTTGTGAAGGGACCTTGTGAAAAGCAGATATGGCCCAACCCTACACCCACCGCCCACCTCCCCTCCCTCTCCGTTTCCTTCCCCCTGCTCTTGATCCATTAGATTGAGCGCTTCTTACACCCGCAGGAACCAGCGGAGGCCGTCTCGATAGCATCCGCCATCTATTTTATTTTTTCTTATTCTTATTTTTCAATTTAGCGGCTGGGGAAAGGTCAGGATTAGTTATCGACGTGGCTGTGTCTAAGCCAGAGACAGGGGAACCATAGCTGCTGCCATGGGTCCCCTAAAGCCATTTTCCTTCGTCCCAGCGGCGGCCGATTCTGTTCACAGGCGTGTGCGCGTCAGCACACACCACTGTGAAAGCAGCTGCGTATATAAATTTGCATATGCACTCAAAATTTGGGGTATTTATGTAAGAGAGTGTGAGGCTGTTGGGATTTGTTTCAGTTAGGTTTCTTGTCCCCTCACACAGTGTACAGTTCACACCCGTACAGAGTTGTATTTATATCGAAAGTGGTGAGAGCTGTCTGGAATTTCAAGCACTCAAAGTACATTTCCATTCAAGTGAACCAGAAATGTGCAGTTTTATTCTGACAGCTCACTCAGTGGCTTTAGTCGGTGCTTTCTTAGATCTCGAAGTCCACCAAACTAATTGTGCCCCACCCTCCTGCAGCATCCTACTTTCCTCTTTCACCATCTCCCATCCATTTCCAAACGAGCAGTGTTTCCCAGGCTGGTGTCTCGCAATCCCAGACCTGTGAAATGATGATAGAGGAGCATGAGCCCCTTACCCATCAGTCTTTATCGCTCACTTTTGCCCTCCCCCACTTCCTCTGCCACCACCACACCACTACCGCCACCTCCCCGTATGCTAGACTAAGCTCTTGTTGTGGTCACTCTGACGGTGACGGATGTTCCTGGTTGAGCAGGGCTGGAGACCCTCGCCCCAAAGCCATCACAGCCCTGGCCTCAACCTGCCGGCTGGGTCCCCCGAGCAAGGCCTCTGCAGGTTAGGGGTCAGAGAGTGATGGAGGGAAGCGTTAGCCACGGTGAGATAGGTAAGCATTGTTAGAGGAAGCAGATGAATACATGGAGGAGGAAGAAGTAGTTCTCAGCAGCCTGAGTTTCCTGTGTTACTCTATCAGAGTTTAAGCTGCTGGAGTGGTGTGATTCGCTTCATGTCATCAATTTATTCTGAGTAGTGCATTGCATTATTTAGATGATGCTTATCTTGCTCTCAGAATCGCTATCTCGTCGAGAGCGGCATAGAAAAGCATCCGTATCTGTTGTGCTCATCAAGGCGTCTCATTTATTAACTAAAAGAATTTTGAGGAGAGGAAGATATGCAAGAATGATTAGATGCTCCGAAATTTGATGCTATCTGTCAGCAATTGGTTTTCCTTCATCTCTCTGTACCCGCTAGATCTTTAAAAGACATTAGCCACATACTGTAAGAAATAAATCAAACAAATGGATTAGCAGAGCTAAATAGTTGTCAGGAGCCTCACAAGGCCTTATGAAGACGGATCTGGCTCTTATGGAGGCAATCAGGTATGGAACTTATCATAACAGAAATTAGGAGAGAGACCCATTTTTTATTCCACAACCCACGGCTATATTTCCATAAAAACTAATGGCCATGTATATTATTCAACCATACTGACTTATGTGCTAGCTTCCCTATATTTTAAGTGTGTGTGTGTGTGTGTGTGTGTATATATATATATATATATGTACAGAATATATATATAATGTTAAAATTGCCAAGATTAATGTGGTGCTGCATTTTGAGATAAGGTGGAGCAGGGTAATATGAGAAGATATGTCATTAATGCGCAATGCCCTTCGTACTTCTTGGCGCAGAAAAAGAGGAGATGGGAGTGGCAGTCTATGTCCGTACCCTCCTAGGCGTGCGCGCGCACATGCGCGCGCGTGGGGGGGGGGGGTGTATGAATAAATTTCCTGTATATTTCATCAAATCTGTGCTGTCTCCGCATCTGATCACCTGATGGATGTGCACAATGTCCACTGTCTGTCACAGTTGTCAGCTCTCCCTGAAATTCATGAAATTCATCGACCACGTATTTTTCATGATTTTAGAGGAGTAGACATCCTCAAGGCGAGGCTATACTGCAAGCGCTGCAACAAGTACTGAAATATTGTCCTTTACTCACAGTATTCAAGTCATACTTCACCAAATTTTGCCTTTCTAATACTGAAAAATCGGTGTGTTGAGCTTCCAAATGTTTTTTTTTTCACTTCGCTAAAGCTAAAGGCTAACGGTGGTTACACTGTAGCAACAAAGCAACAGGGAAACGACCCAAAACGTAGAAACTCTCAAGTGCATGATTCAAGCTCCTTAGCTTGAGGGAAATGGCAAACGATCCCTTCAAGTCTTTAATGGAAAGCTGGGAACAGGGATTGCAACCACTTCCAAAGTTGTTTTATATTAGTTTTTCCTCCAAATACAGTGATCGTCGCAGCAAAGTGATGGTTTTCTTTGAATTGACGGTACGTCTTTTCAGGCATTTGTAAGCGAGAAACGGACATGGTTCCTCAACCTCCCCTCAAGTCCCAGCGCTGTCGCCGAACGCTACGGAATTTGTTTTCGAGAGTTAAACTGCAAACGGTAAGACAGTTGGCATGTGAAAATGTCATCACTGTAAAACTTCCCCCCACGCGGAAATGGGAAAGAGAGGAGGAAGGGCGGGGGGCACAGCAAGCCAAAAGGCCATTAAAATCTGTGATCATTTATTTCCACTCCTTCGTCTAATCCATCTCTCTGGGGAATGGCTCTGTCCTTATCCACCCAAGGCTACCAATCTATTCTCCTGTCTGTCTCCATGCATCAGAATGAACCTGTGAAACAGTCAGACATGCTCTCTTCCTCTTTCACCCCTTCCTCTTCGTCTGTCCCTCTCTTGCTCAGCCGCCCCCCCCCTCCCTGATTTGTTTCTTTTTTATCTTTTCGTCCCACTCTTTTTCCTTTCCGTTTCTGATTGCGGTGTCTCTCTGTTTTCACCTTTTCATCTCCCTCAGCGCCTGCTCCTTCGTCCCTCGCGTCCCCCCTCCATTTCAGTGTCAAAAGCTCTACATGAAGCCAATTCAAATCATATCCAGGAAAAGAGGGAGCAACAACAGGACTTTGTCAATGCCAATTTGAGCCACGGTGAGCGTGCTGTATGTAAAGCCATGTATATTCCAGGTGGTTGTCTGATTGCATTTGGATTTGTGCAGATTGCAGGGCACTTGTAGCGAATGCACAAATTACATAGAAACAAGCGGCTGAGTCGTTTTCACGATGTACTTTAATTTATCTTCATGATTCGGCTCTTTTTTGGAGTTTTGTTTTTCTCAAAGAATACGCGCTTGTGAGGAAAGAGGCGGGGCCCCTTCCCTTTCCTAACCTTGTATTTTTTTTGGGGGGGGGGGGGGGGGTTGAGAATGAGGAGTCTGAAGCATGCAGCTCATCATTCACTGCCTCACTACTCATGAAAAGCCAGAGAATAAAATTAGTGCTTCAAACCAAGGTCCAATTCCCCATCAGGCCTGATTCCCAAGGTTAGCCACACCATTGCACTGTCACGTCAAGAAATAAAAATCTCCCATCTGCCTGCTCGCCCGACACAAACGCCTCTCGCTAACGACCAATACAAAGTCCCACTAAACATGGAGTGAATATTTATTGATCATTAATAACCTATGTGTAAACCGCTAGTGTCACCAACCAGGTGAATCAGATGATAGGGAATCACTCGCAGGGCATTAATATTGGATCAGACTTCCCCAAAGGTAGATAAATGGGCTCTAGTATCATGGACCCATGTGCATGTGGGACTGGCTGCCAGGAATCCCAGACGGAGAGGTCTGCAATCTGAGCCCATCCAAATTCCAGCGACATAATTGGTGTAATCGCGTGATGAATTGCAGCCATTTAGTATCCCCCCCCCCCCCCCCCGGTCTGCAAGCTTCAGCAATTTTCCTTTATAAAGGTATATATCCAGCTGAGATTGTCGGGCATCTTCTTATAGTTAGAGAGGAGCAGGGCAATGTTAAATATGTACAATCGAGCAAGTAATTAGATTAATAAGGTCTAAATGAACGCAGACCCAAAATCCCTCATCCTTTGAGAGTCTGGACTGGAACACATTACAGTATCTGTTCAAAGTTTAAATGGAGCTTGAAAAAAGTTCCTACTTTGCGGTTCCTCTGTTTCCAACCCCCCCCCCCCCCACCCCCCAACAGACTTGAATCCCTCCTGCTCATCTCTCTGTTCACCCGACTAAGAAAGAGATGTTCAGCTGAAGTAATAATGAAGTAAAACTTGTGAGGCTCTTTGAGGAGGAAAAAGAGATAAGCAGCGGTCCTATAGGATTACTCAACTCTATTCAATCGAGTACAGCACAAGTTTTAAATTTTCTTCGATTCTGGTCGTTCCACCGTGATAGATTACCTTCATTGCGAATTTTTATTGATTCAAATGTATAGACAGTCAATTGCCCCCAGTGAACACTCTCACAAAGAGGTTATTCCTTCCTGAATTCCTTCTTTGAGACTCCAGAACGTAGAAAGTGCCAGCCAAGTTTAAATAAGCCTGAAGGTAATGGTGACTTCCTGCAAAACACAAGGCAAAACTGCCCGAAAGCACCTTTTTGAATTTCATCACACATCACGCAGCATAATCCACATCTTGTTCATCTCGCCGTATGCTCAGCAATCCACAAACATTTTAGATTTGAGCAACTCACTCCATGCTGATTTGCACGCCAAACTGGAAGTGCTACAGTTTGTTTTTGGCTGTGTTTGCAGATTACTGAGCATACGGCCGGATTTAAAAAAAAAAAAAAGAAAAAAAAAAGACGTGTGTTGTATTGGATGATTCACTTGAGTTTTCAAATGGATGATTTTGGGCAGTTTTACTACTTTTTTCTTTTCTTTTCTTTTCTTTTTAGCCGTCAGTACAGTTAGCGTCAAGCTAACTCAACATACGTTGTTGTTTTTTCATTTTTTTGTCTATGTACAGCACTTTGAGTTCCATCTATGTATGAAAAGCGCTGTATGAATAAAGTTTTATGTGGCTGGCTCTTTCTGGTGTCACAATGCGATGCATCACTGAGCTTAACTTTGCACTGAACGAAAAGAATTGTTTATTTCCCTCTCGTCTCTCATTTTCCCTGTCCCCCTCTGTATGTTTATGAACGAGATGAATAAAGCCCCAGGGTAAACATTTTCAACTCATGCAAAGCATCCATGTTAGCGTGCAAACATTTTCTAATTAGCACTAAACACTAAATTAAGGTGTGGAATGATGGCAAAGTCATTAGTTTTACAAGCGAAATTTCAATTTGAAATCCAGTCTCCAAAAAATACAAAAAATGAAGCAGCCAACTCAAAAATATCATCAAAATGACAATCGAGTGTTCTCCTCACATGCAAGTGTTGGTCAGCTATTGAGAGCAGCACTTCTGATCAGACTGATTTAAAAAAAGAAAAGGAAAAAAAAAAGAAAGACTGAAATAGGTGAAATTTCATTATATCACCAAAAGTGGGAGTGTAATGAACCTTTTCACCTCCATTAAACCTGAAAATTGGTTGTCGAGCCTTTTATTCTCCAAACATCATAACTTGGTGCTGGAACTTTTGTAGCAGGGGAGACGGACTTTTATATCACTTTATATATTTTCATATGGATTGCACATTTTAATTTCAGTTATTTCTGCACTCTTGATTTGATGGTGCAAGCTGAAATTGGGGTTATAGTGTGGTCATATATATGAGCCCAGCATGAATTGTCTTTTGAAGATATATAGTTCCCCCCCCCCCCCCCCCCTCTAGAAGGCTGCCTCTGTCCTTTCGTGGTGAAAGAGTACAATGGGACAAATGCAGCTTTAGCGGGCTTTAGAAACATGAAAGTACTGTAGGAGAGCCCCAGCTCCTTGGGGGTCCCAGATTTTCTTCATGAATGCAAAACAATATAGCACAGGCATGAATGTGTGTGTGCGTGTGTGTGTGTGTGTGTGTGTGTGTGTGGCGTGGAGTAGGGGGTGCTATCATCAAAGGCACATCATACTTCAGCTCATTTCGCACCATTTTTCCTTCTTCTTCTTCTCTGACCTGACATGGATTAATTACAGCTCGGCACAATTTACACCCTGCTGCAACTGTGGCAAGTGAAATAAAGAGTGGCTGAAATGTGAGCCCAGTGACAGGGTGTTAGAATGCTGAATCGCCGTGTGCTGCACATGCCGCGCGCACCATTATTGCCTTTTGCAGGAGGCGCGTTTACGAGGCCGAACTCCCAGGTGAAGTCCTGGGTTTTAAAGTGACAAAACGCCCTCACTTAGATGACAACAGCTACAATATTTTAAGGACCACTCACTTTGACCTGTTTTTTTTTTTCTTGAACATTGTCTGAATTGATAATATCAGCCTTTTATTTTCAGGTAATTACAGCCCACTTCTGACGTTTCGTCAAAGTGTGAGGATGACGCCTCCACCCTGGCAACAGCTGCAGGTAGGAGGATTTCCATTTTTATCAAGGGGAGGCCTTCAGATTTTTTTTTTGGCATGAATCGGGATTCGACAGATGAACTAGGGGGCGGCACGGCTTGGAGGTAGTGTGGCCGTCTAGCAACTGAACGGTCTCTGGTTCGATCCTCACTTCCCCTGGTGACCATGTTGAAGTATCCTTGAGCAAGATACTGAGCGCCTAATTGATCCTGATGGCCCTGCGACGGGCTGGCGACCCGTCCAGGGTGAACTCCGCCTCTTGCCCTATGTCAGCTGTGACAGGCTCCAGCCCCCCCCCCCCCCCCGCGACCCTTAATGAATAAGAAAGAATAGATGGATGGATGAGCTGAAAAGTTTTTCGTGGTCAAAGATCAAGGTCACACATCGCGCAATGCAGTATTTCCAGTTTTTAATCAAATATGGGGCTGACATTCCATGTATTATACAATCAGACAAGAGCATGCAAAGTTTCTCCTTATAGAACATGCACTATGAGGCATTGGCAAGGCAGCATGAGCAGACAACGCAGCCGGAGCCAGCTTGGCGCTGCCAAGGAGGTGTCAGCAGCAACTGGCAAAGCGGGCACCCTGCCAATCTGCTCTGCCGATGAATGGTGCTTTTGTCAAAGGTGGCAGTGAGGACACTTGAGAGGGATGCAATTAACATCACCTAAATTTAGAACGTATGACCCATGCATCTGGCCTGGAAGAATAGCTGCCTGCTCTTTTCTTTTTCAGCTGAATACATTATTATTTAAGAGACTTTCAAAGCATGAATATGAAAGGGTTGTGCAGAGTTCCACATGTCAGAGGCCGCAGGGCGAGGGGTCCAAGCAGGTTAAATGGGTGGGAGCAAAGGAGACAAGGGTAGCCATGTTGGCTCAAAGTGACCGGTGGATCAATGCACTAAAAGGCAGAGCCAAAGGTCGGGCTGCTCAGTGGCAGCTTGGGGATTCACTGTGACAGGCAGCCAGAGAGGGGTGTGTGTGTGGGGGGGGGGGGGCACCACCTTTATGTGACCACACACTCTAGATGTTTAGACCACAGTCATAGAATGCTCTCTCAACATTTATTCATCTTAATAAGGAAGTGTGTCAGCATGTTAATCGAATCTACTGGCGACAGGACAACTCCCGCCATCCTTGAATATACTCAACATATTACCACGTTGTCGCAGAAAGGAAGCGTAAAAGAAATAGCCTCTCATCTCCCTACAAAGGCTACTTTGGCTGTGGGACAAATCTGTTGATATATTCGTCTGGACACCTGCTTTGAATACTGTTTCTGTTGAGTGGCATACTTGGCAGACCCTCACAGAGGCCGCAGCTTTCACAGCCAGCTAACTGACAAAAGAACATCCTGTTCACAGGCCCTAAAACCTCTTCTCGCAGTAAAAATCAGTTGTGTTTGGCATATACAGCCGTAATCTTTTCTCATTTATCTTGCCGTATATTTCAACCTTTGCACTAATGTTTCATCCGTCTCTCTCATTTCCCTTCCTTTCCGCCCTCATCTCTCCCTCATTTTCCTCCTTGAGCGGACTATAATATCAAAACTGCCACAACAATCCAACGGAATTGTAGAGTTTGTGAGGGATGCGGTGGTTTGTTTGGCAGTGGGACGCAGTTATCGCAAAGAAATACACAAGATGCTCAGCAAACTGAAGAGGGGAGTTCCCCTGCTGTGCATTCAAATTGCTCTGCTCTGTTTGACAGGCCACTGTTGAGATTCTCTCCAGTGTTAGACGGAAGATGCTGTTTATTTGTGTCCGCTCATTCACGGGATATCTTCGCCTTTCTCAGCGGCTTATCATCCTCTTCCTCAGTAGCGGCTCCCAAAACGTCTCACCCCTCATGTTACCCCCCTCTTGCCGTGTTTGTTCTTTATCATTGTGGTTCCAAACAGCTGGGAGAGGGCTTTATCAGTCGTATTTTTGCAAATGTTACACGGTTAATTTCGACGCACATTAATTTTAGTCTGGAAACTTTGCACGGAATTATTGCAAAAACTGCTTTCCGAAGAAAGCTTACACATCGCTGCGGGACGTTCATGCAGAGGGACTCGTTTTAGAAAGACCTCAATTTTAGCTGGTTTCCAACTACGAAATGTCTGAACAATAAAATCTGAGTGAGTGGATAGTTACCTAGCCGCAGATAAATAAGAAAACTTATTTTCGATCCAGCTGCACGGTGGTGCAGTGGTCAGCACTGTCGCCTCACAGCAAGAAGGTTCCGAGTTTGAGTCCCGGCTCGGGCGCGGGATCTTTCTGTGTGGAGTCTGCATGTTCTCCCTGTTCCTGTGTGGGTTCTCTCTGGTACTGGTCTCCATGTTCTCCCTGTTCCTGTGTGGGTTCTCTCTGGTACTCCAGCTTCCTCCCACAGTCCAAAGACATCAAGAGGGGACGAGGCTGATTGATACTCTAAATTGACCGTAGGTGTGACTGTGAGTGTGAATGGTTGTCTGTCTCTATGTGTTGGTCCTGTGATGGACTGGTGACCCGTCCAGGGTGAACCCCGCCTCTCGCCTGAAGGCTGCTGGGATAGGCTCCAGACCCCCCCCCCCCCTTTAACATGATAAGCGATAGAAAATGGATGGATGGATTTATAGCCATAGTGTTCATTTTGGCAGCCATTTTGAATGTAACGTTAACCTTTTGACAAAAAAAAATGCTCAGTGCTCATTGTAATCATTGTTACAACGTCCAAATATAAAAATATGAACTCACAGGCTTTAAACTTCATAGGGGAACAGAGCAGATCTGAAAAGCCAACTTGTTTTTAATGCTCCTCATGTTGTAATGGGACGACAGAACTACATATGAGCCAGACAAATGCGGGGAAATGTACATTTAACTGTCCACTCCCACCAAGAAGATTTTAACCCTGCCTTGTCTCATCACCGAAAACAAATGGACATTTCATCAGTTTCTATCATCAGAGATCTATTTTGAACTCGTCTCAGTCATGGGATAAACATTTCTCATCCAAGTCTTTGTTTGCAAAGTTAATAATGTGCATAGCTGTCATCGTGAAAATCGGCATTGTGACTCACCGCATTCCCTGGACCATATTTTTTGCATCACGTCGGTCTTTTAAACCTGACCATTTTGACTGATATCACAAGTAATGTGAAGTGCAAACTTTGAATGACTCGCTTTTCTTAAGCTGCGCGGCGTCATTCGGTCGTCTGAAAATGGGCTTTGTTTAACCCAAAAAAAGCACTCCGTCAAATTCATTCCCGCTGTTGTGAATAGTGCTGCACAAAGACAGAAACAACCCCCCCCCCCCCCTTTACACATGCAGCCTCGATTTTACCCAGGATCACTTGACGCCAAAAAAAAAGGCAAGAAAAATGACCAGCATGCTCTCCTTACTCCCCTGAGAAGTGAGTCCTACACACAGGGATGTGGCTATTACTTATCATCATCAAAAAGTGCTTGTTTGGTGATAATAAGGGCCTAGGATAGAAATCTCAGCTAAAGGGAGGGAGTGAGAGGGAAACTACCTGAAGTAGCAATGGAGGAATCCGTTCACTGCTTACTCAAGCATTTTCTGCTTCTCTGTAAAACGAAGGGCCAGCTCTAAGACCCGGCTTAGCCCAGACACAGAAGATAGGAAAAACTGTTATTAACCGTGGTTAGGAAGACTAAATAAGATAAAGAAAAACAGACAACAACTTCAAATGTGCTTACCACGCAAGAGGCTATCATCAGGGAAAGGGTAATAAAGCATTAGGCCGTAGCATCTTGTAAACATGAAAATAATATCACTGCAGATGAAGGACTGAAAGTAAAAAGCTTTAGAGTGAATTCTATCTCAACAAAAGGTGTGGGCACATTGCGAAAAGCAACATTTAGCCTCAAAGGGAAAGTCGCTGCACATACACTTGCATCTACATTTTTTTTTTCTCTGTCTGTGGGTAAGGTATATTTCGAGCTGGGAAAGCAGGACAGAGCACAATCCAACGTGAAACATCACTCATGTCGAGCTGTTGGGGAGAAAGTTCACGAAAGACATAAATTTCGGGGTCATATGTGAACAGTCCCAGCAGGGGTCACACTCAATGATCGCTCAATTGCGATGCAGGGCCCGTGGGCCTTATCTGTAAAAGTTCTTGACAACATGGTTTCGTCGCTTCCCTCTGCAAGCACTTCACGTTCCTTGTTTGTTTTATCTATCGCCATTCAGCTATTTGAGTTTGACACTAGGTTCATGACCACTTCAATTCACCTCCTGGTATCTGATGATTCTGTCGCTCATGCTCCTCTAATGTATTCCAAAGAGAGGGAGAGAGAGAGAGTGAAGGGGGGATACGTGCTGGGGAGGGGGGCACACGTCCCATCTGATTGCGACGTCTCGCTGATGAATCACGCCGCAGTGGACATCGGCTATATCAAATGGTGCTTTCCATCTCAACGTGTGATTAATCAGAAAAGGATTTTATTGTTAACACACTGCAGATCAGTGCGAGACTCGTTGAATAAAGTGTTTCTGTCGGATGATGAGAGGGAGACCTCAGTCTGATGGGGTGACGTGTCTGCAAAAAGCACCCTTTTTTCAGCGTTTAGCTTAATGTTTTGGGGTAAATTAAAGGTTGAGAGGTGAGGTTGGCTGGTTTAAAAAAAAAAAAAAAACAGGACAGGATAACAAAGACTTCTGTTGACAGACACTTCCTTCGCCAATGGTATTTTTCCATTTTGTTCAGATTTTTTTCCATTGGCCACAAGCGGTAAAGCTATACCTCGAGGACAGAGAGGATGAAAAATTGAGAGAATGAAATAAATATCTATTTAAAAATAGCCTCTCAGCATGGCAAGGAGAGATTTGAAGATATTATCCTCATAGGGTGCTGTGAGTGAGGCCGGGAGAAGGGAAGGCTGTCTACAGTGAAATATGAAAGGCACATACTCGCTGACAGCCTATGGCTTTTCCTGATACTGCCAACACCAGCCCACTGGAGTGATCCATAGACTCTTTGTGGAGACTTGTGACATAAATGCTGAGGGCTAGATGTTGAAGATCCTCAGCTCGCCACTGCCGCCCCGCCCTCCCTCATCATCCTTCGCCATCGCCTTGCCCGCCGCACGGGGGGAATTTGTTATGTTCCCTCTCGTACACCTGCCTCAGACATATCAGGATGGTGGACAGGGGGCAAGTAGACTGACTTGTCCTTGTCCCTTTTCAATTTGACAAGGCAAGCAGCCTTGGGGACTTTCCAGTCTATTTTCAAATTGACCATTTATAATCAGTTTTCTAAAGGAGAAAGGGAAGGGGTGGTGGAGACAGCCCTGTGTTGTTGTGGAGGGTATAGAGCTGGGGGTTGGGGGATGCTAATACAGCAGCATGTTGTCAGATGTGTCAGCAGGTAAGATGAATGAAGAATAGATAGTGGATGCATAAAAGGGAATGCACGGTAGGGAATTGACCTCTATTCAAAAAAGGAAAAGGAGGAAAGAGGGAAAGAAATGTGTATCCTGAAGCAAATAAACATATACAGCCTTGCTTTGAAATCTGCACTACCTCTCCATGAACCCAAAATGCAAGAGGAAGTTGTGCTGGAGGTGGTTAAACTCTTCTAAGAAGAAGAGGCATTCAATGTCCATTTTTGACGCCGACGTGGCTGCATATATCAGCACCTGCAAGGTCAGGCCGACTCGGGCGTGGTGAGGGCCCTAGCCCGGGAGGCGTTGCAGCATTCTGTCACATCGCTTGCTCCACCGCCACTACACGATGACATTTCCACAAGATGGGTCTTCTGAATTATGCGGCCCAATGGAAGGGTAAGAAGGAAAAGGAGGAGTGAGGGGGAGCTCATTTTCTGGGTGTCTGCTTTTGACCTGAAACCGCCACTTGTTTTCATCAGCGCCTTTTGTCACTTATGCAAAATGTTGTGCAGGGTAATAGGGGAGCAATCAAGCTAACCCGCTGCTCCGACTCGGCCCCCTCTCTCTCTTTAGGGTGAAACAACGCAGTGTCACCTCTGTGCAGGTCCCCATCTTCCCCAAATTAATCCCAATTTGGCCATAAAGCACAGGGCCGTCAAAAGGGGCAGGCAGCAGGTAATTGACATTCTCAGGTGCATGAGTTTTGTTTATGTACTAATGCTGAGCCAAGGCCTTTCACCGTGGATGACAGCAGACCCAGTTTGCATACACCACTTGATTCGGGAGCCCTGCATGAGTGACTGCTCAGCAGCCCGTGGCCCTGTGGCATTTCAGCAGAGGACATTTGAGTAAAGATTGCCTCAGGTGTCAAGTGGCTTGGAAGGTACAGGCAGCAGCTGGAGGTCGTTTGTCCATTGCATTGATTCCACAATGACCCCTCTCTCTAACTATTGATCCATTCCCCAAGACCCCAACACAATGCCCATGCCACACGAGGGAATTAGAGCTCAGGCATCAATGCGGTCTACCGTTAAACAAAAGACATTTTCAATAGGACATCACGCATCAGTATATAAAAAGGCAATGCGCTGGACACTTTCCTCTGAGGTCATTCCATGAGTCCATTTTGGTTATTGGGATTCCATGGATGTGGGGTGTGGGAGTTTATAAACACGAGAGAATGTCGAGTTTGAGGATTGACCGTAAGTCATTGCATATGGAAGGTGTGTGTGTGTGTGTGTGTGTGTGTGTGTGTGTGTGTGTGTGCTCGTGTGTTGATGGGTGCGGTGTTTGCACTCATATATGGAATACCCTTTCCTAAATGCTCTCCTAGGCAGATTTCCCGTGCCTTTCAACATGTCACCCAAGGCCATGAATCACCATTACGGCACCCACATTTTTACCTGGGCACCTCAAAGGCTTTTTCATTAGGGTAAAAGGAAGGCAGGCGCCGACGGGGGTTGTCAGGGGGGTCGGCTGTGTTTGTGGAAGGGGAGGGTCAGGGATTTGGGTTGGATGGGTTAATTACAATAACAATAGGGGCGGCCTAAAAAAATGTTTAAAAAAACTAAAAGAGCACCCGCTATGGCGGGGCTGAGCTGCTCTCATTTATTTCAATAAGGTAAATTGATTCCTATGTCCTCTGGTGCCATTTGCATTGCATCCATTTAGCATTTCACATCCCACTCTCCTCCCACCCTCTTCCACCTCCTCCCCCTCCATTCACTTCACGTGCGGAGGGCAAGACGACATCAGCGGGGACACATTGATCTTCTCGGACAGCGAAATCATAATATTTCACTCATAACAATCCACATCAAAGAAATCGTTTCGAAAAGAACGCTTGTTTTTACATTACTTATCACCGTCAGTCGGAGACTCAACTTTTATTTATTCATTTATTTTTTAGATATTACAAAGCAGCCCTAAAATTAGATTCTCTGCTTTTTCAGAGGAGAAGTTCTCAAGCTTGTTCTGTGATCCCCGGAGGCAAAAAAAAAAAGAAAAAGAAAAGAAAAGCTTGGGAAACAAGGCATAAAATAAGCCAAACTCAACCTTATCTCACATTATTATCGTGGAAGTTACCCAGACCTACCGGCAATTAACCCGAACAGAAGGCGTATTCTTCTCTTCTTACTTCTAGTTTTTACCGGCATTTTGAAGATGGAGTGTTTCTGCTGAAACTGTCTCACTTTAACTCTGGAAAAACAGGCACGCGGAACAGGAAATAGAAAAGTCAATTTGCCAGCAGTTTCTTGAAATGAAAATCAAGGTAAATTAAGGGATTATGATGTGTCTTTACAGTTGAGGTTGAACCTTTCAGTCAGCATAGTCTGACCTTTGACATCACACCGCCACTCAACAGAGGAGTGGCGATGGAGGTTTCATCATTTTTTTCCCTGCGACTCTCTGTTCTTAGATTCCAACAGTGTCACTCAATATTTGATCCCCTGTTTCTGAAGAGGCATTTCAAGCTACATGTGACAGTAACTCCCATAGTCTTCTGAATTTGAACCACATTTTTATGAGCGCTCGTTGCCATCCAACTTCACTCTGCCAACATGCCTCCAACTTTATTTTCGGTGCCATTCTGTGCAAGTGACAACTGATCCAATAGTGCTGGTATTGCCCACTGGCCTCTGACCCAGCCCCCAGACAACATAGCATCCATCTCACCTCCCTCACTGCCAGCCTCCCTGCCATGGACCCCTCTTGTCTGGCACACACACACACACGCACGCATTCCCAACCTACACTCCTGTCATCAGTCACCGTCAGGGCAGATAGCGGCGGCCGTCAGGCAGATGAGTGACGACTGGGCCTGTTACCTGTGTGCCTGCATCACAATGGGTCTGTGGGATAAGATAGAGAGACAAAAGATGCAACTCTACCACAGACACACACACACGCACACACACGCACCAGCTGATCTTTATTGTCTATTGTGCAATTAGCTGTCAACCAGCAACGTGTAAAGATGTGCTACACCGAGCCCAACCTAGAAACATGTACGGTAATTGAGTGTGAGGATACGTGTTCACCACAAAACATTTCAACCAACACAATTAGAGCAATATTCTGACACTCAGCGTTCATGCAAAATACCACCTGCATTGATCCAGAGTGGTCAAAATCAGGTTATAGTTTATCCATACAAGAGCATCTTTCAGCAATCACTTCATTAATCACTCTCCCAAAGGGCTCACACAGGACAAATGGCATTTAAATACACACTTAAAAAAAAAAAATGCATATAGGTATTTTTTTTGGCCAGTGTGGATATTTTAATAGAAATAGAAATTCTGCATGTATGCGACCGTCAACATTTGACCACCAAATTCTTCTCAGTTCACCCTTGATGTGATTGCACAGGGACCTTTGACTACCAAAATATTTCCAGTTCATCCTCAAATCCTACTTCCTACTTCGAGGAAATTCCATCAACGTAAAGATCTGCGTCGTTTAACGAGCTCACATCGATTTCCTGACGCGAGTCGAGCATCCTGCATTTGACTGGAATACCACTCGTTACCTGATTGTATCTCATGTCAAGTGGAAAGAGATACTTTTACTAGAAATCAGACTGGCATGATTTTCTGTTTTTGCAGTATAAGTCACAGTGCAGAGTGAAAATTGATACCAAAAGAAACCACATCCACCTCCTTGATTCAGCAATAAGCAAATCCTATTAATCCCTTTTAATTGGGCCTCATTCAAGCAAATCCTGACTGCTCGAGAACAATATGAAAATAAAATATAGATTTGAATGACTTCAAGGAGGCAGTAGGACTTTGCATATTAAACTCACTCCCCCCACCCCTGACACCTCTGTCTGCTGTTGTTGCAGGCCAGGAAGAGTATATTAACCATCGCAACCTTCTTTTGAAGGTTTACACAAGCAGGTGTCATACCCGTGCAGGCGTTTGACACCCTGGCGCACACACAGTGGAATATGCCACAGTATTTATAACAATAAGTCACCGCGAACGTATTGAAATGCACCAGCCATTTCACCGGCAGCCTTGAACTCTGGCTGATCTGCTATTTGTTACCTCGAGCGCTTGGCAAAACAAAACCGTCTACAGCCCAAACACTTGAAAAGGCTTATTGCTCATGTTGCCCACAAGTTCAACGCTGTCTGGCTGAAACAAACCATCACAGTTAAGCTTGCTCGACAACAAACTGAAAACGCCTTGATCCAATTAGAAACACGGGCTTATTTGCACAAGTATGAATACTTAAATTGGTCATACCAGCAGGTAATTATTAAATTCCCCTGTCCCGCCCGCCCTGCAGAACATTTGTGTTGCATCTGGAGCACAACAATTGAGTCACAGGTTTGGGCACCAAAGGATGACGATTATGGTAATCTAACAATGCCAAAGCTCCATTGTATGTCACAGACTTTTGTTACAAACTCATGACCTTATTAACCTTCTTAATCCTCAACTGGGTTCTCATGATAAGGGGCTTACAAACACACACAAACACTTTGATGTCCGGCAAACATTTTCGAAGCCGTACCCACCTGTTTTATCCACTACACCTTTGGTTCTCTGCATAATATCAGCAAAGACCCTGGAGTCATCCAAGACAATTAACGCTCTGTCTTAGATCAACAGCTGGGAAAAAAAGGGGGGGGAAAAAAGTGGATGGCGGCGTTTGGAGCAGAGGGCCCTCCCAGTGTGGGCACATGAGAAAGCAGGTCTGATTGGTATTAAGTGGTGAGATTAAAAAGCCATCTCATAGGTCAGGTCAGCTGGTGTTCATTTGAATGCATTACCAAGGTCCGAGGCTAGATAATTCTCTCATTAGCGCCACTCAAACCCTGAGTGACAACACGGGTGAGACGGGAGCATGTCGTACAACACTTAGAGTTAATTAGTCTGCGCACACTGTTGCTCTGCTCCTCATGCATCCTCGCTCTCCTCCTCCTCTTGAAAATAGCCTCAACCTAAAATGTCGGCAGTTAATCAAAGACGAGTTTTGCAGTTTTCCAAAGTAACCCCTTGGAATTACCTGCAGGTTTTTTTTTTTTTTAAACTTAAAAAAAAAGCCTAGTACCTAAACGTCATGCAAGATACACGTACCTCTACACTTGAAGAGGAATATTTGAAGGAAAATCCCATCTGTTTTCACATTGATTATCCAGTCTGTATACCGTGACCATTAACGCTTTTGGCAAAGGAAGAGGGTGACTGGTCTCCCTTTGCAAAATGTGATGCCAGAATTATGGTTTGCCTCTAGGCCCTCCGAGGGGTGCCAAGGAACCCCAGTGTGAGGGACCCTGGAGAGGTACTGGTGTGTGAGACATTCTGGAATTTGAGAAATGCAGTTGAGGATGCAAAAGCAAGTGCGTTGGAGGGCTGTCACCGTTGTATGTATTCTAACTGCCATGACAGTGAGCCTATCCCAGCTGACATTGGGCACGAGGCGGGCTTCACCCTGGACGGGAGTCCATCGAAGCGACCATCAGGACCAATTAGGGGCTCAGTATCTTGCTAAAGGACACTTCAACATGGTCACCGGGGGAAGTGTAGATCGAACCAGCAACCCTTCGGTTGCGAGACTGCAGCTCTACCTCCGAGCGACAAATATACAAGTTTATTTTAGAAAGCTTCTCTTACTCTCAAATTGAGAACATCTAACTACGTTTTCGCGACTGAACTACTTTATCTGCAGATGCTGCATTTCTTTGGCGCGACAAGCTAGCTTAGTTAGAGCAGGTTTATGCTAACATACGTGTTAGCTAGACAGTTTGAACTGAAGACAATAACATTTTCTAGCAAAGTCCAGCACACAGAACCATCATAATATATATCTGTTAGGACTACTAGTCCAAGTGAGTAGTTGGACCCAAAAAGGCTAACACCAAGCACAGAAACAAGGAGTCGACGAACAGACACCATAGGCCTACACCGTGGCGAGCGGGTAGGAAAAACAAACAAACTAACTCTACGGATAAGCTAACTATGGACGGAGCCACACTGGGAACGATACAAGAGCAAACCACACTACAAACACTGGGACTGAACAAAAACAAGGAAAATAGTACAAGGAAACTACGGCAAGGTACGTGATCTAGCAAAACGCGGACAAAATGGCTGGAAAGTCAGGCAACAACCAAGACAATCTGGAAGCGAGGCGATGCGGCCAAGCTGCTTAAGAGCAGGGAGAGTAATTAGGGAGATGAGCCTCAGGTGCGCAGTGGGCCTGCTGCACCGCCAGGCCACACCTCCATGGTGGAGACAGGAGGAAGACAAAAAAAACAAAACACGAAACAAAACACAAGCAATAATAAAATACACCTAAAAAGTCCAACTCATAACAATCTCCTTTTGTACTTCTTTTGCTAAATCCTAATTCCACAAGCTCTGCAAGTCTTCCGCCACCAGGTAACGGTCCCGGCGTTGAGGGTTGATAAAGTCTTGTCAGTAAAATTTTAAATTGGCTCATTTGTACTCCCCTTATGTACGAAAATAAAGACGTCCGTTTCAACTAACTGGAACAGCCTGTGATGGAAGTATTAAGGCAGTTATTACCTGGCTGACTGGCTTGCTGCGAGAGGCAACCAAGTTTCTGAAAACAACAAACCTCAGTGGAAAGAGAGGGGAAAGTTTGCACGAACTTTTTTTTTCAGTGTTTTTTCGTTTTTGTTTTTTCGAGCGGGGGACCGTTCAGTTTGGACTCTTTCCGTACGCCACGGGCCAGAGGTTGCTTCCGTATCTGAAAATGAGCAAAGATAATCCATGAATCTTAGATTGCAAAAGAACATTATGAAAGGCCAAGGTTAATGTGGAATCCGGCATGTGCTGTCTTCTCACCATTGCCAGACGGCTCAGACCCACAGGTACCCGTTGTCTGACAGCCTCTAAAGTTTCAGAGGAGATTTGGAGCAGATTAATTTTTCACTCTTTGTTGATGACATTGTGTTTGGATATTGGGAGCGTAAGGTCACATACACATCATTAGTCTCGCCGCTTGGATCCAGACTTGATAACTACACCGTCATCACGGTTATATTCACTTCACTTCTTAAGGTTCCATAAATTGTCTCTTTCGCTCTCTCGCTTACATCCGCTCACACTCCTACCACTGTTCCCATGAGACACAGCGCTCGGCTCATTTACCACCACACACACGCGCGGGGGTTCTCTCTCGGTACCACCGCTGGGCTTACCCACCACCCACACACACACACACCCTGAATACCAATTCCTGCATGTGCCCCCTATCACCACCCCCAACTGAGCGCACAGGGTTAGCTGAATATTCTAGGAGGTTTCAATTTTTCAGGCGGGTCTGCAAACCCCCCTCCCATCACGTGGCGCCATCACACTCGAGGGAGTTAGAATTTCGACAGTCGTTAGCAGGGTCATCTGCAGTCCCCCAGGGAGCGACTTAAAAGAAAAGATTTGAATTGCCTTTCTATCTTTTTATTCTTTTTTTTTTTCTTCTGCCCACTTTAGTCTCTGTATGGGTCTGTCATAATTCCACTTCCTGTCTTTGAGGCCGAGCAGTATTCATCCCCCCCTCCGTCTAGTCTGTGCCGCCACTTTCATCAATCAAAGGCGAGGTCTTCCAAAGCACTTCTCATAACTCCGATGTCACGCTTCTAACACCACTGTCAAAAGTGGTGACAGAGCTCCAAACCGCTGGTTACGCCACAGTCGGGCATTTATCCACTTGTATAATGTACTGTAGTGCTCACACAGGATCAAATGCGGGATGAGAGGAAAATGGCTTCTAGCTGAAAGAGGAAGAAGAGGAGAGGAGGAGGGGTTGAGTATGAGAAAACATTTCTTCTTCTAACTCTTTTGCACTAATATGAATTCCCAGCGAAATGTCTGGCGAAGTAGGTCAATGGGATTTAGAAGTTTGTGCTGTATTTTTGTTCTCCCTCTTCTCCTCATACTCTTGTGTCAATGGAAAATGAGCAATGCGATTAGGAAGGGGTGGGGGGTGAGTGAGTGTGCGTGCGCGGTGTGTGTGTGTGTGTGTGATGATGATGATGATGATGATGATGATGAGGGAGGAAAAGAAGAAAAAAAGACAGGCTGTGAGTGGTGGTTCAGGCCTCTCATAGGTCCCTCACCAGCTGACGGAGACAAGCAGACAAAGAAAGACAGAGAAGGAAAAGGGAGGAGAGAGAGATTTGTATCTAGAGGAAGGGAGTGGCTGATGTCTCTTTATCTTGATATTGAAGCAACAATCTAATTATACCATTTCTCCTGGGAATATGCATATGAGGGTAATCAGTAAATAGAAAAAGGTAATTATTTGCCAGAAGTCATACCCTTGGCACCTGTAAGCACCGCGCACCAGATAAAGATTTTTCATATAAGTCACAATGAACAGTTTATTAGCTATTAAATTATTTAGTTAATTTATAGTAATAATGAATTTCCCACTTATTGAATATTTCATAGTGCCTGACAAAATATAATGAGTTAACTTTGCTCTAACACAAATGGTGGAGGGGGAGCGGCGGCGGGGGGGGGGGGGGGGGGGGGTCTCTCTCTTGTTAATTTGCCAGAATGTTCCTTGGGGTAAAATCTCTGCCTGTGAATGTGATTGAATGTTACAATTAAACATACTAATTCATTGTCAAAAGCAACTTATCTGTACACATGATATATTCGCTGCCTAATTGGAAAGCGCATTTCGAAACCTCCCCTACATCACAATCTAATAAGAATACATTCGGACCGGCTGTGATGAATTGAATATTTGCGGTCGGGCTATTAAACAGACCGGAGGAGTGAATTATTTAAAGACTAATTAATGTTTTAAGCTTTTTCCAACCTGCAATATTTCTCAGTTCCACTTAAATTCAACTCATTTCAACAGTCAAGTGCGGAGGAACTCGCTGCTCGTTTCATTCAATCAATTCAGCAGCAGTGGTGCCTCTTTCAGCTACCTCTATCCGGTGATGGAGGAAGATGAAATCCATCAATACTGGGAGACAGTTGGTGGAATTACTAATCATCTCCTTGCTGGGAATTGAGGGAAACCATACGGTGCATTGATGAATCATGGAATCCAACCACACGTCCGCGATACAGGTAGGAAAACTTTTCTTTTTTCCCTTCTGAAGCCTCAGCCACCTTCTGTGTGTTTCACTTCAAACTTGGCGCACTGTCATTCCTCAGACATCGGGGTTGATACGAAACATTTAAGATATTAGTGTGAACTTCATCAGCGTTGAACTCGCGTGGTTCAACTTATGCCTTTTCAAAAGCAGCCCGGCAAAGAGAGGCGGTGGGATTATTCATGGCTCCACAAAAGGTGGGTATTCATCATAAGACAAAGGAGAATCTCGCTCGGCTTGACATAGATGGAGGAGGGCCACGGGGGTATTATTCACATCTGTAGAAAATAGTATGCACAGCCAACTGGTTGTCACGATACACCGTGTTTATTAATGCAAACAAAGTCTCACAACACAAGAATATAAATGACATTTTCTTGCACACCAGAGCATCAATATTGTGTTAAATCTTTGATGTATCGTGGTCAGGGGACTGTTTTAGTTGTTTTTTGGAACACAAAGGGGATGCATTTTATTAATCAAAGCAGCACAACATGGAACTCCAAAATTGAAGGAGTGAAATTCCAAAGTTGTAGTGTCCCTAAGTGACCACAAGATGGCACTGTAGGTTAAAACAAGCAGGAAACTCTCCTCTTGCGTTCTCGTTCTGTTCCCAGATGAGAGCAAACGTGAGGTTTATTCAGGCTTACAGAGCTGTTTATAAAAAGAGAAATCACATGAACACAAGTTGATGTGATTTCTCTTGATCACCTGACACAGCAGTTGTGTATGACTATGAAAAAGACCAAATAAATTGTGTCATGTGTGATTGAAATGACTTAGTATGTGAAACAAACAATAGAATCCGTGCAGCCAATTTATTCTTGTCCCCCCCCCCCCCCCCCCCCCGTTCATCTCCTTTATTCAGCTACTCATTATTAACAGTTCCATTTGTGCAAAACCTGCACGGCCGAATTTCACCCAAGTTTATAGAGGGGGCGTAGCATCGGTCAAGACAGGAGCCATAAAATCCTTGGGACAAATCCATTGAACACACTGAAAAACTGCATTTAAAAGAAAAAAAAAAGTTTGGCTGAGGTCGGCTTTGTGGAGGTATGCACACCTCTATTTCTTTTTATCATTTTTACTTTATTATTCTTTGATCAGGACTCCTTTTTCCCCATCTAATTAATTTTTCACATTGTCCACAGTCTTTAAAACCACCATTGCTCTTCCCTTTTCGTGTTTTAATTTTTTTTCAATTTCATTTTCTTCCAACCCTTTCGTCTCCACGACTATCAACTGCTCACCTGTCCACCCATGGATAACAGTTCATTCGTCTTTTTTTTATTTATTTATTTTTTAAATTTCCATATTTGTTAAAAAGCATTCTGTTGAGGATGGAACCGGAAGAGAGGCAAGGGTAGGACTTGGGTCTGTGCAAATTTAGAAGGAAATGGAATAAAACAATTACATGAACCACAGAATCTCCCCCATTTGATCAGGTACTTTATTCCCGTTTTGTCATCTTTTTTTTCTTTTTTTTTTAATCACAGTTGGAGCTTCAAAGAAATTCACCCACACACCAAAAAGCTAAAACTTAAATAAGTTCAGAAGAGGCTTTAAAAAAATAAAAAAAAAAGTACACTCCGCAACACCTTGACATTTGTAAAAAAAAAACAAAAAAAACACTGAAACCAAAGTATTGCAAAATGTATAAAAATGGAGAGACTTTTAAGTGTACAGGGAATTCTGGATGCACAGGTTGTTTCTCGTGGCTCATCTGGACTGAACATGTTTGTATTTGGAGACGATCCGTGCGTACTCCAGTCCGGAGCGGTACATGGCCCTGCTCAGCTTTGCATCCTCAAAATCCACATGAAATAATCCAAAACGAACACTGTAACCATCAGCCCACTCAAAATTGTCCAGCAGGGACCAGGCAAAAAATCCACGCACGTTGACCCCGTCCTCTTCGAGAGCTACGGAGAGGCAAACACAGTTGGAACACGTCAAGGACGTGCAATTTTACAAGACTGAATTAGAATGTGTTACACCGTGTGGGGTGAGATCTCAAAACCATATTTCCTTTGCAAAAGCACATACATTTGACAACTTCTAAACATTCCTGGATTAAAAAAAAAAAAAGAAGTACCCACTCTAACCAGGTGGTGGCACTAAAACACTTTTTTTTTTGCATGAATGATGCCATGAGTGGATAAAATCTGAGAAAATGCTGTGCTTTTATCAGGCAGGGCAGTTAGAAGGTATATGGATATATATATATATATATATATATATATACACACACACACACACACACACACACACAAACACACACAGTATATGTCATCCCCAGCTCAAGAAAAATCTGACATCACTCAGTTTTATTTCAACCATTTGATGCATGTCCCCACAAAACAAAAATCTTTGGCGACGACAGGACTGTACAGTTTTGACGAATTTGAAATGAAAAAAAAGAAAAAGAAAGTCACACTTAGTAGCGAGAGACGATGCTGCACTTTCTCACAATTCGACGGGACTGAACGTGGTTCAATCTGAAAAGAAAAGGTTTTATTTTTGCAAAAATAAATAAATAAATAAATAAAAGGCCGTTAGGGAAGTGCCGTTTTTTTTTTTTCTCTTTTACCTTTGCCCACCTCCGAGATGGTCTCCTCGTAAAACGCGGCGCGTTGAACATCCTCAATCTGCAGCTCTCCCACCTGAGAGAAGCCATTCTCCGTGATGTAGATCGCAGGGTTGTTGAAGGTGTCCTGCGAAGTCAAGGGGGTGAATATTATCATCAAACAAGTCATCTGAGCTGTCAGACATGGCGCGGCGAGACAGATTGGTCTACAGTGTGCCGTTTAGCTGCATTACAACCATGCCAGGCTCAAACTAATGGACTGTGACAAGTCACAACAGCAGGAAATTGCTTGTCTGCAAACACTTTTCAGGAAAGTAAGTGTTTCACTCAATGTGACAGCACTAATGAAGCATCAGTGTGTTTCTGTAGGTGTTAAAGGGGGTTCCTGCATAAATCAATAGCAGCAAAACTAAACAAATGTCAGAGTTGTTGATGGTGGTTTGTGCGCGGATCAGTCAGTTCTGGCTGATGCTTGGACGTGCAGCAAACATGCGAGCGAAATTTGACTGTCTGAGCCTCATTCATGAAAGGATTTTTTAAACCCTCAGTTTCGTCTTACAGACAGGAAGCCAAGCCTGTTGGCTGTTGATGTCTTGATTAAGGAGTTGCAAAGAGCCATCCGGCTTTGCTTACAACCTGTCAGACTAAACTGAGGGTGAAGAAAGGTGCCATAGTGTTGGAGCATTGCCTGAATACTACCTTGATGTATTTGAGAAGTTTCCTCAAACCGCTGGGCACCACAGCCAGCCAGGACACGCCACAAACGGGCCACGATGGATCCAACACTTCGGCTGCATTTCGATCACTCTTCATACACAACACCTGCCCACAAGCATCTACTTGTCGCGTGACTTTCCGAGAAGTGTAATAGTTCAACGCAAAGAAGTCTGCTGTCCCCAGAACAGCAGGTTCCTCTTTGGAGAAAGTAGGCAGTCTTGGGGCATCGATATACCCCAGAGTCTCACTTCGAGCATCAATGGCCGATCGCATATTTTCTGGGTAATCTCCCGTAACAAACACTGGCCAGGCGAACCATCCAAGAGTAAAAGCAAGGCAACGTTCAGTAGCTGTGATTTCCTCTGCACAACCGGTGTGTAGGGGCTCCAGCCAGTCACTGTTGATGGCCAAAGACACTGCACCTCTCTGCTTTGGCCTGTAGAGGGAGTCGTAGCTATGCCAAGCCATTGCATGAGCACGCAGCATGTTGTGGCCCACAAGGTAGACAGCAATTCCTGGCTCTTTTAAACCCGGAGCATGAATTCCGTCTTCATGACCCAGTTTGGCACACACGTACGGTTCATTGATGGTGATCCAAAGTTTGACACGGTCCCCAAATGTCTGGAAACAAAACTGAGCGTAGCTGTCAAAGATTGATGCGATACTGGGTGATTTCCAGCCGCCCTTGTCTTGGAGTGCTTGAGGCAGGTCAAAGTGGTAAAGCGTGACCATAGGTGACACATTAGAGGCCAGCAAACCATCAATCACCTTGTTGTAGTACTCTACACCTGGTGGAAAGAGAGTCACACCACAACCATACCAGTTTATTCCGATGTAGAAGGTCATTTAAGGATACTGCAAAAAAAAAAAAAAAAAAAAACCCAAAACCTTTCTGATTGACGTGCCGTGTGGTCCCATCAGGCAGGAGGCGAGCCCAGGAGAGAGACAGACGATAGTGTGTCAGTCCAAGCTGCTGGATGCACTCCAGGTCTTTGTCCCACAGCTCGTAGCTGTTACAGGCTACATCTCCATCCTGATCCCCATACACTCTGCCTTTCTGGTGACAAAATGTGTCCCAGATACTGGCTCCCTTGCCGTCTGCCTGCCAGCCACCTCAACATGAAAGTTGTTTAATTGCATGAAAGCATGTTGACATAGACGACAAATCTCTGTTTCGATTTTATGGGACTCATAAAGTGTCTGTGGGTTTCTCTGATTTGTAGCGTGAGGACACTCCAAGACATTTTCATTGTTCTTCTTCTATTGTGTCTTCATATTGCAGCTGTCAGTCCAATCTTACACGAAAAATCTCATGATTCTCAGCCATAACGTCTCTGACTGGAGGATATTCACCGGAAGTTGACACATTCATATGTACACTCGTGCAAATGAATACCCGTGTAACACAAAATCCTTGCAGTGAATACGACCTTCATTGAGACGTGTTGGTGTCTGTGTTTACCTACCTTCTATTTGATACGCAGCAGTTCCCGCGCCCCACGCAAAGTCACGTGGGAACATGTTTTACCTCGTGAGCTTGACTGTAATACTACTAACTTGCTTTTGAGTGTAGTATTTTAAACCGTCTGTCTTCACGCTTCTTGCGAGACGGAAACCAGGAACAAGTATGAACTGCGGCGTTTAGAGACCGAGGATAAAACTAGAAATGTTTTATTATACCTTCTTTTTTTGGTTTGTTGTGGTTCAGTTGTTGCTCTTTTAAGTGTGTTGAAACAAAATTTGGCAAATCGTGCAAGGATAAAGATTTGCATTCAACGAGCTTGACGGAAAGAGTCGCGTTCACAACCCGCTGTGTATACTTTTACGAGTAGCACTTGAAGGTAGCACTTCGGCCGTCGTCCTGCGTGATGGCGTCTTGATAAAAAGTATATATATTTATATTTTTCCCCCCACTGTTGTAGTTTTTGTAGTTGGTGGTTATTTTCCATTAAATATGATCTCAGGCTTTTTAATCCTGAGTTTAGTCTGACAGGCAGGCAATAAATACTCCTTGTAGAAATGTTCCTCTGTTATTGCAAAATTTGAGGTGTAGGATATTGTAATTATTTCTTAAACAGTTACGAGATGTTGAAAAATGAAATAAATATGCATTATAATTTAATTTTAGGCAGAATTTCTGTCTTCAAAATTTATGATGGGACTGAAAATGAGGGTTGTTTTTTTTTAGACTATAAACTATCTTCCTTTTATAACTTGTAAGCAGGCAATTGTTGTCAATGAACCTCAAGCCTGAAAACAGATAGAGGAGTGGAGGTGAAAGCTTTGTAGCCTGAGGGCAAATGTTCAATGTCCCACAATACAATGCTTTCCTTTGGCCTAAGTGACTCAGTCGACCTGGTCATAACAAAGAAAACTGATTATACACCAAAGGGCAAATCCTTATCTGCCAAATGTCCCCTTTCACAGCTACTGAGATACCATGAATACGAAGACTTCATCCTCCATAATCACAATGTGTTTATAACTAAGACTGCTATGTCGAAAATACAAAAACTCCTTCTGTATTAACGACAGTTTAGAGAGAAATTATGGTATCATTGGAATATCATCATATGTGCACGGAGGAGTAAGACTTTATTTAATGTAGTTGGAATAAATCCGCGTATGTGTACGACAGCGTTTTAATTATTCAAAAATTACCGAAGGATTTGAAGTCAAACAACCTATATTATTGGGTAAATGGCATATAAAAGTAGATATATATATAGTATGCGTAAAGTAAAAAATTAAATTTACTACGTCCGCTTCAGGCGATGATATCTGTATTGCTGTGTTAGTGGGCTCTTATTTTGGAAAATGGGCAGGAAGTGCTCTGTGTCTCGACAGACTTTACCATTGTGGAGAGCGGGGCAGGACCATGGGAAGAACTAGGACTTCTGAATGGACTAACTCGACTTGAATACTTTCCCAAAACCCCAGAGGGAGTAAAAGAGACACCACAAGTACTTCTAATCCTCCTCGTGAAGTAGTACAGCGTAATTTACTCTCTACTTAAAATACTTTGGTCTGTGAAAGGCTCTTGTTGCGCCTGTTGCTCCATTTTTTCCTCCCCCCAAGTGATTTCCTGTTGGAAAAAAAAAAGAGAGGAGGGACGTTTATTCGCTCCTGTTTGGCTCTGCATAGTTCTGGAGAAGCTAAGTGGGTGTTTCAAAAAGATTTTGGCCCGAAGTTGGTG
The DNA here is from genome assembly GCF_037954235.1 of Aulostomus chinensis. Taxonomy (NCBI): domain Eukaryota; kingdom Metazoa; phylum Chordata; class Actinopteri; order Syngnathiformes; family Aulostomidae; genus Aulostomus; species Aulostomus chinensis. The sequence continues at coordinate 9,780,191 of NC_141343.1, read as the reverse complement.
CGGATAACCTGGGATGACTAGAGCCGCCTCCCGTGGAAAAGACAACCCGGACTTGGACCCACGCTATGGGCAACAAAGAAAACCCTCTCAACAACTGGGCAAGTTTTTGAGCAACCAGCGTCGGGTGTTGTGGTTTTTCAATGTTGCAGACTTTTGAGTGCGACGCCAGAATGGAAAGGGAATTATAAATTTGGCTAACAAAGGACACCTCTGTCGGGTGGATACCGCCGAGCAAATGGAAACCCTGCGAGAAATGGAGGAGGAAGCTTCACTTCAGCCAAACAAGCGACTGGCTAATGTCTTCTTTTTGTCTGTAACGAGGCATTCGAGCTTCCAGGCGGCCTTTTTATAATACTCATCATAAACTACCCACCCGCCTCGCTGAATTCATTATTTTCCTCGCCATCTCTGCAGTGTTTTTTTTTTTTTTTAATTCCTCTCCGTGAAAGATGAATGTGAATTTGCTGCAGTTGTTGGTTTTGCTGCAGCTCGGCGGCGGCGGCGGCGGTGGCTCGGCGGCATCATCTGATTGCAAATCATATGATGAACGCTCGAAAAGCACGGGGAAAAGCCTGCCGTCCGACCGTAAAGTGGTGTGCAGCAACATGGAGCTCCATCAGGTGTTACCCCCGGACTCCTTCCCCAACAGGACAGTCACACTGTGAGTAGTCATCCTTATTTCCTGCAGTAATTGAACACAACGCTTAGGTTTACGCTCGATAAATCAGGGATTCACGATATCCCACCTCATCCGAACCAAAACACTATTTTTTACATGATTTTTACAGTTTGAATAGGCTGAAAAACGTGAATCTGGGCAAATATTATCACCTTATTCTTCCATATCAACACTGTAGTACTGAAGTGACTGTGACTATGCCAACAGGCTAAATTCAAAAGATGACAAAACTTTACGGAAGCCATTCAAACGAGAGAAAGATAACACTTAGGCCTTATCACAATATACTGACATCCACAATCCAACAGGATATCAAGTCTGGTATCACTAAATTGATGTAATACCAATGTATTTCCCATGCCCTACATGTAAACACAATGGAATTGGAAAACAACACTTTCCCTTGTTTCCAAATCAGTGAGAAAAGCCTATAAATCACGTGTACCACGTTTTACACTGCTGAGACTATGGAGGTACATACATTATTGTATCCCTCTGTTACACAATGTCTGATTGCTCTCAGTTTAATATGCACTCGCAGTATTCCTGGTGCAGTTTTGCAAATGCGGGAAGGTGAAAAAATGTCATTTTAAATCAAATATTGTGGTCCCGTCTCCACTTTTTTATTCTGTATGTCGAAAAACACATCAACACTGACACAGATGCCAACAAAAAATTCCACCGTGTGCATTTGTAATCTGTTTAAGTCTCTCTTCTTTGGCGAATTATATCGTTATATCAGTCAAAATAATCATTTTTGGATATTTTGCCCAACTCATGCGGTCCTCCTTTCAATATGAGGACTTTTGTTATAGCTTTGTGGCTTAAGTTTTGTTTCCAGTGGATTGAGTCCTGTTGACTTAACAGCTGTTGTTAACCTTCACAAGAGAAATATGGCACAAGCAGCTCAATGAAGTTACATTTGTTTCCTTTTCAGTCGTATATCAGTTTATATAAGCCTCGGTATTTTAACAGTAACCGGCTGTCAGCCTGTACTGTCGTGATTTATACACACAGGAAGATGTTTTGGCAACTCAATCAGCACTGACATATGAGACAATTGCTTTACACGAACCACAGATCCGAGCTGGATTAAAAGCGACGCTGTTACTGGGCTTCATGAGATTCTTTTTAATGACAGTATATATGGGTGATGTCCAACCACTCGTCTCGAGTACCTTGGTGTACCTCCTTTGGTGTTTTAAGAGGACGACAAGTGTACTTGTTCGAACAGGATGTACATGTAAAATTTAATAAAGCTTCTGAGAACAGATTGTAAAACTTCGCCCCGTGTTTGGTTTAGTGTTTGACAGACTACAAACCAAGCAAAAAGACACCAGTTGAAAGTTGTGTATCCAGAGCACTTGTGCTTTGTGGTGGTGGTGAGTGATGGGAGAAATCTGAGCGCACCAGGTCAGGGAGCGGGACTAGAGGGAACTGAATAGACTCCAGAGAGGGAAAGAAAGGGAGAGGATCTGCTGCTGCATTCTCACTTATAAGTGCATCTCTGTGACTCACTAAAATGATTAAATGGGTTTCGTTTTGAAAATTTTCTTCACAGTTTTGTGCCTGCGGGCATGTTGGCGTGAAGTCATTTCAGGACAATGTGACATTTGGGTTTTATGCCAGAATGGTTTTATTTTTGTCAAACTTGCATCCCCACAAGCTGCATAAAAGCGCGAGTGCTGTCTGTGATTTCACTCATTCTAAAGAACATTAACTTTCATTTTGTCTGTTAGTGGTGCCAAGAAAATCTGAATGAGGCAAGTGTGGTGAACCCCCACACATGGCAACAATTGGACTTGGTGATAGCCAAGTAAATGTGACCCAAAACGTGCTTTCATGATTGAGCAAAACATAGCAAAGTTACAAGAGAGGTTGGAAAGTAAAAGCCTCTTTGTTTTAAAAAGTCGTCATATTTCAGGGGAGACGTTGAAGGTCCTCCCAGACTTTGCATTATTTGCACCATCAACAAATAAATAGATGGGAGTTCTTCACACACAAAAAAAAAAAAAATGGCATAAACACAAACACATGCTTACGGAAAGAAAGATTTTGTTATGTAAAAAATGAAAGGTTATTGGGACAGTGCAGTTACAATTGACGCATTTAGATAATAATGGTGTGGTTTTCATAGGGATCGGTACCAAAAAAAAGTTTTCCCAAGTCAGTAGAATACCATTTACAGGCTGGTATATCTCGACGGAACCACAGTTCTCCATCCTGAGTTGTATTTTTGACACATTTTGCCCGTAATGCAGTCTGAATTGAGCTATAGGCCAGTGGTTCCCAACCTTGTTTTTGTTTTTCCTGTGTTGCAGTTTATTTCTTTATTTATGTAAAAAGTTAGTACATTTTCATCATCCAAAAAGTTGAAATGTTTTATTAGTCCGACTACAATGCAACAGCTGAATTTGTACTTTTCAGAGTTGGGTTAAAACATCTAGACCATGCAGTTGGGGATTCCTCCAACATGTTCATTTGGTTGGTGTGGGGTTCCGTGCATGCTCTGTAAATTCCACTCCGGTGTCTGGAATTGGAACAGTTAAGGGGGACATCATCATCGTAGGTGAAAGTACAGCAGAAACAACGCATGAGGTGAACTCAATGCTTTCTCAGCTGAAGAAGCGGTCGGTTTTTCAGGGCGAGACGTTCGGTTCTCGTCCAGCATTCAGACGACAATTTTTACTGGTGTGTAACCAAATAAGGAGAACTAGAAGAAAGTCACCAACTCTCAAGGTACCTCCACCGACTGTTCTTTCGGTGGACGTGATTTTTTGAATAAATCGATTGTTCCCCTCGTCGTGCATACTGGGACAACTCAGTGACCTAATGGGTCTGTAACTATAGCTTGACTGTTTCCGGATAAGTAACCCAACTGACTGACAACTATGAATTGAAAAAAAAAAAAACCCCAAAAAACTCTTACCACTACCTGCTCCTTTTATTTGGACATTACCTGCACAGTACATGAGCAGTTTCGTAGCTAAGCACCTCTTATTTTACCAGACTTGAATAGAATGCAGAATGAGCTCACCCTGTGATTGATTATATGGAGTTATTCAGTGCTGTTCAGCTCTGAATGCCTCTCTGTGGGGAACAAAATGAGTGATGCATTCCCCGCATTTGTGCACTCCAAATGATACCGCATGCCTTAGTAATCCGAGAGGAAATGACACAAATGTGTTTACAGCTGGCCGGTCCTCCGATGTAGCACTTTGTTACAACACAAATAACCTTTGACTGACATGCTAGGATACATCTCGAGCGCGGTATGTGTGGGTGACGATACCCTCGCAGACAACCAACTGTACTTAAGCTTCCTATAGTCGCCCAGCTCGTATCTCTTTACAGGGCTTGTTAAGTGTAATCAGGATCCATTCACATGAGCACCTGGGTTGGCCAGTTCAAATAAGCGCACCTGGTTTTTGGCCGATTCAGAGCAGCGCAGGATTAATGACAGGAAGAAAGCAGGGATTTCCTCCCTCGCGGCTGGAAAGCCAGCTCAGTTTTTGATGACACATTTGAGTGCAGTAACTGTCTTTATTCACAGCAGCACACACCAGCACTTACATCTGGCTTCCCTTTTAGTTCAGACCTGCTGTGTGCTCTCTCTTTGGATTTCAGATCTTCAGAATCTTATGATAGGAAACACTTCAGGATGCTTGATCAGCTCCAGCATCAATCATCATTTGTTTGTCATCCCCAGCTCCAAAGCTACCACGTCAGACCTTTTTTGAAGTGCTTTTATATTTAGAACACAGGTGCCTGCTGTCATGCATGTCCTCAGAGGATTTGTTTTTGTTGCTTTCCAGGCAGCCATCGGTCTAAAGGAATGCCCCTATGTTTTTCAAAGTGGTTCAGTTCGTGTTTGCCGAAGAATTCCCAAAAGCAAGGCACTGACAGCTGCACATTTTAGTCAGTTTGCAGCCTTTCATTTCAAAGACCTGTTGAGCTTTGGCTTTGCCAAGTTGCCTCAAGTCTCAGTTAATCCCAGACAAGCAATTCAGCAGAGTGTTCACAGAAGAGTTCATCTGATGTCTTCATTTACTGCTCACCTGCCTTTCGCCTGGTGTTTCCATAGACTTAACTTTTCTGCGCCCCAGTTGGATGTGTAAAGAGGAAATACTGACAGTAGAAGAAGAAGCCTGTTTTGGAAGTGCTTTAACACAGTTGTGGGTCTTTTCCACACAAGAAATTACCTTTTTAAATATGAAGAGTTTGAGGATTGCCTGGTTGTTTAAAAAAAAGAAGAAGAGAGATTTGTTCCACATAGTGGTCCCAATGTCGAGAGGACAGTTCATAATCTATCATTTCTTCCCATTATTCTACGCGTTATACGCATCTTTCCAACATTTTCCGCGATACATGACACTGTATTTTTCTCCTCAGACAGGTGCCAACTTGTCTATTGTGTAGATGTAAATTAGCTTTTTGTATGTTTTTGAATGTGCCCTTTCTTTACAGCTTTCCCTAACACAAATCATTTAAGGTGTTATCCCAGTGACATGCTGCCTGTTCGTAAAATTAAACCAGGGAATTTTTATGCCTGGATTATTTATAAAAGAAAAAAAAGAAAAAAGAAGAAGATGTAATTGGTTTCCCGCATTTTCTTCAGACATCAACCAGTTTTATCGCAGACGCCTTTGTCTTTGATTCTGACTGTTCATCTGATCACAAGCCGAAAAGCTCGAGTAGGTTTAATTTTCGTATGATACGCTCGTGTGTGACGTCCACGTAAACACATCAGTGACAAACATGGAAATAATGTCTGCATTTATTTGCATATCGTGAGATCAAGTCATGAGTCCAGTTGTTTTTCATGTCCAGAGGGAATTCAGCATCTGCCTTTGTTCAGATCCCGCTACTCAAACTCCAATTTTCATCGAAGATTTTATTGTCGCTGGATGCTGCCTCCTTACCTTTTGTGGTCACTTCCATGTTTCAGTTCGCTACATTCAGAGGAAGTTACTCCAGGCAGGTTTTATTAGCTCAAGTGGAGCCTGACACTCACTTGAAAACTCTGTAAGAGTTGGGAGTTTGTAGCCTAAAAACCTCCCGAGCATAAATAATGTGTTGGGAGAACAGTTGGGGGTTTACATAGTGGCTTACGTTGGGGCTTACGTTGGGGCTTATGTAGTGGCGAGTTCATCTCTGGTTAACATTGCGCCTTTAGCTAAAGCAGCGGGCTTTCGAAGGTGTATATTCCTCAGCGAAAAAGTACCTGGGCCTCTCTTCAAAAGTGTCAAATTTACTTGCGCTGAAGGCGAGATGAAATGAGGGCCCCGTGCATTTTATCTTCTTCTCTATGACTCACAGTGGAAATTCTGGTTTCAAGAGACGGCTTTTCATAAATGTCACCGAGATTTACAACATCTGTATCATGGGACAGGATGTGAGATTTGCTCGGATCCCCCTGCAGCTTGTTCCTGGCTTGTTCTCAAGCAGTTCTTATCTATGCATCAAGATAAGGGAGACTCCCCTCCTCCTGCATTTGAGGCCGAGCCCAAAGAAATTCCATAGACTGTTATTGAGTCTGGCGTCCTCGGGCCACCATCCGGAGACAGACGGTAAGGAAGCAGCCCGTCTAGCTATTCATGTCCTGAGGGTGTTGGAGATAGTCACCGGTAAATGGCCATGATCTCCAGGAAGATTCAAGGCCCCTACACATGCAAAAAAAATGCTTCAATACTCCATTAAAAAAAACAAACTCTAATTAAATATTATCTTTCCACATGACAAGAGGGAAAATGGCTTACATGTGTTCTAGTTGAGGCAGTGTTTTGTCTTTCTCTGTGAGACTAAGAGTTTAAAAAGACACTGGTTTACAGCAAAAGCGGTTTCCAGCACGCCGCAGGTCACACCTCTGTCATGGGGAAGAGGGAGGGGCTCATGAAGCAGGGATTGAAAGAGTATGAGAAAAGGCCTCATGGCCTTCTTTGACAGATTTATTTTGATGACTCACAAGGTTAGATTTGTGTTTTTATTCAGCTGGACTTGCATTTTTTCCCCCAAACTATTCTGATATACTCTGTAAATATACTGTTTCTTGAGGATAAAATCTGTTAGCATTTATCTGTTCCCGGGTTTATGTGAGGGACCGCTGCATTCCTGTTATGTCATTACATAATTAAGCTGTTTGTCCACCTTCTTTGAGCTCCCTGAATTTTCTCAGCATGCCATGTACAAGGTGTGATGAATTAGTAGCGTATATCATGCTGCTGTTTTGTAGCCGCTGTTTTGAGTCAGACGCTGAAGTACTTCGCCCAGAGAGGCAGGGAACCAAAGCAGCAAATCCCCAATGAGTCTCCGCTGTCCAACCCGGTAATAAAACAACTCCTCAACACCCCATAATGACTTCAATCTGGCCCCTGGCTGTGGGTGCCACCAGCGTGTATGTCACCCACCACATCCCCTCCCTGGTAGCCATAAACATACGCTAACCACACGTCCCTGCCCCCCCCCCCCTTTCCTGCAGGGAGTTGAATTCTCTCCGGGAGAAGTTTGAGTGATAGACAGGAACTCTCAGGAACATGAGAGCTTTACCATGCATCTTTGTGAGCTGGGAAGGAGTTTAAACAATGCAAGGGAAATTAGCCGGATAATAAAATATGGTTAATTATGCAGGGAGGAAGTCATTTAGAATTCACACTTGGACTTGAAGGTCTCTTCCATTAAATGTGGCGTCAAAGGGGAATTTACTGTAGATGGGCTGTTTTGCATCATCTTAACATTGATTCTTTTCTGTGCATCCCTTTTAAGGAAAAAAAAAAAAAAAAACGCTCACCCAAGGCTGGTCTTTATTTAGTCGTAACAATGGTACTACAACTCGAGAATTTTCGGCGTTCAGTCGGATTTCGTTGTTTCATTCAATACATTTCTTTCTCAGACTCCCATATCAAATCAGAAGTTTTGACTTGAAGCAAATCCACTGCGTTTTCAAATAATAAACGACACACATGAGGAGTTGTTTGCTCCACAGTCTGTCCACTATATTAAGTACACTAAAGTCATGTTTTGTGGACTGACGCTGCACATCCAGTTTTTCCTACTTGAATTATTCTCTTTTGCATTCATACCTTCTTTTTTTTCCTTCCTTTTCTCCCCCTACAGAATTTTAAACAACAATAAAATTCAAGAGCTCAAAAATGGATCTTTCTTTGGACTGTCTACATTGGAAAAATTGTAAGTATTGTTCTTTTTGTTAATTATTTGCATGAGTAGAAATGGCTACCTCTCTCTATATAGTGCATTTTAAAATAATACAATTAAAAAAAAAAATCCTTGAAGAAATTACACTCGTCTCATAAATTTGAGGCTACTGTTTTGCAAAGCTGCCTTCATCCTTGCCTGGAGTTTACAGTGGTGGTTCTGTACGTCACCTAACAGCTACCATTGCATTAGCAGGAGCAATCCATCACTCTGCAAATTAAGAGAGCTTGGGCTTGTGGTGGAGGAGGTATGCTAAATAGTATGCGATGGAGTCACGCCAGTGGAACATCCAAGTCATAGGAAATAAGTGGGTATGCACTCAGTCAAGAATATCAGTCTGTGCTGGAGGACTGGGGATGCCACGAGAAAGGCTAATTATAGTACATCCTAGGGGGTTGTTTGTTGTCTGCCTGGTGATACACTCTCAACATATATCTGAGCATTCTTTGTTCAGGGCCCACTTTCTTCGAGTACGCAACCTCATTGCTCCTACGATATGTTACACAGGCTGTTAAAGTCTGTGTATTTAACTTGGAGCTCCTCACGAGGGAAACCATGTTGAAAAAGTGAGAGAAAGACGAGTCTCCGTGATTGGGGAAGACACTTATTGGCGTATGTGTGTATGTTCTCTAAGACTCTTGGATCAACTGAGACATGTCGCTTATCCCATATGTCTCTGACTTTGAAATGTCATCACCAGTGTTTCCTTCCCACAGAGATTTGAGGGAAATGGCTCTGGGCCCACACATATGGGCCATGGGTGATTTATCACTTCGGAATGGCTTCATGCAGATAAAATAACCAGACCATTAATGGCCGTGCTTTCACCCAAGGCTACAATAACACACGACTGGGTTGATTTGGGTTTGCGAGGGCATGTTTTGGTCTGTTATTGTTCATGGTTGGGTTAAAGACAGGAAATCAAGAAAGTATATCAAGCAGCATTTTCCACATTTAGCCTTTGCAGTATCTGTTTGGAAAAGATGAGCAAGTAGTAAAAATTCCTCGGATGATCTGGTTGAATTATTGTTTCAGTTGGTTGCGCAGTGAGAGTGAGATGAACTAACAAGTGAACTAGATTGATTCTTAATCGGGCCGAGATCTTGAGACTGTGTTCCCAAATGGTCCAGAAAAGGATGATCTTACCCTGGTATGACCAAACTACCAGTGCAGTCTGAAATGGCTCTGTCGCCAGTCGTACTTAGACATACTTGGACGTGTCAGAGCGTCCAAACTTTCGAAGAGGAGAAGTAAAAGATGTATACGCACAAATCCCAATGTAGGACCTTCTTTCTATACTTTTACTCTTATCTTCGCGCCCCAGACATATCTGACCAATAAACAAAGGTCTCACAGTTGGCAAATCAGTTTATAGGTACGCTACTGCTCCAAGATTCCATATTGATTGAGGCCTGTTATGATCCTCTAATTTTGTGGTTCTGATGTGTAAAATTTGATTGTGTTTGTTATGCTACGTACTGAATGTAGTCCTGTATGGCTTCTTGGATTGTTTTGGGGTTTTTGGGTGATTTCCCAGTTGGCTATTGCCTTTGGTCTGAACTTTGAGAGCCGAAGCTTAGAGGGCAAACATGAGTCTGAATGCTGAATTATGTTTACATAATTTTGTCTCTCAACCAAAAAAGACAGCATTGTACTCTGTGTGTGAGTGGCTAGCCTATGTGGTCATGGACATGGTTCTGCTAGTCATTGCATGAATCCCCAAGCAAGTTAACCTCCAGAAGCATCTCCCTTTGTGCCTCATAGGTCCCTCCCCACTCAATTCCACCCTCAACCAGTGAAGCAAGGTTGCTATTGCTGGCTTTGTCATTGTAATGAGGCCAAGCAAAGGTCAGAGGTGTCTGCAATACAATCCCACACACACACACACACACACACACACACACACACACACACACACACTCCGCATCCCTGAAGCTGAAATATCCCCTCCCACCTTCCCTCAAAATCTCCTTTTCTCCCCAAACTCTATGTGAGGAAAACAAGTCTCTCTATCGTTTCTTCCCCCCCTCCCACCTCTCATCCACAAAGGAACCCTCATTTGGATTTGGACCGTCTATATCCAGCCGTGAACACTGAGACAGCAGCTGGCTGTGAGTTCCAGAGAGGGTTAGAGAATCAGTTATGCCTGTCCAGCACGCTGTGTGAAATCGCAAAGTAACTGTGGAGACCGCTGTGTTTAGTCAGGGGGCCAAAGGTGTCCCTGCTTGGAAATAAGCCATACAGAATCTCCATTATCACTCCCGCTCATAGAAATAGAAGCCAAGCTCGGCAACCGTCACATGCTAATTCCTTGCTAAATCTGCTGCTGTAGAGGAATGCTTATTGTGGAAAACAGAATGGACAACAGCACTAGTGTCTAGAGTTTTCTAAAGAAATGATGGCCGTCTATTCAGGAATGCCACAATACACATGGAAGCAAGCTTGTAAGAAAGTTGTTGTAAGATGGTTCAAAATGAAAATTACAATACCGCTTTATAAGATAATAACATTGAGATTTATAACATCAGTTGAAGACACTTCGACCAAGGTCTTTTTTTTGGACAGTGACATTAAAGCAGGAGAAATTAAATGCGGAATTCAAAACCAATAAAGGAGGGATTGTAAATTCAACACACTCTGATGTCTTGTTTGATCAGAAGCTTATTGCACAATGTTTTAGCATACCTGCGGTTGTATCTGAAAGGTAAAACAAGTCGACATGTTTATATTTCTTCTCCTGTTGTCTCTTTTCTGCTCTGGGTCAGGTTGACAAATCATATCAATGTTTTTTTTAAAGGATAAAGTTGTCAATGCCAGTGTTTACCTCAAGAGAATGTTGAGATTAAGGGGAATTTTAAAGAGCTATTATCTTGTACTTTACACTTGCAGCTACACTGGCTGCTCTTCAGGTGAATGTATTGAAGATATTACAGTAAAAATAATTGAGAATCACATATTTTTAATTCTGGAGGACTGATTCATCCTTGTTTGTACACCAGACAGTCAGGCCAGATTTAAACTTAATCAGAAATGTGCTTTATGTGGGTCTTTTTAAGTGACAACCTCCTTTTTGAAGATGAAAAAGCAGTTGTGAAACCACATTTTCGTTTCTGGTTCTTTTCAATGTGGAAAAAATTAATCCAGCTACTTGTTGGGGAAAAAAATAAAGATAGTTTTGATCATCCTGAAGAATTGGAAATAAACAGCTGTCCCTTCTTAAGTCCCTCAGAAGGGTGAAGTGTGTTTGTATGTTGTCGAGTTTGTTCAGACGTCAGGGCAGTCGCAGGCAACATTAGACTCAACTTTTTCATGACAAACAAGCCGTAGTTAATATTAGATATTTACCCGGAGCTCCAGGCAGTTGCATCCATCTGCACTCAGAGCCCCGCAGGGTATGGAGCCACGTATGTTTGGGGACCAGAGGTCTTGGCCGTGGTACGACCAATTCAGGAGAATACCAGTATGACTGATACCTGAGAAGTTAAGACAAGCCACGCACACCATTCAGTCGATTTGTAGGCATTTAACTGATCAAATCAATGATGATTCCGTGACAAAAATCCACATTTGGTGGACATATTGGTAATGAGCTTTTGCTTTTCATCGCTGGTTTGTTCGTGGCTAGCACATGTGATCAACGTGGGAAACTCAATCACAAGTGCAGTGTATGACTCATCAGTCCATTGCATTCTGGACGAGAGGGATAATTGTGTTTGTGTCCTGTCTTCTGTGACAACTTCAAAAGTTAACATCAAAGTGGACTAACTTCGGCAAGAATTGAATGCGTGATATGACCGTTTTTATATTTCGTCTGTCTCCAAAATGGGTTCTAATTAGATATCGTGATCTTCTGAGGACAGTCTTTTTTTTCTTGTCGTTGATTTTATTATTTCTGCTTTCTCTGCCTCCTCACTTTTCTCTCAACACTGCTGGTCACGGAAGCCAGTGCTTGTAGCTCACATCAAAAGCTTTAACAAGCAGTCGAGTTTTTTTTGTCTCTGACTTATCTGTGGCCTTCTACCCACCTTCGGATGACAGCTACCTCACATCAAACAGTTAGAGTTACCCAGAGGCCTTTTGTGTGGGTTCAGGTGTGGACTAGACAGACTCTTAAACCTCGACTGTAATGAATGACTAGGCATTGCCAGCACAGGTGAGCACCGCAGGAATTCTGTGATGGCAAACCTTTGAACTTCAAGGGGTGGTCTTGTGGTGGTGGTGGTGGTGGGGGGGGGGGTGTGACAGCGGCTGTGTTGTATTGATGGCTTGAGAGAGGTTGGAGGACATCAGCTGAAATACAACTCTGTCATTTATGCAAGTTTTTTCTTGGCATGTTGGCTTGCAGTGCTGCAGCCCAGTGATAGCAATTTCTGTCTAATTGGAATATTTAAGGTTCCGTCTGCCCAGCAGTGAATGTGCTTGTATTTCATAACTGCTTCATTGTGAGTCTCAAGCCCTTTTTAAAATTGATGAAAAATGGCAAAAACAATCATGTTCAGCAATGGATACCGAAGCAGCGATAATGACACAAATTACTTTTTATTTTTGCTGCATTGCTGAATTTCTCCTGGCTTAAAGTTTGTTCTTTCTTTTGCAGAGACCTGCGGAGTAACTTGATCAGTAGAATTGAACCTGGAGCTTTCCTCGGATTGCCAGCTCTTAAAAGACTGTGAGTTGTGGTTGAATTTCTGTACCTTCACAAGTTATGTTTCCATTTAACTGTCAAACTTTTGGCAATGCGGAAATGCCGCAAGAAGGAAATGCGTGTTTATAGCAGCTGGTTTTGCAGAAAGTCGGCGCTATAGCCTGCTTTACACTTGGCTGTCGCTGCAAAAAATAAAGTAGAAGCAGTTTATCCGGAAGAATTACCTTTGGTTGGAAGAATTGTAAGTAAGTACCAGTTAGTATTTGACATGTTGCATGCTGTCTGGAAATGAAAACAAGTTTGGCAATATCTGGGAACGCAACAGCAGCCGAAAGAGTCACATGAGTTGAAGATTTGGTTTTAGCTTATTTGAGTTGGGTGTTTTTGCGCATTTACTCTTTTTCGAAAAAAAAGAGGCAAAAACGACCTCAAGTGGTCCTAAAAACATTTGCTCCGAAATTGTGGCCATTTAAAAGATTTTTTTTTCCTTTTTTTTTTTTGCTGCTTAGGTAAACCTCTCCCAGTGCGACTTTGAAAAACACCTAAATGTAGATCAGACCATCTCTTCAATGTTGTTTCTCACGTGCCTTTTTGCTACAAGGCAGTTATGTATCTTGTCATGCTATTTTGGTATTTTTAAAGAGTTGAACTGCTACGTTTTTGCTTTTCTCCGTCACCCGGCTGTGCAAGCTATATGTGCACATCCTATATTTAAAAGGATTTAGTTACAAAGTATTCAAGCGCTTTCCGCAATGACTCCAATGCCATATATTGTGTTGAACCCAGCTGTTGAATGTATCTATATTTGCATCGCGCAGGTCTGTGTATCCAGTGTCCATAAGGGACTATGGTCAAGTCACACTCTGTTCCTACTGCTGGTTTTGTCTGGCCTTGTGCCAGAGACTGACACACATACACACACACAGACACATACACACACACACACACACACACTCACACACACACACACACACAGTCTTCAGGATGTTGGGTGGGATGTATAAATGTCTGTGTGTTATTTTGAATCATGGAGTAAACATAAATTTTGGTAGGACACAATTTGGGATTCATACCTACCACATTTGGGAATTGATATATGTTCTTTTCATTCTATAGCATACCCACATTTAGATTGCTACGTCTGAGTTTATCTGACAAAGGTGTTTCTCCCTTTTTCAGAGAGACAAAATAAAAAAAAACAAAAAAAAACAACCTTTTAAGAAAGAGCAAAATTTGAATGGTTTTTCAAACTTCTATTGCTACTTAAAATGTACATTAAAATATGGTGGCAACACAGCAAATACACCACAGTTGTGTGTTTCCCTTTGTGTTTGACGGAGCGGGAGCAAGAACCCAGCGTGAATTGGAATCCTCCAACAGCACCCGGTAGCTGCCAATACAAACTTGAGCTTGGCTGCTGATGCAGAGCAATACGAGCGAGACAGGAAGGCAGTCAGCTTCTTGGCTCGCACTCTGCCTTGTTTCACCCTCCTGCATGTTGCATATTCATGCCACACTCTGATGGAGTCATGCCTGCCTACATGTCTCCTGCATATTAAAGTCCTACCCCCCCCCCCCCCCCAACACAGGATATTCTGAAGAGTTTGCTTTAATCACAGAACGATTTGGATCCTCGTGCTGTCCCAGAGTACAGTTAGTTTTTTTCTCCATGACAAAGGGAAGTGGCCCCATCACCCCTTTCAGTAGATTTCAAAGGGGAGTTGTCACTCTCTTTACTCTGAAAGGGTGAGCAAGGAGAAGGAAAGAAGGCAATGAGGTTGTGCTGAACTCTGGGAATATAAACACAGAAGCCGGAATACTCTGGATTGTTAAATGCCGCCAGGATTTAAATTAAAGCCCTGTTTGAACTATCCTTTTGCTGCTTGTCAGTCTTTTAGTCTAATGAAACATTTTGGATAAGAGGGGGAAAAAAGCAGCCTCAAGATTATAAAGTAATTCATTTCTGTGTCATATTACTACCCAATATCGGAAGTAAGCTATTTGTCTTTTGCTTGTCCCTTCATTTGGATGTTTTGAGGATCACGGTAGAATATGTTACAAAAAGACAAATGTGTACGTCCGATGGCCGTCTTCTTGTAGCAGTGTGATGACCAATCTGTGCACAGACACTGGAGTTTTGTTTTGTTTTTGTTTGTTTTTTTGTGATAGATGCGGTCAAAATCGCTTGATTTGTGACTTCTCGAATAATTGCGACAAAATCCCCACTTTCAAATTACGAGCAAACCTAAAGAATCAAATCTAATAACCTATGATGATAATCAGCCTTCCACATCGCAGAGAGCACAGAATGCTTTAGGTCTCATTTGGTTTTATTTTCTAAACTGTTAAAAAAAAAACAACAACCCTGCTTTACAAATAAGTGCCTAAATACTTAAAAAAATAATAAACCACATAAAACAGTGTAAGGCTGACGGAATTTCTCGTACTTAACGAGACAGGTTTGCTCACCTGTCACCACACAAATGTGTGCGCGAGGCGATGAGATGTCACATAGCATCAGGGAAGTGACATCACTTCCACAGAATGGCATCTCCCGCATCAACAACAACAAAAATGCAACATTTTCTGGATTTCCACAGCAAAACAGCCACCTTTTTTGCAACGATAGGGCAACAAAGAAAGACAAAAAAATAAAAAGAACTATGCTGACGAAAAACTTCCTGACAAACCTCTACACTTGGCACTATAAGCACCAAAAAAAAAAACACAAAAAAAAACCCTTCTTCACCCTCAGCAAGCATTAAATTTAACATGTTTAAGTGATTCATTTTAGGTTTATGAGTTATTTTGTATTGTTTTGTTGTTGAGACTTTCTGAAGCCCTGTTATTATGATATAAAGGCATTTTTCCATTTCATGTGCTTGTGGTAAAGGGAAACCCCACTGATTCACTACTTTGACTTTCGTAGATATCGCTCTCTCTTGGACAGAGATAAATGGCAAAATGAAATGATGTAAAAGAGAAATGTGTCGAAAAAAACCCACATTCATCAAGTGGATCACACATCGTAGGTCAGGGACTGTGGAATGAAAAAGGTTCTCGCTCATGTATCAACTGGGGGGGAAAAAAGATTAGACATGCCAGTGACTGTATATGTACACATATGTTTATTTTGATGTTTTTATATGCATGCATGTGAAAAATCAAATTATCCTGTTCCCTGCTGTTGGCATTTGGGCAGGTTCCATATTTCTCAGTCAAAGATACCAGGCCTGTGAAGCTTGCACTCCTGATTTGAAGGTCTTTTGTATTGTCAGGACCTTAGGGCCATCTTGCAATGACAGGTGAGTAGCAGTGGCGTCATCCAGAGTGACGGCCTGGAATCTGATCACGAGGCGGTCAGGATATGGTGTTGCTACTGGTTTGTGTTCTGTTGGACTCTGTTGGCCTGTTCACGACAGGCATTATATTCAATCCAATTATATGGAGAGGGTCACATTACAGGCCATCTTCTGTCTAGTCTGAGACACTGTGTTGACCTGGAACTTAACAAGCTCTCCTTTCTGCAGATTATCTGCATCGTTAGCCTTACCCAGTATACCAAAGGAATAATGCTGTCCTTTTGTTCCAACAAGCCCTTGGTATCTCTCTGAGAGTCCACAATGCTTCACAGACAGATGACTTTCCCCTTCATCACCGTTGCACCAACATCGTCTCCAGTGCCATTCACTGCAGGCACTTTGGTGATCTTCTGATCTCTGAATGAACTGCTCCCTTGGAGAGAGAATACTACACTGTGTCCCCCAGCTTCAAATTCTTGAAGTGTCCACACTCCTAACTGTAGTCGAAGGCAATCTCTGGGTCGTGATTTGCCCTCTCAGTGAGCTCTAAATTGAGCTTCAGTTTGGTAACAAATACCTGCAGTCTTTCTTGGCTTTTTGGTAGTGGCTGACCCAACTTCCCTCTCCAGCTGCTGCTTAGACTGAGTATGGAAGGAGACCGTGCCCTTGGGGAGCTTCGTGATCGTATGGTAACCACGTATGGTTTTTCTGAGCGTACAGCACATCAGGTACAACAGTGAATTCCACCTCATCTGTAATTTGCAGCGGGGTATCTTCCAAGGATTAATTGACGCGGATGAACGGCTCAGCCTCCCTATCCACGCATTTAATGAAACCAAAGTCGTCATGTGTGATGCATGATGACACCCAAAAAAACCAAACCGTGACACCAGACAAAAGGACAAAACTGATGCGATAAAGGCGTGATTAAAAGAAAAAGGACATTTTGCAAACTGATTTGATGTTGAAACGTTGAGATGATTTCAGACAGACAACTTTGGGCAAAATGGGCAATTAATTAGCATCTCAGCCTATCACGAGCATCCAAGCAACTTTCCAAATGTTGCATTTCGAGCATAAATCAGTAAAAACACACATAGGTTGGTGAAGAACAGCAGATAAATTAGATTAGATACAATAAATATAAGAATAAACGTCTCCTCTCCTCAGCTGGATGGACCATACTGTTACTTTCGGTTGTTTAGCTGCACCACAGAACCATGCTGAGGCTTTCTGACCCCTGTCTTCTGTCTGAGTCTGCACCTCTTTTCTCCGAGGTTCTTGACGTTCGTGGTAAAAAGCTCGTCGTAAATTTATCCACAACCATGAACGCTCTCCGTTTGACTTGCAACAGCGCAAACATCTGATCTAGGCCCTACAGCCAACTTGCACACAGAGACAGACGCCCAATAGATTCCTCCCACCTCAACCCCCCTTTACACACCCTCTCCCCAGCCACTCGCTGCCCGGCAAAACAAGAATGATGTCATATGGGCAGAGGGCAGTGGCTCTGTGGACCGAGTCACCCACACATGTCATGAGGCCAAAAGTGATAATTAAACCAGATTATTTTTGTATGTTTCCATATTTTGTTTTTGAAGGAAAATGCTGCAGATCCTGGCTTGAGTGCACTAACCGTATTGATTATCTTGTACCTTTTACAAACTCTGTTACTCTACTTTGAGTCCACCGATAAAGTGAGATAGGGAAGCTCCCCGCCCCTCCATCCTTAAACCTTCTCACTTCGACTGTGTTATCCCTCCCCTGACACACAGTGCTTGCTCAGATTGGCAAGCCTGCAAGAAAGCAGCCTTTTCTTCCTGCCAAGTGGAACTAATAACCTCACAGTAAATTCCCCAGCTGGCACCTTAAGGACCAACACCAATAATCAGATAAATGCTTGGATGTTGGCCTGTGGCTGACAGTCATATACCACCGATCACTTTGTGGTGCTATCACTTTCCTTGATCACCTCGGGATATGGCAGGTAATGATCTGCTTTGCTCTAGTTTTTTCACTTGGCGCTTTTCGATGATTGGGGAACCCCTAGAGGAATGTGTTGGAGTTGTTTTTCACGTGCTTTGATTTAAAGTGTATACTCTGAGGCCTAAAATACAGTATCTGTGTCACATTGAAATCCTCCAAATACGTATAAAATTGATTTTAGAACCATGTTCTCGAACTTCACTCCTCTTCTTCCTTGCTTCTCCTGGTACATTTCTTGGCTCGTGTCAACCAACAGTCAGCGGAATTGTGTAAAACTGGCTGCAAGAACGTGTTGCACACAATCACACAGATGCTGTGATCATCCCTGGGGGGAATTACAAGACGTAGGTGAATAAAATTAAAAGCTGTTGCCGGGGAAGATGATGTCACAGGCAAGTGAGGTAATGCGAGTGAACCTTTATTAAACCCGAGTGTCATTCCAACCAGCTTTCAGCACCCACTGTAGTAACCGTACCAGTGGAAGGTAGCAAAAAGTTTCTTTTCTTTTTTTTGTCTTTTTTTTGTCTTTTTTTTTTTTTTACAGCTGTTTCAAAATGTTGGTGTAATTCTGCGGTTGGATTGATCCTCTGGGATTCCTTTTGGAAGGCATCCGGATTGTCTCACACTTCCATCTGATGTCTGCCAGAGACGTCGTGTCGGGTCACATCCACAGGAGAAATACACACTTTTTGGCACGTTTGACATTAATTATCGGTGATTAATCAGCTCCCGGAGTGTGACTCTGCCTTTGATGTGGAGGCTTCCCAGAAGGCCCACATAGACATGATCTCAAATAACCTGAAATTGTTAACCTGTCAGCTAAATTGTGGGCTATTCGCCTCAACATGCTTTGCTTGGGGAAAAAAAACTTCCATCCCAGTATCTTCTTATGAAGCAGGACTGCCTAAATGTTGGCATTTTAGACCATTGATGATGCTTTATTTCTGAAACATGGAAGACATTAACCAGATATTTTTTTGTCTTTTTGCTGCAGCGACTTGTCTAACAACAGCATCGGCTGCCTCAATGTAGACATCTTCAAGGGCCTCACAAGTCTGATCCGACTGTAAGTCTTGAGTAGTTTTCACTGAATTAAACTCCACTTCATTAAACTGTGAGTGCTAGCTGTCAATAGCAGCATTAGCTTATTCATAATGCCATTCTTCTTATTCTTCTCCAATTCCTCCCTGTCTTTCTGGAGCCTGTACGTCTTCTTCCTCTCTCTGGAGTCGCTCCATCTCCTCTCTCTCTCTCTCTCTCTCTCGCTCTCTCTCTCTCTATCTCTCTCTATCTCTCTCTATCTCCTCCTCATCCAACTTAAATTTGTCCAGATCTTCCCTCTCTTTCCAGTCTGTCAGTCTCCTCCTCATTCCTCTCAAAATGTTCCAACTCCTCCTTCTCTCATTCCACTCCCTCAATCTCCTCCTCAGCTCTCTTATAATGAACCAAATCCTCCCTCTCTGTCTGGAGTCTCTCCACCTTCCCTCTCTCTCTCTCTCTCTCTCTCTCTCCATGCGGTCTGTCTCCTCCCTCTCTCTTTCCTCTCTCTCCAGCTCCTCCTCATCCCTCTCGAACTGTTGCAGTTCTTCCCTCTCTCTTTCCTCTCTGTCCATGTACTCCCTCTCTCTTTCCTCTCTCTCCAGCTCCTCCTCATCCCTCTCGAACTGTTGCAGTTCTTCCCTCTCTCTTTCCTCTCTGTCCATGTACTCCCTCTCTCTTTCCTCTCTCTCCAGCTCCTCCTCATCCCTCTCGAACTGTTGCAGTTCTTCCCTCTCTCTTTCCTCTCTCTCCATGTACTCCCTCTCTCTTTCCTCTCTCTCCAGCTCCTCCTCATCCCTCTCGAACTGTTGCAGTTCTTCCCTCTCTCTTTCCTCTCTGTCCATGTACTCCCTCTCTCTTTCCTCTCTCTCCAGCTCCTCCTCATCCCTCTCGAACTGTTGCAGTTCTTCCCTCTCTCTTTCCTCTCTGTCCATGTACTCCCTCTCTCTTTCCTCTCTCTCCAGCTCCTCCTCATCCCTCTTGAACTGTTGCAGTTCTTCCCTCTCTCTTTCCTCTCTGTCCATGTACTCCCTCTCTCTTTCCTCTCTCTCCAGCTCCTCCTCATCCCTCTCGAACTGTTGCAGTTCTAACCGCTCTCTCTGGAGTTGCCTGTCCTCCTCCCTCTCTCTTTCCTCAATTCCGTCTGTCTCTTCATCGCTCTCGTATTGCTCTCTTTCCTCTCTCTCTCGTTCCAGTCGCTCCCATTCCAGTTCCTCCATGTACTCCCTCACTCTCTCAGCCAGATCCATTTTTCGTTGCTCCTGGTTCCGTTCTTGGTTGCTAGGATTCAGACCTGTAATATGTCTGATGTTCGAATGGATTGTGAAGGTGCTGATACTGTTGATACCACTCTGCTTTCTCTTACACAGGAAGGCTTTTATGACATCATAGACAAAGAATTCTTTGGTCAAAATGTCGCGGAATTTAGAATTTTGACATCAAAGAATCAGGATTTACTCTATGATCTCTATTCTTTGAAAGTCCATTCCTCTTTGATGTCAAAATTCTTCCTAAGTTCCTGTGACTCTGAACTCTGTGGAGGTGGTGGTGGGGGTGGGGCGGTTGTACAGCCAGGGACTGTTAGAAAGCAACTTCTAGATTAGTTGTGTACATCTATGTGTGTGTGTGTGTGTGTGTGTGTGTGTGTACTACAACTATAATTTTCACTCAATTAAAACAGTTTTTAATATGCTGGGATAAATTAGCATCATCTTGGATTTTCCAGAAACCTTTCAGGGAATATGTTCTCTTCGTTGGCTCAAGGGACCTTTGACAGCCTCGTGTCTCTGAAGTCACTGTGAGTATAAGGAGGCAACTCTTTTCCTCCAATGAAATCCCATGCAAGCCCAATCAAACACCTGCTCGCCCTCCCCCCTTAACCAGTCTCCTCTTCTGTGTTTGTATTAATTACCAGGGAGTTCCAGACGCCTTACCTTCTGTGTGACTGCAACCTTCTGTGGTTACTGCGTTGGATCAAAGACAGGAACATCGCGGTTAAGAACACTAAGTGCTCATACCCTCAGTCTCTCCAGGGCCAGCTCATTACACCAATTCGACCGGAGCTGCTCACCTGCGGTAGGAACACCTGGAAACCTCAGATGCTGTGTTTGTTGTTTTTTTGTTTTGTTTTGTTTTTTCCACACAACAGTGGTCGTAAACATTGAGAAAACTGAATCATTTATCCAGAGCGGGACAGTTTGAAAAGCTGAAATTAATGTTTTTGCGGTGACATCTGTTTTTCTGGATGGAATGTTGCACTGCCTCTTTATTCTCTCTGTTTTAGTATCAGTGAGGCTGGTGTTTGGGGAACAGGAGCTTGTGCAATGACACTTGAGATAAGAGAAGGGCTGGCAAGACCAACGCTGCCTTTGTTTGTACTTGCTCATGTCTTATCAGTTTGGCGCTCATCACAGTCGGGGATTATGAAATGCATGGTACAGATCGAGCAGCAACCAGTGGCCTGACGTGAATGACAAATTGTGTGTCCAAGGGGAAAAAAAAGAAAAGATATTTGACAAATAGCTTATTTTACTTTGATTTCCCGGCTCCCTCGCCTGGTTCCTGCAGATGCACCGCTTGAGCTGCCCTCCTTCCAGCTGACCCCATCCCAGCGTCAGGTCGTTTTCCAAGGGGACAGCCTTCCTTTCCAGTGTCAGGCCTCCTTCGTAGCCGAAGACATGCAAGTGTTGTGGTACCAGAACGGACGCATGGTCAAACCAGATGCTGCGCAAGGCATCTTCATTGAAAAACGCATGGTGCAGAACTGCTCCCTGATCGCAAGGTATTAATATACTCACACCAATGGTTGCCTTAGATCGATAATCAGCAGAAGAATGTGTTTCATCTCTTATATTCACGTTTTCCATCAGCGCGTTGACCATCTCCAACATCCAGCCTGGTTTTACTGGGAACTGGGAGTGTCGTGTCAGGACAAGCAGGGGAAACACCACCAGGACAGTCCACATCGTGGTGTTGGAGAGTTCAGCCAAGTATTGTGCCCCGGAACGTGTCTCCAACAATAAGGGAGAGTTCCGGTGAGTGATGCCAAATGCAGTTGATAACCGTTAATGTCTTTCATATGTTGCTGATAAATCTGTAAGCGTGCGAATTCAGAAAGTTTAAGAGTGGTTTTAAATTTGGAGTTTTTTGCTGTGTCATTTTGATGTTTATTAAATGTATCTATATCTAGATAGAAAGATAGACATAGATACATATAGATATAGATATAGATATTTCCAATTAACCAGTATTTGGTTTTAGATGTGTGATGCCAGGTATTCTCACAGTGACAGAGCAGCTGTGTTGTGTTTGCAAACATCACCCCCTTGTGGTCAAACATTTGAATTACAAGTCTGCTCTGACTGCTCATTTCCCACAAATGTTTGCTCACATGACACAAATTTAGGAGGTAATAAGGAAACTGAGGTTTATCTGACTCCCTCCAGGTGGCCTCGGACCCTGGCCGGGATCAGAGCCTACCTCCCATGCAACCGGCTGCCGTCGAGCGCGGGCTCCTACTCGGGCAGCTCCGGTGAAGAGCAGCGAGCATGGCGGTACTGCGATCGCGAGGGACTTTGGGCGGAGGATGATTACTCCCGTTGCCAGTTTCAAAAAGATGTTACGAGATTTCTTTATGTCATCAACCAGGTGGGTTTCTGGATGTCTGCTTTTATTTGAATGTACTCTGGTTTTTTTTTGTATTCTACTACCAACTTCTTCTTTATATTTCCCTTGACTTGTCTGAGCCTTTCCTCCGTATTTGTGCGTTAGATGCCCCTGAACGAAAGCAACGTGGTGCACAGGGCTCGTCGTCTGCTGGTCTCCACCATTGCCGCTGCCAACTTCTCAGACAAAATGGACATTATCTTTGTGGCTGAGATGATTGAGAAATTCGGCAAGTTTGTTGAAAAGTTCAAAGATGTAAGTATTGTAGTGAAAGCAGGTCTCTGTTGTGTTTGAAAATCTGTATTTAGACTTTTTCTTACAATTTACAATTGCATGAGCTTGCGAGCTTTTTATAGACAGAGTGCATTTGGTTCTACCGCATTCAAAGACAAATAGATTAATCCTCAACAGCTGTTTGTTGTCAGGGAGAGAGGTCGTCTGGCTTGACTTTAAGCACAGCTGTATGCTCACAGAAAAATGTGTTTCTAATGTAACGGAGAGCCCAACATGTTGTAAGTGCTGCAGACAAGGAGCACTGGTGGTTTCAAGCACATCCAAGTTTAATATGGTGTCAGAGTGTTTTAAATGTGTTTCTAATAGTCACACAGTCGCTGCTAGAGACATGTCAAGTGTCTCCTTAAAGTGTGCGTTTAGTGTTGTTTGATACAAACAAGATGCTGGGTTTATGTTTCCGCTCATGCAATTGAAAACAGGGGTTTGCTGCTACTTGTCAGAGGCTGATGTTTGTGTGTTCTCACTCGTTTGGACCCCTCTCTCGTCTCCTAGCTGGGTGACGTTATGGTGAGCATGGCCAGTAATCTGATGCTGGCAGACGAGCGGGTGCTGTGGATGGCTCAGCGTGAGGCCATGGCCTGTTCCCGCATCATCGCCTGCCTTCAGAAGATAGCTGTCTACCGTCTGGCCACGACTCAGGCCTTCTCCCTGGTTAGTCCTCTTATCAGAACTGTCATTTATCTATCAAATGTCCTGATTTAAAGAATGTTATTGTTGTTGTCCTCCCAGACTTCACCCAATATAGCACTGGAGGCTCACGCCATCAGGGCCAATGACTGGAATGGCATGACCTGCATGTTGTTCCAAAGGCCCAGCCCCGAGCGCACGCCTGGCCAAGACCACCAGCTCACCTTCAAATGCAACACCACCAGCTCTTTTTCCAGCATCCTTCACAAGGTCAGCACAGAGAAGAGATGATTGCAGTGCCTTTTGACTGGGTTCTTCATCCTCTATAAAAACAAATCCATAAATTCTAAAGATGATCTGCTTGAAACTTCTTTTATCCGTGTAGAGCACCATAATGGAGGCATCCCTGCAGCTCCCTCAGTCTCTCTTTACCCAGGCTCCACTCCCCGGGCAGGCAGAGGACCCTGTCTACAAGCTCCACCTACTGGGCTTCCATAACGGCAAGTTTTTTCCATCTACTGGCAACTCTTCTCAACTGGCTGATGGGGGTAGAAGGAGGAGCGTGGCCACCCCTGTCATCATGGCCAAGATCGGTAAGTTCTAGTCGTGTGGAACTGTAACAAAAGTAATAAACATGTGATCTGATGACTTTCTATGTGTGGCCAATCAGATGGCATTCCCTTCCATGTCCTGCGGGCCCCCATCAATATTACCCTGCGGCGATTTGCACGTGGCTCAGACGCCGTGTCGGCCTCCTGGAACTTAAGCCTGGTGGGGGGACAGGGCGGATGGCAGAGTGACGGCTGCCGCATCCTTGGTCATCACGACAACTTCACCACCATCTCCTGCAACTCGCTGGGCAACTACGGCCTGCTTATGGTAGGAATTGCTCTTTACTGTTATGTGTTAATTCCATGACACTGACAAACTTTTGCCAGTTATGAATTGGGTTCATATGTTTCCAGTGACGTTATCAACAGCAGGATGAAATTTTCAATAAAATCCCACAACATCTGTGTTTTTATAGTCAAGCACATTCAGTACTTCATATCCAACAAAGGTTCCATAAGACCCAGACTGCTAGGATAATACCTCCTCTGTTGCAGGACTACAGCTGGAACAGAGCAGCTGTCTGTGAGCAGTATAATTGATAGGTTGCGGTTTTACAGTACGACTTAACTATGGATTTTTTTCTTTTCTTCCCATTTCAATGGCAGGACCTCAGCAGTGTGGATTATTTCTCTCCCAGCATCCAGCCGCTGCATCCTGTCATCTACGCCACAACCATCGTCCTCCTCCTCTGCCTTATCACTGTTATCATCAGCTACATCTACCATCACAGGTACTCTTCATCAGCGAGCAACCTCTTTCTCGCTTCCTTGCTTTGAAATGATGTTTGTGCTCGTATTGTGAGTTAGAGGAGTTGATTGAAACATGTTTTTGTCTTTCCATTCAATATGATGCAACAAGCAACAGACTTGGCTTCGCTGGTTGCCTGGAAACATCGCTTTGACTGAGATCCAGGCAATCATTGCCTGGCTAAAAAAAACACCAGTCAAGTCAGAACAGAAAATACAGTGTTAATCATCACACAGGGGACCTTTCACACTGAGGTTTTGTCAGAGTAAACTATGTAGATGCAGTGTGTTAACGTGTGAGTTTTAAAGGCGCTTGCAAGTGAGCTTTGTTACCTTCAGACAGCCTGGATGTGTTTTCAGAGCAACTGGGTTTAACACCTATTGTTTTTATAAACTGAGCTATGTATTTTAGCAGACGGAGTCATCTGTTCTGCGTCCCCTGTCTTCAGGTCTGTCCGCGTCAGCCGTAAATGTTGGCACATGTTGGTCAACCTCTGCTTCCACATCTCCCTCACATGTGGAGTTTTTATCGGTGGCATCAATCAGACACGCTACGCAAGTGTTTGCCAAGCCGTGAGTATACATCCCATGCACGCATCAAAATATCCCAAAACATCTTAGTCAGCAGTAAAACACGAACACACTCAGTAGTCAGTCGTGGAAAGATAATAGGCGCTTTAGAGAAGATAAAAGCTGGCGAAATTCATCCCTCTGGTAAATGTACACATTCAATGATGCATTTAAAAGTGCCGTGGATCGTCCCCGTGGTTCAGTCTCCCCTCATGGTTTGTGTACATATTTGTTTTTCGTCGCACTTTGATGAAACATTTCATGAGTTAATTTAAACCCCTTGCACAAATTTGCTTTGCAGAAGGGGATTTTTCAGCAGAGGCAGATGATGGCAGTTTTAAAGAAGTTGCTCAGGGTGGATCCTAGTTTTGGAGTCTTCAGTTTTGAATCTGATGAAATTCAACAACTCCGATTTTTAGATCATTTTTACTTTACTTCTTTTGGTAAACGGTGGTGTCATCTCTCTTAGGTGGGTATTTTGCTGCATTATTCCACCCTCGCCACGGCTCTGTGGGTGGGCGTGACTGCACGCAACATTTACAAGCAGGTGACACGCAAAGCCAAGCGCTATGAGGAGCTCGACGAACCCCCACCGCCACCGAGACCTATGCTGAGGTATGACATTGCAACTCTCTCTTTGTTTAAAAAGAAGAGAAAAAATAAAATCGATGACTTGATAAAGTGTCATTTCTTGTGCCAGTGAACTGAAATGCAGTTTCATCTTTATAAATGTTATTGGACCATTCCTGTCTGTGTTGCCTTATCAAAAAAAAAAAAATTATGAGCCCAAGTACTTTGTTTTTGGAAAGTGCAGTTTCCTTCCTTGGAGAGAGTGAGATATGAAGAATGAGAATGTCTGTATAATTAAAAGAAAAAACAAAGCTTGGGCCGTGGGCCTGTCGTGTGGTGTGCTTTTATAAAAAAAAAAAAAAAAAAAACCTGCTCTGATTTTAAAAGGTCCATATTATGCACCATTCCCAGATTAATATTTTCATTTTGGTGATGTATTTACCAGCATTAGCATGTATTTATGCTCAAAAAAACTCATTGTTCTGGCTCTACAGGCCATGAATCCCGGCCGCTTTGTTAGCAACGGGCTGGTTTAGCTTCAGCCCCCATCAGAAAAGACTACGCTTTTATTTCGGGTCAGCAGCTCGATGTGTCTTTAACGTCTACTAGCGGGACATCCTGGAAATTGAAGCGTGCAAAAAGAAAAAAAAAAAGAAGGCTCTTGTGATGCGTTCAAGGGCATCTAAACTGAACAGCTCATTGAATTACATCAAAATAACTGGGACATTTTGACCCAATAAAACTGCAAAAGTAGGAAATATTTTGCAGTTAGCACATAAGAGACTCAGATTTATCTCTGTTTTTCATAAGATGGCCCCTTAAAGTGGACGTGCTTGTGGGGGAGGTTACCACAGGACGTCAGTGGGGAAGTTTATCTCTTTCTGCTCTCTCCTTAAGGTTCTACTTAATCGGTGGAGGGATACCCACTATTGTCTGTGGCATCACTGCAGCAGCCAACATCAAAAACTACGGCAGCCGCACCAATGCACCATAGTGAGTAGTCCCTGCAATTTAATTGGCACTTCTGAATCTGCTTCATTTTATCTGAACAACAAGGTTTAACAAACCCAGACCCACTAAATTTTACCTCGTCTCTGCAGGAGGAATCGCCAGACTGCATCTCTTTAAATGATGTACATATTTATGCGTGGAGGAAAAGTTTTATTCCCTGAAGCTCTGATCAAGGAGGGATTTTTAATAGTTTGCGCATCTAAGCAACAAGAAAACACTGCCGGTTTACACCAAGCCCCCCCCATTCGCCCCCCACCCTCTCTACAGTAGCAGCTGTTTAGATCGTGGCTGACTAATTGAGAAATCTGCAGCCGTATCTGTCTCAAGTCTTTGGAGTTTAATTAATTTCTTGCAAGCAAGACGAATCCAGCCTGTTATTTAATATAATGGGGAAGTTACTGTTAAAAAAAAAAAAAAAGATGCGGAAGTTTTTTAAGTCATGAAAGTTTGTAAAGTAAGTAATGATGGTGACAGATGAAGATGCAGAGATGAGGTATTGTGTTAATGAGCGCTGTGGGGCGGTGCTGTTTGAATTATATCGAAGTGGTAAGAGATATGGTTGTGTGTTCTCTCCAGTTGCTGGATGGCGTGGGAACCCAGTATCGGTGCCTTTTATGGTCCAGTGGGATTCATCGTCTTTGTGGACTGCATGTATTTCCTAAGCATCCTACTTCAGTTGCGTCGCCACCCGGAGCGTCGTTACGAGTTTAAGGAGATGACGGAGGAGCAGCAGCATCTTGCTTCAAGCACCGGTGAGGCCGGGCCAGATGGTCCCAGCAGCCACTGCCAGCCCCTCACTCTTCAGCTGCAGCCCCACGAGGCGTCTTCCTCCATAGCATCGACCCCCCACGCGGTGCCCCTGGCAGCACTGGAGAACGAGCACACCTTCGCTGCTCAGCTGATGGGTGCGGCGGTGGGGTTGGGCTTATACGCCATCCTCTGGGTGTTTGGAGCCATGGCCGTATCACAGGATCACCCCATAGACTTGGCTTTCACCTGCTTGTTTGGTGTGGCTGCGCTGGCGCTCGGGGCATTCATGGTGGCTCATCACTGTGTCAACAGGCAAGACATGAGGCGCTATTGGTCACAGGCTTGTTGCTCTGGGAGACGAGCCTATTCTGCACAGGAGGACGTTCTTCTGCCTCAGCCAGGCGTGGCCATGACATCCACGGTCGGATCTGCTCACAAGGCAGATGGTGAGTCGACAAAGTGTGGCCAGAGCAGCGCTGATTCTTCCTACACCAATAAGAGCGCGCCAAGCATGCGTAACTCCGCCCATGGCAGCAAATTGACCAATCTGCATGCCGAGGCAGCCCAGTGTAAGCCTGCCTCAGTGCCTGTGGCGGCCAACGGTGCTGCCATTTTGGACAACAGCCTGACTGAGCATTCGGTAGACAATGAAATAAAAATGCACGTAGCACCAGTAGAGGTGCAGTTCCGCCCCATGAACAACATTAACAACCCTGCCGTCACCACTAACGGACATGCAAGCAGGCACCACAAAAACCGAGCACGGGCACACCGGGCAAGTCGCTTGACAGTGTTGCGAGAGTATGCCTACGACGTACCCACCAGCGTGGACGGCAGCGTTCAGGGCAGTGTTCAGAGCTCCTCCCACAGGCGGCACCACCATTATGACATGGCTGCACGTAATAGCAGACGGGCGGCCTACATGGCCTACAGAGAGCGCCATCAGAGCCAGCTGCAGCAAGACAGCAGCGACAGTGCTAGCTTACCGCGGCGCCCTCGCTATACAGACAAGGGAGGCGGCGGCAGCCTGGGGAACGGCTCAGTGGTTACCGTGGAGACTGAGCAGGAGGCTGCAGCTGCGGCGTCAAGCACTAGTAAAGACTCTGGCCCAGTAAAACAGCCCAGCACCACAGAACTAGATACCCAACCAAAATCCTACGGGCTTAACCTCATCACTCAGAATGGAGGCGCGCTCAAGGAAAACGGACAAACAGTACCTTTAATTAACTCCGAGAGTGCCACCAGTGTGAAAACGGGCTTGTGGAAACACGAAACTACTGTGTAGTGACAGTGTCCACCCCAGACTGCAGTTATACGCCTTGAAACTGTGAAATGTCTTCTTGTTATACATTTTTTTTTGGAAATGGTCATTGAAAATTACCCAAAATTCTACCACTTAACTGTTTTTTTTTGTTTTTGTTTGTAGATACGTTGTTGTAAACGGTTTATTTTTATAACTTTTACTCCATTTTGAGAGTTCTGTACATCCACCTGCATGGTCTGAGCTGCGGCCCCGCTCATACTCTGAAGGGCTTTTCTCCGTTTTTCAGTTTGTCCCACAATAAAAATGTACCTAATTGAAACTTCTTTTTTTTTTCCCCCTTCCTCCGCAATACCACCAACTCCCCAGCCAGAGCAAAGGTGAGCCACGACGGTTTTGTTTCCAAGTGTTACTCTCGCTGCTGACAACACATGACAAGCTGGTAATTGGGCTGCTCGATAACCTCCAGGCGACCTTGAGTTCATCCTCTCGCAGCACAGCAGCACTTTAATTGCAAGTGGCTCCGGGGCTCTGTAGGTGTTTCTGCTTTCCCGCTGGCAGATGTGATAAGTGCATCACACATTCTGGCCTCCCGCCGAATTGATACCAGGCCTGTGATTGACAGCTGACTTAACAGGGCAGTGAATCTGCCATGAGGAGAAAAGATAATGAGAGGAGTATATCGTCGTCTTCTTCCACCTCCTCCACGCTTTGTCTTCTCTGCTGCTGACGGCTGAACTAAAGTTTCTCTTCCAGCTTGACATCGCTTTTGGAGAGGGAGAGAGAGAGAGAGCATGTCGCTGACAGCGGCCAGGATCTGACCCTCCTCTAGAGATAGATTAGTACCGCTTCATGGAGCTGGTCCGGTTCTCTTCACTTTTTTAGAATGGGTGCGCACTTGAGGAACGCTGTGTTGAAGTGCGGGATTAATAAGACAAGGAGCGTACCTACCTTGACCTGTTCGGATTGATGCAGTACATGAAGCAGCATCAGGGCCTGACCCATCAAGGTGGAGTTAGATAAAACCGCATGGGTTACAGTTGTAGTTTGGGCGAAAGGATGGTAAAGATGGGGGTTCTGCTCTCTCTTCAAGAACTCGAGGTTTTCAGTCTGTCTCTGTTCAAAAACTGCCTTTTCTAGCTCCAGGAGGGAGATACTGAAGGAGGAGATGCATGAAAACGAGTTCCTGTTCAACACATTCAAAATGCTCATTAACCTCTGGATTTTTGAATTACTTGACGTTTTTTTTACTCGTATTTTGTGGCCACATTGAGAAAATAACTGCTAAAAGCGGAAACACAAAGTTACAAGCAGCGTCTTTAATTCCAGCTTGATGGACGGCCCACTCGGCCCAATCCGAAAAAAAGTCTTACTTCATACGTTGTCCTTTTATTTGGCGGCACAGCTGCCAATTGTTTATGTTGGCTGCACGTTTGCCGTGACTCATCGTGACTGCCACGTGTTTCATGGTGTATAAAGGATAGAAAATTCCTCAGGCACAAGCGTCCCAAATTTGATAAAGTTTGATAATGACAAGTACACTTCATTGCATTTAGGCAGGAGATATTCGAGGGGGAAAATTGCTCAAATCTGCAAAAAAAAAACCAAAACAAAACTTGGAGCTTTATTATAAAATACAAATGCAGCTTGATGAAAGTCCCGGAGACGTCTCCAAAAGCTTTTCTTTCACAATTAGTTTTGAAGGTTAAGCTATAAATATATATATATATTTTTGATCCGCTTCAGATCTGATCAGACCAAGCGGAGACAATAGGCCAAATTTGTCATTAATGGCGTATTAATAAAACACATCTTTCAGTCGGGCAAAGACATATTGCTTTAACCGTGGCGATGACAAATTCTAATAAGACTTGTGAATTATGGAGAGAGCACTTCAAGCCTTGATTAGTGGCAGCTTCACTGATTCCCCCGAGGCACGAAAGAGTGATCGCCAAGGTTGCTGCCGTCGGAAGTTCATCCGAGGTTGACGGCGAGACGGGAATGCCAATCGGACGATGCCGCGAGGGTGAAGCTCATCAAGGGAAAATAAACTGATAGTATCTGCACTTTAAGGTCACAGGGACACCTTGGGCAAAAAAAAAAAAAAAAAAAAAATCGATAGTAAATTCGGATGAAACAAATGAAGTCATTAAGATTATAGTGTGACTCGGAAGTCTTTGAGGTCAGATTAAACATCCCAGAATAAAAAATCAAAGGCACCGCGTGTGTATTTTCTGATACGATGACGCTCCTGCAGGTGATGGCGGTGTTTACATCTTCTAATGGCTGCTCGCGGCGCCTGGAGGAAGCATCTGGCTTTGTTGTGGAGAGTTGCCACTGGAATGAAGATTGATAGTTTGCGAAAATAAGTGAAGCTGATTGGAATTAGTTTGGCTGTCCAGCTCAGGGGATCACCGTATTTTACCTGCTGCCGGTTGATCACCCAGAATCTCTGAGGCCTGACGACTGCGGTTTGGGTGATTTATGTGGGTTCTGTGCATGTTTGCAAAATGAGGCGCGTCAGCAGGCGAGACGGACCGGAGCAGGGTTTTTTGCACAAGTTAAACATTAAAAATGGAAAAATTCAACGCATACAAATCATTCAAATTTCTCACGTTGCGAACACTTTCAAATGCAGCTCTTATTTTACTTAGAATTAGAAAAAATATAAGATAATAAAATATGTAATATAATGTATTAATTTCTAATCTTTAACTGAACTGAGTATGGAAGAGATGGAATTCAACACAGCAACTCTCATCCGAGCTTGACAGATTCGTTGTTTTTTTTCTCTTTTCTTCGGGGTCCGTCACTCCCCGATGCCATTTCCTGTCATTTGCCGCACGATGATGACATCTGCGGAGATCTCCTCCCCTCGCGTTGTTGAACCTGTGCACTCATTAATGCCCTTCTATGGCAATCCATCTACCCGTGCCAGTCAGAGTAGGTTTTGGCTTCATCCTTCCGTCCAGGTGCTCTGTTATTTATAGCCACATCAAAGAGCGTATCAGTCATTGTTAATGGTGACAGTCTCAGACAGGAGCCCTCCCTTCTTCCCTCCTACTCTTTCACACACACACACACACACACACACACACTTGAAATTGAAGGTTGTCGACTGGAATGCATTTTTCTTGTCTGTGTTACCACCGATGGACCTTCAGCACACGTGGGTGGAAACAATGAGGTTTTGATGTCAGAGTGGATCTTCCCAACTTTATTATCCAGTCCATTTTGTTTACAACAATACCATCTACAAAAATGGAGGAGCTTAGCTTAGTTGTGGATTTCTGGGCCTCAGAGTTGTGAGAAAGCAGGTTCTTCTTCGATTCGGGAATGCTAGCTTCCCCGTTCCAGGTTGACACCTGCTAGCGAGCTAACCAGTGAAACCGCCCGAATACAATTAATAACCGCCCAAATAGCAATAGAATCTGAGGTAACAGGGTAGTCTCGGGATACAGGATAAAAAAAAAAATTACCCACCTCCACCGCCTAACTTTGGTACTGAAATGGGTTTTTGTTCCATAAACTCAGACCTTCTAGCCACCACATCTGGACCCGTGAAGCACAAGTCAAAGTTGTATTTGGGTCACGCACTGAAAGTCCAGCTGAAACTTCTTCGTTGAATTGACAAATTCTCCACAAGGACGTAAATATTTCTCGAGTTGCTGGTTGTAACTCCTATCCATATGAAGAATCAACATTTAGGAGACTTGAGACTTGAGGAGAAAGATTTAAAAACGACCTCTCCAGCCGTCACCTCGACCTGGATCCGTCTTGATAAGTCTCCGTAAAATGACGCAAACTGCAGCTTTAATCTTCCACGGCAGGTGCATGGAACATGTCAGTATCTGAAGCATAATTTCTTTACATCATGCATGCACATCCAGAAATAAATATGTCTAAAAATAAGTAACCACTGTGGTTCAAAGTGACTCCAACACACTCGTCAAAAGTCCTTACGCGGTGAGGCTGTATTCAAAAAGAATCAGTGGTTCCCCTTGATACCAGCTGAGTAAATGTCCTTGTCATCTGAAGCTGTCTGGTGTGTGCGTGTGTGTGTGTGTGTGTGTGTGTGTGTGTGTGTGTGTGTGTGTGTGTGTGTGTGTGTAACTGTGTGTTTTACAGTGAACCAGAAAACCCTTTGTGGTATTTTTGGGAGACAGTTACAAACAATCCTTTGCACACTGCTGTCATGATGTTGTTAAAAAGGCTCTAATCTTTAAAACAGCTGACTGCTATGCGAAGAAGCAGTGAGGTTTATTCTGGGTTGGTCTTTTCAGCGTGGGCCTTATTGTTCGCTCTGGTTGGTTTCTTTTACCGTGCAGCGCCACGGTAGGTGCGTGTTGTCATTTGAGTTCTTGCTGTTGCCTCCAGCACTGCGGTGTGTTTGCATGCAAGATGGGGGGGGGGGGGGGGGGGGGGGGGGGGGAAGACGCCGAATCCACTGAATTTGCATCCAGAGGTGTTTTCCTGGACTTTTTTTTATCAAAGAGTCCACAAGGACCGAACAGTCCTGTTTAAATATCCAAAACTGATCCTGTACTTTCAAAACTGCAACTTGACTAATGACAAACTGTTTTTTTTTAAATTTTGTTTTACTTTTGTAACTCCAAAAAGAGAAACTTATAATTCACAGTCCAAAGACATCCAGAGGGGACGAGGCTGATTGATACTCTAAATTGACCGTAGGTGTGACTGTGAGTGTGAATGGTTGTCTGTCTCTATGTGTTGGCCCTGTGATGGACTGGTGACCTGTCCAGGGTGAACCCCGTCTTTCGCCGAAAGCTGCTGGGATAGGCTCCACCCCCTACCCCACCCCTTAACAGGAGAAGTGGAAGAAAATGGATGGATGGCAGCCTATCATTTCAAATTTTCCAAGATTAAATAACCCAAAACAAATACATGCTATCTACTCACAAACAGCTGTTGAGATGTATTTTGTATATTTTTCAATGACAAACACTCAACAACTGTTT
The DNA here is from genome assembly GCF_037954235.1 of Aulostomus chinensis. Lineage (NCBI taxonomy): Eukaryota > Metazoa > Chordata > Actinopteri > Syngnathiformes > Aulostomidae > Aulostomus > Aulostomus chinensis. The sequence continues at coordinate 9,746,243 of NC_141343.1, read as the reverse complement.
GTTGAGATGTATTTTGTATATTTTTCAATGACAAACACTGCAAAAAGCCTTTTTGGTTTAGCAGCTCTTTTGACTTGTCCTGACAGGGCAAACACGGGTGTAATTAATAACATGGATGACGGTCTCATTCCATTCACATGGGCAAGGGCCTTGGTGTTACTGCTTGCTCACTGTCTGGGAGCAGACAGGGCTTCAAGCTTAAGCTCTTCAAAAGCCGAAACTATTAAAGTATACTGGTGGAACGCTCCTTTAAATTTGGGTTGGTCGAAAGTTAAGTTTGAAGGTGTTTCACACGCAAGAAAGATGGAGACGACAGCAGCAGCAGCAGCAGCAGCAGCAGTGTCCTCACGAGCGCTCACACAGTTACGCTCGTTCCCGCCCAAAAAAAAACCCCCGCGTGCACGCGCAGCTTCTCACTCAGGAGTTGATTGAGCAGCAACTGGTACCGTCCGTGTGGACATCAGCGTCGAAGACCTCCTCCGAACAAGTGGCAAATATGGATTCAAAGAGAGTGGAGACCGTCTCTGCCCGGGTGGACGCTGCTTGTTCTTCACCTGGTAGGACAGTGGTCGCGTGTTCTGCCGCGTTTTTCACCGCTAAATTGGTGATAATGCGGTTTTGTTGTATTTTGGTCACGCGTGGAGAAATCGTCAAGCAAAACTCCTTGAAAAAAATTGGTCATTTATGCTTAATTAGGTTTATATTAGGAATGTGCATACTGGATAGACTGTAACTTTACTGGTATTGTTTGTTAGTTGGACCACTCTATAATTCGGCATGCAGTTAACACAACTTTAAGCACATATATTAGAATATAATGCCACTTATAAAGAAATATGAATCGCTCTCTAAACTCCGTTAAGCCCCCAAACAATCAACGGAGACTAAATCAATAATTCAGTTTGGAATGTCGAAAATGGATAAAATTTCATGTTTTCTCTCACGGAACAGGACGATATTCTTCAATTCTGTCGTGTCAGAGACGCAGCCCTCAGTTGTTTGATTATACTGGCAATCACTACAAGGCAACTTTAAATTGTTAGATTTTCAAATGGAGTTTCGTTTGACCGTTTTGTCACGCCACTAAGTGACCTGCGTACTTTTGCCGCTGCTCCAATTCTGACGTCATGTCTTGACTTTTGCCTTCTTTTGACAGTGTGGTTAGTTGTGTCAAATATGGTGATATTTGCATGTTAGTAAGAATTTCAGCAGCAGCAGCAGCAGCAGCAGCAACCGATTCTACAATTATTTTGTTGATGCTGAATGGGTTTCCCTGTGGAGTATGAGGTCGATTTATCTGTTAAAGTATAAATTGATATGTTTAGTTGTCACTGTACCCTTCAATTTTCCAAACTTGTGCTTGAGTGAATGGGAGCGCGGCCATCAAAACCCCACAAATCTTCTCCAGGGTTTCCTCTTTCCCAGTCCTTGGCTGACATCCACTATAATGATCCCTAACTTATCCCTTAGGTGTCCCGATGAATCAAAGCCAGATTCCTGTTGCGGTTCAGGTTTGTTGGCTAATTGACCTCTAATTCTGTTTTTCTGGAGAATATGAGTGGAGTTTTTAAGGCTTTACAATGACACTCCAGTAAATGACACCACAGTAAATGGTTGACTTAATTGTGTCTTGTGATTTTCTGAGACTTTGACAAAGGCTACTTCAGAGATTGTGATGCAGATCATGGATATCAGATGCAAGTCATTTTAAAATCCTGCTGTGTAAACCTGGAATGCTAATAATTACACATGGATGCTGTGCTGGAATGTCTCTAGTTTGATAAATCCTGATTAGGTTTCTCATCATTCTAGTTCGTCGAAAGTCTTGGGGCTATTTGTGTAAAGCTTGCAGGACTTGGTAATCACTTTTCTAGGATGTGCAGAGTAAAGAACATCCTGTCCCACCACCACTTGGTCCTCAATCTGCTCCTCCATCATCGTCCCCTCCTCCAAGGGTGGGTGGGGGATCTTAACTGTAACTATTGCCCACTAAAATGCTATACTCACCCAGCCGTGAGCTGATCTCCCCATGGGGTGCTTTTCCCGGTGTGGTGATTCTTTGCATCAGTGCCTTTGGAGCCCCCCCCCCCCCACACACACACACACACACACACACAAACTGCAACTGGCCAACGGCTCCGCAAGACATTTCATGACTTGTTTCAGAATTGTTCTTCTTATAAAATGCAGCCCTTAAGGTTTGATTGAGTTTTGCTCTTAAATAGCTCAGTTTTGGTAATGAATGTCCTCTTTTTTTCTTTTTTTTTTCTTGAAATGAATTCTCACAGCAAATTAAGAGGCCAGGGCCTGTCGTGTTGCCATATATACGGTAATAAAAACCAACAGTAAAATGCTTATAGCTGTTGAATCGATGTTTCATTTCCTCATATTTTAATTATTTGGAGGGCTTCTGTTTAGCCTACATGCATGAAGAATAATGTTATCCAGCGGGTAAAATACGTATTTGACACGTCGCCATTTTTCTCCGTTAATATATTTATTTATATATTTATATATTTCTTTCTTTTCGCCAGACGTCGGGGACGACCCACACACGCGACTAAAACAAACCTTACGTGTCCATCAATTAAGTTATGTGTTATAAAATGGATTAACGCGGGAAAAAGTATTGAACTCACTTAATTGAATTTATTTAATACTTTGTTTAAAAAAAAAAGAAAAGAAAAGCCTTTGTTGGTAGTAACACCTTCAAGACGCCTCCTGTATGGAGAAACTCGTTGCATGCGTTGCTCAAACTTTACGGCTGCTGTGCTGGTATATGCAGTACCATTTGACCTCCAAACATGGTGGGAATCATGGCATCCGAAGAGTTAAGTATCGGTCTCATCCAACCAGACTGTATTCTCCCAGTATTTCACAGGCTTGTCGAAAGGTTGTGCAGCAAACTTTAAACAAAATGTTTTCTTCGACTATGGCGTCTTGCGTGGGGAGCGTGCATACAGGCCATGGCTGCTTGAGCGTGTTACTTATTGTTCTCTTTGAAACAGTTGTACCTGCTAATTCCAGGTCTCCGCAACCTTTTTTGTTGCAAAGGTTGACCAGGTGCTCCTTGCTTTTTGCACTTCTCTTTCCCCTGTGTCATTCCATTTTTGAACACCTAACTTGTGGACATCTAAGGTGTTCCTGCCATCTGTTGAAAATTTTGTGTCAGTAGCACCTTTTTAGAAATATATTTCTTGAGATACACGGTGACGTATGTGTTAAATACTTATTTTACCCGCTGTAAATTAAAAATTGAGACTGGCAATATTCGTTGCGGGTGGGTAGAAGTGCAAGAGTACTGAGGAGAGTGAAAGGTGCTGAAGATCATTCCCAATCCAAATCTGCAAGCCGTGATGCAGAACTTCATGAACTGGGCAAAGGCAAACGGATCGCTCTGAAATAATCCATATTTAGGAGATGAGTAAGCTGAGCAAGGGTTGTCATGTTTGAGCCAGTGAGTTTAAATCACACACTTCTGGCATTTGCCAAAAAAGAATCAACACTAATTTCCATGCAGGATGTCTCAGTTGAAGTTATTATACCCTCCATGTGTGGGTTATCTCTTCCTCGACATCAGATTTGAGTTCTTCTGAAGTCAACAACAGACAGACTCGTGTGTGTGTGTGTGTGTGTGTGTGTGTGTGTTTTCTCAGTGTCTATCAGCCAGGGGTCCCGAGATCACCATGACGTAAAGGTGCAGATTTGAACAAGCTGCTCCAAATCTGTCAGCCAACCAAAGCAGTGCACATTAGCTTTTCAGAGAGAACTTTTGACAGGATGCAGCACCAGATCAATGAAATCTCTCTTTTCAGCAAAAGATGTTTATATTGAGTTGTTGGGTAAAGAATCACTTCCAGAGATGCTGCTCTCTAAAAATGACGTGAAAAGAGCCATTGTTTTCTTCTTAATTTTAATTATAGAAGGCTTGAAAAGTAATTGGACCTCAGAAGGAAGAAATCTGCCAATGTTTAGCATTCGGGATCTGACTGAGGATGAAAAATTATTTAATATTTGTGCCTATAGTTTTGCTTTCAGTCCAGAAAATCACTTAGACAATTTGAATATGACAGTGTGGCATACCTGGTCTTAAAGCTACAAGAACTGCTGTGAAGTAAAGCGTATTTCTCACAACCAGAATCGGAATCAGAAGAACATCCCTGTTGGTGTGGGACCACCTGTGAGCTTCCTGTCGACCTGTCCATTAAACAACAAAAACAAAAACAAACGGTCAGATCTGGGATTAATTGCGGCAGATTCTGTTTGCTTTGGATCCAGTCTTTGTTTTTCCCTGTGAGCGACTGGGTGGGGAGCTTGCATCTACCATCTGCCTCGGGATTCGAGCCAGAGGGAAAACAGAAGGAAGAGAAAAGTCAAAGGAAAACTGCGTGAGGAAGGTGGGAATACAGGTGACGGAGGGGTGGCGCTGGAGAGCGATGGATAAAAAGAGGGTGAGTTATTGGGGTGCAGATGGCAACCTTCTGTCGGTGTGGACAAAAACAAAAGGTGCCATGTTTTAGTATTCCATGCACCTCGTTTTATTCCCACCCTTCTTCTCGTTCATGCCACCGATTGCCTTCACTGGACTGCTTTGGATAATGTGCCAAATAGCTGATATCATCAGGGTGGCAGCGCTTGGCCTCTGCTCTCACGTGTCTTCCTTCTTTGTGCCAAGGTCATATTCAGGATAAACTGCATTGTCTAGAGCCCAAGAAGAACACATCAGATATACTGTCTTATAATTCCTACCCTTCTGGACCAAACCTCAAGTGCTTCTTCAAAAACTCCTGTCTCCATAAATCACAACGTTGCCCTCAATGCGCTTCCGAGCAGCAGTTTTGTTTCAAGTGTGATGTTCAGCAGTTTGTCAGAATCCTGCTGCGAAAGAGTGTTAGGAATTAGCCTTAATCCTTGTGAGATTGATGATGATGTTTGTATTTATAGGAGAGTGGATTGTTGAAGTCTGCTTATGTGGGGCACCATTCGATGGATCCTGCTGTGTTCTCTTGGCAAATTGGCACGAGGTTAAAAATATGAAGTCTTTTGCTTGTCTCTTTGTTCTCGAGGGTAAAATATCCTCCGGCTTCAAATCTTAAAACTGACCATCATTTGAGTGTCATGTTGCACCTGCATCACGCAAACAAGCAGAAACGATACACTTCAGTTCCAGCTTGGAAACTCGTGCATCATTACTCAGCTTCTAAAAAAAAATAACTTAGACAAAGAATAATGATAAAATCTACATTCAGGAATCAGCTGTTTTCCTGTTCAAACTGAGCCTTCCCAAGGACTCCTTGATGAAACGGGGTCAGAGCTGAACATCATACAGGCCATATGTGGAGGCATGCCCTGCATGGAGGCCAACTGGAGGGTCCGGCTGTCTTTCTTCTCGTCCCAGTAGGGGGGCTCAAAAGCCCCTTCTGGGCTTTAGCCGCTCCAAAATTCCTACAAGATAATGCCAAAACTTATAATAGACTCAGCAACCACCACAATACCAAACTAATCTGCCTCTCTGATCTGAGATTGTGCCATGCAAGGCATAAACATGGACATCTTAAATGACATGGACCTGACAATAGATCAGGATCCCTGATTGATCACTACATGAGCATTTCTGTCGGCTCTCAGGTCATTGTATGCAGATACGAGTGGTCTGTGAATTAAGGTGTGCTTGTGATGACACGTCTACTGGCTGAGGGTTTTGGCATCCATGAGTGTGCAAGGGTGACACCACGTGGCTGAACACCGGTAATGCCTCCAAGTTGTGCAGGAGTGCCACAGCTGCAGGTCTTTCACCTTTCGCTGTCTGCAACTAAAGATTCATGACGTTTTTGAATCATCTACCACTTTGTTCCTAGTTTGCTTTCTTAATCTGTATGCGTAGATGATGCGACAAAGACTCAATCAACTTTTAAATTGAAGGAGTAAATGCTTTTTTTTGGGGGGGGGGGGTCATTTCACTTATCTAGAATAAAGGACAACACACATGAATTCATTAACATTTCAGTAAATGTCCCAGTGTCAGCCATCTGGCTAATTTTGAGTTGCGGTCTGGGATATTGTGATTTGTTTTTCAATTTTATTGACACTTTATAGACACACCAGTTTTATCGATTTTAATCTGAAAATCATAGTTTAGAACAGAGGAAGGCAACCATTTCTGAGAGCCTAAATTGAGATACTTTACAGCAGATTTGGTCCTTCAAGATTATACAATACAAACTTGCGATGAGCATTTCTTGTGAGTAGATGAATACGCGTTTTATTTTGTTTTTTTTCCTGTCTTAAAACCGTACCTGATCTTTATTGACGCGGTTGCCTAAAGAATCCCCCTTTTTGTCTGACGTGCTTCAAATCGGCGTTTCTCATAACGGAAGTGACTTCGCAAAATAAAGCTGAGCTTACGTTCGATTCTTTTGTTTGCTCCGCCGCTGAAGCGACAGGCATCCTTTCACGCACGGCGCCCCAAATCCCTCCAGGTGCTTGTACAGTCACCAATGCAGTGTGTGTCTCTCTCTTTACGCTGACCGATAAAGAGCTGCTGTTATCTTCAGATAGCAGGCACTGTGGCTGAATAATTTATGGAGGCATTCCAACACTCTGACTCAGAAAATCACATCCACCCACTGAGGGCAGGGACATGGCTAAAGGTTTGATGTGCATGTTTGAAGTTCTGTGTGTGTGTGTGTGTGTGTGTGTTTACTTTACTCTTTTTTTGAAAGTCTTTATTCCGAGAAATGTGTCTTTGTGGATTCTATCACGCGGCCTTCTATTGGTAGTGTGAGTTGTGTGGTGAATTTCTCGTATTTTACTTTTTGGCTGCTATGTGGAGAGAGGGTCCAAATGCACTCCTCCTTCCTGAGGTTCCTATACCTGTGAGCCAATTAGATTTCAGCTTCAGCGGTAGGGACAGGAACGATCAACACACTACACCAGTCAAAAGTTTGGACGCACGTTTTCATACAGTGGTTTTTCTTTATTTTTATTATTTTCCTCATTGTAGATGAATATTAAAGATAACAGAATTATGATGGAATACATATGGAATTAAGTAGTAAACAAAAGCGTGAAACAAACCAGGGTATGTTTTCTGTTTTAGATTCTTCGAAGTCACCACCTTTTGCTCCGATGACAGCGTTGCACGCTCTTGGCATTGTCTTTGTCAGCTTCGTGAGGCCGGTCGGTTTGATATGATTTCTGCATCTAGAGCCTTACATTGCACGTATTTGTGTCATCCTTCAGGAGGAGGAATGGAAATCCATTATTCTGGCCACAAGTAACATTTGCAGCTGCCAAAGGTGGGAAGCAGAGCTGGATGACGGTGAACGTGCGAGTTAATAGACCCTGCAGTATTACGGTTATATCACTCAGGCACAAGCAGATCTGACAGTAGTCACCTTTGACTGCTGAAATCTTGTATGGAATCTGGTGTATAAATCAATATTGTTCTTACAGCTGCAGTTCCAAATTTCATTGCAAGTGGGAGAAATGTACACTCAGACTTATTTTTTATTTTTTTTATAAAATGAACAAGTAACGGTACGACTCAGTACTTCAGTCACTATTCAGGCTGTGCCCTTCCTGAAAAGTGGAAAGAGCAAACAAATGAAATTGTTGTTTTTTTTTCTTTTTCGTTCGGCTGCAAACGTTTATGAAAGACAGAGGGGGACTGTAGTCTGACTGTAGAGTTCTTTCAGTCAGTCGGTTTTGGCCCAGGTGGACCCGATGGCTCCCCACGTGACCTAAATGTTTAGGGTATGCCTTCCCATGTCACTGTTAAAACTTTGGTTGACATGACAACAGAATGCGATGCACGCTGGGAGCAGCCGTAGTGTGTCTCCCTCCGCTCAGTACCCCAGTCACATACAGCGGTAACTCCTACCTCCATGTCATTAAGTCCCCCTCTATCAAAGTTATGTATCATCATATAAATGCCCCCATTTGGGAAGATTTTTGCAGAATCTGCTTTGGGGACAGGGCTTCGCTTTAGTGGTTATTTATAACTTAGTGCAGTTAAAACACCACAAATTCCAGGCTCGAATTGAGCCATTAAAAAGACCCAATTAACATCTCAAACAAATAAAACTGAAGAAGATCCTCACAGAGACAGTTCCTAACAGGGCAGTTGGATTATGGACTGCGTCTCTCAGGGGGAGGTGAAGAAAACTTCCACTGTCAGTTCAAGGCAGAGCTTTTGGAGTATACATTAGGCTTTTATTAACAGATTTATCAAGTTGGATAAGGGCGTGGTGCCAGCTTGACATGAGCGGTGAATATTAAAGGCTGAATTTTTGACTTTCGACGCTGCATAATGGTTATTGCAGAAACTGGGGAAGTCTAACAAATGCCTTCAAGGTCCAGGCAAAGAAGACACGAAGTTTAAGACAACGGCGCTGCTAATCATTCAGATTAAAATGTTAAAGAATAATCTGTAGTGTTACAAACCAAAGCAGACAATGTCAGGGCACAAGCAATCAAGCTCAACATAATAGAAATATAGTTCTGGAGGTGCAGAAGCTGCAGTTTGAATTGAAAAACAGGTGTTTCACTGCCTTTGCACAGCCCGAATCACACTTGTTAAGGGATTCTAAAATCCATACAGCAATGCGACATCTTTTGGCATACAGGATCGCAACAAGTATTACGTGCACAGAATTCCTTAAAAAAAAAGAAAAAAAAAAAGTTATCCCGTTCATGGGTAACAGTTAAACCAAAATGTCTGTCTCTAGAAGGAGTGGAACAGATCCCCTCAATAAATGTTTTCATGACAGAAAGGTCTGTGCTCTTTAAGTCCACTGTTAAAATGAAGTACTGCACGGTGCTGTCTGTTCAATTAAATTGCTCATCAAGAAATACCAACCTGGGGCACTGCACCATATAATCTAAACCTAAATTGTAGGCTTCTTTTTTTAAAAAGAGAGGAAACTTATTTCACTGTTTAAAAAAAACAAACAAACAAAACTGTTTTGTAACACTTTTGGGTCAAGAATCCAGTTGCTGAATCTTAACCCAGATTGAAGAAGCTCAATTCATGCAGGTCTTAATTTTGGTTAGGAAAGGACACCCTCAAGCTCGTTGATTTTCAGACAATACCATGCATCCTTCAACCCGTGGGTTAGGGTAAAAATCTGCATGAGAGGCCTGAAATGCTGCACCTGTACGAGCTATAATTCAACACTTTTATGAAGTGGGAGAGAGAGCAAATATGAACTGATGGACGAGCCCACGTGATTCATTTTCATCCTGCTGAGTGGTCTTCTCCCAAGAGCTTTGCCAATTAATTGCTGAACTTGTATTCCCGCATAATTGAAGCTTGATGATTAACAAAGGCCTTGACATATAGTTGCATTCGTAAGAGTGTTGGGTATATGAGGTCTGTATCCTCGATTACTTTTTAATTATCTTTGCAGTTAATGGTGGTATTTTGAGTTCTTTGTTTTAAAAGAAATAAACTGCAAGGATTTTTGTCAGGTTAACATTTATTTTTCTCTGTAGTCTGAGACTAATCTGTGTTTTTTTTTTTTTTTTTTGGTGTGTGCGATCTTCGTGTTGTCCCTCTTATCAGAATATCGAGCGCTGGTTTAAGAGTTTATCGATTTCAGATCAGTTTCAGGAATATTGAACAATCGTGGTTTCCGAAGGATGCCATTATGGCGCTCTCACGTTTCAAAACCAGAAACTGAATACATCTGGGATATCCTGATGCATGTCATGACTTCATCAAGATCAGCCCACATGTAACATCTTTAAATACTGCATTGCAGTGTATTTAATCCACAGGGCTGTTTCCCTTATGCATTTAGCTAATTTTAGCCACCATGTTGGAGGACAAGGTCACTGTGGCTTGTGTGAGAATTTGGGAAGGGAAGTGTGTGTTCGTGTGTGTGTGTGTGGTGGAGGGAGGCAGCCAGCCTAGACCCACATATCTTCTCCTGTCTAGCCCAGATGTGACTGACCTGCTAACACAGAACCACATGGTTTCTGACCACCATGACACTGGAGGTGCAGAACAGTGATGGCATCCAAAGCAGCAGCTCATTTCAAACTCTGCAACAGAGAATCATAAACTTGGGTTAATGGCGCCAACTTGTGTGTCTGTGTGGGCAAAATTTTACCAGCAGTTGGAGAGGATGAGACAATAAATTTAGACAAGCAAAAAGTATAAGGCTGCCCTTGTTTATGATGCTCTTAATCCATATTCCATTGAAGAACGATGATATTAAAGGAACACGCCAACTTTTTACGAGATGGCCTTTTTTCTATCCATAATTTGACTGCTCGTCAGCTTCTCTGCAATTAAGGCCAGTAGTCGGTACGGGGAGCGTTCCATCTCGAAAGTCACAAAGTACTCAGTACCTTTAAATAGACTTTGCCTGAATTAATAGAGGTGTGTGCCCAGTATTTGCTATGAAAAAAAAAAGTATTGAATCATGAGATGTTGTTGTTTTGTAGTTGGAATTATACCGAGAACTTCTTTATTGGTGTGGCTCAAAGATTTGAAGCAGCTCTTAAAACTTTTAGAAGCCCCATCATTTCGGTCAACAAAATGTTTTTTGTAAGCCGAGAGAGCCAGACAGGATTTGAGGCAGGTAGTAGTTGTAGTTCCAGGTATGTATTGAATGAATAACTTCTTCGAATTCTCAATAGTGTTTTTCAAAGCAAATATTAAGCATAACCCTAGTTGATAACTATTGAAACGGCCTTGTGCCCACTGATGGTGTTCAGTGCAGCTAAGCTACAATCAGCTGTCTGATGGGGGTCTGAAGAGGAGAAAGCAGAAGCTTACCCATTTGTCTGGCACTAAAAATAACGAACAATAACTACATTTCCAAAAAAGCTGCCTTGAACGAAACAAAACAAACCCAGACGAAGTCAGCCTGCAGAGATAAATCTGTAACTCTCAAGTGAACAGGTGATAATTGCAAACTCATTTTGAAATGTAATTTTGGCACGCAGCCTATTTCTCCCACCGTCTGCTCAATTTACGCTACATCTATGAGCATTATTAGCATTGCACTTGAGTTGTAACGACAATGAGTTCTACTGGAAGTGATTTAGTGGCAAACATTCAGTAAAATGAGAGCTGATTTCATGTTATACCGGTGGGTAGCAAGCTCCTTTGCTACGGGTAATAGCTTCTGCAATGGGCTGTTGCATTATCCTTATCTTTATTATGGAAATTTGTGGCCCTGTTCAAATGAGCCCGTCGTTATGAATATGTTTTTGCTTGCATCATTTTAAAACTGAGATCGCGCATTTTACGATGCTTTAGTTCCCCACAGTCGTGCTCACCATGAATACAAAAAGCCCTACTCAACTGTTTGCTTTAGCTAAAACACATATTTAAGAAGTTCCGCGGCACTGGTGGGTTCACAGTTTGTGTGAGTTATTACATCGGATTTATGGTAATTGAAAATACCCAGACTTCTGCCATTGTTTAATTTTTAATGCAGAGTTTTGGGCTGATTTGAAATATTATCATTGTTAGAGCATAAATGCATTGAGCAGGAGCAGAAAGTTGCAACAACAACAAAAGAAATCTGTGAATAATAATAATAATAATAATAATAATGGTTTCGCACCATCAAAGCGCAATTCTGTTTCATGCTAAAGCTTGAAAATATGAGTCCGGTCCTCACATTTTTACAATCTATATCTGGGGAAAATGGAAATGGGCTGATTATTCAGTTAAAAGGGCGTTTTTGTTTGTCTGCTTGTGGGGCACGAGGCTGTGGCAGTTGGTCCAGTGGCAGAATCCTTCGCCACTGTTGTGACAGTAAAGCATACTCTCGCGTGTTACACTGCTAAAGTAACCACCTCCCCAACTGCCTCGCAGTCCGCCCGTCGGTCGGTCGAGTTGGAGTTTACATCCATGTTTTCTAGACTCATAATGAATGTGCTGCAGACTCATTTAATCTGTCAAAAAAAAGGGATTTTTGTGAAGTACTCATGTCACATTGTAGTTGACCTTTAGGTTGTAAAATGTCATCCCCTTGTAAGTTCTCTCATTTTTTTGTGAAACTGTCATAATTATTACCACGTGAATTCTAGAGCTATGGCTATGGCCACGGAGACCTTGACAACTGTAATCTTTTCCTTGGTAACATTTGTGCCAAATTTAAAGAATTGAGTCAGTGCGTTTGAAATATCACATAAATGGTGATGGGATGTACGCATGTTGGGTAACTTGAAATCCTCCTTTCTCCTGGAAATCGAGCGGCAGTGCTTCTCCGTGTATGCACAAAGGAAAAGGTTGTTTTCAGCAGCTTCCGTGACCTTTTTTTTTTCATCAGATTGTGGTTTTTTTTTTAATGAAAAAAAGCTCAGCGAGTTGCTGCCCGGGAATAGCAGACTGAACTCACAATAGACTACAGGAAATGATTTCCGAATTAATCAATAGTCTACAAGAAAGAAAGAAACTGAGGGTCCAAGAGATCAGACGACTGCAGTTAATTTAGCTGCACTGAGGCAAATATATGGACTTCCTCTTCTGTGCTGATAGCTGTAATTGGGGTAAGCCTTCAGGCAAATCAACTTGGGTGCACTGCCACTGGGAGTTCACTTTCTCCATGCAATGCAATATCAAGAGCAACCTGTGCAATTTGGCAGTCTGTTGAAGCAAGTGGCATTGTGTTGAAGCAAGTGGCATTGTCTTAAGCCTTTAACAGTTTGAATATGTATAGAATAGTTTCGTGGGTTGCTTTATTCTCAGTATCGATTCTGGTCTTATTGATATGCGAACCTGGTTTTGATGCTGAAGTCAACTGTACCTGGTCTTTGACTTGATGTGGTCTTGCATATCATTTGAGCTGGCTTCCGGAATATAAATTATTCATTATACTGGGGACGAAGCTTTCAAAGCCTCTCCCTCAGGAAGTGGATGTGCTCGCCAAACCGGTGTTACCACAGCATGCATTATCATACCATAGAAATGACCCTAATCTGCTGCTCCGTTGTTTCAATCAAGCATGTGTGTCTGGGCCTGCTGGGAAAGGATGGTTCTGTTCCTAGCTCTCTGACCCCCCCAAGAATATACCTCGCTCATCTCAGAGGAAACAATTAGTTAGCATTGCTATCTACCCTTAAGTCTAGCCATCCATCAGCACACTGTCATTAATGTTATGTGCATTTAAATGTAAGCTTCATTTGGCCGACGACCAGGTCAAAATCATTTGCATTTGTACGTATGACACCACCTGTATGTAATTCCACATGTGAGCAGTGCTGACACAACGGCCATCGTGTTCTTGAACACATTAGCTCTTAAAAACAGAGTGGTGGCTTTCATACCGAAACACCCAAGTGCAGGCGCATTAAAGGGGTACAAGTCTGCATTTGCATCAGCATCCGAGGCTGTGTTCTTTCTATTTCGATGAATTCTCTGTGGATTGAGGTTTCATTCACCTTTTTATAATATATTTCTTTGAGGTTGAGGGTATATTGTATCTCATTTGACATAAAAGCAACTCAGCATGCTGATGTTGTCATTTGGCACTGCAGCAAGCACTGTCGTCCCTACGTCATCGAAGCCCACAGCTGTGGAGAGTGTGAATGATTCCTTGATTTAGAAACCATTTGGTCACAAGATACAAAAAAGTCTTTTGGGAGACGAATGACTTTCAGTCCTTCAAGAAATTTGGGTCGGTTTGATATGCAGTTCTGTTCTCATAGGGGTGGTTTACAACTTTTGCAGATGCTGACAAATTGAAACTCTAGGATTTTCGTTTTACTTTTTTTTAATTGAGTTTTACTGCGCTCCTCAAAGAGGAGGATCAGATTGCAAACTCAAATCCCTTCTTCTGATACTCCAATAAATGTATGTTGTGTTCTAACTTGAAGCGAAGCCCTCTCTCGACCAGCAACTCTCTCTCTCTCTCCTCTAACTCATTCACTTGCTCTCCCAGCGCAGCCCTCGCTCTCCTCTCCTCTTCCTCCTCCCACCTCCTTCACACTCTGTTGATCAGCTCAGGAAAGGGAAAGTGCTTGTGTGAAACCTGAGGATCACTTGCAGAATAAGGAAGCAAGGAAAGCACATCATCTTCCAGCCTGCAAGGTAAGATGAGCCTCAGATGGACAATGGATAGCAGTTAGCCCTCACCCTGAACCTCAATTTAAGTTAGCAGCGCATTAAAAGATATAAATTTGCGGTTCTCAAAGCAAAGCCAGAGCTTTCCGGCATGATAGTCTGCATGTTGTGAGATCTGTTCATGGCTTAAACTTCAGCTCTCGAAACCGGACCTTCAGGAACAGATGTGGGATCCTGCTCGGTCATGTTTGATCAATGATATTTAGTTTTTTATTTTGGAATTAATCTGGTGCTTACTCACGTCATTTGAACATCCATGTGTTTTGAGCAGGGTTTGAAGCAGAGCATCATTACAGTTTGTGTTATGAAGATGAGTTTGTTGGACTGTATATACTTGAATTACCATCACTGGTCCTAGAATAGCTTGCTTGCCTTCTTGAAACAACAGCTCAGGTCATGTAAGACAAGTGTATTCTGAAAGGGCACGCTGAAATGTCTCGCATTTCATTATGGTCGTGCATAACTTGGGGCAAAAAACATTCCAGATTACCATATGCTCTCAGGTGTATTGCCTGAATGGATGACCGTTGACTTTGCACGCTGCAGTGCTGTAGCTATTTGTGTTTGAATGTTTACTCGAAGCTGTTAGGGCTCATCATTTGAATTAAGCACCCTCATAACCTTGCCCTTTCAGGGTTAGGTGTCTATTTGTAGCTGTCTCTTTGACGTGGGGGGAAAAAAAAGAGGCTTATCCTTGCACACAATTATGAAAATAATTCCTTGCGTGCTGTATTTCGCAGTAGTGAGGCTCCAGTCATGTGTACTCCAACCAAACAGAGCCAATGCAGAGAAGATCTGCAACAATTCCGGAAAGGTCATGGCTTCTCCAAGAAGGTGCTGCTCAACTGCTGCCTGGTGCGGCGCATCATCACCTGGGCCTCTCCAAACCCCAAAGGTACAGAAACCACTGTTGTTTAAAAAAACAAAACAACAACTCCTGTCTCAGCTTATTGCTTGAGATTATGAAGTTACTGAAGATAAACTGTGTTGTGTGCATCAAGTGGAATGTTGAAACTAGAAATTGCATCGAGTGACTTTTCTTCTCATATATATACATTAGTATTTTTCCCAACAAAGGTAGTACTATCGTGCGCATGGAATCAAGATCCACCATTTGTACTGGGAAATGATTTTTTAAAATTCTTTGCAATACGCCGTCAACACTGTCCAACTTGCTGTAAATTTTTATTTGCAATTTTTATTTTTATTTGTTACGTTCGAGTACCAAAATGTTGCAACTAAAAATGCTGCCGCGAGTTAGACAGCAGGAATCTTCTTGGATCTTTCAGATCCCCTCTCTAACTTACCTGTCTCGTAAAAGGTATGCAATGTAAAACAGGCCAGCTGTGGTGTTGGAGAGTGTTTCCGAGCAAAGTTTTGAATGGCAACTTTTGTTTGATTGTGTGAAATGTTTGAAATGCTTGAATGCTAAAGATGGATTGCTGAGGTAAAATCATTGACCTTGACACTGACTTAATAATTTATCATTTCATTAATTGCAAAACAGGAAGCAGGTGAACTAGGGCCATGTCCATTTCAGATCCATATCTGAGTAATAGCCATTCAGTTCAATGTGCAACTGTAAAAACACCCAGCGGTCTAACTTTTAACTAGATGAGATGAAACGCACAGCAAGGAATGGGAAGCATTGAGAAACCAGGGTATGTGAAAGTTGCACTGATCCTTAATCTTGGGACCCACCGTCAGGAAACACACAGAAATTATGATTTTTCTGGTGTGGAAAATGATCCCAACGCACAGCAGCACAAGTCCCGCTCGACAGCTTCAGTAAATAAATTCACAATGAGCCAAGCTCAGTATTGATTACTTCTCAGGTTAGATATTCACTGTGGCCAAGACGCCTGATGAAACAGGATTTATGGATGCGTGTTTGCAACTGTCACTCGCGAAGGCAATTAAATCGTATTTAGATACATCAGAGTTTGATTTATGGTCCGTCTCTCAGGAATGATTTCATTGGATAATATATTTTGGTGGTGGGATTTATGATTGAATGTTTCGATTATTGAGATCGATCTGATTTTCATCAAAACAGTATGTTTATTGAGTAAAATGCCTTTTACTGACAGAGTCACGGATGCAGTTGAATTACTTTTGCACCGCATTGATTTTTTTCGTGAATGCCTTGGCTCTCATAATTTGTGCTGTACAGCTTCAGCGGCATGTCAGGCAAATGATAAAAAAATAGTTTTTAAAAAATTGGTATTGACAAGAGTTGTAGCAGATTGGTATGACTTGTCAGTCGTTAAGACAAATGTGTTTGTGTGTGATGCAGTGCGCTATTAAACAGTCATGAGCGTCTCTGCAGGGACACCTAGCTGACATCTGCATTAAAGCTATTTCTGCAGGCTAAAAGCAGTAACAGAAGGACAACAAAACAACAGCTCTTGCCAAGAATAAGAAAAGTAAAATTTATGCATCCCCAAGTTTTTATAACAATCAAAAGAACCTAAATCAGTTTTGATTGATTCGTCTGGGTTCAGTGAGGCATGTGCAAGTTCTGAGACACATAATCAGTTTACTTTACTCGTGGGTTTACCTTCCACTGTGTATGTGCTGTTATAATTTGAATATATGCATTTCCAAGCCCAAACTAGGATCCAGGTGTTTCTGTCAGCCACACATAAATTAGACAGAGCTTTTGTTCAGACCTCACAGAACGAGGGTGAGCACTTTCATCCCACTGTAGAGGTCAAACCTTTCCGTAGGCAGCTGCCATAGGACCAAAGGCGTACGCTTCACCAAGAAAGATAAATTTGTTTAAGGTGCATCTATGAAAAACTGCTGTGCATTGCCGGAGTGTTTCCTTAAAGATAACAAGTCAAGGGTGCACAAGGTTGAGCAGGAACAATAATATACTTGTTAATCTGGATTCAAAGCACCTTCTCCTGGCATAAGTTTTAGTGGTAGTCTGTGTATGTGACGTTTCAAATATTGTGGCCCGGTGTTGCCTAATATAACCTCCCAGCATGCTCATGATCGCACTATAAACCTGCCGTCTGGTCTAAGTATCATTTACAAGCACCCGCTGTGTCTGACGCATTCAGACGTTGTGTCCGCAGGGGGAAAATGAAGTCGTGTGTTCTAAAGTGAAGGTTGTTTTTGCATCACGGCTGTCGGTGTTAAAGGTGCTAAAACGGCCAAAGGTTCAATACATTTTCGGAAACTATTTTACTCAAAAGGGAGAAAAAGAACAATGGATTTTACAATTAATTTCCTCAAAACCTAGGATAT
This sequence comes from Aulostomus chinensis, assembly GCF_037954235.1. Lineage (NCBI taxonomy): Eukaryota > Metazoa > Chordata > Actinopteri > Syngnathiformes > Aulostomidae > Aulostomus > Aulostomus chinensis. Next base: position 9,728,902 of record NC_141343.1, on the reverse strand, counting down.
GTATTCTAGACACCTCTTGGTAGAAATCCATCCCTGTACTGCCTAAACTTAGCCAAGAGAGGGCAGCAAGCTACAGGATAAATCAGGCCAGGATACTGTTTGCTGCATTGCACCGCAGTAGTAATCCTGCAGCCTCAAATACTCTCATCGATGCGTCTCTGCTGACTGGCGGAGAGGAACACAACTCATGTGGGATTTCCAGCTGTCACTTCATCTAGGTTTTCTCTCCTTTGTGTCCAAGTGTTTTCTGCAGAAGCTTTTTGATCACTTTTGCTCATTTTTTTTACTGTAGATATTCAGTATTGGTTAGTGCACCAATTTACCTGCTATATATGCATGCCAAATTAGAATTTATGCGCAAGATACCGTGATGAAGACAGGAAGACTTAAGTCCTCATTTCTGAATCAACATTGGCTATCAGCTAAAGAGACATTTATAACATCAGTGTTATACAGTTAGCTTTCCACGGACACAGACGTTGAAAAAAGTGCCATACCATGATCAGGAAAGTGGAACTTCAACAGCCAATAAGCAATAAGAAAGTAATTAGCTCTGTAGAACTGCGCCTGCACCCCGAGGGCAGTACAATCTATTTGATGCGATTGACTTCTTAGAAGTCGGGAAGGATTTTCTTTTTACTGTAGCACAAAACAAGTAAAATCTCCAAGAACCTTTATACCTTTTCTTACTCAAGTCAAGACAACTTCTCTAAGTCCGCTTGATTTTCGACATCAGACCTGCAGTTCCTCCCTCTACTTGTACTCGCGTGCTCAAGAAGCGTTTTACCTCCAGAGAATGTGCCGTTTCTCCCACGTCAACAGTAATCAATCATCATTAGGAAGTTCTCAACCCAATAAGAAAACCCTAGCTTTACTCACAAGGTGCAGATATACACATGTTGATGAGCTATTTATTCATCTAATCTCTCTCATTGTCAAATCTTTCTCTCACCAAGGGACTTGATGTGAATTGCTGAGAGATTACTCGCAGTGTGATAGCGCATCCAACAGTGTGGCACCGTGCAAGGCACAGCTTCAAGAACCCTTTGAGAAATAAGTGCAATCCTTATTGTGCTACATTTTAGATCAAATCTTGCACAGATTGTTCGAATTCTACCAGTGACAAATAACAAATCCACCTGTTCCTGTTTTTTGTTTTTTAAGGCCATTTACATTTTCATCTTTCTTTCAATGTGGTCAAGTTTGGAGGATCTTTGTAGAGCTCTGGTGGAAATGGGAAACGGCAATGATGGATTAGGGGGCGAAGTTGAAGCAGCATGCGCCCCCTGAGTTTGTAGGAGTTGGGAAGAAGAGTGATTGCCCACAGGCAGCTGGCTGGCTGCGATGCAGACACATCCTACTGTTGTCATTTACTTGATTCATATGTTGTGAAAGTGGTTACTGGAGAATGAGAGGGAAAACGTCCAACAATGATGCCTCTCCTTGACATCATTCTTATTCGTGGCTGTAATACTGTTGACGGCGGGAGCGGAAATATTACATGCTTCTAATGGGCTCAGAGATGATGAGGGCAAGTTTGTGAATGTGCAGTCGCCAGCATGTGTCACACCCCTGCACACTTGTCACCTGGAATATGTTTTACCTCAAGAGATGCAAATTTAAACTCAGAGTAGGTGTGCTGTCATTCAGGGGGAGGATAAACACTTTGTGTTTTTTATCTGCTGTAAGATTTATGCTTTTCTCGTGTAAAATAACACAGTTCCTCCAGTTTCTTTCCCCAATTCTATAAATGGCTCAAATATCACCCATCTGTAGCCGGCATGACGCGAGAGGCACTTTCCATTATGTCACACAACAGTGAGCCTGCCGTTTTCTTTCTCCGTCTTGGTCACGACCTGCTCCGGCTGCTGATAAACAGGGATTTGCAGCTAACAGCCAGGGATTAGTGTGAGAATAAACAACCCCAGTGACCCACGTTGTTTGTAAAACACTTTAAAGTAGCCTGTTGACAGGTGGTAACACTCACACTGAAGTGTGCAAACTGAGATGGCGGGCCGGCCCACCATGTGACTGGTCATCCCTGTAACCAAGCCGGGTCCTTTTGTCTTAGTTATACCGGGAACTCATTCTATACTGTACACAATTAAATATGCATGTGGCCACGCACACATGATTTTCCACAGACCTTGTAACCATATTTGTTTTGGAGGGAAAGCCACAGCAATGCACTGCAAAAGAGCTTAACTGACTACTTGATTTATCAATATGTTGATCACAACAATTGATTTGAATTCCATTTATCAATCATCTAATATAAGTAACACTACTGGAACAACTATTTGTTTTCATGAACGTATCCACAGGGTCTTTGTCATTTATTGCTGTAGAAATACATGCAGTGTTCATGAATTAGAGCCAAAGTTAACAAGTTCTAATTGTTGACTAATTGAAAATATTTGGGTTTATTATTGCAGAAGAAAATATACATTTAACTGACGGAAAGCATTTGCTGTTGCTTGAACGATGACGAGTAAAAGCTTGCGGCTAATTATGCAAAGTGGGAGCATTTTCGATGAGTTTTCTGTAGACCAACTGAAAGGATATTTGGGATTGAGCAAAGCACTTTTTCGAAATTGGATAATCTCAGACGAAACAACAAAAGCACAATAGTAAAACCTGAAGAACTGTAACTGCATTTTTATAGCGCTTTTCCACCCTATAGGTACTCAAAGTACTTCACAAGCCACTAAGCCCTTGAATTTGTTGGCTTAAGTACATTTCGGGGACCTGACATCGGGTGAAAACACTGGACTGGATTTTATTAGGTGCAGCATTACTCTCCCTCTGCCCACTCTCCATTTGACTTATTTTATTTCTTCACCAGTATATCAAGCAGCAGCAGTGGCGTGCATGTATGCACCACACCTGTCCACCTTTCCCATGAATCAACAGTCCAACAAGGACTGGTTGCCAATAAATAACACCCTGAGATACATGATATCCCAACCACTGTTCAAAAAGAATGCTGTCTTTCCATTTTGTGTTGGCAGTTTGAGTTTGCTTCGTAAATGTATACTTTAGTAGTCCTAAAATATCTTTTGTTAGCTGTTGACAGGGACAGTACTTGTGCTCAAAGTAAAATCTCTGCATCGTTCACTGTTTTTTTTTTTGTAAAACACTGAATGCAAAAAGAGCAAAAGGAGTGAAATGGTGTGGAACAGCACTTTGCTGGACTTGCAAATGCTTACAATCTGTAGGTGGCCACCTGTAGTCAGAGCCTGCCATGCAGAGCACCTTGTCCCGGAAATCCTGACTTTAATCGGGCTCCAGACCCAATGGATCCTACTTTTCCCATCATACAACTCAGAAGCATTTTTTAAGCTTGAGAATATATAAAGGTTTTCAAACAGCAGTTTTCCAGATGTTAACAGCTTGAGGACGTCATGACGACATGTCCGTTTTTTTTTTTTTTTTTTAGGTTTAAAGTGGCGCTGACCACTGGTAAAACTTAATCTGCTGATGAAGACTGCGTCTTATGTGACTCCAGAACACCTAGATGTAGTTTAATCTGGATAACTCTGGTAAATTGGGACACAGATACGATTAAACAATGATTAGATCTCACTGTTTCAAGAGAAGTTGAACAATGGCAATGTGAGGTTCTGTTTTGGTGGCGCAGAAAGAAGAGGTGAAAATTCCTAAAGTATGAAAACGAGTCTTTGAAAAGTTGCCATGAAGTTGAGAATCTCATTAATCATCAGCTGCCCGCTTCTGCATAATGCATCCCTCCCTTTAACCTAGCAGCCTTATTTTTCCTCACACGTCCTCCTGTCTCTTGATGTCTGCTGGTGATGCAGGTGGATGCTGCTAACCCACTTGAGTCAAGTGTTTGTATTCTTGCAGCGGCCTCTATAAATAGGCCTTCCAGATTGATACGGGCTACAGTGAAACCTTGTAAGCCTTTCAGCTGCTGCAGGGCAGGAATGACTTTCTTGTGTCTGTTTCACCTCGGCTTTAACACACCTCTCCCTGTCGCAGCCTTATTTAGCTCCCCTGACTGTGTGTCAGGTAGCAGCAACCATGAGGTTTATTTCCAGGCCTGAAAGACCATGCAAGTTCATTCATGTTTCCTGTCGAGATGGCCTCTAATGAGCTATGATGTCTTTCATGTTGAATCTAATCATCTGTCACCGACTATAATAACTGTAATATACGTCATATTTTTAATTCCAAAATGGTCGCAAAGCTCAATTTTGACGATTAAAAATCTTTCCAATACATTCAGTTTTGGGAAATGCAGACGCAACCAAACCTTTTCCATCATTCGGAACGTTTCACTTCTTCATGGGCAATGATGCGCGAACCAGACACGACAGCTCTCCCTTTACAAGCTAAATCCACATACGGGGTCAAAGGGCAAAGCCTTTCAATTTGAAACCGTCTCGAGCTAATGGTTAACATGAGTAATTGCAGTGATTACTGCAAAGACGGTGAAAATGCCCTCCTCAATTAACGTTTAATGGAAAAAAGCATCCAAAATCCAGGGAAAAGTGGTCATCAGCCACTTGCATGTATGCATAAGTGCTGAGTTTGGAGGCAAACACAAGGTGCTGATGTCGGGGCAAGTGATGATCGCAATGACAATGATTTATGAAAGTCTTAAATTAGACAGATTCATCCTGAAGATTATGTTTTCTATTGTCAATTAACTTAGCCAAGCCATCGAATTTATTACACGTGTAGTTTCAATGTCTTCTTCATTCCATGGGAAAATCCAGTCACACACACTGATCTGTTTTGTTACCTGCGTTACATGAACAGCTGTCCTGCAACTGAAACAATGTAGAGGTCCAAATGTCATCAATCATCTAAACATCTAAGAACTGTGTACATTCCAGCTGTGGTTTTATCTGTGTGTGTGTGTGTGTGTGTGTGTGTGTGTGTGTGTGTGTGTGTGTGTGTGTGTATATATATATATAAATAAAACAAACAAACAAACAAACACATAATACCATCACAATTTTTAAATGAAACATTAATTCAAATCTACCTTGTTGCCATGGCAAACCGATCATATGACATATGGCGCTGCCCCAAGTGGCTTCATCAACCTGTCACTGCAGGAAGAATAGGAGTAAGATTGATGTCCCACTGGGAGGATCCCAGTAATGCCTCCACCCAACGCTGCACCTGTCTGCTGGAAGGTCCCAAATGACATAATTGCATTCGTTCCAAACTTTCTTTGATTGCTTTAATTCCTGCTGCAGAATTTTGAAATTTTAACGGTTTTGTTCGTAGGACAAAGTGTCCAATAGAATAGCAGCACTTTTATTTAAATTAATTAAATGCAAATTGCCATGAAAGCACAGGATAAATATGAAATGGTGGTGGGGATTGTTGATAGTAAAAGAATGGCTTGGCATTGTTTTTGTTGTTGTTGTTGTAGTTTTTAGTTGGTTTTTCATAATGATTGACATCAAAGTTTTCAACTGAATCTAGACATTTTTACATATTTGTCTGTATCGCTCAGGCCTTTTTGCAATCTCCTGTTTATGTCAAAGTGTCCGGTGAAAAAAAAATGACATCGAGTGTTCATTTTTAAGCGGTTCGTTCCTGTGTCATGTTGTTCAAGATCAACCATGATTACGAAACAAGAGCGTTGCAAAATGGGACGCAGTGCAATCCTCATTTTATTTTGATGATACTGATTTTATATATTTGGACACCCCGGACTTGAAATAACAAAACATTTGATCAATTGATCGCCCTGAATTTTTGGGGTTGGCATTTTTGTCTGTATATATCATGAAGTATCGCTTGGATCATTTGACAGCTTTGTGATCATGATATACAAATGAGTTATTGGGAAGTAATTATTCTGATAGCTCTGACATTGATTCAGATTTAAAATAGAACGTAGTCATTATCCAAGAAAATGACTTGGAGATGGAGACATCCATTTGTTTTACTGCTACTTCTTCGCGGTTAATAGTCTGCTTTCTTTTAACCTTTCTGAAGGTCTAATTGCAACTTTTTTCCTTTTTTTTTTTTAGGATAAATATTTCCTTTGCCCTCCTGAGTTTGATCGAAATGAATAATGAAATGGTGGTAACACTGCAACCTCATTAGTAAGGCCCTTGTATTAAAAGATAAGCTGTCCTGTCTGTTCTGTTCCCTCGTCTACACTCTCCTACAAATTTAAAGCATAGAGATCCATGAACGAAGCAGGAGATAAGCGCATGTTCTTATCATGTTCAATGAAAAGTTTTTTTTAGGTCACAAATTGAAGTGCAAATCCGATTATGGGAAGCTTTCAGGTATTTCCTGATTTTCTAGAGTATTGCAGAGCTTTTTTATTCCTTTTTTTTTTGTTCTGGAACTTTGGGTGTCAATGTCAAAGCCCGCAGTTAGTTTACATACTAACCACTTCAGCCTGAGGGGACGTCTGCGATCCAATACATAATGGAAGGTTTCTGAATCATACGCTGTGACCGAGACATTTGAGATGATAGTCATTATAGGTAGAAAGGGTGGAAGGAATAGATTTATATAAACAAAGATATCTAAAATGGCAAAGAAAAGCCTCAGTTTTTTTTTTAAGGCTCAAAGCTGGCAGCCTGCAACAGGAACAACAAAACAAATCCTTCGAGACACTAGCAGGTGTCTGTTGGGCAGACTGGAATCTGCTGCATCTCTGCTGCATCGGTTCCGATAAGCTTGGACGCCAGTAACTGTTACTGAGCCCCCATAATCGAGTTAAAGAGAAGAAATTCAATATTTTACTTTTGTCTGAACCACAGTTTGGTATGACATAGCTAACTTTTTTGTTTTGTAACTGCAAGTTTCTCTAAATTGTACCAAAATCGAAAACTGTTTTCAGACAATTAACGGTATCGGAGGTTTGAGCAAGCTTGGTGAACAAAAAAAGCAAATTATATTTTTACATACTGTTCGTCAGTGTAACGCCAGGAGTTAGCATCCTGGTTTTAACAGCTGTGGCTCCAGACTGACGGCTGGATATCAAATGAGAGACAACTTGATGATAAAGTATGTCCCAGTTTTGCTGTCAGAATCTGTTTGAATACTTGAAATCATGTGACAGTCGTGTCGAACTCTGCCAATTCTCAAAGTAACACATTACAATGAACCGGCCTCCTGGATGAGCAAGATAATACAGAATTCCTAATATTTGTTTCGGAAGAGTGGCTGATATGACTATATGTTGCCCTGAAGAATTAGAAATGACAAATTAGGAACTTAATCATGTTCATTTAGCGGTAGCTGATTTAGGTCATGATTTATTTTTACGCTGGAGACTAAAATGTTGAAACGGCAGGAGACTATACAAACAACTGTAGAAAATGAATTCCATTGCTGAAGTGGAAGATGTGTAGAGAAGCCTTCAGTCACATTGACGAATTCCAGTTAGAATGTTTACAGTGCGATGGAAGTTGCTCACTTTATCTTTATGTTCCAGTGAAGGGGCTTTTGTCAATGCACAGCTGGGAATTCGTGTCTCATTGGTCCCTTCGCAGCACTGACCCAATCCAGAACACTCTTGAAATGGCACTTAACACCATCTCAGAGAGCAGGGATGGGAATTTCTCACCCATGCCGTTTCCACATTAAGGGCAATGTCTATATGTGCTGCTTCGCTAATGGCATCAGTCCCATTAGTGCTTACATCTGTGGTCCCTCCGGACGATGCTTATCTTGTTGTATGTTCGCGCGTCTGTCCGTCCGCAGACACTCATTCTGCAGAAAATGGGTCAACAAACCACACCAGGCCTCCTTAGAAGAAACCAAACAAAATGAGGTCATGGAAAAGAAGGCTCTCAGCTGGCCTGCAGAGCTTTTTACCATGGCACAATATACACTTTGTTATGACAGCAAACTCTATTTTAACACTAACACAGTCACTTACCAGTATAAATTGTCCCTGCGAGTTCAGTCCGTGTGTTTGTTTGACAGTATGGAGCCTACTTAAGTAACAGCACCTATGTTGGTGCAGTGGTACGACTTGATTACATGCAGAGTGTGGTGAACAAGCCTGGTTTCCTGCGATAAACACTTCACAACCTAAATTAGGATAAGACTTTATTGATCCTTCAATGGGAAAATCCGCACATTAAAGCAGCTGGGGACTGACCGCCTTGAGAATGGCTCAAGTTCCGATAAATTTCCCAGGAAATTCCTCCATGGTTTTTAAGAGTTTTACATGTGGAATCATGACCACTAAATTCTTGGTTCTGCAGTTAAAGAGAACAGGGAAAACTGAAGGAACTACTTGCCCCATAAACCATTGCAAACAAAATTTAAAAACCTAATGTTGTGTCAAATAACTACATTTTGTGACTAACTGGCCATTTTTTTACTTTTATTTTTTTTGTAATGCCGATGAGTAATACAGCATGATATCAAAACTGGACATTTCTCATCAGAAACAGAAATACATGCTCCTCATTAACAATCGCGGAAGCCTCACAGGTATCGTCGATACACTCGAGGATTGTGGGTAGTGTAGTACCTCCCAGTGAGATACGCTTGTTAAAACTGTTATTCTTAAAACAAGGTTGTGATGTGAACTTAAGGCCTCCTGGAGGAGCGGGTACTCAAGTTGCATCACTTGCTCATTCGTGGTGGGTCGACCTCGGATTGGTTACGACTTCATGGCTGCTAATCAACTCCTCCATGGAGAATATGACTTTGATTTTCACATCCGTAACCTGGTTGTTGAGCTCTGCACAGCCTGTTTCTACTCGAACAGCTCGCTGAGGGAATGGCAACTTTATAAAAAGAGGGCGTTAGTCCATCATATAATCCCCATGTGATGCGTTTCCTTGTACTTTGAAGTGCATCCTGGCAATCCACTTCTACTGATGAATTTCTAACGTGATGCCTCACAGTAATTACAGTGCTAATGATTATTTGTATTGCATGGCGGTGGGCGTAATTTGCCCTGTCCCATGGCAGTGACTAAATTGTTTTATTTTTCTGGTCTTCAAGGCAGCCATTCAATAAATGGCTTCTTGCTGGAGAATAACGTTGTGACCCCCCAGTGTTGAAAGTTTCAAAGGCAATGTTCCTGAACAGCTGCAGACAGAGAGAAAGTTTGTTTTTAGTTAGGGTAAAGGAGAAATCACGATTCTCTTCTCTGCTCCGTCTGTACTGGTCTTTCACCTGTCGTACGCTTTAGCTAAGGACGTCCTAAATGCTTTGATCATATCTGAGCTTTTGAGGGATTTCTCCTGACACAAGCCCCTACAGGTTTACGGAGTCTGGTCTTGCGTTGCAGGAGTAAGTACTGTGATTCTCCCACTGTAGTGGGAGGTTGATTTGTTCGTTGTGTCGTTGCTCTGGGCTGGTTAATCACACAGGGAGCTATACACCGACTCCTAATTGTTCCCTGCAGTCTCTGAATGACAGTGATTTACTGGCAGCTGAAACCTGAATATTGCAAATGGTTAATTTATGCTGCACCTTTGCACATAGTAGGATTATGCTTTGATTAAACCAGTAATATGAAGCATTTCGTGCTTGAGATGCATTTCCCATGCAAATGTCGTCTTACACAGAGCATTTCATTTCATGATGGGACGGGGGAGTTAACCTGGAAATGTTTTCAAACCGGGTTAGTCTGTCCTCGTCTGCGCGAGTTTGGGTCAGTCCAGGTGGGGAGTTGACATTGAAATCTGTGTTTGTATGAGGGACACGGCCTCAAGGTTTTTTTTTGTTTTTTGTTTTGCTTTCAAGGAGGCTCAGGATGCAGTCGGGTTGTGGCCAACCGAGCATCGTGTGTGCTGTTGTCTGTCATTACCTCTACCACCAGATCTGTGGCACTTTCACAGCCAGGCAGTCTATAGGCTAAAAATGGCTTGTATTTAATTGTCACTTTAAAGATCTTTCTTTCTTTCTTTCTTTAAGATTCTATCTTACCTTTTTAAATTTTTTTTTTTTTACCTGGATTGAAAGTTTTTTTTCGGGGGGGGGGGGTAAATTTATGTTCTGGCCTGCCATCTAGTGGCTTCAAAAAAATCCCTAATCTCGCACTTCACAAAATATGTGGGCCCCAGTTTCTTAGCTGTAATAATACTAATAATACAAATAATGCTTTGTGAGGTTTGTTCGTGAGCTTACCCAGAAGTTTGAAATAAAGTTAGGATATTTATTTGTCAATTTAACACAAATATTAGCTGTCCTGTTTTTCATGAGTTTCCAAGTATTAACCTCTAATTTGTTCGATCTCCCGCGCAGTATGATTTACACGGCCACATGACGTTGGTTCTCAACAACCATGTGACGGATTTAAACTATGGTGGCCATCATGTCGCCCATATGGCTAAACTGTGAGCATAGTGCGTGTTTGTCCTGAGCTGCAGAGCCCCTCCGCCAGAGGTGAGAAACGCAACAGACGCCAGAGCAGCAAAAGATGACGAATCTTTGTAAAACGCTGTCTCGAGATGACATTTTAATTAACCCACCTTACTTATCCTAAAAAAGGTTTAGTCTAAATATACCGCATGTTCTGCTGTGTAATTCGGGCTTTTTTTTCCCTTTTTTTTTTTTTTTAAGCGCTCCCTCAGCTGATACAGCCTGTGCACGGTCCATAACAAACGCAGTTAGTAGACCTTTGTGGGTTAGCTCTGAATCATGAAATAAAAAGCAGCCACACAGCAGTAAAACCAATTTCCCACCTCATATTTTTTCTCCCCTCCATCAAAGCTCAGGGCTACCTCTGCCACATTATTAGTGAGCCAACTGAAGGTGGACTCGGTGAATTTGCTCCACTGTGCTGTGGCTCTCATCATTGATTTAGCGTGTCAGGATTAATGTCGGCAATCCATCCAAAACGTTCGGCGTATCCTTTTTTTTTTGTTGTTTCGGTGATTTCGGGTTGCGTAGTAAAATCGGTTTCTTTTACAGAGGAACAGGGGTTAGATGAGAAAAGAGACAATATTTCCCAGCCGGGCTTGAGATAACATAAATTCAGAGTATATGCATGGCTCTCTCTGGGTTTTGATCATGTTAACAAGCGCTCCCATCTCTTATTGGCTCTGCTAAGCCTCCCGTTCAATGCCTTTGAGACTGAACAAAGGCCCACTGGCTCCTACACAGATTCACTTAACCAGCTCCCATATGACCGTGTACAACTACAATCATGTCATTATTTGAAAATATATCAAAGTAACATTATTTAAAATACGCATATTTATATGTTGCTCTTTTTTTGTTTGTTTTGTTTGTTGTTTGTTTCCATGGAAAAGATGTTTGATGCTGCTTCCTGAACAGACTGATCTGTAGACAGATTTGATTGCTTGGCCACCATGTCAAGGCTTCTGTCCCAGATAAGATTTAATTCAAACCCAAGCTTTGCACAAGATTTGCATCTAATTCCACACAATCCACAAAATTTTCAGCATTTCCAAACTGGAAACGAATGATTTCACAATAATTTCATATCGTCAGACAGACAAAGATGTGTTGTTGTTTTTTTTATACTGCTATGATTAAAGAGTACCAGAATGTCCCAGGTAACGTAACTGAATTTTCAGAAATCATCATCGACATTTTCACCTATTTACATTCATGCAAATATTAAGATTCGTCTCACTGGGAAGAACACCTGTCTTGTACTCAGTTTTATGTCCTCAATGATTTCATGTATATCAAAGCTGATAGTGTGTTAACTGTCACAGTCAAAAGTTGGTCAATCGAGGAGGATCAAAGCTACTGCTTGTATGCGCACCAGTCATTTCTTGTAAGGATTTTTCCAAGATGACACAAATTAAGAAGGTCCCCTCCAGCTCCAGACTAATATCTGTGCACTTCCTTGTTCGTGGAGGTTCACGCTAATTTATTTGAAAAAGCTGCTTCCATCTCCCATTGAATTAACATTTGTCATATGAAACATTGTGAAACCATTTTTAAATATTTACTGTTTCCATCAACCTTTTTTAAGGCGATATATTGAAATGTTCATTGAAAATACTTTACAGTTTCCGTTGCGACAGATGGAGAATCCTTCTTGTATCGTGGCTAATTGTTCATTGTTGGTTTATTTGTATTTCAATACCAGATTTTCGACAGCCACCTTCTCCATCTTGTCTTGAGGGGGAAAAAGTTGTAATTTTTATTTTCCCTGTATTGCTTGGATTGAACAATAAGACAGTAAACACAGCGGCTTTATATACATATTTGGTAAGAATTCAGTTGTCGTGAGTCCTCGAGCCGAGTACATCGAAGAGGGAACACGTCGAAATCATTTCACAAGATGGCATGGTGGGGAAACACTATTCCAAACAGAGGCAGCACTCTATAAAACCATAATTTAAATGCCATCTACATTTCCCCGCTGACGTTATAGTCTGCCCTCGTTCCCCCATCGGGTCTCTTGCAAAAAACAGAGATACATTCATCATGTCTGTGACTTTAATGTGCCATTATATTTAAAGACCTGGCTGGTCTTGGGTACAGTAAATATGGAGGACTGATGTGTTCCAGATCATTATTGCTTTTTTGCTCTCAATGAATGAGAACCCTGACCACCACACACACACACACACACACACACACACACACACACACACACACACACACACACACACACACACTCTCACACACTCAAATTGAGTGATGAGGCTAAGGAGGACAGGATGAAGTTCATTACTGCTGTTTGTGCTCGATGTGTTCATTACTCTGAGATGTTGTGATTTCCTTACTCATCACCCTTTTCCTTTTTCAGTTTAAAATTCTCCCTATCAATGCATTCAGGTCAACAAAATGCCCAAATTGTCATGTCTGTCATCGTAATATGAGGGGCAGAATCTGTATCAGAGATGCTGGACGGGATACCAGCATTTCTGGCTATAATATGTAAGTTCCTACTCCATAAGAGTAAGACCATAGACCTTTTTCTGCCTGTTGTACATAAAATGATTTAGGGGTGGAATAATTTGAAATAACTGTTACCTGGAGGCTCTGTAACTACACTCGAACGCCGCTTTTTTGTTAAACTCGAACAGATGGACGCCTCCTGCTTTACAAACCCAAACTAATTACACTGAAGTCCTTTTTCCTTGCAGTGCAGTTTATTTCCCATCTGCATCTGTGCCTTTCATGACGAGATTCCCCGCAGATGAATCCCTTAGTTCCCTCCAGAATGCAGCTGCGTCGATGCATCTGCGGGGGGCCCATACATTAACAGCTCTGCAAGATATACCGTTGCCACTTGACGATGAGCTCACCGGTTAGACAGAAGGTCACCTGCGCAGCAAACAGATAATAGCAGAGCTATAACTGGTCCAGAGTCAGAGGTGAAGAGCTGCTGTCACAATAAAGCTTGAGATCCCTCAGGATTTGCCTCAGATCACAATGACTGTACAGTCAAAGTGGAGTAAAACTGCAAGTTAGTGCAAAAAAACCCCAAAAACAGTCATCAGACAAAAGCTAGCTGGATTGCAATTCTGGACAAGATGCTACAAAACCTCTTAGTTTCAGTATGCGGCAGTTTAATTATGCTCTCACCGCAGTTTGTCCACGGACAGCAGGATTGTCCAGTAACCTTGTGGAAAGGTGGACCGGAGGCCAAGCAGAACCTTTGTTTTTAAAAATGTGCAGTAGATTTGCCTTTCCTGTTTTGTGCATTTAAAAGATATATATTTCATGAATAACATGCTGTGCCGCCAATACAATTCACAGGACTGCAATAGGATTTTTTTGTTGTTGTTTTTGGGTTCTTTAAGATTGTGAGAAGGCATTTGTTGGTCACGATTTCCATTAATTTCTCAAGAAATAAAACATTAATTTGAGAATTATACTAATATTTAATATATGGATTTTTTTTCATGTTGCAAGATGGGCCTTGGAGGATGTTTGTACCCCTCTAGTTGTTACTGCTGCTAAGGTCGTGATGTTTCTGGGTCCATTCGGTGTTGGAACCAAGGAACAACCCATAAAATTGTGGGGGCAGATGAGTTTGGGTTTTTTTTGACATAGGATTTGGCAGAGGGTTCACCTTGGTGGAGGTTCGCGCTCTCTGAATGCCCTATAGTTGTTACCGGTCTTGATCCTTGAGAATGGCAGAATAAGAGCTGCGCCGTTATCAATCAAGGCAGACAAATCCTCTTGGAGGTGTGTGGGTGGATGAATTTTTTTTTTTTTTTTGTGGTCCGAGTGCATTCATCTTTGAATTTTGTGATATAACAACAGCTTCACTTTACCACAGGAGGTCAGATATTGCCTTCATGCCCTGATTACTTGTGTTGTGTGCCAAAATAAATGCAGTTTATTTATTTGTCTGATAACACTGACTTCTTTAGCACAAGTCACCACAGTTAGGATCTACCAAAGCATTTCCATTTGGCCGTAAATATTCCAAAATCCACGACCAGAATTTGCATGCCCTCTTGTATACAATTGACAATTGCAGCTCAAATTTTTATGCCATCTGCTTCCAAATATATGTGGTCTTAAAAGTCGCATTAAAAAAATGAATTTATTACCCCAAGCACTTTATTTTTCTGGATTCCACCGTAACAGTCTGGCAGAGACAATGCTGGCAACGCTACCAAGTTGATCATTGAGGAATAATGAGGATTTGGACCCCAATAGAACGTGGATAAATGCTTCAAGCTAACCTCAAAGGGCCTATCATAACAAGTGCTTTTTTGAATGTATCTCAGAGGAAAAAGGTTTGCGCACAGGGGAGAGAGAGGCTGCAGTGTCATTCCAAACAGAAGCACTGAAGAGATTGATTTCAGCGTTGACAGAATTCAACAAAGGTAGCTTTGAGAATAGAATCGGTGGTTTATTTTGAGCATGCAAATCAGTTTTATAGCATATTAGATATTGGCTAAATTAAGTTCAGAATGTGCCACAAGAATAAAACTTCAGAATTGATTATTAAGGCTCGTAGTGTGACAGTAATTTGTCAGCTAGATATTAATAAAAGACCTAATGTCCTCAAGCATTCATCTTTTAAGTGGAGCCAGGTGAAACTCATCCTGTTTCAGGTTAAAGTTTCTCAGAAAATGAGTTTTCCATTACAGGCGCTCCCTCTCAGCTGAATGTAAGTGGACATACAAAGCGAGTCACCCTTATCAGTGTCTTCCTCAAGAGCTTTCATCTCCCCAAACAGCCTGGGCAGATAGTGGAGTGTAGATAAAGCGTTGCCTGTGTATTCAAAGGCATAATGACAGTGATACAGTACTGCCGTCTTGGCGGCAGGAAGACAGATAGCGTGTCAGGTTTTACTGCGACTGTTTTCAGGTTCACATCAGCAGATTTCTAATGAAAAGGATTATATCAGTTTTCCATAATGACCTTTTAAAAACAAGCTCCGCCCACTACTAAAGAGAGGCGATGAATGTCAACGAAGACAGGGCACCTGAGTCGGTGCACTGTTATTAAATCTGCAACATGGCCGTCTGTTAATTGGTTGGAGCATGAAATAAACACACCTCATAGGAGTGAACGGCTAAGTGCACACGAAGCAGCACAATGGATTATGATGCAAAGAGGCATCTCATATGCTTTTCAGTAGTGCCCTGAGGGAGCAGTTGTGCTAACATTAGCACACTGATGTCATAAGCAATTCATTACTCTCTTCGGATATCGACCAGGCTCTTATCTGCAGTGACACCCTGCATTGTCACAGCCACCATTAACCTTATGTTTCAGGAAAAACAATGAATTGTCTTACTTGACTGAAAATGGTGCTTCGCCACAGCTTTTCCAGGAAAGTAGACTACTTGTCTCATATATCACTTGTGCGATCACGATGGCGTTGTTTACACTCTTGAAGTGACCCCGGTTCCAGTTTCGATCCTTTAACCACAGCACCCAGCAGTCGTGGGAATGGTACTTAACTCTCTGTTATATCCAAAACTGTCAGCGCAGTAACATAAAATGATATAGAGACGTTAGTGACATTAGCCAGAGCTGCCTCGTTCACATAATTCTGTTTCCATTTAATTGCCAAAGTGAATTGTAAGCCAACCGTAGATAGTTGCAAAAAAACAGCTGGTTAGTCAAGAGAATTAAAGATCTTACGTCAGACGTTATTCACACCAGGATTTTCCAATCTCCCAGTTTAGGATTTTTTTTTTTTTTTGTGGGAAAAAGGCAAGGGTGCACCAAGCGATCGATCAGCCGCTGATCATAACGGCCAATGTGGGCTTGAAGTAATTTAATCAGCCCATCAGAAGTGCCCATCAGATCTGCTGTGAAAATTGCGAGACGAGGCTTCTGAAAGAGATAAAATTGCTATTTTCAAGGTGTGTTCAAGGGAAATCCCCTGTGGAGGAACAAGAGGAAAGACATTTAACACCACGTGTCTCACGAGACATAAGAAGGTTTGTCCAGTTTATGAGTACGCAGAGGTTACAGAGGTTGAAAATTCTTCAATCAATCCAGCAATTTGTATCATGCTTAAAAAAAAAAAATTGCAGAAATAACCAGTTAACAGTGCACTCAATCCAGCTTCATGAACGACATCATTTGTCTACCTGTCTTTACATAGAAGATGATACAATCCTGAAATTTTAATGGGCATTTTCTACAACATTTGTTATTGATGAGGCATTTAAAAAAAACACAAAAAAAAAGCGAAACATGAGTTAACGACTGATGAGACGTAGTTGTCTGTAGCCCTGTTTTTCTTACAAATTGTTGTTTAATATCTCTCAGGCCCCCAATGTGCTGAGGTAGTCTTGGTCAGCAAGGAAGGAGGATCATCTATCACTCTCCATTGATTAGTTGGTGATACCAATAACCAGCTCAGTCGAGATGGTTAACCCTACTTTGCTTTGATGCGAAGTCAATGTTTCAGTGAGTCTTAGCTTGACCTGACGACAAAGATGCAGCAACAGCATGAATCTCGGCCAGGATCTACAGTCGTCACGTTGACATTTTTCTTCCCGGTAAGAAACATGAATAATCGTGGTCCTAATAATTTATATCCTCTCTCCCGTAGATGACACCCTTGGCGCTTTTACGCCGGACAGCAATCCGCGAATTTACCCGTCTTTTTTGCGGCTCTGTCTGAGGTTTTAGACGGAGTACGGCAAATTGGGGGGCCAGTCCTGGCCCAGCAATGTTCCACCTCCGAGGGGGACACTTATTGCCGCCTCCATTGCTATGAAAATCCAAGCCGTCAATGTGCCGGCTCGGTGTGAGGTGCCATTTTGTCATACTTCTGTTGAGGATATTGTATGGTTTTATCGCCGAATTCAAGTTGTGGTAACAGCCAGCAGAGGGTACTCGAAAGCATCACTATCAACTTAATCTGATTTATGGCTTGTGATCTTTTGGTGAACTAAGCGGATGTTAATGTTGAAATAGAGAGTTCTATAGTGACAAAAGCAAGCAGAGCATTTTGAGCAGATGTATCCCGGTGCATTGCGTGTCCTTTAAACTTGACACTTGGAGAAAAAAAACAACAGCAGCCCAACCATTTTGATGTTTTGATCAAAACAGCTGTTCCTCGCATGCACCTACGCCCTGACTTTATTGACTTTGGCAGTGATGATGAGCCAGACATAAATAAGAAATTCATTGCCTCATTCACCCTCTGCTCCAGAAAATATATTATTAAAACTACTTAATGTTGACGAAGCTTTGTGTTCAAGGTTGAGCGCTGAAAAACGGGCTGAGGTTTCTATTCCGCCTCTTCTGAGTTGAATGCAGATTCATAAATTACTGCAAAAGCACATTCTGTCAATTTTCCAATTTTATAATGTATTATTTTGTTCTTTAACCGTCTGCTGCGAGAATGTCCCATTTTACCGCCATTGTGCATTTTTGGCAATGATGCGTCATTTTACCACCTTATTTTTGAGGCTCATGAAACGGTGCATTCAGTAAGCAACTCTGGGCAGAGAGCCCAGATTCAACTGTTCCATTGGAAATTGAATGTGTGACCCTTGGTTTACAGTATATCTACTTCTTCCATTCCCCCCCCCCCCCCCCCCCCCCCCGGAAATCAACTGCAGTGAAAATGTTTAGCCTGTAATCTGCTGGGATTTATTCTGAAATGAAGTGTTAAATAAATAGATACGATATTTTTTCCATCCCAGCTTTTTATGGACTCAGCAGAATCTATTTTGTTGTAGCTCATGTTTTATGTATGTTCTCTGTAAGCCCTAATGCTAGCTTGTTGGACCAATAAAAATGTCATGTTTGGCAAGCTAAATGGTCGAATGCCCGATTTTTTTATTTATTTATCACAAGCTTTTACATCCACTCTCAGTACAAACAAACACTGAAACGAATAGTTAGTGGATTTTTTTTGTCAGAGGACTTGACATTTGAATCTTTTTAAGCCATTGTCATGTCATCCTTGCAATTTACATGCATCGGTTTGCGATTGTTTTCTATAATTTTTCAACATTTTATGGACAAAACAGTTGATCTGAACAATAACCAATCAGGATGCACAATATTATCAGCTCGCTATTGGCAGATATTGATCTTCTATTCACTATTTGGTACCAGCACTGACTGATAATGACGTAGGCCCGGTTTTGCTCAAGTCTCTTCTTCTTTGCTTATTGTCCTCTAATTATTTTGAGGGAAAAAATACGTCAATATATTATTTATTGGCTTTTCAAAATGTTGTGGAAATAAAGAAAAGAGTTACTTTTTCAAACTCAAAATGTTATCTTATGGGGTTTTCTTTCCCCCAACATGTACAAAATGTGAAATATCGTATAAAGTTGTTTTCATAGAGATATGGGTGGAATTTGGATATCGGCCAAATCAGTTTGAAAGATCAGAAATTTGCAATTTGAGAACACCTTGTCCTCGTGTCGGAGCTGCCGTCAGAGTTCCTTCACTGGCTTATGTCTTTTTTTCCTTTAGCAATCAAGGAATGAAAACTAGCGAGCATTAAAACTACCAACAATCTTTTTGGGCACGATACAACCCCAGAACTGACGCACTTTTGCGCTTACTATGGGTTTTTCCTTAAGTCTGAATTCTTGCTTGTGTTGTACGTCGCTTTGGACAAAAGCGTCTGCTAAATGAAATTGTAGAATTGTAGAAGGATGACACAGTGTTTCGTTCGATTTTTAGAACGCTCCCAACAGTTGCGTACAATTTTAGTGCCGCGTTGGTTCCTTTTTGCTTGATTCGCTCCACCTACGCTTGTAAAGCAGTAACCCTGAAGTGGTTCTGCACAGTGTTCCTACTTTCTGCTGCACATATTCATAACATGGTGGTTCCCCTTGCGGCTTTTAGGTAAAATTCCTGCATGATCGCTTTTCTCTCCAAAACTCGACCAAGCTGAATCCTGGGGATTGTTCAGTGACTGTATAAACTGTATGTTCCACTCCTGGAAGACATTTTAAACACTGGATGTTTCTGACAGCCAGCTGAGACTGTTTCTCCAGGGTGATGCGAAACGTACTTCTGTAGGTTCGTTGCAAATGAGATTTTTTTTTTTTTCCGTTTTGTGTATCAACAGTACAACACGACACAAATAATTCATCATCTTTTCGAGACATGCTGTGCCCGAAATATGGTGGAGAGGCCTGTGGATGGGCGGTTGAGAATGGCTTCCTGCTCCACTACAACAACTTTCAAGGCCTTTCTCTGGATTTTGTCAAACAGGGTAAAATGAGTAGGCGGAGCACTTATCCAGTGCAGTGGAGCGCACTCCACTGCAGACAAGAGCTTTATAGATGGAACCTCAGTTGCTGACGTCCAATTTAGTGACCACTTTCCTTGAAGCTCCCAGTTTTAAAGATTACAAGGTGGTTTATTTGTCTCTCCAGGTGTGCTGCAGGCGCGCTCATGTTATTTATGTTTTAGGTCGCAGGCCGCATACATTTTAAAAGTATTTGTGTGCCTCCAGTGTATGTTGCTCCTTTTCTTTTCGACCAAGCTGCTTGTAAACACATTGCAAATAACACACATTGTCGAGGAAAAGCTGTTTGTAATTTTGGCTCTCACCTCCAGGCACCTGCAGTCAATGTTTTCTCGATAGATCAATATACCTGTCAACTTCTGCGATCGGAGCCGTTTTCACCCTGTACAACTCGTGTTCCATCAAAGTCGAGAAAGAAAGACAAGTTCCTTGTTCTTTTGGGACGGATTATTCTGCCGGGGAATGCTCTTGGAATTCCAATCGGAGTTAGGTGTGTCTCTTTTCTCTCGAACTGAGCATAGGCTCAACGAAGTTGTAAGACCTAATCTTTAAGAACATGTGGCACACAGCCTTGATTTTACCCAAGGCGAAATCAGTCTGCACTTCATGAAATAAACTCCTCTGGTAGGCTCAAGGGTACTTAAGTAAAGGAGTTCTCAATGAATCTCTCCATACCAGAGCTATGAGCTTTTAAATTGAATAATACCTTCATCCATGTAAGCTACCATTTTATGTGCTGATGGAATAAATGGAAAAGGGTGTTCATTTAGTTCCAGTAATAGTATTAGGAATAGTAGTTAAGTCATCCTGGATTGGGCTATTGTTCAACAGCAGGGCCATTTAAATATGAAAATGTTCTCAGGCTGCTGTTGGATACAGCATTGCAAAGTTTGCTGTTGTCTTTCAATTTCCTGCATTGATCCCTTGATTGTGGTTGTAAAAATAAAAAACTGACTAGTGTTTCTATGTGAGGAATGAAAAGATCTTTTTTACAATTAAAATTTTTTTTTAAAATTACGCTGGAAGATTTATTGGAATTTAAAAATGTAAATAAATTTAATTTATTCCCCGAATTAAATTCATTTTCATTTATACACATTTTGGACAATTTATACTCCGATATGATATTGTTGGCCAAACTGTTATATTTGATTGGCTCAATTACAAACAATGTAATCCTACATTATATTTCTGTCGAAATCCCACAGGCATTTTTTGACATGTCAGCATTTGTATTACCCCATGTCATTTTTTTTTTTTTTGCCTTGACCGTACTCATAGAGATAAACATGAGTCATGGTAAGTTTTCCCTGACTGTATATGGACTTGGAATGTGGTGATTTGTTCCACACATCACACTTTCACTGGGGGAGGTGGGAAGCCTTGAGGGAGATCTTTGAATTCAGACACTTGGAGTCCCAAACCCAGAAGAAAAAGATTTAAAAAAAAAAACTATTTGTGACATTGTACCTGAATTGTTTTGAGGGTTTTTGTTGTTGTTAGCTAGGGGACAAACCTCGTCTAGCTAATTTTGCCATGGCTGTTGAGATAAACGCACAGTGTGACCTAAAAATACACGAGTCTAACTGGTCCCAGTTGCTGTTCCTGTCATTAGAGACTTAAGGGACGATGAGTGGGTTTATAGGCAACGTGGATGGAAATGGAAGCACTGGGCTAGGCGAGAGGTGATGGAGCTGCACACATGTCTTCACTGAGGGTGGGGCTCTTAAAATATCCACCAAATACAAGACTGCAAGTATGTTGGCAGATAAATAGACACAAACGCATATTTTGTAATTGTTTGCTTGTCTGACGGGTGGAAGCAGTAATAGCCTCCAGTCAAACATGGAAATATTGTTGTTATTTTTAGCTTCCCCCCCCCCCCCCCCCCATGCTTTGGATCTCTATGTTCTGACGTGGTGTGGTCGGGAAGAAGTGCGGTGAAGGTTTGACTCCGTAGTCAGCCTCCTGCATTTCAATCGCTTGAATTCGGTTTCGTCTAATTTTATTCTCACAATACCAGAAATGTAACAGTCAGTACCAGTACTCCTGAATTTAACAAATTTAATCCAGAAATGATGCGTTACGTTCACGAAATCAATCATTTGCTCCGACCTAGATTTAAAGAGACTTAATTTACTCCTGCTGTCCACACAGTGTCTCAGAGAAGGTAGCTTGCCACTGAAATAAAAATGCCCACATCACCTTATAGGTATGTCCACCTTAAGTAAGTCTGGGTTGTACTTGCTGTACTTGACTAAACAAACACTTGAACTGGCCTTTTGTGTTGGTGTGTGACATCATGAGACTCGTTTCTCCACATTGATCTTTGTTTGAGTGTTCGTTGTGATGTAGTGTGGCCAAAGTTTAATGCCAGGACAAGAACAGACGCCGGTGTCATTTTGAGAGGGCGTTCTGAGAAGTGATGTTGGATATTTTGTTCATCAAACCTAGGAGTTTGATGTCAGGGCCAGTTTGTATTTAAAAGGGACTTTTCAACGAAACTCGAAGTCCAATTTCTTTGTGATGTAATTTTGGCGTCTGGTGCCGCCTGCAGTCAGTGCGTCTGCAAAAGCCGCGAGACTGTCAGGAATGCAGTGTTTTAACAGACTGCAATCCTGAGCAAGTTCAGTTAGGCAGCTTGTTACAAACAGTAACATTAGTCATAAACAAACGCAGTCACTGATCCTAGTGCTTTTTCCAAAGCGCAACAGATAAAAGGAATCACAAATTTCCTTTCTGTTGCAAGGTATCCAAGAGCACCGGGTCTCAGCAAATTATTGATAAAGCCATGACAACTGCGTGATGACCGTCAAAGTAATTGACCTTTTTGCCTTTCCTGACCGTGTCTTGAGCACGTGAAAGCAACTAAATCATGTCACAAAGGAGCTGCCGAGCCCCACAGGTACCGTCTAAATGATTCACCTAATTGAGACACTGTACTAGTTCTCTGTCCTGCTCTGACCCAGTAGGATCTCACAGTCCTTGAAATCTTTATTTCTACCCAAGCCTGTTTTATTCCGGCTTGTGGAACAGTCCCCTTGCTGCTCATTCCTGCCCAGGAAGCGTATGTGCTCGGATTGGACGCTGACAAGAAACTCCAAGGTCAAAGCATAGACTCTGCACAGAGCAGGATTTACAAAAATAGACCTGCCTGGCTGTCAAGTGACCTGTGAAGTCTCAAGCCTCTTTCAGAGTGCATTTATGCACAGTTCTATTTCACACCTGATGCTGTCAATAATCAGAAATTAGGTTTCCTTATCCAAACTCTCTGCAGCAGTGGGACTAGACACAGCGAAAGGTCTAAGTTAATGACAGCCTGGCATTGATAGATGAATGCAATTGAGGTACAGTGCAGGCTCATTAATGGAGAAGATGATGCACTTGGCCGGTCCGAATGTCATCACAGACTCAGGGATGTAGCCTGTCAGTCATTATTAAGACTGACCTTGACATTTTGTCGGAGAAAATCTCACCAACCCGGCTCCATAACCTTTTCTCTCTCTGGACTTATCATTTTTTTCAGTGTCCCTTATCTGTCCGAAGAGCCCATCACATTAACACCGTCCATTACTGTCACTCATTGTTTTAACATTCAATTATACATAATGCGGGCAGGCCCATAATGGACTCTCGTTGCTGATTCACTGAGGTGGACACTTTCCCCTTAATTCTCCTTTATTTCACTCCTCCTCCTCCTCCCTCTCCTCCTTTTCTGCCTTCTATCTCTATTCTCCTCCTCCTTCGCTCGGGCCAATCAGGCCACACCTCCATGGCAACCGTCAGTGAGGGTAAAACATCCACAGATGGTGCTGAGTAGAGCGAGCAGCAGGCGCACTACAAGATCAAGTGTTGGGAGTGTGTGTTTGTTTGTGTGTTGGACAAAGACTGACTGGTTAACTACTGTGTTGTGAAGTGGATAGTAGTAACTCAGAAGAGGACTTGAAGGTTCGGAGAAAAAAGTCTGAAGTGAAAGAGTGTGTGGTGCAGGAAGAAAAGAGAGGGGACTGAGAGAAGCCCACCACCACCTTTCCCAGAGCAGGGGGTGAACCGTCGGTAAGGAAATATGAATGAGCGTACGTACACATCCATGTGCTGATCAGCCTCACCCTGGAGCCACTTTACTGAGGATACACAAACACACACACACACACACACACACTAGACGAGCCCCCTTTGCTGGTCTCCACTCACTCATGATCATCACTCCCGCCACACGCAAAGCCACGCCAACACAGTCAGAGGAGTGGAGGAGAGAAGAAACCCCTGTTGTGGGACTTTGTCAAAGTCTTCCCTGGATATCCAGTCCGAGTCCTCCTTTTGTGCTGACCTTTTCCAAGCCCACACCCTCCTCCTCTTCCTCCTCCTTCTTGGGAGCAAAGATGAGCTGCAGGAAAAGGTGCAAGCGGGAGATTTTCAAGTTCGCACAGTACCTGTTCAGGCTCATCACGGGCACACTCAACACCGGTAAGATTCCTGGTGGAATGTGACGCGGGGAATTCTCCCTCAAGTTTTTCTCAGTTTGCTCTGATTCTCTTAAAACTGCAGAGATTTCATCCTATCAGCCCGGGAGTTCATCTTCTTTAGTTAGATAAGTCACAACATATTTGACTCGCCTACGTCAATGCATTAAGTTCTATAAATTTTGGATTTTCACTTGCAACCTGCCGGGAACACTGTATTTCCAGAATTCCAAGTGTGAGGAAGCGTAAAAACAAATGATTTTGATCGATCAGCTGACTTGGAGCACTTTTGAGAACCTATCGAAAGCAACTTTTAATGAGGATGTGGTAAATATTGCGTATGGATTGTGCCGTCCCTGACTGTCAATAACATGCATTTAGTCCATCGAATTGTAAACCAACTGACATCTGTTAAGTGCATCATCTACTTTTCTTGTTGAGGTTGCTTGTTGGCGATTAGATGCAACTAAAATCCCCAGAAGCAGATTGTTGTACACTCTTCCCCAATATTCATGATTATTCCTGTATGCTGCTGCAAAGCATAATAGATTTTGCTCGGCGTACACACTCCGAGAGCTTTTTTAATAACAGATACCGAATCAGTGATTTTAACAAGATTAAATCTTGGATTACAGTGGATTACAGACAGATTACTCCATGAAGAGTTCAGTACAAAATAAAGGTTACCAGCAATAGCATGAGCTGATTACTGGCACATATTGCTGCCACGCATCTAAGCGTGGAATATTTGAGGTTTATCCGTGCACCTCTCTCAATTGTGTGTCTCTTTCACACCAGGGGCTGTACAGCTGGTATGATCACACACACACCGGTATCATACATTAACACCTTCTGTCCTGCCTTGGTCTGGCTTTAATTGAGCTCTGCTGTCAAGACAGTAGTTGATTCTCCTGCTGCACGAGTGTGATGGTGCTAATCCCCGAAGAGGTGCTACATGAACATGCTAATGAATTTCAGCGTTCCTCTAAAACACGTGAGATTTTCTCCCAGCAGTTGCTCCGTCCATACTGTTCTCTGCGAGAACACAAATCAGTCAGACGAAATGGGATTTTTAAATTAAACTACTCACAGTTGATGTATTTTCGTACAACCATGGCCTACTTTCTTCTGTCTTCTTGACCTTCGAGATGGAGAGAACCGGATGGGAGCAGCGTTAGAAGAGCAAGTCCATCGATGGGCTGACATATAAAAATGATAACAACATCGGTAAAGCTCGCAAATCCACATGATAGATAAAGGCTTGTGGGAGACGTCAAACCTGGAGATATCCATCTTTTGACGAAGCCGTTGGTTCCCATAGCTACCAGGGCCATTTCGGTTACATGGTACTTTCTACATGGCGATCACATGATCAGTGTATATGCAGCAGTGATTCTGTTATCGGTTGAAAGCTTAGGTTGATAAAGACGTGCAGTTGCCGCTGTGCAATGAGCCCCATTTTTGGTCTTGTTGCTGGAGGAGTGCTGATTTTCAAAAATGTATTCCCCTGTTTTTTTTTTTGTTTTTTTTTTAGAACTTCCACATATACATGATCTCTAGACCAGCAAAATTATTGCAGTAAAGAAAGCACATTTTCTGTCACAAAATATATACCAGTACTCCTGAATCCCTATTGTGACACAGTAAAATCGTCTCCAAAGTCCCATCGTTTTATGATCTTCTTTCATTTTTTTCGTCTATGTCTGTTAATTAATCATCATCATCATCGTAATCAGTGTCTTATAAAGCTGTACAAACATTTTTATCCAATCTGAATCGCAGCCAAATTTTGATCTCCCAAAATTTTCTTGCTTTGTCCCCTTTAATTATTGGGCGCATAGATGCAAATAATCTAGGAACATCCAGGGGTTTAAACTTAATTAATTCTGGGAGAATTATGTTTGTGGGTTTAGTTGCGGAAACCTGTCTGTCAACGCAGTGTTCCAGTGTAATCTGTCATTGATGAGGTCTTAACACTGGAAGCACATAGTGATCCAGTGATGAACAGGAAACCCAAATATGGCAAATATAAAACATTTTGGATAAAGTTTTAGACGATAACAGTATTACTCACTGTTATGACATTCGTTCAGATCCTCATGTGACTCTTTGGAATTACTTTGTACTTTTTAATCATTAAAGATAACGCATTCGTAATTTTTTTTTTTTTTTAAATGTCACAAGATCCGCTTTCGTACGTGTTTTTTTAAAAAAAAATTTAAGTTAAACATTTTTCATCTTTAAGGGAACCCAGCAAACAAGTACCAGCCAGTTGATTACAGGGATCTGTGGTAGATATAAAACAACATACAGGCAGCATGAGCAGACAGATAAGCTACACTCATTAGTTGTGTTTCCAAGAAATAACGAGTAAACATGAAGAGAATTTTCGAAATGCTGCAAAAGTGGAAAAGCGAAATAAACCAGGTGACTTGGTGCTGATTTCTGTCAGAAGGTGGCGATATAGGCAAGAAGACCCAGATGCACAGCAGTTGTTTTTTTGTCTGGCCAGAAAAAAAAAATGGAGAGGATTTGTTTCAGTTGGACAAGTTGTAATCGTTCTAAAGTTAGTATTGAGCATGTTGGCGCTGTCCGGAGATGAAGGCACATTTTGGAACTTTCTCGTTCAGACATCTGTGATAGAAAAATCATATTCGTCACTTTGAAGATTTGCTCCAATAGAGATCAGAACCACAAGTCTTTTCCATCTCCTGTTTGAAGTATTCCCTTTTTCAAAAAGGGTACCTTTTTTTTGGGGGGGTAATTTGAGGTAGCTTTTGCGCGTTGTGCTGTTTCGACAAAAAGCTGAATTCACAAGACTGCAAAATACACATAAATCCCTTGGTGGACATCAGCTATTGAACATATTGTGCACATGTGCTTCGTCCGTATTGTCAAACCATGTTTTATTGATTTCACTGTAAAATTGCATTTACCGCACATCTCTCGACCGCGTCAGCATATGAAGCTACAACAACCAAGTATTCCACGTTTAATGAGTAATGGTTTTCATTATTGAATACAGTGATACACAAAGAGACTTTCCACCTTAGCGGATATCTGTCATATTAACCTATCCAACACAGCTTGGGGTACAGATGAGTCGAAATGGAGTTCGAGCGGAGCGACGCTGGCTCGGCCAGATCTTGGCGACTGTGGTAAGAGAGTGATACATGGGCCCAGTCAAGAGACCACGAGATTTTAATTGAGATATTCATTGTCCCAGCAGTCATTGCTTCGCTGATCACTTCGTTGCAAAGGCCAGCATAAAAGGATCGTGCAGGTTGAGGGTAATGTACATGATCTACAGTCACAACCGGTCCTTGGAGGCAAGTGCCGTACCTCACGTTATGCAATGTTATGAATGTGTTTCGTCCATGCAAGCGTTTTTCTCAATAAAGCCTGTAAACAAGATGTATGTGAAAGGCCTACACCAACTCTACAAACTGGTATCGAGTTGTAATTAAAAGATATGTTGGATATCATCAGAGACAGGAGGACATTTATTGATCGCAACCGATCAACCTCACTGGCACAAAGATAGGCCCAAGACATTCAGCCACCACTGGTATTCATCCCCTCAGTTCTGCCAAGAAGCAGAAAAAAAGATTGAGGGGAAAGAAATCATAAATGTGTACAGGCTTTATAAATCTAAATAGCTGTGTCAGCATGTATTCAGTGTATGGAAAAGCGGAAAGCGGTTTGTTGCTCACGCCGAGGGAAATCTTCATCTCTGCTACCATCTCCTAGACAATCTGTTACAAGCCAGTCAGGAGAGCTACCAGTCCACCACAGTATCAATCAGAATCATTTAGACATGCTGAATCGAACTGATTTATGCTGCTTACTTGTCAGTGACACATTTTCAATCGCTATTCAATATGTAGCCAATACCTTTCCCCGCGCGGAGAGAAAGCTTTAAAACCTGTCTTTTCCGCCTCTATTCAGCTGGAGTGCTTTGAATCACACACTAAATCTGCCATGTGTAGCAGAGGGATTGCTCTTGGAATTTAACTCAACGTATTCAAAGGTCTCACAACTCCCCCACATGTTTGGATTTTAGGTGACAAAGGCCCCCCCCCCCCTCACACACACACACACACACACACACACACACACACACACACACACACACACACCTCACTCGCCTCACTTTTTTTTTTTTGTCTTCTTTTGGTTCCTCATCAGGACAGGCTCACATTCTTGTAACTGATTCCAGCATATCATTTGACTTCGCTACACGTCTTCTCAATCCTTGTGCATACACACACACATATACAGACACACACCTTCTGAAACAAGGCCAGGTAAAAGTTGGCTAAACATAACTTCTGTCTCAGGGATTTCATGAGCCACTGAGCATCTTGTACACTATCTATTGATTGTCAGTATTTTGTTGCAGCTGTAGTTGGGGGTTCAGTTTGTATTCCCCTGGCTATGGTCTTTGTACTGGAACAATGCTGAACAACTGCAGCGTCTCAAAGCTTTTAAATCATATCGTACTGGGTGCATGGAGGTGTAGTAAATGCCAAATCGTCATTGCATTATTTACCCTTTGATGTTTAGTTTTTGTCACTGAATCAGCGACGGTGCCGGTATTTTTAAAAACAAGTTTTAACCTGGTAGCTGATTTATAGGAGATGGTCTCAGTCCGGATGGCAGTGACGATACTGAGCAGTCCTGAGAGATTGCGGTAGTTCCTCTTTCTGACCAAAATATCAATTTAAGCCCCTTTTCACAGACCAATAAAACCATTCAGACATCTGGCTTTTGTCTGCAATGGGAGAGGGTTTAATTTGCATTTACACCGGTATTCATTGCCTCAGATGGGTATTGACGTAAATACAAAACCTGGGTCAATGACGTAATTCGGAGCCAACTTCTGGCTCGACTTTATGATGCGTCTCGTCTAACAATGCCGAGTTGCTGTCGAGTTACAACTGGAAATACTGCACGGTGGTTTTATGCCTTTGTGATTTGTACCAGGTGCAGTCGTTAGCACTGTCGCCTCGCGGCTAGAATGTTCCGGGTTTGAACCCCGGTTCGAGCTTTTTCTGTGTGGAGTCTGCATGTCCTCCCTGTGCCAGCGTGGGTTCTCTCTGGTGCTCCAGCTTCCTCCCGCAGTCCAAAGAGGTGCGAGTTAGGTTAATCAGATACTCTAAATTGACCGTAGGTGTGGCTGTGAGTGTGAATGGTTGTCTGTCTGTATGTGTTGGCCCTGTGATGGACTGGCTACCTATTTTTTTCTTGCCTGAAGTCAGCTGGGATAGGCTCCAGTACCCCCCCCCCCGCCCCCAACCGAATAAGCGGAGAAGAAAATGGATGGATGGATGGATGAATGGATTTGTACCAGTAGGGATGGGTATGCATGCAGACTGTATTTACGGATACTCTCGTCAGTACTACTCTCTGGAGATTGATGCAGAAAATAGCCACATGACTTTTCATGAGTCAGGATTTTTGAAAATTTAAAATTAAACATTAAAAAAAATTGAATTATGACTATTCAGGACGTGTTTTGACGTCTTTTTTTTTGTTTTGCTGGCGCCGCATGCACATTTGATAAGAGTACAGCTGTCTCTGAATAAGGGCAGAATAGAATTTGTGCTTGTTTGCAAGAGAAACATGCAGCGAAAGCAAAAGATTTCATGAAAGGGTAGAGTTTCCAGGTGAGGAGAGAAACCAATTTTAACAACAGACGCAATTTACACATTTCCTCTTTTCCATGGTCGATGCTCACAATTATTACTTTCTGTATTTTGTCATCCAAATTCACAATAAAGCTGTTCTCAGCCACATATCTGCCAATTTCTGTTGTAAGACATAAGAATATGATGAAATATTGACTGACCGCAGCTCTGGTTATTGATTCTAGACATTTCCTCATTAGCTCGCGCTACTACCTGAACTTGTTGATATGTTGCTGCATAACAAACCGCCGTATTTACAACTGCGATTGGATTTCAGCTGCGTTCACAAGTAAAAGAGAGAGAGAGAGAAGATCTTGAAGTGTGACTCTTATCTGCGTGGCGCCTGCAACTTGCAGCTGCCTAGGTGTCTGTTGCAAGCAATATTGTAGTGTAATAACAGTGATAGGAGCACCGTTTGTCAAGGGGCTTATTTGCACCTCAATCATGAACAAATCACATGCCGGTACCAATAAATACTGGTCCTCGATACCCATCCCTGCTAGTCACAGTGCCTTGGAACTTATTTCTTTTCAGCTCATCCTTGAGTCCTAGTGGATGTATTTGTAGAAACTGTAGCAATATGAGGCGACTGTGTGTGTGTGTGTGTGTGTGTGTGTGTATCCCCAATAGCCCCACTGAAGATATAAAATGCAAATGACGGAATCACTGTCACTGTTCTTCATGCTGTGTTCGATTGCACGATTCATTTACCCTGTTTTCCAGTGCAGTCACAACATAGAATGTAATAACCCAGAAAAGAAAAAAAACAAACAACAGAACAGCAACTTGTCTTCTCAGGAAAAATCTGTTTTTCAGACAGTCTATCCAGGCTTAAAGACACACATGTAGTGGATGTGCGGTGGATATGGGGTATTTGAAGCCATTATCCCAGCTTGTCAAGGGTCAGTCCTCTCACACCATGGATGGCATGACACCAGTGGAAGGTCAGGGTCAGGTGCCTGCAATCACTTCTTTAAAGTGTGTGAAACCGCTGCCGTTTGGGTTCAAGGTCCTCTGAATTGAAGCAGCATCTTCTGATCCCACGTCGTTATCTGTATATTTGAGGGATAAGCTTCTGGATCTGTTCATCAAACTATAAGTGAAATGAGCTAAAATATCCATCCAGTTTCTAAACCATTTATCCATGAAGGTTTGTGTGTGTGTGTGTGTGTGTGGGGAGGTTGCTAGAGCCTATCCCAGCTGACATTGGGTGAGAGGTGGGGTTAAACCTGGTCATCAGTCCGTCACAGGGCCATCAGAGGGGGGGCTCAGTATCTTGCTCAAGGATATTTGGACGCGGTCACTGGGGGAAGTGAGGTTCGAACCAGCGACCCCTCTGTTGCAAGACGGCCACTCTACCTTGGAGCTGTGCCGCCCCCGAAATGAGTGAAAATATCTGAGGCTTATTTATTGAAAAATTGAATTTTCCTCCTGCGATGAGAAATCCGTTCTACATTTGTCATTAAGGGGTGGTATGTTTTTTTAAATCAAAAATATTTGCCAGAGAACAGCGCTGCGGAAAATATACTCTTTATATTTCATGGTGTGTTCCCGTGAACACATGTATGGGGGCCTGCCCAATGACACGTTGCCCGTCTTTGTTTCCTTCTCTTTGGTTTCCTGATAGCTATTAACAGGTCATGTTCCACCTGTCCCATGTGGACAGCACATTCAAAGCCCATAACCCCTGACCAAACACTGAATATTTGATACCCACAGGCAGGTTGGGTTGGCATTGTCAACGGTGTCCCCATCCTGGATGAAAAGAAGAGTTATTCTTTTAACGCAGCTTGTTTTCATCTTATGAGGTTTACTATCCACAGAGGCACCATAATGTAAAGCTCGCTGGACTAATGAATGCACAACTTTTATATGGACGCTGATAAAACATAGCAGATATTTAGCATGTTTCAAGTCCATTGCGTCCCTATGGAGGTACCTCCAACAATCAAATGTGCCATTTGCATGTGTAGAACACCGCAATAAAATGACCCCCACAGCCTTTAAGTAATTATTTTTAAAACCAATCGGGAAAGCACTTATTTTTAAAATTGTGCAATCAGTGCATCCATCCTCTGTGGCTGAAAGTTTCTCCTGTGTTGTTTGGACTGTTCTAACAATACCAGATGGCCAGCCATGTTGCATAATGTCTCGTTTCACACTCGGTGAATGAACACGACATCTGTTTGAATCACCCGACCAACATCTGAATCGGGCTGCAGTTTGTGTTCATGACTTGATCACAACAAAAACTGTATGTGAATATCCTCTGACGTGTTTAATCCAAACATCCCTTCACAGTCCACCTGGCAAGTTGATGTCCTGTCAACTCCATAAGAATGCGAGTAAAAGAGGCCACATGAGAGACAACTGTCAGGTTTCGAGGTAAAACATGAATATCAGGAGGATTCAATGATAAACATTCCAAATGGGGTGTGAGTTCAATCATGCAGACACGTCAGAAAACTCTCTGTAAGAATCCTACGATGCTTGATTCACAAGATATGTGACTTAAATGTTTAAATTATGGCGCTATTGGGTAAGAATTTACATGATAATAATGAAAGATGGCATCCAACCGGAGATGGGTACTAAAAGCTACATTGTTAAAGAACAGATGTCAGATGGAACTGATTCTGCTGGCTTTTTTGGGGGGGGGGGCATATAGAACATGAAATTGTCCACATTGTCAGATCTTTTCCCCAACTTCGCATGATTAAGAGTCATGGACTGATGACATCTTCAATCCCAGAAGTGAGCCCGATGTAACAAACTTCCGATTCACACCTTCACCTGATCGACAGAAAGATAATATATTGGAACTTTAAAAAAATATTAAAATACGACAAACATGCCCACCTTCTTACCTTTCAGATTAGTCACACTGGGGCACCCATTATGTTTGAAGCTTTAATTTGGGCCCGAGAACTTAAGTGCCAGGGGCCGGAAGTTACCTGTTGTTTGCGCTTTCTCATTTTAAATTTTGATCTCTTTTTATTTACATTATATTTTACCGAGTTCTGCTTGCGGAAAAATCCTTTTTTCCTTCAAAAAGAATAATAAAAGGGAGTGAAAAGACGACCATAATAGCACCCAATCTATAGGCATGATCCGTAGGAACAGTGTTATCATCAGAAATCTTGATAACACCCTTTGTTTGACTCAACCTGACTTGAAGCAGCAAATTAGGACGGTGTGTTAATCCAGGGGATCGAAACATATCTGATAAGCTTCTTATGTAACGGAAAAAGGAGAGCATGAATCAATTTGGCGACTTTCTTTTAACCTCGCACCGTGATCTTTCACAATGGCCCCTTTTCCACAGGGCACTACCTTTTGGTGAGCACAGACAGAACATGTCTAACTGTGATATCTGTATCCGTATCAGCCTCCCGGTCTCTCTGTTTCACAATGTCTCTGTTCTGGTTTCTGGTTTCTGCTGCTACGCTGCCGTCCAACACCAGAGCTGCACAGATTCCTTGGCTCGCTCGGCAGGACAAACAGTGCCTGGCCACACAGCAAGCATTATTGGAACATACTGTTGATGTCCTACTGTGGTGAAACTTGAAGCTGGTCCACTCAAATACTCATTTGTCTGACTGAAAATGAGTGATGGGTTGTTGACACCTGCACAAGTACTGCAAGACAGTCTAGCCTGGGGTTACATCCAGGATGAACAGGATCGTGTGAATGAAACCCTTCAGTTAAATGGCCAATTTATAGTGGAAAAAAGAGTGATCGTGTTCCTTAACTGCTCAATTGTTCGAGGTCTGAAGTTGGAAGTTCCACAGAATCTAATTTTCACTTTAGACGAAGGGATACAAGCGCTTTTGATGCTGTGGATTCAGAAAATACCCTCTGTCCCGCACCACGCCTGCATACCCTGTTTCTAATGACTTGGTGTAAAATGATTTATCAAGAGATGATGAGCTCGTCAAAGAAATGTCAGTCTTGAATCGTGATTAAAGTTTTGTGCATGAAATGACTTGTCATAGTTCAGATGATTTTAAATGTTCACTGCAACAGACTATTACCTAATGTTCCAGCAATCATTCCTTGTAATGGTTGAATATGTAAACATAAAGTTAAAATTAATGATGCAGAGCCCAAGGCCATGTAAATCGCTGCATTTAAGAGCATATGGCCGTTGTGTATATTGCAATATTCCTGCGCTGTCTGCAGAATTTATACTGAACACGCACTATTGGCAGAGTTGGCTACATCAAGTTAGCCCTCTGCTTACTTGAATGTGGGTAAATAATTTATTTGTGCGGGTCTGATGGTCTTCTCAAATGTTATTGTTCCGAATGGATCAAATTCCGATAGTGAAACGAGTCACTTAGCGGATGTTACGTGACGCTCGTGACAGTTTACCCACCGTTTTACAGCTGAAACAGTAGCCACGGACTATGCCACGACCAGGAATACTACTTCTGGTTAGCCCTCTGCAGCTCCTATTACTTTACAAGTGTGACCAAATGTGTCAAGTTGTGGCAGTCATTTTGCAGTGTTGTGTCACGCTCTGCACAAGTTATCCAACAGCAGAAACAGTCATGAGAGGAGAATAGAGTGTAGCTCCATCATACTCCGAACTTATAGTTTGAAGATTGTTGCCTGTCAAGATGAATGTCACTCATCACTCTAGTTGTGTTAAGTTCATTGTGTTCGTTGAGGGAACGATCAATCACAATTTGATGTCTGAAAAGAAAAAAGTTCTGGTACGTGGCCCCATTATACCTTGTATGATCGTTAACAAAATTACTTAATTGTGTTGCACATTGATGTTCCAAAAACTGTTGAGGCCTTTCTCATCCTACTTCAGTTTCCCTGATTCACAATATTACACTTTTATTACACTCTCTGTCATGGGTGAAATGCTGGGTACACCCTGGACAGGTCATATCTGTGGGCAACTCCGAGTCTCCAATCAATCTGTGTGTTTTTTGGTTTGTGGGGGGAAACCGGAGACAAGCCGCACAGAAACGAGGAGAACATGTAAACTCCGCACAGAAAGAAAGAGAGGCCCCGGCCAGATTGTTATTACGTAACTAATCCATATTTGTGAAAATTGTGCCTCTTTAATCAAATTACAAAGACATGAGTCAAATGGATTTTTTGTTGTTGTTGTTATTTTAGCAACATTCTGTGTCATGGCAGGCTCAGTTGGATTTAACAACAAACCACAAATTAGATAGAATATGCTTGTATTGATGAGCAGCCTTTCATCGTCCAGTCCCTTCAGGTCACCTGGACGGCGTTTTTCTTTATTTCTCTCTCATTTATATCATACATTGAGCTGGAGTCACACAGTGCCCACCGTCTATTTCAATTCACCCTCGCTATTGCTAGCCCATCTAATCAGTTTTCCCATTTGCTGTAATGTTGGTAAATGAGAATCCCTCTAAGTGGAAAAATGGCTGCGTTATTTTTAGTTGGGTGAGCATGGCTGAATTACAAGCTGCTGTGTACAAGGTATCACAGGGAAAAATGCAAATCGGCACGGGTTATTTGCTCTAATTATTCCGATTAATTTTAATGGATTTTTTTTTTTTATTATTACAAGAAGAATATGCTGTTTGTCACGTGACAGAATAGCTCTGCCTCTATAGTCCAGACTCTCCATCACATTTTCTTTGTTATTGTCAAATCGAATTAGTTTTCTTGCCTCTGCTCACATCTCCTCATGTCACCAGGTCGTTCCCCGTCTGTCTCAGTTGTCCAGCATGTCTCCTTCTCTCCTCCCTCACATTTACTGTATAATGGCTTAATTTTGGGGTTCCATTGAGGCTCATTGTTTCAGCTGTTGCCTACTGTCAGGTGCCTTGTGTGTTGTTTGGGCAAAAGTGAAAACTCTGTCCCGGATGCTGTGCGATACAAGAGACAATGTCCTCTCACGCATCATTAGCTGGCAATTACTGGGACTGGAGCCTTGCTGCAGCTCCTGCCAACAAAAGGAGAATCAATACTCCTCTCAGAGGTTGCAGTGGAGTCTCAAGGGAAACGGGAGAAATGTAGTATCATTAATACACTCTCAAGTAATGATCTTTTTCAACATGCAAGAGTACTAAATAAAATCATTTTGGCGCTTTTGTTGGTAATGTCCGGTAAAATGCTGGTCGTAAAAGTCCTTTTATTGAACGACATGTTTTATGGAGACTGTACTTGCTGCAGTCCCTCAGGATTCTGGGTTTTAGGTTTTCCTTTTACTGTACTTCACTTCCTTTGGATCCAATGATGTAAGGGCTGTTTTCAAACCGTTTTCATGTCTTTTTTGATTGGTTTTAGGGTGAAAATCCATCACATCAATCTCAAGGTGTGCGTGAAATGTCAAGCAAATGGATGAACAGAGGCAATGCAAAAATGAACAAGAAGCCTGATGTAGGAGATGCTGTGATGACAGTGTATTATTCCAGTTGTTGCTGACATTTTCCCTCAATGCGCTTTTGAGCTAAGTTTTAGTCAAGATATGTTTCGGCCATTTGCTACTGAAAGGAAATGGTCTCGTGCTTTGTGTACGGAGGATAAAAGCTGAATTGTTCCCTCAGCACTACAACCTCCATACAGCTAAACCTGGTATGTTGGAGTCTGGGCCAGTGTGGGAGGGCAACTACTTCCATCGATCCCAGATAATTTCCCCATCACCCCACGCCCACCTCTGCTGTAAATCACTGTAATCACTCACGTTCTCTGCAGTGCCCGTCACGGACATCCATGCAGAAAATGGAGCTCAGTCACCATCGCCCTTTTGACGGATCTGCCCTGGACCCACGTCTCTTACCTGGCGACGTTTTTGTCAGGATCAGGCAAGTGTAAAGCAAGAGGGATTTAACACCACTGTTGAGGCATGCTGAAGAAACTTCAATTCCTTCAATCAGAGGACACAAATGGACGATTTGATTTCCGTTCTTGTTTGTTTTCATCAACAGCTCCCAGGGTATCTGGCTATGTGCAAGCTTAAATTTCAGCCACCGAACCTATTTCTATTTTCCAGTGAGGAAGGAGTCTTTTATATCTCATTCCATCCCTTCAAATCAGTATTCTTCCTTATTCTCAAGCTGCTCTGGTCAGCACCCTTAATTGTTCTCCCATCGACAGTAGCCCCGCATCGCTAAATCATTGTGACATTTGCCACCACCCCACATGTCCCTGTTGTGGTTGATATACCAAATATGCATATGTGTGTATAACTACCAAAAACCCGCTGATGTTAGCGTGCCTCGCTGCGAACGAGCTGTTTGCGTCGCGTGATTTCAGTTTGCTGGAGCCACCAAAAACCTTTATTTTTTTCCCTTTAATTATAAAGAATTGTGTAAAAAAAAAAAAAAAAAAAAAAGATAAAGATTTTTTAAAAATTGTGTTTGTTACTTTTTTCATTAAGAAGAGTACAAAAATATCTCTTATCATCTGCAGCAGCCTTAAGGATGTTCTCTATTTTATTGAACGACCAAATCTGAGTGAGTGCAGAGACCTAAGGGCACCAGTTGGTCCCTCATCATTGACAGCAGTGTATTCTAAAGCGCCCGATTAGAACATCTTTAATGTTGAATGACACTGATGTACTTTTTTCCATCAAGAGCAGAACTTGGACTGCGCACATCCACACTTTTATACACCTGTTAAGAAAAGTTTCTAAGCTCAGGCATTTTTAGGTCTGACTGCAAAAAAAAAAAAGGAATACCTTGAACAGATTAAAAGCAGAAGGGAGGTGATATGGAACACGCCAAGCAACGAATCATCCCTTGTGGAAGCAAGGTGTCATTTTGAATCTCTCCTCTTGTCTCTTGCATTTTCCACGGGCCACTGAAACAACTCAAATTCAATTTAAATGCAAAGCAACAGAGGAAAAGGTATTTGTGTTGTGCATCACTGTAGTTCAAACTGAGCAATCGCTGAGTTCCAGCCAATGCAACAGAGGTCAGCCTCCCTGTGCGCGCCGCTCCGCAGATCACACTGCCCATGCAGTGGCCTCGCCTCTGACTGCCTGCTTGATACATTAGATTTGGACCTAATGAGGATGGATCACCATTTTACTCTTGTCCCCTGTTTTGGGTTATTTGCCCTATTTTTTTCCCTCTCCCTCCTCATCGTCCCTCTCTGTGATTAAATTGCACCCCCAAAGGAAATCTGTGCCTTTTCATACGATCTATTTCCCTGTTTAAATGGATTCTGGCTCAATTAGATCTATACTGGATTGTGGGATAATAAAATCATATTAGTGTGGCCTTGTAATCGCTACATTGTGTCCAGATAATGGCTTACTTTGATTCAGCGATGGATTTCGAGGATTGGATAATGGATATTTATTGATCGATCTGAAGCTACCGCAGTGCTGATTTCTGAAACCATTTTATTGAAGAAGGATCAGTTGAGTATAAAGTTGCACATTGCTCATTTGGATGCAGAACCACAGGCTTCTCAGCCTGATGGGTGGAGGTTAGTGGCTGTGACATTGTACAACTCTTATTGACGGTTACAGTGTTGTTCCGAGAATGAGGACAGACATGGGGTCAGATACCGGAGGACAGAACGAACAGGTGGACTTTAGTGTTTTAGTCTGAGACAACAAGGTGAGGGTAAACTGTAGGGCAGAGTGTGTTGCAATTATTCATAGTTTCTTCAGAGTTACCTCTGAGCCTGGCCATCCTGATGTTGCAGTCGTGAGTCACAACATAGCACTGATTGTGGACAAATCTAGCAGTGCTTCTTAAAAGCAAGACAAGGTGAAATTTCATGGCTCAGATTTTTGCAAAAATAAATTTGTAGTTGGGTCTATATGTGTATTGCTGGATATTTTATGTTCATCTGGTTGTTTCAGTAATATTAGTGTTTGAAGAGGACTGAAACAGTAAAACAGAGGCTTTTTTGCAGCGTACGATGGTGGTGCGATCAAGCTGGTCTGGACCAGGAAGTGGTGATGTCTTGCTCACTTCCGACTTACTTCTCCACAGCTACCCGCCGGAGACAACAGGTAATTCACTCTAGGAACAGCTCCCCTACCCCTACATTTACCACCAGTAAAAAGTCTCAAACGGCAACAAACACCCAAATCTCGACAGAAAGAAGAAAAACAACAGTCTATAATTTGGTGCCACTTAAATGCAGGGGAAAATGTGAATGAGCAACTCTCCTCTTTGTCTTGTTCTTCTCTCTCTGCAACCGAATAAGTAGCATTCACTTGTGGAATGTGCTGTATCGCTCCAGGGAGATGTGGGCGAAAACCCCGCTGTAGATGCCGATCGGGCGTAATCCGATTTGTCCATTCAGTCAATCACTCAGCGACCTCAGCAGTTATAGGTTTTGCCGCCTTTTGTGTTGAGCCAAAAACAGGGCAAGTGTTTGGTGGAGTTTGGTGGACATTCAGATGGTTTACAAAAAACAACAACAATTAAAAAAAAGAAAAAAAAAACAGCATTGAGATGGTGGAGGATAAGTGGCATAGGCCAGGGATGAAGCCATTCAGTTTTGGGGATGATTAATCAAAGTGCCACCTGGTGGCAACAAGATGTTGCCCCCCCCCCCCCCCCCCCCCAATCCATGTATTCCCTTTGGGTAGATTTATCTCCCGTTTGGTCATAAATGCATAAAGTACTGGCCGTTCTTCGATGACATTCAGTTCCATATTGCTCTCTCGGTGAAAGAGGTGTTTGGTTGTCTCAATTTAGAGTTTTATGTAAGATTTAAAGAAGATAATCCCATGTTTAATGTGAACTTGCCCACGATTGACATTTTGTGTATCTGTAGTGTGTTGTGATCCTTGACTCTGGGGGTTGCTGTTTTGTCTCATAGTGCTGACAAAAACAAAAACTGTAACCTGAGCTCTGCTAGAATAAATAGAGAGGAGTCTGTGGAGTGGAAATGGAAAAGTTAATGGAGTAAATTGAGGTGCAGACAAAGCAATATTTGCCTCCCGTTTTTCCATTTGTCTTTTGTGAAATGTATCGTTCGATGCCAGGGAAAGCGACCTGAAAAATGAATCCTATTGAAGAAGCCGACTACTTCTCCATGCCAACGGTATCCAGCTACGAAGAGATTCATTTAAAAATATGATTTAAAAAAAAGAAAGAAGTGCTTTTAATTCATTTTTTGGATCAAGATACTGACGATTGAGTTATTGACAAGAGAAAATATCCACATTAAATAATACTTTCATATATTGTTGCTATTTTTAATGTCGGAATGCACGAAGGATTCACTCCTTCTGTGCATTATACCGAGAGATACAAACTGAGGTAGACTGGTGGAAGCTCGAGCAAATACAAAGTTAATTCAGCCCCTACAGACACACAGCAACAAAAATATTCCTGGATCTTTGTGGCAGATGCTGTGATGCCGCATTTGCAGTACATCATTCCAGGAAAACTGTCCCTGCCTGTCACCATCTTCAGACTAAACTTTTTATCTGCTGAGGCAGCAAATAAGTTTGAACTCAGACTAACCCTGCGACTGTAAAATTCAAAGCTTTG
Source organism: Aulostomus chinensis (assembly GCF_037954235.1). Classification (NCBI taxonomy): domain Eukaryota; kingdom Metazoa; phylum Chordata; class Actinopteri; order Syngnathiformes; family Aulostomidae; genus Aulostomus; species Aulostomus chinensis. Next base: position 9,688,680 of record NC_141343.1, on the reverse strand, counting down.
GCGCAGACCTATCTCTGGGGGCAGCTCAAAAGGTTTTCTTCCTAATCTAGTGAGACTGAGACATAACTTTAATTCAGACTTTAGATACAGAATCTAAACTGCACCAAATGGACTGATGGTGGTTAAGGCCTGGGTACGTGAGTGAGGATGTAGTATAGGTTCATTGTTGAGTTACAATCGTCACACAAATTGTTTTCTGCTAAGGATCGACGGAAATTGTCTTATTTATATTCACGTTTCACTTTCAGCCCAGACCTCGTGTCGGGACTCGGAACTTCCAGGTCAACCCACCACGACCTCGAATGGTCCGGTAGCAAATGAAGATAGCCGTTTTATAATTAGTTATATTAATTGCTGTGAGCGCGCATGTTCCTTATTATCCTAAATATAAAATCTAACCCCTGGTGTGAACTTTTTAGGGAGGGCTGCATGTGTTGCAAGAAAGACCTTAAAATATCTTATCCTTGGGTTTCTGCCATCACCGCCACTTCACTGCTTGTATTTTTAGCCATCTGTCTTGGAAATTACTTTCCCCCCTTACAATGTAATGTATTCAAATTTTTCTAAGAATAGCATGCCGGCGGCAACATTGTGTTGTATGCATTTATGCATATGTATGCTGTATAAGTAATAGTCTATTCGAACATAAGGATTGGAACAACTTCTATTATGAAGTGTTAATTGTGAAAAGCAGAATCATAATTCAGTCCCTTTTTTTTTCCCATCTCACCTCAGATTGCCCCTAATTAATTTTTATTAGAGTTTTAACTTTTTATTGGTGTTCTGATTTCATTCATGTCCCTAAGTCTGCCTGATGAGCAACGACTCCATATATATAGAGGGCAAAAAGAGAGTGTGCGCTCAGTGGCTGCAACTAAATCAGCGTGCACCCCACCGTGCTGATGGGAAGGCGCACTTTTAGAGGCTGATGTTGTCGATCATTCAGAGGTATTCGTGTGTGGTTTAAAAGTATGTGGAGCCTCGATTGTCTGCTATGTTTCACACTGGTATTGCTTATGCTGTAGTCTTTACAAACTATCAAGAAGGTTCATCTCCATTCTTAGTTTGCTTGATACACCAGCTTACATTTAGTTGAGTTTTTATTGCTCCCTGCTGGCCATAGTTGGTGCTGGAGGCACTCTGTTTTTGCGACCCCCCCCCCCCCCCCCCCCCAAAATCTCATGAACACAATTTAAGGGGTGGACGTTGGGGTGCCCAGGTCGTGCGGCAGTCATATGTTGGTTCGGTTCCTCTCTGTTGCGTGCAGCTTAGTTGGTCATCTACGCAAGTCGTGTTTGTGGGTGAAAAGCTGGATGAGGTTATGGGTCCTGCTCGTTGCACCACTGCCTCCTCTGGTTGGTTGAGTTGGTGAGGGGAACTGGGAGGAATTATGTGGTGACATTGCGGGCTCTGCACAGAAAGGGGAGTGGCAGTGGGTGTAGAGCCAGACCAGGAGAGCTTGGCGAGCTTGGCAACGTCTAGGTGGGGAGAAAAATCCCTGATGTGTCACACGGCTTGTTTTCCGAGATCCATGTGAGGAGTCCGCGGAGATTGCTGATAATTCCGTTGTTTACTATGAGATACAACACATGATGTTTTTCTTTGGCTTCCGTCTAAAAATATACACGCAGCTTTGCTGCTAAATTTAATTAACACGTGACTACATTGCAACACACGTATATTTTTGCACGACACATGGCTCATTATCATGTCTTGAAAGATTCCTGGAAGCCATGGCAATTCTATGAAAAGCGTCAATGTTGGGCTGTTAACTGTGGGCTCATGTAAAAGTGTGTTTTCAGGAGTGTCAAATCCTTGGATGCAATAATCCAGCACGAACATGGATCCTATGAATTGTTTTAAATCTTCTTCTGTTTCTTCTAAAGCGTTACCTTATAGTCTCATGGAGGCTGTATCTCTTGCTCTATCTGTTGCTGGTGCCAATGGTACTGAGCGAAATGATAGTTCCTCCAGGTTCATGTTTAATGGAGGACCCCATTACACATGAAAAATGGTTCCTATTCTGTAATGGCTGGATAAACTCAAAGCCTGGAGCAACCGTGGTGAGGAAAGGGAAGATCACTCCTCAGCTAAAGATGCTACTCGTTCCTTGATGAGGTGAAATGAGAATGTGTTTGCAGGTGATTCACGACATGCCAAGGCAGCAATAAGATGAGTTTCACCTTGAAGTGGATGAGTTTTGTTACACATTGCCAGCGGTTTCAGAGTATAACAGTATATGAAGGCCAAGTATTGCAGAAATATGTTCTCAGGAGGTTCTGCTCATGATTTGCTGGGCTACTCCTTGTCTGGGACACGGAGAGTTAAATATACTTTGGCTTTTGTGTTATTTCCTCATTTGTCAACAAATGGATATTCCACTGTATTCACATCAATCCCTGCTGATGCCAAATATCCCTTAACAGGCCGTTCTGAATCATTTGTTTTTCAAATAAAGAGAAAGAAACATTATTATCCCCAGAAGATGGACTGGATGAGTCAGCAACACTCAAAAGCAAAATTGCCAGGATTCTACAAACTTGAAACAAAGGGGCGTTGTTATCGATTTAAGTGTTGCAATACCCAGTAGTGCACAAAAAAAACCCAAAAAAACTTTGATGGCTCATCAGCAAGCAAACCAGCACAAATAGGAAGGAGGAAACTCCCTCCATGTGTGAGGGAGATCACATTTCCCGCCAGGCTCCTTCAGTGAGTTCTGAACCTCAGCCCTCAAGTGACAACCAGACAAATTGGTCTTGAAGAAGCCCAGAGGCAATCAGAGCGCACCACTCGCCCACAATTACTTGTCCTTTTACAAAACGATCAGTGCGCGCTGCAAATCTGACCGCTTCAAGCTGAGACGTTCTCAAATTGACTCTCCACATGAGAGGGTAAGACTCTGGAGAAATGAGAAATAGAAAAGTTCAAAAGGTAGTTTTTTGATATGAAAAGGCAGTTATTACCTTGAGGCTAAATGTCACTCCGCATCTGCAAAAACAGGCTGGTAAGGTGTTATTTGTTTGCCAGTTATTTCTCACTCCCTCTCGGTGCAGAAAATAAATAGTTTAACATATCCACACACACAAAAAAAGAACCCCTTTGTGAGAAGTGGATTAAGTGAGTTTGGGATGAGAGACGATTAAAGCGCACCATAAATGTAGTCTGAGTCCCATAATGACTGACCCAGACAAGAGTGGAGGAACATTACTTTCCTGCTGCCTCGCTATGTAGTCCGCTCACACACTGCTGCTCTAATTGTCTACCACTGATTTTTAACCTTTCCTTGGGTGTGACCTATGCTAATAGCGATGGCCCTGCTTTGCAAGTCGGATCAGTCTGCCACAGGGACATAATGGCCTCTTAATTCAGCTATTAAAGAGGGCACTCATAGTTGATTTATATATTTTTGTTTGTACATGTGCGCCCTATGTACACATCTAAATGTTTCCCCGGTAAGTCCACACATGCCCGCGCTTGATCCACAGCTGATGGTCGCTTCAGAGAGTGCCTTTCAGGGCTTCAGCTGCACTTGGCAGAAAAAGTGCAAAAATACAGCTCAAGGGGACTTGAGCATGTGTGGGTTGTCAAAATGTATCTGCCTGCTATCATCGCCACAGATGCTTCTCTGCCTCTGCATCCCAGCCTAGAATTGTTGGCATTATGTTCTCCAGTTGTCCATCCATCCCATCCCCTTTTCTCTTTAATATATCCCCGGAACACCTTGAGGGATTTCTTCAAATTCGGGAGTTAAAATTCAACGTCTTGGTCACTAAACATGGACACAATGTCACACAAATGGCAAAGAAGATTCTTTTCAAATTTGGCACGAAAGCTCACACTGACGGACGGAATTATGCTGGAGGTCCATCTTGTTCTTGTGTACGTGATACCTCCGGAACTCCTGGATAAAGTTTCTTAAAATTTGGCACAAATGACCACTTACTCAAGAATTAACCGAGAACCTTTTTTGTGTCAAGTTCACTTTGACCTCACACCAGCTCTATTCTGTTTAAGTGACATTTCAGTCGGGAAATTTCTTTAAATTGGGCCCAGACATCCATTTGTACGTTGGAGGAATTTTGAACATTTTGGAAGTCAAAATTCAAAGTCACCTGTCACCACACGTGGATAGAATACCTGAGCAATACCTTGAGGGATTTCTTCAAATTTGGCACAAACATCCCCTTGGACCTAAGGTTGAACTGAGACCATTTTCGAGAGTCAAAAGTCGCTAGGACTTCATATGAACAACAAACAAGGATTTACTTAAATCCTGCACCAACACTTTGACGGATGAAACAATTTTGGAAGTCCATCCAGTTCTGGTGAACGTGATACCTCAGGAATGCCAGAAGGAGATTATCCTAACATCTGGCACAAACATCTACAGCACATGATTATTTTGTTGCACGCTGCACAGATTATATTGCCAGATATATGTTTGCACATGGGTTGGCCTGTTGAAAAGAATAACTCAGACTAATGTGGGATATAACCAGGCTAAAGTGCATGAAGGCCAAACTAAGGAGGTGTTTTAATTACTGCGAGGCACACATGGCAGTATTTCTAGTTTATTTTGATTGTGTAAGGTTCTAATAATAAATGATTGGAAATAGTAATTAAATCCTATCAACCCTGTCACAATTAGACTGTTTAGTTTTCTCATTGTTCAGCCAACCTGAACCCACGCTGACGTTTTTTTTTTTCTTTCTTCGATTTATGTACGGAATTATTGAAAGCGCTTTCTCTAATTTCTTATTCATGACCTCAGCATGACTCCACTGATCCAACAGAGAGACCAGCACATCAGTGACACACATGTACGCACACAGCGCGCACACAAACATGCACACTCACTTACACACACACACAGCTTCATGTTCACCATGAAGACAGTTGTGTTCTCATTATTATTTCATCTTTAGCCCATCTTTTTTTCCCCTCTGTTGTTTTGTACAAACAAACTAAACTACGCACAAGCAAACTTCACCTCTTTTCACTTCATGCTGGCACACTTAATAGCTCCGGCTATGAATCACCGATGATTTATATTCACACCAGGATTTTATTGGGTTTAAATTCAATTCCTCACTTCGGGCCAACGATAGAATGTGAATAATTAATGTTTAAGCCATGTCTCAGGGCGAGAATAAAGGCGTGCATGGTTCTGAATGAGCTTAAAGGTTTACAGTTCTGGAGGCGATCGCGGTGAGAGCCATCCTTTTCTGGAGTGGGGATTTACTGTAAAGCTACGCTCATCGTGAAATAGGCTCAAACTTAAATGTGATTTTCTGTCGAGAGATGGGGAAAAAAGACGGTGTGTAAAAGTGAGGAGAGAGTTGACAAATGAGAGATGAATTATTAATTCTAGAAAAGTAAATCGAATAGCCAAAGACGCCTAGAGTGGCTGCGTGGTTTAATTGAATGTATCGTTCTATAATTTGATAATTGCATGACATTTAGGAAGCGGCCTTCTCGGAAAAGTCCTTGAATTCTCTTCATTTGATGTGTCATCTCACATGTACTACAAACGAAGCTGCACCCTGAAGTGTTTTCCGTGTTATTCTGCATGCATTTAGAAAGAAATGCCTCACATTTATTCACTCTCTGTGCGGTTTCAAATAATCGCTTCACATTGTTCTGTGAGATTAAAATCCCGTTGTTGTTTTTTTGTTTTTTTTGTGTGTCCTTTTTAAAATGTTAGAGAAAGGTGCCTGTAATGGAGAGTTGATGCATGTGCACACCTAGCATGCTCCCAAATGAATGCGGTCCATTTCAGTTGAGGATGTGGAAGTGAATTTCATCGATTGCTCTGTGACGCCAAAGCTCGACCGTGAAATGGGATTTTATGACGCTTGCCGTGTGAGATGCAGACTTTAACCCTTTCTGCCGTGCTTTCCGCAGCAGAAAGAAATGTTCCTGTTTTTTTGTTTTTTTTCCCCCCAAACCTGGAAGCTTTATCGACATCAGCGCGGCAAGAGCGTGTCAGCGCTGATTTGCCCGTGTTTCAACAAAGACAGCTTTCATAAGAGTTGAAAGGCTGTCTGCTTACAGCTGCAATACACTGAAACATTATTGAGCTTGTTAAAAAAAAAACAATTTGCAGTTAACTCTTGCCAAATTGTGCTACGAGAACACGCCTCTCTTATTGCCCTGAGTTTACATCCATATGTATTTTTTCTGACATCTTCGCGTCAGATATTGGGAGTTTAAGGTCGCCAAACAGAGGAAAAGGGATTCGTAGTGATTATTAATCTCAGTAGGTGTTGCCTAAACCTTTGCCCTTGGTGAGCCCAAACTGAAACTTAAATGAGGTCAAAACTTGCTTCTTGCCCACGCTGTCACCCTGTTACTTACTTGAGATCCCTCCTATTTCATAATTGAAAGAACAATTTCACCTCTTAAGGTTTATTTGAAATATGCTATAATTAGGCCAATTATTCTGTTGTTGTTGTTGTTTTTTTTAATCAATCCTTACGGCTTGCCAAATTCGGTCCATAGACCCCTCTTTGGGCAATCTTATTGAAATATTTACCCTATTTTGAAATCGTAATTTGTTTTAATCTTCACTGCTTAATTGTTCTACATCACCTCGGGAAATTTCCCCATCACAATATTGCTGATTCCTGAAAAGGTATTAACATTTGAACGGTGTTCATTGTACCACAGTGACGAATACGTGCCGAACAGTGATTGTAGCAATTTGAGGTGGTCTCCAATTGAACGCACCGCAACGGCTTGTAAACCCGCTGAGTGGGCCGCTTCAAGCAGTAGTAATTAGTTGCATAATTGCAGAGACGAAAGCTGGTTTCCAACATTGTGTTCCAAATTAGAACCATGAAAAATGTTCTGCCTACCTCACTCTTGTCCCCAGTTGGGAAATTAAATCCCCCAAGGGTGTGGAAGAATGCTTGAATACAGTCACCTTCTATATTTGTTGTGTTCAGTTGGTGGGTAGAAGTAGACAGTCTAAGAGTGCATCAGCCCTGCTTTTGTGTGTGTGTGTGTGTGTGTGTGTGTGTGTGTGTGTGTGTGTGTGTGTCCTCTTCTACAACACTAGTACCAGCCTAACAAGTGAAGGTTTGGCACGCCACCAAGAAAATAGTTGACTCCCACCGCTTGGCAATGCTTTTTGTTAATAATTGCTCTCACCGCTTGCTCCTTTGCGTCCACATGTGGATCATCAATGAGCCATGACTGCTTCACTAACAGATAGGTCTAGCTCATAAAATTCCATTAGCGAACCACAGCTGCCAGCATCAATGTGGCGACGCCATCGTCCACCTGACTTCTGTCGATGATTTCTGTCCCATTAATCCCCGTTCCCACGAGGGGGTGAGCCTTGATGTTGACCTGAAACGTCTCAGGACCGAGTAGGCTGTCGAAGCACAGTATTTGCCACGCAATACATAATTCCGAAAATTTCTGCCAGTCAAGTTCACTTCATGTAATTTTGGTGCGCTGGAATTCAACCTAGTTCTGTTTGCTAGGAGGGCCTGGAAATAACGATTCAGGTGAAAGGTGTGTCCCTGGTGTGTGGTGTGAAGGTGACTTTCAACATTATACCCCAGTGTTACCTTGACTTTGGCCTTGTTGTGCAGAATAAGAGCAACACCACAGAGGAATGCTGTGTGATTTATTCATCATGCCCTGACATACGCATGATTGTATGACATGCACACATAGGTAGTCTACCTACTGTATCAGCTTACACAACAGAGTGACTCTGGCGCTTTTGTAATTAAATCAAGCATTACACGCCTTGTTCAAAGGTAATTGGATTTTTATTTGGTTGTGTGACACGTTGGCTCAGCGGAAAGATCATCTTTTCATTAAACTGGGCCGGAGACAGAGAGCTGAGCCACAGGAGCTAAGAAGAGGGCTGTAGGTTCTACTTTGGTGGCAACCTACCACAACTAGAACCGCTGCTTTGTTTGAGAGAAGTTTTGCATTCATTTGCATTTACTACACACATTATGATAGAAACTGAGTTGAAAAAAGAGTATTTTGTTTTCACATTGTTTCATGTATTCATTAAAGTATAATCTGTATATCCATCTATCTATCTGTCTGTCTGTCTGTCTAATCTATAGTATGTATATATATGTTGGACAGAAAAGGTTTCAGAACTGGATTCCAAACTCTGAGATTTTCTGAGGGGTAATAAGACATTTTGGAGTCATGTCAATGCACAAACACATCAGCAGATATTGGCCCCTTCGGCTACGATTGGCCAAATAAAATGGCATTCGTAGACGGAAGTATTCAGCCAGTGTGTTGATGTGAAAGAGGCTTTAAAATTGTTGAGTTATTGTTTTATGGGTTTGTTTTGTTACCCCCTGGCACCAAAGAGGGAATAATGGGGGTTCTAAACGTAGAAAACCCGTTCGTATCAGCAGACATCACTTGAGTTCAAAGTTGTTAACAACTTTAGCCCAGAATTCAACCATCGGTGCATCCCTAGTTGGAGAATTGATGATATGGAAGAAAAACAAAACAATGTATTTATATTGAAATCTTGTATTGAATCTTTGCTTCTTTTTTTTTTTCTTAAGAGAGAGCTTTTTTTTTTTTTTTTTTTTACAGATATTAAAAAGACAAATACATCTGATTTACGAGCTGTGTCACCGCTTAGAAGAAAATTCATCAACTTTTCAAGTTAAAAAAAAAAAACCTCAGAAGAAACATTCCTCTCTCAGGAAATTGTTTGCAGCTCGTAGTTATTGCCAACCTGTAGCCTCGGGTCGCGAGTAGACTGCTTTTCTTAAAACAGCCACATGGCAGGAAAGCTGCAACTTGCAACAACAAACTCGTTTAAGCTATTGAGAAGTGCCATCCTGCAGTTTATTAGTCACCCACCTCTAGGCATTAACAGTGCACTTGGTGGAGAAGCAATTGTCTTGTCCTCATCTCAGCAGCGTGTTAAAAGATAAATCACTTTGGTGTGTGCACAACTGCATTAGCGAGATAATATATGCTCTGTAGCATCCACTCAGGAGGCTATCTGTGGCCGGCAGTGTTCCCCCTTTGTTCCTGTCATTGCAGAGTAGGCACATTAGCGCAAGTGACAACAGAGCATAAAGGCATTAGAAACTAATAAGGGAACTTTTAGCTGTGCGGTGTTCCAGCAACACGTAACGCAGTGTCGTCTGGCTCCTAACTTGAAACAGACTTGTAGATCGCACATATCGATAGCCCCGTAGCATCGCACAAGACACACACTCGCATTGTCTGCAGTCAGACTTAAATGATTTGGAGATGCATGAAGCAAAGGCTCACTCCAGTATCCCCTCTCAATCTGCTGGGATTAATGACTGAAAGTTCTTGGCTCGAGTTGCGCTTTTAAATTAGATGCTAAAAATACCGCCGCTCTTCTCGTCTTAATTAATTTCCTGTCGCCTTGTATCAGGCTTGACTGATAATAACAAGCTCAATCAACTGTTTCCGTTAAATATCATCATCGCTTTCTCTCAGGTGCTGGAAGTGAACTGATGAAATGAATGCTGCAACTTCCCGGCACTTACATGTAATCCAACCTCAATGAGTGGAATCGAGGAGTTGATACCCGATTGTCGGTGAAGCTTCTGTTTCGCATTTGTTTGGGGGCATGTCTCTGTCTCCCCTGAAGAAAAAGGGCTTCCCCCTCCTCCCTCTGACTTATTGATGAAGAACTCACGCGTGTCAGGCAGCGCTTGAGCGTCACTGCTGTGTTAGCATCATTGACACGGTTAGTGTTTCACCTGTCACTGTTAGTAATGGGTTGTCATCAGAGCCTGCCTAATAGATTTTAGATGAGATTGTGGCCTCAGGCACTTGATGAATATAATTCACGGTGGTGTTTGCCTTCCCAGCCCAGGAAAGGGCTGTTCAAGGTTGTCTGTCCGAGGACGCACGGTTACAATCTTTTTGAATTATCCTCAAATGTTACATTAGAAAAAAAAAAAAGGCGGCAGCTCATAAAACACTTGCCATTTTTAATGCCAGATTTTCCCATGCAACCTTAAATCAACAGCGTATTAGCACTGTTCAATGAATACGTTTGAAGTGGTTAAAGAAAAGGAGAGAAACCACGACTTTGCAGCACTCGCTCAAATAAAAGTCGGCAAGCGCTTCACACAAAAATGATCAGGCAAAATAAACACAATCGACTGAAGCTGTCAACGAATGGATTACAATATGATGATTATAAATGCCCTGTAACTATCACGCGCAAACATACTTATCATTATATTTTATGTAGTCAAGATTGTGGTGACCTGTTTTTCTCTTCCATCCATTTCATTGTACTGTCGACCCCTGGTTAACCTCCATATGAATAATTGAACTCAGCTGAGGCTTTATTTTATAAATGTGAAGCTTCCAACCCCCAAATGGGCTTGACTAATCTCCTTGACCCAATACAACAGTTTTACAAGCTGACTGGTACCCAACCCTACTGTAAATGAGAAGTACTACACTCCAAACGATGTGGGTACTGCTGAGAACAGATTCTTGTGAAGTCACTAAGTACTAAGAGGCTAAAGTTTACTTTACGGAAGGATGGGGGAAAGCGTGCCATCAACCCTGACGTATTTAATCCCAGGTTAAACTTGTGCTGTTACACAAAATATAAAACCCATTTTCTTGAAACTTAGCGGGAGGATAGGGGTACGGGCCAAAGAAGAATCCATTAGCTTTTGGACCGGGTCCATTTAAAGCGGAGGATCCACAGCGTCTGTTCATCTCATCCAGGAAAAACAAAATCGGAATTGAGTTCAAATTAATTTATAAAATTGCAGTTTTAGTAGATCAAATTCAGATTTTTAAGTAGGGTCATTTCTTATTCAAGAGGTAACGTGATCAGTTTGCTCTCTCAAAGTTGTACGTGGATTTTTAGAAATTTGGTAAGACGATTCAGATTGGCAGATTGAGGAACAATGGATTGGAATGGTATGTGCTCTTTTCTTTCTACAATGCGGAATTTTTTTCCTCTCTCTGTTCATGCAGAACAAGTGTACATTTGAACATTCGTGACCGTCATGAAAATATAGTCGGAAGGTTGAGAAGACAGAAACGATTGTCGCTCTCTGTACGCTATTTATGTAGTCGCAACGTTAACTTAATACAGACCGCCTGTATGATTTATGAATTAACTTTTCAGTCGACACATCACTTCAATTTACTGTAATGATAAAACATAATGGGCCAAAAGACTCCCAGCATGACAAGATGCATCGAATGGAGATGCATCGTTAATTGTTTTAACGTCGAATCGATCAAGGCCCCTGAATGGTAATTCAGTCGAGAGGTGCCTAAAGACTCACGTCCCTAATGATCGTTAGAACAAAAAAAAAAGGCAGAAGGGTATCATGAATCAGGATTAATAGTTCCATATTCGTACGATTATATTTGATTAAACTCCATCAGACGAAAAGAACAATCCCATTGTTAAGACCCGGCTTTCTTTTTTGTTGTTCAGCGGAGCCGAGTTTTCATCAGAAAATTAAACATTCTTTATGAAGGGCCGCCGCTGTGCTAATTCTGGACCGTGATTTGACTTCCGAGATAAATTCTTGTTCTCTCCTGAAACGTAGCAAGCTGATTAAAACTATACATCACGATATATTTTTATGCTCGGTGCAATTTCCCATGCAGAGAACCCGACCGCTCCATCTCAGGAGGCCCTCGCTGGAGTGAGGTAGCGTGTCAAATGATAATGTACAGTATTGCTAAAAACAAGGTGGAGTGAGGAGTCTTGGTTATTGCTGTCGGGCTTCAGGATGGCTCCAATTCAAAGGAGCATTAAATTAGGTTTTCATCCCGCATCTGGAATGCTTATTTAGTGATATTTGTGGTCCCGAATAACTGCAGCAATCATAAAAGTGAATGTACCACGCAAGTCTGTACTCTTCATTGCTGAGCATGAATTTCATCATTTTGTATTTGGCGATGAATCAGGAGTGATGATACACAATGCTCATTATACCACTGTAATGCAATATCCACTGTGTTAAGAAGTGATGAAGGTGTTTGCTTAGAGGAAACAAAGCCGGTGTTTTTATGTATCACGGAGCATCCGTGCAGGTTTATTTGTTGCTGCTTGTGAGAATTTTGATGCTGAAATGTCTTGGCACGACTGGATTCGCTTCACACCTGGCTGAATAGAAACGCATCACTTTGGCAGCTCTGCTCTAATCCTTCGCCACGATGTCAACACTTCTGATGTTTTATACTTCTCGGTGAACGCTGACGCGTAACAACGCGCTCAGTGTCACACAGTCAGCAGCCACATGTCAGTGTGGGTGGTAATAAAAGAGTGTGATACAAGCTGAGTCTACAGGGGGTGCATGATGGCAGCAGGTGGGGCCGTGCCAATGACAGATCAAGTCCTCTGAGACTCCAGCCAAAGCCTAACTGCTTGGCTGGCGTCCATGTTGGACCACTGATGCAGGGTGTGAGATGGTTGAAAATCGGAGTGTTGTCTGATCTGCTTTCAGCAGTAAAGACACGTGAGTTTTGTTTGCAGGTATTGATTGTCTTTAAACTGACTTTGCTGGTCTTTCTTCAACGCAGCGTCGATGAAGCAACCTGATTCCAATGTTGACTGAAAGCACACTCGTCCGCTCCGTACATATTTACGGTCAGCAATCTGTTCGAAAGAAAACTTTCAGGAAGACTTTCTTTCACCCCCTTGATATCTGCACCTGCAATGAAATTAATCTCCGCATCCTTTCTCACCAGACAGCATTTTCTCAGCTAATACCAGTGGAGCAGGGGGGCCAAAACTCAAACCATTTTCCCACCAAACAGGTGCGGGTTGCAGTTCTATATTTTTGTTTTGTTGACCAAACCAGCGTGCATTCTCACTGGTTTGGAGGTGAACAATTGAATCATTGACAGAGGACAGTACACAACAGAGCTGCTTATGCGCTCATCTCCAAGCCGGGGCTGTAGTGTTCATAAAACGTGAGGGTAAACATAAAATTCTGTCAGATGTAAGACACTGACAAGTGAAACGGGATCAAAACTGAGATTTATTTTATTTCATGGACACAGTTACCGCTCACTGACCACAATCACAAAGAGCCAGGTTCATTCGCGCAGCAGCCACAGTGAATATTGAATCGCAGCAACGCTCCGCCACACTAATGCTTGCTTCAGGAATCACGCCCATACACTTAACGCGTACCTGTCCCTCGCGCATTTTCACGGCACCGCACCAATCCCACGCATTCGTGCACCTTTCGGGGGGCAGCCAGTGCCTATTCAGTCGTAGTGACAGCTCTCCATGTTGGGTCCTGTTGGGGTTTAATTGCTTGTGAGAATACTTGGGTTGAGAGAGAGGCAACCGATAGCTTAATCTTGTATCCTCTACAGCTGATTGCGTTTGTATCCACTGTTAGACTTTGGCTTAAAGCATCAGATATATACATATATACATTTCTATATACATCAGATCACAACCCTCCAATACAAAATGTTACGGTCCAGGCAGTCTCTGCTGCATCACGGTAAATATTAAAGCAGCCTAGAGAGACAGAAAGAAGGGACTAGTGATGACACACTGCCCCGCTCAGCCCTTTGCTGTAAAAAGGAAGGGCAACAGTGACGACGCTAAAAATAATCCCCCATGTGCCCACCAAACCATAAAACTGGGATTATTGGCACCTGTGTGTTATGTAGATAAAACTTCAGGCCTCACTAAATGGATATCTGGCATTAACCATACATAAAACCGAACAAGTCCGGGAACTAAAACATGTAAAAAACAAAGATAGAAATGGATGTCGGGACGCAGGCGGAGCCCAAGTCGCATCGCTCTCTTCCTTCCTTTCTGAGGAAAGCCGAGAATGGAGATAGAGTTCTCGCTTATGAATACCCTTAAGCACCACCATTTTCATCCTAGATGCATGTATGATCACTGGCACAAGCATTTCTTCACAACTTAATGTGCAATTACCAATATACAGGACGCTAATTGCCAAAAATCTGAAGCAAAAAAGAAAACACTGTCCTCAGCTACGTTGAATATAAAACCTTTGACGATTGAGGTCACCATGGCTTCCTCTATTTTTATTCCCATTGTGCTCCACACTGCTCACACTTGCTCCATTTGTTGTGCATTGTGGAGAAGACTGCCGGACAAATGGTAGATTTACTGGAGTTCAGGAAACATAAAGTGGCTGAGTTTTTCTGCTTGGCTCCGTCAGGAAAATTTAAGATTTTGTGCCACCTTTTCATTTGGCCGAATTTGTCAGTGATAGATGGCAGGCGGATACCCCGCGAGACCCGATGCCCGCTGATTCAGACCATCTGGGCAGGTGGTGTGTAGTCCATTATCACCACAGTCACACAAACAGTCTCAAGGTGATAGAAGATTTGCTTTGCAGATGAAGACGCGTGAGATATCGGTGACCGCGGGAAACGCCAAAGCGATGAATGCTGACTCTGCATCCGCAGACATTTTTATTGATGCATCATAATCTATGTTATTGTTTTTGCTTTGTGCCACAGCAATCTTTCACACATGACATTTACTGCTCAGCCCAGCTTGCATTTGCAAACTCATCTCATCATCCCCCCACTGCTGCAGTGTGGCTGTGGACATATGTCTCGCAATAACCCCTGCACCCACGGTGTCTTGTGTCATTTCTTCGGTCTCTTAAAGACTTATCTTAATTAATTTCTAATTACAAACAGCATGCTGCAGATTCTCACCAAAACAAGCATCTGGATGTTGGGAAGACCTCTGCCAAACATTCCTTCAGTAATCTTGCGTTGGAGAGATTAAAAACTGCTATTGTATGTTCGCCTTGTTAGGAGCAACTCTTTTCTCTCTGTTCATTTTTCACATTCGAGAAAGTGCTTATGGCTTAATAGCTTTTTCCCGTGACAGACAACTCCATTTCCTTTATTGCCGCTTGTAGTTTAATACTGTCTATGTAAGATATAAAGCAGAATTCATTAAGCATCTTCACATCTTGTCTCATGTTGATGACTTTCCACTGAAAAAGTTTTACGCGATCCATTTCCTCCCGTCCCTGCATGTCATTTTCCAGTTCAACAGTGCTGCTTTTCCAGCAGTTCTCAGTGATTCCTCGGAAAGGCAGTTTGGATTAACTGATATTTCCCCCGCGATTCTCCCCATCTTGTGACTGATCAGTCAGAATCTCCCCTGTGTCGCTTGTTCCGTGTTTGGATTCTAGCCTGTAGCTGACAGAAAAATTCCAATGTATGGAAAAGGAAAGATTTCTAGTTTGTTTTACAAAGACCTCAGTCACCTTGAGCTCTGCTTTTGGCCAGCTGTGATGTCATGGAAAAAAAAGCATGTCTGCACTCTTATATTTACATTTTTCTTTTTGTCAAGGGCCCCTTGACAAAAAGAACCTCGACAGATAATCTGCTCATAGACGTTTTTGTCAAAAGACGGAGGAGTTTAAATCTAAAATCTGTTGAATGTAGGGGTACAAAAACGCATGTTGTGCTTTTTGTAAGATAACATTTTTACTCTCAGGTGCAAACAGCAAAAAAAAAATTCAGCCTGAGACCTTCATCTGGCTGTTGAGGGATGAGTTGAATCATGAATCAATTGTGCCCTCTAGTGTCCAAAACACAATATTGCTTCTTTTTGGGGGGGGGGAAGAAGAATAAAAACATACAGTATATGCACTGAAGGAAGTTTCCACTTTGGCTCTTGCCAAGAGGTCATGTTTTAGTTGCTTGTTTATAGAAAAAGAACAATTTTCATTGTTCTGTGTTTGAAATTCTTCATTTTCGATACAATGAATATAAAATGGATATGACAGGGTAATAGGACAGAGAGATCATCGTGGATAATGTGATGTTTACAACTGCATGTTTACCTTGATCAACCGCAGGTTCTGTTTGGACTGTAGCTTAAATCACAGGTCTACATGACCTCAGTCACCAGAACTGCCGCTGTTGCA
Organism: Aulostomus chinensis; assembly: GCF_037954235.1. Classification (NCBI taxonomy): domain Eukaryota; kingdom Metazoa; phylum Chordata; class Actinopteri; order Syngnathiformes; family Aulostomidae; genus Aulostomus; species Aulostomus chinensis. The sequence continues at coordinate 9,672,754 of NC_141343.1, read as the reverse complement.
AAATATATATATATATATATATATATATATATATATATATATATATATATATATATATATATATATTTTTTTTTTTTTTTTTTCTGTTCAGATTAAAAAAGATATTCTTTTTGGACTCTATATTTTTGCTCGCTTATTTTCTATACAAAAGTGTCCTTCAGGCATTTTATTTGTGCATTTCGACAGAAAGTAAGAACTCCCTACGGGTGACTCTACCTCTAAACGACCGTGAAGTTGCAGCATCGCAACAAGTTTGTAAATGCAACACTTCCTCTCCTGAAAATGTAACTTATTTAGACATCCAGCGGACAACGGTAGCATCTACCGTGACGATTTTAAGCCTCATGATCACTCAGTTTCAAGGTGCGATTTGCTCACGATGAAGGGAGCATTTGCTTGTTAGGGCTTGATTATGTCTCACTAGCTAGTTGTTAACTCAGTCTGTCAGCTTGTGGTTTCTGGACAAATGGTGAACCGTGAGCCCATCGCCGCTGCTTCTGGGAATGAACTTCTGTAAAGAGCACTGAGATTATCTAGCAAAGCTGTCTTTTACTAATGATGCGAAACTGTGCCACAAGATCCAAAGAACTACAGAGTCCCTGTGGTTTCAGTGTGAACTTGAGAGCAAATATTGCCCAGAGTGTTCCTTCAAGTGCTTTACCACCTTCATAAAGTCTGGAAATTGGAGGAAAACACTGCCACAAGTTCATTGAAATGATATATGATGATGACAAAAATAGATCACTAGGAACCAGTGCATAGTGGACTCACAGTTCCTTGATATAATCATGTTTTTCTTGTTGGGATTCATAAAAATGTCATGTAGCAGTTGCCTTTAGGCGGTTTTAAGCGGCCTTCTCTTTCAGATGGACAATGTGACAGCATCTTATGTTTTAGTGAAGTTCCTGGCACTTATTTTACCAAGTGACAGCAGCTCCTTCTGTCCCGAAAGACCAGACAGCCACACCGGTTGTATTGATCAATTGTCTGCTCTCCTTCGTGTGTGTGTCAGTCTTAAAGTCCCGGATGGAGCACTGGAACATTATACCGGGGTTTGCGTTGCTGAGCTGGAAGCTCTTGAAGAATTGATATGAGAAATGCATCACAAGTATAATTAGTTTTTACATTGATGACACACAATATGTTCGATGATGTCCTTTTCTTCTACGCGTGACTTCATTGTTTTGCAACGAGGAAGGGTATAAGAATCTGTTAGCATTAATTACAGGAATTTTTAACCTCAGCGCGACGCAATATTGATCCACAGAGTTGACAATACCGATTTCCAGTCCTTGCTGCTTCGTATTGATGTCCGCGTGTTGAGATTTCTTTTTCTATGCATGAGTTGACGTGGCTGCATACACTTTGCAAAATTGCTGCCAGCTAGTGGCTTATGTGACATGCTGTTCTTCTTCAAAAGAAAGGGTCAAAACATGCACAAAGCATGAGGACAGATAAACCGTATCCAAGGAAGAAAAGGAAGAAGGAATTACAACTTCTCTTTGGGCATCTTGAATAAGGGAGAACATTAATTCAAAGATAACCCTTATATGTGAAATATCATCAAGAATTGCACACTATTCCCATGTTTGGCTCTGTTAAAACACTATGGGACAGAAAATATAGAAAGTGCAAATGTTTCCTGATCCAGTCACCTTGGGAGCTGATAATGTAGGTAGTTAAGCATCCATATGTCCAGAAATATGTATTTGATGCAGTTGCAGAGAATGTTAATGGTAAATATAATCCACTGCCAACTTGAGTTCTATGCCACAGATGGTGTCCTACAGACTGTCCTATTGCATCGGAGACGGGTTAAATCAGTTTTGGAACGTTGGGAGGCGCTAACATCATTTCAACCACAGGAAACTTATCCAGAAACTTAAAATCTTAAGAGGTGCTACATTCATATTGACTTCAGGACATTTCCCCTGGAGCGAGGAATGTTTGGAGCTACCACCTTTGATTCAGCCTCAGGGAACCTTGTCAAGGAACTTGGGAGTTTTTGAGGAACGACCTCCATTTAGATCATGGAAATGTTCCCAAAACCCAAAGAACTATCGGAGGAACTACCTTCATGTTGGCCACAAGAACTTTCCCCAGGAACTTGGAACCTTAGGAGGAACTACCTTCATGTTGGCCACAAGAACTTTCCCCAGGAACTAGAAAACTTTGGAGGAATTGCCTTCGTTTTTGAGAAAAGGAACTTTCTCCAGGAAGTAAGAACCTTAGGAAGAACCACGTTTGTTTTGACCACAGGAATCATGGTATTAATTTAGCTCAGCCGATTATTATTTTACTTTCCAAAATTCCCACCCTGGGAGGTAGCATTTTTCTCATGTTCCAGCAATTATCAGGGTGGATCTTTATTACGCTGAATATTTCTGATTGGGGGGCGGCTCGGTGGTGCAGTGGTCCGCACTGTCACCTCACAGCAAGAGGTTCGAGTTTGAGTCCCGGCTCGGGCACGGGATCTTTCTGTGTGGAGTCTGCTTGTTCTCCCTGTTCCTGTGTGGGTTCTCTCTGGTACTCCAGCTTCCTCCCACAGTCCAAAGACATCAAGAGGGGACGAGGCTGATTGATACTCTAAATTGACCGTAGGTGTGACTGTGAGTGTGAACGGTTGTCTGTCTCTATGTGTTGGCCCTGTGATGGACTGGCGACCTGTCCAGGGTGAACCCCGCCTCTTGCCTGAAGGCTGCTGGGATAGGCTCCAACCCCCCCGTGACCCTTAACAGGAATAAGCGGAAGAAAATGGATGGTTGGATTTCTGATTGGTTCAGTACTCGCTCTAGTTTATTTCAACTGCTTGTATTTGATTGTGCTCTGCTACAGATACCTCATGGTGCAGAACAACAAGGAAGCTTTTGAGCATGGACGGGCTGTGAGGTTCAGGCCTTCGGAGCTGCTGGCAATGACATCCAGCAGGAAATAGACAACATGCACCGACAAAATCTTGAGTTTTTTTCATATGTCAGTGGACTAATTGGCCTGGTTGTTTTCAGTCTTTTGACCATGGTCGAAAAAAGACAACAATAGGTGCATGTCCACCACAGGAACTTTCCCCAGAAAATCTAATCCTCTTTAGGAACCAAGATAGAAATTTTGTTCCAGGGTAATTGAAAAGTCCCCGCACATGGGATATTACGTTCCAAGTCCGAGTGCAAGGTCACGCCTTGGGTTTTTTTCGCCTGCAAAATTGTTTTTGTTCAACTTCGCTTCAAGATGGAGACATAGAAGAAAGAATTAGATGGATGAACAAGCCAGATTTGCATAATCTTCCCTTTAGGGTCACAGTGGAAACACAGATAACAGTGAGCCACCGTTAACTTCGACTTCCTCGAAATGCACCAAAGGGGCCAAAAGAAAGTAAAAGCCCAAAGATACTTGAGAGTTTTTTTTTTTTTTTAGGGGTTTTTTTGGGTGGAAAAGGGTCTTAATAATGCATTAATAGCCTTTGGCAAGCTTACTGTGGTGATGGGTCACACTACAGTTCAGAAGACGGTGGGGGTGACAGCCAACCTCAGACTAAAGCTTCTCGTTTAACGAAGTATTATATGTGGCGTCACGTTGGTACATAATGAGATGGGAAGAGAAGGTCACGTGGGGTCAGGATCAAGGACAGCATATCAGGTCTGTCGGTGGTCTGTGGGAAACAGAACGCTACTTGAAATGTTCAAATGCTTGCGGACGTGATGAACACTGGACTTCAACTGATCAAGACTAATTGTCCTTGGAAATTCAATTGATATTAATTACAAAACACTTAGCAGTAAAACGCAGCCATCCCTTTTTTCTTTATCAGATTGCGCACAGATAATATCGGCTGTTTTCCTCAAGTGGCATTGAATAAACCTCCATGTGTAGAGATGATTTACCCCAGAGACAGTTGATTATTACACCCTATTCTCTGGAGTGTTTAATTTAATGAAAAGTTATTACTGCTCCAACATAATTAGGCGACTTCTTGAAACGCCACGCTCAGCCGATTTACTCCAACACTCAAACTGGGGCTACAGCTTCAGGCTTCATGCTGAGTGGCTCTGCTTTTGACACTTACACTCATAACTTCATTTAACTTGGATTCCCTCCAACATGCTTCCGTGAATGCACATGCACAGGGAGTCAATGCAGAACCTGTTTGCATCGTACTTTTTATTTAAGGAGAATGTTGAATCTGAAGCCATCTGACACCTACTCCATAGGATCACAAATATTTTTGAAATGCAAATAAAGTACATTTGATGATAGAAATGACTGAGTGAAGAACGTTTCTTGTTTTTTACCCATTTGGTCCAAGTACTAAATGTCAGATTTTTACTTTGGTTAAGTTTTTGGATGCAGTTCTTATTTTTATGTGAAGAAAAAAGCTTCTGGTTCTGTTTAACCATCAGGAAAGCATACTGGTGGAAGCCTACCTACACTGTCACCTTTCAAATGACATATTCTGAAGCTGCCTGTCTTGTCATTTCAATTTCACCTAAACATGTGGTAAGAAATACTTTGGAGGGTAGTTAATCTAGATTAAAATCTGTAAAGGCTACTGAAAATATTGCTTTTATTCAGACAAGCATCTCAGACTATGAGATTCGATCAGTTTAGTTAGTTTTACCAGTACGGCATCATTGTACATTGTGCTGAAACATAGCCTGTTCAAGATACGATACGACAGATTGGTAGTCATCAGTCGTATCAGTAAAAGCATTAAATAAACTGGAATAAATACTGCAGTGTGTGTGTGTGTGTGTGTGCGTGTGTGTGTGTGTGCTCAGTTTCCAATTTTTGTCCATGCTACATCTGTGTTTTGCATTTCTGTTGGTTGGTTCGTATACACTGGATGTGGCCGCAGTCACATCCTTCAGCGTGACAACATTTTTGAGCCACCACCGAAGAATTGGCCACATTTGGTGCAGAAATTTTGAGAGTGAAGCTGTTCCATCATCATGTGTGGTCAAGTGGGACAGAAAGACGAGAAATAACACTGGGAGGAATTTGGTCGAGCCTACTTTTGAGCATTCAGATCACAGTGTTTCCTGATGGTACACACCAACAGGATATCTTATGTTCCATGTCCTTATTTAAGCAGCACTTGGTAAAATGCCCTGTGCATCATCTGAAGCTGTCCCACTTTCCACAAGATGGATACATTTTGCTCAGTGTTTGTGGTGTCTTGGAGAAAGACAACCAGGTTGCAAATTTTTGGGTTGGCCAACCAAGAGACGAGCATACCATTTTTAAAAAAAAAAAAGTTTTTTGCGAACTAGCCAACTGATGTACATTAGCTGGAAGACATATACATGATGCTAAAATGTGTCAATTGGATTTGTCATATACAGTCATTTGAAATTGGTTATTACATACTCATGGACGCACTTTTTTTTTGTGTGATTTTGTTGTCTTTTTGTTTTTTGGCATTTCAAGTGAAAGGTTATAATTTAAGTCAACTGTGTGAACTAACTTGAACCAAAAGTTGTTTTGTTTTTTGGGGGGTTTTTTTTGCATTAGTATGAGTTGTTGTTCCAGCCATCCATTTTCTATACTACTTATCAGTTGGGGGTCGTAGGAGCCTATCCCAGCTGACATCGGGCTAGAGGCGGGGTTTACCCTGGATGGGTTGCCAGTCCGTCACGGGTCCGTCATAAGTAGTAATTTAATTTGAATATTTAATGAGTACTGGATTGATAACCTTGATAGGTGACACAAATATGAGGCAAAATTGTGCTGGCAAAGACACAAACAGAACAGTGCTGCCTGCTGATATTGTTCAGTAAAGGCCCTCTTTTGTTCAGGTAGTTGTATTCTAATGCAGCTGTCATGCTAAAGGAATTGGATCCATTGTTGCTGGGACGACTTGAGCCAGACCCAATTATAAAAGAAATAGGGTGCACGCTGGTAATTCCAAGGTCCTTGACCTTCAGAACGGCCATCAACTACGTGTGTTAATGTTAATCCAATACCTCTACAACCTGAGCTTGCCCCCGCAGTATGAGTTCATGCACTGGTGCTTGTAAACATGTGAGTTTACCTTCTGACTGACATGTGCAGGAGGTCTAAGAGCAACAATGTGTTCCACGGGAAGCAAGTTAATGGAGTTGCCGCAAATTGGTACTTGATTGCAGTGTTTGGCTGTTCCGTTTCTCAACTGAGCTGCCGTCACACAGTTTATGAAATGAATTGTGCGTGGGTGGCTCACGGTGCACGGCGGAAGTATTTTTCTATCCGTTTTCCTCTTCTGATATGTCACATCAGGTGAATGTCGATGAGGTATTGTTCACACATAAAGGAGGAAAGATAGGAGCCTTAAACATGAGTGTGACTACCGGACCCTCTCCATAATTCAGACAATCGTCCCCGATGTTGGTCAGACAAGTAGCTGCGGGATCAACTCTGATGAGGCAATGGCTTTTTTTTCTGGTTATGTAATGAGAATGTTAACATGGAAGCCAGTATGAATCTGTATTGCATCAGGATCTAGTCTGTGTTACCAAAAAAAAAAAAAAAACATTATTGATGTTAGCACCCTATTTTCTTTCGAGAGGAGTGCTCGAACTCCCCCTCAGAGTTGTTTATTTGGTGTTTTCTGTTCCGATTTACATTTTGAATCGGAGGGATTGAATCATTATTGTGTTAAATTGCGCTGGATCGTGGGAGCCTTACAAAAACCCTGTTGTGACATTTTATTTCAGTCATTATCTCGTGTTTTTGAAGACAAAATAATGTTATTATCTCAAACTGTGCCCACAATTTTACCCCTTTCCTCATTAACCTGTTTTATTACCAGCAATAGTTGGTAAAAGAGATGCTTATTGAATAAGCACGAGTGATATTTCCAGCAGGCACTGCCAGAGCTCTTGTGAACGCAGCGTGGCTCTTTCCTCTCCTTCCCAGCAGGAGATGTAGTTAAAAGTCAGCTAGTAAGGAATAATGGTTATCGACTGCGTGAGCGTTTTTTCTCTCTTACTCTCCCTCCCTCCCTCCCTCCCTGTTAGACGACAGATCTGTTGGAAAGAGCGGCAGCACAATTCTCTCCAGCATGTTACTGGCTCAATTATTCTAGGTGCTACTCAACTGGTACAAAGTAGCATTTGCAGAGCAGAGATCAGCCAGCAGGCTCTCACATAAGAGTGGGAACGAGGGATGTGAAGCGTCAAAATTCAAAACTCAGAGGCATGCATGTTCTACTCCCACTCCTGTTCCTCCTGGTGCAGCCCACCTAGCCGGGGCGGCTATAAAGGGGACCGCAGATTTTTGGATTTTTCATGTGAGAGGCTCTCTCCAGCATCTCTTGTATATATTTTTTCATTCCACTTTTCGCTCTTGAGCCAACCCAAGTGTGGGAGTGAAAGTGTGTGAAATCTTGCAATCAAACCACCAAGCGAGAAAGTCTGGAGGGCATCATGGGCGCTTTAATGGTCATCTTCTCTCTTCAGCCGAAACAAAGACGCAAGCCGACAGGTAGGCCTAATGAGAAGGAGAGGAAAGAATTTTTTATTAGATAAGTTTGCCACTTATTAATGGCTGATGTTATTGTATTTTGTGTGTTTTGCAAAGAGAAACTCAGTAATGCACTGCTATTTCTGTTTGGGACTCTTGTGTCAATCCCTGTGTCATTTGGATTGAAGCATCTGGAAAGTTCCCCATTTATCAGCCGTTTTGTCTTTAATCCCCTCTTAATTCATTTTGCCACTCCAGCAGTCCACGAAATTGACTCTGAATTGTCCGCTATTTTTTTGGCAAACATTTCAGCCTGAACTCTACAAACATGACATTTTGCTTTTCCCGATATTGATTCGGCAGTGGCAGCACGCCATGTCGACCCGCTGCCAAATAAGCTTACGCTACATCTCATCATCTCATCTACATCAGCCTCACTATCATGGCGTCTCCATTAAAAGAACAATGACATATAAGAAGCCAGCGGTCAGAGGTGATATTTACTGTTAATGGTGGAGTAGGAAATTCATTTATAATATAATGAAGCTATATTTCATTTGGGTTTTGTGAAAGAACTCGAAAAGCAAAATGAACCGGGGACTCTAAATCGCTCAAGCAATAGATTATGAAGACGGAAGTTGTGAGCACATTTCAGAGGGACTTGGAAAGGAGAACATGGGATCCTGTCACACACTCAGTCTTGTGCAGATAAAGTACCATGTTGCTGAGAATGTAAATCATGCTTTTGGGGAAAGGAATGGATGCAGCATGTACTGTTTCCCGGTCATAAATTAAGAGAAGCTGATATGTGGAACATTCAAACTGATTGTTTCCGAGAAATGCGGGACACCGCCCTCCCTCGGATACTGTAACAATAGGGTGCCACATCCAGATGATGTGTTTTTGTGGGCCAACTTGGAAGCTAACATTGACAAAAAAAACAAAAACATTTACATTGGATTTTTATTTTTTTACCGAAAATAAGCTGAGAAAATTTTTGTATTCTTTTGTTTCGTAAAAAATCTTTGTAAATGAAAGCAACTTTTATGTTGTTGTCGTTTTTTTCTATTTTTAAAGGAGAAATGCAATTGTTGAAAGTACAGCTAAAACTATACTATCAGCTAACCACATTGCAGGCGCATGACCTTTGCAGCAGAAAAACTTGCTTGGTACCTCTTCTGTTTTCTGTTCTGTCCTCTCGCTTTACCACCAGGGTTGGGTCCCGACATTCGGTTCCAAGTTGGAACCGAATTAAGTGATCACCGGGTACCCATAAGAAATTATAAGTTCGGTTCTGCTCATCGGTTCCTAGATCCGCTCATTTATGACGGCTACTCACGGAATTTAGACATCTGTCAGCAGGACCTGTCTGTTGCGTGTCTACAACACGCGATGCTGCGCGGAGCACATTGTCAACACAGCAGACAGAGGAGTAAGCGGGCGCTAGCAGCAGGTAGCCTACTAGCAACATGAGATGGACTGGGGGAAGCAGTCAGAGGTGTGGCTTTATTTCTGTCGAGAGAGCAGCGACTGTGGAAAATACCACACGTGGGAAATTAGTAAGTTCTAAATCAGGTTGAACTTCCAACTTATCAAAACACTCATTTTAACATTCAAAATAACAGCTAGTTTAGATTGCAGTAAAGTGTCTTTTGTTAAATATACATTTGGCTTCCTATTTCTTCACCTTTTTTGGGGGGAGGGGTTGAGAATAAGGAGCCCTTAGGTACCTGAATCGACAAGCGGAACCAAAATCAGAATCTGATTCGTAAAAATCCTGCACTTGTTAGCAAACACAATTTTTTTCAAAATGCCTCAGTGTGCTATCTGACACATTTTATGCCATAAATAATTATATTTTGCCAATTCAAAAATCCGGGCTGCACGGTGGTGCAGTGGTCAGCACTGTCCCCTCACAGCAAGAAGGTTCGGGTTTGAGTCCCTGCTTGGGCGCGGGATCTTTCTGTGTGGAGTCTCCATGTTCTCCCTGTTCCTGTGTGGGTTCTCTCTGGTACTCCAGCTTCCTCCCACAGTCCAAAGACATCAAGAGGGACGAGGCTGATTGATACTTTAAATTGACCGTAGGTGTGACTGTGAGTGTGAATGGTTGTCTGTCTCTATGTGTTGGCCCTGTGATGGACTGGCGACCTGTACAGGGTGAACCCCACCTCGCGCCCGGAGATGCTGGGATAGGCTCCAGCCCCCCGCGACCCTTAACAGGAATAAGCAGAAGACGACGATGGACGATGGAATTCAAAAATCCCTGACTATGGAAGAGGGAAATGAACTTTGAACAATGCTAACTTGCTTCTGGGTTTTTAAGAACTCTTTCCAGCAAACTCTTCTTAGGATTTTATTTTTTTAATCTGCCCTTAATTCTAAATTCAAGAATGCAAAAACCAGGCTGACTTCAGTTCCTCAACTCTGTGGAAAACGAGTTGGCTCAAGCTATGTAAAATAATAAAGCTGCTGAGGGAGTTTTGATAATTGAAATGCGCATTTCATATGTGCTTGGTGCTGTGCTGTTCTTCGTCCTGTGCTCCAGGAACAATCCTCTTTTCCCCAGTTGATCCTTGCGGACACTGGCTATACTGTACATAAAGTTGCAGTGTCGGGTTGCATTGTTCGTATTTTCAAGTTTCAACCTTACTAGAGTAAAAAAAAAATACTTAAGGATGAGGATTACTCGGTATATTTGCCAAAAGTAATGTTATTGAGAGCAGCATGTTTTGGTATGTTCTCTGAAACATGTACGCCATCAGATCCAGCAGAGGCGTTTACACCAGCCTGTGTTGTGGTAATCCACCTGTTACCAGCTTCCACAGGAGCAGAATGCTATCCACTAGATATGACACCCTAGCTTGGTTTCCATTCAAATGTATCTGTTATGTATATTTCTATTTTATAAATGATGCATAATTTTTTCAGTTTTTTTTTTTTTTTAATTTGGTACAAGAAAATGAGAAAATTGGTCATCTAAACATCCTCTGCTGTTTTGAGAATACTGAGAGTAAGCTCACCCAGATAAGCAATGGGTGGCGCAGACTTTGCAGTCGGGCGCCATTCATCACCGTGGAAGGAGACAAAGCAACGTACACGAACAACGCGGTTAAAAGGCGCACCGAAAAGAGCGGAAAGGACTGAAGACGTAGGAAATGCAACGACAAAGAGCGCGATAGACATGGAAAAAAAAAAATCACAAACATCCTCTTCTACGCCAACTCTGTGCAGGGTGGGGTATCGTGTGAGTCACACGGTTTCAAATCAAATCCTCGTCTTCGTTGTCGTCATTCGCATTTACCCTTTTTCGATCAACTTTTTCCAGCTTCCTTAAGCTTCAAAAAAACTTTTTTGCAATTTTTCAGGATTAAAAAAAAAACAAACAAAACGGTGTTCATTTTTAGGAAATCGAAAGTGTGCGTCCAAACAGTCTGATAAAGACCCAACAAGTGATGAGCTTTTTTTTTTTATTGCAAACTCGACGAGGTGGCCACATTTAGACAACAGGATAGATTTACCAAAGTATCACGATGCTAAGAAGACTTAAAAACTGAGACCAAAAAAACCCCAAAATTGATTCACAGAGTTGTTATTTTGCCACCATTTGAGTTGCCGCCTGCTGGCCATCAGTAAGAATGCAGGTTTAAAACACCTTTCATCATCTATGGCGGACTATGATATTCTAATTCTTTTTTTTTTCTTGCCTTTGGTTTTAATTTTTTTTATTTTATTTGTAGACGAGTCTTGCTATCAGCAGATAATTTCCACCTTTATTATTGTTTTTTTTCATATCTGTGATGCATCGCTGCATGCATGGACACGCTACTTCAACTGGACAAAGGCACACAACGAACTTAACAATTCTGTTTCGTTATTTTTTTTTAGACTGGGATTTATTGTCAGTGGTGACTATTTTTTTCGTTGCGTTCTTTGAAATGCTCGCGTGTTTGTGCGGCAAAAAAACAGCAACAACTTGCTGAGACAACAGTTGCATCTTTTCAAGCGAGACGCATTCACTCACTTCATTCTCTCAGTCAGAACGCTTGTATCCATGGTTCTGTGCTGTCGTTCACTGATTCACGCTGTTGAGGCTTCAGTTGAAGAGGATAAATCATGAAAACATGCACTGTTCGAGAGACTTCGGTGCTAAAACAGTACCCACTCTCACACCTTCCATTAATTTTCATAGTCGCACTCATCTATGAAAATTGATGATGGTCCAGCAAGCACCCACAGGAACTCTGCCCTCAACCATCTTTTCAAACTCAGCTTTGAGTGTTCCCACAGTGTTCCAAATGTTCCAGGGATAAGAGAGGTGCCAGTGACATTATGGTGGTACTCGCTGCTGACGTGTTCGGCCTCGTTGTTGCTATCTATCTATCATGATTTTGAACTGTTTTGCCGTTTTTGTTTTTTTCCCCTTTTCTTTTTTTGCATCGCTGGGAGCAGGTATGAGTCGAACTTGTGTAGGTGTGATAGGTACACTCAGAAGTAGAGCTGCTTAAATGGAAAATGGCCGATCGTGACTCAGGCTAGCAACTTGTAAATGAATGCTGGCGGTATGTTGAAAAGAGTAGAGACATGTTCTCTCGTCATTCTGCTGTCACGCGAAACTGAGAAGTTATCGCAACCATTTCCTCGTGAGATTCACACAAGAGGTGATGAGATGTCCAGTATAGTTCTTGTTGCTGGCCCAGTCTCCTTCCAGGCCTTCTGGTGTTTACTGACCCGAGGAGAGACTTGGGCCAACCACAGCGGGAGCAGCTGTCAGTTTTGAGGGTAGCCACACCACCGATCACCCTGCTTGCAAACGTGGTCACATTAAAAACAAGAGCACCCTCTGTTCAAAATGCAAACCTGAGGTGTTGATCGCAATGCGATATCTACAAGAAAGCCGCGCTAGCTTAGCTTAAACAAAACTACAGAAATAACTTTATTCGTAGCTTTCATAGAGAAGCACCTCTTCAATATAAGGCAAATATAGGAACTTTTACCTCCCGGTCATATAATCAGTCTCGTTATTTCCTCAAACCATCTGTCACATGCACAGTTTCACCAGAGCTATTCGTCTTGTTCAGAGAAGCCAGATGGACGTCACAATGTGACAAAGATTTCCGTGAACGTTCGCGCGCATGCTTCTTCAGCGTTTATTTGCTCTCACCAGGGGTGCGAGTCTATTGATCCATCGGAGTATGAGATTCAGACGAATCTGAAGTGGGATGCGGTGTGGAGTACGACGAGTTCGTGCATTCAAATCTGTCGTCTTGCACTGGAAGAGAACCGCACATTCAGATAGATTTCGTCCCTCGGTCAGGATTTTGTTCTTTATTCTCTGAAATGCAAATGTGTATACGGCTATAAACGGAAGGAAACAAGGAGGGCAGCTCTCACTTCCTTTTGTTATTTTTTTTCTGTATCAGCAACATGTAATCCCAACCTCTCCCAAAGTCACCGTGTCATTGTACTGTATTGGGTTTTCTCAGCTCTCTAAATTAGCATTTAAATTGAAAAGTGAAGCCACACCAGTTGGCTTTCGGGCTTCAAGCGTGTTTGGGTTTCCCACCATGACATTTCACTCAGTGCAGCAGTTTTTCTGTGAAATTGATCACTCCATCCCCCCCTGCTGGGCACACTGACCAGTATTAAGAGGGCTCACTTAGAACTGGATTGATGACTTCCAGCTCAAAAGAACTCTGCAGGTGCAGAGAAGTAGGCTCAGACGGTAAAGGGACTCCCGGTGGGTCATGGTTGTACAAACTGACATCAGCTGTCAGTGCTATATAAACAGATACACAGATCCATAATCTGGTGTGCATCATCGGGAAGGGTTAGGTTTGTGGTTTTGCCCTCATTAGCCAGGTAGCGCTTTTGAAACTGCAATTACAGGGCCCGACCGATATATGGGTTTGCTGCTATGTTGGCCGTTATCAGCCGTCGTCACGGGCCTATCACAGAAATATTGTCTCAGTAGACATGTTTTCCTACATGTGACGATTTTAAACCTTATTTGCAGACCATGAAATGCAGAAAATAGTGTCAGTGGGGATTTAAAAATGGTTTAACATCGTGTGTCCAGCAGAGCGCGCTACGGCGCCTCCCCTGTTTACCTCACCATTGTGTTTTACTCTTCTTCTTTTTTTTAATGGCTGTGTGTTACAATGCTAAGTTGTTTTTTTTTTCTTATTGTCAGTCAGTTATTTGTTAAAGAAATTAGCCTTCAGCCTTTCATATTGGGACCACAACGGTACTAAATGAACAAAGAGAGGGTCTATTTTCAGTCCAGCACAAAAATTCACTTTGTCGGTCGTACATACGAGGAATCCCTGATTAATTTTTCTGCCCTGAAATCAGAATTGAGCTCAAAAATCCCAATCATTCATATTATAGTTTGGTTTCTTATGTGTACACAAAGGATCACTCTTAAAAAGGGAATGTCCTTTCTCCTGCAGTCTGCTTTTGTAGTATTTTGTAGGGCTGTAGTCTCCCAGTCGACTGGTCGATTTATTAGTCAATACATTCTGGCTCGACCAAAATTCTGATTGGTCGATTTTTTTGCCGCGTTAATTTCATCAAGAGGAAAGTACCAAGTGCTAATGGGGGTGTTTTCAAAGCCCCCCTGTTTCACAGATCACAATATCTTTGAACACCCCCCTTGTTTTTGCTATTTTGGATTAGCCCGACCCGCTGGAGACAGACAGACTGAAGAGTACTAGGAGGCCACCGTCTGGTGATTTGATGAATGTATATTTAATTTTGACGGTTTCATTTAAAGACAGTCCTTGTCCACCGTGTCAAAGACATCTGCAGCGTGGCAGCATTTCATGAAAATAGAGAGAGGAAAAAAATCGAATGTAAAGTTTGCAAACAACAGTCTGCATATCACAGCTCCACCACAAACACGGCGTATCACCTAGAAACGGAAAGCTAACTTGTCCACCTTAGGTTGCCCCGTCAGTTTTGAGTATATGAACATATCAGAATTGACATTTCAACCTGCTTTATTTTGCAGTTATGCACTTTATTTCGTTATCTGGTTTGTTGAATAAAAAAAATTCTTAAAGGCCTTGTATTTTGGTCATTTTTTTTTTAATAATTTGGCTTTTTTTAAATACTTTTTGTTAAATTAAAATGTTTTGAGAAAAACTTAAAAACAAAACTGATTATATGGACTTATAATGTAACTGATCATTCCGTAGTGATCTGGAACATCAATTTTTTTCATTCATTTCCTCGGCATTAAATTGTCAAAGATTCCGGCTTGCTACACGACGTCTACAGTCGATCCCTGGCTACTTTATTGTTTCAGATGTTCCTGAAAACAAAGAGCCAATATCATCTGGTGAAGTTGAAAGGGGCCCAAAAACTGGATTTTTTTTTTTTAAACATAACTTATTGTTTTCAAATCAAACACTGAGCCGTTGAGATTTTCAGACACAGTCGTCACCGTGAAAATGACTTCATGGCTGATTGCAGCCAACAGAAAGGCAACAAATAATGACTTGTTACAACAGAAACGCCGCACAATGTCTCTGAATAAATAGCTGTGACCGCACCGCGTGGCGGTATCGTCGGGTAGAAACGGGAAACCAAGGCACGAGTGGGTGCAAGCTCACAGAAACTGGACACGATTGGAAAATGGAGCCTGAAAGCATGGATCCATCCTGCCTTGTCCCAACATGTGAGGCTGTTACTGGTGGTTTATTGGTGTCTGGGATATTTTCTTGGCACACTGTGGGCTCCTTCGTAGCAATTGAGCATCATTCACAGCCTTCCTGAGTGCTGCTGCTGCACTCATCTTCTAATGACTGCTTTTAGCAGAACAGCCCGGCAGATATGAACCAAAATCTCTGTATTTTAATATCCACCAGTCGTTTTTTTTTTTTTTCAAGATCAAAGCTGGATCCATTTTTTTTGTCACTGCTGCTAACCTCCTGTAGCCATATTTGACTATTGATTTTTACAAAATCTGAAATATCATTCACCTGTCTAAAATCATTTTTGTACAGTTACATTTTGTCGTTTCACATGCATAATTCTCATTTTAGTCTACAAAATGTCAGTGTGTTCATAATAAATATGAAATGTTTGATCAATTCAGAAGGCATCGCCTTATTAGTCACAACATTTTTCTATCCAGAAAACCAGAAATACTGTTTTTTGTTTGTTTTTTTGTTTGTTTTTTTGTACATGTAATGAATCAGTGGTATTGAATCTGCTCTCTAGAGCACAGGTGCCATTTTTACCCATCATTTCCTGCAGGGTCTCTCCCTCTGCTTCAAAGCCTGTCAATCCTCTCTTTGTCCACTTGATGGCAGTGAATTTAAAGAAATCATCTTTCAGTTGGAGGAGATGAGACAATATTGCATTTTTAAATCACATTTTTTTTGTTTACCTAACTTCATTCCAAAAGCACGATTTTTTAACTATTTTCGTTCTTGCGAGTCTTTTTTTTTTTTTCCAGGGTGTTGTGGGATGTTAAAATGCAGAGTTATTTTGTTTGAGTTGACAGAGGATGTGCAGAATTGCATTTTAATCAAAATAATAATGACGCCTCGTGGTAGGAATATGAATGATGAATGCTCCTGTGAATTTGACATTTCTCGTCAGTGAAAATGATCGGAACTAAAACAGGAAACACCAAAATCATATTCCAAATAACCTTGATCGCTTGCGACATTTATGAATGCAAATTCTTAATTCAGGCTGTGGTGTTGCAATACAAAAACAAAGATCCCTTCCGATTTGTCGGTGACTATCAACATGAGGTGATGTTCTCTTTCCGAGAAAATGCGATACACAACAAACTCCAAACTAATTTGCAATTAACCGCATCTGTCGAAGGTTAAAGGCTGGGTGTGTGTGTGTGTGTGTGTGTGTGTGTGTGTGTGGGGGGGGGGGGGGGTCATTCTCATGTAATTTCACCCAACAGATGAAAGACATTTATTTGTTTTAACACCGTGTCTGAGCGCTGCACTTTGTCCACAGATGGGAATTCAATTGTAATGTGATTGTTGTGTTGACTTGTTGAGAGGCGTTTTTTTTTTTTTTTTTTGCCTGGAGGCCCAGTCGAATCACTTAAAATAAACGTCAGGGGTGAAGGAGTGTGATCGAGAAGTGATTAGTCAGAAATTGTCCACGGCGGGGAAAAAAATATTTTGCCTGCTGACGTGTGAAAAAAATAGTTACTATCACTTAAAACTGCAAGAAAGACAGGGGAAAAAAGTAGAATTTGCACGTATGTAAAAGTATTTAGCTACAGTAAGCATCAATATATTCAGAAAGTCTCTGCTTCCGTATGTTCTTCAGATATTTTCTGGCAGCTACAGTACAATACCTCCTCCCAGCTTTATCCACCACAACGCAATTACCTTCATCATCGACTCCAGCGCTGATTGATACAGCACACTGCGTGCTGATGAGATGCAGAAACCTCGATTATTTTCATCACCATTAGCCAAAGGTCTTGATTACTCGCTATGCCAAATCCTGAGGTGATTAGAGAACAGATGTTAGAAAGTGGAGGACGTTTTCTTTGAAATGAGCTCACATTGTGATAGCGGTTTGTTCAAACTGCGCCGCTGCTTTTGTGACCAGCGAGACCTTTATTGCACCTTCTCCTCACCTTTGCAACGGCTGCCTGTCCTTCGAAGGCACTCTCCCTCTCTCTCTTGGGGAGGCTCGGCAGCTATATTTGGATGTCACTCAGCTGCCGCAAAAAAAAAAAAAAGAAAAAAGCAAAGTAACTGATAGTGGGTTAAATGAGCTCACCGATAGCAAGCACAGCTCAGGTTGTTTCCATGATGTCCTAACAAGTCGCTTTGAGCCGAAGGGCTCTGAAAATGAACACGGGATCAGCGTGTGATGTCTTATCCTCGGGGCAGCTTTTAATTATGAGCTACATTGTCAATTTGTCTTGACGAGCTGGCAAAGAAGGACTCGGAGGGATCGGCTTCATTTGCTTTTTTGTGGCGAGTACTTCACATGAAAGAAGTAATTTTCTCTTTTTGGTTTGCTTTCGGGAGCTGCGCGTCACCGTTTACATGACCCATTTAAA
The DNA here is from genome assembly GCF_037954235.1 of Aulostomus chinensis. Taxonomy (NCBI): domain Eukaryota; kingdom Metazoa; phylum Chordata; class Actinopteri; order Syngnathiformes; family Aulostomidae; genus Aulostomus; species Aulostomus chinensis. Next base: position 9,655,266 of record NC_141343.1, on the reverse strand, counting down.
AGCACATCGAGGTCGTGCTGCTAACGGTGTAAACGTACTTCATGGCCTGTGACGCAGTGAGCGACACGCGCCAGCTGAGTCTGCATGAAAAGTTTGAATTTTTGCTGATGTGAAACGTCTAATTCATATGTCACATCCCCGTTTGAATTCTAAACAGTGCTGGAAAGGAGTCAGGAAAAAAAACCAACGACATACAAATGATTTCCTCTTGTCTTCAGCAGACACCTGCTGCTGTCCACAGGCACATGTGAAATCTCACCCTCCAAAGTCTTCCCTCCTCTGCCATGATGTCTTTCTCGCCGACTTCTCTCACTTGCCATCTCTCACTTTCGATTCTTCAGCTTTATTTTAAGATCAGGTGATGGAGGTGAGGTCACACCGGTTGGTTATTACTCCAGCTGACATTTTACGCCTGATCAAAGCTTCTCTGTCGAGTCCCTACCTGTTATGAGCTCTGGAGCTGTTGATAAAGCTTCAGAGCTCGAACTGAAGAGGTACTCATTTTAACTTTAGCGTATACGTAAAAAGTCAGAAATTCAGAAAGAAGAATTTAGCTTTTCCGGTTCCACTGACCAATGACAGATTTCTTAGCACTCATCTCCAGCTGTGCTCCCTTATACATGGTCCTCTGCTATGCATTTCCTTTATGCGGTGATTTTCAGTTTGTGCACTTCAAAAAAAAAAAAAAAAGGAACTGACTTAATGTACCAATTTGATTCTGACCAGAATAAGCACGTTTGGCAAAAAACTTTAAAAAATTTTTTTTTTATTTATTTATTTATTTTTAGATTTTATTACATGACATGCACTTTTGCTCACGTTGCATGGGGGTTTGGCCTTTGCGGAGGATACTTTAAGGATTGTCGCCAGGAGGTCAAGGGGAATCAGGGGAGGCTGGTGGTGAAAGCAAAAGAGAGGGCACGCACAAGACTCAGGGGTCAGGGAGAGAGAAATAGAAGAAAGGGCCCTTTGTTCTGGTATATTTGATTTTCATCATTATTACCTTCTCTCCAGATCGGTGTTGGAACAATATTTAAACAGGAAGTGGTCAAGTCAGTTTCATTTCCACAGCAGTTAGTCAAAGATATGGATCTCTGTATATAGAGCAGGTCAGGTCTGCACTATTTACAGTGTACTGTACTCACAGTGCTCCATTTTCCACTGGTAGTTTCACTTTTAATCCCCTACGGATTAAAAAAAACACACTCACATGAGAAATCTATAACTGCATGCGGTCTGTTGAAAACAGAAGTGTGATCATCAATTTTCAGGCTACTCGAAGATCTCTCTGTTTTAGCTGGTCCCTCCCTGACCGCCTCTTCTTTTTTTTCCGATGTGCTGATGACCAGTGCGTCCAGAACCGTCTGCTTGAGCACCTCGCGCGACCACGCCCTCTTACCTTGGTGTTTTGCAGCCTCACTCATGTTGCGGCCTGATTCTTCAGCAGGTCTTTCTTTGACTTTTATTCCTTCCTTTGTCAGTGCAATTGGAATCCTGGGTTGCTGGGTCTGTCTTTTTTTGTCTTTCTGACACGAGTGGATTTCGGAGTGAAGGTCTCCGAACTGCATTTTCCTTGAGGAAAAAGTACTCTCGGGAAGCGTGTAATTTCACCTCAGCTACGATGATTTTCTACGAGACGCAGCACTCAGACAGGAGAGTTTCATTTTTGTGTAGCACAGCTAGCCTCACAGTAGCATTTCCCTGTCTCCAAAAGAAAGTCTGGCGTGTCATGTCTCTTCAATTAGAATACACTAAGATGGACTGGATTGACTGTATTTTGACTGTATCTCAGTAATGATTATGCTTGAAGGTGTCGGACTAACAAAGGAACCTGAGCCTGAAAAATAAGCCCTTTTTTTAACATTGAAAATGCTCCGAAAGCCATTTAGCAGTCATAGCCTTCCCACGCAATAGTGAAGGCCTAATTATCCCCGCTAATAATCATTTAGACTTACAGTAAAACCATGGGGAAATTGAGCTCAGATTAAAAAAAAAAAAAAAAAAAGAGGTAGAAAATATTAACAAGAAAACAATAGGATTGAGTAAATACTAAATATTTGCCATCAAGAGAAATGAGCACTGGCTTAGCTAGATGACAAAAAAATCAACATCTCGGGCATTAAAACAAAAACAAAAAACCTCCTCCATGTTGTGTTTACGAGGTCTTCACTGTCATCAGTACATTTCCCAAACTGCAGGAGCAACCGTAGTTGTGAACAAACAAAAGCATCCAAATGATTTTTCTGGCATAACTGCTCCCCAGAAAATCACCAGTAAAGTCAGCATTAGCAAAATGGTCTCAACAGTAGCGAATTACAGCATCTCTGTTGCAACAGCAAACCTTTTTTTTCCTAATTACCAGATGTGAGCTCGAAAACAAACAAAGTGGCAATTTTCTGTAAGGTGACTATGATAATACACTGACTCCTCACTTGTTTAGCTGGGATTTAATTTCACGTTTACTGCAGAAACGCTGAAAGTAAACGCAGGAAAGATTTTCCTCTGGAAAATCTATAATTGCGGGATATGTTGCACATTTGTCCATCCTGACACAGAGAGAGAGAGAGGGAGACCCACAACATTTTCTCAAACAGAAAGATGTGTGGTCTTCACATTCAACTTCATCCAGAAATGTTACGTGAAGAGCAACTGGACTTAAAAATGCCTGAATTGAAGCAGCCCCTGACCTACTGGCGGTGAGTTGAAGGCATTTCACCAAGCAGGTCAACTTATCATCAGTGGTAAGGATGATACTCTTTCGACATATGGACCTGAAACATATCTAAATCTGTTTTTACATTCACATGGAAGCGCACACAATCACAATCACAATAGAACCGGAAATGCTAACCTGTGTCCTTCAAAATAGAGGTAAATGCTATCGTCCTGCTGAAGCGCAACACGCTACAAATTCAATACAACCTCGGACATGTTAGCGTGCTAATGTCCTACACTTACACAATGACCTTGTAGTTGTTAAACATCAGCCTAACTGCACACGTATTAGCATAGTGGTCGCGCTGAAAAACTCAAGGAGCGCTATGCCATAGCCTCTCAGAGCAGCTAGCATGATGCTTATCTAGATTTGAATGAAATGTGACATCATACAGCCGTGCGGAATTTGCCACACATGATTCGACCTTTAATTGTAACAGAACACTGGTCTTCCTCTAAAGTCCAGTAACCTCTGTGCCCTAATCAAGACGAATGGGCACGTAATGGTTTATCTTTATTTGGAAAAAAAAAATAGGGGGACATAAGTTACTCAGAGGAGCTGTAGAGGATAAAGAATGTACTTAATGTGCTTTGAGTGTTTAGTGGAGTACATGATAGTTAAATGAGTTTTTCGACCTATCCAAGTTTAGCTTTTTGGAGGCTAATTGTGAGAGTGTTGTGAAATCAGGATTTGAGTTGACAGTGTGCTGGTAACATTTTGAAAAATGGTTAAAATTGGAAGTTGAGTTCTTTTGACCTTTGCACCAATCCAAACCCTGGCCCACAGTGTCATTTTGCAATGAATGGATTGGGCCACTCTCTCATTTTCTTTTACAATCACTTCGATCAGGTACATCCCTCAGCTCCTGCTATCCTCAATGCCTCTGTTTTCCCAATCCTCTCACACTCTTCCTTAACCCCCCCTTCTCCTCCTCCTCCTCCTCCTCCTCTTTTGTCCTCCACGCGCTTCTCGTCCCTCCCTCCCCTCCGTCCATGCGCCTCGTGCCGGTTTCTTGTCAGAGCAAGAGATGCAGGGCTCGTCGGTGGAGATAACCGGCCTGCAGACTGCCAGCTCTGCGTCGTTGGCCATGGGCATCCTGTGACCCGTCCGACATGTTGACTATGAACTTAGAGGGACTGGAAATGATCGCTGTGCTGGTGGTTGTGGTCCTCTTTGTTAAGGTGCTCGAGCAGTTTGGTTTGTTAGAAGCCGGCTATGACGGTAAGGAGGAAAAAAGAAGAAAAAAAAAAGAAAAGAAAATCCTGCTGTTTTTGCTTTTGGTGGCAATCAACCACATGTTGCTTAAGTTAAAATGTTTAGACTTGGCAGCATATGGCTGAGTATGTATGAGGCATTTGCTGGAAAGACTAATGTGTACTCATGTGTTTTACGCCATTTTTGTCCCGATATAGGGCTCCAAAAATGTTTCAGTCATTTTGTAAACCTCGGAGTCTGGCACCTGATAGGATACGGATTTGTTGAAATCCTTATTTCAGGAAGAGTTTGGCAACTTGCTCTGTTGCTCCTCAGGTGCAGTGTTTTTGTCTCCCTCGATCCAAAGCTTTTCACAAGTGCGTATGTATACACGTTGAAACGTTCTTTTTCTTCATAATTCACCTAAATTGTCTGCTAATTGGCTGGAATGTCCTCAAAGCTTTCAATTTAATCAGTAAATTAGAATGAAATGAGATCGGATGAGAGAGTTTACATCAATTGCCAGTTGGCTAACCTGTTTGGCCAAATGAGAGTGAAGTAAGAAATGTATTTCTGCTGCTTCAGAACTGTTGAGAGCTGTAAAAGAGCGAAAATGAGAGAAAGAAAAGTTTGCCGTGATCTCAAGATGAACAGGTGGTTCAGCTGTATCTCTGTCCAGGTCCTTTTCTGCTTAAACAAACTGACGTCACTGACTCCAACAGACGGCGTTGACTTGATGCTTGTTTTAGTGTTTTCATGGTTGTGTTTCATGCCGATTCGTAGAAAACAAGTGTTGTTACCACTGGAAATCTGCCGAGATGCCACACTGATTCTTTCCCCAGTAAGTGTACATTTAATATGAAGGACTTGGATCTTTCTGGCAGTAAAGACCTCCTGTTATTTCTGTGCTCTGCTGCTTATACTGCCTGCCAAGCTGTTTGCCTTATGGTTTGGTTGTCACAGGCAAGAAGCAAACAAACATCCACAGATCCTTGCCAGGGAAGTAAAGGAGATGTAATCATATTGGATTTTCAAGGAAGGTGGGAATCACCGAGGAACTCGCTTTAACCGCGACGATAGTATCACAATACAGCAGTGAAATGACAGTTAATAGATCGCCAGAAAATTCATCTACGATATCTTTGTAACTGGAGAAGGGGAAAAAAAACTCTTAAAGGGCCAAATTTGCATACCAAGATTTAACAATTTGTATCAAATCGAATATTTTATGCCAAGTGGATGCATTTGCTGTAAAGATTTTTTTTTATTCAACCTCTAATTTCATTCTCTCAACTCCCAATTTTTCTCCCGTATTTCCCTGCCAATATTGTGTGTCAAATCAAATCCACTTAAGGTCCTTTGATTTTGTTTGCCTCTGAGGGGAAAATGTCATAGGGGGTGGAATTTGGGGATTTTTTTGCCAAGAAAATGTTGAAATTAACCCTTGGGTAGCACAAGATTCACAGAAATTTGTTGTTTCTTCTCACATACTGCCCACAATACTTATCAGAAAACATTGTTATGGGCGGTAAGGTGGTGCAGTGGTTCGCGCGGTCACCTCACAGCAAGAAGGTTCCGGGTCCCAGTCCCGGCTCCACTACTGGATCTTTCTGTGTGGAGTCTGCATGTTCTCCCTGTTCCTGTGTGGGTTCTCTCTGGTACTCCAGCTTCCTCCCACAGTCCAAAGACATCAAGAGGGGACGAGGCTGATTGATACTCTAAATTGACCGTAGGTGTGACTGTGAGTGTGAATGGTTGTCTGTCTCTATGTGTTGGTCCTGTGATGGACTGGTGACCTGTCCAGGGTGAACCCCGCCTCTCGCCTGAAGGCTGCTGGGATAGGCTCCAGCCCCCCCCCCCCCCCGACCCTTAACAGGATGAGCGGTAGAAAATGGATGGATGGACTTTCAAATGACATTACAGAAGTCACAAAGATTTCAGTTTGAGAAAAAATTCAAATAATAAATTAAGTCACCATATGTGACGATGCCAAGACATGTAGCAAGATTACTGTGGAGGGGAGAAAAGTCATTAAATCCTTCAGAACATTATGATTGATGTCTGTCATTGGAGAATTTTACCTACTCATTTTTAAGCAAGTTCCACATCATGAACTCAACATTTTGATAAAACATGTAAATTATACAGCAGAGTGATGTGCCATTGAATGACAAATTGATTTATTAGTGTTTTGGGAACACTAATAGGGGACATTATCCACATGTAATTGATTTAAAGGGACATTTTGCGGGATAATGAAATCTCTCTTACCCTGTGTGGTATAAGCTCAGTTAAAAGCACTTTTCTTGGTTCTCCATTATTAATAGTAGCTGTTATTGGGTGTTTGTTTTGTTTTGTTTTGTTTTTTTTAGAATCATCTGTATCGAGATTTTAAGTAGGGCTTCAAACTTAATTGAAAGGTAATCAAAATCGCAATATGGTCATGCAAAACATTTCTGAAAAAATTGAATGTTTTCAATTTTGCAGGAACGTAAAATATTTGTTAAAGGCTAAATGTGTATCAAAATACTATTTTAAATCAAATACCACAGCGTAGCAGGGATGTCCTGCCCACCTGTCAAACTCTAAAAACTTAAAAAAAAAAAAAAAACATCTTTGTTTGATACAGAACCCAACAAATATCACAACTTAAACATATAAATAGGTTGTAGCAGTGGCAGGGCGGCATGGTTCCGAGGTAGTGACCATCTGGCAATCAAAGGGTCGCTGGTTCGATCCTCACTTCCCCCGGTGACCTTGTCCAAGTATCCTTGAGCAAGATGCTGAGCCCCTAATTGCTCCTGACGGCCCTGTGATGGACTGCCGACCCATCCAGGGTGAACTCCACCTCTCACCCAATGTCAGCTGGGATAGGCTCCAGCAAGCCCCCCCCCCCCCCCCCCGACCATTAACAGATAAGCTGTATAGAAAATGGATGGATGGAAGCGTTGTAGCAGTCCCACAACTAATTCAAATCGTATCTCAAGCGCTATGGCAGTCAAAATAAATGCATTTTGACCCTTTTTTCCCCCCTTTTTTTTTCGAAATCATGAAGCTCTCCAATTTCTGAGTGAGCTGAGCCAAAGGGAATTGGAAACTCTGGCGCTTTTATGACAGCACGGACACCGTTTTGTACTGAATGAGACTTAAAAGTGGTGTAATCAAGGTCTGGGTCCAGTTATGTCATATTTGCTCATTTGTCTACGAGTTAGTTCTTCAGTCCAAAATGTTGGACAGCGCCGCGAACCAATGTCGCAATGTGATGACCGATTAGCTCTCGATTAGCAGATCCTACCTAAAGTCGGAGCCCAGAAGGCTCACGCTTAGACCAGCCACCATTCATCTACTAGCTTGAGGAGAGCATCATATTCGCCTCTTCGCTGGTCCTTGTGAAAACAAATACAAGAGAAAACTAGGAGAGCACTAACTCATCTGGCCTCCTCTGCTTTTCTCCTTGTGGAGTTCATGAGGAGGCCTTTGTGAAAATGCTATTTGTTCTCAGATTTGAAGCATTCTAGGTTGGTGTTTTGTTTTTGTTTTAGTTTTTTTGTCCATAAATATTCCCAGCTCGAAACCTGAAGAATATGTTCCTTTTTTAATATCCCTTATTGGATTTGAGGGTTTTTATTTTTTTCATGAGTGAAATAGGCCTTTAAAAATGAAGACCTGAGACAAAGCCAAGATGTCTTTACTCTACGCTTCTTTCCCACTTGATGGTTCACGGCTAAAAATAGACTCCAAACACAGCCAGATGCAAATGGCTCTTTTCAGTGTCAGAGTGTCTCTTTAGTGGAATGACAGTGAGTGACGGCGGCATGCCACCACCGTGCAGGGACCTGACAGCTGACAAGAGCGGCCTTTATATGGAACGGGGTTTTTTGTTTTTTTTGCAGATGGTTCCTCTGCTTCAGGTGCGGCTCACATCAAACATCATTGAGTTTTCATGTAGTTTACAAATGGACGTAACGGTAAAGTTCAGACACCTAATTGTTCTCCTTCTTGATGTTGGGGAATTTTTCTTTTTTTCTGATAAACGGTGCACAGTAGTGCAGTGGTCAGCACTGTCACCTCCCTGCAAGAAGTTTCCGGGTTCGAGTCCCGGCTCGGGCATGGGATCTTTCTGTGTAGAGTCAGCATGTTCTTCCTGTTCCTGTGTGGGTTCTCTCTGGTACTCCAGCTTCCTCCCACAGTCCAAAGACATCAAGAGGGGACCAGGCTGATTGATACTCTAAATTGACTGTAGGTGTGACTGTGAGTGTGAATGGTTGTCTGTCTCTATGTGTTGGTCCTGTGATGGACTGGTGACCTGTCCAGGGTGAACCCCGCCTCTCACCCGAAAGCTGCTGTGATAGGCTTCAGCCCCCCCATAACGTAAGAGGAATAAGCAGAAGACAGTGGATGGATGGATGGAAACATTACTATTACATCATTGGGCTATTGTTGCAGTTCTTACTTCACCCATCCCAGCTGAAGGGGCTGTGCTTTGTTTAATAACCAATGCTGTATATTCTCATTTAATGTATGTTTTCTCAGTGGCACTTTAATGTTGTATAATCCGCTTTATTGCTGCAGATGTTTCGGTTATTAAGTACGTGCATGAATAAGAATGCGGAAAGTTTGAAAAGCTGAGGCTAGACCTCCCTGAGGTCATGAAATTGTCTTAGTTAACCTTGACATTTTACCTAAAAATGTTACAAGCTAATCCCAGAGTCCTGGCGAAAACATGTTTCAAATTTAAAAGAATTCCCTCGGGTCATTCGAAAGGTATTGTCATTGTTTAAGGTGACCTTGACCTTTGACCTGACCACCAAGCAGAGGCAAAGGTGAAGTAAGTCCCTCGAGACATTCCCTGAGATTGCCACATTGATCGACACACCCGTGAACATCTCTGGTCGACTGCCGTCCCAAAGTGCGAAAAACAGTAATGAGTTCCCCTGAAAACATGTCTTGTGAGATTTTCGGGGTCCCTAGTCGGCAACCACGTGTGTAATTACATTAGCTCGAAGCGCAGCTATGCAGCACGTGTGTGTTTCCTGAGGTGTTGGGCAAAGGTGGTATAACTGTCGGTCAACTACATTTCTCAGTTTGGCGTGCTGGGAGCACAGCTTTGTCTTTGAAATTGCCTTTCAGAATATTCTGTGCTTGCACAGTTTTAAGAGTGGGGCCAGTTTGTGTAACTAAACATCTTTGACTTTTGTCTTACAGTTCTCTCTTTGGTCTCAGGGTTATGTCTTTAATCTCTGACCCTCTCACTTTGATCTATCCACCTGAGGTCTTCATTTTGAACTTGTCGAACGACTCGAACCTCCTGAACGCACAGAGCTAATCTATGTTTAATTATAGGATCAAAAATGATTACATTGTGGTGAAATGGAAGATGTATGTCTCCTTTTATTAAAAAAACAAAAAACAAACAAAAAACCCAGCTCTCATTTAACATGGGAGGCAACGGGTCTGAGGGAGTTCTCTTCTGACACTTGAAGGTTCAGCCGGCAAAAAACAACAACAAAAAAAAAACCTGAAAAGAACTGGAGTCACTGTGAAGGTTTGAACTCTGATTTTGTAAAGCACACGTGACATGACTTCGCTCAGCTAATGTGAAAATGTCAAAGTTTGTGAAGGTTTTGAAGGTTTTGATTGCGTTTTCTGCACAAGTGTATGACTTGGAAGAGCTTGGGGACTCATGAAAAAAAACTGGGAAAATTCACTTGAAAATATGGAACGGTCTGGAAAGTGTGAAGGGTAGGGATGTGAAAAGTACATGCAGAAATGGCCTGAATTTTCTAAATCTCTTCACGTTTGAATGGAGATTTTAGTGTTTGAAAAAAAGAGAAAAAAAAACATGAAAGAAGCGGTGGTTTGCAAAAAGGGCACGGAATAATAATAAGTAGAATTATTACCATAGACGAACATGTTTTCTTCTAGCCCAGCTAGCTCAAGAAGACATATGCGATGCTTTTACAAACAAAGGCCTGAGCTGGGGACTCTGTTTCCACATTACCGCCCAAGCCAGATGGCTTGATTACATTGTGGGATGTAATATATCGAATGTGAATACATCAAGGAGTTACACTTTGTTTGCCTAATCATAATAATATTTACCTAAAGAATGTCTTCATGAGTTGGTGTGCTTTATTACAAGTGACCGAGTAAGAGGCTCATTCCCTGGAGAGAAATGGCACGTGAAATTTGCAGCTTTTGCAAGAGGCTTTTTAGACACGCAACAGAACTTCATGTAAATGAGCAGCTTTATCATAATTATATGCCATAATAGTGTTAGTTTTCTGGATAATGAAATGGTGTATTACAGTTCTGCGTGCCTGAGAAGCTGCCAAATTGACTGAAACCAGCAAGACAGGTTTCCTTTCATAACAGCTCAATAACAAGTCTGCATAAGTTTCACTTGTATTCGCTCCAGTGTGAAAGCCCCAAAACTTGTTAAAAAAGAAATCGTGGTTTTAGGGTGTGAGAAAGGTTAGGGACTTGAATCTTGAGCTTAAAGTGCGCAGATGTGCCAGCAGGGGGAACCAAAGCTTCCCCTCTCAACCAGACCCATCAAGTGCAGGTTGTTGTCATAGCAATAATAGAAGCATGGAATGGGTTTCTCTCAGAGCAGAGGAACATGAATTAATAGTCCATTAGTGAAAAGGACTGTTGTAAAATAGCAAGCACACCTTCTATAATAAATGTACGTTTTAGAACTACTGAGTTACATTTGAATCTTCATTTTGTACAATCCAGCGTAACGGTTTATATTCCTAAAAAAATTGATTTTAGAGCAACTCTAATGCCAACTGCTCTCAAACTACGAAAGTCAATCCGTTTTCTTTCAAAATCCAGTAGCTTTCTTTGCGAAACCTGAAAGGTTTGTTTGTGTTCGAGCTGATTTCGTTGGCTATGCAGGCTAGAAAACCAGTCTCAAACATGAGTCCCACTGAAAAGACTCCACACAACAGCACGCATGGCCTGTGCATTCGCAAACAACAGTTGTGGGATCGCAAACAAAATGTTGTGATTGCCAAACAGAATTCGGCGATTTTTACGCCAAAGCTTTTCAACTGATGAAGAAAACTCTCAAGTTTCGATGCTTGTACTCTAAAGTCAGATTTTGATTGTAAATTTATTCTAAAAGACTGGACGATAAAGTCGTAAAGGTAACCTAATGGCAAATAATACAATAAAAGTAACCGTATAACTCCGGGAAAATCAACGTGAAAAATCTTCCCAAACGAGTTAATTATTAACAGCAAAAGTATACTGTTAACTAATGAGGTAAATGTTCTTAACCTTTGGAAAGTAATATCAAAGTACAAAATAAGTCAAAAGCAAAGAAAATAAGCATGAGAGGGAACTGAATGAGGAAGACATCGTTTGACTTCATCAGAAACAGGATGCCAAAGTGACGTGAAGGCTAAATTTGGGACTGTGGTGAGTTTATAAATGGCACGCGCCTTCCTAATTGCCTGCCTTTTATAAATACTTGAAAGCTGAGACAGACTCACCTCTGTGAACGTACGTGCCTCTTCGACCGGGACTGTGTCACAAGTCAAGCAGGAAACCGTGCCGCCGTCCCACGTGTCAGAAACCGTTTTTAAAACTTTTTCGTGAGAAGACACTTGAGGAAACATTGGAGCAACAGTGAGACAGGATGCTTTCTTGAGGGGGGGGGGGGGGGGGGGGGCTGTGACTAAAGTTATTCCCGGTGTTTGCCCTTCGAGTGAGCAATCAAACCCATTTGTTTTCTTTTTAATATTTCCGCTGGAACTCCTTTTCATGTTAGCACTGCTAATGTGGTCTGTTACATATACATAACTAAACAATTTAGTTGTGTATTCGTGTGTAAAGGAAAATGAAAAATGCTACAATTCATCATCATTACTGAATGTAGCCTCCAGTCTCCGACGGATATTTGAGGCGTATTGTTGCGTCTCAGAGCTTCCTGCAGAATTAAATACTTGTTAGTGGGGTTTGCTCAGGCTTTTGCTTTACTCTCTCATCAATCACACATGTACAGTGCAGTAATGTGTTCTTAGCTTCCTCTGAAATTCACTTGAGCTGGAATTGTAATCTGAATTTGGGACGGGGGAGCCTGTACAAAGACAAGTTTTTGAACGAGGTTCATTTGCATTTAGTCAGGGTCTTTTTTTTTTCTTTTTTTTTTGGAGGCCGCTGAATATGAAAGCCATTGTATAAGCCAAATTTATAGAAACTACAAAGACTTGAAGCGCAACTGTGTGATTCTTTGAAGCGAAGACTTCAAAGTTAAAGGAATCATTTTAAGATTGCATTGACCTTCAAATACAGATTGAGTGTAGTCAGTCAGCCTCCTCTCTCACCGTGTTGTTTTTAGCTTGGAGAGGTGAATTGATCGTACATTTTTTGGTATGGAAATGGAGCCTCAGATGTAAGGCCCCATATGAGTTGTCCGCCTCCTAAAACCACTCACAACTCAAAGACGGCGTTCTTTTTTGTCCTGTATTGTTCTTGCTCAAAGCATCTGTTGAAGAAAACGTACTGTGCTAAAGTTTAGCTGGAATGCAAAACTGAACCCTAAAAAAAAAAAATACACGAAAGAATAGAAATATATATTATAATGTAGTAAAAATATCGTGAATACTCGAGATAGATATCAAGGATAGTATAGCATGATATCATTCTACGAAAACTGGTATACTCCAAGATATTTTCATTCAAGCTATACCATGATATCTCTAAGAAAAGAAGAGGAATATTCCTTTAAAAAGCAGCAATTATGTATTTCTTCACTTCGTGATCTTGTCAGTTTGACTCCGAGCAGAGTCGAAACTCAGTGCCTCTTCAACGCACACGATAAAACGCTTGAGAACTGACTGTTTTTATTGAAAACTGCGATATTCGTCATGTGTGTTTCACATATTGTAAGAGGACGTACTGACAATTCAACATGTTGTCTCACCCTTACGGAATACACAGAGCCAATGGTAAACGGTGGACGCAGTCGTGACGATATGTTGTTTTTTTTTGTTTTTTTTTAATAATTTCATTTATTCAAGATGTTTTTATTCCCCTTCCTACTCAAAATCATGAGTTTCGCACTCCTAATATACAATTAGATATTAAAAATTCTAAAAATTGGTGACCTGTTCGTGTCCTGCGCTAGACTGTGAACTCATTTTTGGCTGGCAGTCGGATAAAACTCCACACTTTTGTTGTGCGCTGATTGTAGTTTGTCAGATATGATGCTGTACTTGTACATGACTTTCTCTCTCTCTGGACTAAATGAGATCACGGAGAGTTTGAAACACAATTAAAGACTGTTTGTGTTTGCCTGCGAAAATTGCCACACATCATTTTGCCACCTCCCAAAATAACTCAGTGCCTGATTGTGTGCTTCGCGAAGAAGTGCGGCATTGTTTGTTTTTGTAAATATTGCTGAATATTCGGTGTGAGCTCATGTTCCTTGCAGACCGCTGCTGTTTGACCACGTGTCATAGCTGTACTTTCCTGGTGAAGAACCTATCACGTGGGTTCTTTCCACTCCGGCTCATCTTCATCTGCTTTGAATCTCAGGACGTTACGTGACGGTGAATTCTTGAGGGTTATGATCGACTTCACAGGCCCGTGAACCCAACAACGCCAATAGATTATTTTCTTTCATTTAATGTGGCAGGGGATGTCCCCACACAATTAACTTGGGATGAATGCAATGATCAAATGTTTAGAAATGGGAGATTATTAACCCGCCACCAAAGGTTGCCTCAGGAGTGCCCCTTGCACGTCATATTGAGCAGACCTCTTAAAATTGTTGCTTTCATTACCTCCTTTATCAGATTTTTTTTCTTTAATTCATGTTCTAAGGGGAAAATTAATACTGTTTTCAATTCCAGCTTTGGCTTACTCACCATGTTAAAATTAAGATTGTTTTGAGAACTTTTTATGAAGAGACCGAAGGAAATGCGCAGCTCTCTTCTTGCAACAATGCTGCGTTATGTGTTCATGGCTGCTCATTCATTTGTTAGTCAGCAGCGTTGCACAAAAATGAGTTGAGGGGCAGGATCATGGACCAAAAAGGGAACCATGTAATTTAAGGGGGGGTCCAGGTACTACATTCTATATGGCGAGTGCATATCTGAGATGTTGTGGATTCAGCTCAGCGTTAACATATTTTAACATATTTGCAATGCTTTTGGAAATATACCTTTACATGTAATAGAGGAGTGGTGAGGGTCCGCTCTCCTTGAGTGCCTTCTACTTCTTGAGTGCAATTCCTTCGCATGTATCTTGTGCCATCGAGGGTCGCAGTTTGTTACAGAAAGAATCTGCCGATTGAAATTCAGCCAGTTCTTCAACCACGCATCATCATCATCATCATCATCATCAGTTTACACTGCCTCGGTGTCTTCACGTGCGATGGTCAAGATTTGAGATCGCAGCCCCAAATAATTGCAAAGTGAGATTTCCGGAAGAAAAGGATCAGTAACTTTGGCCTTTATTCAAAAGATATTAAATGCACACTGTTCCAGGAGGGAATTTGTACAACACCACACTGTATTAAAAGACTAAGTAGGGTTCAGTATGAGCAAAAAAACCCTAACCCTAACCCTGACAGACCAAACAACTGAACCACCGGCCATAAGACTCGTTCATGCCCACAACCTGTCAAAGTTACCTCCTGGAATTTGTGACGGCGAGTATCACTTTTTATCATCGGTTTGTTTTTGCGTTGTTGTCACGAAACATTTCACCATACACAGCTGGTGGTAACTCACAAAGAAACGCAGTTACGACGACTCCACGTGTCAAAAAAAGTGTCAAGTTATCGTACTTGTAGTTGTTTTATGAGGAGGAGAATAGATTCAACTCAAGTCACATCTAAACAGGATACTGTACTGAGAAGATGGACGCACAGTTTATCTTTTAAAAACCAACGCTGGAAAGGAAACGAGTCAGATGTGTCACATCATGAAACGTTTGAAAAGTTGTGGGACAATTGGATGCTTTACCATGGCAAATATCATGATGCTGAAATCAGAAAAAGGGCTCCTGCATGAACTCACCATCGAGCTTATGAGTGACGGAAAAACAAAACGGAAAAAAAGGACAAAACTACGTATTGTTACTTAAAAAAAACTTTGTGTCCTGATTGCCTTTGAACTTTTAATTTGACGGGAACTTCAGAAGACAAGTTGAAGTCATATTGCAATGATTGAAAACAAACTTATCGTCTAAACATACTTTTCTACCGTTGGCAACTTTTTTTGTGAAAGCGTTTGGAGACTTAGACTCAGCCACCTGAAAAGCAACAATTATTTTTTTTTTGCTTTGTTTCAGTCCAACAGGCGAAGTTGCTTACACAGCAGTGGAGGACATGAAATGAATACGGGCTGCATTTGTTTTTCTCCCTGGATTTTGGACGCACATTTGCATTGCTATGTTTCCTGTCTCTTGAATCTGGGATTTTCTTCTTTCAGTCTCCTGTCCTCTGTTCTCACGTCCACCAAGAACGACTGCTTCAATAATTTTATGCCCCCACGCACTATTTTTTTTCGACCTCCTGTATTGATTTGTCTGTTGCATGGTTGAACTATGCTCGTCATATGTCTTCCTCTGGACAGTGGCTCCAACCATCCTCGGGTCTGTCTGCCATTTTTATGTCCTAGCGTCGTCTTTCGCTTTACTGTCCCTGCAAATGCACATTCTGGTTGACCTCTCTCGCACAAGTTCAGTTTGACTGACACTTTGCTGCTGAGCGATGGCACATGGTAAATCGGATGACCGCGCCTAGTCGTGCAAAGCTGACCAACGCCTTGTTCTTTGCCTCTACGTGATATCCGCAGTGAGTGTCCAGATTGCAACGCCAGAGCTCATACAGCAAAGACACACAGACGAGCGGGTCAATGTTATCAGCTCCTGCACACTGTCCTGAGCTTTGTGCTGCTGTCCATTTGCAGACAATGCCATTTACCTTTCCCTTTCACAGTGGAACTAATCGTCTGGAATGAATTGGGAAGTTGATTAGGATCTCGGTGGTGCTGCTGTAGAGAGGAGCCTGGCGCGTCTTCTGAAAATGAACGACAGTCAATAAAGTATGTGAGCACCTTTTTAAGCCCCACCGGACACATGTCAAACACTATGTTGTTGGGCACAGTGGAAAATTTTGTGCTTGCAGGATTGCAGCTGATACAGCTTTGTATTTTCATTTTTTAATTTTTTTTTTTTTTTTTTTAGGCAGAAACATTTTAAATTATTCAATTCAATCCTTCCCCACGCCATCATTGACGACAAATCAGTCCTGTACCTTTCTGTAACGTCTGATTTAACTTTTGACATGATCGTTTGTCAGTCCGTGCCATCTGTGAATGCCGCCACAGTGTTCAATTTCAAATTTTGACCAATGCTGATGCACAGCTGATATACCGGTGCATCCCCACTTAAAACCATTGCCTATAAACTAGCTGTCTACTTGCTCATTTAATGCCTCTACATCTCTTGTCATGTTTGCATTTTTCGTCCTTAGGAGTCTTTGATAAGTATTGATATCGGCACTGATTAAAAATCCCATACCTGTCTTTAATCCGCCTTTGGTTTGCTTTGGAATCGCATCAAATTCTCTCTATCGAGGCCTTCAAAACATGTTAAATCCCTTAAATTAGAGTTTGTAAATTGTGCAGAAACCAAAGTACAACTGAAACGTTTCTTAATATTTATATTCTTTATATCCTTACATTTGTTTTTGATTAGTTTTGATGTGTGTGCGCGCGCCTGTGTGTGTGTGTGTGTGTGTGTGTCATCGAGGTTAAGAGATATAAAGGTGAATATTCTCAGTGATGTCGGCTTGCACGCACAGTGAGCTGTGTTATTCAGAGTCTACAAAGTAACCCCTCAATATCACCCCTCAGCACTCCATGCTTGATTGCGCATACTGGGTCTTTGCGGGTTGCCCCGGTTCACAGCTCATAATTACCTTCCCCTTCACAGGCGCCATTTCAGTAAACATGACAGCCTCATTTTAATATGCCTTGGAAAACACAACCCAAACACTAATGCCACTTTACATGCCTCAGCAATTCACTGCAGGTGTCGGCTAATTATATCAGCCATTTGTAGCCTACGCTGATGTGTAAACAGCGGGGCGATCTCATCTTTGCCTCTCTGCCTGTCCACCGATCGTAACCGCATTGATTGATGATGGTTACGGAGAAGCTCTGGAGGCTTCTCTGCTCCTGGTTTCAAATCGGCTCACTGTGTGTCCAAAACTTAATAGCATTTTTGTTGTTTGCTAAGCACCCTTGCTAAACTAATGAAAATCCAGAGATTCGAATGATTTATGTACCTGGTGTGCTCACTTTCTCTCAAGCCAAATTTCATGTTCTGACAGGAGCTAGAATGAGATTATTCGGGTCATCACCATTTGCAGCAAGTCTCAGTATTCTACATGTTGGTGAGATTGATTCATTGACATTTACTGCTGCTCATGTCTGAACTGTCTAGACAAAAAGTGACAGTGACGAGTGAGGAAAAATATAGAATCTCTCCCAGGATCAATATCGGATGATTTGACACTGCAAATAAATGAAAAAGTGGCAGGTTCATCACGTAGACTCTTCTTGTTCAGTACACAGATAAGACGGTCAGATGCAGAGATGGCAACACGGCAGACCTCGGGTCAGTTTGACGCAGGACAGGAGTCTTTGTGAAACCCTCAATGCAGTATTTATGGGGAGTTTTGTCCTTGTTATTACAGAAGTAGAACTAACAGTCTGCCTAAAGCCAATATCTTTGTAGAAACACTGATTCCATTCAATTTATTTTAAAATTGAATGCATACGTCTTTGCGTTATCATGACAGCTAATCTTCCAGTAATTAATCCTTCCCATCTCTTTTAAGATTTTAGTTTCAATCCCAATTTTATTAAAGTTATTAATCTGGTCTACGGTCCATGAGGGCACGATGTTCCAGAAGATCAGAAGACCGATTGTAGACTTTACATTTCTACAACCCGGTAAATGAGGTAGAAATGAGCCGGACCACTTCATCAATCAGAAGTAGATTAAGGACGTAGATTAAAACTCATACATCATCGAGGTAATTATAAATTACCATTAGATTAGAAGGATGTCAAAGTTGTTGGGGTTTTTTTTTTCAGGAAATTATATGATTGCCTGAGAAAAGCTTCACCACGAGTATTTATAGTGCTTTTTTAGTCTATGCACAGCCCAGACAAATATCATAACTAGCAAAGTTGAACTGTCTGAGGCGTTTCCCTAACAAGAACACTGTCAACATTGAACAGTGTGTTCGTCCTGAAGGAAAAATGGATGCCAAATTTCAAGCGAAAATGTGTTGCTCCTTGTCGGTCCTGACTCATCTGAATAAGTCCCATCGACTGTGCAACACTTAAAATCAAATGTTTATCAAGAAGGGCTCTCGACCTTCATCTACTTTGTCCTTGTTACTATTTAAATACAAATATCTTCACATATTTTATATGATCCACAAGTAAATAATCCTGCATGTCCCTAAGTGCTGAATTGTTGATAGGCAGAGGTCCACTCTTGTTACTGAAATGAAAAGCTAATTACGTTAGCTGTTGTGCTTTCAGACTCACGACCGGTGCTTTGAAAAGAGATACATTTTGCTCTGAAGTTCTTTGTTTGTTTAGTGTTCGTTTAATGTAAGTACGTTTACTATATGCCAAGAAAGAACGGAGAGCCTTTTTTTTTAACCGTGCACCACAAACTTGTCAACTCAGGAAAAAAGGAAGTCCTTCCTCCAACTTCATCGATCGGCAGAATATTTTCGCGGAGCAGTCGACCATCTCCGAGTCGGCGACGAGAGTTTGTTCCGTTCCGTTGTAAAAGCTCAAACACAGCAAACCGCCTGACGTGCAGCTCTTTGCTCGTGCCAAACTCTGGGCTACACTGTAACGCTTGAACAATGGAAGACAGAGATATCAGCACTGATAGAATCGCCCTCCCTCGATGCTGCTTCTCCTGTATGTCTCCCTCCTCACCTCCATTCTTTAATAATGCATTGTTAGGTTATACGATGCCGACTTTCTTTCCCTATATGTTTCACGAACCATCCGTCTACTGTTTGGAGAGTGACGCTTTGGCAGGGAAATCTCTGAACGCATCACGTCCAATGCAATTGGAAGCTTGATGGTTTTAGTAAACGGAAGCCTCTGACTGTCATTGTTCTTGCGGCTTCATTGATGTCGCGCCAGTCCTCACATTTTGGCAGCGCCGCAGAGGCGGATGTTGCGGCTCGAGAGACATCCAACTTATACAATACTGTACATGACAGCTGGGTGACACTTTAAAGCTCTGAAATTAGCATTTAGGAAAGGAGTATACAAAAGTGGATGGTGGAAGTGAGACTGAATTGATTCATTTTTAATTGCAATAGCTGTACAAATATGAAGTAGATCACCCTGTTCATGCACCGAACGATTTTCCGATCTCTACTGCTCTCTCTTAATTACGAAATCACACGTTCTCAAATGCAAAGTAACCTTTTATTGTGTGAATTGTCTGAAATTGTTTGATTAAATGATCACAGTGCAGCAGCCAACCATTGTGCAGGTGTTTTTCTAAACTGACTTGCCCTGAATATATTGGAACTTTACACAGAGCAACGCACTTGGATGTGCGTTGCAGTGAAATCAATATCATATTTCTATCTGATCCACTGACAGAGAATTCAATGGATGAGACTGGCATACCAATGACCCCGCGCATGGTCGTACAGTCGGATATGTGATCCTTTTTTTCTCCCGTTTCAAACGGCATCATGATAAATTATTCCCATAGATATTTTTTTTTCTTCTCTTTTCTTCATAGAGGAACGGCAGCATGATGGACCGAATGAAATAAGCAGCTTCTTATTGAACATTTTTCATAAAGCAATTGAGTAAGTGGTGAGTCACAGTTTCTTTCACGGCGCTAAAATATCATTTGGTCGGCTTCGTTCATTTACATTAATGATACACAGCCAATTTCAGTGTGGATGGAGTAAAAGTAGAGAAAACGGCAGGGGAGATTTCTCAAAATAGTCAATCGGAGTGCAGAGAGACGATTTATGGTTTTAAATGAGCTTTGTAAAATGTGTATTTTTAAAGTGCATTTTCTTAGAAATTGAAGACGCAGTAACGGTTGGATCAAATGGTAAACAGTCCATTCAGATATTTGTAAAGTTCACTTTTGTGTCAGTGTGGAAAGAAGAATTCATGTAATGGTGGATGATGGTGACTGATGGTCTACACCGGGCCAGTAGATGGTGGTATGCTCACTTATTTGCTGCATGGATCAGCCTCTCCCAACACACACATGCTGTCTGTCACTGTTTCTTAACAAAAATCACATCATCATATCATCGCTACTCTGCATTGCTGTCTTTCATTCCCTCCCCTCAAAGAAACATTACAAATAAAAGATAAGTCATAGAATATATATTTTTAGGATTCATTTTTTGCGTTCTGTCATCAGCCCGAGGGCCCTATCTTGCGCTTGGTCAAGCGCTTGATTTTTGAGAACCTGGTGATTAATTTGAGAAACAATTTAACGTTAAAGATAACCTTTTTAGAGTTTCACTTATTTGTCAAGAAGCCGTATACCCTTGGCTCCTCTCTCCGTGCATTCGGGAGCTGAAACCCACAGAAACCACTAGTTAGCTTAGCGTAATGAATGACAGTGGATGGTCACGATTAGCGTGCGCATGTCAGAAAACATTAGATCGATCAGTATCAAGCTCTTGGTTTGTCCAGAAATAATCCTCGTAGTCAGCCGTGATTAAGAAGAGCAGTCACTCTTCATTCATAAAATGTTGTTTTCGGGACTGAAGTTTTGAGTTGCCGCTGTCATTTTAAATTGTTGTTCCATCACAAACCGAGCTGTGTTAATGCAGACAGACTTTTCTTACGAGACAAGCGCTCGAATTCACTTTTAATAGAAACATGCTAACACTTCCCGTTCACTACCATTCACTGTCCTAAGCTAAGAGTTGGTATCCGATGGCCTCAAAACACCCACAGAGGAGAAAAGGGTGTCTATCTTCTTGTCTGACTCTGGTGAGGCTGGACAATCAGCATATTTCCCCAACAGTCAGTGTGTTCCTTTAACAGCATGAAAGCTTTGAGGGTAGATTGGCGTGAGTCTCCGAGCAGAAAGCTTTTGCTGTCGACCTGATCCATATTTCTTCTATAATTCACCTGACTGTCTCCGATAACCCATGGAAGGGGCTTGTGGAGATGAATAGATCGGAACAGTGGCGTGTCCACTACTCAGCCACCTCAGGAATCAGAATCAGAATCAGAATTCTTTATTAATCCCGGGGGGAAATTCTGTGGAGTCCTATTAGGATACATCAACACATTCTGTGTTTGTGTGTTTGAATTTGTGCATGCGTAGCTCATGTGAGGTTGTGTATCTTCCAGCAGCGCACCTCCCCGCCTCTGCCTCATCTCCCCTCCCTCCATCTCACTCCCTCACTCATATCCACTCCCTCTCATCTTCCCTCCCTTTACTTTTCAGCGAGGCAATCAGTGTGCCTGAAAGAGGAGAGCAGAGTTTACTCTGTCAGCCTTGGCGTTCACATCTCCTCATTTGCGACGAGAAGAAAAAAAGATGTTCAGATTAGTTTAGTGTCTTGGGTTTTTGTTGTTGGTTTTTTTTTTGTTTTTTTTTTGCGTGTCTAGATTCTCAGTGACCCCACTATATGTCTTCAGACTGCTCACAAACTTGAATCTGGGTTTTATTTTGTTTTTGTGTTGCTCCCCACTTCATCCCACCTTAACCTTACCCAGACCGGATTTAGGGAGCGAGCAGGCAGTAGACGGGTGCCAGGAGGCGCCCGGCACGTGCTTGTGGGCCGGCTTAACGCTGGAGTGGGTGCAGGGCAACTGGAGTGCAGGACCAGGTGGCAGCATCAGTCCTGGTTCTGGCGGTGGTGCAGAAGGCGAGGAGGCCGGCTCGGGCTCCGGGTTCGAGTCGGGGTATGTTGGCACTGAGTGGGCCGAGGGTGGAGCTATGCTGAGCGCGATCTGGGAGACTGAGGGGCTGCAGACGGTTGGCATTGTGGTGCTGGTGTTTGCTTCGATCAAGCTGCTGCATGTTCTGGGGCTCATCAACTTCTCGGAGGGTAAGACGCACCAAGAGAGAGTACGAGAGAGAGAGAGAGAGAGATGCAGTAGAACCCTGTCCGTGGATATGAAAATTGCTCCTTTTGGTCTCTCCCCCTCAATTTTCATCTTCTGCTCCCTCAACTCATCAAGCTTACTCTGAGGTTGTTGGAACTCCTTTGAAGATTTGTAGGTTTTGGAGAGAGCGGTTCCCAACTTCAAAAGTTAATTGAGGTCATAGCGAAGCAGAAAGTGTCACAGAAAAAGACAAACGACTTGAGGTGATGACGAGTGAAAATGTGACAAGAAATATGACTTGAGCTTCGGATGGGAAGAGAATCTGAAGGCTCTGAATATTTTTTTTTCTTGGTCTCTCGGGGTTCTGCGAGCAGATATACCTTACACTGTATCTCAAAATTTGCACTCAAGGAAAAAGGCATCGTATTTATGTGCCGGGGCCAAGAATGTGTCACGCTGAAATGAACTGTTTACCTTGGACCGACTGCAGTTGTCTCATTAAATAGAGCAGCATAGAAAACAGTTCAACCAGCCAGTCTATTACACTGTTTAGTAAACATGCCTTATCTTCTAATTAGTATAATCAATCACAAGCCTCCAATATTGTGCATATTGGAACGAGGCAGCACATGAATATATAATAAAACGTGAGATATATTAGCTGGAAAAAGCTGACCTGAACTGAGGGAAGTGTTCAGACGGTGCACAGAGGCGTCTGCGGATTAGCTGTGTAATTTCAAATGCTCACGGGAGCAACGTCGTCATCTGGGGAAGCTGTGCAGCTCACGCACGGCGCAACAGTGTCCATGCTTCAATAAACCGAGGCCAGTCGGAACTTCCTTTCAGCTGACACGATACTGATTTGGCGAGACGATACAGTTGTCAACGTCAACATGTTGACCGGCTCCTTGATGTAATCTGTATTCCCGGTGTCTCATTGCTGATATTCTCTGTGTAATTACACCAAACGAGCCAGCGGAGGAGCCTGACAAGCGTTCGATAGTTATTGATGTTGATGGGGCAAACAAAGATTGAAAAATCATTTTCAAAATGAGGGAGCTGGCTTGAAAATGATGACACATAACAAGCGTACGTTCAGACTTTACCCACTCTCTCTCGGGAGTCCTATAATCACCTGAGCTGCCTCTCTTTTTTTGGGGTCACAGCAACCTAAAATCCAACCCCACCCCCCCCCCCCCCCGAAATTTGGAGTGCTATTTTTTTCGTTATTTTGTCTATAAAATGGCAGAAATTTGTGACATTGCCCATGACATTCAGTTTACTGGGGGAGGGGGGGTGGATGTGTACTCGAATATGAAATTTCGCAAGCTTTCACCAGCCATTAGTTGAATTTTCTGCTTGAAATATTAGGATTAAATGATTGTCAGCGTTGTTTATTTATTGATTAATCTTGTGAGTTTAACGAGAACCTAATTAAGAGTTAATCTATTGATTATATGGCTTTGATATCTTATCAGAAAATGTCCAAGGTGACATCATGAGGTTACAATTTAAAAGATAAGTGAATAATCAGTTGAAACACAATTAAAAAAGAAGATGATCTTGAATTTAAATGAATACAGAAAGAGACCTTTAAAGCAGATACAAATTTGTCACATAGAATCTGTACAGTTTTTGAATACTGTTCCAGCTGTCAGCTCCTGCAATAATATTTTACACCTTTGGTTTTTATACAACCCTCCTGGGAAAATGTTTCACTGTGAATGCACGCTTTGTTTAACACTCATACACTCAGACACATCCACAGCTGGGAGCTGCCCAGTACGATCCCATCCCTCCACTGTGGGCCACCTGAGCAGCTCCACTGGGGCATCTGCCGGGGGAGAAAGGTCTTGGTCTGAAAGAAGGAGGCTCTCAGCGAGGCTGCGGATTCAACGTTCAAGATAGAATATTTTATCTGTTGTATGCTGTTCCACTTTGGAGGACAAAGCAACGCTGATCACTCTCCCTTGCATAGATTGAGAAAAAGTTTCTCTGCACGCCAGCGGCTTCCATATTGCAGAAGTTTAACAAGATCATTGCATCAGACAATCACAAGCCTGGCAAGAATGGTACGAGTGGCAGAAGTGATTTTCATTTTAATTGAGAATAGCAGGACTGATGTCTCGATTCATGCCAACTATCCTTAGGCTAGCTAAGTGGAAGCTAATTCAGGCTACCAAAAAGATATAATGAGCTCTCTTACTAGATAAATTAGCTCTTTCCTATCTAATTTCCATGCTTGGGTGCAGTGAAATGCACAAGAACAACTTTTATTTCTCTCGAACAAACACACACACACACACACACACACACTGTGCTCCTTTTCACACACGTGCATTTCACCCTTACAGTGCAAGGCGTTAGTGTAAAGTGCTGAGCAAAGCGTCACAGCTTGCAGAATAATCAGTGTGTCAAACAATGATGAATTATTCTCTGGTTCAACCGCACAAAGCAACGATGCTCCCAAGCCTCCTCCCCCTCCCAGTCGCACACATTTATAAGTACTGCTTGAACAGAGAAAGGAACGCTGTGTCAATGCAGACCCAATGTTTGCTATTTTCAGGCAGGAGCAGTTGGAGTGTCTTAACTTTGATATCCATCTAGCAAGGCTTTAACATTCGCTGTGTTCTTGATGGAGATTTATGGCTCAGCAGTACAGATAGTGTCTGTACCGACCTGAGCCGGTTTTGCGTCAGTTCTCGGTTTTCAATTACTAGTGAGTGTTGTGATGTCTATCTCCCTGATGCAGGTTAACCGGCTGCTGCGTAAGGGCCATAGTTGAACCGCAAAGTTTGTTTGAAGGAAAACCTGGTCACAGTGGACAGCGTACCCAACTGCATCACAGTTGACACATAAACTTTGATTAAATAATATGAGTAAAATCTAGTAGCCAAGCCTGATGGATTATGACGCCAGAGGATGAATCCTACTGGTGGCCCCTGCTTTTCACCTTGTGCCACCATGAGGTAGAAATTTACTTTTTCCAGTTTTGAGTACCTTTGGTTTTGTCCATCCATCCATCCTCTTCCGCTTATTCCTGTTCAGGGTTGTGTGTGTGTGTGTGTGTGGGGGGGGGGGGGGGGGGGGCTGGAGCCTATCCCAGCAGCCTTCAGGTGAGAGGCGGGGTTCACCCTGGACAGGTCACCAGTCCATCACAGGACCAACACATAGAGACAGACAACCATTCACACTCACAGTCACACCTACGGTCAATTTAGAGTATCAATCAGCCTGGTCCCCTCTTGATGTCTTTGGACTGTGGGAAGAAGCTGGAGTACCAGAGAGAACCCACACAGGAACAGGGAGAACATGCAGACTCCACACAGAAAGACCCGGAACCCGGAACCCAGAACCTTCTTGCTGTGAGGCGACAGTGCTAACCACTGCACCGCCGTGCCGCCCCTCTGTTTTTGTTTTTAACTATAAAAGGTATTATATGTGCCACTGAGAAAGATCTAGCGCCACCCTGTGTTGTCTGGTAGTACCACTTTGAACCACAAGAGGCGATCATGACATTTTAGCCGAGCACCCACCGTGTTGATACTTTCTTGATTATTTGACTTAACGGAACATGGCCAGAATGCAAAGGTCATTTCGGGGCGGACCGAAGCTTGTACATGCCGTAAAATAAACCCCAAACCACGTTGTTTATGATTGAAATAGTACAATTTCAGTCTGGGGACACATGCCAACACGTTAGTCAGAGTCCAGTTTTTGTCGGATTGTCAATGACTCATCTTCTCTGAACATCATACCAAGTATCATGAAGGCAAAGCTCAGCAACCTCATGGCATATGGAGCGTCAATCAAACTGAATGCTTTGCCTTCTCGCTCATGCAAATGGCATTAGCATGAGCTTGTTTTGAGGACACCTCAACCTTGTTGTTGATATGCCTAATGAGCTTATTTTGCCAAGGCTGTAGCGATGATGTTTGAGTTTGAAGGGCTCAGGTTGTTCTTTTAATTTTCAAATGTGGGTAACATCCAACATTCAGTCGTGGCGCTTTTAAGTGATGGCAAAAAGTCAAAAAAAAAAAAAGAATTTTTATGACCTTTCGGATACATCTTGAACCATCAATTGTGAAGTGCCTGTCGTTGATGATTAAACCTTTATGGATGTAAAACTACAGTGCCCATCAGCATGAAAAAGTTGGTTTGGAATCCAGGTCTGATCGTCTGAATCGTGTTTACATCTTCCAAATGCATGGTGGAGTTGAAAGTAGGCCACCAGAGAGTGAAGTGCATCCTTCACTGCAGAAGTTTTATTGGAGCAATATAAAGTGATCTGCAACTGAGTGAGTCAGAAAAAGTGTTTATTTCAGATGATGTTGTTTTTAGATCATCTGGTTAATTTAATTGTCAATGTACGTCTGGGGACCGATTCTCTTTCGGAGTCGAGAGACTAAGATATGGAAACAGCGAGTCGGAGCAAGTGGCATTTTTGTGAGCAGCACCCCCCCCCCCCTTCTAACTCTAACGGGTCCATCTACTTCCCAATCAACAATTCAAACAATTAACTGACCCAATTACCCTTTTGCAATTCTCCTTGATGCCTATTTGGAGCATGATTGATTTAACCTTTGGCAGTGAATCCCAATTTAGGTGTCCCCCTGGTGTGTTTCAATGGAAGAAGTGGCAGCGCTTGTAATAATAACCTTTCAGTTTAAAAAAGCAAGAATCACTTGAGCAATTAATCTGGAAGAAAACACAACAGATAGTCGTGAATTCAGACGGAGGGAGGATGAAAGATGCTGTTGAGCCAATGATCTGTCAGGGATGATTACATTGCTTAAGGCTCCCACTGGAGGCAGATTGCATTCTTTTAAATGTATTTAATTAAATGACCTCTGTCCTGCTGCAGTGGAGGGATACAGTATAATGTAGCGATACCCTCAGACGTTATTAAGTGTGCTTGTTGAGGTTTGGGATATTCATTAATTAAAACGAAATGATGTGAACCACAGCGGTTTGAGACTCTGCAGATTGACAGGATCTTACTTAAGAGGATAGATTGCACAGTTTAAGTGCGGCATACAAAAATAAACGTCTTTCATGAATCTTCAACCTCACAGACAAGCTGTACATATATTTCAGTCAAGCCTTTACAATTAGTTTGCTATTTCAGCATGTTCTTGACTTAAATTGGACAACAAAATGAATAATCATGTTGCCGCGGGAAGCCAGCGACAACATTTTCCATAATTAAGCCAAGGACGAAGGTTCTCATGCATAATGCAGAAGTTCCTTACCACTACTGCAGCTAATTGAGGAGATTTTCTTTTTCTAATTTAATCTTTTGCTTTTGATACTTTACCCAAACAGTTCATTCTTTCTCAGTGCTGATTGAAGATCCGATGAGAGAAATGTGCTGGAAATAGTTTAGGCCCTGCAAACTTCATCAGCCGAATGCACTAATCTGAAGCGAACTAGGACACCGGGAGTGAAAGTGCTGACTTATAGAGACCCAATCTCATTACGAGAGACTTCTGGAGTATATTGAGACCATTAGCTGCACAGAGCTAAGGTTGAATTTGCACCGCACGGTCTCCTACATCATCAGCCGTGAAGCCAGCAAACGTAAGAAATTAGAACCCAACACAGAAAATGGCAGTCTTTCCTTTCTGAGTACTCATCATCCCTACTTCTGTTGTGAGGGAAACAAGAAATAGATGTACAAGTAAAGCCAGAGTGATAAAATGTTGAGTTGTAGACTATATAGACTATAATTCATTTGAGATCAAACAATCATCGGCAGAGCTACAGTTTGTGTGTGTGTGTGTTTTGTCTTTTATTTTACTCGGTCATGTACCAGAGGCGGCCATCATTTTGTCCGTTTTCCCATCAAATGAGGCAAATCAATCTACTTTTAAGCGAAGTACATTATGTACACCAAAGGTCTTCAATGATGTGGGTTTTTGTTTGTTTTGTTTTGTTTTTTTCTTCTTCGTCTCTGGAAAATTTAGTTATGCATAAGTTGGGTTGGAAAATTTGCTTTCAAGACTTCAAGAGTAAAAGTTTCACAGGTTCTGTTCATCAACAATGTGATGATTCAGCAAATCAGTACATTACAAGGAATCTAATCTATAGTGTCGAGCATTAAACGAAAGAAAGACTGACGTCGAAGTGTAATGACTGCAAAAGTGGTTTTCTTGCAGCCATTTTTTTGGATGCAAGATTTTTCGAAAGAACTGATCTCGCCTACTCTCATTTGTAGTTTAAACTACATGGTGAAACCTGCAAAATTGGGGAAAAAAAACAAAAACAAACAGGTGGCGGAAAATGTCAGAAGGAACACACCTTTTGAATGAATCTTTGAATGAACCGATTCTCGTGCTTCGGGGCACTGAAAAGAATCGCTTTGCCCATCACGAGTGGGGCCGGCTTCACATATTTTGACAACTGAGATGAAACAAGTTAAATCTTTGCTAGTACCTCTTAAACTTACACACACACACGCGCGCGTGCACACACAGAAACATAAACTAAGCAATTTGTCAAAGAGACTACTCAAATGGTGAAAAGGGAATCTGTTAATAATCACCACAGAGAGGAGCCGTGTAATACTGGAACAGGTGAACAGGTAAATAAACGCTACTGAAGACACTGACATTCTTACTGGATATTCCAGTGAAAATAGGCTTGATTTAACTGCTAGAGGCACATAAATTGCACACAGTTGCCAATCTGGCTAATTGCAGAAAGCAATGATTTATGTATTCTTCCAGCCACTGAAGCACTCGCACTCGTTTGCCTTCTGAAAGCTTCACTCCTTCAGCTGTTTATATCGAACCGTTCTCAGATTCTTGGACTCAGATTCCTTTGGATCTGCCTTCCATCACTGACAGAAAGGCTCACAAACGTGATGCTGCTTCCCAGATGAAGTAAACTCACATCCCAGCAGACAGATGTCACATGCAGCACAGTGTTTTTATTCGGGACTCCTCCAAAGACAGTTGGTCTTTAATGGTCTGGATAATGTTCCCTATTGGCTCGAGTTTGACGACAGGCCGTACGCAGACCCTTCCTTCCTTTTTCTTTTTTTTTTCCATTTTCATTTTTCTGTCTATTTTTTTTTCCCTTTCAGCCATGGCTGTTTTTATTAAATAACAGCACTGACATGTTGCTCTTCCCATTTAAGGGCTTATTTGTATTTTGGCCGTTCAGATGTGGAAGAGTGGCAGATCTGTATCTACCTCCCATCATCCAGGGGATTTATCTGACAGAAAAAGAGCTTTTCTCATTACACTCTGTCTGTTTTACCCTTCTTTTACTGACTTCTGCCGATGTAAAACTCAGAAAAGCAGATGATTAATCAGCAGATGTCCACTTTTGGCAGCTCTAGTATCCTGAATGTCTTTTATAATTTGTTTTTGTTGGAATAGAAAACATAGAGCGCCCCACTGGGGAATACTTTCTACCTCAGCAGAGTCAGGAACTTCAAAACACTGCAAGCCTCTTAGATGTTTTGTCTTATAGATGATTTGGAAATGCAAGCTTTGCCGTGCACTCTCTGTCACCTTTTCACGCTCGGCTCATCCCGTATCACGTGGGTCATTTCTAAAGGGATCTGGAAGATGATGCGCATGTTGTGGGGGGGGGGAGAATGAAACATGCATGTATGTTTATGGTACGTACCTTTCAATCCACCACCGTGTACAGCTGGACTTTATAAACTGTGAGCAAGAAAAGTTCCTCGTGAAAAGATGCTGAATTCATCATAATTACTTGCCTCTCAGTTCTCATGGAGTTTGTATTTTCCAAAATTTGCAGCTCCGGTGAGTCACAACCAAACTATTTTGCCTTTCTTTTGGACTGTTTTTTAGTTTATTATTTCGCACTTCAGTAAATTCCCTTTCAATCCGAGTCAAAATTTACATCAAATTTTTCTCCCTCTTTTTTTTTTTTTATAAGCTAATGCCCTGTCGTTTGAGCCTTTACGAGAGCGATAAATCCAAGTAACTGGACTATTTTTCTCATTTAGTTCAGCTGGGAAGAACCGGTGCCATTAACTTTATGATAGCTGCTCCGTTTGACTGCCCTTTTTTTGGGAATCATGCCAACGTGGATAAAACACACGCCAGCCTCGCTGCCAGACAGTCCACCTGATTCGCTGGTGTAATTTTACTTAATTGCTAGCTGCCAAGTGTGTGTCACATTTACCCCCCACCCCCCACCCCGCCCCCTTTACTCAAAGACAACACAGATTCTTAAATTGTGGAACGGGATGTGAAAGTGCTTCTGGACATTTGGCTTTCAAAAAAACAAACAAACGCAAACGAGTGTCCTGTCTTCTGATGGGCTTTGGGATTGAATTGGGTCCCTCATCTCTTATGTAATTGGCCATATGACGATCTGACCTCGAAATGTTCCGTGCATACGATGTTACTAATACTCAGTTGGCCTTTTAGTCGGATGGAAGCATTTAAAATTCCAAATCAAAAGAGATATTGAGCAGTAAGAATAGCACGGGGCTGATCGTTACCTTCAGCTTTCTACCACGTGTATCACCATTTTTATGCTAATTAAGAGTTTGAATCACCTCTAAATGGATGGAACATGTAGTTCGATGTTGTTTTCATTATACTGACTATTTATGTACCTCCGGCAGTTGCAATAAAAAATAGTTTTAGCGCAGACTTTGCTCATGACAGAGCTTCTGATTTGACTTTGATACCATTTGTCAATGGATTTGCATGCGACAGAAAAAAAATGTGTGACTATATGGCAAGCAAAAAGCTTAAATCTCATGTGAGGGTAGCAAAAATGTCAAAATATGACAACTGGTTTACAAATGCCGTCGTGCTTCGCAGAACAGTCGGGGGGAAAAAAGGAGAGAGAATATGCCGTAATCTGCATTCTTAAGGTGCAAAAAAAAAAAAAAAAAAGGTTCTTCACTCGTCCCTGTGGCTCAGTTCTGCTGAAGACTGGAGTCATGCAAACAAAGAGCTGACCGTTACCATTTCTGCTGAGTGATTTATTCTGAACTCTTCACCGGTTTGGACCATAACCAAAGACAGCCGTCAAGAGAAACAAAGATGAGTGCCCACCTCCAGATCAAATCACTCAAGCAGGACTTGAGAAGTCTGTGCAAAATGACAGCTGATTGAAATATAACTAAAGCAATGATTACATGAAACTGGAGAATTTGATTCGCTCTTACAGTTTGAAGCCCGGAATAAAGCTTATTTTCCTGCCACTGCAATCACCCGTACAGGTTTTAGCGGCTACCTTGACATATTTTGCCCCTACATGGACATCAGTGCAGCTTTGTGATGAAATATACGCGCAGATCGCGAGCTGATTGTTGTGTGTTGTGTTGCCAGGAATCAGAACAGGCTATGTTAGGGCTGAGCTGGGGTCGAGATAAGATCAGTGCTGAGTTTATTTTAGGTGTTTGTGAGCGACAGGGTGACCTCTGGTCATCACGGCGGGAGCTTATCAGTGGAAAAACTTCACGTCGGTTACGTCATTTTAAGTGGAGAAAACTGATGAACCTCAACCCCTTCAATTCCCATTCAAAGAAAACACGCTCCCCGCGCGGGATTCGCTTCCTCCATCAAAACCATTTCAAAAGAAAACAAATGGATGAATTGGCTTCATACAGTAGCATGAATATCCTTTTGAATTAAGCATGCTTGCATTGTCATGATCCTACCATGAGCATACGAAGTGAAAGTGCAGATTGAAACCAGAGTACCTTTGCGTGTTATTCAGGTGTAAGAAGGGCATTCATTACGAGCCGCAGCCTCGGACATGTCAGCGATGCGGCTGAATTCTAAGGTAAATGATATGTCAAAAGAAAAAAAACAAAACATCCTGTTGTTTTAGGACAAAGTACAACCCCTAATCTGAACCGGTCGGTTTGTCCATTCCAGGCGGCTGCAGAAACTTGCTCCCCGTTACCATATCACTTATATAGCTCACTTTAAACGAATGAAACCACAGCAATTCTTAATTTTAAACTTATTATAGGCAATAATACATGAGTTGCCCTGTAAATCCTGTACATCTTACTTTGAATCCACACCATACCCAATCACAGCCTCAGTCACGTTAGCACCCGTGGATTTTATCAGACGTGTTTTTCCTGGACAATTTAATCAAATTATTGACTGAAAGTGTGTCACTGCACATGAGTCATCAGTTGTGTCATTGGAAAAAGAAGGTGCAATATTTAGCAAATGTTAATTATTTAAAAGGATATTCATATTACCCGGAGGGGAAATGGGGTTTTTTCGAGGTTACTGAAACTCATCCAATTAGACAAAGTTGCCATTAACTGTAATCGTGAGTCGCAGCACGGTGGCGGAGCTTCACTGAAGCTCTGTCGACTCACGCCGTCTGCTCCTGCTGCCGAACGCATCACGGTCACTGTCAAGAGAGAAGTCATTCTCCTGACCTAGTTTTGTCAGCTCCTCCTCCTTCGCATAAAAGGTGGTAAAGGGATAGTTGGAGCTACAGTTAAGTCTTTGCCATACACACACACACACACACACACACAATCATGGCTGCATTTTAGATAGAAAGCAACAACAATCACAAAAAAAAGGCTTTCAGTAGCGACGACTGGAGGCTTGGAAGACAGAGATAACGAGGAAATGATGTCCAATGATTGCAATCAGCAGCTGAAATTAAAAACTAACTTGGCCAATTTCACACAGATTAAACCCCGATTTTTCCTCATCATACATCCATTTCATCGTTTTAATTTGAATCCCGCGCCAAGTATGGAATTTAATGTATTTAATTCATCAATTCTACGTGACCCCGTTGGTCATCATTTGCCTCCCAGCACTGTAGTGCTGCACTGTAGTGCTCTACTTCCATGAGAGAGTCAGTTGGACGCTCCATCACGCCGTTTGTTTCAGCACCAGAGGTGATCCAGGCTTTATTGATTTCAAGTGGTTACCTGAGGACATTTCAGTTCTTTTATGATATGGATTTATCAAATATTTATTAGCTCCCCTCTCTTTTTGTTCATAGATCCAATTGATTTTGGGGCAAATGAGGTTTCGCCCTCCAGCTTGATTTTACCTTGAGATAAATGGCTCCTGAGTCATAAACCTTGGGGGAGTGTAATCACTGGGCAGTGATTGATCATTTCAGACTGGGCGGTAATATTCTCACATTCATTTTTCAGAGTTCGAGTGTTTGGGGTTTTTTTTGCAGCGTTAGGAGCATTTTATTGCTGTCGTCTACAAAGTTTGTTACTGTGTCCAGTGATATTTATATTTTGCTGAGGCGTTTCTAAACCACTGAGGTCATTCAATCTCATTTTCTTGTATTGCTGCAGGGCAATAAGGCAGCTTTGTTACTCTGTGAATTACAATTTTGATGAGCTGTACAACCGGCTATTTTGGCATCCGTCAGCTAAGAAGCTGCTAGGTTGCAGGGTTTCCTCTTGAAGAAGGCAAAAGTACAGCATGACATTCTGTGCACGTTATGATTGAATTATTGCTCCGTAAGATCATTGCTCAAAGCAATTCTTCACACAAATTTTTTTTTTTTTTTTTTTACCTCCTATGTACTCAAAACTAGGTGTCTTGAGCCCCTCTTACTGACTGACTTAACATCTTCGCGACTCCAGAATGCAGAAAGAACCACCCACATATTTTTAATTGGAAGCTAATGGCGCCCCATTGCCACCACATTTTGCGAAACATCTCCAAATCACAGTGTTCGTGGATTAGTGAGCGTATGACTGGATAAAGATGTGGATTAACCCAGACGATGCATTCTGCTCTTGTCAGTCATAAGTAACTATGAGCATCAAGCTAATTAGACATGGCTTGCGGTGGGGGGGAAAAAAAGGCATCTGCATGAGCTCAAGAGGCCTGTTTGTGAGTACTTTGGGTTAAAACCTAGCTGAAGTATCCTTAATTCTTCAGGACAACAACAACTTTTGTTTGATTTCATTAATATGCGACTTAATACCTGCAAAACTGTGAACTTTGAGAATGGGAACAGGGGCACAGCATGAGCCGCTCTCGACATCATCACACACACTCAAATGTCGTATCCATTTTGTCAATAAAGTAAAAGGGCAAGCATTAATCAGACAGCCATGACTGCATGCTCTTTTCTTGCCTGATTAAGCGACGTGTCACTCATGCTTTGTATTACTGCACTTTGGAGATAAGTTTTTATTGCCCTGGTGGCTCTCTGGCTTTCCATCCACAGTTCTTACTGTTAGCGAGCAGAAAGAACAGCTCATCATTTTTTTATTTATTTTTTTCGCGGTAATGTTTGCAGCGCATCAGTCAAAGTCACTTCCACTCCACCACATTGTCCTTGAAAAGATGTTGTTTAGTGCACTAATACTTCCAAATAAAGGCAGCTTGCTGTCCAGACCAATATATCTTGGTAACAAAAGCCACATCTGTCTGGTTCAAGCTCAGTGAGGGCATCTCGCCTCCACTCAGGAAGGAAGGTGTGTGTGTGTGTGTGTGTGTGTGTGTGTGTGTGTGTGTCAGGGGGGGTAGGTAAGAAGGACAGATGAGTCTTTTTATCCTCTTAATCTCAGCCTTATTGTGTCAGTACAGAGGGCAGTATGAGCTGGACTCAACAGAATCAACACTGTCCTGCGGCGCTGCAGGTTTGTCCAGCACAATAATGCAGGTCACTGAATCAGTCGGAGCCTTCGACCATCTGCTCGCGACTCGCGCTTTGATTTTTCTCCGAAAACGCAGAAGATTTGAACTGAGCAAAGTTTCTGCACGTGCTCTTTGCGGGCGAGCTCGTTTTGGTCAAGCTGCCTTCAGCTTGTCAACAAACAACATGGAGGGTTTTTTGTTGTTGTTTTTTTAAATAAATTGACGGACTGGGCTTAATTTTTTTTTCACCCAAATGTAGTTACGTTTTTGATTTTTCGTGATGTGTCGTTGACTTTTGATTGACTGGTGTGGCATCTTGAACGGAGGTTCATATAAAAACTCTAGTGACCCCTTAATTTGCTAACAGTCCTAAAAAATGTATAGGTTTTTGTATATCTAACAGCTCATTCTCAGCTCAGTGGTAATAATATAACAATCATAACAAGAATAATAATCTTAAACTTCATTTTTGTATGGCACCATTTATTCTTTAAAAAATGCAGCTCGAAATGCTTGACAGCATACGGAAAAGAACAGGAAAGTCCGAATCAAAATTAGAATGCGTAACACAATAATAGAGAGAAAGGTAAAAGTTCAAAAGAATGGAATACGTTTAAAAACAATTAAATAAACTGGCAGTGTTAATCGATCCCACTTGATAACATTAAACATTCTTACAGGCCACAAAAGTTGTTTCGCCCTCAATTTTGTCTCACAGGAAGCACAGCCTGATGTAACTCCTTTATCCTGGCATCTGTGGTGCCCTTTGTGTAACATTCAAGTCTTTGCTTGGAGGATCAGTAGCTTCAGAGGTACACAAAAGATGGCAGGCTCAGCTTTTTGTCTGAAGGACTAAATTGGGGGCAAAATAAGAACGAGGATGATAATACCTTGATGAACACGATAACATTTTGATTCCAGCAATTATTTATTTTGGATTAGAGGTCACTTCTTTCAAGGATGTTTCCAGACGACATTGATACTCATGACCATTTCCACACCTGCTGTCCAGTTGCAATCGAGGCCTCTTGTGAATTCAACGACATTTACGCATGCAATTAGCATCCGTATCTGCTATTTGCTGAAGTTTGGACCACAATCAAGGATTTAACAAGCTAGCACGATCAACTGATGGGATCCTCCTGCGCTGAAGCTTGTCCTCGGACCCTAAGCTGCCATCAATCCTAGCACTAAATTTTTCAGACTAGCCTAAAGCTGCAGGGGTAAATTAGGTTGTGAGCTTTTAAGCGAGGTTGTCGACTTATAACTTTTTTTTTTTATTTTCACGTTGTGCAGTTACACGTGAGCTCGGAATGTTTCGAGTGTTGAGGAATAACTGAGCTTTTTTAAATGTGTACAGTAAGAACATGCCCAAGACCCGCTGCATACGATTGGACGCTGAAGATATCATTGAATTTTATATGAGTCACCCGCTTTAGTCTAATAGAGTCGACACCTGATGAGCTGTCGAATCTCCTTGACGTGACAGGAGGTCAAAGGCTCCATATCACATTAAGAGCATGCGTTTTACACGAATGACCTACAATAGACAGGAAGACTTGTAAATAAGTAATGTAACCCAGTGAACCAGTTGAGCAGCAGTGATGCATCCTCAATGTCTCATCTGTATTTACATGTTAACACCCGACAGAACAAGAAGTTTGCCTGTGCATTTGCACATTTCGATGCAAAAAAAAATAAAAAGTTGTCGATATGCATAAAAAAATGAATGATAATCGCGTGTGCTTGAGTTTCAGTCTGTGCTTTATGTTCCAGAAAGTTCCTCAGCAAAAAATACAGTGTTTGTTTTCTTAAAGAAAGTGTGAGGTACATTATCTTGCCCGTAAATTAGTTTAAAAAAAGCCGTTTTCGGAATATTCACACGCAACGTTAGCGCTCCCGTTTATTTGATCCGCCGTATTCCCCGCTGATCAATGGATTAGCATGACGCTAACGGCTGAAAATTTGATCTAACAAATTATTGTTGATGCCACTGCGGTCCCAAATGATGACTTGGAAAGATTTTACAGGAAGCAAAGGAACTTTTTTTTTTTACAAACGGTGTATATATAATATATAAGTAGAGAATACTGAACATGTATACAGGGACACGCAGGTAGAACTGCCAAAAATATATTGAATGTAGACACAAAAAGGTTGTTGTCCTGAAGAAACAGCTACAACATCGTAGCGTCATGATCCACTTTCCCATCCTGCAATGTGTCTTCATGTCCGCTCTCTTCACATGTTCTGAAGATGCCCGTTGCCTCGGTAACGGTACAACTCAATGCTGTATTTCCCAGGTTACCCTCAGCTTGTCCACAAGCGCGGCGTGAGAGCCCGTCTCATGAGGTTCTTTCCATGCTCCACAGCCAAAAAGTCATCCTCCAGTAATCAAAGCAAGTGGCTCTTCTGCAGGCTCTCTTTGTCTCTCTCTCTCTGATGCTTTTGTTTTTTTGCGATGTTTTTTTTTGTCTAGGATGCTTTTTTTTTTCTTCTTCTTCTTCTGGTGTTGGAGTAAAGGCTTCTTTAGTCACACATGATTACTGGTACTACATTTCAGCTCCAGCTCTCATTTTGAGGGATCTCTTTCACATGCATTTTTTTTGGTTTCGGTGGTCTCTCCTTACTTGCGTCCTGCTCTGTTTGCTCTCAAAACAATCCCCATTTTCTACAAGTCTCCCTGATCTAAAGAGCCTATTAGAATATTCTCATTATAATCAGTCGGTAAACACTAAAACAAGGCAGATAAACATTTTTAATCCTCTGTTCCAGGGCTAATTCAACAATAAAACCCCATAACATTCACAAGCTATTAACCTTCTCTGTTTGCATTAGTTAGCTCTGTTGCAGCAGGTTAATTGTGCTGTTACATGATGTGGCCATTTTTGGCTGCACATCTTTGGAGCTAATATGGTATTTAGACAATGTGTCACACTTCAGGTGGATGAGCCGGCACAAGGAATAAAACGCTGTGCTGCCAGGACGGTGCAGAGTGTGTGACAGCGGCCAGACGGCATATATCAGATTACAGAGGTTCACCGGGTCGAGCTCGCTGCCTCGACCACTTTGTTCCAGGTCTTAATAACGCTAATTACCTCTGGTGTCATACGCGGCGTCGAGAAGAAGAGGGCAGCTAGATTTTTATTTAGCTTTGTGGTTTGCCGGGGGGAGAAAAGGCCTTTTCTCTGGGCTTTGAAATAAATTCACTTGAAGAAATTTCCTTTTATCTTAAAGATGTCAAGTTGCGTGAGGGTTACGAGTATGTACGGTTTTCAGTGTCCACGTCAGTGTGAAACCCGATGGTTGTCTTCCATCTTCATTTTGTAAGGGAAGACTTTTTAACTCGCGGTTCCATCAGATGATAAAAATGGTTTCAAGTTTTGCTTCTGCTTCTATTCTTAAAGATTGTAACTGATGATGTTCTGTAAAACAATGAAACTACTATGTGTACGTATCAAAAGAGTCCTCGTCAGTTAATACCACAGTTCAGTATCGAAGCGTTACCGCTAAATTTTTGTTGTTGTTGTTTTCAAGCTGATTTGGGTGGAAAATGCCCATGCGCAGAAAACTCAAGTGTCAAAATAGGAAACATGAGGTTTTTGTTGTGTCATTGCCTTTTTGTTAAAATGGGTTAGGATTCAGGATGCGTTACAGGATAAGATAAAGGTACTGGAATTGAAAACGCTGATATCTTAGCTCACCAAAGAGACAACTAGACTTTGTTGACATCTCATGCTCTAGCCTCTTCCAGTGGACTCTAAACATCGCATCTGACCCTCTTCCTCCTCCTCCTCCTCCTCTCCAGACAGCGTCGAAGATGAGCTCGAACTATCTGCCGTCCGCCATCGCCCTGAGGGTCTGGAGCAGCTTGAAGCGCAGACACGTTTTTCCCGCAAGGAGCTACAGATCCTTTACCGTGGCTTCAAGAACGTAAGTGTCAAGGCCGCCGCGCCGCCATGTATAATGCACACCTCGGTGGGCTTTGGTCTCTCCTGGATGTCTCTGTATATTGGACATCAAAAACATGTTTTCCTTTGATTTTGCCCTGAATTATTCCTTTTTGCTTCTGTAGTTGCCAGGGAATTGCGACATGAATTTCAAACAGCTCCGGTGACATCATCAGGCCGATTGTGTACTGTGGCAACCAAATACAAATCGGGCTTTTACTGCTCAACCAGACCCATCTCTCACTTTAGTGTTTTCAAATTGTGCCCGCCACCCAATACTGAATCTTCCGTACTTGGTTCAGTGTGCCAGGGATAATTAGGTCATTGTGGAGGATAACTGATGAGCAATCCAGGCCACACAAAGCATAGAAAGCCACCTAACTTCATTGTCACCTCTGGTGTGAGGCGTAATGAGATGACCCAGAATTAACTCAACCCAAATTACCTGGCAATGGAAGCTAGGAGAGGATAGCAAGTTGAATTCCCATGGGGCTTCAGTTCCCTGTCAAGCCTGCACTGCGCTCCAGTCAAATCCCTGCAAAGCCTGCCTATTAGTCCACTTCCACTGGAGACGCAGGAGGAAGAGGTAAGACGTGCACTAATGAGGCCTTTAATTTGCCACCTCTTCAAGACTAAGGATGAGGATAAACTGGCTTTTAATGTTTCGTGACTCATCACGGTTGTGTAATAGGACAGATATTGTTCAGCCAGAGGTTCACTGCAGACAAGGAGAAAGAATAATGGCCCTTAGATTACATCTGCCAAGTAACATTTATCTGTCATTGCATTTGTAACCGCCATGGTCAAGCTTTCTCATCCGTCTTGTCCCAACCGGGTCTTACTGGCTGAATTAAGGCAGGCTGAAAAAACACCCATTCGCTTCTTCCCAAAAAGTTCCCAATATTCCCAATCTTTTTACAATAATCAAGCACATCACCCAGTATAATCCACATGGTCTTTAGCCAACCTTTTGCTCAGAACTCCACAGACTCTTTGATTTGAGGTAAAAGAGAAGTAGATTACAGAGTTTACTGCTACATAAAGACATGGATTACGGATGATACCGGAAAATGAGTGTGTGAGTTTGCAAACAGATATTTATGGGCTTTTTTTTTTTTTTTCTGTTGTTTTGTTGTGGTAACTGTTGTTACCGATCAGTAGCCGTTATCTTCAAGCTTACAATACGCTACTGGCTCTTTATGCATTCATAAAACAGTGACTCACCAGTGGGTGTGGGGGAGGGAGGGAGGGATGGAGGGAGGGAGAGGGGCCTTTGTGAACTCAATAGATCTGTTTGTGAGTACTTGAAAGGCAAAATCCACTTTTTGGTACAGTATGTATTTTATCAAGGCTAGCCAGACTAATAAAACTCGACAGGATCCCCGTAATGAGAAATGTGGCCCTTTCTACTTTAATGTCCAGGGTTTGAAGCAAATGGAACGTATCCGATGCCGGTGGCAGGATCGGGTCAAGACTACAGACTTCAGGAGTCACTTGCTTGGTGGAGCTTTGTCTTAAATCCAGCAGTATAACAGGGACCAAAACAAGACCTGTGGCTCTTGCTCCTCAGGTGGAATGTGACAGGTTCAAGTGCAGACACGCCGGAGGGGAGAATCCATTATTCCTCGACCTCTGACTGTGTGAATACCACAATATCGTCCTCACTGCTGGCCTTCCAGCATTCACATTCCGGGGCACTGCTTCGGCATCAGAGTAAGATCCCGCCTCTATACACCGATTTATCTCCCGTCGCTGCATCGTTTCACGGGAAAGGAATTTTGGGCTGACTGGCTTCGCATTGTACTTGTGGATTTATTTTCATGGATGAGCTAATTTTGTGACAATCATATTACTTGAATAGAAATAGATATGTCTGACCAACATTCATCATGGAACAGGATCCGAGGGCAAGTGTAACATTCAAATGTTATCTTCACTCCACACAAAAACACCTCTGTTCAGTTGTTATGAAAAGGTTTATAAACTGAGAAATCCTAAAACAAAACCAAACAAAAACCCATGTAAATGTAGATTTTCAAATATTTAAAAAGTAATTTGATGTCATTCACACTGCAGTTTATTTCCTCACCGATGCTTGATAGTTGACGAACAGGGGAGGCACGCCACCAGAGAACAAAATCCCCTCAAACCTTGATGTTGCTACGACTTGTACAGCGTACGATTTTATCCTGACAGGGACTGCAGGAAGTTTGGATTTGAACTAAATGGGTGTCCTCATTTGAAAAAAATACCGTTTGACTGTTTATTCTTTGTGCTTAAAGTTTTCTGTCAGATGCACGAAGCAGAGGAAGGACTTCTTTGGAACTGTCAAGGTTAAAAGTAGAAGAAGCAGCTGATTTGGACCGCAGCCATTCATGTATTAGTGTCCCCCTTCATCACTGTGTTATTAGTGTTGACAGCTGTAATTGCCCATCTGTGTGCAAATGGAGACGCAACAAGAGAGGTGTTTTAAAAGCCCCCTCCTCCTCCTCCTCCTCCCCCCCCCCGCCCGCCATCCCTTCAAGTACTTAATTACAAGGCATTTCCTAACGCAACTTCAACTAAAGGATGACTGTTGACAACCCGCTAAAACTGCAGGGTTGTAAACAATGCTCTCATTAGCAGAAGCTTCGCAAAGTAACAAAGAAATACCGCGTGTCAGATTAACGGGGATGCGGCGGAGAAAGTTGGCTTTTGAGAGCGAGCGTGTTGTTTGGAATTGTTTTGGAACGAGGGGAACAAAGCTGAAGTCCTACATCTTTTTGTTGTTGTTGTTGTTTTTGTTTTGTTTTTTGGAAATGCACTTTATCACTTTACCATCGAGAGCTACAGGAGATGAATGTCTGGTAAATGGGAAGCTGCTGCTCTCCACCAGTTAGCTTTAGAAGTGATTGAAGAAGCAAAACGTGGGCTACGCCTATTTGTCTTTTTCAGTCCCGACCCTACACTTTGGCTGCGGGCACTGGCCATAGGGGAGTACACATCTGACCCCAGCTTTTATTCCACGGTGCAAGTAAACACTCAAATCCGATGCTGGGTGTCCATTACTCCCTGATAATGAACACCACATCAGGCGTGAACCCTCGCTCGATTACGTTGTATGCAACTGGGATCAGTTTTGACGTGCAGAGCAGCATCTTAAACACTTCTTCCCTAAACAAAATGTTACGATGAGAAAGAGATACGGTTATTTTTTTAATTGTTATTCATGTCATCGCCACTATCTATTAAAAAAAAAAACATCCAGCTGGAACAAAATGTAAATCGCAATCAATCCTAAACTACAGTAAAGCGAGCAAATGTGACAAATCCTAATTCACAAGTAAAAACAAAGCAATTCAAATAAAGAGGGATCAAAATGAATACAAAAAAATCCAAACTACGTGAAGGCAGATTTAAATATATGACATTAATACACGAATCCAGCTGTTTTGTCTCAAGCAATAATGATCCAAACTGTCAAGATTCTCAAAGAAACACAGTTCATTCACATACTGGTAAGAGCAGTAACATCTTCCCAATGACAAATATGACTTAATATTTCACTCACTTTCCTTTTGTAGTGAAATTATTTGAAATTAATACTCATTTGAGTAATTTCATGAGAGGATCAGGACAGCGCTAACGTGTTTCAATATGGGAGATTACTCGCTTCGCCGCTTGGTCCAACACAACGGCCATGAAAACACATTATTTTATTTAGGTTTGTACAGATTAAAGTCGTTTGGGAGTCTATTGACTTTTCCCTGTTACCACCTGTGGACCTAAACAATTTCCATGATGTATGCTAAGCTACGCTAAGCTAACCATCTTGGAACAACAGCTTTTAGCGTCCAGGCATGAACGGCGACAGTCTTATCCTCTCCTGGAAAAATGTGATTTCAACTCCACCCTTTCACAATCACGCACCCAAAAAGGTTCATTGGCTCAGTGATTTTATCCGGTGACGTCACAGAGTCCTTTTGAGACAAACTTGTGCTCGTTGTACCTCCCCAACTTCCCCGCACGACACGGGGAGTGCGTCAGACGAGTACCGTAGACGACTGCAGCATCTTGTCAGCTCGAAACACCAGAAGTCGGTTTGAAGAACGCGAAAACGAGGTTTCGAGTGGAGGAGCGATGCTCCCTCGCTCCTTCACCCAGACTTAACTGCCTCCTTTCCCGCATCCTGCAGGCATGGAGCAAATTACTAGGATGTGTCTTGTATATTACCTTTGATGGTCTTCATACATTTGGAATTCACGGCTTTAGAAATCATAATTTAAAATCAATTGCCTCACAAAACATTCTGTAAAGTGTGCAGATCATTAGAATTATCTCGATGATACTTTGCAATACAATCATTTGCAGTAATACTCTATCTGAGATGAACTGCAGCGTTTTTCTTTTATGATTGATGTTGAGAGTGGACCTTATGTTGAAATATGTCCGTGTTATTGTTTCGAGCCATACGGTCGTTTGCTTTTCTTTTATTTCCTGTCCCACAGTGGTCATGATCTATATTGTAGGAGAGAAAACCCGGAGTACCGTATTTCTGCCTGTATAGGAGAGCATTTCCTGTGTTCCAAAGTTCAATATCCTGCCAGCTTGCGCTGCGAGTCCCCCGGCCCCCCTTCAGGCACCCACTGAACCTGGTCTGAGCTCATGCACCTCTCTGTTTTTCCCTCTGTCTCTGAACATTAGAGTCATGCTCCTTGTAGATATAAGAGTAATAATGTTCCACTGTTCGCTGCCAGACAACCGCAGGCGGAGGACTTTGATTGGCTGTTGGCTCCCTGGTTTGCACTTTGAATACAACGTCACTTTTCAAAAAAGAAAAAAAGAAAAGAAAAGAAAGAAAAAGCATCCCTCTAAAAACATCCACAGCGAAATGAAACGATCCAGATTCCAACCAGCATCCAAATATACGGTTTTTCTCCCTACAACCACTATTGGTGATAGCTGTGGTTGATCAGCAGTATAACCACGCCCCTGCAGTGATGTCACAGTGTCCTCTTACATATCCTGGTGTTCATGCCGCACACTCCCATCCAAACCTGAGCTGAGTGAAAGCCCACAGATTAGTGACTGGGACCAGTGCGAAACTGAGCAGCTGTCAGTTTTAATGTCATTTGTTTCTGACCCAACTAAACGCCCCCAAAACAGACTTAAGCCCATCACGTCCAGCCACTTGGATCCAGTACCGGACCCGGTAGCCAGGTTCTACACATCCACGTCCTATCCCAAAGGTTGCACTAAGTCCGACACTCCGGCTCATGTACGCTCTC
Organism: Aulostomus chinensis; assembly: GCF_037954235.1. Classification (NCBI taxonomy): domain Eukaryota; kingdom Metazoa; phylum Chordata; class Actinopteri; order Syngnathiformes; family Aulostomidae; genus Aulostomus; species Aulostomus chinensis. Next base: position 9,611,427 of record NC_141343.1, on the reverse strand, counting down.
TCAATTTGGACCGGGCGAGCGGAAACGTCTCCAAATGGTCATTTGGCACGATCCGAAATCATTCAGCGTTGGAAACTGGTTGAGGCTTGTGACAGGAAGTCTGATGACACGTGCATCACTTGATGACTTCAGCTCAGAAAGGGGAAACTCACCGGATTCTCAAGGCCTTCCTCACCAAAATTGAGGTGGATGTGGTCAGCCAACTCACATACCATGACATTTCACTGAATGGAATCTTCCCTTGACCCTCCACTACCCCCCCCCCCACCCCCCACCCCCCACCACCACCACCAAGTTTGTTTACAGTCCGAGTCCCAGGTAATCCTGCTGACACCCAAAAACCACCAAAACCGTTACCACCTCGGGCGGCAGCCAGAAGGACCTGAACACGGTTGCTGACTGACAGGTCCAATCTTCTGTCTCTTCCAGGAATGTCCCAGTGGAGTCGTCAATGAGGAAACTTTTAAGGACATCTATTCCCAGTTCTTCCCACAAGGAGGTTTGTGCCCTCTTCCCAGCTGCTTGTTATCTCCTTTGTGTGGGACCCCATTCTTTTTGTTGTTGTTGTTGTTTTCTTGAGGTGAGTTCTTAGAAGTTTATCATCCATCTAAGACTGTGAGGACGTGAGAGAGGGACTCCTCATTATGCAAAGACTCTACCCGAGCAACAAAAGAGAAAACTTTAGGACGCTTTGATTTACCTGTGAAGTGAGAGGAGAGGCAAACCGGTAAATATGGCGGCGCACCGCTGAAGAAACAACAAAAGCTGCTTTCCCTCTGTTTTATTGTCTTTGATGTCATCCGGAAAAGCGGCTAAATCTTGTTCTGACCCTGTCTGTCATTTACCGCTGTGATACTGCAGCTGGAACTGCTCTCACCGCAGACTATTTGATATATTTTAACATTTTATTTGCATGGGCTTTCTTTTTTTTCCCGCCTCTCTCCACAGACGCTTCAACGTATGCACATTTTCTGTTCAATGCATTTGACACAGATCACAACGGCTCCGTGAGTTTCGAGGTAAGAGGAAGACTCATCATGACAGTGCGTTCCCCTCGTGAAAGGATTGATTGACAGCTTCAGACACTCTGCTGTCAATCCCTCGATCAAACCCGGTTGATCAGTTTGGCTCTGTGTCGATATTCCTACAGCGCTGGAGAATGAAAGCCTCTTAAGAGAAACTCATATCCAGAGCGAGTGTACTTTGTGTGCCGGTTGGGAGTTTCCAAATACTTAAAACCAACACTGAAACTTCCACATCAAACTTGAAATTCTCAAACCCCCACCCCCACCCCCACCCCCAGACCTCCTTGTGCATGCCAATAAGTCATTACACTTGAGGATTATGCAACCTGAGTAATTTAAATTTAGTTTGCGCAAGTTTAATTGAGATTCTATCATGTGATTAATATTTATGAAGGGCATATATTTGCTTAGTAGGACAGAAAAGCTGCCATTACTCCAAACCAATGCATCTCTGGTTAATGTGTGGTCCATTCTGCTTAAAAAGTACAGGGAACCCCCCCGAGGCTCCACGCAGATTAGGAGTCGGCTAATAATTTGAATAATGAGGTGTTTGATTCATAGCGTTGGCGCACTTTCCGTTTCATTTGCTTCTTAATACCTGAAATATGAAATCGGCCTGAAACGCTGCAAACATTTAATGAGGATATTGTTGTTTTGATGTAATTGGTGAACTTCTTTTTTTTTGTTTTTGTTTTTTTAATTAAATATTTATTCTATTTCAAACTGTAATTAATCTTCTTTTCATTACAGGATTTTGTCATGGGCCTTTCCATCCTTCTGCGAGGCACCATCCAAGAAAAACTCAACTGGGCTTTCAACCTCTATGATATAAATAAAGACGGATACATCACTAAAGAGGTGTGTCTCTTAAACAAAAAGTGGTTCATACACACACACACACACACACACACACACGATGGTTTTATTTTCATTGCCAGACTTTGGGATCTGTTGTCGATGTTTTGCCTGTTTGCATGTTGCTAAACTATTTCTGCTAAGCTAACATCGGCAAATTGGAATTCAGAAACAACAACAGAGACGGTGGGAATCTGCTGACCAGCAAGTGGCTTTGAAAGACCATGCCAACTTTTTGCCAAGTAAACTTTCAGTCCTCCCGAGAGCCAGAGAAGAAGACGGATCCCCTTCTTTTCCTTTCGGTGGGCAGTGGGGAGCAGAGATCGGCCGACCGCTCGTTAGCTACACACAATGAATGGCAGTCAATGGGAAGTGTTAGCTTATTTCACTCAGAAAATAACCCAACAAAAAGCTAAGTTGTTGATGACAAGAAGAGTAACTGCTGCTGTTACCATGGCCGACTTGGTCAGACGGGATGAGGATTGCTTCTGGTCGAAGGTCCGAGGTCCTGAACCCTATCTTGATGGCTTTTGACAGAGGTATGCTAACAGTTCCCATCCACTACCAGTAATTGTGCTAAGCTAATTAGCAGTCAGACAGCTTCTTTGGGTCTCCAGCCAGACGTTACAGTTTCCTTGTTACTTTGTGTATCAAACCTTCTTGTGAGCATTTTTAATAAAGACTTTGCAGCACAAAGTAGTTAAAAAAAAAAAGTGTTCCTCTGACATTTCCCACTGTTGTAGTTCCAGCCACCCGCATCACACGAAGCGTCTTAATCCAGAACGAAACTTACCGGCAACGCGAGGTCTGTTTCATTTGAGTAAACAAATGCTATTAATGGTGATTCTGTGTTTTCTAGGAGATGCTAGACATCATGAAGGCCATCTACGACATGATGGGGAAATGCACATATCCTGTCCTCAAAGAGGAGACGCCTCGTCAGCATGTAGAAGTATTTTTTCAGGCAAGAGCGTGACCCCATCTTCACACCGTTACAGTGACAGGGGTGTTGCATCTCCCTCACGTTTTACCGTCCGGCGTGACCTCTTCGTGAACGAACGCAATCAGGTCCAGCCTCGTAACCGGAGCTAATGGTGACAGACGACGAACGACACAAAAACGTCCGTCCGCAAACCATCACGCACATCATCTGGCGTGATCTGGTAATGGTCATCTGCTCTCTTTATCCAGGCGTACGCTCAGCAGTCCTTCAACACTTCGGTTAGAGCTTCAAATGAATGCGCCGGCCAGTGCTACTGTTGGCGAGCGCTGATGGGGATGTTTTGGTTTAGTTTCTCTCTCTCAAACTGAAGCGTTTGTGAATTCCTCAGCATAGGGCTGGAGAAAAAAACAACAAAAACAAAAAAAACAGAAGTGGATGATAACAGTTGATGCACGCGAGAGTTTGTGAACAGGAATTTTTGGATAGTTTTGCAGTTACTAGCCACCAGTCTCTGTTAGCTTCAGGCTAAACATGCGTGGCTGGATTTTTCTTCATTCTGGAGGGATAAAAGAACATCTTTGTGAGCCCAAGATGAGGTTTTTTTTTTAATCAAAAATCCTTCTATTTTGAGCAAATAACACATTTCTGAATATGCAAGTGGTGGGTTCAAGGGGTTCACACAAACATTTTCCGATGCTTTTTCACATATTAGGTCTTCTTAATAAAAACTGTTGCAGAACATTTAATCTACATTGAAAGAACGCATCTGCCGCTTACGCTTCGCAACACCAACCACGAAAGAGTGTCAAGAGCCGTCCAAATCCTTATCTACACGGCACAAAAAGCAACCGTTTGAAATTGTGTTGGGGGGGGGGGGGATTGCTGGAGTCTTATGTTTCTCCCCATTCTGTCTGTCCCGCAACAGAAAATGGACAAGAACAAAGATGGAGTGGTAACCATAGATGAGTTCATCGACTGCTGCCAAAATGTGAGCTGGCGACACATCTGGCTTCCTCCCGTTGCTCCTCTCTGTTTCTCATTACCTTTGTTTCTGGTTGTCGGCAGGATGAAAACATCATGCGATCAATGCACCTCTTTGAAAACGTTCTTTAACTTTCGGGCGGAACCCGGGAGGAGAACCGTCGGCTTCTTGGAACTTAACTTGGACTCATACTGTGTACAGTGTGCTATGCAGACCTTTAACCATAAATCTAATATTGTCCATCACAGTGGGTGACAAGTAGGAGTAGGCAATACGGCGTGAACACTCTGGAATTAGTCGCCTTTCAGGCCACCCCCCCCCCCCAAAAAAAAAATTGGAAATTCATGCTAAACAATAAATCGAAGTGAAAACATTCGTCTGTGGGTGTCCAATAGATGAAAATGACTTGTTTTATTTACTGCCATGTGAAATCACTGTGACTTTTTACAAAATATTTCAATTGACATTCGCACTCGGGAGCGCAACGGCTTTCGATTCCAGAGTGTTCATCTCTTAGCGAACCGCTTGGTCCGTCTTTTTGCCCTTTGAAGGAAGCATTTCAAGAAATAAAGCATTTGTATATACGATATAGACGAAGCGATAGATGAGAAACTTTTCAACTTCTTGTTTACTTGCCAACTAGAATGAGACAAGGATTGTATTGATGTCAATCGGACCATAACCTCGATGGTTTGTCAACAGAAGCACACAGGTAGCTATATTTAGTATAACGTTAGACAACTTTGTCATGAGGTGAATGCTGCTTTCAGTGTCCTTCATTTAACCATGTCTGTATATTCCCTTGTAAACAGTCTATCGGTATGTTTTTCTTTTTAAAGCACTGTTTAGAGGGTTTGTTCTTATTTATATGGTATTATGCTCATTGTACAAAAGCTTGTCAGTTGTACAGTATTAAATGAAAATTCGCTTTCTGGTGAATTTCAGGTCTTTAGATTTGTTCCTATAATATAATGGACTTTTCAAAAAGAAGCGGTGTGCGTTCGACGACTGCCCGTCTGCTCGCCGAGCTCAAGCCCTTGAACGTTAAAGCTTTGATTGGTTTCATGTGTGTGCAAACTGGAGGCCTGCTGGGTTGGAGGTCTCACTCACGGAACGTCCTCTCTTCCCTCTTTGGAAAGGACTGGATCGCTGAGAGAAGTGCGAGGACGTGGCGCATGTGAGTCTTTATGGTGTGTTGCTTTTTTTCACTTCCCCTTAGCTTTTATTTTTGTCTTGGAAACAAAGTAATACCTGATTTAACTGTTTAACTGGGGGGGGGGGGGGGGTAAAAACACCAGTTACTGGTGATTAAAGTATGAATTGTACTCATCGTCTCGCCAAGAAAAACCTGCCCTTCTCTCCATTTCTCTTTGTGTGATGATTGGAAAAAAAAAGAAGTTGTGATTGTGAATTTTTTTTTTTATCTCAAAAACGTTGATGACAAAGTAACAGCGTTAAACGAGGAAAACAACCCTCCTCTTGACATAAAGACAGGATATTTCAGTTTATATAGAGACTCGTAACATAACGAAGCATTTGTGCATTTATGTAAATGAAACGTCTTCTATGTTGATAGGAAAAATAAAATATGCCTCAAAAAAAAATCCATTTGTGTTAAATTGCTTGACGCACACGATAGGCAGGAGGCTACACGTGGCACTTAAATGTGCTATAATAGAATAAAGTTGATCACAAAGTAACATTCTTCCTCTGTACGCTCCACGTTCGTCTTGTTAATTCTGACATTCACATTCCTGGGTCATGTCCCTCGTGCGTAAGAATGGTAAATTATGAGGTATTATCATTGTCAGGAGCAACATATATCCAGAAGCTGTATTTATGTATGAATATGCATGCAACAATTTATCCCCCACCGTTTGGAATCCTCACGAGTGAAATGCAGTCAACTGCCGCCTCCTGGTGGCACCAAAAGGTTAACACGCCCCGAACAAACTTCACATCCTGCGAGTGAATGCGCAGCTCCTTTGTCGTGTACTTGAAATTGATTCTTGCATTCACACGCCGAGGGCGGTGACGGCCTCGGCGTGAGGCGCGTTTAAAGGTTCCAAGTCTTGCTCAAGGTTACTCTGACAGCCTCCGGGAGAACTGAGGGATCGAACCAGGAACCTACGAGGAGACCCGTCTTATTTTTTCATAAACATGATGAAAGCATGTGTTTTCTGTGGGATACCGAGGGGTTTTTTTTTGTGCTTTTTTTTAAGTTCAATTCAAGAGAGCTACAGTTGTTTTTGTCAAAGATTTAATTAGACAAAGGTTTGTTTTACATTTTGGAATGAAATGTACATGGCACATCAAACCCACGCGATTCCACAACTCCAAAAGTCAACCGTCCGTCTTTCCAGTTCCATTCATTCCTTGGTTCCAACTTAAAATTGTAAGGTAGTCAAATTACCTGAGATAAGTTTGCATACAAACCAGATAGATTGAAATCAAAGGCAGACCTCGAGGACCACGAATATCAAATTAAGGCAGATGGTAACATTTTGACAAAACTAGTTGTGTACCACGTACAAAGACATTTATAGGCCACATGTAAACAGGAATGATCATAAAATATTAAGCAACCGCAGGACATGGTTTACACAGAAGCAATGACCTCCATATACGACGAGCTCAAACTGTGTAAAGACCGTTGAGCACATAAACGTGAGGTTTTACTGAAACGGGTGGGGGAAGGGTTTACGTAAAGTCGACTGATGTTATTGTACAGTTCCAATAATTTGATATATTGCACAAATCCGACGTGTACACGCTGGTGACCTGCTTCTGATTGCTCTGCTGGTCTCTCAAACTGGCGTACGAAATAACCACCCTTTTGACACCCTTTTTAGGACCGATTTGGGCCCGCAGAAGAAGATTTAGAGGTTTTTACATCGGGACACGCGAGTTGGTCATTGTTTGACTTGTAGGAACAGACTCGCAACAACAAACCAGATCATTTTCAGGGTCATTGCACACAGTGAGGATGATAAATGGTTTACATTTTGAGGGAGGAGGTGTGGGTGAGGCATGTTGCAAAGGCAGCTTTTGGGCTCACGTGGTTAAATCTCAAAAGGCTCTTCCTGGTTCCAGCTTTCCTCTTCTGTCAGTGGACTGTCCTTCCAGCATGCAGCCGAAATACAAAGAATCGAGCGGAGCCAACTGAGACTGACGCTGTGAGATCTGAACGTGGTCCGTATAGTGCCGCGTTCCTCCTCGACACAGACACGAGAGGGAACGCCGGCGCCGAACATCGGAGGTTAAGTGAGCAGCTGCCTGACCTCGCGGTGAACGTAGCAAAGGAAGTCCAAGTACGAAGCTCCGCCGTGCAGGCCTTTGTCCTCCACCAGGAACTGCCGGAACAAAATCTCGGGTTTGTCCTTCTGCCTCACAATCTGGAGCTGGGAGGAGTCAAAAAAAAAGTCTGTAACACTACTGGGCCTTGAACATGAACTCCCCTGACTCTTTAGTCCACCGCAGCTGTAGTAACTTACCGGCTCCACTAGAGGGAGGCAGATACAGACGCTTTCTAGAATCTCAACAAAGGAGTTCTTTAATGTGTCACAGGAAAAAACTCCACTGTTGTACTTTGGTGGGACTACAGACTTCCCATCGGCAAGTTCGTTTAGGCCTTTTTAATCATTTATCCAAAAATATCACATCATAATATGATCTTTTTTAACACCCAACATGACAGATCCACATCTTTTTTGACAAATACTTCTCAGTCGAACCTCCGCAGAGACACTGGATTCAACCCATTCATGGGCTCATGTCTTACCTTCATGGAGTTGGTTCTCTTTTCAAGAAGCTCACTGATGATGGATCGGACCTTGTTGGACAGCGGGTTGTCCAGCTCTGGCAGCGCACACTGATGCACAGCGGAAGGGGTTATTTGTTTTGGTTGTATGAAACAATCCCTTTCAGCAGAGATGATGTGAACATGCTGAACCCTCACCATGTGTCCTTGCAGGTGGGCGAGGGAGGGCAGGTTAAAGATGTTCTGGATGAGGTCCGGTGGGCACGCTTGGCCCAGCCACAGAAACATGGAGTGTCCGTTCTCGAGCAGGAACACGCCTGAGTCGGCGAGTCGCTCCTCGGAGCAGCGCACCGAGCCGGGCAGGGCCTCGCTGTTGACTTCTACTTTATGCTGAGGAAACGTAATCAGATTAAAACCTTCCCTTTTGCCCCTCCTCTGACCGACTTTAGTGTGAGCGAGTTCCTTACCAGTGGGATGAGGCGTGGATAGAAAAGCAGCTGAGTGTCCTCCACCCCCATGGCCATGACTGACAGACGCTGATGAGCCCTGTCGTCTGTGGAGAGCTCGGAGCTGCCGATCAAGGGAGCAGTTTTCATCAAGCTGTTCATGTAGACGGGGAAAACCTTCATGGCTTCAGGCAGGAGCAACTGCGAAGAGATGCAGGAGGAAGGCTGAGTGAAATTTACTTTGTAACCTGCTACCCAATCTAGATGCGATCTCTGCTGCACTGACCTGGCTGGCGGCGGAGGGGCTGCCGCAGTTTTTTCTGTAGCAGGCCAGCATGTGGGCCGTCTGGTTGACCAGGATCTCCCTCACGTTCTTTACTGGTTGGTTCAAAATGGCCCGGTAAGCTGTAACAACAACAACGACAACTTAGCAAAAAGACATGAGCTGAGGTCATTTGGTGAAGGGCAGCAGAAGGTCAGTGGTCCTCTGGCCCCGACGTCATCTGTGCTTGGTGTGAAACGCAGTATTTATTCCCAGTACACTGGATTCTGAGAAGAGTAGAACGTTAAAAGATGATACAATTCCATGGAAAGAGTTCAGAAATGGAACAGTCAGGCTACCCGATTTGGCGAAGAAGTTGATGAGCGAGTCAGTCTCCACGTTCTTGTACAGCTCAGACAGATGAGAGCTGCAGTTGAGGCTGAGGTTGTGGACGCGGAGTCGTCGCTGCCCGTTGATGGTGGTGTACAGCAAAGCACACTGGGAAACAGAGTCACTTGTGATCAGGCGAGGGGTTTTGTCTCAAAATAACTACAGATAACATTTTCTGCAGGAAATACGATGTGTCGACGCAAACTGAAATAAACTGAGGCCCACCTGTATGAGAGCCCCCGCCTCTTCACTGAGCGTGTCATCATGCTTGAACTCTACAGTCAAGGCCTTGTCACAATCCACCGCCGCCATCTCGACATCAGTGGTGTTGTTCATATGAACGGCGCCGAAGAAGTCTGTGGCTCTGAAGCCTAAAGGCGGACAGAGACGGCATTAACAGGTAACTTTTTTCCGGCACCTCGTGGGTTAATAAGTGTCGGACGTATTCCTCACCTGTACTGGTGCGAACGCGCATGATGGCATCAAATCCGAGGCTCTTCTGCACGTCTTTCCTCAGGTCTCTCAGGAAATGCTCCCCGTCAGTCTCCATCTGTGGAGTTAAAATGTTTTTAGTCCAGCCAGCAGGTGGCAGTGTTGTGGAGCTGTTAGCTCCCGTGCTAATAACAGGCGTACCGGGGCTAATAAATAAGTCTTGACACAGGATGCCCAAGTCTAATGGCAGTTTGGGCAAAAGTAGGTGGGAGATGAAGTATTGACATCACACGCAACCCTTAATGGAGTGATACATAATTTTATAGACAGATAATTGTGTTGTCATACGCTGACATCTTGTGTGTACCTGGAAGTTGTTGTACTTGTAGACAGACCCTCCGGTGTGTGAGGGAACGTCGGCCATGGTCGCCAAGTCTGCATACTGGCTAGGGAACAGGAAGAGATCCACACAGCAGCCTTGAGCCACACACTCCTTAGACAGCTGCTCGTACACGCCTTTCTGAGGCTGGAAGAGGGTCTGAGGACACAAACAGGGAAGTCGGGGTTGATTTTTCTGAAATCCAGAACTTCAGCAACCACTTCCACAATGTTGTAAAACTCACTTTCTCTTTCTCCGTGTTCACCAGCTTCTTATCGTCCCTGTTCTTCAGTTTCCCCGGGGCCTCAGCTGTGGGCATGGAGGAGTGGAAGATGAAGAGCTTCCCACTGCATTCTGCTGCCTGGAGCCCCCCAAAAAATAAAAAAAAGGAGGAAAAATCAGATTACTGGGGTGAGTAATGTTGCTTTCTTTGTTTCCTCACCAAATTAAACGCGTCAGGAGGTGCAGGACTTGTGCAGGGAAATCAAATACTCCAATGATGACGAACTTAAAGAACAGAAAAGATAAAGCCACAAAAAACTATGCTTTAAAAGGTCTGCTGTAATCTCTCAACTGTTTCCAATTAAAAGTTGTTTGAACTTTTCCTTCACAGAGTGCCAAAAGTCTTACTTCATCCCGAAGAGAAAAATTGTTGTAATTTAGAGTAAATACAAACATATCAAGGACGATGAGCATGTGAAAACTATCCGGAATATTCTGACCGAGTGCAACCACCTTGTTTTTACCGAAGAAAAAAAAATGTCAAGGGAACTTGTGTGTGTTTTTGTTCCATTAGGTTTCATCATTATAATGCTTTTAATTTGAAAATCACCGTTCTGCCAATCAAACAGGAAACTTCCAGCCAAGCTTGTAATTAGCACATTATAGTCATTAATCTTCATCCACAAGCGAGGGCTCCAATCTCCTAGTTCATGCTGACAGATGTCACCCTTGGCTGACCTTGAAGGCCTCCACGCCGGCCTGGATGACAGGGGCGAAGACCGTTTCGCTCTCGTTGGTGTCTGCAAACAGGTCAGGGATCTGATCCAGGAGACTGGGAATGAAAGGAAGGGGATTATGGCTCTCGTGCTCCAGAGACTGTTCTTTAGTAACAGTTCGGAGTCAAGGAAGCACTTCCAAAAAGACTGAGGCCATGTGTGACCTCACAGCCGCTGTCCTGTCATGTGTTGAAATTCTTCCTCTATTTTTCTGGTCATAAATTAAAGATAAGCTATCCTTACTTGTAGATAACCGCTCTGGAGTCCTGGTAGTTGACGAGGAAGCCGTCCAGCAGTGGGACAAACATCTCGGCCGTGTCTGACACCACCAACATCTGGGGCTGGGCCAGGGCGCTCTTCACGTTGTAGAAATGGAGGACCTTGTTGTAGGTGACAAAGCCCACCTTGATCACGGAGCTCTCGGCGCCTTCCTCTCTGGGGAGACGGGGAGAAGATGCGGTTAGAAATTTCGGTCGGTCGTTTAGCGTCGGAGTACGTGAAGGCGAGGAGGTTGGGAATGTTTGCTCCAGCTGTCGTTTTGACACGAGCATCCTGTCATCCCGCAGACACCGACAAGTTGTCGCTCTTCCATGAGCAGCATGCACACAGAAATTCCCTGCACTTTACATCAACATCGCATCGCAGCGTCGCATGAAAGGAATCTAAACAGGGTTCATGCGGTCAAGAAAACGTCACAGGGACATCACGGAATTCGAAAAATGTCCAGGTCTGGAAAAGTTTGTGAAAAATAAAGCCGGCAAATGTTTGTGTCACAGATTCCTGAATATTGGAGGGCACGCGGTTCAGTTAAAAATCGACAGTGAAAAATCGTCATCAGATGTGCTTTAATCCATGTGATGCTGCGTCGTACAAACATGCGGTTCTTGGTTTAGCTTTCATGCGTAAACAGACATTTCTGAGAAATTATGGCCGTGAAAACTTTCCTCTGAGTCTTGGAAATGTTTTGTTTTGTTTTTTTTAATGTTTATGACTGTTGTCTTGACGGAGGAAAAAAAAAATTTTTGGAAGCTATTAAGCACAACATCGCCTACGTTTAGATGAATGAGTCAAGTACGAACATCCACTCTGAGGTAGAATTACAGCCAAATTGAACGGTTCATTAGGTTTTGAAAGTGTACTTTTACTGTGAGTAATGCCTGTTTTTTACTCAGCACAGATACACACGGGTAGAAAACTACAGTGTGACTTCAGCGTTGCCTTTTTACAACCACAAAAGAGGAAATTCAGCACCTTTCCCACAACCGGGAAAGTCGATGATTGGAATTTTATTGATCCAGGTAGGAATACGATGCTCAACTCTACCCTTACAACTATTTTGTTGTTGTTATTTGAACAACAACAACAACAAAAGTAGCGTGGATTCAAGCCGCAACTCCACTAAACCGCTTCTGATTTGCGGATTTTCTTCTCTTCTCTCGCTGGACGCATCAGAAGTGTGGAACATGTCCACCATCCTTTCATTGGGTCGAGTGAACAGAATCCATGCCGGACTTTTTAAAAACATTCGAATCCTAGAAATTTAAATGGAGTAACTGTTTTTCTTTTAAGGACGCGGGGAACCCTATCCAAACCCTTTGAGGCCATACGCAGCTGTGACCGCGGGAAGTGAGTGGGTTTATTTGGCTCTCTCTTATCGAACAGCGCCGATTAAAAACAAAAAAACAAAAACAACAACAACAAAAAGATGTAATTGTAGATTTGGAATTGGTACACATGGACTGAAACAGAGCTCAGTTCAAACGTGCAAATACTGTGAGCTGACATATAAAAAAAATGCAGGCCGTCCAAAAAGAAGAAGAAAAAAAAAAAAAGGGTGACTGCCTACAAAAACACGAGATAAAGATTGAAACATGGCTGGGAGGTTTATCCCAGCTGAAGTACACTCCGGCCGAGTGTTTAAAGCCTGATGTCATGGCAGCAGACAAATGGCGGCTGGAACTGATGAGGTGGAGAGCAAAAGTCCAAGTTACGTTCGGAGCAGCAGCCAGGTGAACTTCATCATCCCCTCCGTCTTACGTGATCAAATTAAAACTTCATTATTCAGACCAGGAGGAAAAAATAGTTTCAGGGGAGTCCTTTCATCGTCAGACACCGAACATAGCAGGAGCTGTACTCTGCAGTAGTGTGGGGTTTGGTTTGGGTTTTTTTGGTGCACTGTGAATACCTGGGTAGCTTATCCAGCAGAGTCTTCAGTTCATCACATATCAGCTTGACCAGGCCACTTTTAATGTTGCTGTAGGACACGTCGATCATAAAGATGTAGGCAGGAGGATTGGGAGGCTTGTTGTTCTGTGGGGAGAAAGGTGATGAATGCCTTTATTCCAATTCGAAACGTTCGTCCAAGTTCTACTGTCCTGGAAACAAAAGAGCCGCTCTTGGGTTTCGTTTTGTTTTTTTTTTTACTACTTATCGTCTGATTTGGAGTTTTCATCGCAGCAAATCTAGCCCTCGAACTCTTAAAGACCTGTTTTAGTTTTGTTTCCACAGCAACACCCCCCCCCCCCCACACACACACACACGACAAGAACCTCACCTTGCGTGCTTTTGCTTCGCAGCGAGCCTGCCGATGTAGTTTATACTTCTCAATAAACAGAGCAAAAGTAGGCCATGGAAGTGACTCAGCTTTGACAACGTACTCTGATGTTCTAACCCGCCGCAGCAGTTGATTAGCAGCGCTGTCTGATGCTGAATAAGGGAAGACTTCTGCTAAAACCTGCTTCAGAAATGTTCGTGAAGTAGTTTCGCCAGATGGAGTCATGACAGAGTCCACTGTATTGATGGTTCAATTGGCTACAAATCTGTTTTTTAATGGTTAATTATTAATTTTTATGGTTGTTTCATACCTTGCAGTAGTCCAGGGTGGCTGCAAACTCAAAAGATCCCAGAGACAACTCAGGCCTCTCATAGAAGTCCACCCGCCGTCCCATGTGATCAAGATGTTGGAAATAGAAGACTGGCACTTTGATCGGACCAAAATTAAAAAAATAAATAAATAAATACAAGTTTAATTGCATATTTCCCTGTCATTGTTCATGATCGTTCTTCAAGGAGATGCATGCTAACGTACCTTCATTGACACAGTTGCAGAAACCACACTGGAAGCGCCGTCCGCCGTCGATAAACTGCATGTAGGGACACATGTAGGCCTTGCACCGGTTGCAGCGGATGGGACCGGTCTCGCCATGGTTCACCACATACAGGGGCGTCTACGCAGGTAACGAAAGCACTTGTTCACCATTCAGTCTGATTTCACTGTTCCAGTAAGAATGAATGCTACCCCTGTGAGAGCTTCACTGGAGACCGCAGGAAACTTGGTTTGAAATGATCAGAACCGGGAGAAACAATTAAAATATCAGGTAGCATCAGAAGTTAGGCTTCTGGTAACGTCCGAGTGTCATATCAGACCAAGCGTGCCAAGCATCACTCTGCTGTCTGATGAAACGATGAGAAATTAATTTTAAAAAATCCGGGGGGGCTGCAAATTTTAAAAAATGTGTTTGCCTCATTAAAAAAGAAAATCGAATCAACGGGGATTTGCGGTACCGTTTTTTTTCAATGCTTGAATGTTCTATTATTGTTGTCATTATGACTGTAATTATTACCATTTCATCTGACAGCTGCGGGCTAAACGGAACCTCACGGTGAGGTGGATCTGGCCCTGTATTTCAGCAGACCGGGTCAAGATGATCCACAGTGAGCTAAACATCAAAAATTTCGAAGGGATGCACATTAATATCAGCCAATATTTTGTAATATTTTTCCTGGTTTTGCTCAAGTTTCTTCTTCTTTGCTTACGCTCTTAATTATCATGAGGAAACCATAAGGTAAATATATCATTGACTGGCTTTTCCACATATTTGGAGGACAAGAAACACTCATTTTTGGGAAAAAAAAATATTCAAAAGAATTGATATTTCTGTTCCATGTGGCACAGCTTGTGTCGGTGCCAGCGCCTGCTCACACCCCTCCTTCAGCACCAGTCTGTCCAAAGCAGCAGTGGTTTCACGATGCTCTGAAGGACCGTTTTGTTTTTGGTTTTTTTGTAGTTAAATGTAAATGCTTTAGCACCAAGCTGCTTTATATGGCGCGCTAACAGAGCGGAGTGTGCCGACCTGCAGATTAAACAAACTGTCTGGGCACTATAAATAGACGAGTCCCTGCAGGCCTCCACACAATATAAATGAACAATATTTGGCTTCGGTCAACTCCTCTTCCACAGCTTGTAGGTTTATTATTAGGATGCGGACATCAGGTGGAGCTCAAGCGTGTACTGTACCTACGGGCTGTACGCGCAGCCCTGAGATACATCCAGCACACGAGACGGTTCCACATCTCTCCTGGGAACATACTTTGCGTTCTTCTGATTGTAGTCAAACCTGAGAGTACACCTCGATGCACTAAAGCACGATTCCTTTTGTATAAACCTCCTTTCTTCTTCAGCGGTCCCAGCAGATCTGACATTAGCTTATTAGCCAGCTAGGGGGAAAGCTAACATTACCTAAAAAGGCTTATTGGTGCCTGGGACCAGGAGAGCGGAGAGGAAAAATATCTAGGGCAGGATCCTTGGACCACACATGATTCAAAAGGAGGTCATTCGTGGGACAGAAGGAGTTTTACTCAAGAGTGCCGTCTATCTATCAAACGTAGAGTTTACAGGTGGTTGTGACTATATGGTGACATCCAAACCTCACTTAATTTTTTCAGTTTGAGACAGCGCAACGTCTTCTCCATCCAACAGCTTCATGCCGCAGTAGGAGAGAGGAACATCAGGTACTGAGACATAAGATAGTACCTTGTATTAGGTCATCCTTGAGCTTTATGTGCTACGCTTCATGACTGTTCCCTTGAAAACCTTTCCATCAGAATAGTAATCCAAATATGACCTAAAATAATTCCAAATTTAATTGCTCGGGTAATAGATGCACGCTGGCCGACCACCAAACAAATCCATCGGCGCAAAACACCGGCTTGTTTTGGGATTTCCTAGTAACAGTTGCAGCACACAATGGAACTTTCACAGCCAGGTTTCTTTGTAGTTTATTTTAGGAGGTAATTATGTCTTGTGAGTGATCTGGCAGCAGCGGGGTTTTCAGGAAAACCATGACCTACCTCATTCTTTGGCAAAGTGGCAAAGGGTTTAATGATGGCAGCCAGAGGTACTTGGCACTGTTTGGCCAGGTCGATGGTGCAGGGTAAGGTGTAGGTGGTACAGCGTATGAACCTGGGACTGGCATTACCTAGCATCAGCAAGAGAACGAATTCATAAACTCAATATGGTGTCAGTTCAAGCACATGTTCCAGCACTCGCATTAAGTACTAAAAGAGATGGTTTTTTTGGCTACCTTGGTCTTGTGCGGTGAAGTCAGTGGTGACCAGAGGTGGGACTTGCCCCCTGATGTTTGTGCTGAAGACTTGTCCTCCTCGTTTCTCTTGGTCATTGTCAATGACAGCGATCTAAAAATGAGATGTTTCGCAATACATCGCAATCTGATTCCTTTGGTAAGATCCACAACATTTTTTTTTTTTTTAAATGGACTCCTAACAAAAAAAAGTTTGATGATAATTTTCCTGTGCTGTTTTTGTGTCTTTTTTCCAAGACATTTCTCAAGTCAGTAATCTAAAACACTGGGTAATGGAACATCTACTCACGATGCTGGGGATAGAGTCGGGGTCCAGTTTCTTCTGAGGTGGACCAGATAATGAGTCGGGCGCTCCAGGGAAGCCCCCGGGCATCCCTGGCATTCCTGGCTGGGGTCCGGCCATATGCCCCCCAAACTGTCCTGAACATTAGGAGTGACAGCATTGCTATCAAAGGCTGTTTGCAGGTGAAGGTGAGCAGAGCCATGAAATTTATGAACTCAGAGCAGTGTGAGAGTATTAAACTCATCAACTTGAGCGAATTAACTAACTAGTACAACTTTATGTAAAAAAACAAACAAACAAACAAACACAACAACCACAAACAGTTACCTGGCGGCTGCGGGTATCCAGGTGGTCCAGCAGCTCCAGGACCAGGCTGCTGGAACCCTCCAGCACCTGGAGGAGGTGGTCCAGGGAAAGGTCTACCCATGCCTGCCATGGGTGGTCCACCCATCTGTGGCCCTGCCATTGACATACTTGATGGAGGTGACTGTGGTGGTGACATGTGGGGCGACTGCGGACCTGGAGGCATCTGCGGTTGACCCATAACTGGAGGTGGGGGTGTCTGGAACGGCTGCTGGGCAACAGGACTTGTCGCGGAAGGAGGACTCTGCATGGGACCTGGGCCTACAGAGAGGAAGTGGTCACGGCACCTTAATCGTGGTTCACTTACCCCTTTTAATTTACAGCCAAGAGTAAAATAGTACAGCAAAATCACCATAGTTGCCCAAGTTCATCGCGCTCATTTGATTGGTGAGCTGCTGGCCTGGAGGCAGGGCTGAGGAGGCCATGCTGTTATAAAGAGACTGAGGAGGTTGTCCATAAGCAGACGAAGCTGCTGGAGGAGGGTACCTGGAGAGGAAAACGTGGTCTTCAGGTGACAAGTCCTTGAAAGCCCCTTTGGCCCCAAAATCCTCACTGACATTCAAGTCGTTAATTGTGAAGCGTTACAGGGACGTTTAAGCAATCGGCAGCCTCTTTGTGCACATAATTAGGAAAAAATCTTTGCAATTTCATGTAGAGAGCCATCAAAAAAGTACAACAAAGGTGCAATTCACAAATGTAACCCATGAGTGTTGACTTCAGAGCACCTCTGCGGTGGTTGAGCGCCATTCTGCTGGATATTTGGATTGTACTGACTGGGCCCTGGGGGTGGAGGCATACTGGCAGGAGAGGAAACTGGAGATTTCATCGTCCCTGTGGTGAGTAAGAGATATCACAGTTGTTTTATTTTATTTTTTTTTTTAATCAGCCAGACACACCAATTATTGCCAGTGCATCCTACACGTAGTGTGAACACCGAACACGTTCAGGTGGAAAGCTCAGACCGAGGAATCAGCCTGCCAAGCATGTTATCCTGGAAACATGAGTTAAAGGGGTTAACCTGTTGGCGGAGCATTGAACGCTTGAGGCGGACCCCCATAATGCCCATAGAGGGGTTGTGTGGGACCAGGACCGAATCCACCTTGGTAGCCTCCCATCCCCGGCTGGGCCTGGGAATAGGGGGGTGCGGCAACATAACCCTGTTGACTCATTTTGAGGAGATGGCTGTTACCGTCTTCTCATGCCAAGATGAATTGGTTTCGACGACCTGTGAGGTTAAAAATACGCAGGTTTAAAGATTCGCGGTGCTTTAGCGTCTCCATTCAAGATTAGCGCTGGGAAAAAACACATTATCCTGGAGTAGCATGTCTACACACACACACACACACACACACAAAATCATACGGCAAAAAGTCCACACAAACCACATCAACAATTGATATTTGAACCGGTTCAATAATTAGTGTGTGTGTGTGTGTGTGTGTGTTTGAGGTAGCATGTTGAGAGATAAAGCAGAAGTGTATCTTGGGAAGATTATCTTCATGGGACTCTCAGTTTAGCTGCCACTCAAGAGCAATTTTATAAACCGACACAAAACCTTTTCTTGCAAATTTGCACGATATTAGCATGGTCAACGACAGATAATGAGGAATTTTTTTATTTTTATTTTTTTTACAGGAACTATCGACTGTTGGTAAATAGCGACACACATATCGAATATCGTGCACTTTAAAACCGTTTTTTTTTTTTATGGCAAGTGACGAACTTCGGCCCGGCAGGTCAACAAAATCTCCGCCTGGTGTATTGACAGCTGTGCTCCCTCTTCAAAACACGTCTTCTGCTGCATCATTCGTCCATTTAAAACTGTCAAACTCGTGTTAAAAGAAGTATACAGACAGAGACAGAGGGGGTTTAGTGTCATTATGGCCATGTTCTCTCTCTGCCACTTAGGAGAAATGCCACGTCGAAGACCGTTATGATGGCTAAAATAGCATTCCGCTTAAATTTCACATCCAGCGATCAAAACCCTCTTTGCAGTACATTATCAAAACAAAAAAAAAAATCAATTAAAAAAAAAACAACAACGTCGAAGCGTTTAAATAGAGGAATGTAATCAGTTTGACAGCACCTTGTTCAGTACCGATTCAAAAAGCTAGCTAGTTAAATTCATCACACACGTTATAAAGTTTTCTCGTGAACAAGAGGCGCGGTTAATTCGGAAAGAAAACACCTTCGATTGGAGAATCCACCGGCACGGGATGGTAAATATTGTCTTGCCGTGTCGGTATTTACCTGTGAGCAGGGCAGAGTCCTCTTTTTCTCTGTCTCTTGCGCTCAGGGAAAACGGAGTGCCACGTCAAACTCCGCCAGTGCACCGGTCGCTTCTAGCTACGCGACGACAATCACTCGTGTCAACTGAGGTGAAGATGTACTTCCGATTTCAACAATTCGACCTTAAAACGTAAAATATGAACGAACAATACGCAACGAAGCAATACATACATACAGATATAATGTGTCTTTTGAAGTGATTATACTTTTCCCACAGCACGATACAGCAGTTTGTCTCCTATGTTTCTTTTAAGCACTATAAAAGCGGCAATGCTTTTATTTTGACGAGTCGGGAGCTGTACATCTGGATGTGGCCGCGGTGCAATGACGGCCGGGAATCTTGACGCATGCGTACAGAGAGAAGCCATACACGTCAGCAGCGGGGTTGTGTTGTGGATATGAGTTTCACTATTACCTGCGTCTCATCGTCATTTTTCGCCGACCCGCTCGCTGCAGTGCTTAAAGGAGAAGTTCACCCCAAAGGCTTTCGGTCAAAGAGCTGTTTTTCCACTCTTTTCGTCGGATAGAGGTTTAAGAATGTATCGTGCTTCTGGTTAAATAGAACCTTTCAGACTGATTTTCTGTCGGAAAAAAAAACAAACAAAACTGGCAGTATTTAAGACAAACGTCTCGATTTAATGTGGCGTTTAGGGTCCCAACATAGTCCTACACACAAAAAACTGTGTAACATTGATTCAAAACCTTACAACCTGCACATTTGGCGGTAATAATAGACTTTTTGAACACATACAGTTCACGCAGTCCGTTTGCAGAGTCAAACTCAACCCCGGGCAGCAATATTGACGTGATAAAATCAAGTTACTTCATGTAACAAGTGCGAATAAGATGAGATTTGATCCAGATCCGTTGAAACGTGTCGACGCGAACAAGAAACTCCAGGTTGTCTTTCATGCGGGCGGAGTGACGTGTTGGTGGCTGTCACGTCTGAAGGACCCCGGGTTGTGTGACATTACAAAAACCTCTTGGAACTAAAATGATAACCCGTTATCATCAAAAAGTTTGCTTCGAGCGGTGTTGCGGAATGATGAAGTGCGTGCGGTTTACAGGGCAACGGTATTTCTGGCTACAATAAACTCTCCCTGTGTTGACAACCTCAGAGTGATCAGATAGAGTAGACTAAAGTAGGTACATTTTACCCGTTTGCAACAAAAACATTCCACATGTTCTTCGACGGACAACAATCCACCAGTTGCATCCGTATCCCCTGCAGGCGGGTCCGCGAGTCGTGACGTATCCGAGCGGGCTGGACTCAGCTCAGATGATGGGGATTATACAGCGGTGGTTTGAGGTTCTTGTTTTGTCAAAGTGCTGCTGGTGCGCTGGACAGCTCGATGATCGCGCTGTGGTGGTGGTGGTGGTGGAGCTGAAGAGCTGTACACAGCATGGGTACCGGGGATTACATCTGCGTGACGCTGCGTGGTGGTGCGCCCTGGGGATTCACCCTGCGAGAGGGAGAGGGGGACACCTACAGACCTTTCCTGGTTTCCCAGGTATCCATCAATCTGTGAGACTTTTGATAATCAAGCATTGGGGATTCTCAGAACTCATTTATTTTCACGAAACTCACCAAAACAACAGAAAATCTTGTTCAGGTTCAAATATATATATATATATATATATATATATATATATAAAATGCAGAATGCAGAAAACCTACTATAAGTCAAAAAAATTAAAAGCTTGGGGGAAAAAAAACCACTCCACTGAGAGAATTTGCAGTCCCGCATTTTTGCAGTGTTGGCTGTGTTTTGGTGCGAGATTCCTCGGGACCCTTATATGGTCAAGGCTAAGAGAGAGTGTGAGGCTGAGGGCAGTGGGAGATCTGTTATCACTCACAAAGACTCAAAACAAGAACCCAAAGTCATATCCAACCAGCTCCGAGAGGGAAGCGTGCGCATAAAGATTTGATTTCAGAGCTAAAACTGAACGGCGATAACACTTGAAAAGTCAAGGAGGGACTGGACGGGAATATCGGAGGAAACCTAACGTGCACTTTTCTTTGCTCATTCATTTTACATGTCACGAAACCACAATTCCATCTTACCGATGTTTTTAGAATTGTATTTCATGTGACGCGTTCCAGTTGTCGCACCACTTTGCCAAATGACCACAAAAGCAGAAATGTCTCGCTGATGAGACGCATCTGGGTGACTCCTCGATCTTCTGCTGTTGGAAATGTGCTGCGTGAGAAGTTGAGGCAAGTTCTTTGACTTTGACTGAGACCCCTGCCTGGCAGACATTATTCTTGTTTCACACAATTCAATCCAGAACTCTCAGGTTCATATTTGTGAAGTTCAACTGGTTTATTGTGTGATTATTATCTCCCCCCCCCCACACACACACACACACAAATTCGAATGAGCTCAATATCATGCATCCGGTTGATGTGAGAGACCGAGGGAAATCGTTCCTGAATAACAAACTATTTGATTTCACCATCACCCTGGTGACATCATTTCTACGTCTGATTCTTTTTATGTGTTTAAATAGATAACTTAAATAAGTCCTCGTCATTTGGAGCTCGGATCAAAATGTCACGCCCCCTATAAAGTTTTGAATTCAGTTCAGGTTATCAGTGAGGCTTAGTAATTTAACATGCTGCCATGCTCTAATGCCTGTTTTCATTTCTTTTAATACCAAATATTGACAAAATATGCGTAGTTGCGTCATCGTTTCGTGAATACGCGGCATTAAAGCTGATCCCGGCAAAAGCTGCGTACAGGATGATGCATCTTCCCACCCTTGACCCTTGAGGCCACCTCGTCCGTCTAAACGCTCCCCCGGGCTCTTGTTGTGGGAAAGACGGCCGAGCCAAATCCTTTGTTTTTAAACGGTGGGGGGGAAAAAAAAGGCAATATTGTTCGTAATCTCAAGGCTCCCCTGCCTCTGATAAAAGTGTGTGTTGTTCTAAAGCTCCCGTTGAACGTGTTGTTTTTGTTTCCTGAGAGGAAGGGATTGCGTTCCGTGCGTAATGACAGGCAGCACAGCGGATCCGCTCGTAAAAGGTTCTGTCCTTATAAGGGCGCTTGTGTTTTTCCTCCAATTTGGAGTCCTGACCCGAGAAGAAAGTTTGATGAGGTCACTTTATTTTTAAAGCAGCAGAAACACTTGAAAATTGTTCAAGTGGAGACCTCGAAATATACCACTTTAGAAAAACAAAAAAAGTCTGCTTCTTATCAATCGTAGAAATATGTGCTCGTGTCTTTAGTTCAACTAAATAGCTTCTATTCAACCAACCTGAACTGGACATGTTTCAGTCTCCCCGTAACAATGATCCACTGGTGTGGTATGTGGAATGTCATCACGCATCAGATCAGCTCTGGACCGCTGAGTGGCAAAGCGCATGTGAGCTAATTAATGCAGGTAAAAGTCTGCAAGGATTCTGCTGCGCTGACTTTTTACCCAGGAACCCCCTTGTTCACGTGGGCTATCTTTGCCCTTTCAGAGGGAAAACCAAGCTCTTGCTGCAGACGCCTCAGCCCTAATAGCGCACCATGGGAACCTGATTAAGCTGCCAGGCAATCAGCAAAATGCCATCGCCTCATTCATTCAGCGCAGGGTAAACGAAGCGCCGCAACAGAAGCTTCCATTTCTTCAGGGTTGGGCACTGCGTTTGACAGGAAGACCTTTGAACGTCTGTGAGGCAGCAATAACCTTGGGTGACGGCGATTTTATGTTTTGACGCCCAAGAGCCAGTTGCCATTTTATGAGCTGTGAAAGTCCACTGTGGATTCAGCTTCGAGGCTAATTTATAGAAAGTTACAGGAAATTAATATTGAAGTTGCAGTCAAGGAAGTATCGTCCATGTCAAAGTCATATTTCTCTCCCTCGAATGAAGGAGCGTAACATTCGTGTCGGCATCGGGATTTTTACAATGCAATGAGGATTTTTTTTTTTTAAATGATCCAATTGCATCTTGATTTCTGCAAAACCTTACGTCTGCAGTCAGAGGTCAAGTGACTGGCACAGTCTGCCTCTCAGCGGGGTTACACAAAATCTTCGCGTCCGATCGTCACCCTACTTGGTGGATGGGTGTCACGCGGATCAAGGAAGAAGGCATTAAATCTTGGGATAAAAATGTGGTTTTTCTTTGTCTTCTTTACCTTGGGTTTGGTTGAAGCATCCGACCGTCTGCGTTGCAGTCATTTCTGAATGCATACACAAGACAAAAACTAAGAGACATCTTGAAGTTTCAAAACCATGAAACGCCAACAGAATTCAGTGTAAAACGTGATTTCTTACCCCCCAGAACAGATAAGCGATTACGTAAGTAACAATTCTCCCCAAATGCCTGTGACTGGTACCTGCGGGCAGCTGGAGAACGTTTTCCTGAGATGTAAATGCATAATTGCTTTAAGCTGCGAAGCTACAGGAACTGTGTGGACACATCAAGCTGCCCTGCAGTTCCTGTAGTTTCTTGTGTGTTTAAGCCTATTAAATGGAGATAATTAGAAAATGCACATTATGAGGGGGAACACAAGCATGTAATGTCCGACTGCTAAATAAATCTTGATCATCGATATCTGTTATGATCGCAGACTGTTCAAAACGTCACGTCAGACTAGTTTTAAACACTGCCGAACTCACTGTGTAGCTTTGGGTTGCGAGGAGAGACGACAACAAATGTTTCCCCTCCTTTTTTGGAGCACGAGTCTTGCCTGTTCTCCTGGAGACCAACCGTCCTCCCCGCGGTGAAGTGTCCCGGCGGATACACAAGACACACACAGGCTTCCATATAGGGCCTGTTTGCCCACTGTTAATTCGTAAAACCTCGGGGATGGCGGTTTTATCTGAAATTTAGCAGCTCTATAAAGTCACTGGGAAACTATTTTTGGATAGAAAGCAAACTCCTCTCACTTTATTGCCCTGGATGCTGCTGATACTCGTGAGACTTTGGTCCGGTCACGTGCTTACGGTCACTGGATACTCTTTTAGGAGCAGTTGCCTTTGTTGGATGCAAAATCCACCATTTTATGAAGCGTCCCCGAAATTCAGGTCAAAACAGGATGCCAGACAGTCGGCAGTTAAAGTGATCTACGTTCTAGAGATAAGAACAAAATGATTTTGTGATTCTGCACAGAAACTGAATTTTTAACCCCTGGCGTGCAACAACGAAGCCACTACCGCAATTAGTGTGTATGCACTGCCATCTAGTGGCGTCATTGCTTTGCTGCAATGACCTGAACATGAGTTCCCACTCGGACTTGATCACTCACCACTTTGTATTTTACAAATAAAATTAATTACTCCGACTATTTTTGTCATCCACTTGAAATGTAAAGCCATTTAAGTAAAAAATAAGAATTTAAATCCTGATAGAAAAGCAGACTTGATGTTCAGAAGTATTGCTAATTAAAGCTGAAAATAGAGCCGTTGCTTCACGTGGATTTTTGTTGTTGTTGTTAATGTTGTTGGTTTTTATGTTCACAAAAGGAACAAAGTGGGTTCGCTGCAAAACAGATTGTTTCCGGGACAACGTCGTGAGTTTAAGAAAGCTGGGAGACTCTTATGCATAACAGCTGTTGACTGAAATGTTGAAACCCTGAGAGAAATCTGCTTCAGTGTGATTGTGACAAACTAATATTTATCTTCAGCGTGATGATCAAAGCATTTAGTCTTTTATGTCAACTTTTGTTTCCTTTTTTTTTTTTTTTTAATTTTATGGAATTTTGGGGGCAGCACGGTGGTGCAGCGCGCTGTCACCTCACAGCAAGAGGGTTCCGGGTTTGGTTTTTCCGGGTCTTTCTGTGTGGAGTTGGCATGTTCTGAGTGAGTGTGAATGGTTGTCTGTCTATGTGTGTTGGCCCTGCCATGAACTGGCGACTCGTCCAGGGTGAACCCCGCCTCTCGCCCGAAGGCTGCTGGGATAGACTCCACCCCCCTGCGACCCTTAACTGGATAAGTGGTAGAAAATGGGTGGACGGATGGAATATTTGCCCAGATTTGATCTTTGAAACACGTGTGATATGCCACAGGAAGATCTGAATCACAGTTCCATGTTGTTCTTGTCAAAACAGTCAAAAATACACAACAGAAATTACACGTCCCCACAAATCACCAACTCAATCCAGAAGTCATAACCCCCGCACCCCCTGACTATATCGGCAGCCTTTCACTCAGAATTTATGGAGTAATTCTCCATATTAAATCCTGTTATTAATGAACCGTTTCATTGGCCTGAGGAACCAATTACAAGAGAGCACAACCATCAGTCATTGGTTTAACTGTGGAAAAGAATGCCCTTTAAATGGACTGGCACAAAGCTGGCCTGTAGGAATCACATGCAGCTGCACCCAGAAAAACAAAACAAAACAAGGTACTTCTATTATTCAGGCCCAACTTTCATGTCAGCGACACCGATTGTGCG
The DNA here is from genome assembly GCF_037954235.1 of Aulostomus chinensis. NCBI lineage: Eukaryota > Metazoa > Chordata > Actinopteri > Syngnathiformes > Aulostomidae > Aulostomus > Aulostomus chinensis. Next base: position 9,586,251 of record NC_141343.1, on the reverse strand, counting down.
TTTCAGTGTGAACTGTGCGAATTGTCACCTTGCTCTGCGCTGACATGTTGATTATTTATATCCTATGAAGAGCAAATTTCCACACGTAGAAATCATTTAGGGGGAAAAAAACACGCGTCACATCCTCATTCATATCGTCAAAATAATGGTTTGTCCACACGTTGTCCGAGTATTCTTAGTTATCGTCATTTTATCTGTGGATGCCTGTCACATTGCATTTGGTTTTATTGAGATTTTATTTCCTTACATCGTAATTCTGGTGTTTTCATGCCTCAGAGTCACAAGTGGGCATAAGTATTCTCCCACATTTTATGAACTACAGTGATGCATTATTCTCTTAATTTCCTGATTAAACTGGACTTGTGTGGTAGCAGTTTTTGTCTAATCACATTCTGACCTACAAACATCATTTCAGAGATTTATCTGGACTCCCTGCAACATGCGTGAAGGTAATTTTCAGGCGCATCCCCAAGATACGTGTTCTTAATCTTAGGCGGATCAGTAAGTGTGTGTTTTTTTTAGATCAAAGTTCTGATGGTAGTCATAGTGGACACCCACTCATGTGATAAAACTGTTTTATCACCGCACCTTTGTCTTCCACAGGTAGAAGAAGGCGGTCGCGCCTTCCTAGCTGGAGTACAGGAAGGTGACGAGGTTGTATCACTTAACGGGCAACCGTGCGCTGATCTCACTCTCCTCCGAGCCCATGCACTCATCGACACTTCCATTGACTGCTTGCAGTTACTTCTCAAAAGGTAGCGCCTGGAATGAGTCATTTAAAGACTGACAAAAGAGCACTGGTGGCAAAAAAAAACAAATTTAAAATCTGGGGTTTGTGAACAACGTAACATAAACCTATAAAAGGACTACACACTCCATTTTTACAGATTAAAACCTTTTCTTGGAGAAGTCAGTACAGACTGGACTGTATCTGTGTATTCCAGTTGAGCCTTGCAGTTTGTGCAAGAAGCAGAACGAAGACAAAAGCTTTAAAATCGGTTTGTGTGGAGATATCGTTTCATATTTCATGTTTCAAGATTTTATGAGCCATTCATATTCGTCCCTATGAGCATTTTTGCATTCATTTACCAATAGAATCACTATTATTTGTTCTTTTTTTTTTTAATCCCGATTTGTTGAAAGAACTGTAGTTTGAGTCATTCCTCTTCTCCTCTTCCTCTCAAAGATACTGCTCCAGCCCATCTGGAAACTTGGAATCAGAAGGGACATACAGTCGCCTAAAGGCTTCTCCTGGTGAAACTTTAAAGACCACCACTCTTCACATTTTCACACCAAAGCACAGATCCCAAATCCCTCGGGAACTCTACATATCTGAGTCCCAGGATGAAGCCTACGATGGGGAGTTGGATAGCGACACAGAGTTTTCCAAGGGACCTCAAGTGTTTTGCACTCAGTTGTGTCCCACCTCGTCCGGTGATCGCCGAGGCCTTGAGCATGGTTTTAAAGATAATGACAATGAAGTGCGGAAGTGCTTCTCCCCAGGTGACACAGTCGAACTGCAGCTGTCTCTTTCTGAGAAAACCGTGGACAATGTGGGCTGCACATCTCTCGGGAGTGCACATGGGATTGAGGGGGAGCGCTCAAACAGAGAAGCGATTGAGAAAATCCACACAACTACAACATCCCATTATGTGCCATGTTCTGTCAAACAGCCACTTGGCCAGCATGGAGTGGTTCTCAGCTCCCCTTCGATGCTGCGGCAGGTGGAGGTCGTTTTGCAACAGCCATCAGCGGCGGCCGCAGCATCAGGGAGGGGCATTCTGAGTGTGGGTGGCCCCAGGGTCAGTGGAAGTGTTGGATCCCAGAGCGAAGGAGAAGAAGGAGGAGGGCACTACGAGGGAGTTCCTGGGTCTTTTCGTGTCTCATTTGGAATTCCCTCAAAAGAGGGAACACCGGGAGAAGAGCAGGACTCTGAATCTGAGGGGGATCAAGACAAACCCAACAAACACCGGCCAAGGCACGCCAGTGAGTACCCCACAGACCTTTTCTATTTTGATTGCGGTATGCATTAGTTCTGTGTGTGTATGTGTGTGTGTGTGGGGGGGGGGGGGTAATGAGGATCTATTCTTTTAGAGGGATCCAGGACGGTAATAGGACAACACTAAACAGCAATTGTCAACAACATGTGTGCATTCCAAAGCATGATATTCAGCGTGTGAGCTCCTCAAAATAGTATGTGCAGTTGGAGGGGGGGCTCATTCCTACCAATGAAACAGATACATCCACATCGAATCTGAATCACAACAGAATCAAAGTAATGGTAAACAAATCATTGAAAACAGAACACACACACACACACACACACACACACACACAAAGACCGTTACATGATCGTCACTGAAAAGCAATGATACGTTAAAAGTCTGAGCCCATTTCCATGTTGGTGATGAATATGGACACTGAAGCATTTCTCTGAGCTGTGTAGAAGACATAAATATAACCTCAGCACGTTGATGATGCCTGCAGAAGTGGGCCTTTGACAGACACCAGCATGTGCTCCCCATGCCGTTACCTGATACTTTCAAACTGAGTGCTTTAACTGTGCTAAAAAAGTGAGTCCATTGCTCACTCCTGCTGTCTCCTCCACCTTCAGGTTAGTCTTGCGTGAATATAAAAAAGTAAACTCAGTTGGTATTTTTATTGCTGCTTTGCATTGTAAAATCGTTCATGTTTTTTGTCGTGTGGAAGCTTGTGAAAAATAGAAAAAGAAGGTTTTATTGTTGGTAACTTACACAAAAGGACAGTTGGGGCACTTGTGAATTTGTTGCATGAATCTATCTTTAATACATCTCAGGTCCTATTCCCGGCTACTTTATGGGAATGAGATTTAATGCAGTGTGCTCTCTAAGGATATTTGTCATGGGTCAAAGAATTTTTATACGTCTTCAGCATGCTTATGTTTTTTTCTGTTCAACTGAATGGGCAAATTTGGAGGAATACAATGAGGACTGATGTATAAATGTATGTGGACAGAAGATGTAAGCGTTAGACCTTTTATGTTTGCTGTATGATGTGGAGTGGCTGAATAATGCATGACTCTGTGCCATATTAATGAGTTTAAGTCATTAATTCTACCCAATTTTTGTTATAATCATAATTTCTTAATTTTCTGTCACCATTTCTGTTTGGGTCCTATCCAGCACTATCCTTAGGTATTCAGATGAGTGAGTCATATGTGAGTTTTACATGGGATGAACGTCTCGTGAAAATATTTCTGCATTCATAACTTGGAGTAATTTTGTGAAGTACAATTACCACTTGAATGCAGTTGTAATTAGTCCCTCTTGGTTAAAAATACAAATCAATCCTCATAAGTGGAGGCACATAATTGACATCTGTTCCCTAAACCGAAAAAAAACAGAGCAGTTGGGCATATCCAAGAAAACTATTTAAGGCAGGTTCTGGACCAGCTCCCTCTTAATTTGAATTTTTGGTGCATCATTTTCATTTGTCCCCACAACACATACTCCAAACAGGTGGAATGATTGTATTTATCTTAAAACCACTGTATGGTAAGGTCTTTTTTTTAAACGGCCCTGCTTTGGAATCTTTATCGTGAGCTCTGAACTCTCTTTTCACCTTCTCCACACAGGGCTCAGGCGCAGTGAGAGTCTGTCTGAGAAGCAGGTGAAGGAGGCCAAGTCCAAATGTAAACGAATTGCTCTTCTTCTCACCGCTGCACCACCCAACCCCAACAACAGGGGGGTGTTGATGTTCAAGAAACATCGGCAAAGGGCCAAGAAATACACACTTGTGAGCTACGGCACTGGAGAGGACGAACAAGAGTACAGTGGAGAAGAGGACGAGGAGAACGAAGACGACAAACAAGGAACGCATGCTGTTGAATTTACGCTTGCGGCTGACTCAGAAATTGATAAGCATTTCCTCACTAATGTACAGAGCGGCAAAGGTGTGCTAACTATTAACTGGGACAAAGGTCTCCTTGAGATTGAGCGGAAACTAAACCACCAAGAGGAGATGGAGGCTCAGGGCAAGGGTGCCCTGATGTTCGCTCAGCGGCGCCAGAGGATGGATGAGATTGCTGCCGAACATGAAGATCTGAGGCGCCAAGGGATTCCTGTTGAGGGAGTGCAGGAAACTGCAAAGAAAAGCATGGAGCAGTCATACATGCAGTCCTCACAAGAGGACCATACGTACATGGATGTGAATATGCACCAACAAAGCCAACAACAGTACCAGAAATACCAAGAACAGCAGTACTATGAGCAGCAACAGCCCTATCAACAGCATTACCAACAACAGTATCAGCAGCAGCAGCAGCAGCAGCAGCAGCAACAGCAGCACCTATATGAACAACAGCAGTATCAGCAACAGCAAATGTATCAACAGCAGCAAGACTATCGTCAAGAACAACACCAACTCCAACACTATTCTGTGAATGTCAACGGCTCTGTCCAACATCAAACCACTGAAATGCAGAGTTCTCTCAGCAATCGTACTGCAAAGCCTTTTTCAGTACAAAATATGGCAGCTACTCCTTATTCTCCCGTGTGTGCAACTTCTCAAGATTCTGCGGGACAAGGAGAGCAGATTGCTTCCCGGGATGAGCGTATTTCTACCCCTGCATTTAGGACCGGCCTTTTGGATTCAAAGAGAAAAAATATCGGTAAACCTATGTTCACATTTAAGGACAAACCGAAAGTATCACCGAATCCAGAGTTATTGAACCTTCTTAACAGGAGTGACAAGAAGTTGGGTTTTGAGTCAGGTCCTGAGGAAGACTACCTCAGCCTTGGGGCTGAGGCTTGTAATTTCCTCCAGTCTTCACGAATGAAATACAAGACTCCTCCACCAGTGGCACCAAAACCTGTGATTAATCCCAACTCTATTCCTTGGTCTCAGCAGATAGAAGTGACCAACCAGAATATGCCTCAGCATGCTGAAAATAGTGTGTCCACACCTGCTGTAGCCCCCACCGCAGAGACAACTCCCTTGGCAGAATCAGAGCCAACCTCTGCCCCTGCCCCTGAGCCCTCTCTCCCTCATGTCCCGCAGGAGGCTCCGATCACAGAGGAACAGCACAAATTGACTCCCCCTGTGCCCGAATCGTCACAACAGCAAGTGGAACCTCAAGAGGAAAATGGTCACCCAGATTCTTCCCCACAGCCTGAGACTGCTATTGTGAGAACCTGGGCTGGAGAACAAACACAAGCACAGCAGCAGCCATCTCCCACTGCTTGGCATCCAGCTCAAGTGCAGCCCCAGGAACAACTTCCAAGCCAGTCACCGCCACAGTCACGTCCAGCCCCTACTAATACTTGGACATCTCAAATTCAGACTTCCTGGAATCAAGAGCAAGCACAAGCCCAGGTACATGCTCAACAATCCTGGAACCAGCAGCAAGCACAATCACAGTCACGAACTCAAGTTCAGCCAACTTGGACACACTCCCATGAGCCACAGATGCAACCAACGTGGAGTCAACCTCAAGAACCCATGCAGCAGCAGCAACCACAGGCCTCATGGGCACAGGCTTCAAAAGCAGAATATCAGCCCCCCTGGGGTCAACAGATTCAGCAAGAATCCCAGCCACAGCAACCATGGGTTCAGCTATCACAGCATCAGGCTGCACAGCAGATGTGGCCACAGGCCCATTCACCAAGTCAGGCCCAACCACAGTGGGCCTCAGCTCATCCTCAGCAGCAACAGCAACCTTCCATGAATACCTGGCCTCCCTCACAAATGACTGCCCAGCCTCAACCTCCTTGGATCCAAACGGCACAAGCACAGCCTCCAATGCAGCCTGCGGCCAATTTGAATCCTTGGACACCAGTACCTGCCCAGACTCTTTCCCAACCGTCCTGGGGTCAGCCTCCCCCAGAACATGGTCAGCACCCCATGAATTCCTGGGGATCAGAGCAAAATCAGGCCCAGCATCAGCCACCTTGGGGTCAATCAGTTCCTCCTCAGGCCACACCACAGCCAACCTGGCAACCAGCAGCTTCAACAACTTCACCGCAGCCACAAATGGATACATGGTCCCAAGCTCAGACACAACCTCAGACACCTGTGCATGCCTGGGCACCAAAGTCACAGCAAACATCTGTGAATATTGCATCCCCAATGGTGAACACTCAACCCTCTCCAAAACCTTGGGATCCGAACCAAAATGCCCGACAAAAGCGGAGCCCTCCACCTCCACCACAGCGAATGCATTCTTACACGGTCGGCCAAAAAGCTGTTTCACCTATTAACCCCATGGCTACAGTGTTAAAACCAACATCTGCTGGATCAGCTTTCGAGATGCCAGCTGTCAGAGGGAAGGGAGCTGACATGTTTGCCAAGAGGCAGTCTCGTATGGAGAAGTTTGTTGTGGACTCTGAGACTGTGCAAGCGAACAGGGCAAGCCGATCAACATCGCCAGCTCCGTCTTTGCCGAACGAGTGGAAATACACTCCCAATGTACGTGCTCCACCTTCAAGGTCATTTAATCCTATTCAGTCCCCTTCTTATCCCCCAGCAGCATCAAAGCAGCCCCCTTCAAGTAGCCCAAAATCCAAGAAAAAGGGCAAAGGGCCACAAAAGCCTGCACATAAACCCCTCAATGTTATAGATGTCATGAAGCATCAACCCTACCAACTCAAATCCTCCCTCTTTACCTACGGCCCAGCAGCAGAGGCTGCAGAGGCCGCAAAGGACACTCCACCTAAGTCCAGCTTTTCACGTTCTAATCCACCTGTTGAAAACACACCTGTTAGTTATGAGCAAATGGCCCCTGCTCCCCAGCAGACCTATGGGATGCCCATGCAACCTATGATGGTTGACAGCCACTACCAGCAACCCTCAAGCATATATTCTCCCTCCAGTCCTTATCAGCAACCTCCTGGTGGGCCATACCAGCAAGCGTATAACCAACAGTATCAGCAACCTGCCCCACCCGCTTATCAACCCCAAACTCTGTCACCCCAGGTTCCCTACCAAGCAGCCAATAGTCCCCCTTACTTGGCAGCTACCTCAGTACCTTATCAGCCCCCAAGCCATGTCGCTCCTAGTTTCCCTGTAGCTGCGCAGCCTGAATCCACATCAAGTGGAGCTGTTGCATCTGCTCCAAAACCTAAGTTTATGGCTAATAAGAGTTCAGCTCAGGTGTGGAAGCCTACAGCAGTTGAAAAAGAGTGATTCTAGTCGTTTGTCTAGTTGTCTGCTTGAGTCAGGGGTTTGCTTGCTACTCTGCGGCCCACTGGCAAGTGGAATATTTTAGGCACACCAGTGTGCTTTTACCTTCAGGATTTTCACTACATCCTGCTCGTCTTGTCGTCATAGTATTTGAAAAAGGACAGAGCTTGATGGTTTTCAGTTTTGAGGTCTAATGTAAAGAGCATCATGAACACACGAAGAACAGTCGAACAAGAGCTTGCCAGGCAAAAAGGAGTCATGTTCATAGAGAACGCATAATTGATCATGTTTGTAGAAAATTATTTATAACAACACATAAGATAATTATGATAAATTCACATTGTCATGTACCAAAGATTTAAAGGGAAAATTAGAATGTAGGGGAGTATGATAATAAGTATATGAAAGAAAGTTGTGAGAGCAAAACTAAATGGATGACAGTTGCTATAGGGATGACAGGAGGTTGATTTTTGAAAAGTTGAAATCAATAATTGTAAATGTGTCTAATCTTGTTTAGTAATCAAAATGAATAATGTATTAAAGCTTCAACCGTTATTTAGCGCAAAAGCAACAAAAAAAAAAGTCAAGATGATGTATGAAAGGAGAAGGGTGGAGTCTGTGGGAGTTAAGTTACCAATCTGAAGCAGAGAGCTAAATTTGCAAAGCCAGTGATGTCACAAGTACAGAGATTATGTAACAACTCTGTGGGGTTTCAAATTAAGGCACATGGATGGAGTAATATTCCTTAAAAAAACACTGGTTTTTTTAAACTTCAAATGTTAGACGAGTAAACGGATTATTTTTTTTAGCGCCTTTCCCCTAGTGTCTCTTCCTTAGAACCAACATGAAGTGGGTTAGTTATATTTTAAGCTTTTTACCAGCTGTTGCATCATGCTAGGCACTATATTTAAGCTGCCTCATGAGAGGCAGTGCTGAGGTCCAGAGATAGTAGGCTTCAATTTCAACTTGAGCCAGTTACAACTACGATCTCTCCAATTTATACAGTATATTTTCTGATTCCAGACAAATATATGATTGCACATCTAGCTTCACTGCATCTTCTCCTGCTTCTGTTTTGTAAGAATATATCATAAATGTTACATGAAAAAGAACCATTGAAAGGAAAATCAGCCAATAATGTTCACAAATATATTTTTGGTTCAGGGCTGCTTTATTCCTGTTCTTTTCCTTTTCCTTTGTGTGTTTCTCTTCATAGTGCATTTTCTGTACGTTTCACTGCAGTGCCATTAAAACGTCTCTTATCCCTTTCGGCTTTCCTTTCTTTTGTCCTTTGAGCATGCTTTTTTGGATTTCTTCTATTTCTGGTCTCTTTTCTTTCATATAAACACTGCTAAAGCCATTCTACTCTGCTCTCAGATATACAGAATTTTAGCTGTCGCGAAAGCAATTTCAAGTGACACATTAAATTTTTTTTGTGCGCAAAAGTGGAGGTTAAAAATAAAGATTTTCCATCAGCACAGTTCTGTTTTCAGTCTGTAGAGACATTATAAATATCTGACAGAAATATTCCTCTCGTCTCCTGCTCTTATGCCAATTTAAGGAGTCCCTGAATACTCCTTCCTCCACAAGAACTACCTGATGAACAGGAATTCTTTGCTGATAATTGAATCCAGGCAACCATGTTTGACAATCAGCGTGCGCTCATAAATAGGCTGACATTTATCACTACGGTGCGTCATGCATTTTCAGAAAGGGTTGTTTATAAGTGGAAGTTTTAATCAGAAGGGCGCTAGAATAGCCCACAACCTTCACCGGTCATTTTATCCCCCCCCGAATTACACTGTAACATATGTGGTGGAAGGCCAACTAGCTCGTATATAGCTTTAAAAAAAAAATACTGAGAATAGTGATTGCGTTGAAGTAAAACGCAAATAACTTTCTCAAAAATGTCAGGTGAAATTAAAATTTCATCGTATTATGTTAAACCATTCCCATTTGTAAACGTATTGCACACATTTTATTGCAGTCAATGGGAAATACATATCTGGGGTCGCAGAGAAATTAATGGCGATCGGAATGTAACCTGTCGATTAGATCTATAATGCTAATCTTTTGTAGCTCGTGCTGTATAACATCTGTTTGAATCAGACTTTTTTCCTGATGAATAACAATCTTAAATTAAACCGACCACCCTCAGGACACCAGAGGGATGCATTACCAGAACCTCACCCCAGTTCTATTGAAACAGCAGGAACACACCTTCATATATCAGCTATTTAACATCTGTCTCTGCATGCTAGCTATTCCTGAGACCTGCTCCGCTCTGCTTCTGGGAGAATGAAGACTCATAATAGGCGCAGAAGAGAGTTGAATAAACGGCCACCCCGGCCATCTCCATTAGCAGACTTAAAGTATGACCTCAGATCAATGCTTGCGTCCTGTTATCCAGGCGAACATTTACCCGAGTCAGCAGATATCCAGGTCCCCCATGTCTCATTCAGCTTTATTTCTCTTTTTTATCACAGCACTCTCTTACATTCTGTCCTATTTTTGGCATCTCCTGTGACCCCCGCTGCTCTTACAAATCTTTCACCAGACGGTGGCAGCACTTCCTTTCCTGCAAAATCCAACAGGAAATTTCAAGTCATAATGTCAGGTGCTTTTTCACCCAGCATAACCTTGTCATGCCTGCCTCCATCCCATCAGGAGATCTCAGTATGGGGCATGTAGAAATTACACAATCCTATTGTGACACTGAGAAAATATTTTTGTGGAATTAAAGCAAGCAGGATGTGACAAGTTGTTATGAGAAATATCCTCACTGTTTGTGTAAAGGTTTTTGTGGAGATAGTTTAGTATAGATGGTAGAGCTTGAACAGTCATTTATTTCACTGGATACCTCATATTCTGTTATTTATGTATTATTACAAAAATAGCTCATTGTCAGCTATGAAATACATAATTAGTATGACAGCACTTACAAGAACTGTGTCGAGAAGAACAGTTTTCCAAACAGATTTGATGTGGCCTTAGAGCTAACCAGCCAAACCAAATGAACCCGTACTAAAACAAATATGTCTGGATTTTCTTTACAGACCCTTGGCAGAAGCTACTCTCTTTCTCCACCAGCCAGAGGCTCAACTTCTTCTTCCCCCAGGCCTCCGTCTAGGGGTGTCAGGCAGACATCCTTGCTGGAAAAGGGCCACAAACTCCTCACGCCCTGGGAGGCTGCGTCCCGGCATCCCCTGGGTTTGGTGGATGAAGCTTTCGCTTTCCAAGACCTCCAGCAAAACCTTGCCACAAATGTCCGCTTGGCAGCCCAGCGTAAAATCCTCCCCGAGCCGCCAGCAGAGTGGAAAGCCAGGGTGTCTTACCGTGCCCCGCAGAAAACAGGCAGCCAAACCTGGAGCCAGAGTTGCAGTCCGAGTCGAGCTCCACTACCATCATTTGTGTCTCCAACTAAGATATCCACCACGACTGCCGGTCATGTTAGGTACGGATCCCTGCCAAGACAGTGGCAGCCTCATAGGTCTATGGCTGAGGCTGACTCAGGGCCCTCAGTGCCCTCCTTTGAGTTAAAGAGGCTTCTGGGGAAGCAAACCTCCAAGTCCATGTACACCACATCTTGGAGTTGGAGGCGGTAGGATACAACTTAGCTTTTTAGAGTGATTTCTCTTCGCTCTTTGATTCCACATTTAACAGCAGCTTTTCATTTTTATTCACCAACATATAGATTCGAACAATATTTGGGAAGATTATTCCTCTTGCTTTAATATGCTTTCAGATTTTAGCTCTTACTTTTGCATGCAAATGTGAACGGCAATGAAGTCTCAATGATTACCTTTGACATCCTGTAATTCCTGGTATTAATTTCAGCCACAATACCCTGAAGTGGCCCTGTGGTGTATCTGATAAGGTAATGGGCATGTTGTTAAGAATGGATATGAGTGTTGATGTACATAGGCAGAGTCATATGAGCAACAATATGGAGATTTTTGGAGATATTATGGTTGGAACTGCTCAGAATATATAAAATAGTTCAGAGGGGGATCCGCTCTCGTACAGTAAGTTTCAAGAAATGACCTTTGTCATAATTTAGCATGCTGGTTCTTGCAGTGATTGTGCTCTTCTCTTTTTTTTTCAATCTGTGAATTCTGACAATGGGAATACACTCTCAAGTTGTTGTTGTTTTTTTTTATCAGTGATAAGTGTGCGAAGCTTCAGACTTTGGGAAATGCTGGCGGTGTTTGCTTGTTGTGGGTGGGCATGTCGACGCGCTAATACGTTAGATTAATTCACTAATTTAGCATTTTAATTTGTGCATCTGCATGTGGCCACTAACTCCAGCAAATGAGAGAGAGAGAGAGAGAGAGAGACAGACAGAGAGAAGATTTTAAAACAAGTGTGCCATCCTTTTTAAGTCACGCTTTTATTTATGATTCCACTGTCTATGTCAAAGAAACACACAAGATGAAGGACAACGCGTTTTTGTTTTGGGGTATCTATTAATTCAAATTGGTTTATGAGAGATCTGCCTTTCCCAAAGATTGGGTCATGACCCCATGGCAGGTAAACGTTTGACCAGCTTCACTGGTAGGAGACAGAGGCTGGTGGCGGGCCTTTAAAAAAAAGTGGGCCCTCCGGAAAAAAGTTTTGGAAAACAGCAATTGAAATAGTTTCCTCTCTAAATAGTTTACTGGTTCTGGGACAGTTGCTTACAGAATGTAATGAGTGTGTGTTTAGTTTGCTCCAGATGGCTAATTTGTTCTTATCATCTCCAAAGATTCTAACTAGGTTTTTCACTGAGTTAACAGAATGTGATTCTCAAAAAAAAAAGGGAGGAAAAAAAAAAAAAAAGATTTCACAAAACCTATCACACCGTTTTGTTTTGTTTCTCTTGCTTCCATTCAATCCATAGTTCTAACGGTCATAATAGCAATCAATTTCTGTTCCGAATGAATTCAGATATGGATTCACATCAATAAAAACAACTAAATAGCACTTATTCCACCAAATTCTGTGTTTGTGCTCCTTGCTCTCTACATTCCAAACATGATATACGCTGCTCCGGGCCATTTGTTGCTTGCCGTACCATCCCATTAAGCTTTTTGCGTGATGAATAGTCTGCGATATTGTTGCTCTCTCCCATTTTCAGTGCAGTGGCTTGCAGGAGTGAGGTGGGGACTTGTTCCCATGGTGACCAGCTGTTACATAATAACACAACTGTAGCTGAGCCATTAGGGAATGAGAGATAAGGCTGCCGAGGGAGAGGATAAGCAACAAAATAGTGTTTAACCATTTAGAAATTATTCCAATAGCATTTAATTGCTGTTGAATATGAAAGTTATATCATGAAGCGCGCAGTTTTAAAATATTCAATGTGCTGACACATGCCAGGCCTAACTGCCTCCATTTATACGATATAAAAGAGGGGAAACAAATGTAGTAAAGTCAATAACACACAGAGGCTAGATTATAAAGAGAGTCAACACTATTAGACCTCGTTCTCTCTTATATCACATGAGGACATTTAAGACTAATAGTATCTGAATGGTTTTCATGCCCCGAGGGAGCCTCATGCCAAATATCACCTGAGGATTTTACTGGTTGCACACTACAAAGCTGACGGAGGCACTTAAAGCTGAAAGAACTTTATGTTAAAGCTTTGTCAGGAGTTTCCAATTGTAAGGTTATTTTAATCTGCCTGCAAAATTGCAAGGGGTGGGGGGTGGGATTTGACCTTGTCGGCGAATAAGCTGCCCGTATTATTTTAGTGACGGATGAGGCAAAGTTTCTTCTGATGAATATAGAGGAACCGAATTCTAGTGGGCCAAGACAGGTTCCCGATCGTCCCGATTCATTTTTCTGTAATTTTTATTTATTGCGGGCAAAAAATGTGTACATTTATGCCGGAAGCCGTTGTCAACATGATGAGAACAGCAAACAACACCATTTTTAAAAAGCTGGAAATTCTGAACTGACAAAAAAGGTTATCGGGAGAGACAAATATCATATTGAGGAACGCAGCCTTCACCGAGAGCTAGTATCCGATTTGTAAAGATGCTTATGAATAAAATTAAACAATTTGTATCACAGCAAAATCTCCACATACACGTTTGACATAACCTAAGGGACTACAAAATGATTGCTTTTAGCCAAAGCCAATATATTTTTGCCTACGATAGATGAGAAAAACAGAAGGTTTTTATTCATTTTTATCATATAACTTATGTCCGATGACAAATTCACTTTCATAGAAACTTTCTCCGAAGTACCCAGTTAAACACATGCTGAACTGGATGTTGTTTAACGACACAGGATATTCTTTATACGAGTTTCCAAGTGTGCCATCAATAATTAGTCCATTACTTCTTGCTAACTACGCCGTCTCCCCACACTATTTAGCTGTTTCAGTCATTAATAAATATGCAGTTATTGTTTTGGCTGCTTTCAATCATATTTTCACAACTTTTAGCGATTTAACTGTTTAAAATCTCAATACTACAGCATTTTCTGTTTCCTTTTATTACTCACACGAGAGTTATGCAGTATTTCCTCTCGTTGGATTGCTCAGGTGTACACTTTGGACACACAAGAGTTGTATTTCCTCCGAGCAAAGTTGCCGTGGTCAGGAATCACTGAGATTTTGCTACGGAACTGTAATAACATTGCAGAAGGATGCAGGGCAAAGAGAGCAGTAGTGGCGGGGCTCTAAATTTAGTCACCCTCCGCTTGTGAACTAAATACCAATGACAACAGACTGCCACCACCCCAGCGACCCACCCACTCATTCAGTCAGGCGCTGTAGCCCTCTCCGCCTGCCCCCGCTACCAATGACAAACCCCCAGTCCTGAGGAGCGCAGGCACCCACAACAGCTTGCACTGTCCAGTCTGACCCTCTCACCTTTCTGACTTCCTGAGGAGACGAGCGCAACGTGAGACTCTCTCCAGCCCCACCCCCACCCCTGAGGGTCCTACAGGACAGGTAAGCCATAATACAGGCCACTCTGCAGGTAATCTGTGGCTTTGCAACAAGAATGAAAAAAAAGCAAGAAAAAAAAAAGCAAGCATGATTTTCATCTCTTACAGTACAGTCCTGTCAATCACACAGCTCGGCGCGTGTCATAATTAAAGTAAATCACATGATTTCTTTACTTGATGCATTAGTTGTTCTCTTATTGCTTGAAATTTTTTGATGTGAACATCATCCTGTTTGAAAAGCATGCATGACTTGTACTTTGTCTTTTCTTTTTTCTTTTTTTTTTTAACAAAAATTAAACCAGAACGGGAGTAAGAAGTGGATTGATGGCAGAACCCTGCAAACTTTAACAAACAGAAATTTCCAGAAGAGGCAATTCACGTGACAGTGAATGAACTTTTGCATTGCAAGGGAAACTTGCGAGCAGTTATTCAGGTTGGAGTAAAACACCTGTATGATTGTTGACAGTCAAGACTTTTCTATTTCCTGCCCTATTAGCTGTGACAGCAACATGTTCCAGATCTGGGTCCTTTCAGCTCACTTTAGTAATTTCTAACATATTGATTCCTGGAGCCCTGACACAGCTGGTTGCTGTGTCTGAAGAGCATGTGCTTGGCGTTTAACAGCCTAAGGTTATTTAAAGGGACGTGCTAACATTGCCCTTTTCACGGCGCTGTTAAATTCAGTATCGGTCAGTCTTTGTGTGTGGTACAGATGCTCGATGTTGGTCGATTGATGGGCGGTGCTGCTTTGCTTTTGTGTCTCATCGTATGTTTGATTACTGATGTGTGTTGTCTCCCGTGACTCCCCGCTTATTTCAGTGGCAGCCATGTCACTATTCTCCACCTTGTCGGCCAGGGAGAGGAAAATCCAGGCTGACGCGATCTGCAGGGAGATTCAAGGCCAAGACGGTAGTTGTGCCGTTTCTCTTCTCCTATTTCTTTGCATGTCTTTATCAACATAAATAACATTATTCGCTTTATCCCCAAACATATCACCCGAACAGTAAACACCAGCTCACCCCACCAACACGTGCACTTATGAGAAATTTTGAGCCGACCATTTACCAGGGCAGCAGCTACCAACCCTTCCGATACGACCCAGACTATAAATAAGGAGATGAATACTTTTATGGGGTAAAGTAACTAATCCCTTTGTCGTTGTCCTTTCAACATGCTATTTCAAGGCGAGGACAACTGTGTGGCTCTCCGGGATAGGGAGGGTCTGAAGACTACTGACAGCTGAAAGATATTCTGGCAAATTATGCATCTCACACTTGGATATGGGCCTGTGACATCTCCATGATCAGCATGCAGTCGCTAGCACACAGCGCTAACCACAAAACAAGCATTGGACATGAGTGGATTAGGAGGCAAGATAAGGTCTCATTTATTATATTGACAGTAATACCAAGTCAGCAAACCATGCAGAGAGCTTTTTTTTTCTGAGGAATATAATTTGTGTTCAATGGGAGTGTATAGGAAAAGAAATTTGTCTTGCCAGCAATATACAAGTGCAGACTGTATATCTACACAGCATCTCTTTAATCTTCTGTGTGTGTGTGTGTGTGTGTGTGTGTGTCTCTTTTGGTTCAGATATAGAGATGGATCTTGGGAAGAAAATGAGCGTGCCTAAGGACATCATGCTGGAGGAATTGTCTCTCGCCTCCAACCGTGGCTCCCGTCTCTTCAAAATGCGCCAGAGACGCTCAGAAAAATACACTTACGAAAGCATCCAGAATGAAAACAACATGCAGTTGAATGTAAGAGGTGCAGTGATCGCATTTGGATGAACATGTAATAGATGCATGCATGTAAAAAGAAATGGAATCCTGTTCAAATGAGGGCGGATGTTGGAGTTAAAATACGAGGGAATGGTTGTTTTTATCGTGAAAAATCGACATCATATCAAGAAAATCCGATATATGCCCAAAGTGATGAGCTCAAATTTATTCTTTTGTCCGTCCAACATTCAAAACTCCAAATACTCTTTGTTATCTGTCATAAATTACAAAGAAAACAATGTCCAAGAATCTGGAACCAGCACCATTTTTAACATTTTTGTGATTGAAAAAAAAGACGGCTTCTCGAAATCGCTGATTGATTTTCTCACAAATAATCGATGCATTGTTGCACCTCTAATCTGAGCGCGTCGGTTTCGTTGCATTCTGCTTGGTGATAAAGGCAACACAAGTTTTCTTTTTTGTGATCGCGATCCTCTTTCTCGGTCTGTTTTAGCTGGATCACAAAACGTCCCGTAAAGATAAGATAAGCAAGAGATCTTCATTTTCCTCTCGACCTAAAAAAACTTGAATCCGTCAGGGTTGTTGCACTTCAGAGGCACTGATATTTTATTACCCTCAGACAGGTGTCCCCCCCCCCCCCCCCCGCTCCCTCTCTTTATGCTAAGCTAGGTTAACCATCTTCCGGCCCGAGCTTCATATTTAGGCTAGCGATGTGACACCGGTGTCGTATTACTCAACTCAAAATAGCAAATGAGCAAAACGTCTAACTATTCCTTTGCATATGCGCGCGGAGTACATTCTTTTTCAGTTTTTAGATGTGTTAAACACTGTTGGTACACATTTTGTTGTCGCAATCATCCGTTTTCATGTCTTTTCTCTCCATCGCACCAAGTCTACATTTGCTCATCAACGTACATCCTGACACGCGCGCGATATCGGGGTCCTTGAAGTGTTCACTGGACTCGTGATTTCGACATCGAGTGACAATGACCCTTTGTGTATGAATGGGCCGTGTGCCAAGTCAGCATTTTCTTAGTCTGAACCGGCGAGGCAGGAAGACATTAATACACTGAATTGATTCAAGAAAACTTTTTTTCTTGGTAATATCGAATTAATTAACATCAACCGTCAAATCCTCTTTCACTGGGGTGTGTGGCAGCCTTGTATAATTTTCACTACCCTCTTTAAGCCCCTACAAAATAATTGTTATGCTCCAGGGAGGGTTTTTTTTCTCCCCCCCTCCTTATCTTTGAAGTGAGAAAGACTCATATCTTTGGCTTGTTTATCGCTCAGGGCAATGGAGGGATTTTGTTTCAAGTTGTCAACATTTCCTGAGGAAGTTCTGGAGTAAATCATCATAGATCTCTTGCAGGGATAAAAGCTGGACGATTTGACTGCATAACATTCTGTCCCAACCCAGAAAACAATATTTATGTATCGTTAAAGAAAAAAAAGAACATTGCAAAAATTATAGAACTGATTACTTTCACCTTCGGTTGAAAAACAGTACCTGTTTTTTTGACTGAAGCCTCTTATCCTACGGATCACCAACAACATCAGCTGGGGAGCTCAGCTCCACTTCAAAGTCTTCCACCGACAAAAGGGTCTCTTACCATGGAAATGCGTTTATGAGAACGTTAAGAACTTGGTACTGAGTCACAAAATGTCCCTCCGTATAAAGAACATTAGAGAATTTGTCTTCCAGCATAAAGATGTATGTGTATTATCTGTTTCACTCTGCTCAAACTCAAAGTTTCTGGAGACAAAAAAAAACACCCAAATGTCCATATTGGATTAAAACGCGAATTTGTCACCTGTCCAGAAATTATAATGTGCGGTGTGACGTGACAGGAAACTTAAAATGAGATTGAATGTCATTTGTTTCAGCTGCCACCAAGTGGCCATAAAAACAAAAACCCCAAAAATGACTGCAGGTTTAATTTACTCAAAAAAAGTTTATTTTCTTTCATTCTAACCATGATCTGGGCGTCCATCTGCAGTGGAAGGTTTTTTGGATAGGATTGTGAGATTAGTTCGGATCAGCTACCATTTCCAAGGACAAGAACGCGCTCTCCATCCGATCACTTTTTACTTGACTTGACAACTCGTCTCCTCCGTCCTCCCCTCAGAACATAGCGGTTCCTCTGACTGAAAGTGAGACTAACCCTAACAACGTGGGCGTCGACCCGACCGGCACAACAGATGCAACAACAATCCCACATCCAGATAGTATCGCTCCAGGTAGGTAACACGATGATACTGGAGCACATTTCTGACTGTGCTTAGTCGACTTCAGTCCCTTTCTGACAAAAATCTTATCTGGGGGAGTGACTTTGTGAGATTTTTCTATGCAAAACCTCCAAAATATGTGCGGGTTTGAAAGGAGCACAGCACAGGAGAAATGTTTTGTCTCTGTTGGAGAGGCTGTGTGAATTTGCCCTCCACAAAGCACTGCATTTTGATAAGTTTTTTTTTTTTTAATGTTTGCACTCAGGCAGGCTTTGATCATGGAGGCAAACATTTTCATCTCTTCTCAAATCCTCAGGCAGAAAATAATTACATGTTTTTAGTCCCCACTGCCTGTCTTCTTCTTCTTCTACCTGTCTTTCTATCCTCATCCCACTCCTTTGTTTCATATTTACACTTCTGCAATTCTCCGCCTTTTTTTAATTATTATTATTATTACCCCCCCCCCCCCCCCCCCCATCCTCGTCACAATTGGCTTTGATCTTTGGAGGCAGTTGTTGAGTTATACCCACGGGAAGCATTTCCTGTTTGATTCCGTCAGCGTCGCATCCTTCCTCATTCCTCAGTTCTGCCCAGTTGACACAAAACCAGGAGTGATTAAAGGATGAGTAAACCTAACACATGGGTGAGGTGTTATTTTTGGACCAGACACCACCCTTTAGAGGCTGAGTGATGTCACTCCAGCTGAAGCAGAAATCAGACCAACATACGTTCGGTGTCGTATGGTAAGCAGTCTTAAAATAGTGCCCTCAGCTGTGCACGTAACATGTCGCTGCACTGGGGATTTTTCTACCCAGACTCTCACACGTCAAGTATACACGCTTGAATGGAACCGAGTAAATTGTCTTATTTGTATGTTTATGACCATGTCAACATTTACCCTCTCCTCATCAAAGGTCAGAGTGCTGGTTTTGCAGTCCTTCTGAACTGAGTGTTGATGACATTCCTTCCCGACAAGAACTAAATTCATCCAAGAACAATATTGCACGTCTTCTAAAACTGTTTTATTCAAGCTTGTGTAAGATATCCACCCCCCCCCCCCAAAAAAGATAACCCCCCTCCCCCCCCCAGGTCTGTTTTGTCTGTCCTTCTTCCCCCTCAGCGCAAAACATAAACTCAGGAAGGGAGATTGTTCATTGTGAGAGGTTAGAACGTGACACGACGGCCCACATTATGTAATGTTCAAGCTTGCCAGCCCCCCCTGAGTGAAGCACTGCATTTGAAGAATAGTGCTTTGGAAAGGCCTCCGCCATCAACGCACATAGACTATGTAGGGAGACACACGTGGAGCTGGGTGTACACACGCGCGCACGCACGCACACACACACACACACACACACACACACACACACGGAAGATTCTCCTTGATCTGTGTTGCTGTGAATTTTAACAGGAGTTTACAGAAAATGCAACGTGACTCGTTCAGATTGATGCGGAGCCCCGCAGTGGCCAAAGAGAGAGGAACAAAATGTTTTGTGGCTGTAAGTTGTAACTTGTTCCCACGCTTTGATCAAGTTGCGGCAATGAAATATGACGTGCTTTCACATTTCAATTCATTTCTGCCACGATCTGAATCATACTCAGAACGTTTTGAATGATGTGTGGCCACAAGATAGATAGAATTTTTTTTTTACCACATTTTGATGGTTTCATTGCCACAAAAAGTGTGCTCCACATGCCATAGCCAGAAGCTATCACCTGTTACCAAACTTTGATTGATATGTGGCAACAAATTAATAGTTTATGGGGTCAAGATACGTGTTGTGCTCTCAAATTAATCAAATTGTGGGAAAAACATATATTTTGATTACAGCTAAATATCTTTTTTTCTCTCTTTATGGCCATTCTGGGGCTCTGTAGTTGAGCTTATTAACATTTGACAGTATAATAAATGTGAAATATGATTCTCAGTTCACAGCATTGATCCTTTTATCAGCTGTAATTGTTCTTCTGTTGTTTTTCTTCCCAAGAGATAAAAATCACATATAAATGACATTTAGCGGAACATTTTGCCTTCTTTGCATCGCACGTTTACGAATGCTGTTAACTGAATCTGCCTCGAGTTTCAAGGCGCGGAGAAACCTTGAAATGAAAAATCTGCAAAAATAGACAATGAAAGAATGTGTTAAGAGAGAAGTTCAAGGGAGATAAAGGGGTGCATTAAAAAAAACAACACATTATTCAAGTGTTTCATCGATGTCTGTGTTGTTTCACCCACCCAGGGTATGGAGGTCCTTTAAAAGACATCCCTCCAGAGAAGTTCAACAATATGGCTGTACCAAAGTCTTACCAGTCACCCTGGGAACAAGCTATCATCAAGGACCCAGCCTTGGCTGACACCCTGGTCACCCAAATGGCTGAGCCAGAGCCCCAGTCAGCTGTACCAGGGTACAAGAGTTTCAACAGGTATGAACATCACCGATGAAAAATACTGGATATCATTTGGTTTGCTAGTTGAATGAGAGTGTGCAATGCTGAGTGAGCACAGTATTGTCCTTTAAGTCCTGACGCCTCTCCGTCTTAAAGAAATACGTCCTCCGGTGCTTCCTTTTAATTAGCCGCATCACTTCAACTGTCACCGCAGTCTCCCTCATGAACACACGACGGCTACGGTTAACACTGTCGCTCCACCGCTTTCAGGGTGGCCACCCCGTTTGGCGGATTCAGCCAGGCACCCAGACCTGCTCCTATGAAGATCCTGCAGGTGGAACCCCTCCCCGACTACCCTGAACTCAAGGGGGACACAGTGGTAGAACGAGCCTCCTTCAACAGATCTGCTCTGGGGTGGGTGTCAGCAGGCAACACAGTCTCCCTCCCTGCAATTTCCCTTGAGCCTGTGTTCATCCCTGAGTCAGATGACCTTTGAACCCATAATGAAGTCACACAGAGACGCTGTCTACTTAGTCGCTGCACCCGAGGTTATCGTGGGCGGGGTAGTGTTTCGGTCAGGACAGAGTCAGGGTGAGAGAAAGCATCCCGTAGGGCTTTGCTGGTTCATGTTACCATGTATGCAGTATTCCTTGGTTCCAATTGTTCTGCACTCAATGAACCATCTTGTATAATAGGCAAAGGCTACTGGAATAAATAAAAATGTGTATATTAATGTGCATAAGAGTATTTTATCTTGCAGACACACATTTTGGCTCAATAAAGTTCTGCAGAACAAATGTAACAATCATCTCTGTGTTTTCACATTGTGTTTATCCCCTCCCTCTGCTATAAGACTAAACATTCACAGGGCGTTTGGACAGTCAAATCTGTAACATATTCCACAACATGTCCTGGGGTAATAATTTACTCAGTGAGATGGTCTGAGGACTTACTTGAATGCGTGATGCTGCGCCTGTGTGTGTTACATGCAAACCCATCACTTACCGCATCATGTGAGACGCCAAAGATACATGCGAGCCACTAACACACCTCAAGGTCACACTGCCTGACAAATCAAATCTGTTTCACTGACATGAGCGTCTTGACTGATGCGTCTCTTACCTTCTGGCTCTAGCCAGTCCAAGGAGTGGGATTGATGGGAGAACTGTTTGATGAGTGGTGCTAACTCTTTATCTGTCTCTCTGTTTATGACTACAGCACTAAAGAATTTATAGAAGATATAACCGGCTCAAGTTAAGAGACTTGAATGATTGAAAGTTAGCAGATAGCACCGGACCTTCGGCCCTAAAGCTGGTCTGAGCGCCCCCTTGATTGTGAATTCAACTTTTACAACAGAAGCATTGTTTTTCATCTTTTCAAGGTGACGCTCTTTTTAGCCCAGTCTTAGACAACTTGTTTGAATTTAGTAGGATGCTCATGGGCAATTGAAGTCAGAATGAATATCCTTTGAGGAAAGTGGAAAGTTTTTTTGCTTGTGCCAAGAACTTTGTTTGACGTCACTCCACATGGCAGCATTTGTGGCGAAACCCGATAAATGTTGTTGCTCCGAGCCTAAATATGACTAATCATTGTTAATTTTATTTTTATTCAACAGTGCTGGTAATTGTGATGCCAACACTGTTTCACAGTTTACTTTTATGCATTTGTCTGTTAGCCTTCTGGCACGCTAAATAACGTCACTTCGCTTTATCAAACCAATAGAAATCAACTGAGACATTGCCTTCCTGACTTTATGAGTGATGAGGTTGTTTGCCAATCTTTCATATTCAAAAAGCAGAACTATAGCAAATGATCTGGGGTTGAACTTGTTGCCTGTTTGTTGTTACGTGAACCTAATTTGACTTGGTTATGGGACATTCCCACAAGGCAAGTTACCACTTCCAAGGTGCATTTATCAATGCTTCAGCTGTGCTGTCTCCATGTATTGTCAAGCTAAAGCGCAATAGTTTGTAGCTGTGCTACAAACTGCTGATGTAAAATATTTTGGTGCTTTATTTTTTTCAGTGTAACACATATAAGAACTGTCCTCCCAATTTAAAACGGCAATATATATGAAGTATAATATATGTACATCTTTTCAAATGCAAAGAAACAAGGCAGCTTCGTCGGTATGATTATTTGCCATACTCCATAGAATGAGACAGGAATATCGATTCATGTCTTTTGTGTGTTCAAAAGAAGTTCAAGAGCAACAGACCATCTGACTGCTAGTTAGCTAGCGCAAAGACAATGGCAGCAGGCGGGCCAGTTCACATACTTAGGTCAAAAGTCAATCAACACATTTCTCCTAAACATTTTTTGCCTTCACTGATAAACAATAAACAATAAAACAAGTTAATGTCATTTAAAGGTCAGATACACAACCTGAACTAATTGACTTTGCACAGTATTTTCACAAAGTGCCAACAAATTGTTTAGAAGAGCTACTGCTGCTGCTAACTTAGTAGCCAACTTAACTTCTGGACAAATCTAGCCTTATTTGAACCAAACGACACTGAGGAGAACCTATAGGTTTTGGAAGCTGAGCTAGCAAGATGGAGGCAGGCGAGGACCATTCATTGCGCTAAGCTAACTTTGTGTGGTTCTCTAACACGCGCACAGAGAAGAGAAGGTAATCTATCTTCTTGTCTGGCTCTGGGGAGGAGGGACAGTAATCAGTGGCTAAATTCATAATTGCTCGTTAAACCTGCAACCAGTACAGTTGCTTTGACGTCACACGTACGGCTGACCCATTAAACATATGTCTGCTAATTATCGTGCAATGATTTGACCAAAGATGAACACACCTAATAATCCAAACAGAGCCATCTCATTCATGAGCTTAGATAACTTGTATTAAATTGTAATGAATGACTGACCTTTGATTTTTCTTAAATAATAGAGTAATGTGTTTAATTTTCAAGCCAGCTGACTGAGGAAGAATCTGTCTCTTTTTATTCTCTTTCTGCAAATCACGAGTTTCAGTTTTTTTGTACTTTTATTCAGCAACAGTTGTTTAATTGTAATGAATAATCTGCGTCACATGCAGTGTTAGGCACCATTTGCAGGAATGACCAAAAGAACCAGACACAGTTAAAAGTTGAAAATCTCAAAAACATTGATCATTTTCTTGGCTTTCTGAAGACATTCACCAATATTGGGAATGTTTCTTAATAACTCAGGCTAAAAGTCAATTTTCTCACAATTTCATGGATTTGAGCGGCACTTTTCAAGGTTTTGACCAGGAAGGACTGGGAAAAGTGGACGACTGGTAAATAAAAGGTCATTTTTTTTTCACCCTTCTCCCTTCGTGTCTGAACTGTAAATCATACAAGTTTCACTGAAGCCAAAATCTTTCCACATGTTTTCAATACTGGTCAAAGCCGGATCTCTATTGTTTGTGGTAGCTGTTCCCAATTTCCTCTGGCAGACATATCGGATTCTTGATTTTTACACAATCATGATGCTGCGTTCAAGACAACTCCGATTTCAGGGGGGTAAAAAGCATGCTTCGAGTTGGGAAACTTTAATTTAATTCCTTGTCAGGAAACTGCAGCCTTTTCAGTTTACTCTAATTTTGAAAACTTGACATCATTTACATCGAAGATGATGATGTTTGTGCCTGAACATAATTGTGATAACATTTCATTCTTCCTCTGTTTTTAGTTGTTAGCCAAAACCTTTCAGGTGCATAACCTCCATAGGAAACATGGTTTTGAAATTACGACTTACACAACTTCACGAAGGTAGTGGAGATATCTCTTTATTAATTTTCTTTTTCTTTTTTTTGTCAAAAAGATGAGGTCTTTCAAATGTAAATGTTTTCTATGCTGCTTATCTGTTAACGGTCACGGGGTGAGAGGCGGGGTTCACCCTGGACGGGTCGCCAGTCCGTCACAGGGCCATCAGGAGCAACTCGGGGTGCAGTATCTTGCTCAGGGATACTTGGACCTGGTCACCGGGGGAAGTGGGGATCGAACCAACGACCCATCGGTTGCTAGACAGCCACACTGAGCCATGCCGCCCCTTCCAACTGCAACTATACTAGATATTAATATCTCATACATGCCTTGAGGAATTTGCTGTGCCCTGACATTTTATTGTTTCACTGGAGAGCAAGTAGGGTTGAATCACAAGGATGAGCTTGCTACATTCGCCGGATACAGCTGGCAGTTGTGGGCATGTCTGCTTTTGTAGAAGTGACTGAGGTCTGCTGTGCCCTCAAAAATGAATCAGGAAATACTTCTCAGATTTCCTCCAGCCATGTGATAGTCCGGCATCAACATTCCTTACCTCTGTCGGAGACCCTTTGGAATGTGCAGCTCCTGGTGCCACTCCCTTATTTTCAGCCCTACAGAATTCCTCTCACTGCAGGAGAATGGTGTGTGCAGCGTACCACACAGCATCCGGCAGTAGCACTGCCAAGTACCACGGTTAAAAAAAAAAAAAAAAAATCAAGGCATGTTTATCAAAGCCAGGCATGAACTCTCTTTGAACTTTGATTGTAGCATTTATCATAACCCAACAACGGAAATAATATTGGCAGGGACCATAGCGTAGGCTGATGGTCGGGGAGCTAGACAATTCGATTATTAGTCTCCAACTGTAACCAGTTTCCCCTCTGGCGTGTTTTCCTTGGCATCGGATAGCACAGTAGGAACTGGACACTGGATTATAGGCTGTGAGGTTTAGTTTTTGCTTTGTCCTGTATCGTGGCCTACTGGTTGAACAAAGCGGTGGGTGAAGCTTGTGTCCTTGAGCAGGACACTGTGTGCCACATTAGAATGAAGTCCCCAGGATTTATTTTTGAAAGGGAGCAACAGATAAGAACGTGCCTGGTCTTTTGTTGTTGTTGTTGTTGTTGTTGTTTTGTTGTTTTTTGTGTGAGTTCAACAGGTGCAAGATGAAATGTTTAAAGTCAACCAAAAGTCAATTATGTTTTATAATCTATGCTCATCCAATAACGGAGCAGCTGGCTCTCTGTATCTTCACCAAGCAGTCAATCACAATAGGCTCTGCTGCTGTTGTTTTCACCCTCCAGTCCCTCGGGTTTCCATCTGCACACACAGCAACAAACACTGAGTGTGCCTGTATCGCGCTGACACAGACAACTGCTAAATGATTGAGCCACATATCCCACGAGGATTTCCTTGAGTATGCACAGGTCAAGCGAGAAAACAAATGCGTTGTGGAATAAAACTGCAAGGGCACCGAGCTGTAATCACTCTCAGAGGTTTTTAGCAGGCAGGGACGCTTTTGCGGAATGACTCAGATTGCTTACTTTTCAAACTAAACGTGCCTGAGTCTGGAATTAACATTTTAATATGATGTTAAAGCGACCTCCTGACACACAGTAAACTGCATTTTTTTGGGGGTGGGGTGGGGGGGGGGTTCGTGTCACCTTCGTTTAATGGCGAGATACGCGCGGACTTGCTTTGGCTGATGGATGAGCGTAGCAGGTGGTCACTCTCACAGTTAAGTGTAAAGCCCGATGGGATATCTAAAAATAAGAGTGTGAATAAAGCATCCCAGGGGTCAATAGGGTGGTGTTGGGTTGCCAGTGATGTGAGGTGAAGGGTGGCATGGCTCACATGTCACTCCTGAAATTAGGTGACGCAATGCGTTGAAGCGCACTTGTTTTAGAAGGCAAGGTGTGCAGGCTAAGATATTCATCCAGTGTGTGAAAATGGATGCCCGCTGTTTGAAATGTAATTAGCCTTTTTCGGACAAATGAACATTCAAGATTGTGTTTACTTGCAAAAAAACGAAACAAAACAACCTTAGAGACCAATTAAAGCTGTGTTCCTCGCAGTAATCCAACCTCTGACTTTCACCTCAGAGGGCTCATCTATATTCCTGACTGGTCAATAAACGTTAAACTCCTCTCTTTGGTTAAACGACGGTGAGGAATGATTAACTTAGAAGCAGTAACGCCAACAGTAAATAAATTCTAGGACTTAGAAGTAGAAAGAGCCCTGTCATCTGTACTGTTTAAGCACTGAGACGGTAGCATGCTTTTTCCGTGTGCTGCAGCTACCGTGGATACGGCAGAGGAATATATCACGGTCACCCATTTGGCTGCGCTCCAGAACTAATGTAACATGGTCAACTGCCAAAAGAAAATGATGCTTATGTCATCTCATTTTCTGCAGTAACACTACGATGGGGGGGGGGGGGGAATCTAATGAATGCACACCAACATGCTAAACTCTCATCACAGGTGGACAAACTTTCCCATCTCCGTATTATGAAATACATGCTGGGACAACATGTCTGTGGTAATACTGCCATCATGACAGCACATAAATACCATTCTAGTGAATAATACACAGAGTAGACAAAATGTTCTGGTGCAGTTGTTAATTCATGTTGTTTGTGTGTGTGTGTGTGTGTGTGTGTGTTTGGATCCTTATTTTGAAATTTAACTTGAGGAATTCCCAGGTGTTCAGAGAAAAGCGGTTGAAAACAACAGCAGAGTGCTGTTGACGTGATTGTTCTCGAGAAACTTGAGGAGCGGTTTCATTACAAAAAAAACAAACAAACAACAACCTCATCATTACAAGATGTTAATCCCTCGGTTAAATATAGCAGGAGTTGCTTCAGAGGCGTTGTCTCCCGTGGCCCCCATTGTGGCGTTTAATCTCTTACGTAACAACAGGGCATTCACTTCTGTGCGGTGCCTCATTAGTAGTAATTCAATAGCAGCACAACAAATAGAGTTCACGGAATAGATTACAAGCTGTGCTTTGTGCAGTCTTTCTCACTTATTTTGACATTTTTTTGAAGATATTTTTTATTATTTCTATAGTATTCCTCGAACAAATGTCCCGTATGTATGATTATGCTGATAGCAATTATTATAAATACTGGCTGTTCCATTTGAATTATTAGCATTTCCCTTGCAGATATACACAAACGTGTATATAAAGTAGGGCACATATTCTTCCTCAGACTGAGACAGTCAGATTAAGTTCACATTTTAATTCGACACTTGCAGTTGCAATAAGCTCCGCTGATGAAAGCAATTCATTCTGGTTTTAAATATCACAAGTATCCCGTCAGAAAAGGGCTTCAGGAATGTATTGTCATCAATTGAATAAATTTCTCCTCAAAATTGTGGCGTGGCAGCCCCCCTCAAACACCCCCCCACACACACACACACACACACACCACCATAAGTACAGACAAAAAAAACAAAAACAAAAAAAGAGTGGTCCTGGAAATGTTGCCCCACTTTCCTACTGTGTCATCGGGCCATAGAGTACAGTAACTATGGATTCAAAGGCCAGAGAACAGTGCTAAAAATACCCCTCTTCAAATGGTATAGAATTTGTTTGAAATGGAATTTAGCTGGCCACTGACCCAATCAGAACTATAAATCTATACACATACACACATGTGTGTGTGTGTGTGTGTGTGTGTGTGTGTGTGTGTGTGTGTGTGTGTGTGTGTGTGTTGCTCCGAAACCTGACACTGGATCAGAATATATTATATAAAGCCTGTCCTGCAGGTTTATTAACGGAAGTTGATTCTACAATGTTTTTATTTAGGACTTCATCTGAGCCACGTTTATCTCGTTTGTTCAGCAAATCTCTCACTGCTCGTTTGGGACTTTCTCAAGGTGAGAAGCAGTGTGATGACACCAGCATTGAGCGTGACCTTGACTCAGTGCACTGCATCCTTGTATAATAGCTGGCTAATTAATCTGGAATAGAAAAACTCCAAATCAGACTCAAAGTTGTGTAGGATCAGTAATTTTTCAAAGCAGGTGTCTGGATATTTCAGAGAAAAATGCCATCTTAATTTGAAATACACTATCCTACCCAGGGCCAGAGAAACCTAGAGACCAGCTGAATGTAGTTAGCTTAGCTCAATGAATGGTAGCGAAAGGGCAGGTTAGCATTCCTCCTTCTTCCCTGCTCTGCTTCCAAAACTTGTGGATTCTCCTCTGTGTATCCTAGTTTTGGAGAAAAGGGTATGTAGTGACTTCTGAAGCAGGTATTCTAACATATCCACTCACTACCATTTATTGTGCTAAGCTAACAAGCAGTCCACGTTGCTTGTCCCAGTGGGTCTCAGCGACAGCTCAGAGAAGATGACGGTATCTATCTTCCCGTTTGGCTCTGGGGAGAATCACAAATAAGCACATTATCCCCCCCCAAAAATTGATTTGTTCCCTTTTAAAGTATTTGAATATCGAGGTGCTGGAGCAAAGTCTGAACAGAGTAAACAACAACAACAACAAAATCACATTCTGCGTCATTCAAAGTACATGCCAGACAGACAAAGATGTGTCTGTGCAACGTCACAGCGATTTTTAAACACTTGGCATCAGTGTTAAGCTGCAGTGCTGACAGCACCCAAACGGTCCCATTCAGCACCTAATTGCAAAGTGTCCACCAAGGTCGAAAAAAGTTGACATCAGTGGAAGTTGTGCAAGACCCGATCTACTCCAGCCGTCTGATCCATAATTTATAGAATATGTAAGTTATTCGGTGGCAGCACATCAAAGCATTGAGACTTAAAAAAAGAAAAAAAAAGGAAAAAAAGAAAAAGAAAAAGCCACGTCCGGAATAGCTAACGTAACAAATTGAATTCTCAGCATGAACTCAGAGCTGCACGCCGATGACAAATGTCTTCTTTGTTAACCGTTTCTGAGAAGGTATAAAAACGCACCAAATGAACTCCGGTTTGTCACATTCCAATATAAGCCGAGTGCTTTCTTGCCAACGAGGCAGCAAAGCTCGCACCCCTCAAACGCAATTATTGCCACTCTCTAAAACTCTTTCCCATTTCGAAAGGACACATAATACGTCCCTCGAGGAAACGTGTGTGGAGAGAAACCGCATTGTCTTTTACACAGGCCTTTTCAAGTACTTCCTGGGGAAAGGCTGTTCCATGCTGATACATTGTGACCCCTCGCCGCACACATACTCAATCACTGCATCCCGTTTCCTCGACGGTATTCAAGAAGTTGAGCCTTTAGAAATCAGACAGCGGTTTTCTTCTTACGTGCGTGGCCTGATCGAAAACGATTTGCGTGTAAATGGTTTTCCATCAGACTAAATTAGAAAATAAAAAGTCCCTGACAATAAAAAAAAAGAAAAGAAAAAAAAAACGAGAGATTTTCTCCTGAGTTTCCTCTGTAGGTTGATGATTTTTTTTTATTTTGCCATATTACGATCTGATTTTTAGCATCACAAAGAGTGAATGCCTCCAGTGTACAAACACTAAAAATTGATATCGGAAAAGGAGTTCGGGTTTTAATTGTTTGGTATCATATTAGTGGAGTACTCTAGAAGTGCAGAAAATGACTTGCTATTTATTACTTTATGAATTGGCCAAAAAAAAAAAAATACAGGTTGCAGCTTTAATCTGCCATGCGATGCATTTCATCATGTACTTTCATGAAATGAGACTGCATTTCACCTTGTTAATCTTTTTTTTTTGTTAAATTTTGATGAGAGGTTTTGTCATTAAACTACAGGCAAAAGATGTAATTTTTTTTTTTTTAAAAGGTTATCTTATTCAGCTTCAAAGGATTTTCGGTCAATCTGAAGTAAACCTAGTCTAAATTGTTCAGACTAAATGGGTTCTTAAATTTTTAATGAGGGAGCTGCGTTCTAAAGCCCCTATAGAATCAAATACATTTAAAGATGCGGCAAGAAAACCAGCTGACCTGTGCAAACTATGTCCTCATTTTCATCTTTTGCCGTATGATTGACTCAAAAAAAGTTATTTCTTTGAACTGTGGGGACAAAGAAATGAGCAGAACGTTATAACACGGTTTATAACACACACCCTCTTGCACCGCCAATCCAAATTGCTTATTCTAATTAATGTAATTATTCCACATAAAAGTGTGTGGGCAGTCTGTTTAGGGGGCCTTGAGCCATGGAACATGATAGGCCTATCACAATCAGCAGTCTAGCTTCCAAACAGGAGAGAAAAGCTTTAATTGTACATCCATTCGCTTTCTTTACATAACAGGATGAGGCAGATGGGGAGCAGGAGCCTGACACCACCTCCTCTGCTCTCTGGTCGTCATGATCGCCGCTGTTCAAATTCTCAGCACATTTGAGTCAGTATTTAACAAAAAAAAAAAAAAGAAAAAAAAAGAAGCATGTTTAATCATTGAACACACGCTGGCTTGCTGATGTGTTTCTCTTCCTGGCTGTAAACAATGTTAAAAAAAAAGACTTTTATTTGTGTTTGTGTGTGTGTGTGTGTGTGCGCGCGCGCGCGCGCGTGTGTGTTGCAGTTTGTTCCCTAACATTACAAGGCTGCAATCTGCAAACCTCTGCACTGGAACTGCCAGCAGAGTTGGCGCTCTGCGAGTGTTGTAGAATGTGTGTGTGTGTGTGTGTGTGTGTGTGTGTGTGTGTGCGTGCGTGCGCGCGCCGCTGTAGCGGTGGTGTGCAGTAGCATGGGTAGACTGCAGTAAATACAGTTTTGAAGAGGCGGGGTTTGACATCTCCGCTCTGAAAACATCTCTAATCCAGTATTTCAGGTGCCGAAAGTCGACCGAGAGAAACCGCTGCTCACTCCCGCTGCGCTTCAGACGCAAAACTACACGCCTAAGAACAACCGGAATATGTTGCATACGGATCTTGACGTCTGGCGTTTCCAACCTGCGGTTTCTGAAAGAGGAGATTTCTTTTGAAAGCCGGGAAAGAGCGAAGTTTGAGCGGACACTTCTGCGGGGTCCTTCCTCACTTTTCACCGCCGCCGTGTTCCCTTGAAGTGAATTTTAGAACCAAACGGCTCGCCAGTTCCCTCCCACGCGAACATTGGAACTCTACGTTTTTGAGATATTTGGCTTTTATTCTCTTTAAGGTGAGTAAATGAAGTGAGACACGTCAAAGCCTTCGGAACTTTAGCAGTTTATGTTTTCATGGCGGTGTCAGGCGGAAATGTAGCTTCACCTGACGCTCAGGTAAGTTAGGTAGGCCTAGCGTTCGCTTCCTCCCTCACATAGCTTCAGTAAGAGCACTTGTCAAGTTAAATTATATGGCGTTGAACAGTGTATAAACAGTGAAACTTGTTTATTTTAACTTACATTTTGTATCATGTACAATGACGACTGCTGGTGTTTTATTCTGAAAATCTGTCGAGGATAGCTTTGTGTCGTATATTATTAAAATACGTAACATTAGCTCAACGGAAACGTGGTCACACGTCTCCTGTTTACCTTGTACTTGAGAACAGTATCTTATTACTGAGAAGATAACCGACAAACAGGTTATAACATACAAGTTTAGGTAGTTTACGAACCCTTGCATGTTTTTTTTTTAAAGATAAACAAGATGAGTTTGAGCTACCTCCCTCCCAAGCTCTTATTTTGTGTGAATTAAAAAGTACATTATATCATTTCCTTCCCCCCCACCCATATAAAGATAATAAAGGTGCAGGGGGGGCGTTCAGGACCCCCCCCCACACACACACACACACACCAAAATCAAAATCCTGTGCACCCTGTCAAACCGGCCTTTTTTTTTGGAATCTTCTGAAGACCCCTCAGCAGCAGACCAGTCACATCATGGACACTGTTGTGACTTTGTGCTGGGGTAGATTTCCTTCAAGTCAATATGGAGGCATGCAGAAGAACCAGTTCTGACATTCTTTTCTGTTTTCAACATTGCCAAGAAAGAGCATGTGGAATAACTGCTTTCAGCGTGAACGGGTCTGTTTTTGTTTTTTTTTTAATTAGTTTGTGTTTTAGATTATGAAGTGCATCACAAACACCTGAGCTATGAGACAGAAGTGGAATGACATAACTTTACAACGTGACTTAAAAAAATGTATTTGCTTTAAGTACTTACATAGGTGCCAGGAACGCTCAAAAGTGTTTTTTTTTTCCCTGCTTCTTTGCACCTCTAAATGTATATTTAGCTTGAAGCTAATGGTGTCTCTAGGTACGACTAAAAAAAAAAAGAATAGAATAATATGAATATTATTTCTAATTGAAATGTCCACCCCGAGATCACATTGAATGTCTGTGAATAAAGCTTGGTTAATGCTTCTGCGTCGCGGCGACGGCGAAGACCCTACTCCGTCATTAAGCATTCGAAGTTCTGCGTCGAAGGAACGCGTTGCTCTGCAATTCACCGCCAAGCCGCTAGGGGGGGTGTGGCTGTGTCTTTGTATGGTTTCGGGGGCTCTTGTCGGATTCCAAGACAAAACTGTTTACAACAGAGAGACCAGTGCTTTTCTTTGAACGACTGTCTGCTTTCATGAATCAAACTGTAAACTTTGAACATGACAAACTTGACTTCCTCTGTCCGTTTTCTTCCAGAGGCACACATATTTGTCACGGAGGTTCCTCCACCTCCTCATGCATTCGGCGACCTCCTCTGAGCGGACCAATCGCAGTCCTTGACGTTCACGTCACGACGCGACACGTAGTCAGGATTTTTTAAGGTGCACGTCAGGCTACGCCGTAAGGGTCCGTGTAGGGGTTTATGCTTGTGCGTCGCGGCGTATGTACCTACGCCATCGACGCAGAAGCATAAACCAGGCTTGAGTGTCAAGTGCTGTAAATGTTGGGGTATTGGGCTTTATATTTTCTGCCAATAAACCAACAAAACCACCAATTGAACCATTTTATGGACTGAACTGTGGAATTTGTGACCCTTTCCAGCCCTCGTAGCGTGGAACAGAAGATTATATCTCGTGTTTTAGCTTTAATCAACACTTTTGTAGATTACTGAGCAAGCGGCTGGATAAAGAAGACGTGGATTATACCTCAGACTTTTTCGGACAGTTTTGCTTTTGTTGTTTTTTTTTCTTCTTTTTTTTCCCGGTAGTTTGTGGTCCTGAGGTGCCGTTAGCTTCCAGCTACGTATATGTGATCGGCTCTTTCAGCATTCTGGTGTCACAAAGAAATGATACGGCTGTGAAGACACGTCTTTGTGACGCCTTTTTGTGAGTTCTTAAAATACAATTTTTGGGGCGACCTTTCACTTTAAGACTTTAAATACGACAAAAAAAAAGTTTTTTGTTTTTTTTTCTTCTTTTAAAAAGGAAAGTTCCTCATAACACTTGATACTTGTTGGCTCTGTCAAGTGGGAAACCATTAAGGAAGCAATCTGAAGAGCAGCCGGGAGGATGTTATATTTCAATCAGATTGTATTCAGAATGGGATCCTGGAACATGCGCTTTTGTTCTCCCTTTTCCTCTGTTAGACACAGGGAGGAATAATGGGTGACTCAGCGCGGTGTGGGTGACCTGTTCAGTTTCACAGGGTTGAACGCAGTGACTGTGTGCTGGAAAGTGGCAAGCCTTTGAGCAGGAAGCCCCGACACAGGAAAAGACCGCTGCATTGTTGCCCGAAGGCTGAAGCCATATCTGCAGTCAGTCGGGAACATTATGCCGAACTTTCACTGTTAAGCCAGGTTTTAATGCCCTCTTACATTCTCCCTTAGCTGTTGATGCCTGTGCAAAAATGTTCATTCATTTCGTCAAACCTTCGAAATAAGAACACGGTGTTGGTATG
The DNA here is from genome assembly GCF_037954235.1 of Aulostomus chinensis. Lineage (NCBI taxonomy): Eukaryota > Metazoa > Chordata > Actinopteri > Syngnathiformes > Aulostomidae > Aulostomus > Aulostomus chinensis. The sequence continues at coordinate 9,552,297 of NC_141343.1, read as the reverse complement.
CAGGAGGAAATTTACAAATCCGATTTTGGACATTATTTATTTTCATCTCAGACAGAGCCGCTGCAAAATAAGTGGGACTCTGAGTGGGAAACTGTCATTTGTGACTGCGCTTCTCCGTTAACATGATGAGTCAGACTTCTGAGAAGTTTGCATGACTTTACCAAAAATAGAGGTCTTTTTGTGTTCCCAAGGCAAATGCCGGTCATTCGGATTTTTAATAATTGTTCAGCAGTTCACCCGTTTTTTTTTTTTTTTTTTTCCCCAAATTTGCAGATTGAAAAATTATGTTTCATTTCATTAACGAACAGGTGAAGGACTTAAAAGGATGGTTTATAACAACAGAAAAAACCAATAGGTATTTTATTTTATTTCCAATCATTTGGAAACCTTTTTTTAACTTATGAGTCTTATCACCAAGGAAATGCAACATCAAGAGACAGACAATGAGTCACATATCTCCTTTTAGAGAATTGGTTTGTTGTGTTTTAGTTTGTATCTTGGTCACGCAAATTTGTGTTACTTTGGCAACTCGAACGTCATCTTGAGCGGACAACTGGCTGTTGCTGCGTGCTTTGCACCAAAAAATAGTTTGTGTGGGCAGCGTGAGTGTGAAAACGTTAGAAATAGATGTTTTTCCCGAATTAACAGCTGTCAGATGCCATGAGGAGTGACGAAGCGTAGTTATTTCATTCCTGTTTAATGAGAGGTTGGAATACAAGAAAAAAAAAAAAAACGAGATAAAAGCACAGTAGCTGCCGCTCATGGGATGGAGGTTTTACGATTCCATCTGCATGGATTCGTCCATCAAAAGGCAAACGATCGGATGTGTCATAGGTCAACGTTGATGCATGTTTGTTTATTTTGGGTCAAACCTTATCTGCATTCTCTCCGGTCAAATCTGGAACCCATCGGCGAGTCGCAGGCGGTCAAAGCCATGCTTGTGCGGTACCGTGGACATTATTTTACCTCCTTGTGTTACACAGAGAGACGTCATACCAGCAGTCGCAGTTTCCAGTGATTTAGTGCCCTGCATTGTGGCAAGTTTTCATGCACGGAAAGTCATCATATTGTTGTCTGAAAAGAATCCCTGTATGGTTGCATGGTGATGAAACTTGTGATTTATACTGCTACCATGGGAGTTGAAGTTGCTGTTGAAATGTAATCCCCCCGGTAAGGAAAGCTATTCATCAACACAGAGTCAGAGTTGAGGAGAACCAGGAAGGAACGCTCGGCTGTCAGGCAGGTGGATAATGTACCAGCATGACGGCCAGGTTTATTGATCAACATCGGGGGGGGGGGGTGGGGGGGTGGAGAGTTTGATTTTGTTTCAACTTCTTGAAGTTGTGGAAAAATTTGAAATTGCGCCGCAGTTTCATTTTGTGAAGGGAAAAGGGGGACGCCGACTCGGTACAAATGTTGGACGCTTCGTCTCTGTGCTCATCGCACTAAACGTTTGTGCATCTGTTGTGACACTGGCGTGATTCGTTTAACCACGGTTCGATCCGTCTGATGCTTGTGTCATCACCACGTTAAGGAGATCAGATAAATTATTGTAAATGAGGCCATCGATCAGCAGATCACTTATTGATAGATCATAGGGTCTGAGTCCCTGTGACTTCGCACCAACTATGTGCACAGCTCCTATGGCCTGTCAAATTTGCCATTGAATAACACACTCCTTCCCCGGTGGATCCGAGCTACAAAATCCTGACATTCGGTCAGCAAGTTTAGCAATTTTTTTTTTTTTTAAACAAATAAAGACTGGACTTCCTGTACTGGAGTGCATATGTGAGGAAAAAGTGTTTTATTTTTTATTAAAAAAAAAAAAAATTTTGTTGCTACATTGTTAGCAAAACCCTTTTAATGCAGTGCGAGTATTGTAAGTTTTGTTCTGCAAGCGTAAATAATTTAAGAAGCAGGCATCAATGTTAATATCGTTTTCTTTAAAAAAAACCAAAAACAAAAGCCAGATGCATGTTGTGGTTTTTCTTTCCTCGATTTCAGTTTACTTCTGCTTTGGTGGTGTGTTTTTCCTTTAACTGTTCATTATGGCTTCTTTTTTTTTGTGTGTGTGTTTTTTTTTTTTTTGGAATACCCGATTCTGTGGAATTAATATACCGTGGCCGCGGAAAAGAAAAAAAAAATAAAAGTGCCACATTCACACTATAATTTATTTATTTATTTATTTTTTATTGAGCATTCAAGAATGTTGAGTAAACATTTTAAAAAATGTTTTTTGACAATGAGCAGCTTTCATATCCAAGTACAAAACAACACAGGGTCATGTTGCAACTGTTCCAGTTGGCCATAAAACACGGCTCTTAAGAAATGATCAGCGGTCCTGTTTTGAGCAGCAAAAGCCGTTAGTAAAATTACAGTAGACAATGTTGTCGAGAACTCTTTTGTTTCAGGGCAGCATGTTGAACTCTGAAGCCATCTGGAGAGCTCTGGTCTACACGAGGCGAAGAAAAAAATTACAGGCGTCGGGCAAAATATCACTACTGCATCTATTTTTTTTTTTTTTTTACAATATTGTGATGTATTTCTCATCAAACAGCCCGTCTCGATACAGATTGCCCCATCAACACATCAACAGTTTTCTACCACACCGTACATCGCCTTTCATCTCGGTCATCAGATTCTGTCAAACAGACGACACCACATTTCTGCCCCCCCCCCCCACCACTCCCCTTTTCGAGATATTTTCTTCTCTTACTGATATTGTGATGCACTGTAGATTAATTTTCTTGCTAAATATTGATCAGTGCCGCACGTTGAGACTATTATCGTGACCAGTGCTGCGATTCCCACCCCTACTATGTACCCTGTGATATGAAATTTGGATGGGAAGTGAGTATGTCTGCGATTTCAAAGGAAAAAAAAAAAAAAAGGATGAAAATCACATCCAGAAATGGCGTACAGTAGCATATTCAGATAATGTCAGCTGTGTATCCTTTTTGTATTTCTTGTATTTTTCCTCTATTCCTTGTCCTGCTTTTTCTTTTTTCTTTTTTTTTCTGCTGCAGTGACCTAATTTCCTCAATGGGATCAATGGTTTCATGTTATTTCCTACCAAGCCAGCTGCTCTTGACGGGTCTGTGTTGCATGTTTCAGTGTCAGTTTTAGTCCAACCATTGAACTCAAAGAAAACTACCTCATAGTCAAACAGGAAACTAAGCATCTTATCAAAACTAGCCCTTTATATTTGTGTATTTAAATGTTGGGAGAGGACTTGATGAAGTCCTTCATATATGGACTCACTTGACATAATTCAGGACTTGAAAGGGGAGGGTGTCGACAGTCGTCTGTGCTTACTTAAGATAATGACATAAAGCTGGCTTCTGGACAAATTTGTGACCAGTCAGTTGAGTAATTTTCTCCACCCTGGTTCATAAACAAAAGAAGTCAGATTTTTCATGTGGCTGCGTTCACAGCCGGAATCAGAGGTATCTGTTTTGAGTCGAGGTTTGTAATCAGAAAATCATAAAGCAACACGCGAAATCAAGTCAGAATGTTGATGTTGGCCGAACCCACCTGCCGGGGGCAAATGTGCACCATTCCATCCAGTCCTTTCAGCGTGCCCTAGCAGGTTCGAAGGGGCAGTATGTGCTTCCTCAACCTATGTGTGTTGTCACGCCGCCAGTTCATGTCCAAAAATGTCCTTGTGTGCCGCACTACAAGCATGACGCGGTTTCTGTCACATGGTTTTCTTCTGGTAAAAGGTGCCATGCTTGATTTATTTCCTAAAAAAAAAAAAAAAAAAAAAAAAGTTGAGCATTTCACTCCGGTAATGTTTGTGAATGATAAGGCAGGAATCGTTAGCAGCACACCAAGTTATTTGCTGTTGCTGTATCCCTGAGAGATTTATCTTTGAAACTGGCGCAATAATTGTAGTCTGCAAATTAAAATTTCACTCGGGTCAGGACACAGTTGAGCGTGAATGAGGCTGGCAGTCATTTACATGGCTACCGTAATGCAATCACATCTCAGGGACTAGAAGGCTGGCTCATATATACACACAGCGTGGGCTTTATTGAATAAAGTGTGTGTGTGTGTGTGTGTGTGTGTGTGTGTGTGTGTGTGTTGCTTTTGCTTGCTTGCTGGCAAATTGGTGGGAGAGATGATTGTGCAATAGCTTTTAAAAACTGAATTGGTGATTTATACTATGTGGTCAGTATTTTATTGTAAAAATTATAGAGCTTTTGGATGTATTTTATTGCAAAACAACCGAGAATTTGGTGCAATTGCAAAAGGGAGCGTGATGAAATAACCGTTTTTACAACATGCCAGACCTCTGGCTCTTTCATTGCTGATGGGTCTGTTGGAATTAGCGTAACCAGCGAGCTCCCATCCACCCTCACAATAATCCAGGTGTTCTGACCTTGTTTGGGCAACTCGAAACAAATGTTCAGAGCAGCGCACTGAAATGTAAACTTTCCCTTACAAAACTGCTGAAATGGCATTAAAATAGGGTTTTGCTATGGCTTTTCTGCCAAACTGAGATAAGTTAGCTTTTATGTAATGAACTGATTCCACATCTGTAGGCGGTGATAAGAGGGCAGTGTTTGATTGTTTTGGTAGTTTGATTGAATTTTTTTCCGAATCTTGCAATGTTGTTAATTTGACCTTCTTTTTTTTTAATGTTTATTCAAAGAAATCGGGCAACAAATAACATGGACTTCATTTTCATTCAATGCTCTGAAATTTAGCGTTTCTGCACGTGCGTGGAGATGGCTGTCGATGATACACACACACGCGTTAGCCAGATCAGAGCGTGTGATGTCATTGATGAAGGTGCACTGTACAGCTTTCCACCTGCGCCTCCAGGCCTGAAACTAATCCTGAAAACAGCGGCTCTCAAGCAACTCTGAGCTTAAGTGATTGCTTTGGAATCTTGTTGCTATGGAGTCCAGTTGCAGAAGTACAGAGACGTTAGCATGTAAAGTTCAGTCACGGGAAGATGGTTGGAAAGGTTACTTAAAGTTTTACCTTCAGCCTGCAGATGAGCCACATCTACATGCAGTGACACTTCCTGAAATACCAAGATGCTGTCCGACTGGTTTCGACTGAAAGAGTCACAAGAGGGAAGTTTCATTGTGCAAACTAGGGCAGTGTGTTTTTTTTCCCCTCACTGTGAATAACAAAATATTTTAGGTTTATTCTTTGAGGTTATTTTTGAGGTGTGAGCGGCTGAAGGAAGGTGAATCACTGCGCGTCTCACAAAGAACTGTTGTTGGTTGTTGCTCCTCTGCTTTTCCATCATTAATCTTTTAAAAGAATACGTCAAAGGGCAGCCTTCACTGTACACTAATAATATTCTATATTACAAGACACACATTAAACCAAGAGGCTGGGGCCATTCATTCGATAATGTAATAACCGAGACGCAGCTTCCACCGCCTCCCTCAGCACAAACCAATTCATCCATCAAACCTCTCAAAAGTCTGTGTTCAGCACTGCTTTCATAGGTACACAATGCACATTCAGCGTCGAGAGTTTTTTAGGCTGCGAGCTTCACAAATTGAACTTCAGTGATTTATTCTAATTTCCCATGTTTCAGCTACTCTCATGTTAAAAATAGGCACAGCAAGTGCTGTTTTGTAGTCAAGTTTATCAAAGAATGACACGACCAGGCGTGCTGACAAACTGGGGTATGAAAGAGATCTGAGTGGAAATGGAAATTTTTTTTTGAAAGTCTCAAGCCAGGAATTTCTGACCAACAGCCGCAGCCCGGGCTCTCGTCTGGAGTTACAGCTGCAAACGCTGTCGGTTGGGCTCACTTTCAAATCATGTCAACATGTGGAAGTTGAAACCAAAGTAGCGGTTCCTTCACAGTGGGAACATTCGGCGTCGGAAAAGCACTGGCAGCGACAGATGATTTATCAAATATTGATTATGATATTCAATTAGTCAGGGACTGTTGAGTAACATTTTATGGTTACCGTTTGATTTTAGAATTTAAAATTTGATTTTTGTTGTTGTTGTTGACTGTTGGCCTTGCAAATTATACTGGAGAAGGGAATACCTTCCAGAGATTTTTAAGCTGCATGTCTGCTTTGTCCCCCCCCCCCCCCCCCCCCAATATTTGAACATCCTTTTTTCCTGATATTTATGTTTATGTGTATGCATCTCAAGAAATTGAAGAAATCAGTGTGACTGTTCATATATTACTCAAGCTTCGAAGCTTAGGTTCGCCTTCAGGTCAAGTCAATTTTATTTCTATCGCGCATTTACAGACGGCTGCGCCGCTCCAAAGCGCTTCACATTAAAGTGCTTGAAGTGCAATAAACACAGGAATGAACAAAGGCAAAAGGAAAAGGGTTAAAAGACATTGACGATGAGAGTTAAAGTTAAAAAAAAAACCAAAAAAGGTAATTTAAAAGGTAACACAGGGATTAGGGGACAAATTCACTTGCAACTTCAGAGCAAAGGGTGTTTGTAAAAGTTAATGTACAAGCGTTGTTGTTCCTTGCTAGGAAGAAATAATTCCTGATGATATTTAAAGTCTCACTTCATCTATTTTTTTTCCTCCTGCACAGACCAGCTGGAATTGGTGTCCAGTACAAAGGCTGCATCCTTGGGCGCTATGGATACCAAATATCCTCAGCGGTTTCTCGGTTGTGTGGCTCAACCTCCTCCCAGGATCCTCCTGAAACTGTTGTGATCTTACAAGATGATTGAGTCTTGTTCCTCCACGGTTAGAAGACAGCTCAACAGACCTGGGAACATCAGAGGCTTTCCCAGTCACAGACTTGGATTATAATAGTTTTTCTTTTGTTATCATTTGGAAGCTGTCTTTTTTTTCTTTTTCTTTTTTTTCTCCTTCTTCTATAAAGGGAGCTTCAGCATACTTTACAGAAATGGACTAGAGGCACATGTGTAGCAAGGCAACCGCTGCAGCTCGTGGAATAACTTAGCCCCAGACTTTTCGGGAGTCACTCCTTCAGGGGCGCAGGAGTCTAGTCCCGTCATTTCTACTATCCCTCCTTTCATAAGGCAGACCCCACTATCCAATGGCATGGGTCAAGTTCTTCAGGAAGCCGGGGGGCAATCTGGGGAAATCCTACCAGCCAGGCAGCATGCTGTCTCTGGCCCCCACCAAAGGACTACTGAACGAGCCAGGCCAGAACAGCTGCTTCCTCAACAGTGCTGTGCAGGTAGGTCCACCCTGGTGCTTTGGTTGTTTGGAGCTGGCCAGGACATTTTTGGATGTCAATAAAGTCGCCTTTATATCTTTATTGTTATTTTACTGCAGTGAAAACTTAATTCGTTTCGTTTGTTGCTTAAAATGAGTATGTGGTGGTTTTATCAAAGATCTGATGAGTGAAACACTTCATGTTTAAGATTGTGAGCTTTTTCAGATGGTTTGGAAATGAAAGAAAAAAACTTACTCAAATGAGCAGTGTTCTCACGTGTTTTTCAGTATGCATAAAATGTCAATATCATGTGAACTTGTTTTTCATTGGAAAGTAAAAAGTCTGATCATGTGCATCACTAAATTGTGCTGAATTTGCCTTAGAGATTGACACGGCTAGACACTTCAAAGCTACAAGATGTTGCGGTGTTCACCATGTTCCACCCCACCCGCCCCTTCCAATTTGGCTCTCATGATTTTATTTGGAAATCAAATGTTAGTCACCGTCTAAAATATGTCTGAGCTTCTCAGCAATGTATTATTTATTGTCCTGAAAGGTTATGTTGTACTAGTAGGATACTGGCTGGTGAGTTCCTTTTGTTTATACAGTGATGTCACTCTCAGAGAGTGTGACTCAGTGTGAGACGACGATGAGCTGGTCGAAGATTTTCATTACCCTCGGCTTTGTTTCATTGCAATGACAGCCAGTCGTCATCTGCATGACCTTGAGTTTAATGCCTAAATAGCACTTGTAACAAAAGACTCTTCTCTTTGTAGGTTCTCTGGCAGCTGGATATCTTCCGACGCAGCTTGAGGGAGCTACCCGGTCACTTCTGTCTGGGGGAGTCATGCATCTTTTGCGCATTAAAGGTACATTGAGAAGCCCAACTGTCTTCTTCTTGTGGTCGCATAACCAGAAAAAGGGGGTGACACAAACTGTTTGGATTAATAAAAACATACCATAGTCAATGCAAACAAATTCTCCCTCTCTCTCCCTCAGGGCATATTCTCCCAGTTCCAGCACAGTCGGGAGCGTGCCCTGCCCTCTGACAACCTGCGTCACGCCTTGGCAGAGACCTTTAAGGACGAGCAGCGCTTCCAGCTGGGCTTCATGGATGATGCTGCAGAGTGCTTTGTAAGTTCCTGTGGCAACCAGGCTACCCCGAGGGAGGGAAGACTAGCGTATGGAGAGGGATGTGTGTATGTTTGTGTGTTCTCCTGCCACACAGAGCGCTGCAACAAACTGTTTGGCGAGGTCACTGAAAGAGCTTCTGTCCCTCCCTTCCCCTCCCATCAACCCCTGCCACATTGCCGCTAAATATCACGATGACAGGTTATATAAGCGCCAGGGTTGCGTTTGAACCTCTGCTTTGTGCAGCCATATTATGTTGCATCTTTTCTGGGCTTTCTTGAAAGTCGATTTCATGCACCCTTCACTAATTTTACATATCAGTTCCAGTTTTGTTTCCTCGCTCTTTTTCGGCACAAGAATCCTCGCCTGGTCAGAAGTTGTTTTTCCTCGCATTGCAGTGTCATTTTCATGACCTTGGTTTTTTTTTCCCTTTGGTTTGATAAAAGTCCCCTCCTAAAAAAAGCATTATTTTAATTTCATAGTTGCATCACAATATATGCCAGAGTTGTTATCTTTTGTAGACAATCTTAATTCTAAATTCCTACACAGATCTTTGCCCTTGAGTGTTCATGGCACAGGCGTGTTATTGGACAATTAGCCAGTGTCTGATGAACAGGCTATGCTTCAATATTTCATGAACTCACAAGCCCTTCATAGAAACGAAATGCAACATGATTTCCTTCAAGTTAAACTGTAAGAACGATGTGTCCTTCTGTGCCCCGAAATACCTGCGTCTGTCGTGCTTGTGAAGAACACGTTTTGCTCTGTACATTATGCATATGGTTCTATCGCAGGAGAACATACTGGAGAGGATTCACCTGCACATTGTGCCTGAGGAGACTGATGCCTGTACGTCCAAGTCTTGCATCACACATCAGAAGTTTGCCATGTCACTTTATGAGCAGGTAATCGTTTTTGACACATTTTCCTGCAGTGAGCAGATGTTAATATTTGTGTATTTGAAAGAGTTGCTCTTGATTATACTGTTTTTTTTTTTTTTTTTTTTTTTTTTTTTACTGTTTGTAGTTGAACACACAAGCTAGGGAGAAATAGCACACAGACACACACACACACACAAATGCACCGGCAGGTACATGAATCACTGTCTTACACAGTCGAAATCCAATCTGTCATGTTTTGATGTTGGGTCGTCTCAGTGGAATAAGGAGGGTGATTCTGGTCAGATTCATGCAGCAGCTGTGGTGCTACCAGATCAATCACACATAAATTCCAGTGCAACACAAACACCACCCCTCTTTGTGGCTGCGATGCCCACTATCGTCCCAAACAATCTCAAAATCACATAGATAACGGGCCTTTGGACATCAGGCAAATCAATCCGACAAATACATTCAAAGCTTTAATGAGGATGGTCTTTGTCTTGGAGAGTGATAATTCCAAAAAATTGAAATGGAGGTCTGATAATGTCAGCTTCAGTTGGCAACATCAACTGATAATAATTTTACAGATGACAAGAAAAGCAAAAAAAAACAAAAAACAAAGTCATTGTTCAAACAAAGCAAGTTGTGTTTTTAATTTCATTTTTAGTAACTTTTATTTTTATGTTTATCTGCCTTTTGGTCTTTTGACTCTCTTTCTCTCTCTCTCCCTCTCTCTCTCTCTCTCTCTTGCTCTCTCCCCCCTCTGCAGTCTGTGTGCCGTAGCTGTGGGGCATCCTCTGACCCACTGCCGTTTACAGAGCTGGTACATTATGTCTCCACCACCGCACTCTGGTAAGGCACAGGCAACATGAAACTTTCCTTGCCTCTGCATTGTCATCTGTCCCACTCTTCTCTTTTTTTTTCCACCTCTCACGTCCCTCTCTGCACATTCTTCCCGAGGCCATAACTTCACTTTTACCTGGCAGTTTGCACGGGATCCCCCCCCCCCCCCCCACTTCACATTCCCTTTAATCTCCATTAGTCTGTCTAACTTCCTCCTGTCTATTTGTTCCAGTGCTCCAGCTCAAGTGTCTGTTCTTTTTCAGCCAGCAGATGCTTCAGCGCAAGGAAGAGTCGTTTGGAGAACTGTTACAAGCCGCATGTACAATTGGAGACCTTCGAAACTGCCCTGTAAGTGGCCTATTTAATAAATGGTTTTAAGACTGAAGGCTCAACGGGAGGAAACCCCCCCCCCCCCCCCCAAAAACGCTTTTGTGTTCCCTAAAGACTCATACATGGTGTAACAAGTGCTCCATTGTCCTGCAAAAGTACTTCATCAACAGTTTGGCTATTTGCTGACTCCATAATCTGCTAAATAAAGTTTCTTTTGGTGTCCCATGAGTCTCAAATGTTCTTTTATATTCATTTGGCAATCTGAAGTTGCTTTTGGTAAATACAGTTTCCTTCTTTCTCCTTGATGTTGCAGAGCAACTGTGGCCAGAGGATAAGGATCAGACGAGTCCTCATGAACTCCCCCGAGATCGTTACCATCGGCTTCGTCTGGGATTCTGACCAGTCGGACCTCACTGAGGACGTTATCCGCTCGCTGGGGCCTCATCTCAGTCTGTCTGCAGTGAGCATAATTTAATCTTTACAGTCTCCATTCAATTATTAGCACAACCATTTCACTCTGTTTTGGTATCAGTTTATTTTGATGCAATCGAACATATGTGTGAAATGAACTGGGGATTATTTTCTCTGTAAGTCGCTGCTGTTGCGTAAGCAGTCAACACCCAGTGCCCAGTTGGCCCGCGCCACTGATCAAAAAACCCCTGCTGGCCTTGGTCAGCTTGTCTAAACCCCTCCCCTCTTCTTTCCTCGTGTGTGTGTGCGTGCGCGTGTGTGCATGCTTCTCTGAGGGGAGAATGTGGGCTTGATGGACATCAGTGCGGAAAAACATGGCTTCATTGTTGCTTTTGTTGCAGTATTTATTCTTTATGTCTTCCATTTACCCGAATGCCAGAGTACATTGTTTTTTTTCGCATTTTTTTTTCTCTCTATTGTCACATCTTCTTATACATGGATGCTGAAAAATACACATTCACAGTCGCCTTCAGCGTGTTGGATTATCTTCACAAGTAAAAGAAATCAATCGGTTCAAATCGGGGCGGGTTCGTTTGCTCCACATATTACATAAGTTCTTCACTGAAGTAGTCAAACTGTCTGACTGCTCCTTCTTGCCTGAAACCAAAGGATCAGAAAAATGTCTGTCCTTCGCACAAATGTGCCAAAATAGTTTTTATTCAATGAATGCTACCTCTTTTAAAAAGAAGCACTGAAAATGAGCTGCAGGAATTAATTAGTTGATTAGTTGATTCAAAGAAAATTCATCAGAAATGATTTTTAATAGTTTTTTCAGGTTTTCTTTTTTTTTTTTTGCAGGCAAAAATGTCAAACATTTGATGGTTTCAGTTTTCAGGGCAATGGGGGAAAAAAAATCACAAAAATTCACGGACTTAAAAAGGATGTTTTCCAAGTTTGGAAAACTTTGAAAAAGTCATGGATTTATCGGTCTGTGTGACTCAGTTGAGATCGACTGAGTGAAATCTCTTCTGGTTGATATCAGTTTAATACATGTTCATTTTGTACATTGGTAAATTTTACATGCATATCTCTTTTTATCCATGCGTAGACAGATATTTCACAAAAACATCCATGCGAAATGTTTGGAAGCTGATTTGTATAAATCTGTTATAACCATGCATTTGTTATTGAAAAATAGGTTTGATACTATTGGGGGGGCGGCACGGTGGTGCAGTGGTCAGCACTGTCGCCTCACAGCAAGAAGGTTCCGGGTTCGAGTCCCGGCTCCAGCATGGATCTTTCTGTATGGAGTCTGCATGTTCTCCCTGTTCCTGTGTGGGTTCTCTCTGGTACTCCAGCTTCCTCCCACAGTCCAAAGACATCAAGAGGGGACGAGGCTGATTGATACTCTAAATTGACTGTAGGTGTGGCTGTGAGTGTGAATGGTTGTCTGTCTCTATGTGCTGGTCCTGTGATGGACTGGTGACCTGTCCAGGGTGAACCCCACCTCTCACCTGAAAGCTGCTGGGATATGCTCCACCCCCCCCCACCCCCCACCCCCCATAACCCTTAATAGTAACAAGCGGAACACAATGGATGGATGGATGGACTATGGGGCAGAGAAATAAATATATTCTCCAAGGGAAATTATGATGAGGATTTTTCAGTTATTCTCAAAATTTGATTGATTGAATAATCAGCGATGAAAATATAAAACAAGTCGCAGCCCCATCACATGTGACTAGTTTTATCAGAGCTGTTACCATTTCGCCCCCCGACCTAAATTTTCTAAACTGATTGATTCCAGTTGAATACCAAGCACTTCAGTACAAACGTTCTTCCTCCGCATATGCATTGATATTTTATTTGTCCGTGCACAGCTCTTCTACAGAGTGACAGATGAACACGCCAAAAAGGGAGAGCTGCTACTCGTGGGGATGATCTGCTACTCCAGCCGCCACTACTGTGCCTTCGCCTTCCACACCAAGTCCGCTAAATGGGTCTTCTTTGACGATGCCACCGTAAAAGAGGTGAGAAAATAAGTGATGAATAAAACATTAATGAATTGCATGATTTTTTTTCCGATTGGATAGTGTGGTGGACTTATTTTTTTAATATCCTGACATCAACGATTAATCATAAAAATAATGAATATTATATATTAAAAAAAATGTTACTGGAGGTCAAACTTCACAAATAGAGTGAGAGACTGGTGACGACCACTCTCTTATGTCGATCACAAAGTCGCTGTATTGCCCAATAAGGACCACATCGATTGCCCTTTGTGTTGATTAGCCTTTACGGCACTGAGGAGTCAGCTTCCCCCCTCCCTTCCACTTCAATTTCCCAACTCTGTCATCACAAAGTAGCTCTCTGCAGTAGTGAAGAGATGCTTAACCAGTAAAGCTCTTTTTTACTGATCCGTTCACTAGTTGAAGTTGAAGGGTCACTGAGAATGCTGAGTTGCAAGGTGTAAAAAGAGGAGGAGGAGGGACGACTGTGCTCTACAGGCCAGTGGTTGTGTGTGTTCACAGTATATAGCTGGTAGAACCTTTCATCCATTCTTTCCCTTTTTCATTTTTTTATGTTGGATTTATTTCTCTTGTGTGCACATGTGAGCATGCCTTTTGTCTTGACGATTTTCTCTGGGACTGTGGTGCAGCGGATGGCTGGCCCGGTGTCAATCCATCAGCAGCTTGTGCTGTGTGTGCAACACCCCCGCCATTCCTTCCCTTCCTCCCCTCCCCTGACTGAGATGGAGGAGCTTCTGTACTCAGTGCCTGCCAAGTCCATACCTGGATCGAAACCTGCCAGCATTTCTATGACTCCCCGAGTCGCAGCTGCTAAATGACTGCGATAGTGTGTCTGGAGCGCTCACAACTGTTTTTTTTTTGTTTTTTTTAACGAAGAAACACTTTTTTTTGGCCTTTAATCGTGAGAAGGGATCGCTGATATCGTAGTCACAGAGTTGTTTGGGTGGCAGACATAAACTAAACTGCGAAATGGACCAAATATTTTATTTATCTGTACTTCTGAATTAATGCAACAAAAGTAAATGGTAGGTATCCATGGCAACAATGAGGCTTATTTTTGAGATTGTTTTGAAGCGACTCATTATACTGTGTAACCAATAAATATGCTCACATGAGGAGGGAAACAAAGCGGCGTTTTGGAAATTGCTATGGCAGTTTTTAGTTCATCCAGCAATTTGGTGTCTGTGCTGCAGTGAGCGTTGCTGTTTTAGTGTGGTTGCAGACTTTTCTTTATCTTTAAGGGCTGTATTTACATTTTTTTTTATCCATATCTGTCAGAATTATCTTTTTATCTTTGTTTTGTTGCTCTTTTCTTCATTCCTTTTACAATCTCTCCTCCTTTACCCCCCCCCCCCCCCCCCCCCCCCCCCATCATTTGCTTAATTAAAACACACACCAGCATCTGGTGCCCTGTGGCCTGCCTCTGTGGTGCTTCTGTGGCAAACGCGCACTTTTCCCAGTTTACTTTAAATAACTTTTAACAGACTTCCTTGGAACTGGAAAGAGGAGATCATGAGTGAAGTATTTTGTCAATAATCCATCCGCCATTGTAAACTGAATTAGACCCCGGAAGTATGTGAGCACCAGCATTATAAAGTGTCACCAGAGGGCTGATGAAAGTGTGGGTTATGTATCTTTGCTGCATGAAATGTCATGAACTTAACACGTTTGACTTTTTTTTCCCTTTTTTTTTTTCATTCTTTGTCTGTTGCTGCAGATCGGCTCTCGGTGGAAAGATGTTGTCAGCAAATGTATCAAAGGTCATTTCCAGCCTCTTCTACTCTTTTACGCCAATCCTGACGGGAGCGCCGTCAAAGCAGAAGATGCCCAGCAACAAAACGGCAGCCAGTCCCAGTGCAAGACCCCTGTCAATGGAGACTTACAAGGTATGAGGCGTCCCAAGTAGCTCTGTACACCAACAATCTTGCCCCCTTTTGACCCTAAATAAATTACGCGTTTAATATTAAAATGTGAATCGTTGTCTTACTGTGAGTTCCTTAAAATTATTGAGATTTCCCTTACTTTTACTTTCCTGATGAATTGCTTGATCACAAAGCCCAGTCCATGCAGTTTTAAGACGAGTTGAGGGGTAGGTAACAGGTCGCGATCATAGCTAGTTGAATGTAATGGAGATTTCAGTTTAAAACATTTAAGGATGGATGTTTTGCAAAAAGATTTGGGGTTGTGATCTGTTAATGGTTTGGGCTGTTTGTGTCTAAATACTTGGCAAAGAGCAACTTTTTTTCATTTTTAGAATTCCTGCTGTTGCAGTGCGGGGGATTTACTTAAATATGTGTTTCATTTTAATCTCATTCACTGTAAACAAAATTTCCTCTTCTTTGCAAAAGCATTTAAATGAAGTCTATGGGGGGGGGGGGGACACAAAATGGAAGTATAGCATTTCTGAAAAACCCTAGATGACATTAGTCGCCTTTGTAACGCAGGAATGAAAATGTGTCGCTCAAAAAAGGTAAACATCTCTGCTTTTTGGATTATACATCTCCGGATTTGTTTGATTGGAGAGGTTTTTATCCCCTTTAAAGATCCTCCTCCAACTCTTCACGTTGGCCATGCCCCAGGTCCGAGCTGCGACAGCCCATCACTGCTCATCAGAGCTGACAGGGCAGGGCCAAACTAGCTGATCCTCCCAAACCAAGAAGAACATCTTTTTTTTTTGTTGAAATTCTGTTTCTTAGTTTCAATTACATTTAATGATTTTATATTGACTGTGTTTTTGTTTGCAACGGGCAAATATTCAGGAACTTGACAATTTAAAAATCATTCCGTTTCCTCTTTTCTCTTACCAAGGCTTCGAGTCTCCAGTTTCAGCCCCGAAGAAGCTGGACCTCACCAGGGAGAATCTGAACGCTCTGTTGGGCCAAGGCTCTTTCAAAAAGAAAAGCCCTTCGACCTTTAGCAGGAGCAGCGCTCAGACGAGCAGTGGACGTGGGCCAGGTAAGGATAGAAGGACTGAATACTTTGAGACTTAGCCGCAGGGGGAGAGGGATTTGTGATGGCAAACATGGAGGAGCGCCGTAAGAAGAATAAGATTGGGGAACGGTAATCCAAATTTGCAACTTTATTTGATGTAAAACTATTTGTATCAGTCAGACACAAGGATTGAAAATGTAAATAAGTGTAAGTGGCATGAACAAGAGTGAACATGCAAAGAGCAGGAAGTTGCGCTGTGGGGCGGTTGTAGTTTCAAGATCCTCGTGGCCCTTTTTATCCCTTTTATGAATACTTATGTCTTCAGAGTGTTTCTACAAATGTGGATCTGACGTAGCAACCAGAAGAAGAGATAATTAAATGTCTTCGATGTAAAACTAAATCGGCCATGTTAGGAATACAGAAAGGATTAAGTACTTAAGTAGAAGTAAGGAGAAGCGTGCAAATTGAGAAGAAGAGATTTGTTAATGGCCTTACTGGAAAGACAAGGCGATTTATGTATCATGTGAGAAGAGACAAAATTTGTAAACCAAAATCTTTCCCTTCAGAGTTGTAACAACTAATTAAAAGTCGAAATAATTAGACTCCGCCACATCATGGTTTGAAGTTCAACATATTTTTGCTGGGCATTCCATTGAGTCCGGAAAACACAGTCTCTGAAAACACCTGGTGTGTTTGAACCATCGTGTTCTCCTCACAGTGATTCCTGTTGAAATCCCAGACAGCTAACAGAACCACAGTGTGATCCGGTTTTCCAGCGCCATGACTAATCATTGCGTTTCAGAGGGAATATGTGCCAGCAACTGTGCATTGCCATCTTAGTTTCCACGCTGCTGCCTTTTCCCTCAGGGTGTAGAAAATGTGCCTTAGAAACAAACAATTCCGCATTAAAGCTCGACTGTAATACCTGAAATATCTTTGGATTGTATAGGGAAAATTGGCACCAGCGATCCCAAGCGTCCTTTCAGGGAGATTTCCAGGGTGGTTGCCCAGAGAACAGGAGAGGTGCGGGGGATGCATCCATCCAGAAGAGAGTCTGATAGGAGCGGTCAGCGGAGGCCAGAGTCACGCTACAGAGGTTGGTCACGGATCTATAGCTAGTCGAGCTGTGGTTTTGGACCGTACATGTAAGGCTGGGCACAAACACATGAGAATTGCTTTGCTGTATGATTCAAAAGGCTAGCCTTTCCAACTCTCCAGCCCTTATGTAACCCTTGGTTAGGGAGCAATGTGTCAGAAAGGGGATTAACTGCTGACGTCCGTTGGAGCCTTCCTTCATCCCACGCTCTCATAGTCAGAACCCTCACTGCGAACATGAATATTTACAACAAAAACACCATAAAAGAGGAGCAGGAAACCAAATAGTGATAGATATGACAGAATTGAATTCTCGGCTGATGTATACCCAAAAATTCATATTCCTGTTACTGTCTCTTGGATGTTTCCTTCTTGTACCTCATTTTTTGAGACATGAGACAATCAGTAGGCTGATTGGTCAGTTCCTTTAATACTCCTTTAGTACATCGCTGCTTTCAATTAAGTATCAGTGAAAGGATTAGGGAACAGAATGGTAACACACTCATGCATCAGCTCCAAGCTGCCAAGCTCCAGTTATGATTGAATGCGGGAGGCTCGTGCCATTGCTGTGATGAATGGCAGTTGCACGATAGTAAATGTAAGAAGGACACTTGTGTTCGTGCCCTGGCCAGCACTTCAGAAACACCAAAGCAACTTTGCTGCTCACATTTGACTGTGGACTCCTCGAATATTCAAAATGACCTCTGAATATACCGATTCCGGAATGTTAACATTCTTCCAAAGTGTCTGAACAAACATTGGAGGGATGCACACTGTTCTTCCAAAAGATATTCCCTCACTTGGATTTTTATTAGGCGGTAGAAACATGTTTGTGTCAAAATCTCAGATTGCAAAACATCTGATAACTATGTAGGCCATTGTATATATTTGCATTATTTCTTTATTTTTCAAACCAGTGACCCCTCCTGCCCTATGGATGTGGTCATCCTGTTTCTCCCCTCACTTATTCAGGGTTTTCCTTTAATTTGTCATTCGTCTGCAGTTGACAGGAAGGATGTCTGCTGACCTATATTTTGAAAGTGGCTTTTATGGCTAGAATGGCCTTGGAATAGCAGAGACGCATCCTTTGCACGCTATCATGTGCAGACATGTCACCTGTGCATTGGGAGAGCAAGCACAAGTATCCATTAAGACACATGCACAGAATGATAAAGTGCTGCCTTTTATCATGCTTATGGCTGTCTACACACGAGGTGGCACCTCTTTGCGTACACATCACCCTCGAAAATCGACTCCCGTTGGCTGTAATTCACACCTGCAGACATAAATGTCAGTAACCCTGCTGTCATCGTGCACTTCCCTTATTTGCTTTCCAACCTTCTGTGTTCTGCAGCATAGCCTTTTGTCTTTGTGTCAAGGTGTCACTGGAAGGTAATATGTTTGTGGCAGTCCAGTGTTCAGAGCACTGCATTAGATAGAGAAGGAAAAACATAATCAGATCAAATGCTATGGAAAGCTTTCAAAAAGAATCCTTCTGAATTTTTAGTTTCTTGTGATAAAGATAACCCCTTAAAAAAAATCGGATTAAAATATACATGGATGAGCTTTATTAAATTTGTCAAAATCAGGTCTTCTTGATTTTTATCTCCATAAGTTCTTTTCTGACTTGGTGGTTTTTATGGTCAGCTAGTGTTTTTACTTTTAAATCGGTGCCTTCAAATATTTATTCAGAATATGATTTGTCTCTCAAGTACTCTCCGTTCAAAATCTAATAAAACATTTCATTTGATCTCAGATCCAGGTCAAGCCCGGATCTACTCCCGCTCCATCTCCCCTCCAGAAAATGGCTTCAAACAGCACCTGGAGACTCGCCTTTACAGCAGCCAGGGGAAAGGTCCCACTCGGAGTGAGCGAACACTCACCTATGGAAATAGGTCATCTCACGAGCTCCCTCGCTCCCACTCGAGGGTCCGAGTGTTACCCAACGTTCCAAGTATCAGTAGTGGTCGTAACAGCAGGAGACTAGACCAGGTCTCCAATGGATACGATACCGACAGCAGCCAAGACTCTCGAGAGCGTCCCGGAAGTGGAGGGAACAGCCGCAGCAGAACCAGCCGCCCTTGGAAGCCCATGAGGGAGGTCCTAAATGTGGACAGTGTTTTAAGCGGCAATTCAGAAAGTCAGGAGCGACGGCAGCACAGCCCCAGGAGAAGACCCAGCAGTCAATCACCGTCCCGTGACCGAGAGCGGGACAGAGATTTTACGTGGGGGAGTCAAGAAGAGCGCAAACCCAAGAGCCTAATGACCATTTATGAAGATGAGCAGAGGCATGAAAACGGTGGAAGCCGAAGCTCATTGGACTCAGATGGCCGGGGTGGCTACAGTGACAAGGACAGGTCAAAGGGCTCTGCAACTCTTAAGGTCCATCATGACAACTGGAAGATCCAGCGAACAGAATCTGGCTATGAGAGCAGTGACAGACTTAGCAACAGCTCCGCAAACCTGGACTCGCCTGTCGTGGAGAACTTTTCCTCCAATGACCTGCGACCGATACCCGAGCTGCATCTGACCAGGTAAGACAGTTTTACTACTTAACCCTCTCTAAATGTTTACTCTGGAACCCCAGTGTCAGAATACTGCTTTGTCATGCCTGACTCATTTAAGTCTCAGAAGAGCAGCCATTTTTAAATAATTAAACATTGAAAACAAACGCTTCTAAGAATAGCAAGACCCATTTAACATAAATGCGCACAAGGCAGATACACCAAGCTTATTATGCTGGGCTGTCATTTGTTGGCTTTGTAGTAGGCTTTTGTTTGGAGATAATGATCCCTGCGAGCTGACAAATGCAGCACTCAGAGGGGAGAGCAGGCAGATAGCAGAGTACATTATTTAAGCCTATCTCCTGACAGCATATTGGTAAAGTTCTCATTCATTATGAATTCACCCAACACATGGTGAAGAGGTTCACTTATTTCGGTAACATTTGAGGATATATTCAAGCAAATCGTGTCGCTGTAATCAGTGTCTGAATGCACCTGGTCATCTTTGTCCGGCCTACAGCATTGATCTCTCACTGGAAGAAGTTGACAAAGAATATCGTCGTCTACGCACAGCGAAAGATCACGCCCTGCGAAATCTGGTGGCATTCCACAATGCATGAATAATTGAATTCACTTTGCATTTTAGGGATCACTTCCCTCCCAGAAGATGTGATGATTTAAAGGCTGACATATTGCAGTCAACATTTTCCTCTGGTAAGTAACTCCCACCGACTTCTGCGCCACCAGTAACTTAGAATGTTTATGAATTCCTTTGGAAACCAGTGTTTAAATTGAGTTTGTCATCATACATGTTTACACGTTGAGGAATATGCTCATAATGTATGAACCTTTCAAAAGAAAACCAATAAATTCAAAAGGAATATACATTTTCAGCCTGCTGTATTGTCAGAATAGGTCATAAATTGACATATTTCATGAGGCTTTTCCTTGACATTAAAGAAACTTCCCCCCCGCCCCTTCTGATTCCATGTACTGTGAGGGTCTGAAACATGAAGATAGTCCCCGGCAATTCCTTTGATTTATTGTTCCATCAGTAGTTTTAAGGTCACAGCCTGATTGAAGGGACACTTTATGGAAATAAGTGCGCTATGGTTCTTCCCCGACTGACCGTGACCTTTTTTTTTCCTTAGTAAAGTTTATGTTACGCAGCATACAGAGAATTGTGCTCACAGGAAAAAAAAAATCCAAACAAACTTCTGAATCACGTAATACGACGAAGCTACGATTCCTTCTGGTGTTCCAATCGAGAATTAACACTTTCAGCCCCAGTAAAGCACTCGATTGCCTGCCATTGCTGGCACACAAATGGGGGAAAAAAAAAAAAAAGTGGAAGAAGAAGAAGCTCAAAGACCGTGTTAACCTCAGTGATTTTCTTCCTTTAGCGGCAAACACTTCTGGATCAATAAGGATACTGAATCAGTTCACATTTGTTTTAATGATCCGTGAAGATTAAACCAGCCCTCAAGTTATGGGTCATGTTGAGAAGTTGCACTAATGGTTGTTTTTATATTCCAGACAGGATTGGGGGGGGGGGGGGCTGTCTGGACGCCCTTCGGCCTTCATTTAGCACAAGCCCGCTTTTAATGAAGAATATCAGAACAGAGAAAAATAGTATAGTTTTGCAAATATCTTGAGGCGGAAAAGACCCAAACTCTCTCCACAGGAGTACACGGAGTTAATCCTGAATCAGGAGGGGAGAGGAGTGAGCTTGTAAGGGCCACCCAGCTGTGCTCAGCCAGGCAGAAAATGCCATGACTGGGCCTGTCAGATGGTGGTATTCAAACATGAGACAAATAAAATGCCAATTTGAAGTACGGCAAGTATTTTGAGGTCCCAAAGAGCTTGAAAGTAAAGCATAGAAAGAGCAGATTAAGAATACGGCCTCAATTTTTAGCTTTCGACGTTTGAGTTGCATTCAGACCTGAGAGCAGCTTTTACACCAGCGCAACGAGAAAACGTTGGCAGAAATTCATCGTCTTGAAACTGGTCCTCCTCCAAGGCATGGTCACTTATCGTCTTTACTCCTCATAATTGTGTTCGTAATGAATGAATGATGATTGATTAAATTTGATTGTGATTTCTTGCACGCGGTCAGGTTTGTTCACTTTCCTCCTCTTTGATGTGTCAAACTTCTGAGTGGCCTTCTCGGATCTGTTTGACTGTAGATATTATTTTAAATCAGCTTAGGATATTTATGACCCTGCGGTCTTCAAATTGTATTGACAAGCTGCTCTTTATGTGTCCAAAGTCGATTTGGCGGGCATTCAGCTGCGGTCGTCTGTCGAGCTGCATATTCCGGTCTAAAAGGCTTTCTAAAAGCACATTCATGGGGGAGGGAGGAGGGGGGCGTGAGATGCACAGTTGACATTCGGTGCTCTGAAGAAGGAATAAACAAATGTAATCCTCGTCGAAGTGACCGAAAGTAATTCAGGTTTTAGGGAATTGAATTATATTGTTTTCACGTGATCAACTCATTTACATATTCATTTAGGTAACAGGTAATGCAGAGGGATACCAGTTAATATTCAGATAAGCCCACATGACCTGTATGGCATTGTTTGTTGGGTGCAAATGTTTTTATACCATTAGCATGTCAGATGAGTTGTGTTGAGGTGAACCTCAAACCTCCCGTTAGCTGTACATTTAGCTTAGCTTACGTCAGAATGTCTCTGGCGGGGAGTGAGACCGATTCAATGAGAACAGGTAACTATCCTCTAGGTTGCTTCTGAGCTCATGTGAATTGCACATGTGATATTGCAAGCTTGTTCGTGTCACTTTAATATTTGTCTGCCAAGGGAAATTTGCTTAATTTCTCTGGCTTTTAGCCTTGTTTTCTTTCTTTCTCTTTTGGACTTGGTGCAGTGTATTGTTTTTTATTTTAACCTAACCTGCCTGTGTGGTTGCTGCTCGTGATATTTTGTAGGGAAACATTTGAACCGCAAGGGATTACCACCTTTAAATCTGGGGTACTTGGATCAACCCCCAGTTGATCTCTGATGCGAGGAGAAGGAATACATGCGATCTTCCGAACGAAGACAAGATTTTACGCTTGTCTGGTGGGGCTTGTAAATGATATTAAATGTAAATGACACTTGTTCTCGTTGAGCCTTGGTCACCTTTTGTCCTTGTGTCAACTAAATCACTTCAAGCTACATCATTCTGAAATGGAAATGGTTAGCAGAGCATCCTGTCTGTCATAGCGTGAAAGGTCACAGCTGCCTGGGAAGTGGGCGGGAATTCCGGACACTTGAAACCTTCTATGTGAACGCTAAATCATCCTGGATCACCGTTTGCCCTGATTGCCTTCCTGCGCTCTTCAAGATTCCGTAGTAACACACTTGAGAAGCTATCATTGTACTTGACCCATCTCATGTTTGACACAAATAGTATTTGCGATGGTGTTAAACGCAGTTCAACAAATAGCGTGTGAATGCCTCTGCATGTCTGGAACAATGCCCTTTGATAAAAGTTGAAAAAAAAAAAAAGCCATAAGAGTCCCGCTGAATTTTATCCTTTATCCGATTAAATGGATTTGTCATCCATTGTGTTTGTCTGCAGCATCTTTTGCAGCGCATGTCCGTCGGTGAGTTAGCGTGTCGAGAGCTGTAATGCTTCCCAGCTTAACCTAGTGATGCCACCCAACAAGGTAGTGACTGTTGTGATAACCCAAGTGTTAATGCCACAGGATGAGTGCACATTTATATTGTGGCATTTGGATTAATGTTGCTGCTGCGCCCGTGCCACACATAGTTGAATAACTTGACATTTTTGTCACCTCATCAATCAAGCCTTTCTGAAAATCTCCAGAGTCTGATGATGCTGAGGAATTTTAAGTACCACAGAAAACTACAAATCTTTAGCCCTGCGACTGAAATGTTTACTTTTTTTTTTTTTGTCACGTCAACAAAACTTCAAAGGCCTGTCAAGAACGTCTGATTGCTCCAAACCGAGTTAGGCTTTGCTTTCATGATCTTGTATTGAGGGACATTTTCTGTTTCCTCAGGGAGTTTCACTCTCTGGCAATGGGAATTATTGAAATGATGTCAACTCTCTCTCTCTCTCTCTCTCTCTCTCTCTCTCTCTCTCTCTCTCTCTCTCTCTCTCTCTCTCTCTCTCTCTCTCTCTCCCTCTCCCCCTCCCCCTCCCCTCCCCCCTCTCTTCCTTCTTGATTGTTCTTCAGTGGAGAGCAGCGGCGCCTAAACAGGTGTCTCTCTTGAACTGAGTAATCCCGTTTGCTGGAACAGGATCAGAGATGGGTCTCTCAGTCATTTACATCAGGAGGGAATGTTTACACTTACTGCTGGTCTGAGAGCTGAGGATGACACACGGCGTGCGTCTCAATAAACATTTGCTCCACAAGTGCGGATGTACCAACTTCCCTCGATGCTTTTCCATTAACATTAAATGAAGCAGTTCTTCTGTCCACCACTCGTTGCAGTGTCGCACACTCAGTACCTCTGAACAATTATTATTCATTGAATCAGCGCTCCTGCAGGGATGTCAGGAACTTTTTTTTCGGTTTCATCCATTTTTATCAGTGCATATAAAAATACATCAAAAAAGCAATAAATGGGATGAATGTTAATCAGATATTTTTATTGGTTTACGCACTAACCAGACAGGGTGACAAATAAGAGGGTTAAATCAAAGTTCATTTTGAAAATGATCACCCTACCCATGTCCTACTCTACCCCCCCCTTCCAAAAATATCAATAAGGTCATCAAAATAAGTATGAATTCGAAGAAAAATTGATGAGCATCACAAAAATCCCCCCCAAAATAGACGAAACATATTTAAAATAATAGCCGCCTAGATAATTTGTGGAACTTCATTTGGAAATCAGCCAAATGTAAACGTGACCAATGAAAGGAATATTTTAAAGCTGTTTTCCAGAAGAAGAAGAAGAAGAAGAAAAAAAATCTTTGGTCGACCGTCCAACATCCCAACTCACCATTTTGTCACGCAGGTGCTTCCTCCTTCAAGCTCTCCCTCGGTGGCAGTTTACCTTACAGTAAAAGGGGGGATTTTCTGAGGTGAAAGGCTTGTCAGTGACATCTTTTTTTTGTCGTTGTTGTTGTTATTTTCGGTCAGTTTTTTTGTTGTTGTTGTTGTTTGTTAGTTTTTTGTTTTTTTTAACGAATATTGTCCCAGTTGCTTGCCAACATCGCAGATCAGCAGCATCAAATTGTGAATTGCCACATGGACTTAGCGGCTTAAAAATGCAATAGTGTTTTGGAGGGGATCTAGAGTCTGGAGTCTGACCCCGGCGTAATTGCATGCCAGCACAAAGGATTTAGCCACTAATGCTTTCAGAGAGTACAGGAAAAAAAAGAAAAAAGAAAAAAAGTGTATGCTGACACATCACAGATGGTCCTCAGCCACTCACTCTCTTCCTTGTCCTGTTAGTCAGCTGTTGTCTGTCTCAGGCCTTGCAAATCACACCCACCCTGCGAACTTGGCTTCACTCCACACCGTCAAGCACCACCCAGAGACCTGTTTTTAAAAAAAAAAAAAAAAGTATTTATTTATTTGTTTTGTTGCTGTTGTTTTTTTTTTTTTTTTTGGTAAGCGGAAATCAACCGTTATGCACAAATGATGTTACATCACAACCTGAATGACCTTCAGCACTCTTTCAGTTGGTTCTAAATCTGCTAGAGTTCATTTGGGGTTCTTATTGTTTCATTAGCACTATTAGCTCAAGGCTAACAGGGCCTGGATACAGAGCCAGATTCCCTTGGAGGGGCCATGCTCTCTGGCTGGATCAGAGAGTCAGAGTGGTGTACAGGGGGCCCGAGGGTGCTCTGCCAGACAAGTTGCTTTGATACTTCCTCTTCCAGCATCAGGCAAAGCGCCTCACCACGACCCCTGTTAGATAACAGGTCTTTGCTGGAGAGACTATATATATATATATCTTTTTTTCTTTTTTCTTTTTCTTGCAGCCACATCCACATCGAAACCTGACCGACGTTTTCCAGCTTTATTCTGGACCATCTGTTTGTTTGCAAATTAGTCTTTTGTGATGCAAAGTGCTGATGGTGCTTCATTATTGTCCAGGTGAACAAGGAAGACAATCTCCAGACCTGCCAGACTCTCACTTCCTATCTGGTCTACCGCTGCAAAGGTAAAGCTGAAAACAGTATTTAAAAAAAACAAAACAACAAATTTTACTGTCTGTTCAGGAACATGTAAAAAATAAAAGGATGTTTGTGTTTCAACAGACGAAGAGCCTTCCGATACACTCCTGGAATCTTGGAAAATAACGGCTTGGACAGTGAGAGGGAGGAAAATGTGGATGGCAGCCCTGTGAGCCCTGTGCCTCCTTACCTAACAAAGACCAGCAGTTCTGAGTGGAACAGTTCTGACGACCTCGCTGGACCCTTCTCTGAACAAGAAGAGTCTTCCGCGCACACAGACCCTTTCCTGCATAGCTACCCCCCGCCTTTACCCCCCAAGACCTTTGGCAGCAATCCCACTGACCCATCTGGCGTTCACTCTGAAGCAGCAGAGCTGCCAACACACTTAAGTCCCCGCAACGAACCCAAAAACGGCTTGCACACCGCCCTCCGTCGCTGGATCGAGACACCAGTGGAGCACAGGCTTTCATCGGACGCCAGCTCAAAGTCAGGGTCATCAGACCAGGACAAGAACGATCTTTCGGCTAGCGAGAGCGAGGAGAGGTTACCCAGCCCAAAGCCTAGCAATGGAGACGGTACAGACTCCTCAGATATGGTTCTTCCTACCACCTACTTTTCCGTGGATAACTGTATGACAGACACTTACCGGGCAAAATACCACAAGAGACCTGCCTTGTACATGAGAGTGGAGGAACATACCTCATTTGGGGATAGTGACTTGGAGGGGAGGGGCCTCTTTGGGCCAGATGTTCCACCACCAGAGCCATCCAAAAGCAAATCAGAATCAGGTACCAAAAATGACACAAAGGGACGTGTTTGAGCCTTTTTGTGAATGTTGGTATTGATGAAGTCCATTGGTTTTATTTTGCAGGCTATTCTACTACCAAGACTACTGCAAAGTGGAATCCAGTGACTCCAAAAGGACTCGATGAGCACGGTTTCCTCTGATTTTAGCAAATGGAACTTGTACGTATGTGACCGGATGCCAAAATAGATCACGTAGCATGACAGCCTCAATCTCTGTACCAGGGATTTGTCGTTGCTCCTCCGCAGACTTGCGACAACAACGTTGGACGTGAATGTTGGATGCCAAAGAGATTGGTCTGGAAACATAGTTTAAAAAAAAACAAAAAAAGATGGTAGAAGTCCTTAAAAGCTTACCTTGGTGTTCTGGTATGACCTCTTAGCTTTGAATGAACATTGAATTTGCACAATGGAGCACATTAGAAAGGTACAAGAAACATGCCTTACCTTTTTGTTGGCATGTTTGGATTAAAAAAAAAAGAAGAAGTGTATGAATGTCACAAAAAGACACTTTAAGAGGAGATTAAGAGGAAGATGAACACAAAGTTTTGTTGCAGTTCTTTCACTCACTTTATGGAAAGCCTTTGCGAATCAGCGTTAGAAATTCCACCGGGTTGATGTTTAACGGCGTCTGGAAAGGAAGTCTTTCCTCGCTTTTTTCCTGGGCGTCAGACATCTTAACCAAACGGCTACACGTGATGGGTAAAGGCTTACCGGTAGAAAAGTACGTGGCACATAACATTTAAGGCATGTCTTTGCACTCTATTTATGCTCGTTTCTGTCTCTTTTCACACTCCCAACAGTTATACGCTGCCCTCTTTTGTTTTTACTTTGTTTCTGCAGTTTTGTAACAGCGCGTCCACACTGAAAGGAAACCGTGACGAGAAAGAAACGGACAGGGCTTGCTTTTCTAAAGTGGGAGGCATCGGTAAAATGTTGTAAATATAAGTAGTGTAGTATTTGTTTTTGGTTCAAAATGTTTCATACATGCAGCGGACTTTGATGCGCAGTGCCTTTTGTATTTTTTTCTATGAGAAGATGAGATTGAATCGGAGCCGTGATTTGTATAATTCTTTGATTCCAGAGATCTTTTGTAACCTTTTATTTTTATTGATCAAAAATTGTTAAATAAACCATTTTATTTAACCATTTCTTCTGCGTGTCCTGCAATTTGAGCACAAAAGGAAAGTTTCGACGTGATTAAAATACATGGTTTGGAAATGAAGTCGATAAATGATAAGGTACTCTGCTGCCATCTGCTGTACATAGGCCGCAATGGACATTGTAAGATCCAGAGATTCATTGAAATTAAGTGTCCCCGGCCTGTAAAGCAGCATGTAAGTGATGATTACAACACTAATCTCACTTTGCCAGGACACGAGGCAGCATCCAGCACATGGATCATTTCATGTAACTTTTGTTATCACCTGAAGGTCGTTGTGGCTGAGAATAAAAGAAATACCGCTAGATGAGTAAATCTCTTCAAGAAAAGGGTCCTTCTCTAACGGAACGACAACATGCGCCTCTGTCAGCAGAATATACCAAACTCTTACAATAAACAAAGGGTGAGTAATATTAACATTGTAGATTCAGCAATCTTCAATTTGCACTCGCGAGCAATTAAACACAGAAAAAAGCTTTAATATTCAAGGATTGTGGGAGGTTATTGTTTATTATAATTCATTTCATTCCCTCCAGAGATGAACTCTACAGTCTGCGGTTCTGTTGATTATTTTGACTTGCAGGAAATGGAGTGTCATAGGTGTTCCAAAAGGAAAAAAAGGAAAAAAAAAGTTGAGAAGACACACGATTCGCTTCATTATCAACAGAGACGTTTGATATAGAAATTTAAAAGCGAAGCTCGATGGCGATGACCCTCCATAACAAGTTTACAAGTGATTTGATGTTACTTTCTGTAGATTGCTGCCATTGTAAGGATTTTGAGAAAAAAAAAAAGTCTAAAGCACTGTTTTACTTTTCCGTATTTTCACATCATCAACGTGATAATAGATAAAATGGTGTTTTGATTGGCCTTGAACAATTCTGGAAATATTTTCGAAATCCTGAGAAAAAATAAAACAACAACAACAATAAAAAAAACCAAAAATATCTGTTGCCATGTTTTCAAGGAACACGACTCAAAATATGATGATTTTGAGATGGTGATTTATTAACCTGAGACCAGAGAGTATTTGTCTTCTCCTATTCACAGGAGGAAAAAAGATGGAAATGGATGCTCACTGATGTATTCCAAGAATCCTGACAATGTCCTACCATTTAGTATTCTGCTCCCCAGTGCATGCTATGTCTATCACAATTTTGGTATGCTTAAATCCTGGCTGTCTTCTGCCATGTGTGTGTGTGTGTGCGTGTGTGCGCCCTCCATCCGTCAAAGTGGGACATGGCCTGTCAGTGCGGGCTCCTCCTCTGCAGCTGCCGTACTTCATTAGGGGCCATCAGCCGAGCTCAGTGCCCCCACTGTCAGAATCAGACTTCCGTTTTCTCATCTCTCTCTCTCTCTCCCTCCCAAACTGTCCCTCAAGCTCACTCACATCCTTATCCATTTGTGATTTCTCACTGTGTCAACCAACCGCAGTCTTTCCTTGTTGCGAAAATTTCCTCTGCCCCTTCCCTGCACCATATTTTCTCCATTTTTTTTGTCAGTTTTATTTATTTTCATGCCTTTTTTTAATTTAAAAAAAAAGCTTCTCGCTCTTTTGATTTTCTAGTGAGGCAACATATTGTTCTTTTAATCTGTGTGCAGGTTTAAAAAAATTATATTATAATTGGATAATTGAAAAAATAATCCTTGAGTTTTGGGGGGGGGGGGCTCTGATGATGCTTTTTCAGGGTTTGGATGGAGTTCGGCACAGCTTGACAATCCTTACTGTCCTTACTGTTGTTTGTTTTAATGACATCACATTTACTGTGCGACTGATATGATTTGTCCAAATATGAATGAGGAAAAAAATGGCAAAACATTACAGTGTCATATGTAGGCCAAAAACACGAATTTTGCTCTGGAACGCATCGATATGGTTGCAATACAACTTTTGACCAATGGTGTCAGTACTGAGCCCTTGAGGGATTTTGATAGCTTGTATTTTCTTGATCAACAATAAATGGGTGTATATCCACCAATATCAGCTGGGTTAAATTTGAATAATACTGTTTGGTTTCTGTGTAAGGTA
The DNA here is from genome assembly GCF_037954235.1 of Aulostomus chinensis. Classification (NCBI taxonomy): domain Eukaryota; kingdom Metazoa; phylum Chordata; class Actinopteri; order Syngnathiformes; family Aulostomidae; genus Aulostomus; species Aulostomus chinensis. The sequence continues at coordinate 9,522,851 of NC_141343.1, read as the reverse complement.
AAGTTTATTCAAAAAAAATACTTGAATTGTTATCTTTTGGCAACATAGAACGAGTAGGGCCAATTATTAGCAAGCTGAAGAAGAATTTCCGAGGCTTTCCCGAACGCACCATCGCGGGCAGGTGTGTTTGAAGCGCCTTCTTAATTGCTACCACCTGGTGACCGATGCCCCACTGAAACACACCGACAGCGAACATACGACGAAAACACGAAACTGTGCCAAATTAAGTGGAACCTCATAACATTTCGGACTTCGTTTGAGTTTCATGAGCTCATTGGAGAGACAGTTGGAGCTTCAAGCGCTAATAAACTGGATGAATCCAACTAAAATGCCCCATCGGTAAGTCTTGTCGTGTTTTGCTCCCTCTCATTCACGGTGCCTTGACAAAAAAAAACAAAACATTTTTTTCTCTTCACTCGGAAAATTAGTGTACATTTTTATCTGAAAAAGGAAGTCACATTAAAATGTACTTTCTCTCGTATGTTTGTCAAATGCTAATTCAACCATTTATTTGAGCTTCTTTACTCGTATATATTCATATTAGTAAAATATCGATGTTTGGGCTGTTTTTTTGAGTACTGTAGGATTACAACTATCAGCCTCGTGTACTCAAAGTATTTATGACGCAAGAAGGGCCTGAAAATGAACCTTACCGTCACATTTATTGCTTATTTGACTCAAAGAAGTGAGATGACTCCACTAAAATTATGGGATCAACTTTTTTTTTCAGTAAAATGTGTGGTCAGTTTAACGAGTGCACTTCTAGCTGGAAGGAGGCCTTTTAAGTTTAGTAGTAATGCACATATGTATACATTTGTGTTGGCCCTGCCCATGGAAGTGACCTGTTCAGGGCCAACCCCACCTCTCGCCCGAAGCCCCCCCACTCATAACTAAAAAGCGGTATTGCAAGTCTGCATCACCTGGTGACAACAGGAAATACTCCTTGTTTTTTTGTTTTTTTTTAACATTTAGACGCACACCTGCTGGGAGGTCGACCAGATCTGGTGTAAAGAATGAGTTTCTGTTAAGCATTGTTGATGTGGTGAGGCACCCAATTTTTATATTTCTCCACGGAAGTGGAAACGGGTGTGTAGCTCTTGACACAAACGTCATACGTTTGATCAGTGTCAGCCCTCTCCCCCAAGACATCTACAAACTGAATTTAGGCCAAGCTGCTGCTGTCTAGTGGTTACAGGAAGTCATCTCATTTCCATCCATCCATCCATTTTCTTCTGCTTATTCTGTTAAGAGTTGTGGGGGGGGGGGCTGGAGCCTATCCCAGCAGCCTATCCCAGCAGCCTTCTGGCAAGAGGTGGGGTTCACAGGGCCAACACATAGAGACAGACAACCATTCACACTCACAGTCACACCTACGGTCAATTTAGAGTATCAATCAGCCTCGTCCCCTCTTGATGTCTTTGGACTGTGGGAGGAAGCTGGAGTACCAGAGAGAACCCACACAGGAACAGGGAGAACATGCAGACTCCACACAGAAAGATCCGAGCCCGGAACCTTCTTGCCGTGAGGCGACAATGCGAACCACTGCACCGCCGTGCCACCTCATATCTTTTCATTTACATCAAAATTGTCTCCAACTGATGTTCAGCAACCTAAGTTCTGGTGTTGGGGTTTTCTAGCACCACCTAGTGACATTTGTGCCACAGTGCTCACACTAGTCTTCCTCATGCAAGCACACACGATGTGAGTGGATGCGAGGGCCTGCTAATGGCAGCTCATGGCTTTAATCAGTTCCTTGGCAGAGGTACATACTGTGTGTGCTCTCAAATATGAACATGAGGAGAAAAAAATATATATTTCTGCATTGTCGCCCTTCGTGGGCAACAAATGACAACCGTGTACATACACAATCACACACGTGCACACAGCCTACGGGGCTTCTGTTCTTGTTGTCATCCTGACAAGCAGTAGGAACAGGATTATGAGTAGAGAGGCCCTCTTACGTGGGGCAGAAGAAGGTGTGAAATCTGATTGCTTCGGAAGATTAAATTAAAAAATAGCACCCTGTGAGGCTGGTGGAATCCTAAATTTGAGCTGGAGAAATGAAGCAGCAGCAGCAGTAGTCGTAGTAGTAGGGTGTCATCTGTTCCGGGGATTTGCTAGATTTCTCCAATTTGAGAGTGTGGCTTAATAGAGGACAGAGGAGAAGCTGCAGGGAAAGTAGGTGGCTACCTTCCCTCGGGGTGTTGGGTGTTTTCCTGATATCAAAACAGTTTTGGTGCCTTTGATCAAGTGGTGATATATAATTTTTTAAAAGGGCATATATTTGCCCAAATGTACAGTATACATGACAAATGTTAAACCCACACGTGAGATTCAGTGTCTGACATTAGGGGCATCTCTTGGAGCATTTCCATCATTCACCACTAGGGGGCATTGAAGTATTGTGTCTTTTTTTGGTCCCGTTCCAGCCTGAGGCTGTTTGGCTGTAGCTCGCTTGCCAGTTTCCACCACTTCCACTCATATGCCTCCTTCCTGTCGCCTGCATGAAACAGAATCACTGTAATGAGTGCATGGTGCAGAGAAATGATAGCACAGGGCTGAGAAGGAAGAGCTGTCTTTTGGCAAATAAAAAAAGACATAACAGCAGAAAACAGCATTTTTCTTTTTTCCTTTTTTTTTTATTGTATATGCGTGTGTTTTCCCCCTCCGGCAATGCTGGGGTGGAGGAGGTGTGCCACATCAGCAGCAGGACACATGTTGAGATTTGTCACATAATTCCAATATCATGTCTTCTGGAACGTGCGTGTAAAGGCAGAGATTGTCCTTCGCCGTCACAAGAAGCACTGAATGACATGTCTATCCTATCTTTAATTCAGTCTTCCCGTTCGCTCTCCATTTTGTTACAACTCCAGATACCTCGCTACATTTTTATAAAATTTAATCCCAAATAGGTTTCCATCATCACATGCCTGTTTGTTTTTGTTCCCAACTCAGGGCGAGCAGCAAAACGTGATCAGCCCGACTCACCTTAAGCGAATCAATATGCAAGGAGGAAGCTATAAGATGCCCAAAGCTATAAGGATTAGAATGATTGAAAAATGTATAGACACAACATTGAACTTGTCTTTTCATTTGTAAGCACTTGCTCTTAACTTTTTCTGCCAGTGACTTTTGGATGTTTTTAATTGCAATCTAAAAACGTTAATCCTTTCCTTTGCTGAGGAAACGGTTTATTTTCTTTGTGCCTCCCTCAAGCTTGCTGCTCAGAGGCCTCAGAGGCCAAACCGATGTTCGTGCGTTGACCCCAGCAGATCGTTGTTTTTTTTTTTTTTTTGGAGAACTAATTTAGATTACTTTTCATGTCCTCGGCTGTGATCGCTTAGCTCTTTGTTAGCATTACAACTGTAAATATTCAGTATAAAAATGGTCATTGGTGGTTGATGTGGACCGTGACACCGAATTTAGCTTTGATTCGCTGCTCTGACGACATGCGTTCGCTGCTTCTTGAGGCTCGTGTTGGTTGCTTTGAGAACTTTTATTCCTCTTGAAATATCTGTCAGCAGCTGAGCAGTGCAGTGTGTAACACTTGCCTCATCTTGACCTGATGTTTGTGGTGCCAGTCACAGTATTTGTTCTCTGCTTTTAAGAGCATTATTGCAGTATTATAGTGTCTTCTACGTGAATGACCCGTAATTTATCAAGAATATCTTTACAATTTAATTCGTATATATAAAAGAAATCCTGAAATGGTCAGCATATCTAATGGTTTGTTTTCATCGGATTACTGTAACACAGCAGTTGTCATGAAATGGCACTTGATCTGGTTTTCTTTTGAAAGCATACATTCACCCCGATGACTCGGTTCATTGAAACTCGGCTCAGCTACCCTCGAAGAGCATTCAGTTTTCCGTGTCATAGCAAAATGTTGGCATGAAGTTTGTGTTTGTGGGGAAAAATAGTCCATTTTAAATGATTTAATGCGATCTTTGAACACTTTGAGGTATGCTTCACCAAGATGATGCACGTCACATGCTATTTCTAAGTAGAATTGAAATCCCTTTTGTCGATTACGCTACGGGCATCGGCGGTTATTCATAACTTTGCCACTGACTATAAGCTTATGTCTGTCATGAATTATTACCATCACACATTTTCTGAAATTAGTTGAGGGAAACGCATGTTCCTGTATATGTGCTTCGATAAGTTACATTACACTTTGGTGTCAACAGAGACAGAAAAAGTGGTAGTGTTGTCATCAGACAAGGTAACAGCGTGAAGTGACATGAGAAAACTGTGTGTGTGTGTGTGTCGTGTTCATCTCCCCACTGTGATTTTATTTATTTTTTCCGAGAATCTCGAGGTTGTTCTCAGAAATTGTGTTTGCCGATAGCGCGGGGCTGCTGTAAATAAATACACTCTCTAATACTGAGATTATTGATGACCTTTGACAGATATCCTCAGTGTTTGGGGAGATGAGGAAGCTGCCTCCGCATGGTGCACACGATGCCACTTAAACCTGTGAGGGAAGCAGGATGGACTCAGAAACCGTGCAGCAGAGTAAAGTCTTCCCGGTGCCATAGAGTAATTAAAGCCAGATCTTGGTTGGATTTTGTCCAGGTGCAAGGAATATATTGAAGGAGAATAACAATTTAAGAGTAATTATCAGTACTGGTGGTACTCAGCTATTGGTAATCCCTTCATGCAAATTATACTCAAGTAAAATCTTGTGTGTTTACTTACACACATCTTAGCAAGTGGCAGAGGCATCTGCAGTTCTTCTTGCCCAAAGATGATATGGTAAACAGATTCAAGTAGAAGCTTGCTGGATACTGGACTCGGAGGGGGCTTCCACTGTGGAGCTGAAATGGGGCGTGACACATTGTATCCCTGTACATCTAGGAGCAATGCTTTTGCCGTCTCCCTGGAAACCATTACTATGCCGGCACTTGCAGGTGGTCTGTCACGGATCGAGGTGGGGGAAAAAAACAAGCCTCTTGGTGTGCCAGTGGAAAGAGAGGGCGCTGTAGAAATGGTTGGAGCGTATTCAAATGGCTCTGAAGTCTGCAAGCTTAAGTTTTGATAACTGAGGATTAGCTCTGCCTTCTCCCTCGAGCAGCTGTAACTGTGTGGTCTTTCATTTAATCTGTGCATTGCATGCGGTAATGCACATGCATGTACAAAGAGCATGAGAGTGATGTATGTGAGAGTTTTATTCAAGCATTTAGTTATCTTTCTGTGTTGCCCTGGGTCCTCACAACTGGGTATCAACCATAAACATATTGTCATCCTCTATTTTAGACAGTTTACATTATTTCCAATTTGCATAACTTGGAGCAAAGATGCATATGCGACTCCCAGAATATGAAGTCACTCACGCGTGATCATTTAAAAGTATACTTCTTTTTTTTTTTCCTTTACATGAAATTACCTGGCATCTTTGTGTTTGGCCAGGAAGAAATCAAAGAGAGTTTAATTCATATTCAGGTTGTTTCTGCTTTTCCTTTGCATGCGAGCGGGACTGGGAAAATGACTCTGCCTGGGAGACCCAGCTGGACCACCGTTACTGCAAAAGAACGATGTGTCAGTGCTGTGTTCACAGCAGAGTGAAGGACCCAGGCTAACTTAAACTTTGGTTCTAGCTTCTTTTGTCAGGAAAGTAACTGTAATTTGTTAATGTTCCAATGCTGTTAATCAGAACTCCTTTGTCTCAGTGGAACCGTTTGCAACAAGTGGAGATTTAGCACACCTGCAGCCTTCTGCACTCCGTTTCTGTGTCAGAGTTGCACATACAAATATCATTGATGCTGAAAATCTGTGTTGGCCTCCGTTTCCGCATAGACCATTGATAAGGAGTCAGTAAAGGAAACTATTAAGAATTGGACCAGTAAGCAGAACTCATATTGGCATTAGCTGTGTATCAATCACACGATTTTTATGTGCATTTTTAAGTAATGCGTCAGAAAAGGGGGATGGAAACACCAAAATGTGAAAAATACGAATCTGGTAACTTGCAAAAACATTTTCATGCTCACTTGAGGTGGTTTTCAGTTCATCAGTTCCAAGCCTTTCTCAAAGACAGCACATCGCCACGCAGAGAACCAGCTTGCGCCATCTTCCTTCATTAATGGGCTGCGTGTTGTGAAGCGAGAGGGACTCAGTCAACTAAGAAGCAGGAGTATGAAAAAAGTAGGCTCAAATGTTAACGTGAGCTTGTGAATAACAAGTTGACTTTGGTGTACAGTTACTTGCATTACGACCTAGCTCTTGTTTTTCATGTTGAATATCTGTGCCATGAGGCCATAGGTTACTCAAATAACATATTGCATGTGGAGATATTGTCACCAACACTCTGTGACAGACAAGCAGCTTGCATCATTTGAAAGCTCAGGTCAGGCTGCTTCATTTGCATAAAATCTCTGCTCCACCCCTCTTTTTTCCTCCACCGTCCACCTTCATGTTCTGCCCAGTTATGCCTCAGTAATGTAATTAAACCCGCCTTCTGTGCCAGGCTGGCTGCCTCGTTTCTTTTTGGCCACGTGGGTATTCGTCACGGCGTGCAGCGTTCACAACACTGCTGCCTGCGGGCCATTTAGCAGGCCGCACCGGGATTTTCCCGGTGGTCCCGATGGTCAGTCTGGGTTTGCACGCTGCAAATTATCAAGGTTGAAGCTCTTGTGCTCTGAGACAGTGAAAGTATTAATCACAAATTAGAAACTGGAACACAATGTGAATATATGGGCCAATTTTAATGAAGTTCACCAATATTAATGATCAGATCTTCAACTCGAATGAATACATGGTTTTCAGTTGAGTCAGCAGTATAAATACATGAAAATTGTAAAATGGCAAATATTGAAAGTATTGGACCCAATATCTTTAATGCAACACACATAAACGCAGTAAGTCCCGACGTATGTTTACCAACAACTCGGTTTGATTGATTGTCCCTGTGCACTCTGCTTCAATGCTTCTTGGGCGTCTGGTTTTAAAGACGTGTCCCTCTCCAAATGGCTCAAGTCCCATTGCTCATCTCAAGCACCTCCAGTAAAAGGAGGATACCCTGGTAATCATGCACATCATAAACAACTTCATTTTCATTAAGCCTCTTTATGCTTTATGGTAAATTTAATTTAGATGGTCCTATGATTAATGTCCTCTGCAACCACAGTAAAGAGGAGCAGTGGGATGACGTGTTCTGCTCCCCGCTTAGTGAAGAAATCCATCCTGGGGGAGATGAGCCAGGTTTGGCCGGCGATGAAGAGCTTGCAATAGCATTAATTAGTGTTTTGATGAATAGAGATTAAAAGGCGTCCGTTTCCAGTGAACGTAATGTTTGATTTTTAGGTATCTGACTGAATAGACATTATGAGTACTAAATATTCATACGATTTATTGCCAGATCTTTTATCATTTCAACAGTGACACATACATCGCTACCAGAGCCAAAATTGGCAACTTTGATCTGAATTTTTTTGTTTTTTTAAAAGCATAAAAGCCCAGACTTTGATGATGGAAGGGATGTAATGAGTTCCAAATTGTGTTAAATTACTTCAAATATATTTACTGTATGTGTGTTTTTAATTATGTATGTATGTGTACATATACGAATACAAAATGTGTAAATATTAGGGCTGTAATTTCCCAGTCGACTGGTCGATGTATTCGTCGATATGTTCTGGCTCGACCAAAATTCTGATTGGTCGATTTTTTGCCACATTAATTTCATCAGGAGGAAAGCACCGAAAGCACCCCTGTTTGACAAATAACAATCTATTTTTGAACACCCCCCTTGTTTTTGCTATTTTGGACTAGCCCGACCCGCAAGAGACAGACAGACTGAAGAGTACTAGGAGGCCACCGTCTGGTGATTTGATGAATGTATATTTAATTTTGACGGTTTCATTTAAAGACAGTCCTCGTCCACCGTGTCAAAGACATCTGCAGCGTTGCAGCATTTCATGAAAATAGAGAAAGGAAAAAAGTCGAATGTAAAGTTTGCAAACAACAGTCTGCATATCACAGCTCCACCACAAACACGGCGTATCACCTAGAAACGGAAAGCTAACTTGTCCACCTTAGGTCGCCCCGTCAGTTTTGAGTATATGAACATATCAGAATTGACATTTCAATGTTTTAGTCTAATAATTGTTTTGTTTTAATTGTAAAAATTCTTACCGTGGACTTGCCTTTTGTGTTTAAGAGTAAAGTTTTAAGTTAAAAGCCTATTTGTGTCTCAGCCGTGATGCTGAGCTCCTCTGTTCAGTCTCGCTCTGTACGCAGGAGAAATGATAGCGTCGGTCAATTAATATAACGTGACAAAAACAATTGTCTAAATATTCCTCAACAGGTTTTGTGCTGACAGTTGAAACAGTATGTTTTCATGTCTAAAATTAGTCGATTTTTAGTCGAAATTTGAGGGCTTCAGTCGACCAAGAATTTCTTTGTTTGATTATGGCCCTAGTAAATATACATATATGTATACATATATGTGTTTATACATTGTGTGTGTGTGTGTATATGTGTGTGTGTGTATATGTGTGTGTGTGTATATGTGTGTGTGTGTATATGTGTGTGTGTATGTGTATATGTGTGTATACGTGTGTATATGTGTGTGTGTATATGTGTGTATACGTGTGTATATGCGTGTATACGTGTGTATACGTGTGTATATGTGCGTGTGTGTGTATATATGTGCGTGTGTGTATATATGTGCGTGTGTGTATATATGTGTGTGTGTGTATATATGTGTGTGTGTGTATATATGTGCGTGTGTGTATATGTGTGTGTGTGTGTGTGTATATATGTGCGTGTGTGTGTGTGTGTATATATGTGTGTATGTGTCTGTGTATATATGTGTGTATATCAATAAAATACCAATTCAAGCAAGTAATATCTTAAATGAGAAAATGCATAAACTAACTTTGTGCCAGGACCCAGTTGTGACCATTGACAGAAGGTGGTGGCATTGAAGCTTAAAGGTGTTTGAAAGAAACATTTCCAGCGAATGTGATTTTTTCTTTTCTCTATATATTCTACGCTTTCAGAGGTTGTTTTTTTTTTTTTTTTTTGGCTCTAGCAGCCATGACTATCAAAAACATGGGCCAGATATTACTTGCAGAACATCCGAAGCCGCAATTTTAAGGATCTACCGGGCCCGGCAACTTATTCTGTTGTCTTCCAGCGTTATTTAAAAAATCACTTGGGCCTTCTCAATCTTGCATTCGGTTGTCATCTTCCTCTTTCAATGTCTTGCAGATGACGTGCAGCCAAGCTGTATGACTGCCCTCCACTGGTTACTTGCAGCTCTCCCTTTACATGCTAAATTTATGCATGACACCATTACCTGCATGCCTTTATTAATGTTATTTTTGTATATTTGTTCGCTGTAGTATTTTTAAATGCCCGTCCCGGGATGATCTGCCTTGATAAACAACAAGCTACTTACAGTGCTGTCGTCACTGGCCGCCATATTCATCTGACTGCTTTTATGCCGTGGTCATAGAATGACCTCACAGGGAAAAGTACAAAGAAATGTACTTTGACATTTTGACGAAACTGTGCACACAAACGTGCGTACATCAAGACGGATCACAACCCCCACTGCCTTCATCAAATTAATTCATTTTGGATTTCACAAATATGACCTGTGATTGCTGGTTGTCAGTGGAAGGGGGGGCGGTGGGGGTCAGTCGGCAGCTGATACATGAAATGATTGGATGAGTGCAGCGTGTTCCCATTATCTTGTCCCTTGCATTGTAATTATCACTACAGCTCTTTCTGCGCCACTGCTCCCATCTCTCCTCACCATTGTAATCGTGATTGACTGGTGCGGCGGCCAAAACAGCGCAGTCTGAAAAGGCATCAGACACACATCTCATAACCGCCTTGCCATTTGATCTCCTCCTCCCTCCTTCACGCTGACTGCTCCTCCGTCTCTCCATCCCGCTTGTTTTTTCAGGTTGACAGGAAGTGGCAGCCAAATGATAAAAAAAAAGCTTATAGATGAGTGCAGATTCAACACGGCAAAAGCATGTTCTGTGTTTTTTTTTTTTTTTTTCCCTTCGATCTGTTTGAACATAATGCCAGTTTATGATGGACCCATGCATGAATTTGAAAATATATGATTTCAGTTGTGCTGAAGGTTTTTTGTTTCAGGTCTTTGTTTTGATGGATACACCTGATTCGACATCTGTCTTAAATAAAACTTGCTTTGGCACAAACATGCAGCAGTGAGGCTATGAGTAGAAATTGTGGCCTTGAGTTTGGTGGGTTTTCTTTTTTTTTTTTTTTTAATACTTTGAAATGCCAGACAGGGTGTTGCCCTGCGACAGGTCTGAATGATACACCTTGTCAGTGAAGGAAGTTCATCAGCAACCACTGAGACTGCCATCGATTGAGCTGCCCTGAGTCCTGCCAGATAATGGATTGGATTAATCCCTCTCAGGATAAGACTTGTGCTTAGACGTGTGTGTGTTTGTGTGTGCACCCACACACATACAGAGATAATATAGTGGTGCTCTTTGCACATCTGTGTACTTCTAACTTACACATGACATCGCACACACTGCATGTTCACAACTCGCTGACAACCTGTCTAAAACTTGTGTGATGTTCAGCAGACATGATGGATATCAGAACATTTGTCAGGCATCTGTCAGCGCTTATTTTAGGGGTGAGAGATGAGTATCATCAAATCCATATTTTGAGGAGGAAAAATGGCTCACAGTTGATGGGAAACGTCTTTGACGTGGGAGAGTCACAGTAACTCGACTGTTTGCGTATTTCTTCCGTTTTTATGGCCAAGCTTTCACAAACAAATATTAAGCAAATCGTCATCAATAAATCGTTTGGAGAGCCATTTAAGCATTTCAAGTCTCATTATGATGACAAGGGTAAACAGATTGGAAGATGTAAAACACTCTATTAAAGTGGCATTCTACTTGCCTCTCTACATTTTAAAGAGGCAATGCATCATGAATGTGTCCAACCAAAGATGAGCGCAGTTGAAGAGAGAACTAATGAGACTAATCTTTTTGCCAGGAGATTTACCTAAAAAGTTATAATCTATGGGCTGTAAGATGATTCAGAAAACACTTGGTGGTAATTCATCTCCCCCCCCAGACGCCGCAAGGCAGTGTGGTGTGTGTGTGTGTGTGTGTGTGTGGATTCGCAAATCCTTCTCTCCCATTGTTGCCATCATTGCTAACGTTGAAAACTACAGAAGCGTACGTTGAGAACTCTGGTGTCTTTTGTGTTATTGATATCGAGTGAATTAAGTTTTCAGACGTGACAACCCCCTCAATATTGTTTAAGATAAGATAGAACTTCATTGATCCCACAACGGGGAAATTTGTGTGTTACCACAGCTCAATTTCAAGAAGAAGAAACGGCAATTAAAATATATCAAGAAAGGAGAACATTATAAACAAAGTTACATATTTACAAAATACTATATACAAGACACCAAAATATACACAGTTTGCAACTATGGGTGGAGGGTTGGGAGGTAGTTAGATAAATAATATATGAATATTTGTATGTCAACTGTAGATGTGTGTGTATATGTACTATAAATATGTTTACGAGTAGGAATACCACATCCCAGTCGGGGCCTGACGTCTACTTTTTTAGGCACTTGACTTTTTTACATTTCACAACAGTCAATTGTAATGTGACTTTTCGTGTCATAATGAAGCTCTTCCAGGTGGACCCATCTCCGTAAGATGCAAGATATTTAATGATGATTTATATTTACGCGTATTGCCTTAAATCTACTTCCACACCAGCATACGGTTTGAAAATAGTCTCGCAAGTTCTTCCTCTCCAGTTGTTATATTTCTACCTTAGCTAACCCCAAAATGTTTTTTTGGGGGGTACAAATGGCACCTATTTTAGGTCTTTTGGACTCTGCATGCTTTAATAAATTTTGGATGAAAAAGAATATTTTGCATGTTCTCCAAGAAGAGGTTTCCATCATCCTCTTAGTCAGACATGTCTATTCCGCTCATCAAACATTTGTATTGAATGTGCCGTTCTATCACCATTCATTTAAAGAATATTTTGACTGACGCCTTTTCAGAATAAGAGATATAAAAATTTTAGTGATAAAGTGGAAATATGAACGTAATATAACATGAATTGTGAATATTGCTTCATGCAGTACACAGATATCTGTTCCAGTGTTTGTGCTCCTGCTGTCAAACGTTAACTGGCTGGCTGTAAAGCCCAAATGAAGATCTCTTCTGTCTTTGAGTTGAAATATTTGGATTGCCTTTTGATTAGTCAACCATTGTATTCTGAGGTGAACATATCTTTTGTAGAAAAAGCATAGTCATCTGTACGTCACAGTTCATAAGTAATAAGCGGCATTGAACTTTCTGCATGTTCTACAAGTATTTCCTCATTCCTGTACTTTGTTCATTTGAAGAAATGAAAATTTCAGCGAACGGTAATTTTGACTCCTTAATCTTCCTCGGACTGATACGTGATGGTTTCAGAATACAGATGGCTATGGTCACAATTGTAGCTACTGGTCAGACCCTTGATAGCCTTTGCTAATGAGTCTGTGTGGCTGAAGCATCTGTCTGGATACCTAATGTAGCTCACCATGTGGAGAATGTCATCCACCGTCTGGCCTCTAAGTCTCCACTGGCAGCGCTAATATTAGAATTGGTCCACAATCAAGACATTCGGAGTCATTCAAATTACTTTGTACTGACCATGACCTATCAAGATCCACTTTTTATTGGAACTTTGTTATGTTGGTCTACAACAGAATTGTAAATGTTGTTGAATGTAAGAATTTTATGGACCAGATGGCAGCAGGGATGAGTAATAATATAGAGAGATAATAATGTCTTGAAACGATTAAAGTTTTCGGTGTGCTGTGAATGTGAGTCCCAAGTCTTTAGTCACTTTCTTCCCTCAAGTTTTCATTGCATGTGATCGCTCGATATTGTGTGAAATGATCAGTACTGTAATTTATGCTTCTCTTCCATTTCACTCGCAATCACTAGATTTTTAGACTTCCCTGGTATGCTGGTGTACCCCAACATACTGACTGCTCCTGGAGAGGGTCACAGAGGGCGCCTTTTCACTCGAGGCAAATCAGCAAAACTTACAGCAAATACAGGCAACTCGGTATAAAAGCTAATGAAGCACCCACATACCTGCTGTCGTGAGGGTACTTGGCTCCAAGAGGAAGAACATCTCCAGAGGAATTTCAATGTGTGCCCACTCTCCCAAGTGCTTAATCATGGTGCTTGATTACCAGCAGCCATTAGAAGCTTGTGTCAGCCCCACTAGTACACCGCAAGGAATTACGGTGTGCTTGATTGAGTTCAACATTTTTGCCCCTGGTCTATGAGAGCTTACCAGAAGATTGCAAAAGGCCTAAAAAGCTTTCCTGTATTGGCGTTTTAACATCAAGCAAGCTGATACACTTTGTTTAGAGTGTGCTTTCATGGAATAAAATGTCGTAAAAGTGTCTACCTCATGTACAGCGTAGGCCATGATAGATCCTTATAATGGACTCTCGGGGACACTATCAGTGCAAGACTGATGAGCTGTAAATTAATTCGTGAGTGAGGGATTCGTCGAGCTAGTTTCTAGGGTTGGAGTATGCGATGCCATCGAGCTGCTGTGTACAAATGCATCTAAAATTAAAAGTAAATCTAGCTCTGACCATCAGCTACTGTAACCAAAAGCGAGGTCAAGATTACCTGTCACTTTGACATTCAGTCCACTGTGTATCAGACAAGCTCGCCGGAGTTTTGGACAGCCGTGACTTTGCCTGCATCCTTGATGATGAAACACTATGGCATCTAAAGCCCGAAATTAACCGGGTCCATCCTTGATGCATCATGTTAACAGGGCGGGGTTTGTAGGCTGCTAATACCTGGAGAGCTCATTGCTGCAGGGTAACAAAAGAAAAATTGACAAAAAAAATGTCAGTCATCGTCTCGTGCTTGGGTCACGTCACAAACTTGGTCACTGCAGCTCCTTTGATGAGTGGCTTAAGTGATGGTTGCATTGGTGACAGACCCAATGTACTTTGGCCCTGACTTTCCAGTGTACTTCCTGGAGTGCTTTATGCCGTATTATGTGGTGATCCAAAAGAGAAACATGCTCTGTCGTTCATGCCATTTTCAGAGATGAACTGCTTTGTTTGCTGGTTAATGGGATCCAGTCTTTCTAAAGCCAAATTAACCAATGTTTCTTAACTGTACATTGCTAATTAGCCTTCTCTGTTTTGGCCTCAGCATTTCCCCAACCTCTGCCAGTTTTGGTTGAGCAAAAAAAAAATTAGGCTGGAACCTTATTTTCCCTTCTTTAGAGTCTTCGATATCCTCGCCCAGTAAGAATCTCCAATTGCCCTGTATATTCCGTGGTTTCTTCATCACTTCTTTTGATCTCTGTCCCTCTCTCCTTTGTGTCCCTCATTGTGTGACTGTGTCACTGCGCACACCTGCTTCATCCAGCTGTCAATTACAGCACAGAATTACAAACTGGCACGCAATTAGGGTCCGCCTCACGCACTGGCCCGCGCTGGTAATGAGTTTCCTCAGTCATTGATCAAAGTCACAATCACACTCTTGCCCAGAGTTTCCCAATTAATTCTCCTCCTTTTTTTATATTTTATTTTTTTATTTATTGCTATCCAGAGAACATCTATGTTGACCTGCCTGAGACTATTTTCTATATTTATATATCCGAGCTTTCAGCATTTTCCAGTTAGTAGAAAAAAGGGAGATAATCCTATTTCAGTGTTATGGTATGACCGTAACAGAGGCAATTTAAGTGTGTGTGTGTGTCTGTGGGCGCGCAGAGTTGTTAACCACTGTTTTCAGGTTAGAGAAGGGGGATGCTAACAAGGAAGCCAATAACTGAGAGAGTGTGCAACAATGATATTGTTTCAAGTGTCATTGTTACAACATAGTCAACAGCAACCTTGAAAACATTGTTAAAGCCAACTGTCAAGGTCTGTCATTCATTTTCGTACTCGGTGTGAATTCTTATTAAACTTAAGTAAAACTCCTTGGGCTGTTGCTGCACATCATTTAATCCAGCTCTCCTGTGAGAAGGGGCCGTATGTACATCTCCTTCTCATTATGCAAGTGCCATGACTTGAGTAGTGGGCTTCCTGGCAAATAATATAGGAATGACATTGCCTGTTTGTTTTCACTTCAGTGTGAAATGGGCGGTGGGAAGGCTGAGCAGAGCAGAGTAAAAGAACAAGCTGAGCATGGTCACGCACCGTGTTCAAAGCCGCCAGGCGCAGGTTTCTATGACTGACAACCTGCTGGAGATGGGGACCTCCCAGTCACAGTTTCCTGTCTCAAGAAAATTGCTTCAGTGATATTGAGACAGTCTTTTGGGCGATTCATTCTTTTCCATATACACTTGAGCAGATAGATAGAGAGAACAGAGGACATAATATAAGTCAAAGTTATTCTAATTAATCCTCAGGTTTTGTGAGGAAAATATAGAAAACGTCAAATGTTTGAAATGGGAGCTCAAATCCGGCAAAGATAGCAGTGTTGTGGCGAAGACAAGGTAATGAATTAATTTTGGTTCATGGCTCAGGAGTGAGAAGACCTAGGTTGAGTAATGAGTGGAGGAAGCTGTGATAATGGAAATCTAAATGATTAAAGTGAGTGTTTGTGTGGAGTTGGGGTAGGAGGATGGGAATGTGCACGAGGTTTTGGGTGATGTGATGGTGTGCAAAATGGTGCAAAGCCTCAACACAAGGAAATGATAACGAAAACACGTGTTACTCTTGGTATTGATGTCGGAGGTAGATCAAGAGGCCAGAGGAAAGATTCACTTGTAGTTTCTTGATGTTTCTATGAAAAAGGAAAAACATTGTTTCTCTCTCCCAACTGAACGTTTGCTTTTGGCCTGTGGCCCTCCATTAAGTTTGCGTTTTGGCCCTCCAAAGGGGGAAATTGTGGGCCCCCTTGATTTAGAATCTTGCCAAACGTCAGTTCAATGACATTCAGGCCCACCGTGATGCATCACAACATTTATAATCTCATACCCAATTTTGGGTACATACTTTGCTTTGAAAATACCTAAAGGTACAGTAACCTGAATGTTTACCAAGAGAAAACCAACACACAAGCCCGATTTTACCTGATGGAGATAAAAATCAAATTGACTGTGAAAATGCTCGGTCAGACACTGCTAAAAGGGAACAAAATATTTTATCTCATAACTTAAATGACAGTCACGAGAAGCAGTGACTCAAGCCTTGGTTTGCACGGTGTAGCCATACTGAGGCAAAGCCAGATTTTAAAAGTGCAGAAAGGAGCCCCTGTGCTTGCAACCACAGTAGCTATGCTCATTGATTTTTTTTTTCTCAGTGTCTTTTGCTGTCATTTTCTTGAGATGCTTTTCTTCACTTTAATGCAGAAAAACAAGAAGAAGAAAAAAAAAGAATCCTTGACCCAAACCCTCAATCCAAGCCAAACTCTGTTCTTGTTGAAATGTTGTACCCCTGCTAGGCGAACAGGTGTTTTACTGGCTTAGACAGAGTATTATCTTCTTTCTCTGAACACCATGTGACACTGGAGGGGGTCACGGACCTGCATCAAAGCTCCATTGCTGTCTTTCAGGTGTCAGGTGATGTGATTCAGTACACAGGCTCATTAAAAATATTCAGATAGTGTTTATTTGCCTTTAAAGTGCAATTCATCACCAGGTTTGCTAAGTTATATGTCCTGGTGAGTTATGGCTTATTAAATTAAATGGTTTCAGTGGCACTTCCCTAACTGGAAATGACCTCACCCACAATCCACTTCCTTCCTCTCTGTTCCGGCAGTGATTTACTGCATACAGACCATACACAGCCATAAACATATACGTTAGATACACACGCATTCAGTGCCTCTGTGGAGGTATAGACGCACGGAGATATTTCCCTAATGGAAAAACTCAATGCAAAAAAAATAACTGTAAAACCAGCCGGCGCTCTGTCAAACTATTTTACAGTGTCAGCACAAATGCGCCGGTCTCTTTTCACTCTGCAATGAAATTTATGGCCATTGATGACTGATTGCATCCCCCCCCCCACCACGGTACTCTGAGCCTTTTTAAAGTAACCCAGCAGCACATTAATTCCTCCAAAGTCATCATTTCAAGTGCAGCAACTTGCTGAAAAATCAAAACTCGCATGAAGAGAGACCCTAATTTTGACAGTTTTTTTCCCAAATGCTGTCAATACACAGGGAAAATATGATCCACATATTTCAAAAGACTGTTATGCGTGGCTTGACTATGCAGTAATGAGACGATGTGTTTGCTTTCAGTCTTTGCATTGCTGTGTGACGTCTACAGACACTTTTCTGCGCAAAAGAAAAGTCCAGTACCCTCCTGTCATTGCTCCTGGAGGACCAAGCACGATCCAAGTGCCTCTGAACGTTCTCAAGCGCATCAATATGTAGCATGCATTCAGCAGAACCACTGAGGTAGACACATTGGCTCAAAACTGTTGCCTCTAATTAAATGTCTAACGTCTCATCTTGTTCATGTCTTTTCCGTGTCTTTTTGCCATTCCATTTGAAGGCTAGGAACGCTCAAGCAGAGATGGACAAAAAGCTCAGTGAAAGACTCTGATTAGCCTGTCATGTTCCAGACAGGTATCCATTAGACTCTTTAATCAAAGTCTATATGGCATGAAATTGACATTTTCAACCCACCATTATGCCTCACGAGGAGCATTGAACTGAACTGATACTGGCCTCTACGTCAGAACACCGTAGCCGTGCAAACATGTGCTTTGATTGGCCGTCGTCTTGCATCAAAGCTTCGAAAAGACCTTTTGTTTTTCCTTGAAAATAAAAGGAAGAAGGGATGTCAGTTTTCATTCATTTTCTCATTCGGTTGCTTGACAACCATGAAACCGCAACTAAGTGGTTAATATAAAAATGTGACATACGAGAGCCGCTTCCATCGCGTGGACAGGGTAGCAGCTGCGGTGGTTCTGGTGTCATGTTTTTGGTGCTTTCATGGTCGCAGGCCATCACAGAGTGATGGGCACCAAGGACTGGTATTAATTTATGCCGGTATGTTAATGAGGTATTGATGAGGTCCTTGACAAATGGCACTGCTATGGGTATTTACAGCATTTTATATTGTTAATGCGGTCTAATGTGGCTGGCAACAGTCACCTAAGGATCAGGAAGCTGTCAGTGCCACGCAAATGTGAGTATCCCTCCAGAAAGATCCTCCGTCTCTCACCGAGCAGTCTTTCGACGTTTGAGTGCAGAAATCACAGCACAGTCGTGTGTTTGTAGATTTTGTCATTCGATGTCACGGCGATTGAGTTTTAGCAGCTCCGGGGGGTAACATAAGCTAATGAGTTCATATCTAGTATTAAGTGATGTTGAGTCGCTATTTCATTGTGTGCCAGTGTGTTACAACAAAATCGGTAAAGAGATAAGTTTGAGCACAGATGGCAGGAGAAGGAAACGTGATTACCTCGTTGGATTAATATCCTAAATGTTGCTGCCTTGTGGCTCTGTTCGTCTCCCATGAGACAAACTCTGTCATGTCCCATCTTGTCCCCAGTCAGGTTTTTGAACTTTCTCAGACCGCAGCCATTTTGTTCCTTCTGCTTTTCTCTACACGTTTCAATCAAACACCTCTTCGGCGCAAGAGATGGTCTTTCAGAAAACAGACGACCTTTAACAGAAGAGTGAAAAGGACTTACAAGTAATGAACAGTCACATAATTGACTTTTTTTGCCTCTAATTTTGAATGAATATGATAAAATAATGACTTGTCACTCATTAAAAAAAAAAAAAGGTTTATGTGTGATTTTGTTGACTTTTTGGATGAAATGCAAATCAACAGTAGCTCAGCTCCATGTAACTGTCTTTTGTTAATTTTCTCTCAGATCACTTGTGGTGTTGCCTCTACGCTGGGAAAAAAATAGACCCCACCAAACTGGTTTGCAAACTCACGTCGATGGGGAAAAAAATGGGGGTGTCGGTGCATGGCAGTTCAACTCTAGCATCACTTGGTAGAGAGCAAAGCCAATATTTGTCTGATTCTTGATGTACTTGCTTTTTTTATCAGAGTAGTAATCTTTATGGTATGGGCTCCCTGGTGCTGAGCGATGGGGGGGGGTTCTCAATAGTCCGAAGCCCTTTTATAATTTTCATGTATCCCAATGAGAGAGATACGGGGAACTTTTCACCTGATATTTCAGAAAATAATTTGAGGGAAATCCATTTGCTTTTTACACTGATTTAGACCGCAAAATATAGCATCACAATTCTCAATTGAAAAAAGTCAACACGATAGATCCCATTTTAACAACATTTGATAAATATTTCTATATTGCCGAGCCATAGCCTACCTGAACCGGGGATTAAGTGTGGTTCCTGTAAGTGTAACCGCAACAACTGCGTGATCTTTTGAGTCCTGTGCACTGCATATGCACCAAGGAGGGGTTTTCAGCCGAAGTTGCCCCTTGCTCCAGGCTTCTCCGAATGTACCAGGATTGGTCATGTATGTGCAGGAACTCATCCCGTTCTTCTCACCGCTTCTCTCTTTTCTCCCTCACTCCTCTCCTCCGCTATGTCTGTGTCCTTAAGTCACAGGGAGAGAGAGAGCACGGTTATTTGATGTAGGATTTGATAGATTTGTTTGCTGCTGCATTCATTTGCTCTGTATCACAGAGCTGACGGGCCGTAAAATGAAAATTTGCCTTAGATTTTCAGCATGACTGTTTGGGGGCAAATGTGAAGGAACTCCCCATGCATTCCAGATGCATATTTTTCTATATCTTAAAAGAGGGTGCGTGGATGCTGTGCAATTACGAAGGATTATAAGGTTCTTACTGAAAAATGTATCTCTGCGAAAGGAGTTTTCCCCCCAAATCCCTCAGAAAGCATCGATGTTGCTCAAGAGGTTGTCACACATTGATTGCACTCTCCCAATTTCTTATTTTGATGCTCTTGTAAAGGAACCGCGTGATTAAAAAAGTGACAGTTATGGATAGAGTCCTGCGTTACAGGTAATTAGATTAAATTAAAATGCATGTTGTCGTCTTACGATGCCCACAGTCTCTAATTAAAATGAATGTGATGCAAATGCACGGGAAGCATTTTCTTGTTCGAAAACAAGTTGAAGGAGAGAAAGTTGAACCTCACCTTTTTTTTTTTGTTGGTAAACAAGAAATCAGTTGTACTTACGTCAGGTAAAGAACAGGGAATTGTTTTGTTTTTTTTGTTTTCATGTACAACTGATGCATGCTTGAACCAAATTAATATTCTCATCAAAATCTTGAAACCTGGCGCTAAAGGCATAACATTATGGAGAATGGTAATTGCCTTGATCATGAGCAGCCACCAAGGTGAGTCCTCTTTGTTCGTGTGCAGTCGATGCGTGAGGTGAAACCAAAGTAGGTCCGCTCACGCCAGGAGGAAGGTGCTCGTGGTGAGCACGACACCCCATTGCTCTTTCCACCCTGTTGCCCAGCCGGTGTCACAGAGAGGCTTGGATGATGGAGCACTCCCATTCCGAGTTGAGAGAGTGCTGAAGGTGAGAGTCGGCCCCAGACCCAGTTCTTTAATCCTGGTCGGCTCCTGCCACCTTGTTCAGCAAGATAAATGGACTTTTGACACAGTCCGATCACACACTGGCTCAGCGTTGATAAACAAACACTTGTTTCTTTGGGTTTTCTCATCTCCTGAAAGCATCATGAGGTCGAGCGTGGCGAGTCCTCCAATGAAAGCGCTGCTATCAAACAGAAGACACGAATGCTCCAAAGCGTCAATAAGCCTACTGAAGTGCGACTGTCAAATTTTAAATATTTAAACGACATTTCAAAGCAGTCTCGGTATTAAATTGATGAAAATGTTCGCGTTTCATGAAGAAGGAAAAACAACCCTCAGATCTCTCCTCCTTGAGATGGTTCAATATTGACAAGTATCGTTGTGTTTCGTGGCAGTCAAGGTGTACTCAGGACAAGCAAACCATGGGGGGCAATTAGAGAGGATGTCCAACACCTGGGTCCACAAACAGCATGGGAGCTTGAGAAGATCTCAAATGACAAGTTCTGCGAATAAATTTCTTGCCGTCTATCAGAGATAAACCACTCACGTCATGTAGATGCTAATCAAAAGTCAGCCATAGCACGAACAAGGAGAATCAATTGATAAAGGGAAGTATGTCATGGTGTCCTCGCTGCTTTAGGCTTTTATTTGTTGCTGTCAGAAACAATGAGTACACACTTTTAGCATCTCTCAAATGGTAAAAAAGTCCAAGTAGAAACATCCACAAGTAAAAAAAAAAAAAAAAAATTCACACATAAAAGAAACATTCACAAATGAATAAAAAGCATTAGCATACATTACGTTCAGTCCTTTGGGGAGAGGGTTTTATACTCTTCACAGCCTGTGTGGAAATGCGGCAGTCTTTCTGAGTCTGTGTGTGTTTGGATCTGAACTTTTATGTGATGGAAGGGAGGTAAACAGACTCTGTCATGGTGGGTGGGATCTTTTAGAATCAAGATGGCTTTCCTGTGGAGCCGCTCAATGTACATGTCCCAGGGGGGGCGATGTGGTCCCAGTCGCCAGCCTGCCACGCTCACCAACTGCTGCAGGTCTTTCAGGTCCTCTGCTGTGCAGCTAGCAAACCGCAGTTGGTTAGGAGGCTCTCAACGGTGGCACAATAGAAATTGATTACCAGGTGCTGTGGAAAGTGAGCCTGCTTTAGCTCCTGGAGAAGGAAAGGAAAAGGGAAAAAAAAAAGTCTTTGCTGGGTCTTTCCCACTTGGTAGGAAATGTTTCTGGACCAGGGGAGGTCAGCTGAGAAGTACATTCCCGGGTATTTCACGCAGCGCACCCTCTCTACCTCCTCTCCACATATGCAGAGTGTTTCACCCACCTTGATCTCCTGTTCCCTATTATTTCTTTTGTTTTTGTTGTGTTTAAACCCATGTTGTTATGGTCACGCCATTGTGCCAAATGTTGGAATTCCTCCCAGTTGTTCATTTCATTGTTATCAGACTTTTGCTGCCTGCTCTGGTAAATGCTAGTTTCAGTGTGGCACGGCCATGATTGAAAGTATAAATGGGAATTTTACTTGGGATAGGTCCAGTTTTAAGAGCAGTGCTTACATTTGGGAACCGCTGCTCTGTGGAAACAAAAAAGTCAGAAGGACACAAAGCATAATGTTATCTCGGGTAACTTATAAGAGAGTAGAAATGATGGCTGTTTGATCTGATTAGAAAATGATTTAATTAATTCTCGTGTGCATTTAATTTATTGAATCAACATTCAAATGACTCCAGGTAATTATTTTCACATTTTGAGAATATAATTCATATTGCATTTTCACATCATCCCCATTATACAGTAGGTGATGAGGAATTAAACGTAGATTTTAAATATATTTTTATAAAATTCTTACATAATAATTTTTAAAATTCATTTTGTAAAATGATGTATTGATCCAATTAAAAAAGAAATATGTGAAATGGAAATGCGAATATAAAGTATATACAATCAACAACGGTATAATATTAATATTAGAATATTCATGTCTTGGATAAAGAACCCCAGTGTAGCCCAACATTAGGAAGCTGCAGGATTTCTTACTGGAATTCAATAGTGGCCACTTGCATACTTTGTGCTTATGTATAGTTCAATATATGTATAACATTTACTAAAGTAAATGTAATTTTTGTCTATTTAATTTCAATTAGTGACATTGAAAATTTTAAAGTAATCAAGGGTGTGAACTTTTTTGGGGGGGGCAAAACGAGGCTAAATCTTCCATGCGAACATCCAGGCTCTGACGTCGCTGACCCATCTTCCATGTCGATATGAGCTGACCGATGATAAAAGATGTAAATGCCACCTGACTTTAAGTAAGTCTGGATGTGTTCCACTTTGATCTCCATTCACAAACCCAAACATGCATCCACCCTTGCATCCATCCTCCAGATGTCCCCCCCCCCCCCCCCTTGTTGCATTGTCTACACTCGCGGCTTGTAGCATAAATGGATTTTCATGCATCATCTGAGCGAGTGTATTGGAGTTGATGGAGTGAGGAGGGTGATGTGTATTCCAGTCACATAGCTCCCGTCCTGTACTTTTTTTTTTTTTTTGCCAATTCCCTCCTCTGTCACCTCAACGCCACTCTTTTGTCTGATTCCCCGTTCTCCCGCCTCCTTATTTAGACAGTTCCTTCCTCGATGGACAACAGTAACTGTTGTAAATCTTGCCGTGACATGTTGGTTGAAAATGGTACCAAACTACAGTGAAATTCAGCTCTTGTGTGTGTTTTAAAACGCTGGGCGAAGCTTATTTTAGTTTTTAGATGTAACACACAATCACACGTATGTTTTCTTTGGATAACACTAGGAACGCAGACAATGTGATGAGAAACACATTAAAATGGATTCCCACTTTTATAGATGGTATAAACACAATGGAACCAGTCAGCCTTCCAGGTTATGTCAGGCCTGTCAGACAGACCACGTTTGCTTTATTGTTATTGATTTTAATTAGCGTGTAGTTCAAAGTTTGGTGTGGTTTTTTTTTAAAGACTTTCCTTTAATCTGCTTTGAAAAGCCCCCCCCCCCCCCCCCCGCCATCAGAAAGAATGAGAACTGATATTGTTCCTTTTACCCCAAGTCAGCTTCCCATTTGATTGCTTATCTCTTTTATTAGCTTGATGCTATTACTGGCATGGCTTCTTGGCTTTCATTATCCATTTTTATGCTGCAATATTCTCTTGGAATTGTTATCGTAGGCGAGTTCATCTTGTCGCGTTGTTTATGCGTGATTGATTTGTGGGTTGCTGATCTCGCCCTCCACCCCTTGCTCGGTGCCGACTTGGCGGGCTGACAAGGTTACTTATTCACAGATGATAGACATCTTTATTAGAAGAGAAGAATGCTTTAAAATCTCAAGCACAGACATTTATCCCAGAGCACGCCGTCTTAAGGTCCAATGCTCGACGTGCCCAAACCCATCCATCACCGGTTGGCTGACGGCCCAAGTTCAGGCCGTTTGCCCTCTCTGTCAGAAGGACAGAGTCGGGGCGAAGTTGGCTGAGCCAGGACAGGAAATGGCTGGGAGAAGGTTATTAAACCTTTTGTCCTTACCACTGGCATTGCAATCTTGTTTTGTGCTTACCAAGCTGAACCCCATAGGTTCTATTGAACTGGAAAGAAATCGTCTTGAAATTGTATATCTCATTCTTCCCCCTTTTTGTTTTTTGAAACTATCAAGCGGAAGTCATTGACTTTGAAAATACTCATTATAGATTACGTCGTAAAAAAAGCCAGCCTTGTTTACCCAGCGGCCCTGTGTAATGAAGTTTTCCCCCAGTAGTGATGGCAAATGTCATTAATGCTTGCAAACTTTGAGTCTTCCCATTAAGCCGTAACTGTAGATGCTGCGTCTTTCCTCTAAGACCTGTCATTCGCTCCTAGCTGTATGTAATAGTACCACCGCTTGATGATGAGGCAGTTTCATTTCTCAGCATTTAGTCTTTGCATGTCTGCAGCTGGACTCTGTGGAGTCGTCGCATTGATCCGTCTTCCAGAGTTTGGTGTAAATGCAGATGGAGATATTGGTTTGGTGGGGGCGGCATGGCTCGGAGGTAGAGTGGCCATCTGGCAACCGACGGGTCGCCGGTTCGAGCCTCACTTCCCACCGGTGACCATGTGGAAGTATCCTTGAGCAGGATGCTGAGCCCCTAATTGCTCCTGATGGCCCTGCGACGGATTGGCGACCCGTCCAGGGTGAACCCCGCCTCTCACCCAATGTCAGCTGGGATAGGCTCCAGCCCCCTGTGACCCTTAACAAAAAAGCAGCATCGAAAAAGGATGGATAGATGGATGGATATTCGTTTGGGGCTCTGTAGTTGCTGAGAGTTTGCTCAGCAAGGCATGTAATCATTATGGTATGACGAAAGCCCTATGAGGCTCCAACTAACCCCGCACGAGCTCCTGCGATTAGTTAGTTAGAGCAGGTGGCTCACTGTTAAGAAGACTACAGGTACTCTGAAGGCGTCTGCTTTTCCATTACTCAGTGGCTCTGATGGCTCTTAACCTTGTTGACCAAAAAGTGAATCAATGTGATTTAATACCCTCCAAATTAGGGCCGCTCTAAGCCTATTGAAAATTTCAACATTTAACATGGCAGTTCCTTTTTATCTTTATTGACCAGCTAAATGGTCTTTTCCCAGCGCTTTAATTATTCATAGATATTAAAGTTTAACTCCACCGACTGGCTCCTGGGTATGCAGTCATACAGCTTTGAAATAATGGTCATTAACATTAGATGATATCTCCTTAACAGTTCAGAGATACTGTTCAGACGGTGTTTCCAGCGAGACGAGAATGTATCGGTGATGGTTAAAAATCTGTCTGAGATACAGGGAGCTGGAAAACACTGAATGCAAAACTAACTTTCAGCTGCAGAAGTAATTTATTTATCCATATTAAGACTGGTGATAAATTGAGGGAAAAATCGGAATAAATCACAGTGGAATTGTAATAAATGGGGGGGGGGAAATGGTGCTCGAATTGATGGCAAGGAGCACTGAAGCTGTTCTCTTGGCTCGTGCCGCTTAGTGTAATAGTGTCACCCATCTGTATTTGAGCAAAATGATAATTTGGTAACCATACATCACTTTCTTTCCTTGCTCATGCCCACATGCGCAGCATTCAAATCATAGACACAAAAATACAGGAGACAAAATTAACTTTGGGATTAAATCAAAACATCCGATGCACTCAAGATGGTCGTATTTTTAAAGGACCTTTTGAAACGTCGTGGCGGCTCAGCTCAAACCAAGCCAACAGGTTTCAGCTCGTCAAGTACAAACTGATCAACTCTTAAGAACTCCAAAAAAAAAAAACAAGCGTCGGAATTCTGCTTTTCATTCCAAACCGATGACTTGTAACATTCTAAAAAGAGACTGCTAATGTGAACGTTAAGTTTTTTTGTTTTTGTTTTTGTTTTTTTAAACTCTGGAACTCCTGGCAATACTAAATAATTCATTCTCGGCTGACATTTTGCATTATGGCTCCCGATGCCCCTGAGATGATTGCTTACATGTGCTCAGTTGATCTATATTTGAGGTTTAATTACCATTCAAGAATCATTAGCCTATTCGACATCATAATGGAAGAGGAGCTGCAATGGCTGTCTATGCAGGAATAATTGGTCATTGATGATTAGATGCAGTCCAGGTATTCGGGCCACTTGCATTTGAGTGAAGATCAAGGAGTGGTTAGCACACCGGCCTGAAACTAATCTCCATCCCTGACTCGGGTCTGCAACAAGTCGTTACACCCACGAGCGTGTGTGTAATTAGGCCTTTGGGTATTGATCCACGGACAAAGAATTATCATATAAAATACTTTTCAAGAGGGCGAGTCTTCTTGGTCAAGTGATACAAACATTTTGATAAGTTTCCCTAAGTTCTCTCTGTGCTCCAGTTGCATGTTCCAGAAGATTTTATCAGCGCTTTTCTTTATTCAGCATGTGACGCTCCCGCCGTGCGACATGTGAGCACGGCCCAAAGGTGACTCACAAATCCTTTTGAGTTTTGATTAGTGAAAACCATGATGGAATTTCAAGCGAGTGATCGATGAGAGGCCTTAGTGCTGATGGTTCAAAATAACCCACCCTCGGTATTGATAGGCACTCATTGGGGGGAGGGGGGGGGGGGGTTTACTTGTTGGATAGCAGGCAGCATCGGCAGTTCTCAGGTAATGGAACTGTCATTCTTCCTCTCAGATAAAAATCGTCTCCCTCCCTTCCTCGTTGCTGCCTGCCATCTTCTGCCATATTAAGAGGGTTATAAATTCAGTCAACACTATTACCGAAATAACTTTTTTTTTTTATTGCTCCTGAAGATTTAAACTGAAAGACCACCCCCACCACCACCACCACCACCAAAAACTCAAACAATGCTGAATGAACTCTTCATGCTAATCACCATTTGTTTTTTGATGGGGTCTTTCCCTGCGCTTCGTATCAGAGACTCGCCAACTTAAAGCGACACGATGTAGCTTTTGTGGGGCAGCAGTGGCCTCTCCTGATTTGAATACCTTTAATCATCATAATCTAATATATAATATCATACATATACATAATAATGATTAATCTGATAATTTTTGATCATCACAAAGGTGTCCGCTTGCTCTGCCCTGTGGCTCAAAGCCCCCGCCTCATATCATTCAGCCTTCGCCTCTGATTTTTACCCCACCACTCAGAAATCTGCTCTCTCAAAAAAATGTAAATTTAAAATCTGAGTTTTGAGATGTTTTGGGGGCGGAACGGAAGAAACGGTGGTTCTCCAGCTCAGTGCTCAAGCACCGACCAAAATCACCCTGTTCCACTCGTAAGCTCCGCCTCCCTTCGACATGGGGAGCATAAAAACCTCACGATTCGGACTTGCGGCTACGGAGACCACCACACCTAGATATAAGATAAGGATGAGACTCTATTTCAACCCTAACAATGTGAGACATGTTATCAGTGCCGATGCTGATGAAAATGTATGTCAGCTGATCCAACGCTTCAAAACATTTGGCTTGATGAACAGATGAATTAAGAAGAAAAGGGATGCCTTTATCTAAAAATAGAAGCTCTCCTTTCTTTTTTTCTTTTTTTTTTTGTGATATCACGTTCAGTGTCCACGCATCACTTTGACCGAATATTCTGTGGGTGTTTGGTTTTTTTTCCTTTTTTTCTAAAGAATTCAAAAATGTGGGTGTTGGGAAAATAAAAAAAATCTCAAGGTCTGAGTGTCCATGATGGTGGTACTTGACAGTGCACCAGAAATCAGATATTCAAGGATTTTGCTTGTTAAATACGTGAATATCTGAATGGTGGACTTGGGTAAGCCAGAAAGGCCACGCTTACTCATTACTACTGTTGAAATGATCACGGAGGCTGGAGAGGTGTAGGTGGCTGACCTGATTCCCTGTTGTATTTCATGTTACGTGACTCATATTTCAGTTTTCATTCCTACACTTTTTTTTCTATTTCCAAACCAGTTGAGTGTGGGATGTTTTTTTTTTTTTTTTTTTTGAGGCATTTTGAATGATGGTATGTGTGGCAGAGAGACGGTAAGAGACAAAAAAGGAACAGAAAGTGTGGGAGTTTGGGAGTGAAGTCCCCCTCGATGCTCTGAGGGGCTGCTCCTGTCTCCTGGACGACTGCCAGGTGTACAATTTTATGGGAGAGGGTGGTCATGCAATCCATGGGAAGCTAAGAGTATCCCTGCGGTTGTGACAGGAGGACCAACCAGATGTTGCATTAGGTAACGGTAGCTCAGTTTAAAGACTAACAGTGAAAATCAATGGCAGCGTCCCCATTCGGTTTCTGACAGCCAAAGTTCCCGGACTTGCAAATCCTTTGTTTGGTCCTGCATCTCGACTGACAAGCCCACGTTCATTCTGTTTAAAAGGTTAAAAGAAGGTTGCATCTGTTGTGTCTGATTTTTAAAAATCAGACAAGCGTCTTGTGCTGCCCTTTGATGGCACAAACTCAAACTGAATGGGGAGGGGGCAGGGGGCCGAAGGTAAACACATTTTTGTCTGTGTACCTCCATCGCGGCCTCTTATTTTTTTTTCTTTTCTTATTCCCTGTCAGTCTGCCACACAGCCAAATGATGAAAAAACAAATGTGGATCCGACAGTGGCAGAGAATTTTAAACTCGCAAAACATTTAAAAATTAAAAATCATTGTTGTAGTTTTTTTTTTTTTATCATTTGGCCTGTTATGATTCTTGTCTCTCCCTCACAAGAAGGACAACTGCATTGATTTCCATATTTTTTTTGACAATTATTTTGTTTTTGTTGAAGAAAAAAAAAAGTTTAATTGTTTTTACAAACGGTGAGCTAAATATTGCCCTACGTTGGACCGAATCTGCCCCCCTCCCCCCCTTTAGGAAGCTCTGCTTTAGAGGAGAGATATGGCTGAGAAGTTGTGAATACTACGCGCGCCATCGCTAAATAAGATAATGTGATCAGTATTTTATAAAGCGGCTGTGTCAGGCAAACATATTGTCGGTGTTGTGCATATTCAGGTGAGTGTTTTTAGAGCATCTGTCATCAATCAGGTGATTGTGATTTGGCACCTGGCTTGATCAGTTGGTACAACCTGCTGCCGACATCCCTGATAGATAAACCTGGAAGAACTGTCCATCCCATCTGCCCCTACATATGTCACATGATGTAACTCAACGGGATGGGAGCTTGCGCCTTACTGAGTCAGAATCAGCACATGCTGCCTTGTGGTTGTAATACATTCATTCAGGGTTGTTGTTTTTGTTTTTTTTTGTTTTTTTTTGCCAATTCAACTGAGAATTTACAAAACTCTCACTTATTATTCAGTGAATTTACTGGTTGATGGAATGTAGAATCCCTTTCAGAATTTGGAGAAATCTTTTTATTCACCTTTGGAATCACAACTTTGGACATGCTGCGTGCAAAAAAAAAAAAAAAAAAAATCAAGAGGCAACTCACCTGCCTCACACAACTGAGTGTTTTTGTGTGTCGTTCCTAATTTGAAATGATAAAATACCTAATTTTAATTGAATAAATGAGACAGTCAATTCCCCCCCCCCCCCATCACTCTGTCAAAATAGGATGTTCTTTATTCTCTTGGTTTGTGGAATCAGAGTTGGCGCTTCGATTCTTGTTGGCATCGACTGAAATGAAGAGAATATAGTCCTGTTTGAAATATTGACCAAGATGTTCACTCGCCTTTTTCCTTTCTCAATTCTGGAAGCTGTACTCATGTCAAAAGACCCAGGGTCTGTACTCTGAGACAGCTGTGATATTTTTCTTTTGTGTGAGCAGGTGCTTTGCTGAGGTGAACACCGAGGAGGCCGACACTTTTTCGGGGCAAAACCTCTTGGTCTTTAGTTTTGGTGTGTTCTTTGAGGCTACAAAATGTCTTATAACGCCATGGAAATGGGACACACAAGTTGACCTACTGCTGGTTTGTCAGCTACCTTGCAGTAAGATGATCAATAATCTACATTAATGTGAAAAAAATATGCAAGTTGCGTGATACAGTACGTGTAAGATAGAAAATGTGTTCAACATATTTTCAACATTGTGGAGGTGTTAAGTGTGACTGCTCTTGTGACGCCGATGCTACGCTAACTGGAAAACACATTGGAGTAGTTTCTCTGTTTAAAGCCTGCCAAAGCACAACAGTGTGCAGTGCAACAACGCTAAAAATAATGAACCAATGTCAACTGCTAAAACGCAGGAAGTAATTACCCCCCGAAATGATTACGCGACCTTAAAATCCTCACCCGAGATTCGCGGGATGTCGTGAATTCAGTGTTTAAATTGACGTGGAAGTGGAGTGAGGAAAAATACAGAGCACCAAAGCAAAACAATCGCTTGCGATGAAGTTCGGTGTGGCTATTTTAAACCTTTTTTTAATTTACCGAGCGGTCGTTAGTGATCGTAAAGTGTTAGGATTGTCTAGAATCACACATTCAGTCACAGAAGATTGTGGCCCGTGCTTTGTATTTGATAGGTTTTGTTGTATTCTGACTAGGGCTGCAACTAACGACTATTTCAATAGTCGACTAGTCACCAACTATTGAAACGATTAGTCGACTAATCGGATAATTGTTAATTTTTTCTTAAATTTAGCATGAAGTTGATTTAATGACATGGCAAATGATGATAAACACAAGAAAGATGGGTACAATGAAAAATGAAAATCCGCTTAGAAAATGTACAATGTGTGTCATAAAAACCGCATTGGCTTGAATGTTTATTGAATCTCACCGAGGCGAGTCAGACTCCGTTCCGTTCAACTGCCCGCCGTTCTTTCTCTTTAAATGTTCCTGCATCACCGCCATGACACGCAAGGTCTGCTTTGCAAACTTTCCAAGTAGTCTTTTTATTCGCCGTATCCAGGCTAAAATGCTCCCAAACTTTAGATGTTTTGGTACGCGTACCTCATGTTGACGCCGCCATTTCTGTATGTCACCGCTCAGAGACAGAGACGCTACTGCGCATGAGCGACTCTCGGCAGAGATTATAATCAAGTGAGATGCCTCAATCTGTTGGAAAAACGCATTTGGCAACAAAAGTCGACAACGGAATTCATCGTCGACTATTTCTATTATCCGTTTTTGTCGACAACGTCGACTAATCGTTGCAGCCCTAATTCTGACTTGTTGTTACGTCAAGATACAAGTTTGCCACGACGCATCAGCGCGTGATTCCTTATAACGAGGTCACAGAAATGACAAAGCAAGCCATCGCAGTGTTCAAAATTGTTGAATAATTCCAGCGAATTTACAGGTCTCCTCCGAACTTTGACTTTATTTAATGTCAACTGATACGGCGTTCCTCATAGGTAAATTCAGATCTTCCTCCTCCTGTGTTCCTGTTCTGCTTTTCAATTATATCTCCATTTTCCACTTCACCTCAGGGGATGGAGAGAACTCCATTATGTGTCCCCTCATACAAAGAAACTTCCATTTTCCTCTAGACTTTTAATACGTCTTAAGCTATGATGGCCTACACATCCTTATTTCTTTTCTGTATAGAAAATTGGTATGATAAAAGTGTAGAGGAAATCCTTTCCTTTTCCATTATTTATTTTCACAATATGTGCTCATTACTTATTATCTACACTACTGGCAGTTATTATTATATATATTTTTGAATAAACAAGAGATAACTGAAATCCGCCATCTTTTCCCCGCAACCTTGGCCCAGACCTGGAGCTTTAGATAATGAATGCAATTAAGGGCTTGCTGCATTAAACCCGCTGGTAAACAGTGGGTTTAGAGCTGCACAATATGAGACTTATTGTCTGTTTTTAGGGCAGTGAAGGGAGAGATAGGAGACTGTATCCATGAGGGAGACACAGGAAGAGAAAATTCTTCTTACATACAGTACAGTAGTTTTGCTTAAAGATATAATATACAGATGCATTAAAAACTTTAATATTAAGTATTTATCCAGAGTTAATGATGCTGCGTAGGGCTGTGCGTTAGGACCGGAATCTCCCATCCAGATCAAGGGTGGAACACATTTTCTGCATGGGTGAAAAACTGTTCCCGTAAAATCAGTGTTGCCGTGTCAAATATCAAAAGGTTAAGAGAGAACCCTTTGAAGCTGTTGTTGAAAATAATAAATAATTGGAGACCTAAAAATGGGAATATTGGTAGAAGTTTAAAAACCTAAACGTGTATATTGTTGCAGTGTAGGACCTGGTGGGACCTGCTTATGGAGGTGGTGAAAGACCTTAGTGGTATTTTCTGGTCTGTGTCGGACTTTTCCAAACCCAAACCTCCCCCCCATCCCGACAACATTGTTGTTGTTGTTGTTGTTGTTTTTTTTTAAAAAGCTCATCAAATAATCTGTGTCCAGTTTCCTGGTTCAGGTTTGTTATCCTTGCGTTGCCTTCAGGCGTGTTTTGAGGACGTCTAGTAGCATAGAATACTGCTCTACACGATTAGTTTTTTTATTTTTACAAAAAGAGATGGATGATAAAACTTAACAAATGATTGAGATGACCGGATTCATAGACTCATGCTGCGCATCCTTACAACTGAACCACATCCACTCTGGTCACCCGAACGGGTTCTCCTGGTCACTCCCCGAGAAGAGCAGAAAGTGGCGATCACGCCTTTGCAGGAGCATGTCCAAATATGCGGAACAAATTCACGCACCGCCTCCGACGTGCAACCTCTATCGTATCTTTTGAAGCCCTGCTGAAGACACGCCTTACTGTCTTAGCTTTCCGTCATGTTTGAAATCTTGTCTCTTTTTGAATGGTTTGTGTACTGATTGCTTTTGATCCTCATTTATGGATTCCATTTTTATCCCCCCAAATTTTCAGAGATAATTCTTCTCATTTTATGCTCTTGTTAATGTGGAGATTTACATTGTCTTATGTCTGTATGCGTTGGTCAACTGTTGATGAAAATAAGCTATAGAAATGGAGCTCAGTTGACGTGAATCTTAATGGTACGTGATCAGTATGAGCTAAATTTGTGAAATAACCCGCCCTGTGTAGGTGACGCTAAGCCCGGTTCATTGGTTGGAACCGGTGTTGAAAGTAAAAGCATCGTGTCAAATCCTGATGTGGATTGTTCTCAGATTGAGGCTGACCTGTCAGAATAAATAGATACCTTTGGGGGCTTTTACACTGTCTCCAGGACTGTGCAGCCACCGAAGGTGCTCCACAAATCTTTAGTAGATGACATGCCTCCTGCCTTCTTGACAGCAAATAACTTGGACGTGAACATTTTCAGAAGAAGACAAATAACAGAGAAGTTGAAGCCTGAGGCTAGACTGACAAAGTTAAACCATCACAGCTGGAGAGCAGCAGGAAAGCAAAGTTTGTATTTTTGAGATTGCTGCTCGGCTTTAGAAAAGTGTAGAGTCGATATCATGGTTGACAGGTGTCTGTAGCGGCACGTGACAAAAGTCATGGATGGAAGCAGTCACGTGACATTTCCCCCCCCTCATCCGTTTACGTGTTCTAATTTTGAGTTTGCCAACAAAGTCCCTTGAGAGTTAATACTTAAAAGTCACTGTTTGGAAATCAGGCCACTCACCAGATTGTACAGACACTTTTTTTTTTCAATTATGAGACAGCTTCATCAAGACGTCAACTCTGAGCTTGCCAAAATAACGACAATTTAGAACAAGCAGAAGAGCAAGACGGAACATGACACACTGCTTCTACTTTGCTCACAATTATCACATCAAGTCTTGTTGCCTGATTGGACCCGTTCACAGTTTTGAAAGAGGTCCATTTGGAGCACTTCATGTGGTCATAACACATTTTC
This sequence comes from Aulostomus chinensis, assembly GCF_037954235.1. NCBI lineage: Eukaryota > Metazoa > Chordata > Actinopteri > Syngnathiformes > Aulostomidae > Aulostomus > Aulostomus chinensis. The sequence continues at coordinate 9,489,068 of NC_141343.1, read as the reverse complement.
TATGAGCGGACCTATCCAAAAAAAACCAAACAACAACTTGTAAGTTCCTATGCCAGCGTTGTGTATCGCTTCGTGAGCCAATATTTATTTTTTTTGCCCGTAGGTCTGATCGCATCTGATGACTTGAACAGTGACATTTTGTTCATTTGCTTTAGGAAAACTTAGCACCGGTATTATTTTCCTGTGCTGTTTTCACTGATCCAGTTCTTGAATGTTGATAAATTTGAACTTATTCTTATTGTTTCATCTCAAACGATAACCACAGTGAGATGAGAGATGCACGATATTGGATTCTCGGCCGATAATGCTGATATATATTTTTTTTTTCTTTTTTTCCCCCAAAGATTTTGGCTGGCTGATGTCAAAACTAATAGAAATACCGGACTGTAAAATATCCATGAATAGTCGGTGGTTTAACATGCAGGTACATCAGCATATTTGCCAAAGGGCAAACTGAGGAAGATCTGCAGGTGGGCTAAATAAAAGTCATATTACTGGCCACCTAAAAACAATCAAATTAAAGCAAATGACACCTTTTCAGAAAGCTGGCGAGGGGTCTGGCAGCTTGATGGAATTCTAATTTCTCTGGACCATTTGGCAGCAAGTTGCACCCTTCTATTCCTCGTTCTGCTTTAATGGCTCCGCTGACAGTGACATGATATTCCACATAAAAGGAGCCAAGAGGAGCGAGACGGGGTGCAAAACTTCCATTAATGTGATCAGAAGTTATGTTGCTTCCAGGGCTTGTCAGGGTCGTCCATTATCACCTTGTCACCCCCCCCCCACCCCCAGTTTAAATTGCGCAAAAGATTCTGTTTGCATGCTGCGTGTTACTGTGTACCTGCATGTCTGACTGACATTGAAAAATTTGCAGACATTTGTGTTTTAACTGTAAGTTTGTTGATCATTTATTATCTGAAAAAGGGTAAGAAAAGCTTTGATCGTGCGACGACTCCTCGTGCTGTCTTGCCAAGCAGTGTCGTGGAAATACGTCACAGGATTGCACGTTTCCATGCCCATACATTGTGACACTTGTTTGCATAAACGCACACGTTTGTGTGTGTGTGTGTGTGTCGAAGTGTACTAGATGCTCTCCAAACACCCCGGCTCCTCCCCTCGGCCTCGTTCCATCGGCACAACTTCAGCAGGCTAATTATAGCCGTCAATCACCACTGTCTCCCCACAGTTTTCTACCCAGCAGCCCCTTTGTGCCCTTGCCCACTGCCGCCCACGCTGCTGAGAGCCAGATTAGCTACAGCCAGGCGCAACGAGTTGAGCTGCATATGAGACAGAGTGAAAAGAAGAGAAGGGGATTCATGAGCTGTTGATGTGCTCACTGCTTGCTTTGATGAAGATGGTTGGCTCGCTTTACTTTGGAGCGCTGATGATATATTTTTGAGCCTGACGAAATGAATATATAGGCAGTTAACTGTCAAGACAGACCTAGAGAAATTTCTAATAATATACACACTTGAATGAATCCTTTTTGCTGGCACATTCTCTCTTTACACTCGTATCAAAATCAACTTTTTTCCCTCTGCCGTAACTACACTTGCTCTGAAAGTAAAAAGATGTTGTTGTTTTTTCTTATGATGGTGTTTTGTAAGACATTTCTATGAAGTCATAATCAAAGATTTTGACGTGCTGAAGTCTGAAATGGGCCGTCTACTCTCACCCACACTACTTCTCTGGATGTAATTATATTTTTCACACCTAGGGGTCAGTGTTGTCTAAAGTCACAAAACCTACTCCAGCAGGGATGATGTAGCTGCATTTCGTTTTCCTGTTACCATCTTGCTTGCCTCTTTCTATTTGGTTTTCTCACCTGAACAAGGAAGAAAGGTGCCCCACCCCACTGATGTGAGATTAGAGAACATGGGACAGAGAATCAGAGGAGCGTGTGGGTGGATGAAACACATCGATGACTTTGATCCAGTTTGGGTACGACAGTCCTTACCCTCTGGTTGTTGTTCCTCATTCACAAGTACATCTGAATTATTACCCCGGAGCAGTGTTTTTGCATGGTTAAATGTCTCCAAGGTTCAAGATATAAGGAGATTTACGGGAGACAAATTTCTATGTATTTCAACAGGGAAATTTGAACTCGCTTAGTTTAACTGTAAAAACGCATTCGCGTTTATCATTTCAGCGATGGAATCATTTCTGGTTCCTGACTTGCCCTAGAGAGAGCAAAGATGTATGTCCAAGAACTGTCTCGCCCACTTTAATCACAGCAGCAACCATTTGAACTGCTGGAACCGACCTGATGTGAAAACAGCAGCTTGCTATCTGTGCCCTGCAGTGGCTCCACTGTGGATACCATTACATGATAAACACCTTTCACTATCTGAGCCCTGCGCAGTGCAGTGCACGACTGCAGAGTTCAAAAAAGTTTGACTTGGAAATGGCGGCAGTAAACAGGTTGGGCTGCAATTTTTTGAGGGGGGGGGGGGGCGGTGGGGATCTTTAAATGTGCTGATGTGAGAACAAACTTTTCTCTTAATCAGTAATAACGGAACATTTCCTTGCCTCCCTCACAGATTATAAATTGTCTCTTTTGTAACCCCAAAACTAGCTGTGAATTTAGCTAATTGAAAGCCCTCAGGATTAAAATGTGCCAGTACAGTAGGACAGGATGTCGTGGGCTCTGGATCTTTGGCCTGTGGCAATTTCCCAATATGTTTCTTCTTTATTCCTCCCTCAGAGAAACCAGCACTTAAGTGTGATTGGCTGTTGAACTGCCCACCGAGGAGACCACTTTACTATTCTGTCTGGTCGGGCTCACAGCAGGTTCAAGATCTTGTGCAAATGAATAGAGGCAAATGTCAGTGATGTGTTGCTTACCTGCTGGGGAAACAACTTCTACCCTCAGCAATTCTATGTGGCTCAACATGTTCCTACTGTGAAATTAACTATGCATTCAATTTCTATCACAAGAGGAAATGATTCCCGCAGTCCCGATGTTCTCATTGCAGAAAACTTGGAAAGGTGTGCGAAGAAGCCAACTGTCAAGGAGGAGCGTTTGTCACTCCGTGAACAAACGACATTCAATCCTTGTTTGAGGAACACTTGAATTTGAGGGAGGAAGGGGCAGCTAATTTCCGTTAAGTTTTTTTTAATATCGTTTTGAAAATCCTGAAAAAATCTGAAGTAACACACCCCCTGGATAGCATCTTGCTTATTTATGTGGTCTGTGTTGCCTGCAGCCACTTGAACCTCACCTCTTAACATGTTGATAATATTACCACACCTCAAATACTGTATATTAAACGTGCTTGTTTATAGACTTTTTTTTTTTTTTTTTGGAGATATCATATTCTGGACCATGAGAAAAATGGGAGGCTCACTAGAAACAACAAAAAAAAGAGCTCAGGATATCAGTTGAAACCAGATCTAACAAAAGTAAATGAAGATATTTTAAATGATGAAATGTAAAACAGGTGTTTTTAACAGTGAATGGTGGTGGTTACAAGTTTTGTTTTTTTTGTTTTTTTCCCCGTCCGGCTACATCAGTCATCCCAAAAAAGGGCAGTAGCGGTGCAACATTATGCGCATCAGTCATGATGCAGAGCATGAATGAGCATTACTTATTCTCAGACAGAGCTTAAACTTCCCAGAAATGCCCTGATCCTGCTCTTGACGACTCTTGCTCAAACAATCCAAAAGGACTTCCAAATTTAAAGACATGACGTGGAAAAAAAGAGGAGTGTCAGGTTCGCCAAACGAAGCATGCGTATCAGGAATCTACAGAGAGTTTGGCCAATCGGGTGAAAACAGAAAGTCACTGCGTAGCCATCTCTGCGTCCAGAAATTTGTATGGCTAATGTTTATTTGAGTAGTGCGCTCTGCGTTCTATTAAACGTTGATTTGGATGACGCTTTGAATATTGGCAGGTCATTAAAACCTAAAGTTTGAAGCTCAAAAAATGATATTGCGGTGCATAAACCCTTTTGCATTTGATGTCGCCGACAGGCCGGTGGGTTGAACAAGTGACCTCAAGGATGGAGGACAGAAAGTTGTCTTAGTTGTGCGACTTTAAAGTTAATGAAAGAGCCAGAGTTTAAAGCTCAAAATGTGGCTTTACCCAGATGAACATAAAGAATTTAAGCCACAGGCCATGTGTCATTGAAAGAAGTGAAATTTTGTGTTTGTTTGTTCTTCAGCCTTTCTTACATCTCCCTCGTCTTTCTGTCGTTGTCTGTGTTTTTCTTTCTTTCTGTCCTTCTTGCAGGCTCTAGTGAACACAAACAGCTTTTGCCAAGGGATTTGTGGATGTGTATGAATCGAGACTGAGACTTGGGAGCACTGGGCGTGCCTTTTGTTAATAGAATACGCATGGTTGGGTCTCCCTGGGGCTGTTAGCGATGAGAGGAGAATGAAAATGTTAATGTTTGTTGAGCTGTCGTGGATTGACAAAGACCTCTTCAATTTACTTATGTACCCCCGTCCGTAGGAGGTAGAATAGATTGCTTTTGAGGTAGAAAAACCTACTTTTCATCCCATATGTAATGGGTTCAGCCAAAAACTAAATTACAATTGGAGGATCTAGAACAGGATGACATAACTTGAACTTTTGAATGTGCTCGCAACTTTTTCAGACTCTTGTAATTAAAGACGACGGTCAAGTTTTTAAAAGGTAATTATGCGTGAATCGACTCTGCGATACAGGTGAGGGATAAAAAGAGCTACAGAGACAGTTTAATGACAGGAGATCCAGCCTGATAGATTCCAATGAACGGCTGAACACGAGCAGCTAAAGTGCAGCAGCGGGGAATTTAGTTGGAGTTGTCTTTGACTCAGGGGCCGTTTCCTAAGGGTTTGACGTGCTTGATAGTGACTGTTATTTCTCCTGCAGAGTATTTTGAAGTATCTCATGATAAGAGGTGGACAAAAGCCGCAAAATGTGAAAATGAAATACTGCAGAAGCAATTTGCGCCTGCTGTCGGAAGTTGTTTTTTTTGTTTTGTTTTTTTAAGTTGAATGGACAAATGAGAGATGGAATCCCTGTATTCAAGTCAGCTCTTATTTTGCAAATTCACATGACAAACTGATCTTCGGGGATATTCCCAAACTTTACAGTCTTCTCATGACAGGAAAAGGACAATTACGAAGCCAAAGGACAATTACGTGTCCAACTGAAGGTTGTTCTCAGGACCTGTGTCCATTTTCCTCTTGTAGGTTGGCAAAACAATGGGTCGACCTGTTGTGCTTTTTCTTTGACGCTCAGTGCCACACGCACACTGCCATCTTCTAACAGAAATATGCACGACGCAAACTAACCAGTTTAAAATCCAGCATTTTTTTTGGGATGCGATTTGGGCGTAGGTAGGTGCCTTACATGCCAGTTACAGCTGTTTGGCAGTCCTGAGCGTTCTTGTTCAAAATTGCAACAGTTCAAATAGTTTTGGTCCCTTTCAATGATTTCAACCTAAACAAGTAGGAAATGGAGACCAGGTGGAAACTTCCTGGCATTTCCCTGAAGCATCAAAATAATCTTGAACGGACAAACAGCGGAATTGTGCATTCATAATTTTAGTCCTGGTTTGCAACATTGACCTTAATTAAACGTGGTCCAGGTAGCTACACAAGCAGTGTAGGGTTCTTCACTTGCTGTAAATAAACATGTCAGATCAAGTTCATATTACTGGCTTTGACCAGTGCGGTCGGATATTGTGGTAAACAGAGCGCGCATCATCTAATAGCCACGTCGTGCTGCCAGAAACCACAAATCATCACAGTTAGGGTTGTTTTTCTAAGGATGCATTGACGGTGCGTTGTTGTTTCCTCTGCCAGCGTTGGTTGTGCACTTCGCTACGATTATCTCAATTCAGTAAATGGGAAATTAAAAAAGATGGACAAGGAGGAGAACCACTGATGCGATATAGACAAAGTTAAGTCCCCACGGAGGTCCAAAAGCGGTTCCACAAGCATGAACCTGACCACAGGATTATGTCTGTATTTGTGCTGAGTGGAACAAATGGGCAAACACACAAACAAACTGAGAGACATGTTGTTGAGGAATGTTTCACTCCGAGGTTAACCGCATGCATCATTTCCATCGGGCACACTGCCGACCAGTGGATCCTGCCTGTGAATAATCTAGGCCTAAATGGAAGTCAAAATGGCAAGCCCTCAACCACAATGAAGATGGGTCAGTCTCCTGTATGAATCATTTCAATACCTCACTTTCCTAGTTAAACGTGGTCATCGCGGCTTTAATAGAAGCTCGGCAGACGAGAGGTGTTCACTGGATTCCCTCAGCTGGCCCTTCCCTTTAGCGTGCGTCAGAGGCAGTTCATATTGGTGTGGCAGAAATGGGATAAAGTATTTCAGCAAATATCCATCTTGACAGTCCATAGATCAGGGAGGGAGGGAGCACCTCGATGCGTGTTCACCAGAGTGAGCGGCACTGTCACAAAGGACGTTATCCATGCTCCCTCCTCCTCTCACCTCAATTTATTATTGTTGGACAGGTTTTCTATCAGCAAGTGTCCTGAAATACAGCACCGTAGAGGTGGTTTTTTTTTCTGTGTCTAAGCACTGTGACGTCTTTGAAGATGCAAATTTGTTTTTTCCCCCACATGTAATACCCACATAAAGCTTAATTACTTCTTGTTGTGTAGAAATGGTTGGTTCACTTGAGTAATTACTGTTGCAGGATGGTTCGTATGAGATTTTGTCATGTTTACACTGGCTAGAGTTAAATTGGGGAGGATATGTATCGATTGGATTCAAACTGGAGTTTGACGCTGATGATTTGAGGTCAGCAGTTCAGTGGGTATTTTCCTTCTTGAGGCTGGTTAAGAGTGGTGTTTGTTGATACAATTACACATCCAGGTTGTGGAGGGGTTTTTTTTTTGTGATATTAGGTCTGGCTTTCAGTTTTAAACATGCATATTTCCCGTTCATGAGTATTTGCGGTGGTTCCGGGGGCTCGGTGAAACCCCCATAGGCCTCAGCCATAACATCCATTTTTTTGTTATCTCATTAAATATTTTAGAGAAGCTTTTCTGTCCGGCTGATTGCAGCTAAAAAGAAAAGAAGAAAATATCTTTGTCTTCTGCAAAGCGGGGGCAACTCCGGTGCCTCGTCGGAATCTTAAAAGTTTGGCTCGGACCGTCTGCAGTATTTCTCTCAACGTTTTCTCTTCAATAAATGTCTGTCGTGAGCTTTTAAGACATAAATTTAAAATAAAAGCAGAGGAAGAATTTTGTGAAGTGTCCTTCTAGCTGTCCTGACATGAATATTTTGGCCAAATAAGAGGGAATCTTGGCAAGGAGCATGCTGATAGTCGTCAACAACGGGGAAAGTGATTTTGGTGGTGGCGGTGAATGTGAGGATGAGATAAAGGGAGGAAAATGCGTTTTTGATATCGTTTTTAATGGACGCTGTAACTGATTCAATGTTTTTGCAGGATTTGGATGGAACATGTTCGCTGCTGGATGAATACATCAGTGGTAAGTTGCTCATCTACGTGTTGTGTGATAAAACAAGCACATCATACATGCTGTTTATCTGGCCTTGAAAAAATATAGTTAAGTGCTGTGTGTGTCGTAGACCACCGTGTCTGCTTGATTATCATTGTAACTGGAGGCAACACATTAGTTCAACTGGTTGTTTATGTCTGGGACGATTACTGCTTGATTGTGTAGCTTAAATGGCTGATAAATCCGCGACGCTGCTCGTGTTGGGTGAAATTTGGTCCCTAGTAGCTCGGCTCTCGGTGTGTCTGGTTTCATGCCAGATTTTGGGGTTTGCGCAAGTTTTTCGACGGGAATTCTGACACCCGCTGCTATGCTTGTTGTTCATGTTTGTCCAAACAAAACCAGTGTACATATTACAGTTACATATTCCAGCAAGTTTAATTTTTTTTTAATTTAAGCTTCGAGTTCCATGAACGCATACCAATTTACAACACTGACAATGTTGAGAGCTGTTTTGCTAGGCCTTTTTTGATATTGACTTTATATACTTAACATTCATTGTGGTGTTTTGGTATTCATGACTTGTCCTGGCTTACAACGTACATTTATTAAAAAAAAAGAGAGTAGAAAAAAATATCGGTGAAGTTATTTTTACCACGGAGGATCAGCAGCTGTGTTAATGGTAACTTTCCCTAAGTGTTGTTTTTGTTTAAAGAAGAGATTTCAAGTCTGCGGGCAGTGGAACAGTCGAACCATGAGCTGCCAAATACATCTGACCTGCTGACCACATACACCATGGCGGCTTCCAAACCTCAGGGCATACTTGCCAAGCAAACCACAAAAACAACTAGACTGGTCTCCTATGACCAAATAGACTTGTTATTTATCATACATGCTAGCAGTTCCCACGCTCAAAGTCAAACATTCATAATCACGTTAACCATGTGTGTGGTAGCTGCAGTGTTTGAGGCCTTTTTGTCCATTTAAGGAGTTTAAAAAAAAAAACGACAAAAACATGATAATGAATATTAAGCACTATGTTTTGACACTGAAGTCCCAAACACATGATGCGTGTTCTCTTTGTGATGTTGTTTTCTGGTTCTTCATCATAAATGACTGGGGACAATGTGGTATCAGACAGCCTGACTACTCTAAATGATCAATATGGGATGGTGCGGTCCATAACAAATGACTGTCATGGGGCACTCATTCATGACAATGAAAACTCATCCTCCAACTCTGTGAAAAACACAATTCAATCATTTTTCAGCTCTGGGCAAACATTTACAGTTCAAAAAATATATCAAGAGGCATTACATCACTTTCCAGACACGAAGCCTGTCAGTGCAGAAGCAGACACACACAATTCTCTCTGACCTGAATCATATAGAGTTAGTGCAACGCAGACCTTGTTGCTCCACACAGAACTTGGAGTGTCACAACCCTTCTTGAACAGGAGCTACGAAAATCAAAAAAACGTCCTCTGGGCAGAGCTTGTAAAGCTTGAAGCCGCCTCTCGATGGACTGGAATATAGGAAGTTTAGAAACTCCCATATACATTTATTCTTTTCTTCTGCCACGGAGATTTGTAGCAAGCCTACAGGGGGTGTCATCACTCTAAGAAAATCATCAAGCTCTTGCCTCCTTGTAGCTAAAAAAAAAAAATGTTTTCCTAATGTAGTTCTACAAACAATAAATCAGTCCTGTTGGGGTTGATGTTATTTGTACTCTTTTCTCTCATTTATTCCTTCATATTCTCTCTCTCTCTCTCTCTCTCACACACACACAGAGTCGTGAAGCTGGCAGTGAACCTCTTAAGTAACCATTTGTCATCCTGCTGTTGCATCTTTGGAAAAATCACAGCCCATCACAAACGGCATGCAGAGAAACAGTCATGCAGCAACCTGAACAATGGCCGCTTTTGAGTCCCAGGTTAGCCTATTGAACATCCCATACTCCTGTGTATATATATCAAGTTGTGTTTTGCAACATAAAATGTCTAAACACAGCACTCGCTCATTTTTAAGCATGTTGTGCCTCTTAAAAAGGTTTTTTTTTCCCAAAGCGTGGCTAAACCATTTGGTGGTCATGGACATGAGTAGGTAGTTTAGTTGTTCATAGCACAAAGTTAGCTTTGTACTTTTAGTTTTCAGATGGCCTTTTGTTGTGGGAGTGAAGATGGCTGTGTAAGTTATGTCTGTTCGTATTGGTTTTTCTTTCATGTGGACATGCTGGGGAAAAAAAAAAAGGTTTCCAAACCGGTTCAAAGCTTTTGTTTGAAGAAAGTATCAAACATCATATTGGCCAGTTTTAATTTGCTCTTTATGAAAACCAGTATTTCATTTTGCAAAGACCAAATACATGGTTGGTTTTAAGAGGCAAGAGGCACACAGACCATGCGAAGTCTGCCAGAGATAATAAGTAGAGCAAACTAAAACAATTCTATCTTTCCAGGCTTTTTGAAAATTCCACGTTTTGTTATATTGGTGTTATTTTCATGTGAATGCGGGTACCTACTTGGGTTCATGAAGCGGATGTCTTTGGAGTAGGTGGTCCTTCCATGTCCTCTCCTGCAGTCACACCAGTGCGCACACTCGTGCCCTATCTAAACAGGGTCTTGTTTGTTGCCGTGTGGTGCAGCTTTAGTACATGCTTGGCATGTAATGATCTTTTCCTCGTTTGCGTCAGGCTTTTAGATTTAAAAAGAAAATAGATCTATAATATAGCAAATTGAATAAATTCAGGTCCAGGTATAAAAGGAAAACTTGCCATCACGTGGATTCATGAATACTTCGGATGCATTATGCTGCACAGGAACCTAATTTCATCAAACTGACTTGCTTTGCGGTGCTGATGATGCTCTCCAGAGGACGAATTACACTCAATGTCCCTCTTTTAATGCAATGTCAACAATGTTTGTTTAAGTGACAAACCCCCAACTTCTTGGATGATAAGACTTGAATAAACGTAAGCGACAACAGAGTAAGTTTTGACTTAACTCAATTTATATGTAAATGTAATATTGTCTGTGTAATAAGCTTATTGTATGATGTCAGCACTGGCCGGGTTGCTTGAGTGTAGTTCAGTATCTTTGTATATTCTTGAGGACAGGCAGAGATTTGCATTGTTGGCTTTGAATGTGTGTTAAGAGCTAGAAGAACAAGGGAACATCTGTAAAGAGAGAGCGACGAGTTGGTGTTTGCTTAAACCTCAAATAATGAGTGGCCTCTCCTCTGTGGCACTGCACTGGAAAGGACCTAATTATTACTTTGACCTTGTTGTCACTGTAGCTTATTTAAAAGCCAACTAAAGTGGATGAGGACTGTAAAAAAAAATAAAAAAAAATGACCGGTGTACGTTGAGGCCTTTTGTTTGGGCTTCAGTGTTGCAGGCATTTAAGTTATTGTCATGGAGGCAAAGATGTTTGCATGTGATGCCACTCAACTCAGATTGCCTTACTTTAAAGCACAATACCAACGGTGTCGTCATTATGACGACAGGCATCCTGGATTTGTGTGTGTGTGTGTGTGTGTGTGTGTGTGTGTGTTAACTGGCTTTATCTCTGTCAATGGTTTTTTATGAGAGGAGGTTTACTCAAGCAATATTGTCAATGTTTTTAATCCACTAGTCTGGCAGCATCACTCCATGTGAGTTCTGAACCAAAGCAATTATGCTCATTACTGCGTCTGCATCCTGCCTGCCAACACAGAAAGCTTTTTCTGACTTTGTACCAAAGTTAAACTGGAGATTGGCAGTGCCTGCAAAATCCATCTGACCATTCAACATCTTTGCTTGGAGCATCAGTCCGACTGACTGCTGCTACTTCAGCCCACAGCATCAGGTTCAGATTCAGATTGGATGGTTTAGACCTTACAGTTAGTAGTTTCAAAGGCCAAAACCAAATTTAAGTTTTGAATGCTGTGATCAGTGGCTTGAATATCTTATTTGTATTGCAGTCAATCATTGTAATTCTGGCCACTGCATGACAAGAAGAAAATAAGAAATTGTATTGAGTAGCTTTATAAATAAAAGCCATTTTCCACTGTTTTTCTGGAACTGGGTCACAGAGTAACGTAACCCAGACGTCCTTCTCAACAGCAATGTGCTCCAGATCCTCCAGGGAGACCTCAAGTCTATCCTTGGTCGGATGAGCTAAATAATCCCTCCAGTGTGCCCTGGGTCTACCCCGGGACTTCCTACTTGGAGGTACCAGAGCAGTGTCTGGGAGGCATCTTACCCTGATGCCCAAATTACCTCAACTGACTTGCTTTCTACTCCCTGGTCCCTCTGGATGTCTGTGCTCCTCTTCCCAACCCCAGCTCCGACCTCCCAAGGGTAGAACCAGACCGGCTGTCTGAATCTCATTCTTTTAGTCACTACCCACAAGTAGACACCAGAGCTTCACGTTGTCCTCTGACCCAGTTGGTGAAACCCTGAACTTAATTTCTCTGGAAGCTCTGATTCACTGCTTCCCTAATCTGTTGCCTTTGTAACTCCAGCCACGTAAAAACAAACGCCCGCTGACAAAAGTTTGGTTAGAAAATGCAAACAAGTACAGCTTAGATTCATTTGTTTTCAGCTGCAGTGACGCACAAAAGGTTTCTATTTCTGCTCAAAAAAAAAATACTGTAAACAAACAGCACTGATTTAAGAAGATGATGTGATGGAAACTTTAGAATTGAGGGAAGTGTGTCTGACAGAGACAAACAAAAATGGATTTAAGAGGGCAAGAAATAGTGGTGGATAGATCGACCTGGTCAACAATCGCTTCATCACCTGATGGCGTAAAGGCTCCAGTGGCATGTACGTTGGAGGGATAGAGAATGGAAGCAGAGGCCCTGATAATGGCGGACTGTTGGGGCTCAGGAGAGGAGTGGGAGACATTAGCCAAATCCAGACGGATCACAAGCCTCTGGATGCAATCCAGTTTTGCGGGGCTGCGATAAGGAGGCTGATTATGTGTCACCCATCAATTCACCCGCCTCCCACCGCTGTCTCCCTAACCATAAATCCACTCATGACAAGCTCTGCTTTTCGGCAATCACCCCTCGCTACTTCCTCCCTCGCCTCCAGTCTGCTCACTTCCTTCTGTACTATCCTCTCAGTGGTGTACTGCAGAGGGAAAGTGAAGAAGAGGGATTAAGCAACTAACTGCAAGGATTGGGTCCCAAGTAAGAGATTTAATTGATAGATCCACACTGACAGAGTCAATCTTTTTGATAGGTTGGGGCGGAATGTGTGGGTGTGTCTAATGATTTATTCAAAGCAATGTTAAAGTCAAGCAATTAATAGAAAGGTCAGGCGCAAGAGAGCAATTTCTTTAATCTCTGTAAGATTATGGATTAATAGGTCACATCATAGTTCTATCTTCGTATGTACTGTATCTGTCATAGTTTTTCCATTACACAAAACCCCAAAGCACCTTTGTAGAGGTTTTTAGTGCTATCTAATGAATTTGAGATGTTCTACCAGATAATCTAAAATCCTCTTTAAAAAAAAGTACTGACACATCTCAGTGTAGGTTCTAATTTAACACATTTACTTGGAACAGTTTTTTTGTTTGCATTTCTCACAAAGCTGTCAGTGCCAACATAATATTTTTCTTTCGTGTACACGCAAAGTTTTCTTTAAATAGCCACTTCAAAGTGGCATCTGCAAATTATAGCCAGTTAAATGCTTTTAGCACTTATTAATTACATTAGGAAACCAAATTGGGCAGCCGAGGTTTGATTTATTACTCGGCTAACTAGTTTTGTCACTCTGGGAATATGCAGATGGGGGCGGATGTGGCGATGTTCATAGAGAAAGATGGAGAAAGACAGCGTGGCCAAAATTGTCCTGACCCTTCCACTCATGCTAACCTGCATCGAAAAGGAACAGAGTCCTCTTGAACCCCCCAGGGTGAAGTTGAACACATTCTTGAGATGACTAAGGGCAGAGGGATAAGTAATGATAATTTGGGGCTCACGGGTCATTTAATCTCTCCTCTCTGATGCTAACAGGTCTCCCAGTGCCGTGTTCTTGACAATTTGGAGCAAAGGATGTCAGGAGAATGCTAATATTCAGAAAATAAGCACAAAATCTTAATGGTATCAAGAAGCATGCCAAATAACGACATACATAAAATAAAACCAGTAATAAAAATAGATAAACTAAACCTATGTTCATATACACACTACATACATGCACACCAGCTTTCAGAATTCCACTGAGTGCAGCCAAACCTGTTTTCCATTATTTTTTGAACAGAAATGTCTTGGTTCCTGTGGGTCTGCACATTTCTCGTCACCCCCCCAAAGTGGAGTATGTGCCCGTCACCAAATCCAGGAAGGTGAAACAGATATGTGAGCACAGAGTGAGTGCAGTATAGCGACAGTGTCGTGACATTAACACAGCAGCATCACAGCCTTGGGAGCATCTGTGGAGGCAGAAAGCCCAGTGCTTTTCTACATTCAGAGCAAAACAGACAGTCCAGCACTTTTCTGTGACACTTTGGTCATGAAGCACAGTTAAAAAAATAAAAAACACACTTGCATCGTCTTCGGAAAGACGGAAAAAAAGAAAAACGTGCACCTCTGTATTGCTCGTCTTCTCCATCACGTTCAGCGCACATTCCCATGAAAAAGCACGGGATGCTTTGCGTCTGACAGGTGAAACTGGCTGTTTTTGTTGCTTTTCATCATTTTTGCTCGATATAGGAAAACAATGATGAGTCATTGATGCTTTTGGTGGAGTGACTGAAAGGTTAACCATCTAATCACTGAAATTAAACAATAAACCCCCGTTAGAAGGAACATTTTTGTGTAATGGGATGCTTAAATCTTGTAAGTCTTCCTTCGGGAGATACACACTTTCCTAGTAGAAATACTCCCAAAATGTCTCCCTGGAGTTAATTTAATTGTCATACATATTTTACATCATGTAAGCTGGGCCATTAAATTTCACATATCTTTTTGAATGGATTCTCGCAACTCTTTTTCGGTTTTGCTTTGATGAATGGTCACGAAGTAGACTCTCAGCGTTTCCCCTCTTCAAATCCTCCCGTATGTGCAGCCCCCAGTCATGGCCGCCCTGTCTAATAACTCTTCCTATGTTTAAGCAAAGTGTATGCCTAATAGACTGCTCTCACTTCACACATCAGGGAGATGCCGGAGTGAACCGAATGTCACTGTGCATTTATCTCCTTCTTGTGCCCTGACCAACCCATCTACGCTGGGACCATTATTTAACCCGAGAGAGGTCAAATCCTCCCTGTAAGGCTTGAGCGGAGCATGAATTAAGCTAAATAGTGTAGCCATCCATTAAAGTAGCCATTGACTGCTTTAAAAGCTCTTGGAACACTACCATCCTGCATTGCTTTATGGGTGTCACGGACCAAATGGGCTGATGGCGGGTGTGCCTGACAGCATGTGTGACTCCCTCACCTGCCAGGGATTGGGTTGAAGGGTAAGAGGAGGATAGGGGGCTGCAATGCTGCTGGGTCAGCACTTGGCATACTACGAGGGAAGTAATGAGCCTTGGAGAGAGATTTTCCCCTCTTACTCTTTGCAGTCTGTGCCTCATTTTATATTCGGGGGAGTTCATCCTGTTGTGCTTCATCTCTTTATTTTCAGTCTCTTCTTTTCATTCTTTCTGTAATTGCTGTCAGTCTGGATTTTCAATACATTTTTTCGGTTTTGTGGTTGGTTTGCAGGAATCTGACAAAAATAGGGAGCGTTACATTTCTCCGGCATTTAGCTTGTTCGCCCCTTTCCAAATTGCAGAAAATAACCTGTGAACACCTGTTAGCATCTGGCTTTTGTCTGCTTATGAGGAAAAAAAGATTTGTTCAGCATTCAACCCGTGGTTAAATGGGTGTTTACCAGCTCCAGCTCTAATCAGCATTGACAAAAATGAGAAGAAAACAACAAATCTTGGTGTACGCAATCATTTGCAGCCCGCTTCGAGTGCTTCAGATCAGATCAACATATAACGAGGCGTGGGGGCTCCACTGTCAACAACATACATGCATGCTATGTATGAAAGATGGCGCCTCCTGCGGTAAATCATTCAACTTTCTGCAATCTTGCACCCGTTTGTGTAACAGTTGCAAAATCCTGTAACATTGTAACTTAAAACATAAAAACTCCTTTTTAAAACCGTTTTAAAACAAATTTCCGAAAATTAAAGACATCTGAGCGGGTTGAGGGTTCCCTCTTGCTTCCTGACTGAAGCTCTATCAACCTGCAGGCATCGACGTCACAAACAGCACGAAAAGAGAGATGCCTTATTGTTAGTTAATCAGCTGTAAACTGGATTTCATTGTTAAAAGAAATTCAACCCAGCTTCTAACATAATCTATGTAGAACATTCTCTTGCATTTTGGCTTCCCAGTGAAAGAATTATGCTGCAGGCACGCTCTATGCAGCCAACTGGACAGCTAAATATCAATCTTACAAACAATGGAACCAAGATCCGCAGCTGTGACACCATATTGCACAGAAGACATGGCAAGACATTGCATATTTTACATTCGCTCGACCATCTGTGATGTATAAATAAAGCTCCGGACATTCAAGTAACCAAAATGATTTTTTTCTTTCTTTTTTTTAACATACATTGTTACAGGAAGCTTCATTTGTGCTCCGAAACTTTCATCTTCTTAAATACCATTTGTGCCGTCTCAGAAAAATATTGGTTAACTCTCTTTTATCGGATTACAAGCGCTAACTGACCCCTCTAAACTGAGAAAAGGCCAAAGCATGATCCATTTGAGCTGCTCCAGTAAGCCGTCACAATGGATCTTGGCTCTGTCAATTGAAAGCCCAGCTAATATCGGGGGATAAAATAAAGCACCAAATAAGACAGCTACCACAAACCAGATTATGGCTGCTCTTCTACCAACATCAATTTCAAAGCAGGTCCTCACAAAGTGTTTTCAGTTCAGCTTGCGAGGCGGTTAGAGGCAGTTCAAGGGGATCTCCAGTGTGATGGATTTTCATGAGGGTCCTTTGCATAGATTATTTCACATTTCCAGTGACCTATGAGGAAGCAGCTTGACTTAACAATGATCTACACATGATTTGATTCACACGCAATTAGAGAAAGGTGTGGGTATAGAGGTGTACATGAATCAATAACTTCACCAGGGAAATCAGTCATAAACTGTAGCTGAACAGAGGGGATGTATGGATTTATTGATTGCTTTGCGACAGCACCACTCTTTCAATGCGCAGTAGAAGAAGCTGGAAATGTGCGTTGTGTCAACACTGGAGGACACAATTCAATAAATATAACAGAGTAATTTCCATGTTGGCGTATGCGAGTCAGCTCCCCCAAACGCACTTTTGGCTTTATACGTCTGCTCTCCGACGAGGAGTAAGATCTGGCAACCTACCATCCTGCAAACGGCCCTATTATTTTTGCTTTGTACTCTCCGTTTTCTTTAAATACACAGACTTTATCTAGCTCCAACAGCCTTGTCTGTGTTTTCGCCTCCTCCTAACTACTTGCCCGTTATAGCTCAAAAACTGCTGCTTGCTACTTAATCAGACATCCCCGCCCCACCCAACCATCTCCTGCTCATCAAATGTTTTCCTTGACTCTGTATTTCAGATTGTTGGTGTTTGTCTCCTCTGCAGAAAGGTTTATCTTAAAGCTATAGTGTTTCAGTTTTACATGAAAATGAACATCCCTTACGTTCAGGCTCTTGACAATAAATTCAAATTTGTCATTGAAGCTCATGGCAGCCGAGTAAATCTTCGTCTTTTGTGGCGTTGCTCAAGCGCCTCTGAGGATTCTGGCCGAGCTCCTTCCGGTTAACTATCTGCTCCCTGGTTGTCCTGCCTTTACTGTCCACACGTGGACTTAAATATCAGATAATCTCTTCAAGATCATCATGGCCAAAATAATTTGTGCTATCTATTATTGTCATATTCAGAGAACATTTTTGCCATATTTTTTTTCCACTTCAATGTGAGTCAGTTTATGGAGCAATACCCTCATCAATTAAGTTGTTTTGGAAACGAGATGGATTCGTAGGTAATATTTACAACACTGTAAGTACAATAAAACAGTGAAGCCCTCCGCCAAGGTTCATTTCTTTTGTGAATTCAACGGAAAAGTCAGGGAAAATTGGAGCTTTTTAACCAACGTTTACATATGACCCAGTGTTTGATGAACGTATCACCTTTGAGCGCCGTGTCCTCTCCAAGTCCTGGATGTATACGTCTATCCAAATGTATGGATGCCGTTAAAACATCAATCCACACAAAATACACACTAAAAGAAGGTTACACGTTTACACCCAGTGCCTGTTTATAATATTAAGATTACTTGGCCACGGAGCTATAATCAGATGTGTGTCGGATGTGAGTCATAGTCCGTTCACATAACTTTAAAGTGAAGTAAAACAGCCACAAAACAGAGCAAACATAAACCGCAACTTACACTCGGTTATTACTCGGTGTTGGTCATATATCATAATTTGAGGGTAACATATAATGCTTCAATAGTGTTAAGTGTCTCTACCCATGATGAGATGTTTTTTTCCATTGGCTCCATGCGCTGCGGCTACAGAGAGCGCCACATTAATTACCTCAATGTTGAGTGTTAATCCGCTGTGACATTCTAAGTACATGTGGTGGCTGCCAACAGAGGGCCAACATCTTCTTTGCAGTCGTCAGGGCCACTAAAAGTAGTCTCTGTGAGTGAGACAACACTCAGGTTGACATATCATTAAGCAGTAAAATAACAGGAGATCAAGGTACATCAACATTGAGTATCTTGGACCGAGACGAGCTTTTCTCCAGAATTGGGCTGCAAAAGTAGTACTTCTGCATAAATGAACCGGTCTGATTCTGGGCACAGTTTGTGCTTATAGTGTAACATTCTGTAAATGAAGTGTATAAGCTGATTATTCGAGGGTTTTTTTTTTTTTATAATTCAATAGTTTGAGCATATTGTTTTTTAATTACCTTCTTCCAGATTGACCCCCAGGTCCCCAGACAGAACCTGGAAGACATAAACTTGTTGGTAGCAACTAGTAACAAAAAATAAATCTCAAATTTGGGCCTTTTCCCTTCTGTTCATCTTCCTGTACTTGATACTGATAGGGATTTTTGGTTTGTGCATTACTCTGATGTCACTGCATTGCCACCTCACTATTAACAAACCGGCTTCAGATCCAATATGCGAGGCCAGTACAAATTTACCCAATGAACGGTCCTGTTATGCACCAGTTGTAATGTCACCAGCAGGAGAGGAGGAGAAGATGGCAGGCCTTCTACTGGTATGACTGAGATCACCAGAATTTCTTTGGACGTGTCCAAAGTCTGAAAATATTTTGACTGTGGGAACTAACCGAGACAGTTCGGATCAAGCTGTCTGTACAATGCAACAGCGTAAGTGCCTTTCCGTCAAGATTTCAAGAATGTATCAGGTGATTAATACTGGATAAGCAGAATACCTGTTTGGAACCTCATGTGGGATATTTTCTCGCCATCCAGGAAAGCCTAAAAGTACATTGGCTTGATGGATCAGCACTTCCTGTCCTCAGATTGACCACAAAGAAGTTAGGACATGTGACTGCTAAGTAATCACGGTGCTTTTATGTTCTGTGCACGCTGTGAGGTGGTTGCCTCTATTTCACTCCTTACCAGTGCACTACCTGTGACAGCACAGACGGATTGAAGCTAATGTCTATTCCATAAACACTGAGTGATGTTCCACTTCAAATTTTATTACTGCGCTCCGTCGGGTTAACCATAATGAAGAAAGGCAAAACCACCCAGTGCAGCCAATCAAAACTATCATGCATGTATGAGTCATTCGTTCGGCTTCCCACACAGTTCAGTTGAGGTCACACACTCACAGAATATTCCCAATTTTGAGATCATTGTCCCGGTTTCCTCCTCAAATGTGCACCCAAATGCAAAAACAAGAGCTGAAAATGGCTCGACTCAAACTGTATCTCATTCCAACATCGGTGCAAATATGCTCACATATTATGGGTAATATTTTTCACAGCCTTTGCCCAGCTACGGTCTACGTGCCACACTGAGCCGCCATACCAATCAATGGACAATACAGAACAGCCTCTTTGCAGAAATTGTTGAAAAATGTGAAATTTTTGGAAAGCTTGGCAACATTTCAATATTTTACTCCCGCCTGCTTACCAACTGAAACTACAAGTTCATGTTGAGTTTCACAGATTCATCTCCTCACTGAGCAACCGCAACTGTTTGACACCCATACGATGTATTCGATAAACGATAAACTCCATCACTTATCGACGACGATTATCGTTAATCAATTAAAAAGTAAAACATCCGCCCCCATCCAAAACCAGAATATACTGGGGCATGACATTTGAATTAAGATTGATTTTAGTCGCCGCGTTTATCAATGGCATGTCATTGTTAAGCCATCCGCATTGAACGACCAGTTCAGTAGAGCGCACGTGAGTCTGGTCGTACAATGATGCCCACACTCAGATGTCTATGCGTGACTGTTACATCAAGGCCATTGAGTGAAGCGACACTTTTAAGATTTCCTTTGATAAGAAAGGCTTTTCTAAAAATTCCAACCACACAGAGTTTTTACAAAC
Organism: Aulostomus chinensis; assembly: GCF_037954235.1. Taxonomy (NCBI): domain Eukaryota; kingdom Metazoa; phylum Chordata; class Actinopteri; order Syngnathiformes; family Aulostomidae; genus Aulostomus; species Aulostomus chinensis. The sequence continues at coordinate 9,469,058 of NC_141343.1, read as the reverse complement.
GGGGAGCGGCATGGTGAATTGAATCAAAAACCCTCTCTTCGCGAGGTCACACAGTGCTAAGCCAGGGAGGATTTAGTTGAAGCGCCTGGGCTGTGGGCTTTCATAGCTGTTAGCAGGCAGTTTGACTGTTTTCTTTCTCTCGAGATTGTTGAATGATTAAACACCTCCAGCTGAAATTTGTAACGTTTTGTCATTTAGAGTATTGAAATAAACAGCTGCAAGTGAAAATGTGAAATGACCTTTTCTTTCCTTTCGTTAAAAAAAATGTACGTCTGAACTATCGCTGATTTAACTCCCCCCCCCCCCCCATTTTCTTTTTTTATAATCAAACAGAAGCTGATTCCTTCAACAAAAGACAGATGTCAGTCAATTGTGTCTGATCTTCTGTGTCACTCTGCTTATACTGCAAAGGCTGTTTGGCTGTGTGATGTTGAAATGAAGCTGAGCTTTTATCACAGCTAAATGGGAGATGAAGGGAATCTTTTGGAACCTGTAGGTTGGTTTATTGTTATTGGTTTGTGCTCATTCAAGGCTTACATAGACTTGTGCATTTTTCATGGGCTGTGAGGAAAGAGACTCCCATTGCAACCCTTGAGAACCAAGAGCAGCTGTGTTGTGTGTACAAAACTGTAGTGCACTGGGAGGGCTGGGTGGTCTGAGCTCAGAGAAAACACTCTAGGACAGAGATATATGGTATTTAATCAGCCTTGTAACCTGTTGACATAAAAACCCGGCATGTGCCTGATACTAGCACACACAACAGTGGCAGTGAGCAAAAAACTATTGTCATTTCTGCTCGGTGGGCACGCATGCAGCCCCTCAAGCACTTTCTCCAAACTCCCTGCCTGCACTCGCTCGGCAATTTGACCGAGGAGACTAAACATAGTTAAATCTCTTCCAGAGATTTGAGATGTGCCACGTGTAGGCGGTGGAATTCCACAGTGTTTTTGGGAAGATTGTGAACCACGTACACGTGAAAACTCTGAAAAATTATACATGTTTAAAACTCGGGAGTACGCTTGCACTTATATCTGTTGGACTTCCAATTTAAAACTACTTTTGCCTGACACCACAACCAGTGAGTGGTCACGGCCAGTACTCCATTATCAATCGGGGGGGGGGGGGGGGGGATGCTGCTGCTGCTGCTGCTGCGGATGCTTTTCTGATTTTCTTCCTCCCGAGGATTGCGTGTTCTGTGTTCTTGTATCACATGCACACACCTGGCTTTTGTTTGTGCTGCCTCTGAGACTAATTAAATGCCACAGAGATACCCGGTGGTCTCCTAATTGGAAGCTCTCGAGATTGAACCAGAGGCCCAGCAGAAAGACACCAGAATTACCTCTCTAGTCAGACCGGTGTTTATTTTACCCTTAAAGACGCTTCTCTTCATCCTGTTAATTTAACAGTCCGATAAAATTGAAGATCCTTGGAGGGGCAACAAGAAGGCTCGAGTGCAATGTTTGCCTGAGGAGATGGGAGGCCACTGTAGAGTGTCATGGTGTAGATCTCAGAGATAAACAGCCTACTCGCAATAACGTTCTTCCTCTCACTAAGAGAGCAGGGCTTGATTATTACCCCGCAATGGTTTACCAAAGTTGATATGAGTTCATAACTCAAGTGGGTCTTGGCTGAGGAGTCATCCCTCACTTCTCTCCAGCTGCATCTCCAGCTCATCCAAATAGGTTTGCCTCAGTTTGCAAAAAGGAAAAAAAAACAAAAAAACGGCGACAGCCAAAATGCCGAGTACCAGGCAAAAGTCCAAAAAAACAACGGGAGATGTCACGCTGCCGGTGATGCCCACTCATTTTCGACATTCTGTAAAAAGCTATGTAGCTGCAATTACAGTCATGCTGTTCTTGCTTAGAGGGGCAGATTCTGCTTCAGAAAGCACACGACTGGACGATTGAATCCCAGAACACAACTTTTACTCTTCAATCCATGTGTTTTGTTTTGTATTTTGAAATATTGGGTCAGAAAATGTTGATGGATTAAATAATAATAAAAAAAAAAACTCCAATTTTTTTAATGCTCTCTTTTGTCCTCTTTGAGAAAAAGATGAAAACTTCTATTTCTGACAGTTTTTTTTTTGTTTTTTTAACTGACGCGATTTGAACAGCCGTTTCAGTCACCGCCATTTTCTCAGATATTCACAAACTTTGTCTGTGTCTCTGGTCAGCGTGCAGCCTGTACGATACGAGCTGAAACTGAACAGCAATTGCAAACATGCGTAATGTGTCCTCCATTGCCATCTTCCGTTAGCATTACGTCCCCCACTTTGCCTTTCTTGATTTAAAAAAATAAAGTTTTCCAAAACCATAGCCTTATTTTTTTTTTTACAGCTGTACTTCAATGCTAACTTGAACCAGTGGCTGCAGGAGAGACTTGCATATTGCTGCGATGCCATAATGAATTGTATTAGGATCCTTGGTTAAACTCTTGAAACTGCTTTTCATCAGGTTCCTCATTGAACCTGTTCATTGCACCTTTTGTGCTGTGGGCTTTTGCTAAACCTGCAAATGATCCTTAATAATATTTGTCTTTAGCTTTTAGGCTGGAAAGGAATAGAGGATTTCAAAATATGATTCATCATAAGATAATGCGGAGGGTAATAAAGAGGAAGATGAATTATTGGACTGTGACCCGTGCTCGTTGTCTGAGTTTAGCAAACCCCTCTGAACTAATCGGTCATGAATACCATCATCTGCAAGAAAGAAAAGTGAAAAATTTCCTTGCATTTGGCAGTGTGGAAATTGTCGATGTGCACACGTGAAGAGATGGTTACATTTCCTATGATTTCAGTAAGGGCAGGAAGAGCTAAACAAACTGGTTTTCCCAGGTAATGTGGTTTCTGCTGTTAGGGGACCTTCAGCACAACAGTAATGAAGTAATCTTGAAGAGAACTAAAAAATAGCAGACAGGTAACAGATAAAAGACAAAAGAAGTGCCAATATAGTTCATTTCCTCCCACAAGATTAAATTAATGTGCTGTATTACCGCGTAGCCTGGGCTCGCTGCAAACTAACGACTAAAGGATGTGATGCGTGTCTGCTGGATGCAATTTTAGATGCATGCAACATCACCTGACCTGATTATGCATGAGCCACACGTTCATAAATATATTCTCAACATTTTCTCCATGTTTCAGAGAGTATGTTGGAGTTGCAAGTGTTGTGGAATTAGATACCTATATTAAAGAATGAGGTAAATACTGTGTGGATTATTAGCTGGAGGAGCTTGCTGTGGCAACCACCTACATAGGCTGGATTTGAGGCCTATCTTTGGATGCCACCCTGGAGACTACATTGTTTCTAATTCCCTGAGAGTTAATGATACGCTTATGCTATGCAAATTTTCCTCGCTGTTTTTAATTGTAGCGTTTGCAAGGAGCCCACCTGACGTTCCTCCCCCACCTTTCTATAAAAAGCTCAATATTCATCACAATAGATTTGTCAGTGTCTTTATAGGAAAACTACCACTTCAAAACTTGTGAGGATCTCAAGCTATTTAAAATATTTTGCGACAACAAAGCCTTTGGTTTATCCGTTGGCTTTTATTATATCCTGCATTTCAACTCTCCGTGGATACATCATCGTTATCGTCCGACCGGTACGTTCTGTGACTCTGCTGCTATATACTGAAACAGTTGTGGTGAAATCCGGGATTTGGTGTAGTGATATCGCCTTCTGGGCACGCTGCCTCATGATGTCCACCCCCAAATGCTGCTCCTGCCACTTTACCATGCATGATGTAATAGCGCATTATACGAGAAGAAACTGAATACACGACAATGTCAGAATTCAGTCATGGCGGCCATTCCCGTGCCAGACATCTGTCAACAGCCTCTGGAGTAAGGCCGCAACTTATTTTCATCATTGATTTGAATGTAGTGTTATTTTGTATGAATTTAGTGACGAATTGTGACGAGTGAAATGTCGAGAAAATTTGAAAAATGCGCATCACAAATATCCGAGAGCCCAAAGTGATGTGTTCAGATGGCTTATGAATCATTATAATAGACAATCATCCTGATATTTATGGCTCTGGAACCAGCAAATGTTGCCTTTTTTCTGCTTGATTAAAGACTGAAATGATCAGTCAACTATCAGAATCGTATGCAGATGATTTTTGTTTTGACTAATCTGTTAATTGTTGGAGCTATTCTCCGGAGGCGACAGTTAAAGTTTCGAGGCTTCTGCTTTAGTCAGGAGGTACAAGACATCCTCTTGAATTTGCCATGAATAGTGTACTGTCCAATTAGCGAGCCGAGACACGAGCGGCGAAGATAGATGGTGAGAGTGCATTCATCTGATGCGATGCGCCTCGTCGTTCACGTGTACAATTGATTAGCATAAATCCTGCTGGAACATGCTAAATATCTCTTTGAATGCTAATAGAAATCACAATGCTTCTTGGTATGGATCGGAGTTCCAGGAGTGGGAAATTGTTACAGCATATGTGTTGAGGTTTAAGCTTCCATTAGAGTAGAAATGATATCATTTTTCTAAAGTTTCAAGAAAGCTCTTGATGTTCTGACATTTGTCTTTACCCTCTAAGCCTGTGTTAAGACCTCCACAAATCAGTGCCCCGTTTTCAACATCGAGGGGATTTGATTGGAGCCATATTGGAATCACGTCGGCCCCTAGTCTCTGCTCAGAAAATCTGAGACCTCAGCACAGGTTCTAAGCAATTTTTAGATATTCCAGTTCATGATGAATATACTTTTCTTACATAATAAAAGGATGGACATTTTCAAAATATTTGCATTTTCATCTCAGTTCTGCAGAATCGCGTTTGCATAATTTTCTCTGAGAATTGTTAGCTGGTTCTCAGGTTAATAAACACCCTCCTGCCTGCATGCCTTCCTTCTTTTAAATGCACCGCCCTCACTCCCTCTGTTCTTATTCCATCACTCATGCTCGAGCAGGTGGGTGTGCTTCCCAAAGCCTTCGCTTCTCCATAGCTGTCATCCAGCTTCCCCGTTGCCATCAGTCAGTCACACCTTTTCATATTCAATAAACACTTTATTGGCATGTCAGTTGATCGTGTGGGCCTTAACTTGTGAACGGCCACTTTATTTCTATAAGATTTATGAGAGTGGAGAGATGATGGGAAATGAGAGGAGGGAAAGACGGGCGCTAAACGTGAACCAGAATTATCGTGGCTCATGGTGGGCACCTCAACCTTGAGGCCACCGGGGCACTCCAACGCTTCTCGTTTGCTGCTCTTATTCTGGCTGTGACAAATGAGTGCACATACTGGACTGCTTTGTTTTGATGGGTACCTCATAGTTCCACATCTGATGACACGATGGGATCTTTTTTTTTTGTTTGTTTTTTCGTTTGTGTTGGTTAGTATTCATGTGTTGGAAACACATGACCTGAAGTCTCACGTCGTGTGATCTTGTGAACGCAGCTGTCAAAGGTGACGTGATGAGGGCAGACAGAGTGACGTTGTCAATGCAGAGCAAGAGGAGGCGCCACAGCCAAACCAAAGATGGAGGAGCAGAACTTGCTCTCCACTTGTTTTCAGCACGAGTATAATTTCCTATGATGGAATCCATCATCGTTACTTAAATGTTTTAATTGAGTTAATATTGCCTTTTCATATCCAGTATATTGTTAGCGTTGGTTGTGTAAATCGTCGCAGATGAATGCACTGGATTTAATCTGTAAGACATGGCCTCAGTCGGTCAATTTCAATTGCATTGATTTGGCACTTCATGTATCAATACATCTCAGTATGAGGTGCTTATGTTTATTTTCTGGCAACAACAAATTGCCCTCGTTGCCGTTCATCGGGTATCGCTTGCTCTCTTTGCCACCCGCCACAACTCATGCAGAATAAGAAGGCCCCCGACCCCCTCCCTCCCCAGCTTTCTGCTCTTCGTTTCCTCTGAAGTTGGCAGAAAGTGAAGATTTGACGTTACAGCAAAACATTGTGAAACACACAGTCACTAATCTCCTGAGTCACATCCGGAGATGCTATGGACTCAGAACACCTGCAGCTTCAAGCGGAAATGTCATCCTCCTCTCCACGGTCGAAGCATTGTCATTTAATGAACAACAATCAGGTTTGAAGTTGCAGTCTTGTTTTTTTTTGTTTTGTTTTGTGTTTTTCCTTTTACAGAATCTCACAAATGAGATGCCTCATCAGCACCGCTGGAAATATCCCCTCCGTCTCTTGTTAGGTGTTTTTAATACATCTATCACCGTTCCTCCTTGATGCTTAAAATACAAATAAGAATTTTATACTGTTTTCGAACTGCTTTCAAAACAAATTATTTAAAAGGATATATTGCATCAGTCATATAAAGTAATATATACCAATCAGCCAAAAGATGAAAAACATGTCAAGAAGAGTCAGCAAAATCCTCACGGAACATGCACGTCATGGCCCACTGTTTGACATACCTGTGACTTATCTATAATTGAGTATAGCGTGTGATGAATTGCGCGAGTGTTGCTTAAAAATGAGCCTTTTTTGCTATTAGTGTTTACCTTATGATTGAATAAATATTATAACATTTATTACTTTGATTGAAACCCTTTTGTGGTGATATGTTCCTTCAACTTCAATCCCGTTACCAGACAGTTTGAGCACATCAACGGGGAAATGGTGAAGGCAATAAACTTGGTCTTTCCACTGGCGCTTAGTTTCCTTTCTTGGTCACACAGCCAGATATTCATTCCCTCTATCTGACATAAACACTTTTTTTTTTTTTTTTTTTATTCATCGCTCTTACGGGTGCCAATGATTTTGAGCTATAGCCTGTAATTACCGTCTCTGTGGAGAACATCTTTGAACTGGTGTGTTTATACATGCAATTTAAGCGGTTGTCTTGCATGGTTTTAGCATGCTATTGTGGTGCATCACTGTAACCGCATCCACCGCAACAGTCTATAAGAGTTGATTCATGCTGAATGTTAGAAGAATCATAACAATTCTGTGACCAACGTTCATAATGTTGAAATGAGTCATCGAGGACGCGAGATTCTGGCCTTGCGCACACACACACACACACACACACACACACACACACACACACACACACACTGACCTTCCTGTAAATCTCGCAGTTTACCTCAATTTTGAATTTTCAAGACTCAAAACAGATCATTCATTGGCTGATTACACACCATTTGTGGATAGCATGGCCACGTTTAAATGACCTTCTCTCCAGTCCCGTGAACTGATGTTTTAATGATGCATGAAATGTGCAGATTAGCAGTGTTAGTTTTATTTCAGTGCTCCGCGCCAGCCTCAAATTTGGTCATAGGTGCTTCGATGTCATATTTATGAGACTCAAGCTGTCTATTCAAAGAGGACCTTTTATATTCTTCACATGGGAACAGGTCAGCAAATGTCAATTTCAATGATTCATATTTCATGTCAGAATTGAAATGTCTCAGCCATCCATCATAGGGTGAAAATACATTCTAGATTTCTGGAACAAAAGTTACGAGCTACATTTGCTGTACACACGGGAAAATACTGATCTCCACCCCTGATTTCTTCGGGGTGGGGACAATTCATGTAAAAATAATTTGAAATCGCTTCCCTCAATTAAAATTCCAACAAAGAAATAGCCTTCAGGCACTATCAATAATTAGAGAGGAAAATAATTGAGTTACTTCGTAAACCACATTTACCTTAGAATTCAAATGAGCTGAGCTTGTTACCAGGAAGTCGATCATATCTGTCAATTTTCTTTGGGGCCAAGATGCTTCATATCATTCTGGTCCCCTCTTCATCAAGAAGAAAGAAGTATTTCGCAAATTAACTTCACGTGTTATTCTTCCGCCCTGTTTTTGATTGGACTTTTTGAAGGAGCTTTTAACTGCCCCGAACAAGAAGTCTGAAAGTGATTGGAACTCGGTGAGCCTCCTTCCGTCCTCCCATTGAAAAGACTGTGTGAGGCAATCCTGAGGGGCTTGCCTGGGCGTTTTGACAAAAAAAAAAAAACAAGACAAACAAGAGCAGTCCGAGACAGTAAACCTCCGCCAGCCAAGGCTGAACAGTCCTCCAAACGTAATGTCTCTCAGCATGTTGTGTTTAATCACAAGAAGCAGACTCTCACCAGATTGCATTCATTACTACAGATTTTAACTATTTGTGGAGAGAGAGATTATGTCAAGGGGATAGTTCATGCACTTTGTCTGCCCTAAAATTGAATGGGCCCCTCCTTGGCCTATGTTACAGCCTTCCACCATATTTAAAAAAAAAAAAAAAAAAATCAGCCTTGTTGTTTTTATTTAATCCTGCTGACAGACTCAGAGACCTTAGACCTCCGCCAATGGCAATTAAAAAAAAACAAAACATAACAAAAAATACGAGGGGGCACAAACGTGTCCCGTGGCAACGTGACGTCATCAGATGCGGAACAATTTCAAAATCGAATCAATTGTTCCTCAATTCGAGCTCCATTCTTGCATATTTAAAAAAAAAAAAAATCCTTCCTCAACCTTTTGAGTTATCCTGCTGAAGACAAAATACAAGTGGTTGGTTACGCTGACTCGTCAAAAGTGTGTGTGTGTTTTTTTCTTTACTATTAAAAGCATTTGGTCTGACATTTAAGAGGTTCTGCCTCTATGGTGCGGGCTACATTTCTCCGCTAGATTATCACCCTGGTAATTTTTGAAAAATGTAGCTGTGAGTATTTAGATGAATAGAAAACTTGAAATGCGTTGCACATTTTGAGATTTTTAACTGCCTTTGCAAATCCTTTTTGTGAACCTGGGAACGCAGCAAACAAAAGCTGCAGTGACTGCAACAGCATGCAAACACTGAGCCCGTGAGAGTGAGAGCTGTCTCTGCTGCTGCTACTGGAGTATTGGCACCTGCTTAATGGATGTGTAGTAAATGACCCTCGTTCTCCAGTGTTTGTCAGCATTAACGCCATTCCTCTCTACTGAGAGTAATGCCACAAAACTGCCTGTGTGACAGCCTGCGGTGATTTGTCGCATTTCAAACACACGGCATCATGACACTCCAATAATGGACCTGCGTGTTTTACTCAACAAATGGCACGGTGACTGCCATGATGGAAGAAATTGGCTTCATTTTTATTCAAGCAAGGCTGTGCAGGGTTGTGCAACAGGGTAAGGACAAGGTACAAGCGTGCCATCATCAACAAAAGATGGATCCATATTGACAATGAATTAATGGAGAGAAATTGAACGCTGTTGGAGTGTGTGCACCTCGACGGCCCGACTCCTCCGACCAGCTGCCAATAGCTGCTCGGTAAGATGCAGAGAGGCCATCAGCCTGGAACCTGAGTTAGCCTTCAGTTTAAGAAGTCCTGCTATGGCCTTGCAATATCTTTAACTCAATAAACTCATGCAAGTTCAGAATACAACATCATTTCCACAACGTTGTTGGTTTAAAAATCACAATTTTCACGAACTACCTGTATTTGTGTTCCTCAGTTTAACGTCATTAGAAAGCCCTATTTCTACAACGCCAGTATCACCTAGGGACCTTTGGTAGTTTGCTCAGGATCTTAGAAACTTACAAATTACCAACCTTAATTCAGTAAAAAAAAAAAAGGGGGGGGCAGTCGATAATCGCAATCTGAGTCAAATCGTCATTTCTGCAAGGTTTTTACGATCTTTTTCTGTCGAACCTCAAAACACAGGCACCGGAGCAAGAGCTCTTCCTTAATATGTTCCCCATATGATGTTATGCACCATTTTGTCAAATTGGTTTTGTTAATGCATGTCTTTCCACTGCCTGTTTCTTTTTTTCTCTCTCTTTCTTGGCAGTAGCCATTGCTCTTGTCATCACAAAGAAAATGGTGATCTGGAAGGAAATGTCACACAGAGCCTTGTATATCCCGGGAATAATGTCAGTAAATTACAGATTTACCTCATCCTGTGGGAATACGCCTCATGAAACATTGGGTGGTAACTTGTGAAATACATGAGGTGCTTGGAATATATGCTCTGTGATGCATCCAGTTTTAGTCTTGCATTTGATAAAGATGGTTTTCAAAATTCCTGAAGAAACCCACCAGCCTATGCAGTCAGCACAATTCCTGACAAGCTAATCATGTGTTTATTTTGAGGCGAGCTGCTTGACCCAAGCAATTGTTAGCTCTGAAAATGATGTGCGTGTGTCTATAAACTCGGTAATCATCTTGCAGATGGACTTGTAATATATGGCTTGGTGCTGTGTCGTCCTCATGGTGAGCTTAATCAATTAAATGGAGTGGAAACTTTGTCGACATCAGCAGATCCTTGTCATGTGAATCCAACTGTGGCTCATCAGAAGGACACAAAAGCCATCCCTCGTGCCACTCCTCCACACGTTCCCCCCGTCACTGTCACACATCGTTCTTTGCGCATACACTGTTGCTCCTGGCAACTGCATAGCCTTTGTAGACCCGGGGCCACAAAAAAGCAAAGTTATTTAATTAAATAATCACAGTAATGATTAACAGCCTGTGAAATGAACAAGGAAGAGGGTGGATAGCAGAGAGGAAAGGTGCCTTTCACACATTTCTCTGCTCCTTGACCAATTTGGATGAAGCGGGAGCGCTTTCATGAGGGGAGCCACAGCGAATTGTAAATATACCTTTGGTCAAGTGATAGATCGCTTATCACTTGGTTGTTTTTTTTTTTTAAACCAAGAGAGTTTCAGTTCTGTCACTTTTTCAAACCAAATATACTATAAATGTTTGGTATTATATTAGAATAAACTTCCCGCCCAAGGACTTGTGGTATAAGTTTGATATGTTAATTGAAGGTTTGCGAGAAGGTAGAGCTCCTGTTCCAAAACTTTTGTCCCCACAAGGTAAGCCTGACCTTTGAATTAAATTTCGACAAGGTTTGGAAAATATAAAGCAGTTTCTGTTACCTTAATGTCAAGACAACTCTCCTGAACTGGAACAATTTCAGAATCCTGCTAAAAAGTCACAGGGTGTGAGCTCCACTGCAGTGCTGCACTGAGTTTTTATATGACTGGAAGTATTAAAAAAAAAAAAAAAATCCTTGAAAATTTTCAGGAGGCGCCAGACTTTAAGATTCACGCCGTGTGCAGTGAGGATGTACCTGATATTCAGGGTCGTTGTCCCTATCCAGAGTGTTGGTCGCAACTGAGCGTCGCATTGTTGCACCTCTTACAGACTGAGAAATAATAACCAGTTTGTAAATGGGGGGGGGGGTCCCCAAATAACATCTGTGTCCCACCAAAACAAGTGCACTTGTCATGGAGTTTTAGAACAAACCATTTAAGGCAACATTACTTACGCTTCAATTCCTTTAGAAATCTTTCCTTAATGGTCTTGTAAACAAAATAATGCAACGGAAATGAGTTTTTCAGAACTGCAACACTGCTCAGACTCCCACTGGCAAGCAATTTGTATTTGACAACTCAAGCAAGCAGTCACAAGTGTACTTTGTGTACAGACATTGTAGGAGCAAACACATTGGCCGGCTGGATGTATGGGCTTGGAAGCCAGATGCTTTGCAAGCACCCAGAACATTGCGCTTACATGCCCTCTGTGGAAGCAAGATAGTGAGAGTGCAGAGAATGAAAGGGACTGGAGGGCAGGGTAAGACAGAAGAAAGGGTGAATTAAATGAGGTTGAGGAGCAATGTGCGAACTGGAGCCGACGAAGAAAAGGATCAGTTGAGAGAACAAAAGTCGAGCTCGCAAAGTGGAGGAAAAGAAAAATGATAAAGAAAGCACACGTTATCAGGTGCTCAAAAATCTGTCGTATTCACAGTTTGCGATAGTGAACTTTTCTCGTGCAACTCCATAGCAAGCAGGCAAACCAAATATATGAAGTAAATTACAGTCTGCGAAAGCGCGCACACAAATATTTCCTCTTTCCGTTTTGTTTGAAATTAAATGGGAGAAATGTCCATCAAGAAGATCATGACTACACCCGTAGGATTCCAGGAAAACATTGAATGAATGAATGAATGAATGAAGGCTTTATTTTGAACATGAGGAAAAAAAAGCCTAAATCAAAATAGTCAAGACAACAAAAATATGTCCACCTAAGATGTTCGAAAAGGTGTAGGAAGAAGCAGAGGCTTATTCAATCCTACCCCTTCTCCTTTCTCGGTGATTAACAATCATCTGTTGATTTCAATGTCCTGTCTCTACGCATATTCACAAATAACTGTATGTATTTAAATGTATGTACCAGCACCTCATGAATATAAATATTTATTTAGGTACATATTTACAGACAAAAGCAAATAAATAATGTAAACAAACAAGTGAATAAATGATCAGTGAAAGCGCCTGGTGATCGTCAAAGCCCTTCCTCCTCCCTGGACCCTGTGAAAGCCATGTTTTTGGACCGCTTCATGAACGGGGTCATGCTTGGACGTTGCTTGAGCTCCGCACCCAACCACAGCTTCACTCCGCATACAGAAATGGAAAACTTTTTTTCATGTTGTGCGGACACGAAGATGTTTTAGATTGTACTCCCCCCCCCCCCCCCCCTCAAATTTTAATCCCATCTCTGTTAAAAAAAACAATTTTTGAACATTTCCAGGAAGCAGATTGTTTATTGCTTTGTACGTAATTTGTGCCATTGGAAAGTGAACCAGATCAGTGAATTTTAATATGTTTGATTTGAAGAACAGTGAATTTGCGTGATCTTTGTAACCGGCATTATGAATTATCCTTACGGCTCTTTTTTTTTTTTGCAGTAGTGATAGTGATTGGAGTGTACAAGTACTGCCCCAAACCTCTGCACAGTAATTTAAATAATGGTAAAACCAGTGAACAGTAGAGAATGTGAAGCGATTTGTGGTCCAGAACGTGTTTCGCCTTGCTGAGTACTGAGATGCTTCTTGACTGTTTATTTTGTACATGTTTTGAGTGCGATTCCCAGTTCAGTTTGTCATCTATGATCACACCACACATTATTTCAGGCTTGGTGTTTTTTATACACCTGTACTCACAGTTGAAAGAAGTTAAAAGGAAAGCCATGACATTTTGGGGCAGATTTGGTTCGTATGGTTAAATGGTTTGCTTTGTTCACGTTGCCCTCTAATAGTTCCTATTCTGGATTTTGCGATTCCTATAATCTTCTACCATTTCTAGTGTAGGAGGTATATTTTCTTATCTCTAAAATCCAGTCTTCATTTAAAAAAAAAAAAGAAATTATAATGAAGTACAGTAGGGTCATTTCAAAAAGATTTCTGAATGAAATTCACAAAATAACAACAGTAATGTAGTTGACCATGATATAGAATTATATATCCTATCATGGAAGATTTTCCCATCCCAAACTCCTGACCTAGGGGGACTTTTTGTCAATACTGGTGATGTTCATGAAAAAAACAAAACATGTTAAATCCAGTGATGGATCACAAGATTTAAACACTTGTATTTAGTGGTATTTTCATGGGGAGATGAAAATTATCTGTGTAGGTCTGTCTCGGAGTAATGCCTTGTTCAGTATAGGATACTGAACTTCACACAGCCTCAAATGCCCAACTATTTTATGGCATCGACCTAACGCGCAAAACCCGCCATCTTATAAAAGCTCTGTGATTACCTTCTGTATACAATGTGCATGGCAAAGGGACATTGGAGCCTTTTGGTAAACATCCACACTTGAAGCTCCGGACCAGAGACCCTGAACAATAAGCTTTCCAACTTGTCTCCTCGGTCTTACAAGCTTGAATACATGTGGCGTTCTGCAAGTCATCCAACTTTAACGGCATGTAAACATTCCATATGCATAAGTACAACTACAGTCAGGGAGAGCTGAAGTTGTTCATTTGAATTGTCTGTTCACATGATGGGCAAGCCTATAAACTTGTCTACCCCGTGGAGACGTGGTGTGTGTTCTCGCGATTCACTGCAATACCACTCGTATCAAAATACTGAAAGACTTCCATATTTGTTTCTGCCAGCTCGTGGCTCGAAAAGTGGATTGGTGGTGTGAGCAGTGGAGAGAGTGCCACTCTTTAGAATAGCATTGTGAGACACGTGTGCCAGGCCATGACACTGTCATGGCTGCAAACCTTTACATTTATAATGTAGAAGACAGTGCCATCAAGGCTTACCTTCAGCCTCAAGACATAAAACTTCCATTTGAGCTGTCATAGGTCTCATAGTCTAATGGGACCTGGAGGAAAGCAATGTAAGAGTGCTTTTTCTAACACTTAGGGTTTTTTTTCTCCCCGTACCACAAACACACTGATGTACAAGAGAATGAGACCAAGCAGAGCTTAGTAAACACATAAATGTGTTACACTCCATGTCCATCTTATTTATACGAATTAGGTTTGACAAAATATTGGGAACAAGTTAGTGTAGCTCACTGGAGAAGCATTGAGGGCATAAGCTTGCTACAGATAGTGAAAGTGATAGTGATAGAGCTGCAAGCTAGTCGTCACGTACACACTTGAAATGTTAAGGTTTGGGAAAAGAAGACTGGTCTGCTGGGTTATTTCATTCATCAAACATGTAAAGTGTGTGTGGAAAAAGAACATGGTTTACCATAGATGTTTGTTTTGAAAGGGTACCATTGCTGCGTCCTGGGCTTGGCACCGCCCACAACAACCAGAATTGTCTTACAGAAATAAAAACAATGCAGTGAATGTTTTGTGTTTCGGGGGGGGGGGGGGGGGGGGGAGAGTCTTTCCCATAAATTTGATAGTTTTTTTTCAAGGCCTCTAGGCTACATATCTTCACCATTTTCAGTTTTGGCATAGTTCTCCAGACAAACTGACACAGCTGAAAAAATACTCCTCTTGCAGAGGTAATAAATTAACATGCATGTGCATCAGTAGTGTTCATCCAACGCCCTCCATCCTTTATTCAGGCAATCAAATCCCATGTTGTTCCACTCCAATCCCAACGATTAGCTGACCATTATTCTTCATTAGACCCTTATACCTGTCCCATCGTCTCCCTTTTTCCCTTAATAGCTATTCATATGATTAATTGAATCTATTTTTGTTTTACATCGGCGATGACATGCTATGCCCGCTTATCAGTTTCCCGTCATTAGGTGGTGGGGTTTAAACAATGGCTCCACTGGCTTTGGTCGACATGACTTGCAGGGATAATATATGGCCTCTGGATTTTAGGTTCACAATCCCTCCTCACAGGTAATAATTCTTCATTTTTTCAGCCGTGGTCGGCCCGTCAGTCTGGCAGGTCTCTTATACTCTCCCTCTGGACCACAGCGCTGCTAAAGATCAAAGCAGTTAAAAAAAAATAAAAAAGAATTTGCAAATGCAAATTTAAAAAAAACGTTGTTTTTGGAAGACTCCCGCATTAACAAGTTTTGAAGCATCAGATGGAGATGAGCATTGTTCCTTTTG
This sequence comes from Aulostomus chinensis, assembly GCF_037954235.1. Lineage (NCBI taxonomy): Eukaryota > Metazoa > Chordata > Actinopteri > Syngnathiformes > Aulostomidae > Aulostomus > Aulostomus chinensis. Next base: position 9,453,759 of record NC_141343.1, on the reverse strand, counting down.
TCCGTAATGAATACATGTAGACAGTAGAGTCACGCCTACTGTGTACTCAGGTGTCCCTACACCAGCACACATCATGGTGGACCCCGACCAAGCAAATATACAAACTGGCTATGAGATTAGCTAGACGTGACATGCCAGGGAAGGTGGGGTAGCTGGTGATAATGCCGTCGGCAGCAGCCTGGGCCAATTCAGTGCCAGGATGAAGGTTGGCAGGATTAGACTCCCTTACATTCTGCACAGGCATGCCAGGTACCTGTGGGACAAGTCATATGTGACCAGTGTCACTTCTCTCGTGCTCAAATTTGCATTTGGCAATATCTGTCAAATGTGTTACTACAATAGAGATTAGAGCGCAGGACAAGCCTGGCCGATTTGGGTGTTGCTCAGCGGTTGTAATTTGTTACAAGCAAGTCATAATTTCCTGTGATGCTACCTGTTTTTGTGCACATGGCTTCTGCTTGGCAGCTCTTTGAATACAGTATCTGCAAGATCTGTCGCATCCAAACAAACACTTTCCATTTATTTCCCAAGACCTCCTGGAAACAAAACCTACACATGTGACAGTTGGAGACTCTGTCATGTAACAGCTGACAAATGACAGTCTCTGGATCCACCTCTCACATGCCAAACCACATATTGCACGGAGGTTTTAGAGTGCTTTCACATAAACGTTGTATGCCACAAAAGGTGTGTTTACCAGACCGAAGATAATTCAAATGGATGGTGCAGTGTATGGCAAAGCTCAAGTGAGCAGGACTTCATTTTGTGAGCCATTTCACCACATCACTCAGCATTATCTTTTACATTGCCTGCATGTGGCGTCATGTGACATGTACCTTTTCAGATGCCTGTCTGAGATAAATATAGATTCTCTTCGCAAATTGTTCACGATAATGACACACACACAATTTTTCTCTCAGTGGTGACAAGCCATACGATCATCTGTTCCCATCCATTCCAATTACCATCCCATTCCTCATGCTTAACTTTGTGTTCTTGGGCTGATCCTGAGTTTTCCTCAAGAAGTTGCTGTGCGAGGAAAATTATACAGTACTGTACGGTGTACAACCGCACTTTATTTCCTGTGAACTTTAAAGAAAGCATGACTTTTCAAGCGTGGGTCATCTCAGTTGAGAGCCATTCTGAAGTGACCTGCTTCCCTTCTGTGTGTTTGTTTTCTACCTTTCAGCTGAACGTTAACCACTGGATTTTTTCATTCCTATTCACACTTGCACATGTCAGTCGGTCCAGAAAAAAAAATCATGATTTTGCGACCGCATGGATTAATTTGAAATAAGCTAACCGCCACATGGGGGCTTGCATATTTTCAAATTCCAACACTTTCATTGCAAAAAAAGTTGGAAAATGTTGCGTATTTCATTGTTGCGGGAGCCACCATTTTCTCGAAGTGATGTTATTTCAATGACGGGAATTCTGCGCTGCTACGTGACAGCTCATTGCCTCATGTGCGCATTCGTGTAAAAACAGGGGAGAAAGCAAAGTTCATTTCCTGATGAAAATCACTGCTAAAGTGTGTGTAAACCAGTGTCTTGATGTCTTATTATGACTGAAAATCAATTTTAATTTGTATTATTTTACCCCGATTACTTACATCGGCTACATTACATTAGAGAACCACTGTTTTATTGTGGGTCATTGTTTAAAAAGCATCTGTTGGCCTTTTTTTTTTTAAATTCAGAAAATAAAACAAATTGGGAACTTAAAATATTCTCTGTTCTGTCTGCCATGTAGAATGGCTGTTATTATCAGACGTAATTAGAGGTTATTCTTTGGGTGTGCTAGTTAGAAGGTTAAGGGTTTGCTTTTTTTCTTCACCGTGAACGGCAATTTTCACAATTTTCCATTAAATTTTGACAACATTTGAAGGAAAGCTTCCACAAAATGAAACATGTTTGACCGCAACAATCGCAGAGGAAAAGAAAACTGTAGACCCGCGTTAGTGAGTGACATAAAATAGCTCCGCTTGACGTCAGTCACCTGTGAAATGTGTAGATTTCAAGGCCAGGGGTTCCATCATTTTTCTTTACACCACAAGGTTTCAAGTTTGAGTCTTAAGATGCATAATGTTCCGTGTTTTGTTCCCTGTTACGTGTTTTTCCAGGTTTTTTTTTTTTTTTTTTTTTTTAAAGCCCCAAACAGTATACAAGGTTTCAGGGTCACTATTAAAGAAGTGAGAAGAGGGAACAACATAGCTCATAAATTATAGATGAAAATCATTATGGACATCTTGAAAACCAAAAATGGAGCAGAAACTCCTCCGCAGCTGCATTTTTTTTTTTGCAGGAACCAGCCTTTTCTGTAGGTGCGTAGTGAGTTAGGCTGGTCGGGTAATGAGACAGATGGACAACACAGATTGCTGACATTAGCTTGCTCTTGATCTAGATCATGATTCCTCATTAAGCTAATCATTTATCAGAATAGTCCATCTTGTTTTTTTGGGAGGAAAGAGAGAGGACAAGCTGTGCAACTCCTGGCTGCTTCCACACCTGACCGCATGGAAAAATGGTCATGGGGTGTGTTGAAATGACAAAACATTAGGGGTCAGTTGCGAATGCTGCTCAGGCTCGATGTGATACATATTTCGTAGCTCCTAACATGGCTGCTTATGCGATCCATTTTTTGGCATTACCTTTTCCATCAAAAAAAAAAAAAAAGCACTTAGTGTCGTCCCACTGTTAGGAGAAAAGTCAAACGAAATCTCAACACACATTTAGAATTATTTTTACATCGCTTTGTACTCCTCATGATGCTCTCGGTCCAATCGCGATGACCTTCTTTTCAATGAGTTTGTTGTCGTGTGTCTGTTTATAAGAATTCCCTCCATTTTTCTTTCCATGTCGCAAACATTGCACATTCCGCCTTTTGTACATTGGTCAAGTTCAAGGCCTCATCAAAGGCATGTGTGTCTTTTGTCGTTTAATGTACCATCACATTAAAATATGCTCCTTTTAAAGCTTAGCTGACCTTAAAAAATACTCCAGAAACAATGGCACGGAAGCAATCGGAGCTGACATTTTTGGTTCACCGTCACTGACATACACCCGTCGTGATTGCTTTTGGTAATTTTATAAGCTCCTGTTGCAGGAGCAGTTGTTACCATCAAGTATTCATCAGTCTCCCTGGGATGAGAATGAGTTATCTGAGGCTGTCACTAACATGAGCCCAGGTTCCCTCAGGGAAACGATACAAAGCATAGGGAGTTATTGTATACATAGGCCGTGTCTTCTAGCTTCTGATCTCTCGACTGAAATTACTAAAATGAGTGTGCCGTTGAGCAAAATCTTACGACTTGCAGTGCGCCATCAGTTCTGCCATATTGGCCGGCTCTGTGCCACCCATCTGTTCACAGCTGGGCACAGTGGCAGCAGCCAGCACAGGCAATAGTCAGTGCCACAGGGGTAGAGGCTGGAAAGGAGGGCGCCTCTTTAATGAGAGACACCACAAAGCCCTCCTTATCAACAGAACTATAATGGAAAGCAGACCAGTGTTTCCCCTCCTTTTCCATCTCCTCGTGACCTAGTGGGAGATGAATACCTTCATTTTCTCTCGCCCTCGGTAACAGTGGCATCGTGTCCACTTATTGCCCCTCTCAACAGCAGATGGAGGGGAAAAAATAAGAAGAAACATGCCAGGGATAGAAAGAGATGGCTCTTTATGTCAACAGAAAGACACACGACCAAAAGCAGGCAACATAAAGGCCTGCAGGCAAATTGGATTTGAGTAATGACTCACCCTGTCACATTCAGACAGAGATGTGAAATAAGCACTTGGGGACTTTACCAGACTGTGGCCAACTAAAGAACAGAATAGTCAAAACAAAGCTGGGTTATTTAGTTTGCTGTTTGTCTGTTTTGCTGGTGCCTCGGGTCTCAAGGGTAAGCGTCTTTTTTTTTTCTTTTTTTTTTCCTGTGTGTGAGGCAACCTGCATCTGCATCAACTGCTTTCCAGTCCATGAATATCATTCATAATAAGCATTTGTGTCTAAAAGCTAGTTTCCACTTTATGTGTGCGGATGAGGATTGAGATAAATGTGTTTGCATCCCTTTTTCGAGCATTTTGAAAGTCCTTGTCAAAGAACAAAGATTAGGAAGCCACCACCTATGTATGTTTGCTCAAATACAGCAAATTCACCACCGTACTTGATGCCCCCCACACACACACACGCACACCCAACCCTTGGATAAAACGTTTAATTAGTGACTTAATGAAAGTTAACTGGGTACTGACTGACTCAATGAGGCATTTAGCCATCCATAATTAATCTCGAAGTTGTTGCAGTGAAAACGCCTGAAAATGTCAGTCTCTGAATCTCCGTAAATTGAATAAACTTACCACATCAACACATCTGAATCCCAAACCTAGTTCTCATCACTCGGTTAAAATTTCTCCGATTACATCCCTGGAGGGGGTGCCCCTGCCTCAGATGAAGCTACATCATTATGTCGTGCGTTAAGCAACTCAGGGGTTTTGATGGAGGTTTACAAATAAGTAAGCGCGTTAGGTCTCTCCCTTAGAACGTTGCACGCCTACAGTTTGAATCAGCTGACGTGTTCGGAAACCTGGAGTTTTTTCTTTGGTTTGGTGTTGTTGGACAGGAAGAAAAAAAAAAAGAGAATCACATTGAACCAAAATGCATTACTACAAACCACATGATCACGTTCACTTTGCTCCATTGTCAGACCTGTTTGGGCTGGTAGCAAAATGGTACAACAGGAAAAGGTCCTGTTGCGCTTAATACCAACTACTTTTTGGCATACAATTTATTTTTTTTTTGTTCCTCGGGAAAGCTGCAAATTTTTTTATTTTTTTTGCTCTGATGCATCAAAACATGCAAAGCACCCCTGGTTACCGGAGCATTCGAGCACAAACTTCACCTGAGGTCATTTCTAACCAAGCTGAGACAGTCTTTTCAATGAGGTCTTGGTCCAGTTCATTCGGTGACTTGCTGCGGATGCTGTTACTGCTCAAATAATTCACACCAAAGTGGAAGGTTGAACTCGACTGCACTAAAAAAAAAAAACAAAAAAACAAAAAACGTTGGTGTGAAAACGTGTAGAAATAAAGTAAGAAGTTACATTCTCATGAGGAATGTAGGGACGTGAAAAAGGGACTGTTGACTTGTTCTGTGCTGATTCAAAATGTCTTAAAAACACTGCCTGCGAAACCACTTACGGTGCTGTGCTTTTCAAAAAAAATATTATTTTCCTAGTTTTATCAGTGCTATCTTTGAGTCTTATTCTGAAACGTTCTGACCTTAACAGATTCTTAGTTGCTTGTTCGTTGCTTAGCTACCATCACTTCTCTGCTCTGGGTGCTGTGTATTACCTGAACTTTTGTTGTCCCTCTTTGATTGCGTGGAATTTTCTGGTTTTCGACGAGTTTTCTGACTCACCTCCGCTTGTGCATCTGAATTAGACTTCTCCAGACTTGACGGCAGTGTGGATCAACTCAGACCTCAGCGGTTTTGAGATTTGATGTAATTGAGTTATTACCTGTGACACACAGGCCTGGTGAGATGTCAAGCACTGCATGATGATTTCTTACAGAGAGTTGGGTAAACATTGGATTCTTTAAATAGGTCTAAAGTCTGCACCCATCTCATTTGCATGATCCCTTGTTCACTTGAATCAAGGACGCTGACCTCACCTCCAACCCAACCTCTTACGCTCCAAAAGGGCTGGCTGAGAGCTGATTGAGGTGGCCATTTCCATGTAACCGCGGGGAAACGTGGAGGCTCCTGAGATGCTATCATAGCCTGGGTTATTAAGTGTTCTGGCACTCCAGAGGAAAAGATTATTTCTTACACTGAAGGTGGTGTAGCCCAAGTAGTTATACAACTAATAGGAATTCAAGTATGCCTCAGAATAGTGTTGAACCATTTAGAGATATGAGGATCTGCAATTCTTCTAACCCCCGTAACCTTACAAAACACACTGCAGCACTATCCGTAACATTATTGACGGCGTCGACATGATAGAGAGTGTTTTCTATTTATTTTTGCAATTATAACTCGAGGAAACTTTCATACTTGGCCTAAAGAAAGTCTGGAAAAGCTCTCTGATAAGTAAGGGGTGATGGGGAGTCACATTTTTTCCTACAACACTGAGGAGATGCAGAATAGCAAGCGCTCGGGAAAGACAATACGTTTTCATTGGCAGCTCTCTGAAACTTGCCTGCATTGATTAGACATAATCACCTCCAACCACACAAAAGAGAATAAATGGCAGAAGCTCCTGACTCCATCTCTCCTATTCTGTCTGCAGCCTTCTAATCCAATTATGGGCGCACTGTGCTCAAGGAATCTTGCCTAAAATCAGTCTGTGTTGTTTCATCCTGTTTGGGAGCTGCGTTTACTTTCATCAGTGTTAATACCAAATATCTCGTGTCCCCAACACTTGGTTGAACGGATCATTCTCACGTCTCGGCCGTGGCCAGAGGTGGGATGTTTTCAGGTTGTCCATCCCTCTGTACTTCCACCTGTGTCGTTCCTGCGAGTGCTAGATCTCAGACATGCCTTGAGGGAATTTCTTCCAATTTGGCACAAACTCTCTTTCGGATTAATTTTGGTGGTGAAAAGTCAGGGTGACCTTGCATCAGTCTCACTCTGGTGAATATCTAGAGGGAATCTAGTGAGAATTCCATTACGTAACCATCCAATTCGACATCCTGGAAGAACGAACTGATTGATGGTCAAAGGTCGACGTGACCTCAAAGCATTGGCAACATGAAAATTTGTGTGATAACGTTGAACAAGCGAAGACACAAAAAGCAGCGGTTCTTTTGCTGAAATGATACTGTAATTTGGTGCACACGATCTGTCTCCTTTTTCACAACAGCAAAAATTCATTGAATGTGTTTTTGTAACTGTATAATTTGTACACTGGGGATCTCAAAGAGGATATGTCATTGATGTGCGTGTGTGTGTGTGGGGGGGGAGGGTTTAGGGTATTATACATTTATTTTAGGTATCTACATTTGGAATTTACCTGGATCCAATCTTCTCCATTAATGGAGATATCTAAAAAAAACAATTAAAATGAAAAAGGAACCTGAGCGTCTCATCCCATACGAACAATGCATCTTTGTTTATACTCTAGGAAGGACGCTTACTGTTCAAAAAAAAAAAAAAAAAAGTCCATTTCTTGGTGTTGGTAGGTGTTTTTGAAATGGTTGCCGATCCTTCTGCTGTCCACTCATTTGAAACGCCTCCTTTTTTTTTAAGAAATACCCAGCGTATTCTCGCACCGTGGTTCCAGACAAGACCGTGGACAGGTTTGAAAATAGAGGATACTGCTCAACAACGTAGTAACTCCCTTACGGAGGACACTGCAACTTGAAATACACCGCTGATCCGACTGTAGCACTTCAGGTAGCCATGTTTTCTTATTTTCATGAAATATAAACATGACTGATGTGACACCTAGGAAAAGGGCGCAAACAGTTCTTTGTTTTGTTTTTTAAAGCAATTTTAATTACAATAATCAGTTAATTATGATGCCTTAATCACAAGGAAGGTTACAACAATTTTCCTCTCAAGCTAGTAAATAAATGTGGGAGTCATACATGTGCTTTTCATTTTTCTATTTTTGAGGGATGTGTAATTATATGTTTTGGCTCCAAGCAGAGATTTCCCCCGGGACGTTTGGCACGTAGCCATAATCATTAAGTGCAACAAAAGTTCTGTACTTCTCACCTGTCTGTAGGACATGTTTATGATCTCCAGCCGCTGTTAATGGTGAGTTTAATCCTGTCTAAATGTTTCCCGAGGACGTATCGTTGAGTTATAAAATCTGCTGGCATCCCACGCGCCACTTTCCCTTTCATGCTCAATAGAACCAAACATCAGCTCGGTTGGATACGCCTCAACCTTACCGTCCTTGTGTTCCATCTTCTTTTTTCCCCCTCTTTCTGCTTGCGTTGTTTTCACAAAGGAAATAATCTGTTCTCATCACATCACCAGGGAAGAAAGTTTGATTCAATCGAAGTACGACAGCTAAACGATCAAATTGTCACATTGAGGTAACCGAGAGAAACACAAAAGATATTTATTCCAAGGTGCCAACACACCCACATTGATTCTTTTATACTTAATCTGTTGATTTGAATTCACCGTCAAGTGTAAAATCAGTTCAGCTGTTAATTACATATTTGTTTGTTTTTAATAAAAAAAAAAGGAAACGTGGCACCAAATGACGGTCTACACCAACAGATCAGTCTGTAACTACTTCGGCTTTCTCCTTTGCAACCTTTCTCTGATGCTCCAGGGAATCATTAAAGAGAGCATCTTGGCGTTGCTCCCCTGTTGGATTAAATCAACTCCACATGGCACATTTTAAAATATTAGCCAAACAGTTCAACATTGAATTCATAGCTCCATCCGTTTTAGATCGCTGAAGATTGACGTGATTTGAGCAGGAAGGCGGATGTGGAGATTTTCAGCATTTTCTTATCTCAGTGTGATTGTCTGCACATGTTGTTGGAAAATGTCATTTTGACAAACACAGACAAGTAAACAGCAACAATTTATGTATGAATAAACCGCAAGTAAAACAGCTGCTCTTCTTCCTCTCTTGCCTCTCCAATGTATTTTTTCCCTTTAGTATAAAATGTCTGTCTGCTCAAAGCTGAATGTTAGCTAATTATTTTTGTTATCTTTCACTATGGCTAGAAGCTCTATCAGACTTATATGCATGCCGAAAAGATAAGAGCTTATTGGCAGAGAGAAGCGGGCAATTTTTAATCATAAATATGAGCAGCTCTCTTCATCAAAGTACCACTGTCTGTAGTTTGTCTAATCTGGTCTTTCCAAACTCACCCCACGTCCAATGGTTTAGCAACATGATTTTATTTCTTCCCCACACCCACCCTGTCACTCTGTTCTCCTTTCATCTCCAGTGTATGAACACAGATGCTTGTAAACCCCCCCCCCCCCCCAGCATAGGCGGCTGCGCTCTCCAGGGTAGCCTTATTCACCACACCCTTGAAGATAGCTCAAAAGCGTGCGCAAGTAACGTGGGCGCAAAACCGTCAGTTTTAGGTGGCGTTTTGCTCAAACGTACAGGGAAAACATCGACTGAAAGAACAAACTGCGCTCTGCGACTAAGTTCGTTATCGTCTGCTTCGGCAACCATGTGCTTTCACCGTCAGGGAAAAGTGTGCGTGTCCAAATAAACGTGAATCGCAGGGAGAGTTTTTTTTTTTGTCTAAAAACAGATGTAATCCAGATTTTTGTGGTAGATAATGTGAACAGGAGAAACTAGAAACTCACTGTCTCATTGTTTCTTCAATGCATCATGAATTGTGATTGCCTGTATTTGAGTGATTCTTTGAGTAACACAAATGCAATACTGGTCAGAAGGCAGTGACCTGTGCTGATGATCTAATCCACTGGAGGGTGGAAACATGCTTCTACATCACGTCTGGGACAGGTGGTGAAAAGGCGGGCATCGTGACAGCCAAATTTAGACCGATGGCAAAAAACCTCCTTCAATTTTTCCCTAATCCATAATTTTTTAAGTTAAAAAAAAAAGAATACACATGAAGTTGATGTCACGATACTGAGACGCTGTCATCATCATTTAAGAGGCCTCTGCTGCTTCTGAGCTTTTCACCAAAGAACCTTTCCATCCGGGATTTTTTATTTTTGATTTATTTTTTTGCAAACGTTGTTGTCCAAGAACCAGCAGATAAAGATAAGATTAAAAATCCAACATTGGGGGCATTTTGGTGCCTTCAGGAACTTAAACTGCGGCCTTTTGTCGCACAGATAAAGATGCCGGGACGACTGCGAACAACACAAGAACTTCCTGTCAAAACAAATGTCTTACCATTATCGGCATAATGCTGGTCGCTAAACTGTGGGATTACATAAATGACTGATGGACTCCAAAATAATTCCTCCCCTGTTTAAAAGATAATCAACTGTAGAAAATGCTGCAGGCTCTGATTAGAAATGAAGGCATCTCAGCTGAAATTTACAGTCTGTGTGAAATATGGACTATGGGTACAGGAGGTTTTTCTCTCAGTTAAGCCATGAAAAAGAACTCAACGATATTTCATGTCATTTTTCTTCCTCCCTTTTTTTTTTTTTTTTTATACCTGCTTTATCTCCTCCCTGGAGACAGTAGGCATCAAACTTAATCATCAGTGATACTGAAATATCTATTTATTGCTTGGAACGCGCATAAAGCACCGCTGAAAGTGACTTCTGCCCATCAGTTATGTAATCCGTACAGTTTTTGTTCCAGTATTCAACAATTAAACACTTAAATGAAAAGGTCCTGCAGGAAAAATAACAAAACGACAAGCTATCTTGCCAGGTATGGAGAGAGATAAATGCACTCGTTACGGTCTATTGTCATGTGTAGTACTGAGAATTTTACATATATAAAAGAGAAAATGAATTAGTCTTTAATGAAGTGCTCACCACAGGCTCCTTGTAGACATGCAGTGCAATCAGTCTTTTGAGGAAAGAAGATTTATCACCCAATTTGTTGAGTATACTGTATATCATAACCCTCACCTTCTATATTTGACTGATGGAAAACATTTCAACCTTTTTTTTTTTGGGAATCGTCCAAATATCCCAGTCTTTGTTCGGCACTACTAGCGACTGAGCGGGTAGGATGGTGATGGTGCTGTTGGCCACCGTGTCTTTCCCGCGATCGTACGTCATTGCCGCATCCTCTTCGGCCCGTGTGTGTGCATTCATTACTGTCGTGAACTACAATTGTAGGCAGGTCGGCTCTCACATAAAGCAACAGCTGCTGTTGGACTTTCTTCAAGGTTTAGAGCAGAGTTGTCTTACTTGTCATTATTTTTTTAGAGCTTTTATTCCAAATTTAGTTTTTAAAATGACAATCTAATGTGTAATTTAATTATATTCTCCAGTGTTTTTGCTTTCTTTTATTATTATTATTATTTACACATCTTGATGATGCTATTAAATTTTTGCATACCCTTGCATGATGTGTTCACCGCCAGGTTTTGTTGTAAGGATTTTTTTTTTCCCCCAATCAACTTAAATGGAAACGAAACATGCAGTCGGAAATGTTGAAACCGTATTTACTGCTGGGAAAGGACATCTTTAAAACACTCCCCATTAAATGGGACAAAATCCAGATGAGACTTAAATACAACGTCCACGACCCACCGCTTTTGCCTCACGGTTTATGTGGAATAGCCTTGAAGGTTCACTTCCTTCGGCCGCGGCGGCTGCTTCTTCCGGAGGGCCACACATCATGAAGTTCAGAACTGTAGTATCTTAGGATGTTACTGAGCATGATGACGATAGAGAGGCATATTAAACGTAACTTATCACTCCCATCCCAACCTGGAAGTGTCATATGAACACTCATGTGAACGCTCAGTTATTCCTAAGTTCTTCATTGATCGGCGTGACTCGGAAGATTCCAGGTGACTTCTTCTCGATTTCTTCAAAGATCTCTGTAAGCTTCTGTGTCAGATTGGTGCAACACCATCATATCAGGCTGCCTGCCTTCCGGTATGTTAAATTTGACGCGCGCTGAAGTAAAGGAAGGAAAAGGACATTACGGAAATCGTAACAAAGCTCGAAAGACCATTTGCTTCTGATGAGAATGAAAAAAGCACCTAAGTAGAGAGAGCCTCGTGTTTTCACAGAATGCTGTTGCGTTGAAACTGAAGCCGCCGATCGTTCTTATCCATGTTGAGACATAGCAGAAGCAATTGCCAACTCCAATACTTCAGAAGGAACGGTTTCATGATCGATTGGATTGATCAACCAGGTACAAAGTTGTGATACTGTTTTATCCCGATGTACTCGAGGATCTTCTTTGATGCAGGCATCCGATGTTCGGTCAAAAAGCTTAACACAAGCCAAACGAAACACACAGCGGCATTTGGAAAAAAAAGGGGAGAAATAACCACTAAGAAAAAAAGCTGGACAACGAGTAACTTATGAATATGCTTATATTGTTCCTTACCCTGAGTCTACTTACCAATTATCGGTCCACTCGAACAGCAATTCACTTGATGACTGTGAGCAACAAGGAAGTTGATCCAGTTCAGTTGTGATGAACAAATCCATCCAGCTATCAGTTAACTTCTCATCCCGAGTGTTTCTCACATGTTTAGGCGGGACTGTGGTCGGTGGGAATGCTCCCCTGGCAGAGAGTGTGTGCTTTTTTTTTCTTTTTTAACGTCAAATGGATCATTCTGGCAAAATTGAACAGTCTTTGACAAAGACAAAGTAGTTCCTTCTAAGTCCATGAAGTCGTAGAGCAGAAAGACTTAAAAAGTGTCTTTTTAGCAGGAGTCCAAGCCACTTCGTTTATATTTGGCGTGGAATTTACATGCTCAAAGTTGTCCGGTTCCTCTCCAAGCGGTCCCTCTTCATCGAAAGTTTTCCATAAAGTTAACGGGGATATTAGATAAACCGCTTTGAGAGCTCACAGCTACAGGTGACTCAATAATAACAATCCTTCACGCTATCCAATTTACAACGTTCCCTAAATGTCCCAGAGTTACTGAAGCGGCTTTAGTAGCGTGGAGAGAGATTTAACTTGGGCGACAGCAGCTCGCTACCCGCAGTAAACATACGTTATACTCGAGCAATTCTCGGTTTTCCGCGGTGGTATACGCTTCAAGCTAATTAGCGGTTATAATTAGCATACTAATTAACAATAAGATATAGCTTTGCCATAAGGCAGGCAGCGTGTATTTAAGTCTCACCGGGCACTCAGAAGAACATAGTTACCATGAATTTTCCAGACTTTTAACTCCACTCTGAGGTTGCTCTCCATATCGCTGTGAATACTCTGTCCAGGTTCAATAGCTTGACTCTGAAATATTGACAACCCATTTTGTAACTGTGTAGGCAAACCCATGTCCACTTCAACTTTAGCTGTAATTGGATGCAAATGATGGAACGCCTTCTGTATAAAATGCACTGCTCAACTCACATTGATGTTATAAAGCTGACTCTTTCAGACCCAGACATCAACACGGGTCTCACCTACAATGACTGACAGTTTGAAGGAGTTATGACTGGACCTGTTTTGATTTGGCCGACTGGAAAGTCTCGCACCATGCGAGTTTGTCTTCGGTTTTTGAGCGAGTGAATAACATTCTCAGCTGTCGGGGGGGGGGGGGGGGAGGCTTTTTCACATTGCTTTTCTGTTCAAATATTAATGTTTTTCTTTTCCTTGTGAATTTCAATTTCATTTATGCAGATAGGTTTTTGAAAGTTACCGAAATAAAATTAGTTCAGTTTAACCAGGTTTTTTTTTCTTGTTTTTTTTTTTTTTTAAATTACAACAATGGAATCTTCAAATGTGGTTTCCTAATAAGACTGAGGCTCCTTACCAGAAAAGACACACACGTAACTAACTCCAGCACAATCAACTGTCAGATTAACTGCTTAATTTCTCTAGTCTAATCCCAAGGTTTGCAAGCGACCTACCTGCTAATGGGATTAGATGAGTGAACTTTTAGACTGAAAGTGTATTCAACAGCTACGATGTGAAGCTTTAAATATATATATATATATATATTGAATCAGTATTTTCAAAAATTGATGGTGCACTCGGTGAGTTGTTTTAATCTATTTTATGGGCCTCTAACTGTTGAAAAGACTCTTTTATTTAGGACATGTCTAATGAGTGCGACATCTGTGGGCGTTGAAGTAAAAAAATTTATAAAGAGGTTTTCTGGAGGTACGTGTGCTTGAATATTGAAGATAAAGACGTTACGTTTTGCAGGTTGCAGGTTTATTTTTTTTTTGTGCTTATATATTTCTGATTTGTTAGTTGTTACGAGGGTCAAATTAGGTTTTGGCATTAATTATTCACTTTTGTGGGCAACGGTTCTTCAGCTGAGCGGCAAGCGAAATGAATAGACGTTCAAAATAAAACAGACAAAAGCAAATGGAGAATTGAACGTGTGGAGGTGGTTTTAAGGAGACTCAATCTACAGAGTTATTGTTCCACTGGCAAATATTTATCCACCCATCATAATCCTAATATTCAGATTATCAAAAGAAGCGATTATAAGGAGCAAAAATGTTGGCAAGCGCTTTCGGTCCGGAGGCAAGTGTGATGGTCGTGATGGTGCATGAACTCTTGCTCACCTTCCTGCTTGTCACTAAAAACCTTTTCATTGGCAGCGGGTGCAGATAGTACCCACACACTCACACAATCATCTATGGCTCCCGTGGATCCGCTGGAATTGGTAATGACACGATCCATCTCTAACCCATTTCCACTTCAGCTCTGGGAAATGAGATAGGATGGTAATGGAATCTCATTGATCTGAGTTTGCTCTCATTTTTATGGTCCATAAGTGTGGAAGTCATTTCTAATGTTCTTTTCCACGTTGGATCTTTTTGCATGCTGCCATATTTGTGGTCGGCTCAATTCAACTTTCACTTTATGGCAAACTGGATAGGTGAAACGCTTCATTTTGAAATAGTAACTTACACGTTCAAGTTTCAGTTACAGGTGACATTTCCTGATCACATCTTCTGTTCAGCGTTTTTTTTCAAGTAGTAATATGACATTCATGTATTATATAAAAACCTAATGCTTATGGTGGTATTTTTTTAAAAGTCGTTGACTTAAATAATAAAATACCAACAACTTCTTCCTGTTTGATACTGCAGTCAACATCAGTTGGTACCATAGTGAGGTAATCCACCAAAAAATGTCCATGTATTTCAATATTTACCCAATTTGATTTCCATTTATTGGCTATGTGAATTTGAAAAGGAAGCAGTGCATTTTGGTGCTGATGGACTGTAGAATTAGGACCAGATGATGAGAAAACTGTGGAAAGGTGTGTTCGCACCATATGCAACGGGAATTTTCACGTCGCTTTATTTCCCGCAAATTTGGCCACTGGATCACTTGTTATTTTTTTGTGTCATTCGTGCGAATTTATTCCCGCCATTTCTTTCCATCATCAACCATGGCTGACGTTACAACCGTTGCTGGATTGTACCAGTTGTGGAAGTCCCTGATAGAGCGGAAAATCAAATGCCCCCGTATCTGGATCCGTGGCATAATCTGGAGGCAAACAAAGCTGGGTGAATTTCACTGCCTTCTCCAGGAGCGGCACCTTGACGACAGCCGTTTCCAGCGGCACTTCAGGCTGACGGGGGCCCAGTTCGATGACCTGTTGGCGAGGATCAGTGCCAGGATATCACGGACGGACACCAACTACAGGCGCCAGGACCGTTGACGTCACTGATGCCAGGGAAATCAAAAGCCTGATTTTCAGCTTGCGCATCGACACGAATTGGTGAAATTCACGTATTTGCGTCATTCGTGGCGCCCGGCGAATACACAATGTAATGTAAGAATGACATGTAATCTTAACGTGCGACACACCTTTATGATAAAAAGCAGAATTTACTTTTGCCTCCTTTGGACCAGTGGCATGATTTTTATGCTTGTCTTTCAGCATCATATCAGTGTGATATTGTTCGAAACTACTGGATCAGATATTGGAAATGCATATAAATATGATTTTATTTGTCAAAAGTCACATGTTCACTTAAATGAGAGCCCCACCCTTACAGAGGAGAAAAAGCACAATAATTCAATTTGGTCGTCATCAGTATTGTATTTATATAATTATAGACTTGAACTTACAAGCTTTGCTTTCGCTTTGAATATATTGAACAGCTTCAAGTTTAAAACAAGCCAGACACTTCCCGAAAATTAAATGCATCTGAAACATGAAATAATCACCTTTTGAAAAACGAAAAAAGCAATGGCATTTTCAATGAAAATGTTAATTTCATGAACAGCATTCGAAAATTCATAACAAACGGCGTTTCAGCACCTTGGACAGCTCATGCCAACCCTCGTAACCTCAATTTCTCTCATATTCAAATCCTCATTCAGCAATGCATCTGTCTGAGTGCGTGGACAGAAGATAACAGTAAAAAGGCACAATTAAGGTCTGCTTATTCCCACATTTGGGGAAAACATCTGTCTGCTCCACCATGGTCTTGTTACGTTGCCGTGGGGATAGAGATCAGCTGTGAAGTCAGCCTCTGGATTTTTCACTCCTTGAAACAATACTATATAATGTACAAAAAAGAGATGGAACATTCAACTCATGCTTGACAGTCGTGGAAATGTGTGAAAAATGACGAATGCCTCTCATGTAAATGACAGGATTCACTACATTTTGACTTTGACACCAAAAACTATTTCAGATATACTTCTCCATCACTGTCAATCCAGTGTTGTCCACTGAATCAAACAGTAAGTTGAGCTAATAGTTATATTGAATGTACCCTGCTGCCATGTGATACTTTGTGTACTCCAGTATCTATAATTTGATCCAGGTTACCTGTCAAAGTTATTCCCGCATTCTGAGTATTACATCCAAATTTTCCTCCAAATGTCATCAAAATCCATCCACGATGCTTTGAGATGGCTTGCTAACATTCCAATAAACGGATACACAAATGTGTGAAATACTTGCGTGCAATCATACATTTTGTGTAGAAAAAGAGGGAACAAATTAGAAATTTAGATGATGATAGACAGTTGGATGTAGATACAACATAGTAGAATTTGTAAGAGTGTGTTGTTGTAATAACGCGAGCAAAAGATTTAATGAAGGGGAAAAAGTAATATCCTCACGGCCTGCTCGGAAGTCAGTGCCACCAGAAGATGAACCAGACCTTCAGTCATAAAATCATGTGACTGGAGCAGAATGAAAGTCCGATTCCTCCGAATGTTGATTCCCTCCACATCATTCCACCTCACTTCTCAAATGCATGCGCCCGAGACACACACATTCTCGCGGCGCCTTTATCTTATCTACCCAACCTTCTGCTCACTACAGTCCAAATGTATAACACAATGAAATCCTACAGCACGTTCAATAATTCCAGCAACTCTTTTACATCCTCGCCTACTTCATATTCTCAGTGAATATGATTGGGCTGACTGCCCAAGACCCCAGCAATATGGCTGCTCATTACATCACAAAGTATCAAGTGAAGTGTGAAATTAACTGATGTGATGACATGTCAAGATTGCTCGGTGTACATGAGGAGTGAAGAGACTGTTCTGCATCGCGCCACAGATAGTACGGACTCTCTTTGCTTTGCATACCTTAAAGCATAAGAGCATGACGTCCATTGCATAAAACAGTAAGGAAAATAAGAGTATAGGTGTTTCCTTCATGTTGCATTCCATTTATAAAACAAATGTATGAATACCCTGAATCCCTATCTCATTTGTCTTTAATACAATTATTGAAAAAGCTGTGTTGGAGGGTGTTTCCATTTTTTATTGTGCTACAGGGAGTTAGACTTGTTATGTTTGTACACAGATTCCATTGTTTACTCCACTGTGGCCACCTTTTGGCTTTTTGGTTCTATAATGTTTACCTGGCTATAGATTCATTCCAATCCAATACTGCAATAAGTGTACAGTACAATACACTTTGCAAGTATCTGCAGGAACAGTGTTACTCCAGAGATTTGCATTAAATAGAACAGACCCCAACATGTTGACAATTGCTTCCTAATGACAAATCAGTTTCACATCCTGCAGGGCAGTGTAAGTTAAAGTAGACAAAAATCTGCTGCTGGTGTACACACATACTGTATATATATTGACTGTCCACATAAATGCAGCCTTTTTGTGGATTAAGCCAGCTTCTTGAAGTTGATTTTTCTCTCCCTTTTAATACCCAACAGAATAATCTTTGTGGAAATCCAACTTTTTGGAGGAAACGTTTTTAGGAAATGCACATATTGACAGTCCTCCTTTGAGCTCGACAAAATGATCAATACCCTTCAATCCTCTGTGTACATGGGGGATTCGCTGAATGCTCATTAGCTTAGCACAATGAATGGTAGTGGGTGGGAAGTGTTAGCGTGCCTCGCCAAAATCATCAAATACGCTTTTCCCCAGAGTTGTCATTTAATGCATGCGTATAACTTGGCATCTACATAAGGTTCATAATTAATATACTGAAAGTTTAGAAGCAGGCACATCGTTGGAATGTTTTTTTTTCCTGATCGGGTGCAGTGATTTCATGCGGCACACGGAACCCCGATGACTTAAAGAGGGACTACTAACACAAACCAAGACCATGGCATTAACTTATGTATTTGAACAAGAGCTCCATGTTTTATAACTGAACCATCCACTACCATTCACTGCGCTACGCTACCTAGCTTTCAGCAGGTCTCTGTGGGTCTGAGCTCCATAATACAAACTCAGGGAACAGGACTGGCCTGATTTATCTTCTTCTCTGGCTCTGGGAAGGATGTCAGTTTAATGCCATATTCCCCATCAAGTTGGCATATAAACGCACGACACTGTGATCAAACTTGAAAGTGGTTTCATGTTAGCTTGTTTGAAGGTCGAGCTTAATATCTTTGACCAGTAAAGGTCCGCCTCCCCCCACCCGTGACTATCGTTCTCATTCTGTATTGTCTTAGAGGCTGGTAACTTATCCCAATCTTGCCATATTTTTGAAAACTCTACTCAAATGCAACATATTTGCTGTGTATGTAATTGCTTGTGCAGAGGCACACATTGTTGCATCGTCATTTGGATGATTCTAAACACACAGTGACAGAGTGAAATTGTGACCCCATCATATGAGTAGAACTAGTTGGATGAAGCAGTTTGACATCTAGAGTATTCACACCTAGTCAACGTGGCAACAGTCTTGTGCAGTGCGTTAACTCTGTGTGTGTGTGTGTGTGTGTGTGTGTGTGTGTGTGTGTGTGTGTGTGTGTGTGTGTGTGCGCGTGCGCGCGCGCGCGTATTGATTGTGTTTTGTTGAAGAGCTAAAGGTTAATGTGTTGTCTATTGATCAGAATAAAGCCTTTTACTTAACTCTGCAGACGCTGTGTTCAATAAAGCCCATCGGGGTGCTGTTTGTACCTCTGGCTTGTTTTAGGTTTAACCGCCTTTTTTGCGGGGGGGGGGGGGGGGGGATCTATCACATGGCCCAGTGGGATTCTGCTGCTGACATCCACTGCTACACAGGGGTGGGAGTAACAAACTACAACTACTCATGTGACTGTAATTAAGTTGTTTTTTTTGCTTGGGGTTTTTCTTCACTTCTTCCAGAACAAATAAAACCCAAACAAGCAGATTTGCATGGCTAAAATGCAGCTTATATCCAGTGCATTTCAATCCTTCAAATTTGGCTGAAAATGCCCGAGGATTAAATGCAAAGATTTTCATGGTTAAAGTTCACCGTCACCCTACACCTGTCACTGTGGCGATCCGTGTGTAAGTAAGCCTCGTAAGACGGAGGTCTCAGTTTCAAGAGCAAATCCTTTACCCCATACACACCGCATGACTGCAAGAGTTGGCCATTTAATGACAATACACCTACAACACAAACACACACTGAAATCATTACTCGCTACGCCAGTTACAGCCATGGCATGGTGTAAAATAATTACCATAGTGTTTTAAAACACGCAAAACACAACAACCAGACAATGCAAACATTTACAGCACTTACATTTGTAACGATGTCACTCTCGTGAACCCTGAACACGAACACTCCCATGAGTACTCGCGCTAACTAGTGCGCGAGCTAGCTAAACAACACCAGCCTGTACTCCAGTCGCTACAATACTTTTATTTCCAGTGTAATTATTTCTCAGACCAACATGCTTTATTGGAAGTAGATGTATTCTTCATGGATTTCTGCTTCAGTTTAATGGCTGTTATTACACATTAAACAGTTAAAAAATAAGTAATGCTAATTAGTTTTTGGAGAAGAATGCTTTTAACACCAGTAGTTTTAATTGTGGGTGAGTAATACATTAGTAATGGAACAGTACTCCTACTTAATTGCAAATTCATAATACTCTTTCCACCCCTACGATGGCATCACCTTGCTAGATGACATGATGAAAAACAGAAAATATGCTCCCAAGATATTAATGCTTTTCTTTTGCTAAAGCATGAAATACCATGCCATTAAAAGCTGTTTTTATCTGCACTTCAGTGAGCACCAGGCCTCGAAAGAACAAGCAGCTCAAAAGAGTTCCTGGCTATTGACGTGGTTAGCAGCCATTCATGTAACACATATTCAAAAGAATATTTATACTCATGTTTTCTCGCTGAACGCAAGTCACTGCTTGAGGTCACGGCAATATCACAAAGCTCCTCGCTTCAGTGAATATTACTCATACTGTAAATACACGAGGAAGCAGTACTATCTGCAACTGCACTGACCTGTGATGCTAAATCTGATGCTTGTCTTGGTGAAGCAGTATATAACATTTTTTTTAAACATTCATCATGGATACATACTGTCGGTAGCATTCGAAGTGATAAACTGTCATGAAATATGGAATTGACCGAATCAAAACATCAAGCTGTTAGAAAGCCTGCAAAATCGGTAAATCCGCTGAATATATGATGGTGCGGGATGTTAAGTGTTATCAGAGAAAAGTAACTGTCAAGAATACAAGATTCAGATTGAGTTCTCTGTGGGCGCCTTTTTCCCTATTACAGAAATGAATGGTTTCAATATCTGTGCAATGGTGTGTTAAGAACGAACGGAATATCATTAACAGGAAAAGAGGCTATTAAAATATTTTATTTCTCTGAGGGCTTGGAAGTGAATCCTGCCACTCAGCAGAACTATGTTTTGTTTACAGAAGTCATGGCATATTCACACCCCAACAAATGATCATAATTGAGATTATCATATTAAGTACTTGCAGATATAATTTCATTAAAAAGTGACTTGCTTGAAAGAACAATCCAAATTCTGTTGAATTAGGGAGATGAAATGCAGATGTGATGCCAAACAAACGTTCGAAACATACCGGCGTCAAGTACTGAAGACTGCAGGGATAGTTTTCATCAGCATTTGTAGGCAGACTGCACTCAACACTGGTCACACCAGCTACCAACAACTGACATGGCGGCCTTTGTGCATATTTGTTGCTCCAAGTTTCGATATACGACAGCCAAGACAATGTAAGACTACCAAACATCTCCCTCTACAACCGTAACTCTTAAAAAGTTGTGGGGAAAACTCCTTTTTCGTGGTTTCTGCCCTCCACCTCCCACGTATAACTGCGACGTTGTAGCGACCAGTGTAAGGCCTCATGTAATAGCTCCTTTGTATCCGATGACGACCATCTTCTTTTATTTGAGTCCTTTCGTTGCACAGTCATGGTTGCAGACCCGGTCTTGTAAAAGAGATGTTTGGGCGGATGGGAGAAGCTCTCCAATCACAAGTCTCCCCATTGTTTGTTGCACAATTTTGTGTGCGCTGGTTCTTGTTGTTTTGAACGTCCTTTAAGCAGCAAGAGCACCAGACACTGCGGCAGGAAGCAAAGTCCTCTTTTCTTCTGACCTCAAGCGGTGCGTTGCCCAAGGCGTAGCTGGCCATGAAGCACTGCACATGAGAGCCTGCATGCGAATAACAGAGCTGGGTGGCAATGGGTTGATGGTATTGAAGGATAGTAAACACTGCAACTGCTTCCCTGCCTGTTCAAGTGTACTTTGGTGCAGCTCTTTACCATGCCTTGCCATTTGTACGAATGTTGCACCGTAAACCATGAAAACAACAGAGTGGGGTAGTTACCGAGAATAAAGACACTGATTGTGCTGTGCGGGAAAATTGCTTTAAATGGGATTATGAAGAAATGACTGTCTGTTGTTAGGGAGGTGCAAATGCTGTGCGAACACTATTATTAATGATATTTTCTTTCAGATGGTTATCAGCACTCTTAATGAACCACCATAAAGGAAGGAGGGTTACATCTGTCCCGTTTTTTCGCTCGGAAGGGAGAGTAAAGCAGGAGCCGTGATTATCCTGAGTAGGTGGTGAAAACCCCCTGTCTCTCATGTTGTTGCGAGACGAAGGAAAAACACCTGTTGCCGAAATCAGCGAGGCTTGCAATTTAATTTTATCAGCCCACAAACAATCACTCATTAGGTAGCTGGAATGATGATGGAACCCATTCAGCTGTGACGCTCTGTATTCTAGGGCACAACACATAACAAGAGACCTCTTTTTACATGGGGGAGGAACCTGCTCAGCTGAATCCTCTTTGGCAAGGGGCCCTTGTGGCAGCAACACCAGCTATTCACAGCTAATGTCACGGTCTTTAATCTTTTTAATACCTACTGAAAAAAAAAAACAAATATATGTCCAACACCAGAATTTCCAAATTAATTAAGTCAGCAGTTAACATTTAATCAAACAAACAAGCATTTGAAATTCACTCAGCAGGCCAAATGTTTTGCATACAGATACTGTATAAATGTTATTATAATGCGTCTCCCTCTTCCAGATGGGGATTTGCCTTTGGCTGATTGGCAGATGTTTTGCAAACTGGGACCGAGGTTCAAATCCAATATCTTTACCTTGTGAATAACAAAGAGGGACGGTAATCATGCCCGTTTGTCTTTTGTACACATTTTTTCAAAATTCAGCGTTCACTCTCTAGGGGATCTTTTACTTTTCCACCTTGATCCGGCATGTTCTCAAATGCTTCGCCACATCAGCTTGACAGGCTGACATCTGGTGCGCGTCACGTTTTCGAACGTACATCAAGGAAAGTCGGGCAAACATTTGAATAAAAGTTGAAATAATAGATAAGCAGACAAGGATTTGGAACTGTAATTACGACTGGGGGAAGGAGAGAAAAGCAATTCATGTGTGCTTTAATGAAAACTATTGATCAACACATGCAATATTAAAGCCTCCAAACCCCCTCCAGACAAATTCCTTTTTAATGGGGATTTAGATTCATCCAATGTTTCTGAGCGCTGCCATGTATTTCTGCGTTGGTCTCACTCAGTGTGCTTTGAAACTGCAACACAGACACAACACAGATCTCTTTGTTACATGTGGCAGCAGAATAAACACACGCCACCCTTGTACTTCCTTACAGAATAAAACTTAAAATATGACCATTCGACAGTTGGGGGGGGGGGGTGTTAATATATGACAAAATGCACATTGCAACTGGAAACATAAATTGTATAATGAATGTATAATGGTTTTCAGGGGTCGTGAGCTTCAGCTGCTGTTGTCCTTTTGAGAAAAATAGCGAGCATAAGGTAATTTGATTACAAACTGTTTCATTTTAAATCATGCTTGGATAAAGCAGCATTATCACTGTGAAGGAACCAATGCACGTCGAAGTTGTTCCCCAACTATGTATTCTAATCTCGAGCTCATGTCATCACACGTCGGCATTATTTATTGTCCTCTTCGAAAACTTTGCTAAAACAGAACAAGATGTTTGATCAGGTTGGATCGAGCTGTCAAATCAAAAGCAAAAAAAAAAAACAAATTCAATGTGAATTCATCACATTTATTAGTATCCCAATATCCTGTCATGATCATCAAACACTTGTATTTTTTTATGCAAATTCCTGCAAAGAAAAACTTTTCTCGCAGAACAAAGAGAATTTACATTTCCCACGCATGAAACTTCAGTTAATGGTGCCGATCACAACAGTCTGCCAGCATCTGAGACCAACTGCATTATCAGTTGTATTCACAAGCTATTGCGTCGCCGCACTACGGTAAATGGAAAGTGTAATTTCTAATCATATTGGAGCACAGGCCTCATGTGGATTTCTGAGAAAACTGGAGGTAAAAATAGATGTTCCATTCCAAATAAATAAGCCGGGAATAATATTTTTCAGAGGTTTGGCCGGACTCCTTGGGCTCAGTATTTAGAAAAAAGGACCCTTTGACCATTTGCTCACGAGTTGCCCTCTATTTATAGTTCTGCAAGCTGAAAAAGGATTTGAAAACATTGTTTCGGGTTAGTGCTGCTGCAGAGTATTGTAATATCACAGCTATGTGAAATCTGGTTTTCTGATGGGAGCAGTTGTAGCAGTCTCACTTTAGTTTAATTACTTCATCATAATTGAGGAAAAAAAGGGACATTAAAAATGAGACCAAGTAACGTAAATTAATATCTGGACATTTTCCAACAGTCCATAACAAATGAAAACCTCGTTCTTTTCTGTCATAAATGAACAAAATATCTGCAAATGCTTGACAGAGAGACTGAAACAATCAGTCATTAAAACCACTGGCAACTGATTTTCTTCTGACCGGTTAACCGAGGAATTGTAGACATGCAGATCTTCTCGAACTGAGGTCACAAGCCACGTGATGTCGCAGCGTTGCATTCACTGCAGGCATGTGAGCTCTGATCCTCTCAATGCAGTGTCTTTATGTCATGACGAACCTGAAAATCTAATATCAGCCAGTGCTTATTTAAACCTACCCTCCAGCAAGATATTTCATGGGAAGTCTGGGAAACAGGAAGTGAACGATTACAATGTCCTGTGGTCAAATGCTTGGTTTTGCTCTGGAGATTGAAGGCACTCTTAGTGGTGAGAGCATGATTGCAAGGATGGGTGGTTGTGGTGTATTGTAAGAAATTGCTGTATGGTTTTCTAGTGCTGCTGCGTTTTACTTGAAGTGCTCTTTTTCTGGGAGCTGTCGTGCTCCCGATTCAAACCGTGAGATGTTTCGCTTCAGTCGCAGAGTACACGTCGTTTGGCTAAACTTGATTTTGATATGCGACTAATTAGGTACAATTTACATTCTCTTGATGTGCTAACTTTTAACTGCCTGTCTTCAGATTGAAAGAAAAACATGCGCTGAAGAATGACAAAGTGCTGTAATTTCCCGGTGCTTTCAACCCTTTCAAAAGAACACATTGGGGTGTCATTGTCACTTGACATTTGTCCTCCTGACACCGTTGAAAAGTTGTCAGCCAGTGAGGGAAAAAGTTGGTATTGAAAGGAAAGGTGTCCTTATTTACCTTAAGGATAAGAAGCGCAAGACAGTTTATTTTCTTTGTATTCCAACGCAAACAAGCACTGTTTCCCTCTCTCTGTCTTCCGCCAGATAGCCTGGAGGCTGCCTAAAGGGAAACCATTGATTATTTAGCTCACAAGATGGACTTTGTGATATTCAGAGTGAACATATCACAGGGGAATAGACTATCTGACTAGAAAGATACATCTTTACCCCCTTGGTGTGATCCATTACATACGGCGCTTTGATGGTGTCAGCTCAACAGTCACCACTCGATTCCTCCTGAAGTCAATCACAGCTGTCCAGACGTAACAGCTGGGCACGTCCGTCTTGATGTTGGACTCCAGATAAATACAGATGGATGAAATGAGAAAGCTTTACAATCGGCTTATTAATATTTAAACACGGGGACGGACACATTCTTATGCATTTGTGCCCAGCAGAGAGGCAGTATGAGCCACACATCTTCCAAGCAGAGAACTCCCATGCAGTGCTGCCTAGACATTAGAAGCGAGTGCAAAACCTGTTATTACTCTGGAGAAAGTATATATTTTTGTGCTTTTTCTGCTTTCAGCTATTACACAAGAAAGACTAATTGATCCCTGTGGATGGCAGACAAGGCAATAGGTCATAAAGCCCAGCCACTTAGCTTTTTCACAACTTGCTTTCTTTTTTTTCTTTTTTTTCCCTCCAAAAGTGCCATCAGCAACAGCTTGGGAAAAACTCGGGACATAATTTGAGGCAATACATCTTTTGCAGACGGCTACTTTTGTCATCTTAAGTGGACTTCCAAGAAGGAAACACCGAGAGCCAGTAGTGAGGGTCTGGCTGGAAACAGCCCATTTATTGCCAGTGTGAAAGTGTGCAGTGAAGAATAAGATGCAGCTTGTAAAAATTACACCGCAACACAGGCATGAGAGGATGACACGTTGCATTTTAGAGGTGGACACAACCATTGATCGATCTATTATCATCACACTTATTGTCCACGTGTATTTGCTGGTAGCAAATGACGTTCATCCAGCACATAGTGGGAGAATCCAAGCACGGTGGGTGGGTGAATTTCACATTTGCAACCACAAGTGAGTATTGTTTGTGTTGTAACCATTATAGCAACAGTCACGTGACCTTTCACGATGTTTTTCCAACCTGAACCGAACGGGTTTGTGCGTAAACTTAACCATTGTCGCGTCATCATTCACTGCAAGTGAAACCACAGACAGAATGTCATGTTTGAGACAGCGGTTGCTAACAGCCTCCTCAAAACAAACATGAAAAAGCCTCTTGAACCTGAAAGATGAAGTATTTTGTCATTTCGATTTGGGTCAGGCCTGTAAAAACGTTTCAAAGGACATTCGTCTATTGTTTTATAAAAGCACAGGTTCAAACTTAGTTGAACGAATATTATGCTGGTTACTTTGCGTGACAAGAGCCCACAAGAGGATGAAAAAGTTAGAGACGTTACATTTTTTTTTTTTTTTTGAACACGAAAATTTACATCCTTAAATGTCACCTGCAGGCGTGAGAAATAAAGTACGATTACAAACCTTTTGTATTCCCTCTGTCTTTAGCGTTGGGAACAAAAACTCCATTTCTTTTTGGTGCGACACCAAATGAAGAGCTTGATTTAAGCACCATCTAACCTCCCGTAGCTTCCGGAAGACGTTCTATCTTCTGGCCAAAATCCAAAGTAGAATTGTATGTTCTTATGTTCCATGATATTTTGCATACTGGTCATGGTGTCAGAGTTTAAATGGTAACGTCACCTTGAACTGGAAATATGTTAGCAGCCGCAGTGTCAACTACATCGTTGCATACGTTGTCAGAGTGTTCACTCTGTCCAATGGAAAATATTGGCCCTGGAGCTGTAACTTTCCACAAACTGTACCATTACGCTGACGCCCTCTTCAGGAATGTACGGTGAATGTTGCATTCCTTGTCCCAAGTAATCTTTCCTGAAAGCGGTCTTCGGAGTATATTCCTTCGGAAAGACAGTATTTTCAAATGGGGGCCTTTCAGTTGGCTCGGCGTGCAGATCATCCCTCCTGCATCTGCTGCCGACAAGTTCAGCAACTTCGGTTGGGAACTGTGCATCACTTGACCTGCGTTCAGCTGTGCTGCTTTCAAAACAAGAACAAAAGAACAAAACAGAAAACCGTTCACATTTTGTTTTTGACCAAAAATCTGACAGCAATTTTTGAGTATTGTTTTTTTTTTTTAATTGAACGATGACAATGAAATAAGATCATCTTAGAATCCTCAATCTGTAAAACTATGGCATCTCGGATAAATGCAAACAGACATCGTAACGTATTTAAAAGCTGATGGTTAAAAGCAGTTCATAGTCAATGAGATGTTAAAGACCCCCCACCCCACCCCCCGTCCTTCCCATTCCCTGTGTGTTGTTGCAAGTAGTTTGAGCTGAGGGCAAAAGAGGACAGAGCGAGAATGTGCTTAATTTCTACTTTCCTCAATCCAGCAGATAAAATCAGTAGCATGTTGGCAGTCAGCTGACGCGTTATCAACATTTCTTGTGAGAAGTTCATTTCAGACTTTTTTTTTTCTTTTTCTTTTTTCAGGGACATGCTGATAAGGGTTTGAGTTTCAAAGATTCTTTCATGATGGGACAGGACGATGGGGGAGGAGAGAAGTGGAGCCGGCACATTAAAAAAAAAAAAGTTGTATTTATTTTTATATTTGCCATGATCCCTCCCAACACACTCATATTCACAGTGCACAGTGCAGTGTGTGCCTTTGCTTCCAGGGGTATAGAAATCTTGCCAGTTTTTTTTCTTCTTTCTTTTTTTTTTTTACACTATATAGCACCATCTTAAAACATGGAACATTTATACTGTGCATGATCGTACAGTGCATTAATACACAAAATATGAATTAATGTTCCATTTCTGTGGTCTCTCTTGAAATCTTGTATTCAACGCTTCTATCCATTCTGCGATCTGTTCATAATTCACAAATGTGAAAGCATTTCCATTGACACCAAATTCTTTCCATAAACACTTCGGCATCAGTGAGTTACGGCCCGTCATAATTGTTGGTAGTGGTAGTGAACTGCTTTGGCACTGCACAATTTTTCAAATGAAACCGAACCCCTGTGTGCTGTCTGAGGTAAGGCTTTTATTTTTTTGAAGGGGGGGGGGGTGTACCATGTTTAATAGGTCTACTGACTGAGAGTGTGTGCACAAGTACAAAAACACAATAAGTATACTTTCTGCTGTTTTCTAGTCTTAACCATTCCATGCTTCTGAAAATACCTCCTTTGAACCTGCCTCCCGCTGCAGGAATTCGCTCCCGTAGAGCCACAAACACACCAGTGAAGTCAGGCAGTAATGTCGGGTGATAAGGTCTCACATGCGGGGGGGGCGGCGTTTGATGAGTTTAATGCGAGGGCTGTGTGTGCGGGTCAGTTTAGTTCTTGAACAACAAACCATTTCTTAATTGACCCCACTTCGGGCACGAGGATATCGTCATGTTCAAACAGGAAATGGCCTCCACACAGTGTCTCATGCGTTATGCACTTAAAAACCCCGGTCACACGGAGGGTTTCGTGGTAGCACGCTGCTTCTTGGATCCATGAACTTGAAGTTCGAAACTCAGCTTTGTTGTCTCCAGTGGTAGTGAAGCTCAAGGTGGAGAACTTCTTCAGTTCCAGTTGAGATTTCTCTCAAGCGAAAGCTGCGTTTGTGCTTCCCATGCGGACCCAATGGGATTGTATATTCCCGACAAGCAAGTTTCGATTCACATTTCGCATGCCATTTAGTTTTGTATCCGTCTCATTTATAGACTCGGTTTGTGAAGACATGGCGTATCATGCAGCCTCGTCATTCATAGTCATTATTTCCAACATGGCGGCCAAGTAAAGTTGTTTTACATTTGGGGAGTGCCTTAAAGTATGCTCCTGTAGATAGGTGAGGTGAGAGGAATTTCATTGGAGTCCAAGGAGCCTGCCATGTTCAGCTGGTTCTGGATGTCCTCGAAGATAAAGGCTAACAACACACCACCGAAGAAAGAGGTTTCTCCCCCCTGGCTTGCGCGGCCATTTCCCACTGCACGATCTGAAGATTCAGGTTCAACAAGCAAGATTCCACGTTGTGCATTCTTTTATGATCATTTTGAGATAAATGAGGTTACGCTCTGGTTCGGTGAAGGCACAAAAAAACCCAAAACAAAACACCTGGATAAGGTTCGGAAAAGATCATGGTTTGGGTTAAGATGAAAATAAGATGTCCCAACCCCCGGCTAAAACCTGAGTTTGTCACCGAAACATGACGGAAAATGTCTCGACTTCTGGATGAAACCCCTCATTTTTTGTCATCAGAGGAGATTCAATAACACACACACGAAATTGGCACGTTATTAAGCTCCTTGATGAGACCAGGCTGTCCCTACTTAGGCTTCCTAATCACTGTAACTGCTGTGCACCTCCTCCAATACGCTACAGCAGTGTTACCGGTTAGCTTGGCCTGCTTGCGTTTTCCTCCACATGCTTGTAATCCCAGTTGAGATAGTTGAGAAAGAACAGAACTTGAGGTCCAACAGTAACATGATCAAAAATGTGTCTCCCTAAAACCATCTCAACAAAACAACACTGCCATCACTGTTTTTTTTATCCCAGTGCATGAACGAACATAAATACAGCAGCGGTCTGATATTAAGTAGCCAAACCAGGTGGACCCACCGCCCTTTAACCAAGGGGAAATTCCTGCGCTGTAATACAGAACACATGTCCTGCCTGTTTTTGAAAACAGTGTCCTGCTCAAACTCAGCAAGTGGGTTTAAAGATTTTTGGATTATTATGCATGCTTTAAAGTTCATTAATAGCATTCAAAAGCAAAGTCCCCGCATTACTCGAGGAATTCATGAGACAAACTAGCCCTGGTGTTCAATTGGAAACATATTGCAGTGGTATTTCAGAGCAACAATATTCCATTGAACATAAAAGCCTGTCTTCCCAAATTTAGCTTACACTGTCTGAAAGAAGATGAAGAAGCATGGAAGCGTTTATTTTCCCGTACTTTCAAAGAACACTATCAAGACGGAGCTGTGAATAGGCGCTCAGCTGTTGAAACGTTAACAACAATTCAGAGCAGCAGTCTCCTGTGCTGTTGAACTCCGATAATTCAGTCATTGCTTTCTCCTCTCTCTCCATCAGTTTCACAGCCCCCCCCCCCCCCACCACCACCCTCGTTCTCTCATGCACTATTTCTCTCACCATCCATCTCACCTCTCCCTCTGTCTCTGTCTCTCGCTCTCTCCCCCTTCTCACCCTTGCTGGCTGTCTTTCTTTCAGCGAGGCCTCGGAGGGTTCTGCAATTACGTTCGGGGGCGCTCAGAAAAGGGGATCGCTCTAGTGAAATAAATCGCTTCATAACAGCTGCGGTGAAATGGCGCTAATTGCCGATTGATTTGAAGCAGAGGCAGCAGATATCTGCAATGCAGAGCCGCATCTGCCGTGCTCTCCTCATCATTCCCCTCCCTGATTATCTATTGTTCAGGCTGTTTACTTTGTAGTGATGAGTGGTAAATGGCAGGTTAAGGAAGCTAAGGGGGCCAGACACCAAATTGGGTCCCTCTCAAAAAAGACGGAGTGTAAAATTAGACATAATTAACACACCCCTTAAGGCAGATTCTCCCAACCTCATGGAGATGGCAGAGATGCAAATTAGCTATAAAGATACGCACTTTATATACAAAAACAGTGATTAAGCTGCCTTTGGTATGCAGAGGCTACAAACTGTCTTGATTGAGAGCAACTCAACACCTCATTTTACTTTTTGGGACTATGGATATTTTGTTGTATTAAGCAGTAATCCAAGAAATAGGAAGTAAAAAAGCATTAGCATTGAGATTCAACTTCGTTCTGTGCCCACGGTTGCAGAGAAGCAGGCTTTTAAAAATCCCGTTGACCTGATTTAAATTAATTTCTCGAAAAGATACAAACCACCTGGATCTGTTTTATGCTCCTCACTTGAAACTTTAGGCTGTGTGTGTCACCGTAGCGGTGCAGCTGTTCCACTGCTTAACAAATATTGCTGCCAAATAACGGATTTAAGTGCTCTCTCAGCAAGGAACATTTTGACAACATGGATGTCAAATTCACTTTATGAAGCAACTGAAGTTTCTGACCTTGTCGAGTCAGTTTTCTCCGGGACGGAACTGTTCCACCTTACCTTTGCCTGTCATAACTTTAGGAGCAGAAAATGTTACACATTGAGTGATTCTTGGAAAAACAACACTGTCCTTAAACTGGTTCAAATATCGTGGCTGGTTCACAAAAGTCAGCACTCATTTTCAACCACCCCACTTTAACACGTCAACATGCAAGCAAATAACCGACAGTAACAAACAGTAATTTACCTCTTTTGGTTGACTTCAGTATGAGCTTAAAAAAAACAACCCATACTTGGCCACACTGAAACAAAAGGACCCCAGGTTTCCCCCCCCACAGGACCCCGCATGGCTCGTCACACATCGTACCACTAAACATACTTGCTTTTAATTATTTCTGATCCATGAGTGGTGAAAAATGAACGTACTAAACATCGTGTGGCAGTGTAAATCTCAAGGTTAAGTGCAAAGCATGATGCAAATAAAAACTCCCTGGCATGAGGAAATAAAACATGAGGATTATATTGTTGCTGAATTGTTGAACGGCATCGAAAGAATTTCAATCATCTTTCATACCGTATAAATCACTTTAAAGAGTGTTTTTTTTATAGTTTTTTTTTTTAGGAGTGTCATGGTCCCCGCATCAGTAAAGTGATGTTTAATCATACTGTTAGCGCTGCATGACGATGAGTCATGAGCCATACACTAAGAGGTCCCAAAACAACTCACTGCTCCTCCCCAAAGAACAAACAAGCAACCAACATATAAAATGTCTCCAGATAACCGCATTAATGCCCTTTCACCGATGTGTCATCTTTAACTCATAAACCATTGAAAGAGACGGAAACCAGTAAGTACTGATGGCTGCTCAAAATATTCTTCTGCGTGACGTGAACTGGATTAAATCCTCTGTGAGGTGAGGAAAAAGCTTGAGAATAGATTCAGTTCATTTGCTCTTGATTGGCGAACGCCATCAGTCTCATAACGTGTTGATTATACATTACCATTTTAATATTGAATTTTCATCGCAAAAATGTGTTGTATTAAGTGAGCTTATAATACAGTACATTATGGAGCCCGGTGCCCTGCTGTGAAGATTGTCTTTTCACAGCAGGTGGACAACCATTTGCCACAAAATCTTGGAATTGACATCATTACACCTCAATTTTGTGATTCATGTTTGTTCGTAGGCGGTGAGATATCCCATTTCCAGAGAATTGGATAGTGTCTCCACAAAGGGTTTTTAGTGTTTCGCATTGTCATCAGCCTTTAAAATGTAATGTCACTTCCTCGGTGACTTGGGCAAGAGCGATTTCTCAAATGCTGAAGTTCACCCAAGAAGAAAAAGCAGACCAACAAAGCAGTTTTGGAAAAAGAAGAAGGGGGAAAAAAAAGAGATTGTGTTGGCGCTTGTCAGTTTGACAGATTGTGGGTATACAGCCTACACCAGCTTCAAAAATAACTGAATTCATACAATCCAGGTAGACAATTAGGTAAAATTATAATAATTATAATCATTGCGGGGTTGCATGCACTGGAATGTGTAATGCTGTGGGCATGTGAGTTCTCTGAAATGACTGGCATGCTTTTCCTTATGGCACGGTGTAATCATAATGTGCACTCATGATAACATAATTTGTGATTATTAGATGAGATGCCACGATTTCTCCTTTCATAGTGACTTTTTACCAATTTTGTCCTGTGATTTGCGTGTATTTTGTAAAGTCCTTCAGCACATTGCGAAGGCATTCAAAACTTAGCAATTACAATAAAATATGAAAGTGGACTAAAAACCAGCCATAGAAATATAAATAAAAATAACAAAGTTGGGGGATGGCGCAGAAAAAAAAATGTAAAAGGGAAAATTTGGGCTTGTTAATTAGATTAAAAATATCGGCAGGTAGGTGGGAAATACAGTAAGTAAAAGAAAATATCCTCTGAAAAGAATAGCTCAGTCAGAAGCCACTGAGTAAAACAGACACTTTTTTCCTTAAATGGTCTTTGCCTGCATTAATTAAACTAGGGGTTTTTATGGAACGGTCTGCATGAACTATAATGCAATTTTAGGATGAGATCCATAGCTGGAACTCCTTACACGAGTGGTGATTTGCTGCAGTTGAAAAAAAAGAAATCAGCCGGTGTTGGACAATAAGAAGAGGATCAGGGGGATTACGAGTGAACAAATTAAAATCCCGAACCTTATCCATTGGAATCAAAATATTTTGAGGAGGAACTTTGAAATCCGAGCAGGCAGGATAGATGCATGCTGCGCTTCCTACCCACTACCGCTTTCGTAGCATTCAGCTCGTTCACTTAGCTGCCTGCGTGAAGAGTGTGCCTTTTCAGGCATCAACAGAACCCCGTTGCAATGGCGAGCACCCGCTCGTCTGACTGATGCTCCATTTAAATATCACTTCACACATAACGCAAAGACCGGTCTCTTCTTGGTCTACGGTGGAAACATTTTCTGGCGTTTCAAAGAAAAGCAATCCACCATGGTTGCACCAAATCACGCCTCATTTAAATAGTTAAGCACCTGCCGGTGCAGTCGATGCGCAAATTCATTTGTTCGTTAAAGGGCGAGGGCGCTTGGCGTGAAAATGTCATTTGCGCCAGCTTCAAACTGTTGATGGTGCTTGGGTTTGACTGAGTGCCAGCTTGCGTCACGCTTAAGATAGGACCCAAAGAGTTTATGCTGTGTTATTGGACAAAATATCTCTTTGTTGAGTAAGAGTTGTGTGAAAGGAGACATTCATTTCCTTATGTTCTGGCAAATTGATGCTGTTGCGGACATCCACACATTTGTGTCTTGCAACAATGAAGAAAAACAAAGTGGAATGGGTGTTTCCTGGGTCCATGTTCTATGCCGTGTCTAATTTTCTTGACAGTTGGCTTGCTAGTCGGCTTCAAAATTGTAATCTTTGGTGTCCACAAATGTGGAAGTTTTCCTTCAGCTTAACAGAATGGTTGAAAAAAAAAACAGCACAGAAACACAATCAACCATTCATATTTATTAGCAAGGCTCTTGCATATGGTGTGAAAGATTTTTGTAAATGTCCTCACTTGATGAAGTGACTCCATCGCTTCTTCCTGGTGGCAGTTTCATAAATTCTCTGGTAAAAGGATGCACAGGATCGGACGTAATTACTGTCGAAGAAATGTGTGTGAGGTGTTTGATAGGCCACAGTCTAATTCTACAAATTACCCTACCATTCCTAAAGTGCTCCCAACACTCTGAACTCGGAGCAGCGGGGGCTTCTTGTGCCACCGTGTCACCGTATGATCCATTCTTTCCTTGTTGCCAAAGCGGTCTTGGAAACAAGTTTGATCCCATGCAGTTTTTTCCCATTACGCAAGCGTGTCCCCACCACTGGCCAAGTCACAGGACAGTGTGGTCAGGCAATAATAGTCCTTCATAGAACCAAAGCGCTATGATGTCAACATAATCACATTGTTTGGACAGTAACCACAAATTTGGAGAGCAGTTGAGTTAGGTCAGTTCTCTCCTTATTTATGGGACACACTTTTGTGAGAAAAATAAAAGGCATATCCTACATCTGATGTTGCCAAACGTGTCCTGCCGCTGGAGATCAAACATTCAGTTCACAAGCGACCTCACGTTCAATTTGTTTCATCTAAAAATAGGTAGTTTTAGACCACCAACAATGTGTACACATAAGCACCCACAAAACCATAATGTCCACTAGACATGATGTCATACATCTGCAGGACCAAACACAAGAAATGTGGGAAATTCATTCACACAATAGGTCCAAAGCCTGAGCTTTACCCCTCACAATCTCCAGTGTGACACTCTTACGGCTCACGAGAGGCAGAGCCGCTGAGATGGCGCACCACTTATGAGAAAAAGACAAACGTCCTGCGGAGGGCATTGAGATTGGAGCTCCTGTTTTCATTACTTTGCTTTATCGGCTCAATAGTCACCTCCCCTCCTCTCTGTGCTAAACGTCCTCTTGATTTGCTCTTCTCATGCCTGCACCTGAAACAATTCATTAAAAATGAATCAGAAGAAAGCAAACACAGTGGGGCTGGGGGTACGAGAGCGCACGAGCGGTAGGCTGAATACGACTGAATAAAGATTATGGAACTAAAAGCTTCTCAGAACAGTGATATCAAGTATTACCTGACTTAATAAAAGTACATTTGACTAAAATAGCCCCTGCAGAAGAGTCTTCTTCCTCACAGTGTAGCCTTTAATTCTAATAAAAAGATGTTTGTTGGCTATATTTATTTAACATGTTCAGCTGTTCGGAATTGAAGCAGTCTGTTCCTCATCTTATCATTCTCACATGTCTCCATTGCTGAATGATGGTGGAACCATGAAAAGGGACGGAATCTTGAGTACTTTTCATACATCTTAGGCCCAATCGCAAAATTTAAGGGAAAAATTTTCTCCTTTCAGTTCATAACTTCCCTTTGGGTTAACATAACCCATACTTAATAGTTCCGCAATTGATTTCTGACACTTATGTACTATTTAAGAAGTCAATGTGGGTTTTTTTTTTTTCCTTCTTTCTCTTTTGAGAAGTACATGTAAGTGCTATTCCACTCCTCGGGGGTATTAAGGTTCACAAGCGTTATTGCAGAAAGAATGATTCATGGAAAAAAATGGTTCTTTCGAACTTAAAAGTTGGCTGCATGTGCAGCAGTTGAGCCACTGAACTTAATGTTTCACAAAGTGGCCACTTGATGATTTAGTTTCCTTTTTCAATGTGTTTTGCGCGCATCCCTCGACAACGCGCACGCACACGAGTTCAGTGTGACAATCAGCCGGAGTGAAATCCGTACGCCTGCAATTCCCGGTGACCGACAATACATTTTCAGCTCTATCAGATCTGCTTTTGTTTTTTTTTATCTTTCTCCATTTGCATCATTATGGAGAGGAAAAACAAAATCTATGGTAGCGTTTTGAATAGCTCGGTAATGAGGAGGAGGAATCAATCATCCTTTCAAAGTAGGCCCGCTGCAGCAAAGAGCATATAAATTCACCAACAATAAAATCCACACTTTTAGGTCCCCACATCCTTCTTAATGTCTCCAGAGTTTACAGCGGCCTTGTGTGTGTGATACTCCACTGTACAGGGCTTAGTTGATTTACGGATGTTTTCCTCGGTCCTATTGGGAGGTAACCCTATCCAAGTTATCCTTTTCCTTCGTGAGCTATAAAAGCGGTGTAATTGCCATTTTAATTTTGGGCCAAGTAAAAAAGAAAGAAAAAAGGAAAAAGGTGTTCTTCCGATCCATCCAACTATCAACCGACCTATCATCTCGACATTTGGCATGTGTGGACTCTTTATTACACATCGTCACCTTCTCAAAATAATCGCCCAAGTCCTTTACGTTTTTCAGAAAACGCAAAAACACTGGAGATTAAAAAAAAAAAAAATTGTCAAAAAAAAAAAAGATTCGGGCAATTATTTTAAGAAGGTGACGATATGCCACATAATTGGGCATAATTAAAAGGAAGTGGAAGTACTGTAATTAATGTCAGTTGTCAAGCGCTAAAAGGCAGGCAGAGGATAATGTTTCCCAGTGGCTAGAGAGAAGAGACCTTTGGAATCAAGAGAGTTCTGATGGATACAACCTGACCGCTCTGCTCACGTTAATGATGAACACAGTCATTGAACATCATTGTCACTGTCACTTACACATAAATATTCTACGTCACGTGCCAGCTATCTTATGTGACTTTTTACCCTTTGAGTGTGTTTTATCTTGAACATTGCAAAGCGGAGGCACTTCAGTTGAACCCTGCAGGAGACGGTTGACCATTCACTGTAACCGTTCACCTCGGGATTTCTCCACGTGATGAGGTAGCCAGCCTTTTTGAGCAAATGCAGTGTTGCATCAGCGCTCGTTGTCCGCAACTGCAAATGTAATCAGCGGGCTTGGTCTAGTTAATGAGCTGACTGACATCATACAGCTTTCTGATAATGTCAAATGTGCTACCCAGGCCGTAGAAGCGTGTCGTTTGAG
This sequence comes from Aulostomus chinensis, assembly GCF_037954235.1. Classification (NCBI taxonomy): domain Eukaryota; kingdom Metazoa; phylum Chordata; class Actinopteri; order Syngnathiformes; family Aulostomidae; genus Aulostomus; species Aulostomus chinensis. The sequence continues at coordinate 9,416,823 of NC_141343.1, read as the reverse complement.
ATCTGCGTGAAATAATTGTTTCGTGTTACAGATTGTAACTGTATTATTTGACAGGTTTTTATCTCTCACCGGCATAATTTTCATCTCTGAATTTAAGAGTTCCTAAGAGCAGTAGGACGAAGACCTCCTGAAAGAATATCTGATTTCAAAAGACTTTGGTTTTTGCAGAATACAACTGTTTTGCCCACATTCACTGAGTCAGAAACAAATGGTTTAGAAAGGAGCGCCTTCGTTCATTCCGTGTCCTCTAAAGTTATTAAAAATAGCAATATTAGCCTCACTTGGCTGAAATGTCTGTGAAGCAGATCTGTAAAAATAGCTTAAAGTGAGAGGTCTGGAGTTCAAAACAAGGGCTCAGCTTTAAATTCAGCTTGCTCTTTATGATCCTACACTGAGCAATTTTGATGCAGCTACAACAAATGAACACGCACAGTAAACAAGCAACAATGTGGGTAAATGAATACAGTCTGTGTGTGTATGTATGTATATATATAATATATATATGCAAAAATACACACAGAAACGGCACTGAATTTCACATAGCACTGCAACACTGATATTACCACTATCGATTTTGGACATTCTTAAGTATCAGTAATCTGCCAAGTTATTACTGCATATTGTGGAATGGCCCCTCAGAGGCTTGGTTTTCTCTTCAGCCTCAGCACTGAAAACCCAGATTTTTTTTTTATCCACATAACTACTCCAACATTTTGGTAACTTCCACCATTTTCCACATTCGTTCCCAGTATTATTAACTTTATTGACTTTGCACTTGTTTTCCAAATGGTAAAAATAACAGGGGCCAGAGAATTTATACAGTAAATCCCAGGTACACGTTGCCAAAACGGATTTCTTATTTGCATTAAATTGCACATTGCGTACTCTTATCTAATTTCAAGAATGTGTACTGAAAACGTACAGAAGCTGCTTGTAAACATTTGGTATTTGAACACACTGTGGGAAAGGCATTCTCAAAAAGCTGTTTTTCTCCCAGTCCTTTGGTTGAGGGTTCAAATCCCAGCGGAGGTATCGTTAACTGCGTTAAATCTTCAGCGTGCATCAAAGCGCCGTATGTTCTCATGCTGCCTGTTACTGCCCATTACGACTGTGTTTTGTACTTGTGGCCATGACCTCTCGCAGGCCAAAGCAAATATGAGAGCTTTAAATTTGCAAACTGCGGAAAAAAGCATCAGGGAAAGTGTTTAATGTTGAACATGCCTTCATTGCACTTTCTAAAATAGTGTTTATTTAACTGCGGTTGACCCTTGGCAAAAGAGATGTGAACTGGCATTAATGAAGCTGGAATCATTTGTAGCTATGAATCAGATACAGTCCACTTTCCAATGCAAAACTGGGGGCTCTTAAGTTGATGTGAGCAATAATATTTTCCTGCTGGTCAAAATCAAACCACAAGGAAATGTGCGTCTCATAATAACCTCTACTTTTGCTAAAAAACAAATAAAACAAAACAAAAAAACGAACCCTGAAAGCTCTTGACGGGTGTATCCAGGTGCAGAGCAATGGAAAAGTGCTTCCATTCAGGCTTTGCTTCCTTACACGGTGCACTTCTATGGCTTAATGTATGAATTGATTACTCTCAAAGGAACGAAGGCTGCTGAATATTGGGAGCCCGTGTCAGAACGGCAGCATGAGTGACCGCTCTCACCCTGGTTTTATTTCCCCAAGCCACCTGCCTCATCCAGTGTGGGAATACAATGCTGCCTCGTACTTTCTCCTTTATTCCTGTATCAGTAAATCAGTTGATGACCTAACCCTGGATAAGAAGAGTCAACATGCTTCTTTTCCTCTATACCACATGGGATCCATTTTCTTTCAACATTAATAATGCTCTGGAGCATTAGGGCATGCAGGAAAAGCAGATGTATTCTTCCTCAGGCTGATTCAACTTGTAAGCATTTCCTCTCCCACCCCCCATCCCCCCCAACACACCCCCAGTCCTGAGGCGCAGCATGATTACCCGATTTTAATGAGATTTTTAATGTGATCCCCCCCCCCCCCATTCCTGCAAGACAATCCAACTCACTCGTGTACATACAGTGGTTAATGTTTGCATCTGACGCTATGCAATAAAGAACAAATGTTGATGTTTTAGCACGACGCAGCTTTCTTTTTGATAGTCAGCCGGAGTTCTGCGTCTTACCTTTTTTGTATTTGTGGGATATTCAGAAAAAGCCCGTGGGAAAGGAAATGAAGTAAAAGTGCAGTCTAGTCTAGACCATTTTCACTGAGTTGTCATTACCCCATGCTGATATTAAAAGTTTATACAGCACACACGATCCTTTTATATAACAATTATCCTGTGCACTTTATATAAAGTAGATTGCGTACCAGGACCTCTTGATGTGCATGATAAATGTGATTGTCACTGGGGAGGGATGGTCAGCAGGGTTTTATTGTTAAACAGCCACGCTTCCCTGATTTTCTTTTTGGTTGCCCCATCGCAGAAATGGATCTGTTTCTCAAGAGATTCTGTTTTAAATGTCAAGAGGATAAGAAAAGTGTGTATATATTTTTTTAAAAAAAAGTCTCGATAGGATCGAGATGCATCGCAGTTATGTGCGTCTTGATGTCGACAATGTGGCCTCGCAATTGATTGTAATGACTATTGATTGCACGACCATGCAACAGGTGGACCTGGTGTGTTTCAGGTTTTATACAAAGGATCTTAAAAACAAACCAATTCCATCTGATTGGTCGCCCGTACAGTGGTAAGACTCACTTACTCTGAATATGTAGCAAAAATGAAAAAAAAAATACAAACACAGTGCGTCATTCATGAAATGTTCTTCCACTCAAATGTGTCCTACACATGATTTTTTTTTTTTCAATTCTCAACTTCATCCTCACAAACAGGGAATTAAACCTGATGGTCATTCGCAACTCTTCGCCCCTGACATGTGGACCTCTTGTAACACAGACCCACAGAGTGGTCAAGAACAAATGTGTGCATAGGAACCTGTTGTCTTCCTCTTCTTTGACAACCAAGTTTTCACTCAACCTTCATGTGCAGAGCAACAGTATAAGAAGATTTGATTTCGAACTTGCTGGGATAATGCACAGTATCATAGCAACCACTTGTGAAAGCTTGTCTGCGTACATGCATTGGATTTCTTTCCTCCCTTCAGCAAAGTAACTCAGTCAGAACTCATAACTTGTCTGCAGGAGACACTCTTGAGTGCAGCTTAATGCCTGTGTGTATCAGCCGTAATAAAAGTTACACACTTAGGGAGGGGTGAACATCTCTCAGCTTTATCGATCCGATGAAATCCCTCAAAAATATAGACCCCAATAAAATTGAGAATAGTGAGTTTTTGCCAGTAAGAAATCCACAAAAGCCTCTTTATTCAAGATGTTCTTACTGAGTGCCGTATTTAGACATAATAATTCAGCCAAATAAACAGACCCCCCCCCCACCTCCACTGCCATGCCATTCAATGGAAAATACATTTTCGTAAGTGCAGCAGCAACTGTGTTTCCCATTCAATTGGTCTGACAGGTTTGCTGGCAGAGATATGGAGTACTTTAAGTTTATAGCAACCCCAAGTCAAGTCATGAGTCAAGTGGGTTGTGTGGAAGACTGCCTATACCCTCTATATCAGGCCATGAGGAGGATGTTACCCAAACAGGAAAAATAAACAAGTTCAGGCATATCTCTCTTTAAAAGACAGCACAGTGGAATTTTGATATCAACCATATTACTATTAGCAGCAGGAGTATAAATAAGGTAAGTGTTATCATGTTTTATTAAAGTTAAGAGGCTTGTGTCACATTTTTTAAGGCTGTATTTAATAATTTTAGAAAAGGATAATTTAATGATTGTGATCAACAGGAAACATTTGGAAAAAGTAAACAAGAAGAATAAAACAAAGGAGACAGCTCCATGTATTGTGTTGATTGCAGAGAAGATCAACTAACAGCTAATATCCTAAAGTGCCGGTCAACATCGGTGATGCGAAAGGCTTCCCGGACCTGGGTAGAGAAGCGCTGGAGTCCATTCACCATTCGTCATCCCTCTCATAATCAGACTCCTCATCCAGGAGCGTGGGGCTACGACACGCTCCTATAATGTCGTATCCAGCTTGTCTTTGTCTTGAGAGCTGTTGGATATCATGAAGACCTCATTCATGACAGCAAACTCACCAGCATCTTGGGCAAAAGCTTCATGTTGTGCGTGTCTTGAAGGCTGTCCTGGGTCCTGATTCCTTGGCAAGGGTGTAACGTGCCATTGCCTGACTGTGCCATGTCATGGATCCTCAGTAAACTTGGACTTCTGATACGAAGCTGGGTCATTATCTCAAAAAGATGAAACACGCGCTGCAAAACATTGTTTTCTCCTTCTCCAGCTTTCACGTCGACCTCCTCCAAGGTGAAAGTCTGGTCTGTGGCTTTGGTGGACGCCTTCAGAGAGCGATCAGAGGCAGGGGCAGCTGAAACTCCTTTATTAGACACATTCTACCAAAACTATGATTGATGATCCGAACTAACTGACACATTTTCTGAGTTCAAGGTAGAAAAGTACGAAAGAAAATTGTTAGTGTCCTCTGACAGTGGCAAAATATCAAGTATTTGTGAATTAACACAAGCTTCATCGTCCTCCTTCCCATGTCCCAGTGACATTGTCAGGAAGGGTGAACGAGGTAGGAGTGGCTCAATCACAGGAGCACCGTCCACTTTTTCCCACCAAAGGGACGTTTTCACAGTGGTTCCACAATGGGGGTCAGACTCGAAATGTGATGTTGTGGGTGGCACCTGAAAATCTTCAGGAGAGACAAATCTGCTGTAGAAATCCATGAGGTCTTAACAGTCGTAGCCTAAACTTGAAGCGTGTCCCTCGTCTTTCGTGTGTTGCTCATTTTCACGTTTCGGTGACTTGGTCACGTTGACAGAGTGTTCGCTCGTGCTACAGCGTGAGAGAGGGTATGCTGAGAGGTGTTTCGTCATGTTTGTGGTGCGTCCTCCTTTGGCAGAAGTTGTTTTTTCGCAGATTTTGCACTGTGCTACTCCGCCCTCTTTCAAATTAAAATGAAGCCAGACTTTCAAGCGTTTTTTTGCGGTCCGTGTTCAGACGACTGCTGTTCTTGCCAGCAGACACACACAACGCCGAGCCGAGTAATACACGCCCCGAAAAACAACGAGTACGGGCACTCGGAACCGATAAAAGAATCAAATTCAAAAAGCTGCTGAACGGTTCCGGATCCAGACGTTAGGAACAGGTTCCAAATAGGAACCGGTTCTCGGTACCCAACCCTATACATATGACACTACCACCAAACTGTTTTGTAGATTCACAAATGTGTTGACGTATCTGAGCCATCTCATTTGATTGCCACCACACTGGTGAAAAACGTACCATTCTTGCTCCGGAACGCCATGAGGGAATCTATTTGTCTTTGCTACCGGTGTTGTGTTTAACATATTATGGAGGTCGAAGGTGAAAGCCGTGATCTTTAAATCACAGGAATGCTTGAGGGAATTCCTTCAAATATAGTGCTCACACCCCCTGGGACTCCTGGATGAAATAAACATGTTTTCGCGATCAAAGGTCAAGGTCACTGTGACAGGCACACTTTGCTAGGTTTCTTCATGCTCTTGACATTCCTCGGCATTCGTTCCCAGCAAATAAAGCCAGTTTGCTTTAAATTCCGCACCAGCGTGTAGTTATCAGTGTTACTAAATGCTCTTTAGTCATTTTCACTGTGGTTCCTCTGGTTAAAACCACAACATGATCAAATTAGTTTGGGGGGAATTTTCCTTCCTTGGCATTATCAGTCTGCCGTTTCCTATGTTTTCTATGGACGGTGTGTTTTCTAAACCTGAGTACCATGTTAGTGTAATGTGAATCCCTTTGCGGTACTCTCTGTGGCGCTGCCAAGAACCGGTTTGAATGGACCTCAGTCTTCCAGGATTCGCCCCACACTTCCTCCTCTCCTTTCTCCCCACCAGTCACCATTCCTTGACGGATGGATCATGGTGTGTTCTTAAGCACGTGTCATCCCAAATAACGGTGAGGGATGACAGACCCTTGGCTTCCCTACAGGCCTCACATTTGGACATGACCATGACATCATAGGGCAAAAAGCCTGCTTTCCGCAATGAAATTGTCCTCCCTTTCAATTTACCTTTTCCTTGTTCCCACCGCGTTTACAGCGGCTGTTCTCAGCCAGTTTTGGGTTGTTTTTTTGTTTTTTTTTCTGGTGCATGAAACCCAGTATTTCCTTTTATGTCTTTGTAGACTGATGGCGACCATATGTTTGGACAACAACCAAAGCAATAAATGTCACATGAGTCCAATGCATTGTGTTAAGATACTTCATCAGTCAGCCCTAAAGAGGCGGGAGAGAACAGTTGCTGAAAAGTAATCCACAAAACATCCTTTAATTTGCACTTGTGTGCCGTGAGCCTGAATAAACAAAAACTCCAGATATAAACAACTGTAGTATAAACTCATTAGTGGAGCATTTAATATTAATAAAGGCAAGCAGGGCTCAGGGTGTAATACTGATGTTTTGAGCCCACATTAACTTTTTAATTAGTTTTTTTTTTTTTTTTCCTTCATTGAAACCATTCTGTCATATCACTCGCCCGGTTTTATCTCATCTCATTTTCACTCATCTGAATAGAGAAGCAGGTATGCGTGTGCCTTCAATAAATCAAGACAAAACAATAATTTAATGGAAAAAGGGTGTGAGGTAAAAACCCCGCATGTTTCTTGTGATGCGTTCACGTGGGGATACATTTGATGCTCTACTAATTCAACTCTTGACCTCATTTTTAATCTTAAAGCAAAAAAGAACATCGTAGGTTTTTTTTTTCTTCTTTTTTTAGGGGTTATTCTGACACACTAAATGTTCTGTTTTATACTCTCGGGCATGTTGGGTTGATTTGTGTTTGCTCCATCTCCAAATTATGGCCAGAAACAACGTATTCTTTTCATTCCCAACTCATTAAACATGTAAGCTAATTAGTGGCCTAAGCCTTCCAACTATGATAATCTTGGAATTCCACACTTTGCAATTTACATATGTTTCAAACGTTAACACTATATCTTACAGTTCTGGAAGTATGTTACCCTTCCAATACTGAAGAATAAGGTCCTCACAAATAACTCCGTTTCATATTGATGACACGGTTGACATCTGGGATTCATCCTGACTCAATGATTGCTTGCTTCATCCTCGACTCCAGTTTCTCTTTCCTATGAAGACTTCCACCCTCCATCGTCATCACGTTGCTACTGTAAAATTTCCCAGAAGACTGGTATTGAACTGGCCTGCATGTGCAACACTGCCACAATAATGTCAACACTGGAGGGCTTAGGGCCACTGAGCAGGCTTCTATATGTGACATACAGGGAATGGATGAGGCTCGGCGGCGGGGGGGGGGGGGGGGGGCGTTAGACACAGCAGTAGGCACGGCATCAATAACGATATTCTCCAATATGTTTCTTTTAAATTCAATAAATGCAAGCACCTAAAAAAAATAGTGTGAATCCCTTGAAAATGGAATGTGCAAGAAATAATTTAACTGTTTTAATGGGAAAATGTGTCTTAAATTTTTATGAAATTGGGGTGTTAATATAATTGTCGAATAAAATTAAACGTTTTATCGTGCTAGACTTTCCAGCTCTATTGCCTGGGCCAAGACTTGACTCCAGTCCAACACTAAAAAATAAATGTGAATTTATAGCCTATTTGCTTTTGTAGGACATATCACACTATTGTTTCGTCTGCGCAAGCGACTGAAACCTCACTGAATCGGGCGATATGTTGACAATAATAGCGAATCAGTCGCTGGTCGCCCAAGTGTCCATATGGATCATAGCACTCTGGTTCTGTATGACTCGCTCGTTGTTTTTTTTCATCCTGTGTATTGCAAAAAAAAAAAAAATATATATATATATATATATGCAAGACATTTGAAGAGAGATGACAATGAACGGGAGATGAGACGGAGAGAATGCAATGCGCAGCAAGATTTGAATTGCAGAGGCAGTGACAAGATTGCCCATTTGGGCCACTGGTATATTGGGGTGTGTGTATGTGTGTGTGTGTGTGTGTGAGAGAGATTGTAACACTTGTCAGCGAATGATCTTAATTTGTTGCCGGTTATGATGACATGTACGGCTCAATATTTTTGGTTTTAATAAAAGGAAACAAGGCCAGTACTGAAATGATACACAGAGGATGGAGTTTGATTTCACTGTCTCTCTAAATCCTCTTCTCTCTTTCTACACTAACAACAGCAATTCCCTGCTCATATTTACACCTATAAGTTATTTTGATTATTTGAAAGGTACATCATTCATAAATCTTTACTCAAGAATCTCCATACAAAACTCAGGATTATATGTATAAGGGTATTCAGCCCTGTCCCACAGTGATGTGGGGAAATATTTTTCAAGTTTCTTTGCCACAGAAGATTTCCGGGGGGCTGTCGTCGTAGCTCTGAGACAGCTTTAAATTTATCTGCGGGCTGTCAGTGAAATTAATACAGATAAGCTAAAAATATGACAAAAGTTTGAACGCATGTAGTCAGAAGGAAGCTCTCTCTCTCTCTCTCTCTCTCACTCTCTCTGCCTTGTTATATGAAAGTGTAAGGCCAAAAGGGGGGGGGGGGGTATCTGTAATGGGTTGCATTTAGAGGCTTACAGAGTTTGGCCGACATCCAAAGCCAGTTGCATCTCTGCTCTGTCCAAACTTAATCGGCACCCCCGAGCTTTTTGGATTTTTGCGTTTAATATAATTACGCACTTTCAAAAGTGTTTGTCACGATATATTGCCTGTTACCCCGCTCTTCATATGAGGAGAGTGCACCACTAAACTGTGGAAAGTTTTGTCTCTGCTTTTATCCAGCGAAAAGCAGGAAAAAGTAAGGAAAAGCAAATCTAGTTCACTTGCTAAAATTGCACCGCAGTTCAAAAGTATGGAAATAAATCATGTGTTATATGTATAAATATTTATGATTAACTTTTACAGTCATGTTTTCAAATAATGAACAGAATATTTGTAGCTTGCAGGAAACCTTTTGTATGAGGGTGATCTTGGGTTGTTTTGTGAAGCTTTTGATTTAAACATCTGGAATAAATGTAGGCGCGTGGGGGCTTTAGGTAGATTAATTACTGCTGCCATCACACTTCTGGGCAGCCATTAGCTTCGAAATGAATGGAATCCACAGGTCCACCTAAAACCTAGAACCCCGAGACTGGATTCCCGAGTGGATTTGAGAATTCCAGGCTGCAATCACAGTGCTGATCATGACCTGCGAAGGGCATCCGTGGCCAAATGATCTGCATGAGCGAGTGCTCCTACTCTGGAAGTGTCAGAGACAAATTGGCGCTGTTAGCGGCCCTGGCAACAAATGGCCAATCATTATGGTTCAAAGGGTAAACAGTCAACATGACCATTATGATGCTCGATGGAAAATCTGCAATGCTGATACTCAATGTGATGTCATCTGTCACCATGACAGCAAGTCAACTGTTTTCTGCCGTTGGTAAGGGTAACCCAACCCGGCCCCTCCTGGGGGACCCCAAGGTTTTTCCTGGCCAGATTAGCAATATAATCCCTTCAGTATGTTTTTTGGTCTACCATGTGGCCGGAACACCTCAGGTGGCAGGTGTTCAGGAGGCGTCCTAATCAGATGTCCGAACCACTTAAGCTGACTCCTTTCAGCATGGAGGAGCAGTTCCTCATAACCCAGAGGTCTGAGCTCCTCTGAGGCATGAGCTCCCCTAAGCCTAACCACCCTGCAGAGGAGACTTATTTATCCATGATCTCGCTACCCAAAGCTTGTAACCATAGGTGAGCTTTGGAACATAAATCAACTGGTAAATTGAGAGCTTCACCTTCCGGCTCAGCTCCTTCTTTACGCCAACAAAGCTGTGCAGTGCCCACGTTGCGATTGATGCTGCTCCAATCCGCCTGTCTGACTCACATTTTACCTGAAATCATGACAGAGACATTGAAATCCCTCCCCCAGAGTCGTCACTTATCTCCAGACAACTGTTGATTCCTATCCAACGTCACTGCTGTTGCTTCTTTCTCTCATTGGCTCATTTATCTTCTCGATTTGAAGAGGTTTCCCTTTGTGGCATCATTTGTTAATACAGTATTAATTTGAACTAAGTTAACCCCGAAATGTAGAAGACGTCTATAGGTGGGTAAACTCTGACATTAGATGCTCATAAAACCTGAATAAGTTAAGAGGAGAGATGTAATGATGGGAAAATTCATCATCACAATCGTGATGAAAAAAATTCTTTGTTTTTTTTTTTATGTGATAATACTAATAACTAACACACACAACGACCTCTTCAACAGATGAGTTGCTTAGTATACAAAATATGCTGCCCCACACTTCTGGCCTTGCTATTTTTATAAAACACGTTTTCATCGCCTGTTGGAAACTCCGAATGACATCATCACGTGTGGTGCGGAGATGCGAGAAAAGGAGAATCAGAGTGGAGTCACGACTGGGTCATCGACCTGCACCCACTCTTGGCGCCTTACCCATCCACAGGGGGCAAATCCACGTGTTACATAAGAGAAATACAGTTTTGATGATAATTAATATAGAAACTGTGCCAATAACTGCAGGGAATCTCACAGCTATTTCCTGTGCCCGTATTTGTCGGTCTCCATGATTACGAGAGTTTTGATGGTTTCTGAAACATGACCGTCACAACAACATTGCCTTCTCAAAGCAGGTCTACTGGGTCTTCATTCTATGAGGGCATTGTCCTACCATGCCGCCCCCCCCCCCCCCCCCCGTCACTGTAATGCCTTTTCACGTCACATGGCTTAATTAATTTAATGACGGCATAAACTTGCCTTTGACGTCTTTGTTGTCCTATGCAGCTTTTAAAACCATGCTGCATTAAAGATATTCGTAAAGAAACAAATCTTGTGACCTCGGTCTTCGACATGGTTTGAGCAGTTACCCAACACTAACTCAAGCTGTGACAGTGAAACTTTTTTGAACAGCTTCACCGATTCTAAATTTTTCTCGCTTTATTGGATACTTCTAGAAATAGTTCATATTCTCACACATTCAGGGAAGGAGTATAATCCAGTATCTGGGTGGAATTGCTCCTGCAGTCTTAACAATGTTGAGATAAGATGGTGCGACATCACTTTCATGTTCCCATTGTTGTCAATAAAAGTCTGTCTGATAGACTTTGTATTAATCATCGGGGTTTGCGCGTGAACATTGTTTGCTCTAAAATACGAGATATATTTTTAACTTGAATATACATCTACTTTAAACTCTTTAAGGGTAGGATAGTATCTTCCTGAAGCATAGCAACAGACACATTTTTCTCAAAGAAGGCATGTTTTAATCCACATTATATATCTCTCAGCCCTCAGATGTCGTGTTAGGAGGAGGGGGAATTGCCAAAAAAATCTATAAAATCAAATCCTATTAAAGCGCAATAAACAAGAAGACACTAATCCAACCCACACGTCCCTCTGCCAACTCTTAGCTGGGTTCTCTTAGTTAGACACCGGCTGCTGAGTATTTACCGTTAACCCCCCTCCTCTCTAATCACTCTACATTAACTGTTATTTAGGGGTACTTACCGCAAAGTGAGCTTGATGCTTTTCGATAGGATTTTTGAGATGTACTGTTTGAGACGTTCATTGGCTTTTGTTGCGAATTTGGCATTTGACGGCTAGATAGAATAGAGAGGGTTAGGCAGAAAGGACAACAGCACTGCACATGACAGTAATACTCTTAGTTTTAAGTTTAATAATGAAACAGCCCGCACACGGCCAGTGGACATTTCAGAAGAGTTAGATTCCAGTGTCTTGTGTTTGCTGTGTCTTCAAGGTAACGCCATTCTAATTGTGCAGGTGCAGTGTTTATTTGACCCTTCCACCTCCTGACCTCCTTCCCTGTGGACATTCTTGCGATCTAGAGATGTCATTACAGTCCCTCCTTTGCTCTGGTCACAATTAGTGCCGCTGCTAGAGGGCATCTCAGCTGTGCACCTCCAAAACTGACACCAGGGGTGCACCACAGGGTCATGGGGCCAATGTTCAGGCTTCCATGTTTTGGGAGTGAGAATGATCCGGCTAGAATGAGGTGCAGAAGGACAAACAGAGGTCTGTATCTTGACAGGGGGCCCCCTCTCATGGAAATCACCATCGCTACTCTTTCGGTCCAGCTGCATTAAAGACTGACCTCATCATCAGGAAACATGACTCAGCAATATGAAACTGCAAGGTGGTCCTGAAAGGATAACCCCATAGTGGACATGAGCATAGCTACCAATCCCATTTCATGCACATTAAGTTAATTGACTCGATAAGAGGATACTGTACCATCCTCTTATCGAATGAGATCATATCTGCACTCGAGCTACAGGTTAGATTATTTTGAGGCGTTTATTATTTTGAGGTTAAAATATGAACTGAAATCGTATTTTATGGTACAAGTGTCCAGAGTTGTTGTGAATCAGACAAATGCGAAAACAAAAATGACCTCTCACCTGGCTCAGCAGAACTGTTAAAGTATGGATAAAATATAGAAAGGAAATAGAAATGAAATAGAATATAAATGGGTAAAATTGTGCACATCAAAGATTTCCAACAACATATCACACTCTCTCTAACTGTTTCACATCAGTATATGAGAGAAAGCTTTTGTGCATGGGTGCAATTGGAATATTTACAGTTCAGTAGTCTTCGTCAAAGTCTGTGTATTGATATCAAAACAATTCATAATTCATAAGATAATGAATTCAGAATACAAAAAGTTCAAAAGTAAATGACGTACTCTTTGTAAATCTTGTCACGTGATTTATTTTAAATCAGCAGAGGAGCACAGGCGGTAAACCAGGAGTGCTGGACATGGTCAGTTTTGCTATCGTTGCCTCGAGGATGAAAATGAGGTGTTTGTTGTAAAGACGCGGGGAGTCAATATCCACAATTTAGCATACGCCAAACTCTGTTCTTTCTGTCTAAAAGTCTGTCGAAGCCACTAAACGTTCGCCATCATCTCTGCTGGATATTGTGAGGACATGACGGAAACCCATTTAAGGAGGTCATTTTGGCTCCGTGCCGTGACAGGGCAATAATAGCTCCTTTGTACACTTACAACAGGGAGACCGCCGCTCGTCACTTTGCCTCGTATCGTTGTATTTTCCTCTCAGGTCCCGCATTAATTGACGGTTACCACTGTCACCCAGATACATTTCAATTATAGTGACAACTCCACTGATGGCAGCGGGGAGATCTGGACAATTCAATTTGAACCAATGCAATTTCGAGACGGCCAGTGTATGTTTGTTTGCACATACATTTAATTAATCTAATTGGGAATTCCTGATGTAATAGCCTCACGGTTCGCTTAATTATTCGGCCAAGAGCTTCCTCCTTGCTCTCTCAGCATCATAAATGCACGAGATAGTAGGTTTAACAATTGCCATCACCATGGGTCGGGGTCTCTGTCTCGCAAAATCAAAGTCCTGCAGCGATGGCCAAATTCCTCATCATCACCGAGATGAGTGAAGCTTCTGCTCTACCCAGACATTAACCCGCACGCATCCACAATTTTCTCAGGCTGACACTTCAATTAGGCTAATCCTGCCTGCATACAAAATGCTGCACTCCTCCTCTCTGAACCAACGTGCTGGAGATACGCCATACTCCTCCTGTGCTGTTTCCCTCCGCTCTGCATCACAACGAGAGGAGCTTTTTTTTTTCTTTTTTTTTTTAGCTGTGATGGAAGAGAAAAACCAGAATGATCGGTTCCACTTTGAGGCAGCAACACAGAGAGGAGAGATGCGGGGGGTGGTTGAGGGAAGCCATAAAAAGACAAAGTAGCCCTGCTGTGCATTGCCTGCATTCATATATTTCCCTGGCACATATAACACATGGGGGAAGCCTGCAGCGCATGCTGTTGCTAGAATAAACAGCTCGCGTTCCTGCAGTGGCGTCGAATGTCCTGGCTAGGGCGCTTTTTTTTTTTTTTTTTTTTTTTTCTGTTTTGAGAGGAAGACATTCAAATTACTTCATGAGGAAGCTGATTTTGTGAGATCTCAACGTCACCAGATCACGTAAGAAACGATCTCGTCGAACTTGGGTGACTTCCCGGCTGGTTTGTTTGGTAAAACCGTGTGATGTCGAAATTCATTCCAAAAGTTTAGAAAAAAAAAAAAATTACAAAGAACGGCAAACATTTTTATGACTCTTGTCGCGCTGGCTATTGTTACACATTACTGACTGGTGTCTGATGAGGAGGAGACATGCCATCATGGATGACGATGAGCTCACATTTTCAAAGAAAAGAGCCATCTTAAGAATAAACGGTCGTCTTTATTTGAGCTGGACGCTCAAAATGATTCTCGTGGCTATTCGGAGTCAAAACTGGGAAATGGAAATTTGATAGATCAAAATTGGATTCATATTTTTGTTCAAGTCAAATTCGTGTCATTTCAGATAAAATATGACGGCGGCATCCAAAAGACGAAAGTCTCTAAAACTATTCATCGCTGCGATATTTTTTCAGTTAATATGTGGGAAAAAAATGATGCAAAAATGAAAATTCCTTCGAATAGTGAGAGCATTATTACAAATATGACATGGGTGACAGTTGAAATTTGATATTTCCCTAATCTGAACGTATGTGCCGAAAAGTCGTAAAGATAACTTGGCATCCGGATCATCTGTGATTGATTTGAGTGGCCTATACAGTGCAGTGTATGTAAAAGAAAAAAAAAACAAAAATACAACAGCAGCAGTAATTAAAGCTGCAAGCAGCGTTGTTAGGGCCTGAGCCCCCGCGCGGCCTATGGCCGCGTCCTTGACACTGGCCCCAATCCAACGGTGTAATCGGCAAATCCCTAGGCCTTGTAGTTTAGGAGATACGAGCCTCAGTTCGCTGCACAGTGCGAGTGCAGAGTTGAGAGCCGGCCATTTAGGAGCCCCTCCCTTCTCTGCTCGCTCTCTGCCATCTGTGTCAGAGTGGAGAGCAGAGGAGGATTTGGCAGTTTTACTGACAAACACAGTCATAACTCAGCATATGTTGGTCAAAAGTTGAAAGTAAAGACATCAGTGCGTAGAGTTTTTTCTCAGGAATTCAATGGTGTGCTTTTTGAAGGTGTGAGTCTTTTAGTTTAGAAGCTACAAGTGTTTGTTTGAGAGTATGTACATGAGGGCAGAGACCCTCCAATTGTGGTTTCCATGACTACAGTAAACAAATCTCTGCCATCTGCCTGAGTGGAGAGCAGCCGAAAAGTGTACATTTTTAGTGTGTGAAAAGCAAATAACTCTGCATATGTTGCTTGGAAGTGGAATATAAGACCATATTTTTGTCGAGATTTTTCTGAGGAATCGACTGGTGTGTTTTGTGAAGCTGTGAGAGTTTTAGTTTAGACCTGAGAAGCATTTGTTCGAGAGTTTGTACCATGAGAGGACACGGCCACCCCATTGACTTCCATTGTAAGCGTGACACGTGTCTCCCCGACTTTGACGGCTTTTAAAATCCAAACCGAGCGCGTAGTATATTAGCCTTTAAAGATTTTTGAAGAGCAGTGTTGGGAGAGTAATGTGTGAAAGTCTGGAAGCGGTGACATTTACGGTTTAGGAGGAGATAGATTTTGTTCGGGGAGGAGCAAAAGTCCTCATTTTGACAGTTTTGTCCAATTTGTGGACATTGTGTTGTAGATAGGTCAGAGGTCAGAGCGTATGAAATTTTCGTCTTGATGAGACGAGTGCAACGGTGTTGGTCCCATGTCTGTGGGACATTCGTGCAAGCAGTTATTGCGCTCCCAATTTTTTTTTAGTTTTTTGTCTCCCTAGGTGGCGCTATTGAGTTTTGGTGAAATTTTTTTTTAAAATATAAAATTTTTTGCCAGACCGGACGTGCGTGCCAAAATTCAGCGAATTTCATGCATGTTCAGGGGGTGTAATTAAGGGGTTTTTTGGCGGCGGAACCGGAAAGAATAATAATTAAAGCTGCAAGCAGCGTTGTTAGGGCCTGAGCCCCCGCGCGGCCTACGGCCGCGTCCTTGACACCGGCCCGAATCCAACGGTGTAATCGGCAAATCCCTAGGCCTTGTAGTTTAGGAGATACGAGCCTCAGTTCGCTGCACAGTGTGACTGCAGAGCTGCCAGCTGGCCCTTTAAGAGCCCCTCCCTTCTCTGCTCGCTCTCTGCCATCTCTGTCAGAGCTGAGAGCAGAGCTGAGAGCAGAGCTGCCAGCTGGCCCTTTAAGAGCCCCTCCCCCGCTGCACTGTGTCTGATCTGTGCTAGAGTGGAGAGAGTGGAGGATTAAGAGAAATGTAGTGTGTAAAAGCTGAATAAGTCGGCATACGTTGGTCAAAAGTCACACAAAATACCATATTTTTGTAGGGATTTTTGTCAGGAATACAGTGGTGTGTTTTTAAAAGCTGTGGAATGTATGGTGTAGATGTGAGAAGCATTTGTTTGAGAGTATGTACCCTGAGAGGACACGCTCTCCCCATAGACTTCCATTGTAAGGCGAAAAGTGTCTCCCCCACTTTGACGGCTCATAAAATCCAAACCGAGCGCGTAGTATATTAACCTTGAACAACTTTTAATCAGCACAGTTGGGAGAGTAATGTGTGAAAGTTTGGAAGCCCTGGCATTTACGGTATAGGAGGAGATAGATTTTGTTCGGGGCGCAAAATTGTCCAAAATTAGACATTCGTGTCCAAATTGTGGACATCCTGTTACAGTTAGGTCAGGGGTGTGAGTGTATGATTTATCCGTCTTGATGAGACGAGTTCAATGGTGTTTGTCCCATGTCTGTAGGACATTCCTACAGTCTGTGGCGTGTTTTTTTGTGTATGTAGGTGGCGCTATTGAGTAGAGCGCCTCTTTTTTTTTTAATTATCGAATTTTTCGCCGCACCCGATGTGCTTACCAAATTTGGTGAGTTTTCATGCATGTTTAGGGGGTCAAATTTACTTTAGAAGTGGCGAGTGTGACTTCGAAACATAATAGGGTCTTCGCCAGGGACTGGCTCAGGCCCTAATTAAAGCTGCAAGCAGCGTTGTTAGGGCCTGAGCCCCCGCCTAACCGCGGCCGGATCGCCGGCCCGAATCCAACGGTGTAATCGGCAAATCCCTAGGCCTTGTAGTTTAGGAGATACGAGCCTCAGTGCGCTGCACAGTGTGAGAGCAGAGCTGAGAGCTGGCCCTTTAAGAGCCCCTCCCTTCTCTGCTCGCTCTCTGCCATCTGTGTCAGAGCTGAGAGCAGAGCTGAGAGCAGAGCTGCCAGCTGGCCCTTTAAGAACCCCTCCCCCGCTGCACTGTGTCTGATCTGTGCTGGAGTGGAGAGAGTGGAGGATTAAGAGAAATGTAGTGTGTAAAAGGTGAATAAGTCGGCATACGTTGGTCAAAAGTCACACAAAATACCATATTTTTGTAGGGATTTTTGTCAGGAATACAGTGGTGTGTTTTTAAAAGCTGTGGAATGTATGGTGTAGATGTGAGAAGCATTTGTTTGAGAGTATGTACCCTGAGAGGACACGCTCTCCCCATAGACTTCCATTGTAAGGCGAAAAGTGTCTCCCCCACTTTGACGGCTCATAAAATCCAAACCGAGCGCGTAGTATATTAACCTTGAACAACTTTTAATCAGCACAGTTGGGAGAGTAATGTGTGAAAGTTTGGAAGCCCTGGCATTTACGGTTTAGGAGGAGATAGATTTTGTTCGGGGTGCAAAATTGTCCAAAATTAGACATTCGTGTCCAAATTGTGGACATCCTGTTACAGTTAGGTCAAGGGTGTGAGTGTATGATTTATCCGTCTTGATGAGACGAGTTCAATGGTGTTGGTCCCATGTCTCTAGGACATTCCTACAGTCTGTGGCGTGGTTTTTTGTGTATGTAGGTGGCGCTATTGAGTAGAGCGCCTCTTTTTTTTTTAATTATCGAATTTTTCGCCGCACCCGATGTGCTTACCAAATTTGGTGAGTTTTCAAGCATGTTTAGGGGGTCAAATTAACTTTTGAAGTGGCGAGTGTGACTTCGAAACATAATAGGGTCTTCGCCAGGGACTGGCTCAGGCCCTAATTAAAGCTGCAAGCAGCGTTGTTAGGGCCTGAGCCCCCGCCTAACCGCGGCCGGATCGCCGGCCCGAATCCAACGGTGTAATCGGCAAATCCCTAGGCCTTGTAGTTTAGGAGATACGAGCCTCAGTTCGCTGCACAGTGCGAGTGCAGAGTTGAGAGCCGGCCATTTAGGAGCCCCTCCCTTCTCTGCTCGCTCTCTGCCATCTGTGTCAGAGTGGAGAGCAGAGGAGGATTTGGCAGTTTTACTGACAAACACAGTCATAACTCAGCATATGTTGGTCAAAAGTTGAAAGTAAAGACATCAGTGCGTAGAGTTTTTTCTCAGGAATTCAATGGTGTGCTTTTTGAAGGTGTGAGTCTTTTAGTTTAGAAGCTACAAGTGTTTGTTTGAGAGTATGTACATGAGGGCAGAGACCCTCCAATTGTGGTTTCCATGACTACAGTAAACAAATCTCTGCCATCTGCCTGAGTGGAGAGCAGCCGAAAAGTGTACATTTTTAGTGTGTGAAAAGCAAATAACTCTGCATATGTTGCTTGGAAGTGGAATATAAGACCATATTTTTGTCGAGATTTTTCTGAGGAATCGACTGGTGTGTTTTGTGAAGCTGTGAGAGTTTTAGTTTAGACCTGAGAAGCATTTGTTCGAGAGTTTGTACCATGAGAGGACACGGCCACCCCATTGACTTCCATTGTAAGCGTGACACGTGTCTCCCCGACTTTGACGGCTTTTAAAATCCAAACCGAGCGCGTAGTATATTAGCCTTTAAAGATTTTTGAAGAGCAGTGTTGGGAGAGTAATGTGTGAAAGTCTGGAAGCGGTGACATTTACGGTTTAGGAGGAGATAGATTTTGTTCGGGGAGGAGCAAAAGTCCTCATTTTGACAGTTTTGTCCAATTTGTGGACATTGTGTTGTAGATAGGTCAGAGGTCAGAGCGTATGAAATTTTCGTCTTGATGAGACGAGTGCAACGGTGTTGGTCCCATGTCTGTGGGACATTCGTGCAAGCAGTTATTGCGCTCCCAATTTTTTTTTAGTTTTTTGTCTCCCTAGGTGGCGCTATTGAGTTTTGGTGAAATTTTTTTTTAAAATATAAAATTTTTTGCCAGACCGGACGTGCGTGCCAAAATTCAGCGAATTTCATGCATGTTCAGGGGGTGTAATTAAGGGGTTTTTTGGCGGCGGAACCGGAAAGAATAATAATTAAAGCTGCAAGCAGCGTTGTTAGGGCCTGAGCCCCCGCCTAACCGCGGCCGGATCGCCGGCCCGAATCCAACGGTGTAATCGGCAAATCCCTAGGCCTTGTAGTTTAGGAGATACGAGCCTCAGTTCGCTGCACAGTGTGAGAGCAGAGCTGAGAGCCGGCCCTTTAAGAGCCCCTCCCTTCTCTGCTCGCTCTCTGCCATCTGTGTCACAGTGGAGAGCAGAGGAGGATTTGGCAGTTTAACTGTGAAACACAGTCATAACTCAGCATATGTTGGTCAAAAGTTGAAAGTAAAGACATCAGTGCGTAGAGTTTTTTCTCAGGAATTCAATGGTGTGTTTTCTGAAGGTGTGAGTCTTTTATTTTAGAAGATACAAGTGTTTGTTTGAGAGTATGTACCTGAGGGCAAAGATCCTCCAATTGTGGTTTCCATGACTACAGTAAACAAATCTCTGCCATCTGTGCAGGAGTGGAGAGCAGCTGAAAAATCCACATTTTCAGTGTGTGAAAGTCAAATAACTCTGCATATGTTGCTTCAAAGTGCAATGTAATCCCATATTTTCGTAGGGATTTTTCTGAGGAATCCAGTGGTGTGTTTTGTGAAGCTGTGAGAGTTTCAGTGTAGACGTGAGAAGCATTTGTTCGAGAGTATGTACCATGAGAGGACACGGCCTCCCCATTGACTTCCATTGTAACGTAAAACGTGTCTCCCCGACTTTGACGGCTTATAAAACGGAATCTGAGCGATTCATATAAAAACCTTTGAAGATTTGTGAAGAGCACAGTTGTGTGATTGAGGTGTGAAAGTTTGGAAGCGATACAATTAATGCCCGAGGACTAGATCGATTTTGTTTGGGGAGTAAAAAAAGTCCTTTTTTGACAGTTTTGTCCAATTTGTGGACATTCTGTTGTAGATAGGTGAGAGGTCAGAGCGTATGAAATTTTCGTCTTGATGAGACGAGTCCAACGGTGTTGGTCCCATGTCTGTGGGACATTCGTGCAAGAAGTTATAGCACTCCAATTGTTGTGATGTGGTTTTTTGGCTCCCTAGGTGGCGCTATACAGTTTTTGCAATTTTTTTTTTTAAAAGATCGAATTTTTTGCCGGACCGGATGTGCGTGCCAAATTTCATCGAATTTCATGCATGTTCAGGGGGTCAAATTAAGCGTCAAAGTGGCGGGAGAAGAAAGAAAGAATAATAATAATAATAATAATATTAAAACGCAGCAATTTCAGATATAATTTGTGCCACCATTGTTTTCAATGGGAGACCTCACCCCCCTGTCCCCCCCCGGACCCTCCTGTGATGTTTTTAGAGGCCTGTGATGCTCCTAAGTGTGTGTTTTTACTGCTTTTAGCGCTGACTTCGTGTCTCTCTGACTTCGAAACATAATAGGGTCTTCGCCCAGAAGTACCTTCTGGCTCAGGCCCTAATAATTAAAGCTGCAAGCAGCGTTGTTAGGGCCTGAGCCCCCGCCTAACCGCGGCCGGATCGCCGGTCCGAATCCAACGGTGTAATCGGCAAATCCCTAGGCCTTGTAGTTTAGGAGATACGAGCCTCAGTTCGCTGCACAGCGTGACTGCAGAGTTGAGAGCCGGACATTTTAGAGCCCCTCCCTTCTCTGCTCGCTCTCTGCCATCTGTGTCAGAGTGGAGAGTAGAGCAGGATTTGGCAGTTTTACTGTGAAAACCAGTCATAACTCAGCATATGTTGGTCAAAAGTGGAATGTAAAGACATCAGTGCGTAGAGTTTTTTGTCAGGAATTCAATGGTGTGCTTTTTGAAGGTGTGAGTGTTTTAGTTTAGAAGCTACAAGTGTTTGTTTGAGAGTATGTACATGAGGGCAGAGAAGCTCCAATTGTGGTTTCCATGACTACAGTAAACAAATTTCTGCCATCTGTGCTAGAGTGGAGAGCAGCTGAAAAATCCACATTTTCAGTGTGTGAAAGTCAAATAACTCTGCATATGTTGCTTCAAAGTGCAATGTAATCCCATATTTTTGTAGGGATTTTTCTGAGGAATCCAGTGGTGTGTTTTGTGAAGCTGTGAGAGTTTCAGTGTAGACGTGAGAAGCATTTGTTTGAGAGTATGTACCATGAGAGGACACAGCCTCCCCATTGACTTCCATTGTAACGTAAAACGTGTCTCCCCGACTTTGACGGCTTATAAAATGGGAACCGAGCGCGTAGTATATTAGCCTTTAAAGATTTTTTAAGAGCACAGTTGGGAGAGTAATGTGTGAAAGTTTGGAAGCGGTGCCATTTACGGTTTAGGAGGAGATAGATTTTGTTCGGGGAGGAGCAAAAGTCCTCATTTTGACAGTTTTGTCCAATTTGTGGACATTGTGTTGTAGATAGGTGAGAGGTCAGAGCGTATGAATTTTTCGTCTTAATGAGACGAGTGCAACGGTGTTGGTCCCATGTCTGTGGGACATTCGTGGAAGCAGTTATAGCGCTCCAAATTTTTTGCGAGTTTTTTGGCTCCCTAGGTGGCGCTATTGAGTTTTTGCGAAATTTTTTTTTTAAATATAAAATTTTTCGCCGGACCGGAGGTGTGTGCGAAAATTCAGCGAATTTCATGCATGTTCAGGGGGTCAAATTAAGCGTCAAAGTGGCGACGGAAGAAAGAAAGAATTAAAGCTGCAAGCAGCGTTGTTAGGGCCTGAGCCCCCGCCTAACCGCGGCCGGATCGCCGGTCCGAATCCAACGGTGTAATCGGCAAATCCCTAGGCCTTGTAGTTTAGGAGATACGAGCCTCAGTTCGCTGCACAGTGCGACTGCAGAGCTGAGAGCCGGCCATTTTAGAGCCCCTCCCTTCTCTGCTCGCTCTCTGCCATCTGTGTCAGAGTGGAGAGCAGAGGAGGATTTGGCAGTTTAACTGTGAAACACAGTCATAACTCAGCATATGTTGGTCAAAAGTTGAATGTAAAGACATCAGTGCGTAGAGTTTTTTCTCAGGAATTCAATGGTGTGCTTTTTGAAGGTGTGAGTGTTTTAGTTTAGAAGATACAAGTGTTTGTTTGAGAGTATGTACATGAGGGCAGAGAAGCTCCAATTGTGGTTTCCATGACTACAGTAAACAAATCTCTGCCATCTGTGCAGGAGTGGAGAGCAGCTGAAAAGTGTACATTTTTAGTGTGTGAAAAGCAAATAACTCCGCATTTGTTGCTTGGAAGTGGAATATAATACCATATTTTTGTAGAGATTTTTCTGAGGAATCCAGTGGTGTGTTTTGTGAAGCTGTGAGAGTTTTAGTTTAGACGTGAGAAGCATTTGTTCGAGAGTTTGTACCATGAGAAGACACGGCCACCCCATTGACTTCCATTGTAAGTGTGAAAGGTGTCTCCCCCACTTTGACGGCTTATAAAATCCAAACCGAACGCGTAGTATATTAGCCTTTAAAGATTTTTGAAGAGCACAGTTGGGAGAGAAATGTGTGAAAGTTTGGAAGCGATGCCATTTACGGTTTAGGAGGAGATAGATTTTGTTCGGGGAGTAAAAAATTCCTTTTTTTGACAGTTTTGTCCAATTTGTGGACATTGTGTTGTAGATAGGTGAGAGGTCAGAGTGTATGAATTTTTCGTCTTAATGAGACGATTCCAACGGTGTTGGTCCCATGTCTGTGGGACATTCGTGGAAGCAGTTATAGCGCTCCCAATTTTTTTTTAGTTTTTTTGCTCCCTAGGTGGCGCTATTGAGTTTTGGTGAAATTTTTTTTTAAAATATAAAATTTTTTGCCAGACCGGACGTGCGTGCCAAAATTCAGCGAATTTCATGCATGTTCAGTGGGTGTAATTAAGGGTTTTTTTGGCGGCGGAACCGGAAAGAATAATAATTAAAGCTGCAAGCAGCGTTGTTAGGGCCTGAGCCCCCGCCTAACCGCGGCCGGATCGCCGGCCCCAATCCAACGGTGTAATCGGCAAATCCCTAGGCCTTGTAGTTTAGGAGATACGAGCCTCAGTTCGCTGCACAGTGTGACTGCAGAGTTGAGAGCCGGCCCTTTAAGAGCCCCTCCCTTCTCTGCTCGCTCTCTGCCATCTGTGTCAGAGTGGAGAGCAGAGGAGGATTTGGCAGTTTTACTGTGAAACACAGTCATAACTCAGCATATGTTGGTCAAAAGTTGAAAGTAAAGACATCAGTGCGTAGAGTTTTTTCTCAGGAATTCAATGGTGTGCTTTCTGAAGGTGTGAGTGTTTTAGTTTAGAAGATACAAGTGTTTGTTTGAGAGTATGTACATGAGGGCAGAGAAGCTCCAATTGTGGTTTCCATGACTACAGTAAACAAATCTCTGCCATCTGTGCCTGAGTGGAGAGCAGCTGAAAAATGCACATTTTTAGTGTGTGAAAGTCAAATAAGTCTGCATATGTTGCTTCAACGTGCAATGTAATACCATATTTTTGTAGGGATTTTTGTGAGAAATACAGTGGTGTGTTTTGTGAAGCTGTGAGAGTTTCAGTGTAGACGTGACAAGCGTTTGTTCGAGAGTATGTACAATGAGAGGACACGGCCACCCCATTGACTTCCATTGTAAGCGTGAAACGTGTCTCCCCCACTTTGACGGCTCATAAAATCCAAACCGAACGCGTAGTATATTAACCTTTGACGATTTTTGAAGAGCACAGTTGGGAGAGTAATGTGTGAAAGTTTGGAAGCCCTAGCATTTACGGTTTAGGAGGAGATAGATTTTGTTTGGAGAGTAAAAAATTCCTGATTTTGACAGTTTTGTCCAATTAGTGGACATTCTGTTGCAGATAGGTGAGAGGTCAGAGCGTATGAAATTTTCGTCTTGATGAGACGAGTCCAACGGTGTTGGTCCCATATCTGTGGGACATTTGTGCAAGCAGTTATAGTGCTCCAAATTTTTTGCGAGTTTTTTGGCTCCCTAGGTGGCGCTATTGAGTTTTTGTCATTTTTTTTTTTTAAATATAAAATTTTTCGCCAGACCGGACGTGCGTGCCAAATTTCAGCGAATTTCATGCATGTTTAGGGGGTGTAATTAAGCGTTAAAGTGCAGCGGAAGAAAGAAAGAATAATAATAATAATAATAATAATAAAACGTTACAATTTCAGATATAATTTTTGCCACCATTGGTTTCAATGGGGGACCTCACCCCCCGTCCCCCCCCGGACCCCCCTGTGATGTTTTTAGAGGCCTGTGATGCTCCTAAGTGTGTGTTTTTACTGCTTTTAGCGCTGACTTCGTGTCTCTCTGACTTCGAAACATAATAGGGTCTTCGCCCAGAAGTACCTTCTGGCTCAGGCCCTAATTAAAGCTGCAAGCAGCGTTGTTAGGGCCTGAGCCCCCGCGCGGCCTACGGCCGCGTCCTTGACACCGGCCCCAATCCAACGGTGTAATCGGCAAATCCCTAGGCCTTGTAGTTTAGGAGATACGAGCCTCAGTGCGCTGCACAGTGTGACTGCAGAGCTGAGAGCCGGCCCTTTAAGAGCCCCTCCCTTCTCTGCTCGCTCTCTGCCATCTCTGTCAGAGCTGAGAGCAGAGCTGAGAGCAGAGCTGCCAGCTGGCCCATTAAGAACCCCTCCCCCGCTGCACTGTGTCTGATCTGTGCTAGAGTGGAGAGAGTGGAGGATTCAGAGAAATATAGTGTGTAAAAGCTGAATAAGTCGGCATACGTTGGTCAAAAGTCACACAAAATACAATATTTTTGTAGGGATTTTTGTCAGGAATACAGTGGTGTGTTTTTAAAAGCTGTGGAATGTATGGTGTAGATGTGAGAAGCATTTGTTTGAGAGTATGTACCCTGAGAGGACACGCTCTCCCCATAGACTTCCATTGTAAGGCGAAAAGTGTCTCCCCCACTTTGACGGCTCATAAAATCCAAACCGAGCGCGTAGTATATTAACCTTGAACAACTTTTAATCAGCACAGTTGGGAGAGTAATGTGTGAAAGTTTGGAAGCCCTGGCATTTACGGTTTAGGAGGAGATAGATTTTGTTCGGGGCGCAAAATTGTCCAAAATTAGACATTCGTGTCCAAATTGTGGACATCCTGTTACAGTTAGGTCAGGGGTGTGAGTGTATGATTTATCCGTCTTGATGAGACGAGTTCAATGGTGTTTGTCCCATGTCTGTAGGACATTCCTACAGGCTGTGGCGTGGTTTTTTGTGTATGTAGGTGGCGCTATTGAGTAGAGCGCCTCTTTTTTTTTTAATTATCGAATTTTTCGCCGCACCCGATGTGCTTACCAAATTTGGTGAGTTTTCATGCATGTTTAGGGGGTCAAATTTACTTTTGAAGTGGCGAGTGTGACTTCGAAACATAATAGGGTCTTCGCCAGGGACTGGCTCAGGCCCTAATAAGAAGAAGAAGAAAAAAACGCAGCAATTTCAGATATAATTTTTGCCACCATAGGTTTCAATGGGGGACCTCACCCCCCGTCCCCCCCCGGACCCCCCTGTGATGTTTTTAGAGGCCTGTGATGCTCCTAAGTGTGTGTTTTTACTGCTTTTAGCGCTGACTTCGTGTCTCTCTGACTTCGAAACATAATAGGGTCTTCGCCCAGAAGTACCTTCTGGCTCAGGCCCTAATAATCGGAAGAAAAAAACGAAGCAATTTTAGATATAATTTTGCCACCATTGGTTTCAATGGGAGACCTCACCCCCCGTCCCCCCCCGGACCCTCCTGTGATGTTTTTAGAGGCCTGTGATCCTCCTAAGTGTGTGTTTTTACTGCTTTTAGCGCTGACTTCGTGTCTCTCTGACTTCGAAACATAATAGGGTCTTCGCCCAGAAGTACCTTCTGGCTCAGGCCCTAATAAGAAGAAGAAAAAAACGCAGCAATTTCAGATATAATTTTTGCCACCATTGGTTTCAATGGGGGACCTCACCCCCCTGTCCCCCCCCGGACCCCCCTGTGATGTTTTTAGAGGCCTGTGATGCTCCTAAGTGTGTGTTTTTACTGCTTTTAGCGCTGACTTCGTGTCTCTCTGACTTCGAAACATAATAGGGTCTTCGCCCAGAAGTACCTTCTGGCTCAGGCCCTAATTAAAGCTGCAAGCAGCGTTGTTAGGGCCTGAGCCCCCGCGCGGCCTACGGCCGCGTCCTTGACACCGGCCCCAATCCAACGGTGTAATCGGCAAATCCCTTGGCCTTGTAGTTTAGGAGATATGAGCCTCAGTGCCCTGCACAGTGTGACTGCAGAGCTGAGAGCCGGCCCTTTAAGAGCCCCTCCCTTCTCTGCTCGCTCTCTGCCATCTCTGTCAGAGCTGAGAGCAGAGCTGAGAGCAGAGCTGCCAGCTGGCCCTTTAAGAACCCCTCCCCCGCTGCACTGTGTCTGATCTGTGCTGGAGTGGAGAGAGTGGAGGATTCAGAGAAATGTAGTGTGTAAAAGCTGAATAAGTCGGCATACGTTGGTCAAAAGTCACACAAAATACCATATTTTTGTAGGGATTTTTGTCAGGAATACAGTGGTGTGTTTTTAAAAGCTGTGGAATGTATGGTGTAGATGTGAGAAGCATTTGTTTGAGAGTATGTACCCTAAGAGGACACGCTCTCCCCATAGACTTCCATTGTAAGGTGAAAAGTGTCTCCCCCACTTTGACGGCTCATAAAATCCAAACCGAGCGCGTAGTATATTAACCTTGAACAACTTTTAATCAGCACAGTTGGGAGAGTAATGTGTGAAAGTTTGGAAGCCCTGGCATTTACGGTTTAGGAGGAGATAGATTTTGTTCGGGGCGCAAAATTGTCCAAAATTAGACATTCGTGTCCAAATTGTGGACATCCTGTTACAGTTAGGTCAGGGGTGTGAGTGTATGATTTATCCGTCTTGATGAGACGAGTTCAATGGTGTTTGTCCCATGTCTGTAGGACATTCCTACAGTCTGTGGCGTGGTTTTTTGTGTATGTAGGTGGCGCTATTGAGTAGAGCGCCTCTTTTTTTTTTAATTATCGAATTTTTCGCCGCACCCGATGTGCTTACCAAATTTGGTGAGTTTTCATGCATGTTTAGGGGGTCAAATTTACTTTTGAAGTGGCGAGTGTGACTTCGAAACATAATAGGGTCTTCGCCAGGGACTGGCTCAGGCCCTAATTAAAGCTGCAAGCAGCGTTGTTAGGGCCTGAGCCCCCACGCGGCCTACGGCCGCGTCCTTGACACCGGCCCGAATCCAACGGTGTAATCGGCAAATCCCTAGGCCTTGTAGTTTAGGAGATACGAGCCTCAGTGCGCTGCACAGTGTGAGTGCAGAGCTGAGAGCCGGCCCTTTAAGAGCCCCTCCCTTCTCTGCTCGCTCTCTGCCATCTCTGTCAGAGTGGAGAGCAGAGGAGGATTTGGCAGTTTTACTGACAAACACAGTCATAACTCTGCATATGTTGGTCAAAAGTGTAATGTAAAGACATCAGTTCGTAGAGTTTTTTCTCAGGAATTCAATGGTGTGTTTTCTGAAGGTGTGAGTGTTTTAATTTAGAAGCGACAAGTGTTTGTATGAGAGTATGTACATGAGGGCAGAGAAGTGCCAATTGTGGTTTCCATGACTACAGTAAACAAATCTCTGCCATCTCTGTCAGAGCTGAGAGCAGAGCTGAGAGCAGAGCTGCCAGCTGGCCCATTAAGAACCCCTCCCCCACTGCACTTTGTTTGATCTGTGCTAGAGTGGAGAGAGTGGAGGATTAAGAGAAATGTAGTGTGTAAAAGCTGAATAACTCGGCCTACGTTGGTGGAAAGTAACACAAAATACCATATTTTTGTAGGGATTTTTGTCAGGAATACAGTGATATGTTTTTAAAAGCTGTGCGATATATGGTATAGACGTGAGAAGCATTTGTTCGAGAGTATGTATCATGAGAGGACACGGCCTCCCCATTGACTTCCATTGTAAGCGTGAAACGTGTCTCCCCCACTTTGAGGGCTTATAAAATCCAAACCGAGCGCGTAGTATATTAGCCTTTAAAGATTTTTGAAGAGCACAGTTGGGAGAGTAATGTGTGAAAGTTTGGAAGCCCTGGCATTTACGGTTTAGGAGGAGATAGATTTTGTTCGGGGAGTAAAAAAAGTCCTGATTTTGACAGTTTTGTCCAATTTGTGGACATTCTGTTGGAGATAGGTGAGGGGTCAGAGTGTAAGAATTGTTCGGCTTGATGAGACGAGTCCAACGGTGTTGGTCCCATGTCTGTGGGAGTTTTGTGTGAGGAGTTATAGCGCGCGAAATTAAAAAAAATTATCTTTTTTTTGTGTGGCTCCCTAGGTGGCGCTATAGACTTTTGTGGCGTTTTTGTTTTTGATTAGTGAATGTTGAGACATACCGAACGATTGTGCCGAAATTCAGCGAATTTCATGCATGTTCAGGGGGTCAAATTAGATTATGCGCGTTATGCGCATTATGCGCATTATGCGCATATAGCGCGCACTCATTGAGAGCAAGAACAGTATAATACCAGGTTTTGAATGGGTGTGTATGTGAAAACTGGCTCCGGGCCGTCTGGCCCAGTTGCCTCATGGGTGTTGGGGGGGCCTGGGACACTGTTTAGTGTGTGTTTTTAGTGTTTTTAGTGCTGCTAATGTGTTGCTCTGCCGAGCAAACATAATAGGGTCTTCGCCAGAAGTACCTTCTGGCTCAGGCCCTAATTAAAGCTGCAAGCAGCGTTGTTAGGGCCTGAGCCCCCGCGCGGCCTACGGCCGCGTCCTTGACACTGGCCCGAATCCAATGGTGTAATCGGCAAATCCCTAGGCCTTGTAGTTTAGGAGATACGAGCCTCAGTGCGCTGCACAGTGTGAGTGCAGAGCTGAGAGCCGGCCCTTTAAGAGCCCCTCCCTTCTCTGCTCGCTCTCTGCCATCTCTGTCAGAGCTGAGAGCAGAGCTGCCAGCTGGCCCTTTAAGAACCCCTCCCCCGCTGCACTGTGTCTGATCTGTGCTGGAGTGGAGAGAGTGGAGGATTCAGAGAAATGTAGTGTGGAAAAGCTGAATAAGTCGGCATACGTTGGTCAAAAGTCACACAAAATACCATATTTTTGTAGGGATTTTTGTCAGGAATACAGTGGTGTGTTTTTAAAAGCTGTGCGATGTATGGTATAGACGTGAGAAGCATTTGTTTGAGAGTATGTACCCTGAGAGGACACGCTCTCCCCATAGACTTCCATTGTAAGGCGAAAAGTGTCTCCCCCACTTTGACGGCTCATAAAATCCAAACCGAGCGCGTAGTATATTAACCTTGAACAACTTTCAATCAGCACAGTTGGGAGAGTAATGTGTGAAAGTTTGGAAGCCCTGGCATTTACGGTTTAGGAGGAGATAGATTTTGTTCGGGGCGCAAAATTGTCCAAAATTAGACATTCGTGTCCAAATTGTGGACATCCTGTTACAGTTAGGTCAGGGGTGTGAGTGTATGATTTATCCGTCTTGATGAGACGAGTTCAATGGTGTTTGTCCCATGTCTGTAGGACATTCCTACAGTCTGTGGCGTGGTTTTTTGTGTATGTAGGTGGCGCTATTGAGTAGAGCGCCTCTTTTTTTTTTAATTATCGAATTTTTCGCCGCACCCGATGTGCTTACCAAATTTGGTGAGTTTTCATGCATGTTTAGGGGGTCAAATTCACTTTTGAAGTGGCGAGTGTGACTTCGAAACATAATAGGGTCTTCGCCAGGGACTGGCTCAGGCCCTAATAATTAAAGCTGCAAGCAGCGTTGTTAGGGCCTGAGCCCCCGCGCGGCCTACGGCCACGTCCTTGACACCGGCCCGAATCCAACGGTGTAATCGGCAAATCCCTAGGCCTTGTAGTTGAGGAGATATGAGCCTCAGTGCGCTGCACAGTGTGAGTGCAGAGCTGAGAGCAGAGCTGAGAGCAGAGCTGCCAGCTGGCCCTTTAAGAACCCCTCCCCCGCTGCACTGTGTCTGATCTGTGCTGGAGTGGAGAGAGTGGAGGATAAAGAGAAATATAGTGTGTAAAAGCTGAATAAGTCGTCATACGTTGGTCAAAAGTCACAGAAAATACCATATTTTTGTAGGGATTTTTGTCAGGAATACAGTGTTGTGTTTTTAAATGCTGTGGAATGTATGGTGTAGATGTGAGAAGCATTTGTTTGAGAGTATGTACCCTGAGAGGACACGCTCTCCCCATAGACTTCCATTGTAAGGCGAAAAGTGTCTCCCCCACTTTGACGGCTCATAAAATCCAAACCGAGCGCGTAGTATATTAGCCTTTAAAGATTTTTGAAGAGCACAGTTGGGAGAGTAATGTGTGAAAGTTTGGAAGCCCTGGCATTTACGGTTCAGGAGGAGATAGATTTTGTTCGGGGCGCAAAATTGTCCAAAATTAGACATTCGTGTCCAAATTGTGGACATCCTGTTACAGTTAGGTCAAGGGTGTGAGTGTATGATTTATCCGTCTTGATGAGACGAGTTCAATGGTGTTTGTCCCATGTCTGTAGGACATTCCTACAGTCTGTGGCGTGGATTTTTGTGTATGTAGGTGGCGCTATTGAGTACAGCGCCTCTTTTTTTTTTAATTATCGAATTTTTCGCCGCACCTGATGTGCTTACCAAATTTGGTGAGTTTTCATGCATGTTTAGGGGGTCAAATTTACTTTTGAAGTGGCGAGTGTGACTTCGAAACATAATAGGGTCTTCGCCAGGGACTGGCTCAGGCCCTAATAAGAAGAAGAAAAAAACGCAGCAATTTCAGATATAATTTTTGCCACCATTGGTTTCAATGGGGGACCTCACCCCCCTGTCCCCCCCCGGACCCCCCTGTGATGTTTTTAGAGGCCTGTGATGCTCCTAAGTGTGTGTTTTTACTGCTTTTAGCGCTGACTTCGTGTCTCTCTGACTTCGAAACATAATAGGGTCTTCGCCCAGAAGTACCTTCTGGCTCAGGCCCTAATTAGAATCCAATTGCCAGCGGGTACAACGGTGATGTTATGAATGCTAACAAGCCATGGCCTGAGAAAATGTCACAGATAGGTCAGGAGGATCTGAAGGTAGCTCCACAAACGTGTCCATGTGAGTCACTGTGACGGCTGCCAGGTCTAGGTATGGTTCGTATCAGGAGCCTGACAAATGAGAGACGGTTTTCAAGAGGGAATAAATTGACTGCTGGATCCAGCTGCCCCCCGATTTTGAAGAATGCTTGTCAGGAATACGATTCACAATCCCAAATTACTACTAATACGGAAAAAAAAAACAACAACATTGGAGCCAATGAGGCTGTTTTTGTTGTTTCACCTGTCACACTCTCATTCCTGTTCCTCCTTCCATGGCTCCCTCTCCGGTATCTCTCCTCCCTGAGGCGGTACACGAGGACATCTAGGCCACCAGTGGGAATACAGTAGTTAATCTCTGCTAGTTAAATGCTCTTGTATGGCCCTGAGCAGTAGCAGTCAACCATCCCCTCTTTTCTGCTTTACTTGCTCCACGGGGATTTTCTCCAGCTCTATTTTAATGTATGACACGATGAAAAAGAATAGCCTATTTCAAGGTAACACTTTTAAGCCTGTTTAGTATTTCTATTCCGCTTTGTTTGATTGGTTGTGATTGTCGGTTTATTGTTTTTCGCGGCTGTGGCTTTAACCCCACCACCCCAAAGCAATTTTCAAGGAGATTTCTTTACCTTTACTTTTAAGCTTCTTTCTTACTCATTGTTGCTGTACCTTGCCCTTTTTTATTTTTTTCTTTCCCAGAAAAGTTAAACCCATTCAGAGCTTTAATCATATCACATATTAATACTTTGACGTTTTTAATGAGATACACTGAAAGGATAAACATGTATTTTACTGTCCTCTGGGATGTTTTCTGGAATTTCCGAGGCGTGTAGCATCAGTGAAGGTCATTGATGTATTCGCATGTATGGATGAAGAATGGATGTACATAGACCAGCATGTGAAACACATTATGTTCTTCAATATATATATATATATATATATATATATATATATATATATATATATATACTGCATACAAAAGCTGTCATGCCAGCCCCATGCTTGAGAAAATAGGAAGTTTTTTCCAAACCAGAAACCACAAACTTTATCAGAAAGGAGAAACGGCTAGAATCATTGGAAAAGAGACATCTTGCTTCATTTGAACAGCGATATTGACTTATCAGCTGATTCAGTTGAGAATCAGGAACACTCTATGAGCAGGTTATGATAAAGTTGGATTTAAATTGAAAATCATTTGCCTTACACAAACAACACAGGTCAAATTGCGTGTTTTTTTTGTTGTTGTTTTTTTTGTATTTGACGTTGCGGTTGAATATATTTTTCTCATATTTCTTGATTTCCCAGCTCAAGCAGATTTGTCGTCTTATTCTTCCCCTCTGTGCTTGAGCTTCCAAGAGCGACTCTCCAAACCTCAGGAGGACAACCTGAAAGCTTCGTATTATCTTCAATAGTTTTATCGTACGTCAAAAGCCAAACTGTTGTAAACAAGACATCAGCAAGAAGATGGACAATATAAAAGCCTTGTTGTGTTTAAGGAGGTCCCTAAAAGCACTCTTGCTGTGTGAAGGGGGAAAAAAAGAAGGAATCCTGCCTCGAGCAGAACTGTCGCCACTATGTGCCGAAATTATACACACTTTGACAGTGAAATGACTACCAGCTGGTGAAGGGGGGGGAAAAAAAAAACATTTAATTTCATGACAGCTCATTTGAATTCTGCCCCCTCCTCTTCCACCACCTCCAGCCCCTCCATGAATTGCTTAAGACCACATTAGTCTACAGTATTGCATTAAAGTTTGAACTTGGACTTCCACCACGTTTTTCCCATTATATTCAGGAAGCTGAATTTTCCCATTACAGTGAGTTAGTCACAGCCACTTTCAGTTAGCGGAGCTGCCATATGCGGAAGAGTTTTATCATCAGAATGTATTATGTAAGATTGACTGCAGGGCGGTGTGCAAGGGGAGGAGAAAAAAAAAAGCTATCAGCTGCTGCGTCTAAAATGGAAGAATCCTTTCCAGGGGTGTTCACGGGGCTAGAACCATTCAAATGGGCCAAGAGTGCTGATGCATTCTATTTACCTCGTGGTAATGGATTTGTTTGTGCCCCCCCCCCCCATCCCCCCCATCCCTCTCTGCCCCAGCCCCCCAGCCCCTCTGAATATCATGAGCTTAGCTCCTTTAACTTTCTGCTGCCCTGGTCATTTATTTTGATTAGGGAATGAAGTCCATCATAGAGCCATACCCAGAATAATTGACACTGTGTCCTCTGAGGTCACAAAAATATACCCTTAGTTCTTATCCCCTTGGGGAAGAAGCGGTGTATGAAAAAGACTGCAGCTGAGCACTGAACTGAAAGTATATTATTGCTTTAGGTTGCAACAAAAACCTGTCGGGGCCTCGTAAATTATACTTCCAGTTCCCTCTTTTCAGGCTTGACAGGATAATTGATGTTTGTTGTGAACTTGCAATTGGCTTCAAGTAGCCTCTATGTATTGTACACTTTTCTTGAGTTGTCAATCAGGTCCAAGAGGTCAACGGTGGTTTTACTTTTCTGACATATCAGGAATAAAATAAAAAAAAAAAAAAACAAGCTCCTAGCTAATGATTTAGCAACATTGTTTTCACTTTACATACAGAAGCGATTTGTATCATTTAATCCTTTTCATGATGTATTCACAAGTTAGTCCTCAAATATTCGCAGATGACGACGCTCTTTTGGTGCCAGATGAAATGCCAAAAATGTTTTTCCACCGTCCACATTCAGAGATTAGCCCCTTTAAGTGCCCTGATGCGTGTCCACTCCCAGATGGAGCCAACTAGGACTGAGGAATACAGAGGCACAGAGAAAAGGGGAAGCAGATGGTTGGCCTACAGAGGTTCAGATCGCAGGGATATTGGCAAGATGCTGAGCTGGAGAAATTAACCTTCAGAGGGTTTTTACACTGTGGCAACTGTTGGCTGATGCTGGTCTCTCTCCAGCCTTCTCTCACCATCTCCGTCGTCTCTCCAGTCAACCTTTTCGCTGAAGTAGTCTCCAGCCTATCCTTCCCAATTTCCATCAATCGTATTCATCTTGTTTCAGTCGGTCGTCCGCTTGGAGTAAAACTCTTTCTCACCCAATTTTCACAGCGCTATTTCAAGACAAACATGTAATCACGCTGATAACTGCCCTTTTTGTTAGGCTTCCTTTCATTCCCCGTGCTGTTGCTGTGGGTAGCTAAAGGTCAAACCCTTTTCTTCTCGCTCTTGAAGTCGCTCTAATGTAATGTGCAGTCGCTGTAGTGTC
The DNA here is from genome assembly GCF_037954235.1 of Aulostomus chinensis. Classification (NCBI taxonomy): domain Eukaryota; kingdom Metazoa; phylum Chordata; class Actinopteri; order Syngnathiformes; family Aulostomidae; genus Aulostomus; species Aulostomus chinensis. The sequence goes on along the minus strand of NC_141343.1, from coordinate 9,382,378 downwards.
GACAGCAGCGTCAGCTCTTATCGGGGTTTGTCGCTGCAGAACTACGAGCATGCTCAATTGACGACCCCCGTATGGATCATCGTCGTTGGCCCTGCTGGGGGGGCACGCTGCCTGTCTCTCCGCTGCACCACAACCTTCACTATTCTTGCGGCTAAAGGCCCTCGGGTTGTGCTGCTCCAAGACCCATAACTGTCCATTTCATTTGCGGCACACAGACGCCCTACTTGTTCTGCATTTTGCCTTCAGCCCAGTCAAGTCAAGAATCCAGGAAGTAGAAGGTCTGTTTACTCAGCTGCTTAGCTCTCGAATTTAATATGAGCTTTGCTGGCAGCCAGCTGTGACAGAGAATCGGTGACGAGGGCATGAACCCGGCACCTAACGAGCAGATGAAATCACAACCGCCGCACCTGGAAATGGAGTTGTGTGACAAATGTTTGAATTATCTCATGACGGAACGCAGCCTTCTATGGTTGGTCGAATACACACAAAAAGGAACTGCATGAAAGATTGTACATTTCACAAAAACACATGTTGGTCTTGCAAGTGTTTCACATTCCATTCATGGAACAGATATGAGTGAAGAATTTCACATGAGGCACCAACAAGAGGGAAGTACTTCCTCTTTTGAAATCTGAACTTTGTAAGCTCATACCTAAAATATGCAGCAAATCTAAGACACTCAAATTAATGATGAAATGCGGCGACAACACAATGTTGCCCGCAGTGTCCAAAAACAACAGGTTTCATTCAAACAGTCCTCGACTTACAGTTCAAGAAATGTTTGGACCAGCAGCATTCATTCACTTAAAGTGTGTGTATCACCTGCCAATATGATTTCATCTGTTGAATACACACTTGTGTCCACGTGTTTGCTTTAAAAATGACTCGCATCAAATGAAACGCCTCATTCTTGAATCCGGCCTGCTAATTAATTTTGGACATTTCTGCTTCAAAGTCGGGATGCGGAAAATAAAGCACACATCGGTAACGGTGATGGAGGGGGCGCGCAGTGTCATTACTGGCTGGTTCGTTTCATAATTCTGCAAAAAACTGCTGAGACAAAGAAGGAACATCTGCTCGAAAGTCTCCTGTGAGAACTAAAAGATGATGGCAGTATACGAGTTTGTTATTTTGTCGCTTTCTTGTCTGCTGTGAAGCAGCCATCTGCCCCACGATTGCTGGAGAAATGTACTGGAGAGATTAATTCTTGCCATCCTGCATCAAATTCTCTGAAAGATGAAGCAGTAGTAGCTGTTGGCATGCAGGAATGTGTGAACTGAATGTCATAACAAAGTCTTTATTTCCAGTAGTCAATCCCAGCCTCCATCTCTGTGTCGCGTCTTTGTGTAGAATTCAGAAAATATAGATGTGACTACATTAATTTGGATTTTTTTTTAATAAAATGGCAAGTAGGGGGAATATTTTCTGCAAGGATATTCGTGAATTTAAAGCACGCTTGGGATATTCAGGCGATTGCAATCACGAGTTAAGTTCGATCCCATGACCGTACGATTCGATGGAACGGATAAGCCGTCACTTTGGGAAGCCGTTCGCGCACAACAAACTGTAACCTGAAGCAAGAAAGGTTTGAGGCTGAGGTTGAGACAGTCACGTTATTGTCCTTTGGTAGGAATCAGTTACTGTCAGAAGAAATAAAGCGTGAAATGTTGCAATCTAACACCTGGGCACTTCCTGCTTAACGGCGTAACTGCAATCTGCGCATCGCGAGCATTGACGCAGTTCAGGTAAAAGTAACTAACACCAACTTTGATTTAGGGACCAAGCACATCAGTGTCGTCTGGCGCGATACAGCACATGGATGTAAGAAAATGAGCAAACATAATGAAGGTGAAAGCCGAATCTTCCCAGGAAACACACTCCGAACCACTGCTGCGCATGTAAAAAGGGAGGAAGATGAGATCTTGACATCTACTGTAGAAAGCTGAATTGTATCTACCGTATCAGATGTGTGGCATTGGATATGTTTTTGGTTGTGCGTATTGACAGCGCGGCGATGTCATTATGTGTCGGTAAAAAGATATCAGACAGAAATAGCCCTTTGTCACATCACGTTTGAGCTTTTGCGTGTATCTTTTATTCGGCAAAGCATACACACGCCATGAAGATGCATCCACTCAAAATTAGCACTCGTCTGTCTGGTACATAAAATAACCCTCATTTATATCAGCATTTCTTCATGAAGCCCCCTGAAGCAAAGTGTTCCTGGTGAATTTGGGTTGTAAAATACGTTTAGGTTGCCGGTTTTACCGGCGTGCATGATTTTTTTTTTTTTTTAAGAGCGAATAAATGAAACAAAAAATTGATGAGAAGAAGTGATAAACTGAACAAAAGTCGAACAAAAACCGCTTCAATAGCGCAAATGACATTGAGTGTAATGCAACTGCGGTTTTATTTCTGAGTTTAAGCGCCGACTAACACTTTGGGGGTGAAGGAAATCTGCGTTAAAAAAACAGGACAGCTTTGAAAGTGTGGCACTCCATCAGTCAAAAGGTCCCCCCTGACGATTCATTGTCGCTGACGTCAGCGACAGAAAAACCAGAGCTATGGAAATTCATTCAGATGTGGTGAGGCTCCGTTTTCATGAGAGGAGTGTGGATAATATGTTGGACCCAGATCAGTAGGGGGTAAAATAGCTTCATCAGTCTTCTCAAGTCAAAGTGAGGTGGAGGGAAACAAGTGAAACGCCAGTGCATAACACGGACATTTTTTAATAGAATTCATTTATAACAAATGGAACTTGTGTCAGCATAGAACTGATTTTCATACAGACTTCTTTCGCCACCAATATAACCTAAGTAAGAAAATAAAAAGCACTCCTTTCATTCAGAAAAGAAACAGTTTACGCTTACAACTAATCAGAGGTAATTGTATGAACTTTTTAACAAGCCATGTTTTTTTTTTCCCTTTTTTTTTTTTTTTTTTTTTTTTTTTTACAATTTCATTATTTAATTTTCAGTCTATGCATCCAGACGAGAGATAGATAGAGAGAGCAGAGAACACAACGTTTATTTCTGTTAATGACACTCCAAGCTTGAATGGCAAAGCCACAAGAACAGATGGTTGGGGGGGACAGATTTTTTCTGAAGTCATCTGCTGGAGTAACCATGGCATCAGAATGGATGCTCTTTTTCGCCACAAACTTTTTTTTTTGTCTTTTTTTTTAAAGAGTTGATACCTTTTTTTTGTGTTATTTACATACACACAACGTGAGTGTTGAAGGAGATTTTTTTTCTTTTTATCAATGGGTTCAAGTAATATATTATTGGGTTTAGAATCAATAGGGCAGTGCATAGTACAAAGATAGAGAAAGTGCAAATCTTCCTACTTGGCCAGCTCTGGCCATTCACCATGCATATGAAAAAAAAAAAAAAAAGGAACAGAAAATTAAGATGGGCAAATAAACAGGAACATAATATAACTTTAGCCATCATGAGGTTAAATAATAGCACTTTTATATCTCAAAATTATGACAAACATTTAAGCAGTTGATAGAAATGAAATTTAAAAAAACAAAACAAAACAATAGCTGCTTGAGTTAACAAGGGAAAGAAAGACCTGGAATGCACATCCATAAAGCCACCGGAGAGGGTGAGTAAAAGTTAAAGATGCTGCTCAACAAAAAGACTAAAACATAACTGAAGCAAATCCCAAGTCTTTGTCGTCAAAAAAAAAAGGGGAGGGGGCATGCTTTTTTTTTCTTTTTAAAGGATTGTCAGGGTAACTGTCGGGATATTTTGCTCGTTTTCCAAGATCTGCTCTCCGTAGCAATGGCAAAAAACCTAAGGCATGAAGAAGTTACCCTTTTGGTGACAACCTGTGCACTCGGCGTCGACGAAATCCACTTGAAAATCTTAATACTGTTGTGACTGATACATAAAAAGCTCATTTAATACTGTACATACACGAATGGAGTTAAGTTTTGAAGAATTTCTGGTCTTGACTGTTTTCTATCGAGGTCTGCGATGTATAAACTGTTTAATTCTAATTCACTCAGCCACAATAAGGCCACTGAAAATGAAAATATGAGCTTTGAAAGGTTCTTATTTGCATATATAATCTCATTGTGACAAAATGAATACCAAAGTAAATACAGTTACATTTACACTAAATGCTCTCTATACTAGTCAAAGAATACAGTAATATGTGAAATGAACATTATAAAAACAGGCAGAAATATATAAGGCACTCTAAATGCAAAATGAAAAGAAAAAAGTTCATCATATAATGCTATAAAGAACCACGAGAAGGTGACGTCTTTGTACCTTGCCCTATTGTGTGGAGCGGTGAGTGTGGCTGTGTGACCCTTGATCTATCATTTAAAAAAAAAAAAAAAAAGTTTGAGAGCTTGAAAATGCACCAGCTTGGACGCTCGGAACTGGTACGTGACATTGCCGCTCCCACGGGTCGCTTGGGGAGGGTGGGGAGGGGCAAAACAATGGCATGAGTGAATAACATATCCACATGTAACCCTATCTAAAAAAACGTACATATTTATTGCACAAGAAAAGATGCACTGAATCAGAATACAATTTTGTCCTACTGATGTGCATTCCAGTGAAAAATCACTTCGTTTCCCCACGAGCACACAATTTGGAAGCTTTCATAGAAATTCCATAATTCACTCATAAATTATGCTTTATCAATATAGTTAGAATGTTATACTTTAATATATATTTCATATATATATATATATATATATATTTGACAGTCTTCACCATATATTTATGTATTCTTATCCAATTCAAGTTCTTATTTTTCACTCGAACATGGAAGAACTAAGATAATCGGTAGCAGCAACTTCATACTTTGCTCATCCCTGTTGATTCCACAAAGCCCCAGTTTATCTTATGGGAGGAATTGATTCATCATGTACTGTATGTGACAAAAACAGGCACAATCCAGACCGAAAAATAACTCTACAGTTAAATTTTGGTAGCGGGAATTCCATTCTGTGCAACAAACCGAGAGGGAGGGATTTGGGGGGTGGGGGGAGGAGAAAAAAAAAAGTTCTCAAATAAAATCAAAGAGATTCTCTGCAAAAAAGCACATACGTCAGAACAGTTCTACAGCTTTAAAAAAAAATTATGTAAATACATTTTTTGTATCACTTTTTTCCCAAGCGATAAATTTGTGTAAAAAAAAAAAAAAGAGGAAAAAAAAAAAAGGAAATTCACACGGTTCAAAAAAAGCACATCAGCTGTATCATAAAGTACTAAAAAACTAAATCAATAATTTTGTATTTATTCCATAGATCTTTTTCCCCCTCTCCCAAAATTTAGATGATGAACATTGTGACAGGAAAAGGGGTAATTAATTCATTACTACATGTCTGTCCTGCCCTTGTGGACCAAGCACTGTCTTATTTTTCGATGGGTTTTTTTTGTGTGTACTTGATTGTGAAACAGATTTTTTTTTCTTCTTTACAATGTGCATCACGTTTATTCCCCCCCCCCCCCCTGCAATTCTCTGTGCCTCCGATGCCTCTCGCAAGAGTTTGTAATCACTGATGCATTTCTGAAGATGTCATTATTGTTCAGGTACTTTTTTTTTTGTGTGTTTTTTGTTTGTTTGTTTGTTGGTTTCATTCAGTTTATGAGCTCCAAAGTTGAATCCTCGAAGCAAACGAAAAAGGTAATTCCATATGATGCTTCAACAGTCAGGATTCCCTCACTCAGTGTCACGGGGAGTTTTTATTTGGGTCTGGAAATACTTGGTCCTCTGGGAATCATCTTTTTCATTTTTTGACAAGTCATGTCGCACATCCAACACTTAATGAGTTGTTATCAAGGAGTTGAGGAGTACTTTCTCAAGCAGTAATTTTATGGCTCAGAAGAGAGGCGCACTGGGGTTTCTTTCCAAAACGGCCCTCTACTTTTTTTTTTTTCTTCTTCTTCCAATACTGGGTCTTTTACGTTGCATAGTGATCAAAGCTTCCCAGGTACTCCAATCCAGCCCTGTAACAGAACTGGTATTGATCCTGGAAACAAAGAAAAGAAGACTTTAGCTTACTCTGCCTGTTAGAGATCTTCACACCAATCCCTCTGTATCGCTTGTGGGCCATTGTGCCTCTATAATTGCTTATCAGGAAGAGTCGCAAGAAAATAGTTGCCTTTTCTCCTGAACTAAAAGCATTTTCAGCCTCGTTTTTTTTTTTTTTTTTTTTCTTTTTTGGTCCAAAAAAGTATCGAGGGCAATTTATTATTTTTTTTCCCCTGAAGTCAAGGGGGAATGAAAAGGTGGTTTTTCAAATTTGGAAGATTACACAGGTGAGGAACACGGCTAATTCAGAAATGATGAGATGTAGCAGACGGCTTGCAGCGTGATTTCAGCTACTAAATGAATCATAGCCTGAAACAGAGCCTGCTTAGCTTAATCTGTTTGGCTCAAGAGGACACTTGAAGTCTCACTGGCCCTTTTTATGAGGCAATTGAAGTATACTATCAAATTAGTTACACAGTAACTGATTCCATGTGTAGACTACAATGCCACAAAACCAGAAGTTGCTGGATTGCTGATCTCACATGTGCAGTTTGTGAGTAATGTTTTCTTTTGCAAGTCAAGTGGAAAAGCGGAGTTGAGGGCGGCGGTGGTGGTGGTGGTGGTGGTGGGGGGGCATAAAACACCTCACCTCTGTCTGCACCATTGCTGGTCTCTGTGTCCGTAACATTTTCACTGTCTGAAAGATGTCTACTACACCCTCGTATCTCATTCGTTCCAAGACGATGCTGAGGGTGATGAAAACTCCGGTCCTGCCAACACCCGCGCTGTGTAAGAGAGGTCAACAAGGCAATGCTGAAGTAATAGATAACAACCAGATACATTTAAACAGAATTGTTTTTGACAGGGAAACAACATACCCCTATGCTAATTCAGTGTTTGTCGAGATCATTTGTTGTAGGATCTCTGTTTCATGTGATTTAATATCCATTTAGACCTATGTGCAACATATGGGGTTGTTCAACCTTGAAGCACTGAGGAAGTATTTGCATGCATCTCCCTTTGAGAATGGATTGCACCCACGTTTTCCATTTTGGTTCGTCTGAATATTTAATGAACAGTATGGCAAAGGCGAGTCATTTTAGAAAGAAGCCAAATGTGTTTTGTTTTTGTTTCAAACTGCAGATTCTGATAAGGGTTTTAAAAGGGGGGTGGCTGGAGCCTGAACCTATCCCAGCTGCCATTGGGCACTTGGCAGGGTTCACCCTGGACGGGTAGCAGGGCCATCAGGAGCAATTAGGGGCTCAGTATCTTGCTCAAGGATACTTCGATATGGTCACCGGGGGAAGTGAGGATCAAACCAGCGACCCTTCGGTTGCTAGACGGCCACTTTCCCTCTGAGCCACGCCGTCCCTTGGTCTTAGGATATTTATAAAAATGTAGGTTATCTCTGTGTTCTCAGATCGTCATGGTTCCAACAGTTTTTACAGAGCATGATATACATGAGAATTTTTTTCTTTTTGATAAAAAGGCAACCAATATGTTTGACAAACGTCACTTACCTACAGTGGACCGAGATCGGCCCATCTTGGCCAAACTGCTCTTTCGTTTTATGTACTTGGCCGATGAAATCGATGAAGCCCTCTCCCGATTTTGGCACTCCTTGCTCAGGCCAGTCTGTGAACTGGAACTGCCTTACTGTTCGTGACTGTCCATCCTGGGAAACAGGACACGGGAGGAGAGGAAGAATGTGCAGAGCCTGCTATTTTAAATCAATCGACCCTCAGAAATATGGGAAATTGGCAACGCACACGGGAGAGGAAACCGGTCTTGAGGTCTTTTGCAGACAGCCAACGCATGTCAGTTTTCCTCCACGTCCATCTCCATCAGAAATGACCCACGCCTTTTATGAGTTTTTAAATGTTAGATGGCATTCTTAAATCTCGGAGTACACGCGCCCAGTTCAAACATCAGAGGGACTGTTTTGTTATTAAAGATGCCTGTCATTTCACCAGAATGTATTAAACATGAACACTAAAGATCCTTATTCCTTTGATGTAGTCCCCTCGACTGGATGCTTGGAGAATCGACTTTGAGGGTGTGCATTACTTTAAGTGATATTGTATCCCCTTGATAAGGAAAGCAATCCCATTGACGAGGCAGTGTAACATGCGGCACAAAGGAGGGAGCCTGTGCCATTTATCGGTGTAAGCCTTTGATGGAATTAAAAACTCTGGCAGCTCAGTGCATCCAGTGCCACATTTGTTTATACACATTGACATGTGTCATCATTCTCACAAATATATATTTATGCTTATATTACACTCAGGGCCATAGTTTGGTATAAACAAATATTTGATGCAGTGCCAAAAAAAATGAGCTAATGAGTACTGTGATGTTAAATCTGCTAAGAGACTATTCACAACCAGCGTGTTCTATGCAGTTCATGCGCCGTCGAAGATTAACTCGAAAAATCCTGCCAACCCGCAAGTTGTAAAGTGGTGATTATGGAAGGCAGGGCTCCCAACAAGCATGTGATTCATATGAATTATTTTGTCGATAGAAAATCTGCTTCTGTATTGACTGATTAGTTGAAAACAAGTACTATGCCATATAATTTACAGGCATATTATACTGCCATCAAACAGGATTTATGCAAATTTAACACAGGCAATGAGTAATGTGCAAGTTTGACCGCAGGATAACTTGTTTTTTAATGCAGGTCATTTGCAGAACTTTGGCTAGAGGATCATCGTGTTGATCAACCCTCCAGTATTCTCTTCCAGAAAAAAAGGAGAGGAATACTAATGTTGTTGTACTACGACTGCTTACTTCTATTTTAAGATTTCTTTAGCTGAAAATGTATTTAAACTAGGGCATCTTTTCCTTCCTGGAGTTACGAGGGTCTGCAAGCACGTCTTGTCGCTCTTCCCAGCTGACAGCCTTTCATCGGCAAACCATTTTGAAATTTGCGGCTAGCTCAGATGTCTCGTGGTGGTTCAACATGAGATCACGGTTAGCTGTCGGGTCTGTATTTAGGGGTCTTTCTTAGGTCTCGATCAGTCCTGGATGACCAGTTTTCCTTTTTTTAAGAAGAAAAAAAAAGCATTTGTGTCAATTGTATTTGGTCTGAACACGTTAGCGACCCAATCTGTGACACCCGTGACAACCCAGGTTTTGAAAATAATACACCAGATTTTAAATGGTTGTTCCTCCAGTGTCACACTTTGATCTCTGAGTTTTATGGAGAGCAGTAACCTCCGCTTACCCTTGCATCAGTCACTTTGAACTCTCTCAGGATATACTGGGGCATGTTGTACTCGGCCATGGGGTCCACCACAAAGTACTGGTATCTGGCCGACCTCTCTGCTGGCCAGTACTGGTGGCATTTTTCCTGGGAGTGAAAAATAGAACATGAGCCACAGCCTTTTCCTCATGAACAGGTTCATTGTGTCCTTTCCCAAATATGTGTCAATCAATTTTACACTGTATTTACCTTTTGGCACAATATATGATATTTCACGTTAGTGTATTTTGTTACTTGTTTGGATTTGTTGCTCAAAAAATATACCAAAATAAAAGAAGGTCCAGGAATATGCATACCCTGCCCATTTCTCTGAGCTTGGTAAGCATAACGACAATAGTAGAGTTGTGCTCCCAGAGCATTCTCCAGAAGTCCTCTGTGGTTTCTGCCAGTGGTCCCTGTGTAGCGATGTAGGCTTTCTGTTGCCTGCGGGAATACATGAATCACACGGAAGACGAGGTGACCCGGTCAGCATGGCAAACTGTAAGAACTTAAGTGGAGAAAGCCATATGTGATGGCTAGTAATCATAGATCTTCATTGCTTACCTGTACCCATCAATGAAACTTGCATTGATGTAGTCGGAGCCCTCAACTCCTCGAATGGGCTGAAGACACACTCGCGTGGACTCGTATGGCATAATGTTAACAAGGCGGTTCTTGAACTTGTTGCAGGGTAGATTGGCACTGATGAATCGTGATGTATGGGCTTTAGTGTTGGCTAAACGCTGCATTAGGAGAGGGAGACAGAGAGATATCATTGAGCATGCTGCTGCATGATCAGGAGCATTGACATTATCGTCTTCATTTATTTCCCTGGTGACTAGCTGCGTGTGACACTAAAGTTGGAATGTACAACATAAAGATCTAAATCGCATACTCGCCGTGGGAAAGAGCACAAGTTCCATGCGCCAGGGGAAGAAATCTAATATGTAATGGCTCATTGTGTGCTACGGGTATATACAATTTGATATAACCACGCAGTATGGAAATGGCTATTTCCATCACTGCTTGAAAAAAATAGAATGCAAAGATGAAAGGAGGAGGAGATGGATACCCGAGCAAGCCGGTAGTAGACAGAAGTGCAGTGTAATCTAACTGGTTTATCATCTCTCAGTGAAATCTGCATTCATCACAGTGCAAGAAAGTAGGTGCATGACAAGGAAGGCGATGCCATGTATACATCGATACCACGGACTCCAAAGGGCTGAATAAGGCTGCTTAAGCCTCTCATTATAAATGCAGAATATATTACTCAAGCATTCTGGCAGCAGTTCTGTGGTGGGGGAAACCTGTGTATGGCATTTTCATGAAACCAAGACACCGTTTACCCAAGGAGAGAATCTGTGGGAAGGGGAAACCAGAAAGGGGGAATTTTCCCTTGTTGAGTTACAGAAACGAGTCAACTAGCTGTTTTAGAAAGGAAACCACTGGCCCCACATTGTCTCGGGGGCCTAATGGGAGCTGGAAAAGTGTCGGGAGTTTTACTGAGGATAGCCAACAAATGACACTGGGGCTGGACTTGAGACATGCGAAAGAAACTTTATTAGTCTGCCTGTCAAACCTTGCTACTTGTCTAAAATTTGCATTATTCCTATTTTCAAAAGTTTGTACCTTGAACTCCAGCTCCATGCCAGTGACATTCTCTCCGCCCTCTATCTGCGTCAGTTTCTGGATGTAGGCGTATAGGTTTCTGGCGGGCACTTCGGTGGTGCCGCAGTTGACGGCCTCCTGGAGCGCGTCATGTATGAAGACGTACTGGTCCTCTGTCTGCACCATGTAGTTGCGCTGGGCACGCATTAGCGTTACGTGCCCGTAGATATCAACAGTCTTCTCGTGCTTGATCCGTTCCAGCATGGCATCAATCACGATGAAGCAACCTGTGCGTCCCACTCCAGCACTGTTGGCAAGAAAAAGAGGAGAAAATTTAATTCTCAGGTGTACAAGAAAAGTTAGACCAGACATCCATCTCACAGATGTCAAGGAGCATGCACACATGACATGTTTCAGCTTTGATATCATGACCTTTACATATCACAGCGAGTGGAGAGGGCAGCGGAAGGAAGACCTGCCAAACACATACATGAGCTTAAGCCCGCCCTTGCTCCCATTGAGGAGCGAACTATCCTTGCCAAGTTTGCCACTGTAGGACTGATCATTTGGCTCCAAGTGTAATTAAACCTGAAGTGGCACTGTTTGGAAAAGAGGTTTTGGCAGTCACAGTCTCCAGCGGGCTCAATGCTGGCTTCGCAATCTAGTCTTTACCCTTTGGACCGCACCTGTCCTCTCCAACCCATCAGGACTTATCACTTACACAACAGCAACATTTAACCTTTATCTCACAGTTCCCAAAAAGTACCTCTACAACAAATGTGGCTACAGTTTTAGAGTACGGTGTTTTTGAGGGTTCAGTTAATGTGTTGAAGAACTTCTGAGAGAAGTGCAGCTGACTTCAATTAATGCCATTAGATTAGCGCAGCACACCCGAATGGCATAAGAGGTTTAGAAGAGGCACTGAAAGGCAGCTCCCTTCATTAAGATTCACACATTTTTACATGAGTGTGACAACACACGTGGTAAAAAGCACTCTGACAAAGAGGTAAATGTTTCACTGTTGACCTCCTCTTGCAGGTCTACTTGAGACATCCTGTATCAATGTAACCCCCCTTTTCACACTACTGACAATTTAAAAATTGCTTACCCCTGCGCATGACATGTTTTAATAGCACATGCCTCAGCAGAGAAGATGTTTTCCGATGACAAATAATTTACCGTGAGGCGACAGGCTGGTGTTAAATCTTGTTCGTTAACTCTACCCCGGCAGAGCGCCGCATTGACAAGACAAGTCCTTGCACTTGGCACTCCAAAGTAAATAGGTCATTCAATCCATTAAGCTGACATGCCTATGAGGTGTGAGCCTTGCTCTTGTGGCTCCTGCCTCTGATAGAGCATTTGTTTTTCATTTGCTCTGAGGAGCAAGAGGAAGGGTTGAGAACGAAAACTCGAGAGGGAGTAAAGTTAGTCCCCGGGGGCCAAGTCTGCTTAATGTGCCATGCTGCACTAGAACGGCGCTGCGAATGGAATAAAGACACGTATGGGAGTCATTGGCTTTAACAAATGATCTGATGATCACTTTGAAAATGGCTGACGTCGGCTGAATGAAACTGAACTTTTTTTTTTTTTTTGACAAAACTCCTCACGGCTTTAGGGCGATTTAAAAAAAAAAAAAAGTGCATGAGCAGAAGACTGAATCAGGCAGCAAAGTAATGTGAAAGTGTCTCAGCAATATTCAAAGAGCGAATCACCCGCAACACCTCAGCTGGTGGGTGCGGGATGCAGGGATTTCTCATTTTCCCCCAGCTGTTTTCAATTGAAAACATGTTACAGTGCAGACCTGAATGCGGGAGAGTGATGACCTGCGAGCTTGTAAGTGACAGAGTGACAGCACTGAGCTACACAGAGAGAGACAGAGAGGGATGATGAATGTCGGAGGTGAGGAGGAAGAGTAGCTGTCATCGAGTTGTGTAAAATGATCTGCAGAATATTAACCAAATTTGTTGGGGGGGGGGGTAAACAAGATCACGGAAATGCTGTGAAGATGTGCAATAATCCTTTATTGACAAGCCAAGCTGCGTGTGTGTGTGTGTGTGTGTGTGTGAGACACGGTGCAGAAAGCCTTCAGTATATTTGGCTGTTAAAGGGGAGCTGGCAGACTGACTGCGCTAATGACCTGACACTGCCTTTTCAGACCAGCTGCTTTGGACGTCGACACACATTAAGTGTCAGGCTAATATGCTTCCCAGAAGTTTAGGGAATAGGGGATGTGAGAGAAAGTGCAGTGTAAAATACAGCTGCAATGAGCCCCGAGAAGATAAAGCGTGAGGAGCAGTGAAAGCAATTACATATGTATTGTTAGCAAATCTCTCCCTGTCAGCCAACTTGTCGTCATTTCGCTACACTGCCTATTGAACACAAACGCTGGGATCACTGCATAGCTGTTAATGGAGTCAATAATGATTTGTCATCTGTGTATGGGTACTTTGCAAAAAATGGAAAGAAAATCAAAAGTACCCCCCCCAACTTGAAGGTATTGTACTGTAGTCCCATCAAACTTATGTTGCCCACTTTCTTGGCTCTTGAGGTTTACGGCCCTCATAACCCACTGGAGGGTGATGACCGCTGATTCCTTTCCACGTGAACAACACGGCCGTGATGTATTATCCAGCTAGAACCCTACCCCTCCTGGGATGCAGGGTTACTTGTGGTTCCAAGAGTCTCCAAAAGTAGAGTGGCAGCCAGAACCTTCAATTATGAGTTTCCTCTCCCGTGGAACCGTCTCCTAGTTTCGGTCCACGACGCAAACACCTCGAGTCTGTTCCCCCGTCCCTCTGTCTTTCTCTCCGCTTGTCTTTCTCCCTCTGTCTTGTTCACATTCCCTGTCCGTCTGTCATTCACTCTCTCCCGCCTTCTTTGTCTCCGTCCCCCTCTTTTCTTTACCGTCTCTTTCCCTCTTTCTGAAGGAAGGTTGTGAGAACTGTCGGATGTAAATAAACGGAAGGAGTGTGGTGCTTCGACGTACTTAACATTTAAAGTGTCATGAGATGACTTTTCGTGGAATTGCGCACGACACAAATGAAACTGACTTGATTATTCACGGCTATTAATGTTCAATCCATTATTGCATTGAAGAGAAGCATTGCTGCACTAATTAAAGTGTACAACGCGTGGTCTGTTTTTGGAGCTGTGGCGAACACATCATTAATTGGGAATGCATGCACAGTTGTTGCATCCCATAGAAATTCGTTTTCAAGGATACTATGTTTTTGTCTCTAACGCCTGTCAGCATCAAGGATTCTTGTCACTGTTGTAAACTGTTGCCTTTATGAATTTGCTTCCTACTTGACGTCATTGTTCGGCAGGGTCAGGGTTAATAAGGCTGTGAGAATAGAAAAATGTGTTACGTGAAAACTTCAATTCCAGTGGAAGCCATGCTTTATGGTAGAACTGTACAGAATCTTGAATGTATTGTAGATTGACAGATTTTGTGTGCTGTGATGGTGTGTTGACGAGCAAGTTTACTGACCGAGTTTAGTTCTTCTCCAGCAGGCCCTACTATACCACTTAAAACAAACAGTACTAACTCTATCTGTCAAACAAAAGAAAATGTATCTAAATATGCATTTGTAAGCTGTTGAATTTGTTTTCAGCATCCATTCTCATAATCCTATTTGCTGAAGTAATACTTATTTAATACTAAGTGCTGATGATGACTACACACCCAAAAAGTCATGCCGTTTTTGCACAGTTTTAAAGTTCAAAGTATTAAAACACAATGTTTTCTTTTCAGGAAAAAAAACCCCTCTATATACTATAAATAATAAAAGGTATGACTCATACACTCTTTAAAAGCTATTAAAAGTTTCTGAGTGACGAGCGGAGGCTCGTGATCTTCATGACATTCAATCAGGCTCTTTGACATGTTCTATGACCTCACAATGCCTTGGTAGGTTTTGTTGCTCGAGGAGCAAAACAGTCTCTGAACTGAGGCTTCATCAAAGCTGCAAGAACTGAGGCACGTCACTCCGCAGTCGATTTAACTCGGTCAGGATAGCGGGGATTTGAAGGTGTAGAATTTCGAACAGGGCCCAGATACTACCAGATTTTTATTACGAGGTGTTGTACTTCACTTCAGCTGTCGAGTGGTCGCACCACACTTGCAATTTTCAACTTCATAGCCAAACTTTAGCGGCTAGCACCTCCAGAAAACAAAATGCTTCCAACCTAATGACTGGTAACGTTAGCTAAGGAATGCTGGTTAACATGTTTCGCCATGTTTTGTCTATTTAATATCGCGACTGGTTCCGGGGTCTTACAACAGAAACGGACACATACACATCGGAGAACACCTTTGTTGTGAATTTGGAAGACCAAGTACAGTCACATTGGAAGTGTGAGTGCAGACAATAGGAGAGACAGCATGGATGACCTCGTTCCATCACGGTTGGTGCTACCTTGTCGCGCTGTTTTTTTTCCCTTGAGACGAGTGGTCGTTGATGCCCACTAAAGTATGAATTTTCTGTAAAGCGAACAAAGCAGATTGGCGCTGCCATCTTGCACATAAAAGCTCTCATGTTAGACAATTAATGAACAGTCATAACAATGACAATAATAATAGTTAATATGGTATTTGCAAAATCGTCATTTAATGAAGCTATAAATCGTACTCTACTTTTACAATGGACCTGTGCATGTTTTGGAGTTTGGTTATCAATGAAGCTGCCTTTGCTTTAGCTTGATTCGGTCTTTGGCCTGGAGACGTTCGAGAAACCGCATGAGATGAAACGTGACCTCACCTTGTGACAAGTTTGAGCTCCGCAGTGGAAAGACATCGCGTCGTAATGCATTTTATGTCACCCACCACTAAGCCCATAATTATACAGTCATGTTGCGATGTGCCGTTCCGACTTTGTTGAAGTTCCTTAGTTCTCGTGTTGGGTCATCGAAGTCACTTGTTACTTTTGTGGATGCAAATTTAGTTTGTCAAAAATAGCAACCTCAGAGGTTGACCTGGCGTTCAAAGTGGAGGTGCCATCCGCAAGGAAAAGCTCAGCATTCAGTCTTGAAGAGCGCACGCACAAAGGCAAGCCTCCTATGTTGTTTTAGATAACCTGATATCTTTGGGAAAGGAAAACATTTATTGAGATTGACGGATGAGATGAAATCCACAACTAATTTAATCCAACAAATTGAACTGAAACTCCTGTGAAATGCTGAGCAGGGACGAAATTCTGAAATGAGTTGAGTCTTTTCTAGTTATTCAGTATGACAGTCGTAATTTTTGCGACACCTGTCTGATGCTCGACTGTTTCGTATGTATGTATCTGTTGAGCTGAGTATATTTGGACTAACACTGAATAAATGTGTGGTGGAAGATTTTGATATTTGAACATTTAAGCAGTTTCCAATATGAGAATTGGGAAAAAAAAAAGAATCGGATTTTTTTTCCATTTGCGACCAATCACACTCAAATAAATCCCTGATTTATTTATTTTTTTTGTAAGTTGAATGGCCTTTATATAGGCTGCACAGCATGTTCATTTTGGTGACCCAATTTAATTAATCAACCACGCCAGAAACTGTAACATGCTGTTAATTATGGAGAGCAAAATCATTTTTCCCTGAAGCTTTTATTTAGGCCTTTTTGTGCAAAAGCAACAGCTTCAGCAGAACAGAAACTGAGAGTATCTCTCCCTTTTTTTTTTTTTTTAATCAACACATTATCTTTAGATAACCACCAAACATTCCCACAGCTATTTTGCCAGAAAAAAAAAACGAAAAAAAAAAACCTCACTTTAAAACTGTGGTAAGGCATGAAGTGCCTATTTAAAGATTCGGAACTTGGACGCGATTCGATCTGATAGCAAGCCAGAGGAATTAAAACTTCCCTCTGCAGAATGACATTAAGTCCTGCATTCTGCTTCATTGTGAGGAACTGGATTTTCAATTGGGAGCAATTCGGCAACTAGTTCTGATTAACTTTGGCATGTAGTAATACTAAATCTTCTGTAATCCCCAGTCCTGTTTTGTCACTTTTTGACACAAGTTTGTATCTATTACACCCGCTATCGCTGTTCCGTTCCTTTTTTTACTGTCTGTTTCCTTCTGTCACTTGCGCTCTCTGTGCGGCGCCTCTGATGACTTTGAGTTGAGAGAAACCAGAAAGTCTGTGTTATATCTTTGTGCCTCTGTTGGGAGTCTGGCTACTGACGGAGCTGAGGGAAGTGAAGTTGGCGTGGAAGTTATTTGTTTAAGATGCAATAACCCGGGGGATAAGCCAAGGACTTGTGGGCTGCTGATATGCGACATGTTAGTGATGTAGCAAGGAAAACGACAGGTCTGTGTGTGTGTCAGTGTGTGGGAGGAGACGTTTGAGTTTGCTGAGGGCAATGACATTAGTACTCTTTGTTCTGGTATGTTGAAAGCACCTTCAGATTTAAAGTGCCTTCTGAGAAACCTTGTGGGCTGACTTGTTTGGGCTTACAGTTGGCCACAGTTTATTTCCTGTCAAATAGTCTCTGTTTAGCCAACAATTTTCTTCTGGTTCATGTCAGATTCTCTTCAACATTACATAAATGACTCACATAAACCTCTAAATAACCATGAATATACTGTTGTTGTTGTTTCTTTTTTTTAAATCACATATTCATGTATTCACCACAGCCAATGGAGAGAGAAAAAAAATCAATTTCATGCTTCAAGATATTTTTGTTTGCGCCGCTGCAGTGAAACCATGTTGTTTCTTACCTGCAGTGTACCACCATGGGCCCTGCATCTGGAGGATTGCATGCTTTCACCCGTCTCAGGAAGGCCAGGAACGGTGTGGGGTGCTCCGGTACCCCGTGGTCCGGCCAGGCTGTGAACTGGAACTGTCTGACCTCCCTCTTCTCACTGGAGCCATTCTGAATATGGAGATGGAGAGAGGGGTGAGTGAACACTTTGGAAAACACTTGTTGGGACTAAGTGATGGCTTTAATGCACATGGCTCTTACTTTAAAAAGTGCAAATGTCCTGACACAGTATGTGGCCAGCTCTACTGTGTCCAGCAGTGTCACTTGGATGAGTCCGTAAGTCTCCGTCCCTCTTGTGGGCCAGTACTGGTCACATTTCACCTATAACGGACAGAAACATCACATCAGACACACGCTTCCCTTTTGCAAACGTCTGAAACCTTGATCCTTATGGTGTGTTTTTCCCAGTACAATAACAGTCACTTAGAGAAAATCGACACAGTCAAATAATGTAGAAATAAATGCACAAAGTCCCCTCATTCCTGCTGACTGTTTGATTTCATAATCAATGAAATGCCCTGAAATATTTGTTTACAGCCAGCAGTGCTATCAATTGTCCTGACACTCTCTATAATTACAGAGGTAACCAGTTTCCATCGTATTACAAGCTCAGCTTTATTGCTATTCAAGTGTACAACTTGGTTTCCCAGCCAATAAAACATTGTTCCATTCGAACACTGCTGCTTAGCTGACAACACGATTTTATGTTGGGGAGGAAATAACCGGCTAACTAAGTGATTGCTGTCCTCGATATTAGATCTGTTATGTTAAACCCAATTGAAATGTAGGCTCGTTGACACACGGCTTCTGGAGAGTATGACAACACTCTGGTAGTATTTGAATATTAAGTGCAATATGTGGCCCAAGTGAATGGATGAGTGGACCACACTTCCAATTATGAGTCGGCGATGTCAAGACGAATAGAATGTGGAGGGATGACATAAATTTGTAGCCCAACCTGGAAGCTGACGTAGAAATGGGTAAAACCAAAACTAGAAAAACAAAATAACGACTCATGTTTTCAATATTTGTGTCCAGACCCAAAACAGAAAAACGGATAACAAATCGACTTCCGATTTTGTGCACAACTGAAAAATGGACAAAACGGATAGCGGGCGATTGTCCAATTTGCATAGTTTGATTTTACGCAAGCCGTGTGACCCGAAGTGAACTTTACTCAGAAACGAGAGAGAACAGCAGCAACCATTATCGCAGCAGCTCTGGATATTTCGCCGTGTGTTTTTCCCTCCTCAGAAAGTTGAAAAATTAAGTCAGCGTTATCCTCCAGTCCAGCCATTTCGCTCTTGTTTTTGTTCTTGTTCTTCAACTTGTTTTTTTTTTTTTTTTTTACTTCATCTTCACTTTCGGGTCACATGGCTTGCATCAAATCGAACTGTGCAAATTGGACAATCGCCCATTATCCGTTTTGTCCATTTTTCAATTGTGCACAAAATCGGAAAAACCATTCGTTATCTGTTTTTTATGTTTTGGGTCTGGAAACAAATATTGAAAAAAACGAGTCGTTATTTCGTTTTCTAGTTTTGGTTTTATTTTGAAAAACGAATGATACACGGATTAAGCTGGTCTAATTTTGTTTCGGAACTAATGAAGCTCTGCAGCGAATGAAAGTTTGTAACGTGCACCTTTTTTTTTTTTTTTTTTCCATAAGGACAATCTTCACAGTGAATAAATGCACGAATGCAGTTGTTTCTGTTGTTCTACGAACAGACGACACCAGAAACGCACGACTTCAACATCTCCGCAATTAGCTTTGCACATGTTGTTATGTCTCATTTCGCCGCTTGGTGGCAAACCCCCACTTTGAAGATGCACGTTAAAATGAGTGAGAGCAGTACCAACTGAAATATTACATTCCGTGAAACAAAACGTGAAGATGATCTAAAGCCAGTTTCATCCAAAGACCCTATTTCAAGCATTTAAGTGAAAACCCTTTCACAAACATCAGTGAATCTGAGATGAGAGAACCAGATGTTCAACAATGCTAATTTATATCCCCGTTTTAGGACTCATTCCTCTGCCACTCTGTGGGGTGAAGTGGAAATAAAAAAAAAAAAAAAGCCGAGATTGATTTTAACCTGAAACTAAACCACCAATTTCACAGAGCTTGCGTTTCTTATCTATTTTTATATGCAATTTACCATTCAGTGTGTATTTAATGTTATCAGGTCTGTGTTTGTTGTTATTAGAGGTCCGAGGAGCAAATAAAGCAGATTATGTGCCACAGGTGGGAGGATCAGGGTTGCTTGCTGTACACTTTTATGACAAATAAAGAGAAAGGACTAATGAAGAAGACATTCCTTTAAACCATGTCAACCTTAAAGAACTAACATCTTCACTCAGGGCAGTGTCTTTAATTCGATAATCACTGATGGCAATCCGGTGCCTTCGGTAACGCTGAGCTAAAGACGTGAGACAATATGTTGCTGTAAAGGGAAAACTGAGCAGAAAGCAGCATTGACAAACATGGATGGTTTCTGTGTCGTGAGTTGAGGGTCGGCATGCATCCCAAAGCTTCTGAACAAATACATTTCAGTCACTCAGCTGTTTTACGTGCCGTCGCTTGTACTCTTACCCTGGATCTTTCCTCCAGTTTGGTCATCATGACAATAATGGCGCTTCTCTGCTCCCAAATCATCCTCCAGAATTCACCAAACGTCTCTGGTAGAGACCCCTGGGTGGCGATGTAAGCATTCTGCTTTCTGTAGCCATCAATGTAGTTAGCATTGATGTAATCACTTCCAGGGATACCTACCGAGGAAAAAAAAAAGGGTTTGGCAGTGAATGAGTTGGCAAGCAGATATTGGGCAGAAAGGTCAATGCTGTGAATGCAAAAGTATAAAACATAAACTGGCACTGAAGCTCGCTTGTTGATGTCTAATTTTTTCCCGCCACCAAGTCGTCTTTTCATTTATCATTTTAACTTCAAATGAAAAGGAGACGGAGTGGTGATCATCAATGAGCTTTCATAGTTTTTCATTTATTTAGACAACTGGAGTACACGTGAACCCGAAATTGATTTATAGACTGTATGATCATCCGAGAAGTCCAATTTCAGTCAAACAAATGTGTTTACATGTATTTAAATGTCCAATTAGAGCCTGACTAGCACAGTAATGCGCTATGATGCTTAGGTTTTGTGACAGAATGACAAGATAGGTCAACCAGAAAGAACAAAACCCAAATTTGGAAACGCTTGTAGTTTCAAGGAGTCGGATGAGGAACAACAAGAAGCAAACGTGACGCTTCTAATAACAATTATAAAGAGCGTAATTTCATTATCAACCAAAATTATATATATATATATATATTATTTTTTTTTTACCTTTTGCCGTAAAACAGGAAGAAACTGAAGTCAGTTGAGTCAAGATTTATTTGTTTTTATCAGCATAAAGCAGTCACAGTTGGGACAAGTGTTAGAGTCCATAAGGATTGCTATTTTCCATCAATAACACATTTAAATCCACAGTTTTTGTGTCTCTCTTCCATATCTGCTACTGAGTAGCAGATAAAGCCCAGTCTGTGAAAGTCTATAATCTCCCATGGAGAAAAACAAACCAACAAGAAACTAGCAAAACAATTTCCCCTTCCCTCCTCGCTCCTCTTTTCCTTTGCTTATATTAAATGAAAGGCACAGCAGCCTTTTCGAATCCAGGGGAAAGAGACAGAGCTGACAGCTAGTCAATGCTTTAGGACTGGCAGTTTAGGGGCTCCGTGCACACATGGTCGGCCAAGATAAGTCTCATCTGCATGGACGCCACGTCTCAGAGAATCCCCTCACTCCAACTGCCTCCTCTCCCCCAGGCTTCCTTTTACTCCCAGGTAACTTATTCAACAGAAAAAAAAAGAAAAGAAAATAGAATGTGGGCACATTCAAAAATCCACCCACATTATTATTATTTTTTCAGCTGTCCTGATCTCTTTTTGCTGTTCCAGTTGTCCACGCAGGCAGTACATTTCCATGATGGACAAGGGATAAATACAATTAAGCCCATCATGTTTTCAAATTGGAAAGAAAAGGAGAAAGAAACATTACTGTGGTTTAAAGCGAAGGAGGCAAGTTGTTTAATGCACATTTGCAAATGGATTTCGCCTTTATGCCTCTGTCAGTCAGGATTTGTAGAAATTCTACCATTTCCTCTGTCAAGATGGTTACTAGGAAATAAAAATGGTGACACTTTTGTTCATAAAAGCATTGAAAAGGCTTTTCTTGCTAATGATTATGCTCGCTATTAGTCGTTGCTGTAACAGTAGCGGTATTATTTTAGGCCTTACCGCATTAGTACACAGTATTTTGAAATTTCTCACCTTATATTTAGTTTAAATTCCTTTTAATTATATCCACTTTGTGCGTTATATCGACCAGAATAGTGGAAATGCGTGTAGCCGGTGATTTGCGCCTTAGCATAACATGGAATTTGGCAGAATGATGTTAACAGAAGCTGTTAGATTTAATTAAAAGCTGAAGAAAAATGATTTGGCCTGTCTAGCAATGGTACAAATATAAGGGCTGAATATTAGAGAGTGGTTTAATGACGCTGCACGTTTTGTATGGTCTGGCAACTTGGCGAGAGGTGCTTCATCAGTCGTCAAAAGTCGAGAAAAGTCAGCAGTGTCACGACAATTTTAAGTCCACAAATACACTCAAGCATCAGAGCGCCTGTATTTCAAAGATTGTGCTGATCCTCCTACATCAAAAAACGCTGAAAGTAGCCGACTTCAAATTCTGATGTCACATCCCAAATCCCTTTTTATTCAAATAACTCAATCAAAGTAAACAATTGAAGTAGCGCAAGACAAAAGCTTTGTTGAAGCTTTAGATGGAATAGAGGAAGTCTCTCATGCCCCCCTGGCTGAGAACGACTTGCTGTATAGCACAAAGGCTCCAACATGGTTCTGCAAATGTGTTTCAATGCACTCAACTAATGGAGTTCCATCAACACTCAAGCTGTGTGTGTGTGTGTGTGTGTGTGTTTTTCAGAGACTGCAAAAAGGCTCCAAGTCTTTGTCTGTATTCGTCACATTATCCATTTATGACTTTGTTTATTTTTCCTCTTCCCTCCATGGGAGCTGCTCACTGAAAATGGTTAATTAATAGCTGCGCATGGGTGCATGCATTTGTGTTTAATCCAATTAACTGGTGAAGGAACCAGCACTTAACTAGCCATTTCAAAATGGTCTTTCATTTTAGAAGCTGCACTCGACAGTGCAACACTTTACTGTGTCAGTTTAATTTTCACGGGTTCATGCCAGGTTTGCGATGGGCTCGAGTGAAATTTTGAAAATATCTCTACCCATCAACTGTTATTTTGTACCCTTTAGTGTTTGGCAACTTCAGCCAGAGAGGAACTGGATAAATGTGTGTTACGTAATCCTTTGTTCTTGTATTATCTCTTAGCTTGAGGTTTCAATGTGTAAATTGGGGTCAAAGGCCATCGTTTCATACGAAATGTAAATGCAAAGCATCAAAGAATCGCTACACATCAAGCCAGAGACATGTGTCCCTTGGCTATCTACCTGATTGTTTCATCAGATCTGACCGGCTAGCTCATCCATGAGGGGGGGAATGCCTATTTCAAAAGGCTATCTCTTTTCCATGCAAGTACCTCTGGCATGAAAGCAAATACTGAAATGCTTGAGTAGAAATACAATTCAATAGTGCAGATCAATACAGCAGGTGGTGGTGGGGGCTGTTGTTGGGCAGCGTACCGTCAATAGCAGAGAGCAAGACTCTGGAGTGGTCGTAGGCAATCACGTTGGCATATCTATTCTTTGGTTTGTTGACCTCCAAGTTTGAGTGCTCCCAGGTGAACTGCTGACCAGGGTCGATGGACTGCAATGAAAAGAAAATCTGTGATCACTCCAATGAAATATTGCATGTCACACTTGCGCAGAACAGCAGCTGGTTGTAAAATGAATTTTCGCTTTTCAGCGATTTCCTAAGAGGACTTTGCAGAATTTTTACCAGGCTGTGCAGTCCAAGGTTATTTAGCAGCTTTAAAGAAGTAAAAGGTTCCTACACCCACATTGTTGACATGCATGAAGTGCTAAAACTGAAAAGTAAGTAAGTTGATCGTTAAATTTAGATTTTTGGTTTAGTCAACTTTGAGATTAGTTGCTGGCCAGTACTTCACCTGGCCATTTAGTTGACCGAATGTAAAGCCAATTCAAAATGTCTGAACTTTGTTCAATTTCAGAGTTAAATTAGGATTGGACGAACGTCAATGGGCAAATATATTGTGGGTATACATTTCCCTAATCTGACACTGCAAGCTTTGAAAAGATTTTCTGTTCTACCAATACTCGACATCTTTAAACAACCATGATGCTGTGTTGATGCAAGTCATGGGAAATAGTGACGGAATGTAATAATACATAATACATTTATACATTACTGTCCATGATCATTTTTAAGATTCAGTTGTCCAGCAAGTATGAGATAATAAAATCTAATTTAATGTTTTTTTCAAAAAACTACAACTTTTATATAAATACAAACAAAATTTGTGTCGTAGTCTTTTTTTTTCTTTCCCCAAGACAAAAGACACATGCTCCCTTAACCAATTCAGTTAGAAAAAGTCAAAAGAACAATAAAACAAAGTATTACTGATGCAAATTTGATCCAGTTTTCATATTTACAGTGCATGTTTCTGATCATTTTGTCCAAAATGTCCATATTAAGATGATATCTGGTATGGAGTGACTTGTATTCCAAAAAGAAAAAGAAAACAGCTTTGTAATGTCACTGTTAAACCTGATCAGTGTTTATTAAACTGACAAAGAAAGAAGGTTCTTGGATGAAAAAGTCAAAAGAACAATAAAACAAAGTATTACTGATACAAATTTGATCCAGTTTTCATATTTACAGTGCATGTTTCTGATCATTTCGTCCAAAATGTCCATATTAAGATGATATCTGGTATGGAGTGACTTGTATTCCAAAAAGAAAAAGAAAACAGCTTTGTAATGTCGCTGTTAAACCTGATCAGTGTTTACTAAACTGACAAAGAAAGAAGGTTCTTGGATGAAATGTTGCTTTTAGCTTTCGAGCACTGAAGTTTGTTTTGCACGAATGCAGTTTCCCGTCAAGGTCAACTAATGTCAAGTAAGATGAACTGTTTTATTGTCATACTTGTCAAGAAATAGAAGCGTTTGCAGAAATAAATTATCATCATTAGAATGAAAAGAAAACCTATGACTTTGTACTGTATGAACTTGCATACCCTAATAGCAATGAAATGTTGCAAAACTCCCATCTACTGTGCCCTGACTTCATGAATATTCTCCCTCCAGCTCAGTATATTGGATTATCATCTATTCCTCTCTCTTAGTAACTTGTTGGAAAGGACGTGGCAACGCACATTGGGATCGAAGTTAACTGTTGTGGTGCGCAAATCTTGAATTCGACCTAGAAGTATGCATTTTGTGAATTTGATTTAAAAACTGAATTATTAACTTAAAGGAAAAACAACAACAACAACTCTGTTCGCATGAGCCATGAAACCAGCACTGTATGTACATGAGAATACCTCTGATGAGATATTGTGAATTGGTCACAAAGGAAAAAAAAGCTTGTGTTCCATTGGCTTTCTTCATTTGATAAGTCAGACTTTATGGCACATATTAGAATATCCCACTCGGGACTAGTTGAACAGAATCGGCAATCCAAGTCCTCTTTCAGCTTTGCAGAGCAGGAATTGATAATAGTCCCTCATCACATATAAAGGTACAGTACAATATCACAAAGGGAAAATGCAAAAACCTTCTATTCCGTGTTACTTGATCAACAGAATTAAAACCATGTGCTCTGCAGATGTAGCTGAATGACAGAGGAAAAGTCCAACATTTAATGAATGCAAAACTATGGGGCAGCATCACGAAACCATTTAATTTAAGATGCTAATTTGACATCTTTATCAGCGGACGGATCACTGCCTGAGTCTGATATTTTGTCAAAAAATACTTTGAAACACTGGGCGGCAACATTGCTCATAATAAAACGCTTGATTTTATTGTGCTTATGAAATTGCTTTCCGCCCCTCTCGATTAAGAGCTATGAAATTGGAATTCAATGTACTTAAGCTGCAATAATGATTGGGCAGCTTGGCGGGCACCCATATAGTGACCTCAGACTTTGGAGCAGTCGCAGGACCTGCAGAGAGAAATGAGCAGACAAAGGGTGGCAGTTTCTACCTCGCGTAACATCCCTGAAAAAGGACAGCTTTTCATTAGTGCTTTTATTATGCCAATTAAAAAATAAAATAAAAAAAAACAAAAGACTTTACAACACTTTTGTTTCACTTTGCCCCCATTTTACATGATATGTAAAAGTTTTAAAAATATGAGTAACCGGTCAGCTGAATGTCTCTGCTATTTCATTAATCACCCTATCGTCTAAACAATTAAGCATTAGGTTCCTCTGGCACAAACAATACATAATCCCAGCATATAAAATCTACTGTATAGTTTTTGCTCCGTCAGTTTATTTTTTAATGGGGTGGAATGAACATTGCTGCTTCTGGTAGCTGATAAGGGCGTAAGACTTATTTTTTTTGGTCTTCGTCGCTAAAATGATAGCCCATGTTGGATGGAATCACAGTTTATGGATTGCTGGCGTGTGTTGTTTTCTCTTTTGCCAATAATCAGTTACTCTCGTGTATTTTTGTAGAACTTGACGTTTTCTGTTTCACACAGCAGTCAGACTACAACAATAGGAAAACATTGTCAATTTTGTCTTGCGTGGAGGTCTCTCTACTGCTTGCCTTTCATCAGCGCGTTTCTCCACGCGTTACGAAGCGGTGCGGGGGCTAGAAAGGCTAAAGTGAAATTAAAAAAAAACTGAAAAAATTTCAAACCAAAGATTTTACTCTTGCTTGAAGTGGTTTTATTCAACAACAACAAGAAAGACTGAGTGCGCAAACGGGGAGTTGGAAATGCATTTGCCGCATGAGTTCTGCCATGGTACTGTACACATTGAACTCACGCGATGGCTGTTTCCACTGACAGCCTCTTGCCAGTGCCCCCTTAACACGTGACACCATGGTTGATAGCAACAACAGATACAAGTGGATAAGGAGAGCAAAGCATTCCTCGGTCTCATCCGTGAAAACAAATATGCATCATCATGTGGATGCTGCCAGGGCAGCTCTTTGTTTATTTTCTGGTTTGTATGAATGTACTACTTCTACACTTTATTACAGCTGTGTTAAGTCACGTTGCCTATACTGCCATCTAACGACAAAACTAGCATAGCATTACTTTTTTCTCTTCTTGGAAGAAACCAGGCTATTGTAAATTTCATCTGCTAGATAAGCAAAAAAGCCTAAAGGGTGAACTACCAACAGGCTAAAGAAGGTTTTTTTTGGTTTTTTTTTTAAACTGCCAAACTGACAATTGAGGTACAGAGAACTGGTCGACAGATGGCATTCATGTAAATTTTCTGGGAGTCTGCCACTTGGTGTACAGATGTGTGCAAAAAGCATAAAAAGACAAATGGCACTCATTCGTTACAGTAACTCGCTAACAATGACTCAACCTCAAGTTTCTGCTGACAAGCTACGTGCGTATGACAACATTGCAAGGCCCTTGTCCAGTTAAGTACAAAACCCACCAAATGCAGTCAATGTAGCTTTCTAAAAGCTAATATAACCACAATTCATTGACATAGTGACACCTGGTGATCTCTGCTTGATACAGACAGTTTTAACTTGAGGTTTCAGCCCTCCAGTGGGTGCGGTTTTCAAATTCGGACATCTTGTCTCTATTGCAAGATAAACAAGGGTGAAACTTATCACATTAAATGATGCCTTAAGTTTCATTCATGTGTTCTATATCCATCATATATATAGCCATCAGGGGTAAACGCGGTGAGAGGAACTGGAAACCGAACACAGCCTTTACGATGACAACTTAAACCTGTGTTTTTCCTGTTCTAACAGATCAAAATTCCTTTTGCAAGGGAGAAAAAAGTGTTTGTTTCCAGATCCAGTCTGCTGAAGTATTTTATAACCCCCGTATCGGGCAGTCATCCACTAAAGCCGGTTGACACATTGTTGACATACTCTGACTGCTGTGTGGTGCAATGCTGGGATTATAGCTTCCAGGAAAATATCATCAAATGCAGGACTGCGTCCATTGACCATCATGCTAAATAGTGTCAGTAATCTGAATTGGGTTTACGTGAGCAGCTGTTGCATTCTTCTTTATAATACACTGGATCAAAATGGACCCTCACCTCATACTCCTGGGAAAACTTGAGGTTGTCGTTGGCTTTCAAGCGCTCTAGATGATCTGCCAGGTCCATGATGGGGATTGGAGGGTGACTAACCATACCTGTCAATCACACAGAACAGTAGCTCAGTCACCTGTTTGGTCAGAGTTTTTCACCCAAGCTCCAGCCAACAGTGAATCATTAGATAAGCAGCATGTGTGTTTCACGAGGGGAATGGAGGAGTGGATCATGTTAAGCTAGTTTGTTTCACTCAAAGCAGTGGCCATGCTCATAAAGAGAATATGGACACAGAAGCCAATGAGAGGTCAGAGGTCACCCCACTGGGACTCTCCCTATTGAGAGAGAAGAATGTTATTGACACGTAAAGCTGCGGTGGAAAGTTAGCGTGACAGTTGGACGAAGACACAGACAGACCCCGCCCACCCATTTGAAAAATAAATGAATAAATAAAAATAAAAATGTTAGGCCAGATGTTGAAGTCTGCTTTGAGTGATGACATGTTTTCAGGCTGTCATTTCAGACTCCGCCTCCTGTGATGTCATAGCATGAACAGGTGGATTAGATGGGAGGGGAGGGTGAAGATACAAGACTAGGTTGGAAAGAAGGGAATAAAAATGAACAAATCATGTCAAATGCAGAATCGAGACCAACTAACTTGACAAATGGAGGTTACTGGGGTGACTGGGCGCACCTGTACCTGTGGAGGAAACGGCGGTGTGATTAAATACATGGCAGAGCAATGTGATGACTAGTCTCTACACAAACAAAAGGTAGAAATATGACAAGAGATACTTGAATGATTTATGTGTACTCTAAATGGGACGCTTATTAGTAACAATACAGATCATGCTCGAAGTTCAACTTTGCCACCATGCTTGTTTCTAAAACTCCAAAGGATGCTGTTTGACATTCATGTAATCCAAGGATGCTGACATGGCATTATAGTACTTGCATAGTCTGCTGCATTAAGTTTCAGCTTTCAGTTAAGTTTGCGTGACTTTGACAAGGTGGAGCTGACTTTCTGTCCGTGATTAGCAGTCAAAGTTTATATATTAGATGCATTTTCAGAGTTAAACAGTACTCATGTTCACTCAGATGGTCTTCTTTTTTTTTTTTGTACATGCTGCTGCTGCTGCTGCTGCTGCAATCCAGCCAGTGCACAAAGTTCTGTGACTTGAGAGCGCCAGTGCCATGCATCAGTCACTTTCCCCAACATTGAGCTGATGTTTCATTTTGGTTGCTGGCACAAGTGGGCATTAGCTAATGGAAGCAGGGCCTCATTTTCCCACCCACTCCCACATCTCTCTGAAAGACGGCAAAGGGTGTTTCTATTGCAGCCCGCTACTCAAAATCCATTTCCACCACTGGGGGACAATGAAAGTACCATTTCCAGCACGCTGTCGCTCAAACATGAAGCATCCTTAAGATGAAAATATCCATTGAGGGGTAAAGAGGTGAAAAGGAAGGGAAGAGAGGGTAGGGGGAAGAGGTGGTGTAATGCGGAAGTGTTCCAGGACTTGAGAGAAAGTGGTCGTGTGTTAGAAAAAATATGTTTGGTCCTTTTTGAGCAGCATAAGAGCCAAGATACTCATTCTCAGAAAGGCTGATTGGGGCGGGGGGAGGAGGGGGGGTGTACTGATGGCTTGAGAGGAGACTGAAATGGTGGGAGGATGGTTGAGATCACTCAGAGCCAAAAGGAAAAATACCCGTCTGCCAGGATGAAATAGCCAGTAATGGTACTAACGTCATTGAAGAGCTTTCATAAATATGTATAATCTCTTCTTTTTTTTAAATGAGCCTGCAGGGATAATTCATCCTCCTTTCACACTGACCGACCTGAAAAATATGGCTTTGATATTACTACATTATTGGCAGTTTCCGAACACCTGTCTCAACGCACTCAGTGCCAGAGTAACTCAAACGGCATTTTAGTGCGTCTCTTTTGGTCAGGATGGGGGCAAAGATGCAAACTGCTTTACCAAGTGACAAATGCACTGAGATCCCCATTGTTACCTCAGGCAAGACACAGCCACACGTGTGAGCCAAAGCGTGACCGCTGACCACCACTCACCTGAGCACGTAGGACCAGAACGAGTGAACATTTACAGCATGTCGTTGGTTTTGCTGCTGTCGATCGGCTTGCATACAAATAGGAAACGCATAGCCGTGACACTGTTTGTACTTCCCTAACCGTCCTCCACGCTGTGACTTCCGGCAGGAGGATACATTCCATGCAGGGCTATCTGAGTAAGCATGACAAGTCTTGATGACCCGGATAACCCAGGTGTGAAGGAAGATGACAGCTGCCATGGAACTGTCAAGCTTGCATTTCTGCCTCCTCATTTTCCACTAACAACTGTCCCTAGAGAGTACGGCGTCAGTTTTGACCCTTCTCTAAGCACCTGTCCAACCTCTAACTGCAAATGCTGCCTGGTTCCATTATGTTGCAAAAAGTGTTAGCAAATAAAGCAACTACAGGGCACATGAAGAGTGCACACCTCTGCTGAGGCGTTTCGACATCATCAGATGGATCATTACCGCAATCTAATTTAATGATCTTCTTTCTAAATTTCATATAAAGACAATCCACAACTTTTTGATTTCCCGAAAAGACCAACCACTGAAAGTGATTGCGGCAAAGGTAGCAATGGATGGGATTTGTTCTTTTTTTTTCTTTCTGCAAGCATCGAGTCTCACTGGCAACCCATGTCAGTATCAATACGGAGTCGTAAACTCCCAGTGAATGATATCATCAGCTTGCTTCGACATACTCACCGGGTGTTTGGAAGTTGAGACGGCGAAGCTCTACAGGGTCGGTGGGGTGATGTAACGGCATTTCCTTGCTGTTGGGTAGACTTCCTTTCCGAGCTTCAGATTCCGCCCTTTTTCTATACAACAAAAAGAAATGCCACTTATTTTGATAGTTTGTTTTTTTTTTTTCCCACAAAAGCTACGTTCTCACAGTACAAGATCAAAGCAAGCTGGTACGCAATTATGCAGGTGACAGGACTACAATCTTATGGTACAAAATGCTACAGAGGTTGTACCAAATAACATCACTTGACAGTATAATATAACCATAATAGCCCGAAGCCGTTAAATGAAACTTAGCGCAACCTATTATTTCCTCTCTTCAGTGATAACGTCGAGGACACTGTTTTGAAGCAAAGAGTCGAACTGTATCTCAGTGTTATCCAGTTTTGATCGTGTATTTAAAAGAAATGAGTTGCTTTTTCAGGTTTAAATGGCCTCTAGCCCTTATGTTATCAAGGCTTAATTATTTTTATTGAAACATCAATTGCAATTAAAGGCCATTGTCACTCGTATTTGTCACAAATGAATAAGAAAAAGCAGATATGGTCGCTGTTTGGGTTGAACGGAACGATTAAGTCATAAAAGATATTTTGATTGCCAGAAATTGCTGCCATTCGTCATGTCTCCATTTAATTTTTGAAAATGTTGCAAAAATAAAGGAAACGAGATGCGTTTCTTTTGTTTTGCTTGGAGTGACTAAACTTGTCGAAGCAACGCATATTTTCCACACAAGATGCCAGAATAGACAACATTACGCATTGTTACTATCGACAGCCATCTATACGTTCGAAAAGATGGCAGCAGTGTGAACAGACAGTCAGCTATGCCGCTACAGCAGAGCTACGATGCTACAGCAGAGCTACGACGCTACACTTTGGCAAAAAAAAGGGGGTCTCCATCATCCGCATCCCCAAAAAAGGCACATCCATTGTAAGCAACCATTTAATTATCATTTTCGAATGTAAAATGTTAAAATTCTCGACAGAATGCTTCAATGGAAAACCAACTATTGAAACATTGTTGCTCATACAAAACAACACGGATTAAGAACATACTGTAGCATGATTCCATGAATGTCAGCATCTATCATGAATGACCGATTTGTATTGATATAAAAACTCCAAAAATGTAGTTCAAATGGAATTAGTTTATCTCTACTTCCTTTTCCTTCTTACCTGTCTGGTTTGCTGCTCCATTCGTCAGCAAGGAAAGAGATAATCGACACATTAGAAGGTAAGACCTTTGGTTCGTAAAGAAAGAGTTACAGAAAGTTTTCTTTGGAATTGCTTGGGTGACGATACCAATCATATCTCAGTTTGACTTTGCGTGCGAGATTAGTGATGCTTCACTTGAGATATTACGCTCAGTTGTGCAGCCTTAGGATGCTGTTTCAAATACTGCAGTTTCCCAGGTGCAACCAAGATTTGTACATTGTATCTCTGCTTTTTTTTTCATGCAGTTTCAGCTGATTGCTTCCTGTTCAAGCATAAAAGTCATCTCTTGGCTGCTAATCGCTGTATTTATCTTTTCCTGCAACAATTGCTACCACTGGTGCGTTTATCAAATGCGAGACTTATTAGAGTTCAAGAGTTCAAAGGGCATTATAAAGTCTGACAATATTTTGGGTCACAGGAATATGTCTGGATAAGAATATAAACCAGGGATATGTCTGATGCCTTTTCCAACCATTTAAAAAACTGGTTTAGGAGCAGGTTATTTAAATAATTGTATGTAAAGGTGTGCAATTTACTTTTTCAGTTTCTCTCTGATGAAGTTGCACGTTGTTATCACCTTGTCCTTTCCTGGAGCTCAGTATAACACGGTTGTTGCCTTTTGTTTTGCTCAAGACGAGCATTCTGTCACATGAAAATTGATCTTGACAAGAGAAATATCTCCTGGTTATGCACTGAATGTTCCCTAACGTGGCGGTGACACTGGCTTGGTAATCGATGCGTAAATCTGCCTGCCACAAATGGAAGCAGCGATGCCCCAGCACACACAGTCCTGGTGTTCAATTCACCTTTGTTTTATCCAAAATAAAACTTGATATGAATGGATTCCAAGGACAAAAAGCAAAGTTAGAATAAAGCTGTGGGTATAAACTTATTCACTGATAATCTTGCGCTGCCAAAATTACTTCTTGAGGACTATCGCAAACATCTGCTGAAGGCTGGACATTTAATTGAATGAACTGAAAAATTTGCCTGATGTAAAAGGTGAGAAGACAACAAAGGAGGGGAAAAAAATCATAGTGCATAGATATTTATGTGTGTGTGTTCTGGCAAAGCAGTCGGGCAGCAAAAGGTCAGTCGGGATCTAGAGCTGGGTCCCTTGTGGAATCGTCAGTAGTAAAAGGGGGGGGAGGGGTGAGAGTGGCTGGGATGCGTGCCCAAGGCCTCTCTAAAGCTGCACACACATGCAGTGACATGCAGCAGATAGTCAAAGCTTTCCACTCCTACGCTTGACTGATGCACAGTGACAGCACAAGGTCTGGCTATCACTAGGGGGTTTCGGGCAAAAAAAAAAAAAAAAAAAAGACGAAGAAGAAAGAGGCAGTTTTGATTCTGTGCACTACTGAGTGTTTTCCATAGTTGTGCATGTGTTTGTGAGTGGGTGTTTGTGCATCCAGGGGGTAGATGGATGTTTCTGATTAACTTTGAGTCAACACACGTGTCTGTGTGAAGAATCGTGGGTGTCTGCATTTGATGGCTTTTCAGCTTGGGGAGCAGTGCAGAAATGTAACCAACGAACGGGTTTAAAACGGATGCGCTGCAGAGGGAGAGGGTCACGATTGTCTGGAGATTCCCGATGTTTGGGTGTGATCATCGAGGGCTGACGCATGTATTGCTGTCATGTGTGTTGAATATTGAATGGTGAAACATGAATGTTGAATGTTCACTCATGAATTTTGAATACACGCACATATCTAAGTAATTACATGTACTCTGTTTCCATTCCCTGGCAACGTATTGTACCTCACATTCAAAGCCCCGTGGGAAACAATATTTTGGATTCTGACTTGTGGACATTTCAGATCCTCACCTCTTGTAGAGGAGGATGGCGATGACTATGCATATGATGAAGACAACAGCTAGCACAGGGCCCACTACCCAGATGAGCCCTTCCTCTTCATCAATGATCGGCTGGGGGTCAATGTCGGCTGAAACAACTGGGTCTGAGTAGGGGCTGGTGGCATACATGATCTAAACCAGGAGAAAGCAAACCAGTCATCAGTGTTCAACAACATTCTTAAGTGTGTCAAGATTACTTTTATTCCTTTTCTTGCGCATGTAATACTTGGTGGCATATGAGGGACAAGTCAAGCGCAACATAGCCGAGGATATAATTAAAAGGTTTCTCTACACCCATTAATAATCTGGAATTAATTCGGATGATAGGTCTTGTTCGTATCACTGATGTTTTCCCGTGTTATGACACAATTTATGTAAATCGTTTGACAAATATCATGTCAGGGAGGCCAGGGAGTGTTTTGAAAATGTTGAAGAAAAGA
Source organism: Aulostomus chinensis (assembly GCF_037954235.1). NCBI lineage: Eukaryota > Metazoa > Chordata > Actinopteri > Syngnathiformes > Aulostomidae > Aulostomus > Aulostomus chinensis. The sequence continues at coordinate 9,348,197 of NC_141343.1, read as the reverse complement.
ATAAAAAAAAAAAGGTTCGAATAATTGGAAGAAACTTGGAAATTTTGCAATCTTCAACACATTCTGCTTCATATTATGTACTTTTTTTTTTTTTTTAGCAAGTCTGTTAATTTCACATTTTTCTCATTTTTTAAAGACATCTTTTGTTCATTGAAACGAGGTATGAAAAGAAACATGCTGGCAACGTGTCGGCCAAACACTCAATGATTGAAACACTCAATGATTGAATCAAAAGTCAAAACACTTCATTGTCCTTGTACGGTACAAATAACATCAGTAAAGTACATGATTTCGCTGTGGAAAAAGTGAATAACTCGAGTACAGCAACAATGAAGCAAATGCAACTTTCCCAGCGTTGTGTTTAAGGTGTGAAGATTTTCCGACGATGAATTCGCTTGCTTGACCTGCTCTCCACGGCTTGGAATACACAAAAACTAACCCAGCAACTTTCCTGAAAACTATTAGTTGTTTTTACTTAACCTAATGTACTAGTTGTTTTTCTTGCTGTAAATGCTGGCAAGTGGGATAAAATGTATTTTGATTTTGGCAGGCAGCTGCACGGAGTCCTGAATCACACTGACCCACTTTGACCCGTTGGTTCAAAGCAGGAGGCCTGATTGAACTATTTCCCATTTTAAGAAGATTAGAAATGGTCTTTGGGGAAGAAAATATATGCTTAAGTGGGCAAATTAGAGATTTCCCTCCGTCCGTCATTATCGTTTTTGCTCTACCTGAACGCAGGGTTAGTGGAGGGAGTGTGAGGCAGCACTTATATAGACCTTGCAGCTCATCAAATCCATCACCTTGCCTGCAGCTGCCTAATCATGCAGCGCTCCAGTCTTCCATCCAGACAGACATATACACATATGCGCGCACACACACACACACACTTGCAGCAGCAGCGGAGATAAGGTGGACAGGACGTAGGGCGCAATTAAAGAGATGCCCTGTTATCAGGGTATTCTTGCAATCAGCTTTGGTCTTAAGGGGTTTCTCGCCCTAAAGCAGCAGGGGTCAACTTCTCGGGCTGGCTGCAGCTTTACATTTTGTAGTGAAAGCGTCATAAAGGTTCACCTTCACCAAAATATAGTGTATTCTACCCTTTCTGTCTATTCACAGCTATTTACACAAAGAACATGAGATGGCTAGCAGCTTGAATAAGGCATATATGAAACGCACACGTATATAATATGCAAAACTGAGCAGATACAGTGTGAGGCTTACATTTTCAGACATCTCCAGAACTGCAAGCACAAAGAAGATGTACTCCTGGCCATTCTGGAGTTGCTTATTTTCAAAGTCTCCGTAGATCTTGTCATCTCCCAAGGTGAACTCTTTGGGGAGGTCTTTGAAGTAGGCAGCGATATAGGCTTTGGGTTCAGCCTGCCTGCGAAATCGAAGGCCTCTGCTCGTGCGGTTTATCTCCTTCAGCAGCTACAGCGAAGAGAAAGTGGCAGACGGTTGATAACGTGGAGGGACATGTTCCAACACACGTGAAAAAAAATCAACAACGCACAAACAAACCACATCTATCAATCCCCCCCCCCCCCCCCCCCCCCCCCCCCCCGATTGCTGAGCTGAAGATGCTGATTTCAGAAGCCAAAACAGAATCAGATCAATGACTTTATTCATCCGGGTTTGGACGACAAAAGATTGTGAGATTAAAAGATTGTGTGGATTTCCACCATAGAAAACAGTTGAAGATTATCCAACAGCTTCAAACAGGAGAAGAAGGAAAAAAAGGGCGAAATCAATTTAACATTCACATAGCTCGATTATTTTTTTTCCACTAATGATACAATCTCGTGACATTTTTGCAACAGATGGTCAAACAAATATGCAAATTAGGAGGAGTTATGATAATCCGCGCGATTGTTACGTATTCTGAATGTTTTTCATTGTCCTTTTTCAAGTGAGAGGAAAGGACGATCGATGGCATTATGTGCTGCGTCAACAAATGGCTCCAAAATAAATTTTTCCAACTTCAATAAACAGTCCCTTCAAAATTTGAGATATGCTACTGGCAGAAAAGACTAAAAAAGTCTGAGTGCTTTTGTCCTTTTATTTTTTAAACTCTGCTGCCAGTTTTCAAAAGGAATTATAACATGTCAAGCTGCTGCATTTTTTTCTCCCCCTCTCAGATTCATTTTGTCCTCAGGTAATTAATGTTGGTGCCAAATCACCACCTCTGCCTCACCGCCCAATAATGATAATAAGTGGAGGCTAAAAAGAAATACATCAAGTGTGTCCTCCTTCCAAAGTCTGTATGGTCAAACTTTTTAAATTCCTGCATCAAATGTAGATCATAATTATGCTAATCATACCCAGCTTGTTGTTCGGCGTCTGAGTTCATATCTCTGACTAGTGTGAAAGTGTCAGCGTGCGTGTGCGTGTGTGTGTGTGTGCGCGTGTGAGGACACCGCATGCGCCTGTCATTCACATTAGAGTGTGTGCGTTCTTGTGTGTGTTCTGTTTTGGCTGCTGGGCTGTTGGTGCTGCCCGATAATGTCTTCAATCATCTCTCCTGTCAACACGGCTAAATCTAGCTGCCCTTGGGAAAAGTTGTGAAAAGGTGAGTGCCAATATTGACAAACAAATAAATTCTGACAGCGGGGCGACTTTTGGGCAATCGGTCAAGGCTACAGACATGGGCCTGTAGGCACGAGCTGTAAAGCCAATGCCAGATGAAACGGGGTGTATTTTCTTATAGCCTTCCTGACACATGAGATATTGTGATGTTAAGGTCATATTAATTTAGTGAATGCTGCAATTTCAAGTAAAACTTATTTGTAATGCGAACTGAATTTTTTTTTTTTTTAGACGATTTCTTTAACCTGAATAAATCAAGAAGTTTTAATTTCTATATAATCCCTGAGGTGACAGCAGAATCATGTATTAATGAGAAAAAGAGCGATCATTATCCGCATCAAAAAGAAAATGTCTAATGTAATTGGTCATTTGCTTACACTTTTAAGTCACACATGCAGTGTACCATGAATCACCTCTGCCGGCTGAATATAAAAGTTGTAAAGTGTTTTGTGCGTATGCGTTACTGGAGCTTTGCATGATATGAGAAGAGGGATGAAGGCTTGATGCAGCTCTTCAGGTAATTACCACAGACGCAAAGAGGAGGAGGTGGGGATGGAGTTTGAGTTTGCAGTGCACTTGATGGCTACTTCATGTTCTCATTTCCATATGAACAGTGCTCTCTGCAGCTATTTGCGTCAATCAGCAAGACTCATGTCCTGTTCCTCCTGGCCTCCAAACTGCTTCAACTTTTTTTCCCTGCTTTGAGAAAAGGTGTGTGTGTGTGTGTGTCGAGTTATGTATGCGCTGCTCAGGCGTGAGTACAAAACTGGATGGGGGGGGGGGGGGGGATGACATTTTTACATTGGCTATTTTTACTTTTCTTTCCTGGTAATCTGAGTCATTAAAAGCAGCTCATCCTTTTGAACCTACCTCCTCCAAATTCATTTCGTCAGGATTGTCCCAGGGTTTGAAAAACTTGCCAGTTCGCTGCTTCTTCAGAGGCACTACAACAATGTAATATCCCCTAGGAAAAAACAAAAGCGTAAACTGCAGCACATTGACATTGTAGAAAAGGTTAGAAATTCATTGTTTTCAAAAGAAGTTGTATTTGCAAGTCAGTGGTCAGTTTCAAACATCAAACGCTTCCAAAGGAGAACAAAAACATGGAAAACAGGACAAAAAAAAATTCTGACAGTGCTCATATTATTTTCCCATCACTTCATGCCAGCCGTTTTGTCTATCAACAAAGCTATTCTTTGCTCAGACCCCCATGTGTAGATGAGGAGACCCTTATGAAAACAGGACAGATAACAAATCAAAGAGATTTCCATCCCTTCATCAGGGGTGGCAAGAGAGATTATGGCATCTGCCAGAGGTTTCTGGGTTTCTGGGCTTCCTGCATGGGCACTGCACTCGCTAGTGTTAGCCAGGAAGGCAGTGTGGCAGGCTAATGGGAAACTAATTAGCTTAAGCGCTTGCATGGGCCAAGTGCAAGATCTGAAAACCCAAGATGGGTTTGAAGCGTTGGTCTACAATCAGATGTCCTTTTTGGCCTTGGAACAACCCCCAGCAAGCTTTGCTGAAAGACTCCAAGACACTTTACAGGGCTTAGACACCTAAATGTGCTGGGCTTTGTAATGACTGTGGATATTACACTGAATTGCAGGGATGAATGTAAATGACTGCATTTTGCAAAAATCACTTCTGACAAGGTCAATTGTTAAATTAATTTGTTTGTTTCCACACAACAGGAAGAAATAATCAGTTATTTAATACAAGGGAAGAACATCTGACTGCCGGAGTGACTTCATTACAATTGTAAAAAAAAAAAAACTTTCATAAAGTCCAATCAGATTATACTTGACAACTAAATTTGCGGTACCACATTGGACCATCTCTACTCACCTTACTCGTTCAGATGTTTGCACTGGTGGTAACTCGACAGTCACCATACCGTCAGAGTTGGTCTTGCCAATCAGGGCGGGTTTGGAGCGCAGGATGTCTGGGGCCGTCATGGTGGATACACGGTGCTGCAACCCTCCAGCGCTGTTGCCACGGTTGGTCAGGAGGAAGGAGTACTGTGTCTCAGGTTGAAGACCAGTAATTAGCTTCTGAGTCAGCTTGCCATCCACCTCCACACTTTGCCCGTTATCGTAGAGGATCTGTCCGCCAGATATTTGAGTTAGAATATGTGTTGCAGAGACTACATCTGAAAAGGTCATCTGAATGATCCTCACTGTGAAAGGTTGAGCTGGGTTGTAGGTGTCTGGGATTTCCCATGTCAGCAACACTGATGTCTTCATGGCTGCTCTCACGTGGAAATTTTTTGCAAACACTGCTAAAAGAAAGGGGGAGCAGGTGATTTAGACTCAAAACATCCTCCTCACCTATCACTAATGGCCCCATTCCAGTGCTTACCTGAGAATGCCTCCATCAAAACCAGACTGAAATCAGCACTAACAGCTGAACTAAATGCTGTCGGCTTACCTTCTTACCAACACCCACCTCTAAATTGAATGACTGACCTTTTCTTGACTGACAAGACAAAAAAAACAAACAAAAAAAACATCCATACTTACTCCATGTGAGTTATTAAAGCATACTTTTTTTTTTCTTTTTTTTTTAGGAAGATTATGGGTTGGATTTTAATAACAGTCTTCTGTTTGATTCCATACTTGTCTGCCATTTGAGGCTTTCAGAGGAAGCTGGTGTTGATAAAGAGCTGCACAGGGAAAGGTTGGTTTTGAAAAAAAGGTAAGCGCTATGAGGGTTCAGGGACTGGTCCTACCTTGATCCAAAGGCTGTGTCCTGAATTGGACACTTGGGCTATTGGGGCCAGAACCCTTGCTGGTGAAGGCACACATTTTAATATCATAAGTGGTATCTGCCTTAAGGCCATCCAAGATGACGGTTGATTCAGGGGCTGTGATGAACAGTTCCGAGGGGCTGCGCGGGCTGTTGATGTCCTTATACTGCAGAGCGTATTTTACTATTTGGCCGTTTCGCTCCGCCAGCAGAACAGGTTGCCAGCTAACCTGAATGGTGGAGGTGGTGGCACCTTCTGCTGTGATTTTCTGAGGGTAGCCGCTTGGGACATCCTCATTTGTGGTGACTTCTTTGACTGTCTCTTCACCAAAGCCCACCTTGTTCCTCGCAGAAAGGCGGAAGGTGTATGAGGCTCCCTTGTGGATCTCTTTGGTTGTGTAGTGGTTCTCCCGTTCGGGGAACTCAATAACAGTCAGTGGATCCAGGTCTTTCCGGCCAAATCGGAGGCGGTAGCCTTGAAGAGGCCCGTGGGTCACTGCTGGGGGATGCCACTGCAGGAGAGCTGTGCCCATGTTGGTTGTACTGACCATTAGACGAGGCTTTTCAGGAACTAAGACAGTATCAATGGAGAAAGGAGCACCTTATTATAAAAAAAAATATGAAGAATCATGGTTGCAACTGCCTGTAAATGTAATTTGAGTAAAATGTTGGTTGGCATTCAATATCTATCCAATTGTCTTAGTATATAAAGGTTCAAATGCACATTAGAAATACTGATTCAGGTTAACCAATGGGGTTTGCATCGGTCAGTGTGACGTAAATGCTGTCGTCCATCCATGTCAGCGGGGTGTGGTGGACCCCATCTGTCCCCACGCAATTGAGATTTCATGACTGTGCTGACCGGAAGGGTGCCAGTGTTCACGCTCCAGGATAGCTCTTGATCCCGCAACACCAACAAGTTACTGGTATATGCAACATTATGGGCTTTTACCAAGGAATATAAGAGTCTTGCACCAGGTTCCTTTATACAACATCCCACATTTAATATAAAGATATATGTATATACCTATATCGGCCATCTATCTGTCTATCATATCTATAAAAAAAATTTAATCATTTTAATTGCTGTTGATTGGCAAAAACCGAGAACTTCACCTTCTTTTAAAGGGTTTGATTAACTATGTTGTTGTACGCTAGAGCCCCCAATTTGAATGCCAGACCAAGGTGGATGTGCAGTGTGGTGAGTACATCGCGGCCTTACAGAGGTCAAAAGAGGGAGCTGTTTTTGGCTGAGTGTAGTGCAAAGGAGTGATACAGTTGTCTTTTTTTTAGCAGTAATGTCTACATTACCTGCGCCAGTGGTGGTGATCAGTTTGGGTTTGCTGCGTGCTCCGTCGCCCTTTGTTGTATAGGCAGCCACAGTAACCGAATACGTGGTCTCAGCCTGCAGCTCTGTGATGATCATTTCCTGTAAAGATGTTGGACTTGAATTGCAGAACATTCATTTGCTGATGGGTAGATTTAAACAAGTACTGAGATAAGTGACAAATGGAGGCACATTTCAGTGGGAAAAGACAAAATATTGGTAACCTTTCAAATATTAACTTTCTTTTTTTTTTTTTTTAGTTGTTAGCTCAACATCTGTTTGGCTAGTTTGAATGGTCTTTTTTTTTGTTCTCAATTAACCAGGCAATAAACTCCAAATGAGCTCAGACACATTCGTGCAGAGGATGACAGAAGGGGAAACAACATAATTCAACTACTCACATGTTCGGTTGAATCATCATATTCCCACTGATTATCATGTAAAGAAAAAAAGGAAAAGACCCAACAAATAAGGTCAGACACTAAACACTGCTGAAAAACTAGTTTGCACAAATTCATCTCGAGTGCTTAAATTGATTTATTTCGATGGTTAAAAACAATTACGCTCATACAGTTCAATAACTGCAATTATATTTGACTACACATAATGGGAAAAAAAACATTTTTTTATGCTTTGCTGTGGCGCACAAGAAGACAAGAGAAATAAAGTGCTATGATGTGTCTGATAGGTGAGGTGGCTGGCAGAGGAGGGTTGTTGTACCTGGGCATCATCAATCAGGATGTCCTTGATGACTGGCTGTCCTGTGGGCTCCCCATTAACCATCCTGACATAGTGCACCTGGTACCCTCGGATCTGACCGTGTTGCTTGGTGGGCATCGGTGAACGCCAGATCACTTTAATTGATGATGAGTTGACAGCCTCCACCTCAACTTTACGAGGTGGCCCGCTAGGAACTGGAGGAACACCATGGGATAGAAGCAAAAGGTCAAAATTATAGAGAACCCCCCTCCTTCCAACTTTCTATTAAATCTTGGCCAAAGCTGTAGCGCAAAATACTGCAGTGGGAAAAAAAAAATCACAAAAGTGCAGCAAACTGCAACAAGCACTGCATGACATCAATATTTCAACAATGGTAAGGGGGAAAAAAACAACAGCAAGAACAGGTCTGACAGCTGACCTAATCTTGAAACATTAAAAATGGGTAAAGTGAATTTTAAAAACATGGAATAAAAATGTGTTTTGCCAAAATAGAAAAGTGGAGCCAAAAGGGGGCTTCAAGTGTTTGAAATACTTGAAGCACTACAAGAATTTTGGCTATGAAGCAAGGGATAAAAATGAATTAAAATGATTATATCACATGACGGAGGGGAAAAAGTATATATACATAGAAAAAAAATGGCCTTCAGAAAAATATTCCACCTTTTCTTATTCTCACAGTCCAGAACTTGTGTATTTGCCAAGTTCCTTGAAAAAAATGCTGCCATTCAAAAAAAAAACACAAAACACTGCAGAGAATATTTCAAAGTCTCAAAAATGACAGGTGGGACAGGAAGTTGGAGGCCTGCAACTAAAAATGCCATACCATATGTTGAAATTGAGCAGCGTAAAGAGGAAGGGGGGGGGGGTTAAAAAGCCCAAAAAGTGCTTTCGGAAAGTGAGTCACAGTTTGTGATGCGGCAAAAAAATTAAAAAAAAAAAAAAGTCCAAAAGTGGGCAAAACATGTCAAGTGGGTGACAGTCATATTAGAAGCAGGCAGAGGGTGTACAAAAAGAAGAGGGGCTTGTAGAGAAAGGCGAGGTTGTTAGTATTTGAAAAGGAAGGTAAAGACTGGATTTGCAGCTGGAGCTGTTGTTTTAGCGAACACATACCATCCTCCTCTGTGCGGACGAGCTGCGGCAGGCTTTCTGGTCCTGCTCCAACATCTGTATGAGCAGTGACTGTCACATGGTACTTTGTCCATTTTTCCAAGTTTTCCAAAAGGTACTGAGTGCTTTCTGGAGGGATTCCGGTGACTTGACGTGGAGCGGTATCATCCCCTTCAGTTGCGGCATATTGGATGGTGTATTGCGTTATGATTCCGTTTTGTAATTCCATCGGGGGTGGCTGCCAACTTACCAGGATGTTGGTGGAGCTGGGGCTAGAACACTTGACTTCCTGTGGTGAGCCTGAGGGTTCTGGTTGGTTGAATTTGGAGAAGGTGGTGGTGGTGGTTTTTTTTTTTTTTTTTTTTTTTTGTGTTTTATTTGTTTGAAGAATGTCATTTTTTGTTGTTGTTTTTTTTTTAAGTTGTTGTTTTTATTGGGGTGGTGATTGTTGAAATGTCCAAACAAAGGGGAAAAAAAGAAAAGGAAATAAAACAAGAAAAAATGAGGACGGAGCACAATGAGGATGTCGGTAAATACATGATATTTTAAATCAATACAACAACACGAGGAAAAAAATAAACAAAAGGCAAATACAAACACAAAATTGGAAACATCAATGATGAATGGAGGGTGTTGGTTGGAAAAAAGGGACAGCTTTGCCATATATAAACCTACCTTCGTATTAAAACAATAAAAACAAAAAGGGAAACAGAAATCATATTTCCTAATATGTTATTTCTGTAGAGCCCTTTATCCTTTCATGTAGAAAAAATTGAAAATCTGAACCTTTTTTTTAAAAAAAAATGAAATTAAGAACGAATAAAAGCCATATGAACCAAGCCAAATTAAATAAAAACCTTCTGAAAAATTTAGCAAGCAGTTACCATCAATCCAAAAACATAAAGGTTGATGCTTTAACGAGTTTAAAGTAGAAAAATGTTGTATTTGTCACCAACCTTTCCGAAGCCTGTTGGTTTGTGGTAAAAGCCTGATTGTACAACAGAGAACTTCCCAAGGAGACATGACTGGATTTATTAGATTCTGATTACATTGGCATGCACTTCACTTCAGTTCACGACATAAATGTTCTCAGAATACACATCGGGTCAGCAGCGCAGCTAAACTTGTTACACCTACCTTATCACTGCGTTTGTCTTTCAGAGACCTCAGATTTATGTCGGATGTTCAAATTTAAATGCAGAATGTCGGATCAGATCTTGCGAGTTGATACTTTTCAATGCAGTTTCGACCTGTCTCATAAATATGAGGTCGTCTGGGTGAAAGTGTCCCTCGCTACAGAGACAACAGTTGTTTGAGCTTTCTATGATGTCCCCGACTTTATTCTTTCCTTTTCTTTTTTTAACACTAATTTGAATTGAGCTTCATGACCGTTGCGGCTTTGTGTTTGGGGGAATTCCTTTGATGTCTGTAAAAGTGGTTCTACTGCTACACAGAAAGCTCAGTCTCACAAAATAAAAATAATAAAATGAAATCTCTGCTCTCTCATTATTGGCTGACATGCAACGTCAAGAGACAAGGCTTCTCGTAGGCTGACCGTGCCCTTTGACGAGATAAATAGTTGGCTAAGGCAGACATGGACAAACCAAGGTCTTATCATGGAGTTAAGCCAAGAACGTGATGTTGGAGAAGGGACAGTGTTGGTTACCTTGTCTCGTGACTTCACAGGAAAGCTTGGGTACACCAGGCAACCTTTTCATGGTGGTCGAATAGACTCCATAAAATCTACCCGACCACCACGTTCTCTTTACTGATTGCTTTAAAAGCATCTTGGCTTTTTTCAAATGCACCTGCCCTTTTTTTTAAATGTAATATACTCCCTTTATCTGTTCTCGGGACCCTCTTGACATTTAGTCTCTTTTCAGTTTGAGGAAATCTAGAATGCATTTGAAAATCCAAAAAGTGTTTAGAGCTGAGATAAGGAAGAAGACCTACGTGTTTGTGGAGTTTCTGCAGAGATCTCATTGGTGTAAGCTCCAACTCCATGTTTACTGCGGGCAGCCAGCCGAAAAGTATAAGTAGTGAAGGGCTTCAACTCCTTCAGTAGGTATGTTGTCGTCGGCTCAAAGCTGATGCGTTTCTGTGAGGAAAGTTTTCGCATGGTTAGCTCAGAGTTCAATGTTTTGGCCTCCATTTTATATCGAAGAACCAAACCAATGTATTTTTTAAAAAAATGTATGTTTGAGGTGAAAACAACAAATACCTATTTATGCATTATTTCATTCTTGAATTTGACAGTACATCAGCAGACACGTGACTGTAAGCTTCCTTAGAAATCCGTATCAATTTATATTCACTTGCTAAAATTATTAGTATGTAGGGAAAAGCATTTTTTTGTGACTGTACATTACTGTTCCTCTTTGTTTCGAAGAATTTGCATGATTAAAAAAAAATAGGTACAATGGCAAAATGTAGTCAAATGAAAATAAATACCTCTTCTTTGTCATCCCTCTTCCTGTACATGAGTTCATATCCTGTAATTTGATTTTCCTGTCCAGTCTGTGCTGGCGTGACCCATGAAAGTAAAATACTGGTTTCTGATTTGGCTTCTCCTTTGAAGTCCGTCGGCTGGGAGGGAACTAGGAAGAGAATGAAAGATGAATTTATTACTCTCCATTCATTATCGCCACAGTCGTGCTTTTACAGACGCCACTTTTTTTCGCAAAGAGTTATTGCTACAAGAGCCGCGTCGCTTTCTTTTCATCCAAAATAGTCTCAGTGCAGACCCATGATGCATGGTTGATTCACTCTGGAAAACAAATCTTTGTCATAGGAAGTAAACATTGAGATATTTGTATTTCTTTTTCTTGGATTTCCCAATTCCAAAACACGTTTTTCCCACCGAGCCAGATGAGTTTGTGTTGACACCCTGAAGATGTTTACAGTTCTGGTTAACAACTGGAACCCACTAATTAGGATCAGTGACTTAAAAAAGCAGCAGCAGAAATGTTTGTGATACTTCGAGTTTAACTGTGGATTAAGGACATTTGTAGTATTTTGACTCAGGTTTAATTTGAAGTCACGGCATTAAAAAAAAAAAACTGGGTCTGCACAATTTATTGAAATTCAATCAAAATCACAATGAGGCCCACTGCAATTGTTAAACGCAAGAAACACCCCCCGACTACCAATGTAAAATATAGACATAAACGAACAAATAAACAGTCACACAGACAACTGAAATATTTAAGAAAAATATGTTACTGCAAAAATAAACCGACGAATGCAAAGGACACACTGCCTCGCCATGAATTTAAAACTTTAGCTACTTCTGAGGTCTGTGCGCAAAAAAAAACAAAAAACGAGGCTTAATACTAAATAGATGGGAGCTTGTAGACAAAGTAGGAAGAAATACTGCATTCCTGCATAGGCTTGTTGAACAGGCGGTTTGATATCCTAAACACTTCTGTCTTGTTTTTGTTTTACGAGTGAAGGTTTTATTGCAGTAACGAGTTCAGGATTCATTCACACAGTTCAGCCACTCGGCTTTGGACTCTGACTGGTGTGTGTGTGTGTGTGTGTGTGTGTGTGTGTGGAGGCTCCCGCCCCACCCTTACAGAAACATCAGAGAGAACTCGCAGCACAACCCTGATGAAATTGCTCCTTTGAACCAAATACTGGTATCAAATATTTTACTATGTTTTGGTGGTGGGTGGTTACCTACGAGATTCTTTGTGTGCCAACAAATTATTGACCTATGGTATCCAGCCCTGTCAGTCTGTAGGTCCTCTCGCCAGAAATAATGGATTAATCCTTGAAGGCTGTTTATTTAGCACTTTTCTTCTGATGAAATTAACACATGCGATTGTTCAACCACTCAGGTTTTGGTTGGACATGAGCGTAACGGCCTATAAATCAAAAAGGAGACTACCGGAAATATTTGCAAACGGATCTGCGGTTTGATCAAATATCTGTCCAAATACTGTGCTAAACGACAAAGACAAACAAACCAATGATATGAAAATCCTCGAGGGAAGCGATCGATAATACTCACCTCCCGTTTTAGCAATAATCTGAAGGTCTGGAGAAAGAGGTCCGTCACCTACTGAGGTGTAGGCCAACACCTTGATGTAGTAGGTTTTATTCGGGATGAGGCCCTGGATGGTGACAAAGTTTGAACCTCGTACAATCTGCTTCTCCCAGAGGTTGACATGTTGGGTGGAGTCCATGGTGTAGTAGACTCTGTAGCCCATGATCTGGCCGTTTGCTTCCTCTGGCTCATCCCAGTGGATGACAGCTGTGGTGGTGCTCAGCATGTGACCTCTGACTTGTCTCGGTGCCGTGCTGGGCGCCTGCTCAGCTGTTTTAGCTTCGATGCTCTCACTGGGTGGCCCTCTCCCAATGTTGTTCACCGCCACCACCCGAAACTCATAGTCCGAGTACGGGCTGAGGCCCCCCACGCTGTACCGAGTGGTGGCCACACCATCAATCTCCTTGTAGGAATCCTCTGAGTACTTGGACTTGTGTTGGATGATGTAGTAGGAGACAGGTTCAGGATTACCAGAATCCCAGGTCAGTGTTATGCTGGTGGCTGTGCGCTCTGTTACCACAGGAATGCCAGGAGCCTTGGGCAATGCTGCCATAATTATTGGAAAAAAACAAAACAAACCCAAGTTATTTACTCTTTAAAACCACATGCATTGCACATGATATCTTTTTGCCAAATACAGTTTATCTGAATTCATAATAGATCCATATGTTGCAAGCTATTTGTGTTCAACGATAGTCTTGATCCATGAGTTGAAAGGCCTGCATGCGCTGTGGGCAGAGGCTGAAAATGTTGTCATGAATCTCACATTTCCCAGTGTTTATCACTTTAAAAATTTAACAGGTAAATTTATTGCTTTAATTCCCCATGCTGTGCCGCATGGCAAAAAGATATCAGGGCAATAGATTGTCTTTATATGCCATCTGAAGTACGCTACAGGGGAGCTTGCTGTCAGACTGTTATTGTGACTAATATCGCAGTGTTATGTCTCAGAAAAAGAAAAGCTGTGTGTTTGCGTACGTGACTCGATCCCTCGTGTGTACACGGTGGCACCTGTATGGGCCTATCTTTCTGGTAGATATGATTACACTCAGATAAGTAACATGACGCCTAACGATTCACACTACAGTTTGCACGTCCCTCTTCTTCTTCTACCTGTGGCTAACAGAAATGGTGGGTGTGTGGTGCTGTAGCTTTCCAGCTGCAAGATAAGCACCTCACTTTATTCTCAATCCAGCACCTAATGCAGTGCGGCTAGTGCGAGTTTTGTCCAAAGCTCTAAGGAATCCTCCATCGATGACTTTTCACAGGAGTGAGCGGGAAATAACTTTCTCCTGCCAGTTCTTCCGTAGTTCCCTCAAAATATAACAGCAGCAACAAACAGAACCTGCAAAATCTTGAATTATAAATACCTTTAACTGTTATCTGTGCCACCGCTTCAATCACTCCCAGGGTAGACATGGCCACACAGGTGTAGTTGGCTGACTGCCGTACATCTGTAAGCTCTAAGACGTTCCGTCCAATGGGCATGTCGTCCTCGGGTGTGAGGTCTTCAGCCCCTAGCATCCACTTGACGTATGGCATGGGAGAACCCACCGCCACACACGTGATGTTCACGCTGCCGCCTGGCATGATCTCATTGTCTGTAGGTGGAATGGAGAAACGCGGTGGCACCCGACGTACTGGAAAAGACAAACAGCAGTGTAAGGATCCCAAAGGCAACGACAGAAAACGCTTCAGAAATGTTTTAAGAAGAAAACAAAAATATCAATGTCTCTCCAAATATGTGGCACAAGATAGAAGAAAACAACACGTTTCATTTGAGAGATCTCAGTGGGTAAACATCAACACGAGCACCATGCACAAAATACCGTGTCACGATCTGCACAGAAAAAAACAAAACAAAACCCAATACAAAGTGCTGGAGAGTCAAAAAACACTCCAGAGCTGAATGCAAAGAGGCAACTTTCGCTTCCAGCTGATGTGAGAGAATGTGCCGCACCATATTCTCACATCCAACGACAGAGATAACACTTAGAAGGAGTAGGAACACACAACGAGGGGAGGAGTGTTTTCTGTAAGTTACAGTAGCGCTGTCAAACGTATCATTTGGAAGACTAATGTATTACATTTATTACTTTTGACCCTGAGAGGCTACAACAGAAGCGCAAAGAGATAAAATAAATCCTTTTGCAGTACTTTTTCTTCGTAATTGTACGAGATTAGAAGCCTACCTGGAATGCAAAGCTATGCTATGAGAATGGATAAAATAGAATTCGTATTCTGTTTTTATGCTGGTGTATTTTTTTTTTTTTTGGTTTAGCGTTTTGCAAGAGGAACTTATTAACATGGCGGCAGCATTGCTCAGAGGTAGAGTGGCCATTTAGCAACCGAAGGATTGCTGGTTCCCCCGGTGACCATGTGGAAGTGTCCTTGAGCAAGACACTGAGCCTCTAATTGCTCTTGATTGCCCTGCGAAGGACTGGCGACCCGTCCAGGGTGAATCCCGCCTCTCGCCCAATGTCAGCTGGGACAGGCTGGATGGATTTTCTTCAGTTTGTTTCCTCAGCATATGATCTTAAATTCTTCAGCATTGTAAAGACATGCAGAAAATAGCTGTAAGAGCATTTTGGTCGACTTAGTTCTCAAAGGAAAAAACATCTGTTTGTCATGCAATTTTATTTCTACTGTGAGTACTCCTCATACTCAGTACACACTAGTTGAATATTATTTGACCGCTCTCGTGGAAAACACCCCCCCCTCCCAAAAAAAACCACTGATGAAAAATAAAAGTAATTTCAAATTAAAGGTTATCTTTTAGGTAAGTGTGTGACGTCTGCAACAGCCGTGGAAAACGTCAAGGCCTCCTAGAGGACACTGTCCGTTATGCATGCAAGAACATGGGGTGAATTTGTGAGGCAATCATTTGGGGAGTCAGAGGAAGCGGGTTGTGAGGGCAAAATCTACGGCAACGGGGTCAGAGTGATAGAGAGTATTCTGTTAAAAGAAGTGGTAATGTGAGCGCGCTGCATGACTGTCAATGCGGCTAAAGGTCCTGTAACAATATCTTGGAAAGAATGGAAACAGAGTGAACAGGGCAAGAAAAATATATCTTCTCCTGCACTTGTGAGTACACGAAAGTATTTCTTAATGATGTGGAGAACTGAAGGGCTGAGGCATTGGGGAACCAGACAGGAAGTCGGTGTTTCCGCTCATGTTCGTCAAAATAGATGATTATAAGCTTAGATTGCTTCCTACAATGAACCCTGAAGAAATCCTCGCAGGGTTAGAGCACTTAAAGAAGCATCAACAATTGTTCCCGTCGCTCGATCGTGGACTCTGCTTTGTAAACAGCCACCATCGTGGTTCCTGCGACTCTAAACTTGCACAGGTAATCGCTATATTCAACTTGCGTTCCCTGCTGTCTACTATGAATTCACAGAGCCCGTTCTGTTAAGCAGACTGCTGCTCTCCGGAGAGGAAATCTAGGGGAACCGCTTGCATTATTAAATACAACAGTTCTCTCACTCAAAATGTAATTAATATCCAATTGGATCACACTCCCCACAGACATAATATTATCCTGCTCATTCGAATATCATTACATTTGTCAAGTCTTGTGGATAACCCTCTAAATACATCATTCTTTCATGACTTCCTGCGCAGAAACATCCTCGTCAGAAGGAAGTGTAGAATCTCTCAGGGCAAGGTTGTTTTTTTTTTTAACAGCTTAACTCTTGTCTTTAGTGCCAATTACAGCGTCTGATGGATTTAGCATTCACATATTTTTTTGTCTCTGAGAAATTTCAATTGCAGAGAGCACCATAGGGGAGTTTTGAGAGTTGTGCTGCAGTCCTGCATCCATAGAGCGCAGCAGCTATTTGCTCCTGTGGCTCGTACAAATTCATTCAGTCACATCGTTTTTATTTTATTGTCCCTTTTTTTTTTTTTTTAAATCATCGATAAAATCTGTCTTTTTTTAAAAATTTTATTCTAATCTTTCCGAGCTATTGTACCGAGCGGGAACACCGACAGGAGAAGGGTAGGGGTAAGAACTGGGGGAAAGGAGCTTGGGGTGACCATGCAAATGGCGTTGTTCCGCTGCACTTCCGCTTTCAGGGCGCAAACATGCAGCAGCTTTTCAACAGTCAAGCATTCTGACAACAACCACCAGCGAGAACATGAGCACTTCATGAGCGACAAAGAGAGACAAAATGTCAGTTGCGGCAAAAAAGAAATGAAAATGCATCAGTACGATAACTCATTCTGAGATTTGTTTTGTTGTTGCAAAAAAAAAAAGAACCATTTTTTTTTCAGTTTTGTGTTGGATTCAGAGAGTAAAAACACACACCAACCTTCTCGGAGCTCTGAGGGATGTAGGGATTTTGATGCAGAACAAAATGAAAATAGGGGGGAAGGAGAAAAAACAAGGGAAACACAGAGAGTAAAAAGACCATGTTTAAGGTGTTCAAATGCTACTTAAACAATTTGAAGGACTTGCTGTCCCAGAGGTGCAGGGAGCCCCCTGGTATCTCCCTGGCTACAAAGCTCAAACATCAGAAACGAGAGAATGACTCCTCTGAACACATTCTGTGTCAGCCATATGGTTAGCTGACATGTATAATTGAAATAAATGCTTTTCATGCATTGCCTCTTTCATTTATTATATGTGATTATAAAAGCTAACCATAGGACTGAGCAGTCTGTATTTCTATCAAAATAAAAGTACACTTAATGAAACACAGGTATTTCAGTAAACGCAATCTTTAAACTTTATTCACTCATTCAGTAACTGAGGACTGTATGAAGTTTCGTTTCATATAAACGTAACGAAAGAGAGATTTGACTTGTGAAATCCTATGAAACCTTTACTGCTGTATGCAAAAAAGTGAGAAGCAGTAAAAAAAAAAAAAAAATAAAATAAAAGTACCAAATATTTACAGGAGAGAAAAAAAAAATGCGAGCCACTGTGAATAAATGCAGCAGCAGACGCAAACAACCATATTTAGTTTTCGAATCTGTGTAGCAACAGCTGTTTGAACAAGTCGTTTCAATGTTGCGTCCCAGTTTTTAATCTCAACTACTTAAATGTATTAATTAAATATAATTCCAGTATTGGAAATAATGAGCTTTCATATGTCCTTCCAATGATGATTATTCAGGAGAAAAATGGATCTACTAGGGGCAAAAGTTGGGACTAGTGGTAGGGGGTGGGGGTGGGGGGGGTGGTGGTGGGGGGGGGGGGGGGGGGTCATCCACCCTCTTCCCCCTTCAGCAGTCAGGTTTGAAAGGCAATTAGTAGATAAACACAGCAAGACTCTTGTCATCGGTGTTAGGAAAGTAAACAGACAGGACCGGAAACTCATAACGGATTCAATCAGTGCAGGTAAGTCAATAACACAAGAAGAATGAACCAAAAGCGTACTTACAATGCTCTCATGTGACATGGCCCCTGCAGACTCTATTGGCTTTAAAGTTACTCAGAACATTTCAAGAATATGGAGTGTTTGATGCCAGTGTAGCCTGCACGTTTCCTACCTCGGACATATAGATTGGCTGGCGCAGAGTAACGGGTTCCATCGTTGTTGGTCGCCACACATTCATACTTGCCCTGGTCGGACTCTTCGCTCTGCTCTATCTGGAGGGCTCCTGGTTAGGAATAAGACACGGGGGGGCAGCGGGGTAGGTTTGGTTAAAATAAAGCTGTACAGATCAAGTTTACATGCAAAAATTAAAAATCCAAAACCTCAGGGAGACCAGCGTCAGCCCCCTTCATTTCTAGTTTTGCTTTGTCTTCACAAGCCTCAGCAGTTGGACAGTCTGAGGAAAGTTGCGTGGGAAATTAATCAATATTCAATAAAAGACTCCATTCTGATATACATTACTGTAAGCTTAATCATTTAGAGTTCATCCCCTATCATTATCACAGTCTGATCCACTGATTGAGGCAAAATGGAGCCTACTATACAGTGGGAAGGGATTGCTGCAAATGGTAATCATGCAAAACATTGTAATACAAATATTCTTTTTTTTTTTTCTTTTTCTGAATAGGCCTAACAAGAGAAAGGACAAGTAAGGCTTTGAAAAAGAAATGCACCAAAGTTATTCCTTGACTGTCATACATTTACAGTTTTTCTTTGTGAGAGAAAAAAAAAAAACGTCTGATTACATTTTAACTTTTAAGGGTTTAGTGAGAGACACTCATCCTAGCGCCAATGAATTTGTCTTTTTTTTTTTTTTTTAAATATATGTATCATTTAGAGGAATAGGGGCAAGCCCTTCAATATACAACATGTCACTGGACTGGTCAATATGGGGATGAGTGATACTGCTTCAGGGAAACATGGATCAAACAAAAGAGGTTTACAGTATAAGAAAGCAGCATAACAAGGGAGGACAATTGAACGAAAGAAATTTAGATATGAATTTTAGCATATTCAATCACAGATCAAGTGCAATATTCTCGAAACAGAATAATTTTGGACTTCATCTCGGTGAAGTAACTTTCCAAAAAAAATGCAGCGCATACAAAAAAATTGAAAATAGCTGCTCATATATGTGGAAAAATATTAATTATATTGTCAGGCAAATCCAAACATATTACCCTCTGGAACAAAAGTTTTGACATGCAAATCTTAGCAAGAAATGTATGTCAGCACAACTTACAACCTTCTGACAACCCTTAGCTGAAAAATAAAATGCAATTGTATTAGAAGACAAAATTCAAAATATCAGCCGGAGCCGACAAGAATGTAACCAACCACTGCTTTAGCTTGTGAAAGCTACAAAAGACACCCATAAAAATCCACCAATGGGATCAGCAGTGTGGTGTCACATGACCAGGGAAAAATGGCTTTTATGAATCAACAACTCTCCAGCTCCATGTCACACGGCAAAAATGAGCCAATCGGGTCCCCGCCAGACTCTACAGTTTGCATTCCCCAAACCCTGAAGAAAAAAAAGTCAAAAAGTAAAATAGTCTTCAAACCCAAGAAAAGTAAGAAAAATAGGTGAAAGAGGAAAAAAAAGCACCGTAGAAACTTTATCAAAAAAGTGGTTGTTTGGGCTTTTTTGTAGAGGTACAGGAGAGGAAAGTAAATAGAAGAAATGGAAAAAAATAGTTTGCAAAGATAGAAAGAATTCTTTGGGAGAAAAAAGCAAAGGAGAGGCAATGTTGTCTTCAGCATGCCTGCTTGACTCCGCAGCATCTGTGCATTTTTTTTTTTTTTTTTTTTTTAAGTGCTGAACAAGAACAGCTAAGGGGGAAAAATGCTTGGTTGTTTTAGTTGGACAAAAAGAGGGACGCATGATTTGCTATGGCCAAAACGAAAACAAAAATGAACGGGAAAAAAAATATAGTTTAAAAAAATAATTGTCATTGGATATGCTTATTCGAGCCAGGGCAAGCATATCACAACTGAGTTAAACAGGCTCTTGAAACCAGAATACAAAGAAGTAAATAAAGCATAGACAAAAAAGATGAAATACGAATTTAGTCAACAGAACGGGACAAATAAGAAGGAAGGTCCATATGAATGTAATGGGACTTGGTAAACAGGACAGAAATGGAAGTGATTCAGTTGAATGGATGGGTTGACAGCAAGAATGAATTTGTATTATTTTCATTCTGTGAACGTCAGTTCAGCACTCTTACCTCTTATTGGTGTACCACCTGGGTGGATAATATGAATGCAAATAAGATTAGAAAGAAGAAGCATTAGTACGAGTAGATAGAGGCTGGGGGCTTTGGAAGAAGAATCAAATTAGATTTAACAGGGTACGTAAATAAAGGTACTAGAGGAAAGAGAAAGGAGAGAGAAAGAGAATAAGAACTTTTCTGAACTCTACTGGCAAAAAAAGACAGGAGCATCATAGAAAAACCAGAAAGAGCACTTGTATATTGATATAACCACGGGGAGGTGCCATTTTGGAAATGGCTTCTGAAGATCATCTATTGAAAGGGAAAGACTGACGACTGTATGAAAGCGTGAAAGTGTAAAAGCCTTGAAATCCCTTTGCTTGACCTGAGCTGGTCACCTCCCTAAACTTCTTTCCAAACCTTTGTTTCCGATTGTTTGTTTGTTTGTTAAATTTAAAAAGAAAAAAAAAAAATTTAAGTGAGTAAGTGGTGGGTCAGTGAGTAAGTAACAAACATGTGAGGACAGGTTATTACCCAGGTCAGTATCTAGCCATATAATGCTAACTTTTGGTGATTCCTAAGCTAAAGATAAAGGTGATACCACTGGCAGTGGCGTGACACGTGAACACCGTGGAGTGAGGGAGGAGTGTGTCTGCCTCAACTATAGTAGCCCTGGAACTAATCTGTTAGTAAAATGCATGCCATGCATTTTAATAGTTGTCGGACACATGGAAATTAGTGGGGGGGAGGAGGGAGTGATGTGTGCTTTAGAGCTAAGCACTTACCAAAGGATTCTGTAGATTTAAAAATATAGAGAGAAGAAAGACAGCATAAGAATATGATTATATTCTTTAAGGTAAGTTGAGTTAACAAGGTTTCTTTAATGCTTTATCAAGTCGAGGTGAATCAAAGTGGCACATTAGAAATAAGGGTTAACGCTACACATTTCTCTCAAACAACGAAGTCAGGAAGTAAGGTTAACAAGACGAATTAACAAAGGACAGCTGAAATCTGTGAAGACAGATGGTTAAACATACAAGACTCAAAGTTACATGTGCTAAGGTGTCGCCATAGATCGGCACGTAAAGCTGCAAGCTATAAGGAAACATTTTTGAAGGTGTTTTTTTTTTTTTTTTTGGGAGACATCTTGAGATTCTTAGGCAAATTAAAACAAAGCTGGCATCTCCACATTAAAGCGGGGGCTGTAAATCTAAAGGCTCACGGAAGGGAATAGCTGCTACAAGGAAGTTTACACACGACTGTGGCTAATTAGCATCCAAGAGTTCTTTTTATGAGATTTTTTTTTTCAACCTAAACAAGGTTTTATACCAAGTAAATTTTTTGTCTGTTTGTTTCTGAAGCGTCTTAAAGGGATAGTTTGGATTGTTTGAAGCGGGGTTGTTTGAGGTTGTCATTTATTGTGAAGTTACTACCTTCAGCAGATGTGAGTCCTCAGTGCAGAGTACCGCAGGGAAACAAATTTAAAATTCCCAGCAACGAACCACCCTCTAAAAGAAAAAAAAAAAAAAGTCTCGATCCTTTTCCACATTCGCTATATTTTTTACATGTTCGCCACTTCGCTTGGCGCCATTTTCTCGTGATTCTGCAAGTCCAGCTGTGGAGCCGAAAAACGAGGCTGCTGGACGGCAGGAGTGAAGCAGCAAAAATGATACCGATACGGCGTACTTTCGCGCAAACAATCGTTTTATGTTTATTTGAAAAAAAAAAATGTGGTGGGCATTCATCCGTTTTATATGAGATGTGATACATTTATTATCCACAGAAGATGAAACCCTGACGACGGATGGCTACCTCATACAACTCTACGCCCATTAAATTCAAACTATTCCTTTAAGGGTCCCGCTTTTGAAAGTTTTCTCCAACTATCGAAGGAAATCAGGGGAGAATTATTATAATTCTTCATTGTAATGAAATAGTTGAATATCATTCTTCTTTGCAGATTCTGAATGAAGCTGTATGTTGAATATTAATCACAAAAAAAAAAGTCTAAAGAAAATGAAGAGAATGGAACCACAAAAAAAAGGAAAATACTGCACCAATGCAGTGAATCAAATCAAATCGAAAAACGGCAAAAGAATTCATCGTAAGAAGTCACAGCAGTGAACGATGAGGGCAGAAAGTTAAGGCAGAAGCCAGCAAACAAAGACGGCAAACAATCCCAACAGCCCATGACAACACTGGAAGACAGAGGGAGACACACAGACAGCACACACCGGGGCGCGCAGAGAATAGAAGACTAGTAGAAACAATGCCATTACCTAAAAAAAATAAAAGCCAAATGACAAGTTAAGTCATGGGAGGAAGAATAGGGTGAAAGAACAGAGGAGACATTAGGGGTCATAAAGAGGAGACGAGAGAAAGAGAGAAGAAATCCCTGTTTGGTGATTTTCAGTAGAGGAAACCTACCTGATCTGAGCTGTTTTATGCGTCCATTGTTGTTGGTGGTGTTGACGGGGAGGAAGTCTTTGAACCAGGAAATGTCAGGGTCGGGGTTGCCGCTGGCGGCACAGAGCATGGTGGCGGTACGTGTTCGCTCCACCACTTTTAACTGTGGGCCCATGTCTATGGTGGGGAAACCAGGGGGCAGCTGATCCTCTGCAAAGAAACGAAAACGGGAAGTGAGATTGAGTCGGCGGTTACAGAGGCGGCGTGGAGAGACGGGGCTGAGCTGAAGGATAAAAGATGGACCAAAAAAAAAAAGCAATCATCATCTCCAACGTTTAAAAAAGGTCCCTTCCCTCAACATAGTCAGACATGAAAACAACAGTCAAATTGAACAGCAAGACGATTTAAGTAGCTCCAGGTAATGAAAGTGGAATCAGACAAGTTTTCAAGTGTTCCTAAGTGGCGGCGCCACAAAGATTGAATCGGAAATAAGAGAGAAGAAAGTTCCATGAGAAGGTTAAATGAAATTGCCGTGATTTAATATGGAGTAATGACACAGTATTGCTCCATGCCGACAAGGAACTACAGCCGAGGTTTGCTTCAGGGTGGAGCAAGAGAATAACACGGGGAGGAAAACCTTATTCACTCATTTAGTCTGTAATGAAGACATGAAAGCAGAGACAGAGAGAGAGAGAGAGAAAACTGCTATTTTTGTATGAAAATATATATTAACCAGCCTGACTCGGATGCCTTGTCACCGTAAATTGAGCTTTTTCTTCTCCCAGTGGAGTTCCAAAAACCAGCGGCAGACAGAATTGCGTTTCAAAAGCGAGCAGAAATCTAAATGCAGATGGCGTTGTAATTCTAAAGCCATTACGTGACACGACCAACATATTTGCTGTACGACCGTCGCCACTCGAAGAGAGTGCGTCAATATTTTTAGAAAGAGAAAAAAAAGCGTATTCGCCATCTTGCAGATAATTAGTTAGTAAATTCATACGATGTGCTATTAAACATTAAGCCGCAGATATCTTTGGACACAGGCAGGCCAGCTGTTTCCCTTCGCTTGACAAAAAGACTCCTCATATTTAACAGTTGCTGACTAAAGTTGAGCTGGAATTTGTGTCTTCGCGCCCCCCCCCCCCCCCCCGCCGCTTCACATCGCTCCTAAAACATCTTCTTAAAGCTAAACAAAGACTCTTAGCTTTCAAGTGCTTTAAACGGGATGTAATTTAAGCTTGCAGCAAGTGATGATCTCTGAGAGGGTTAAAGTGTAGAATGTTCCGTCGACCATAAGATCCCCATATGCCTCTCCGCAATGTTAGCGAAGTGTTAATCTGCAAAACAAGACCTGCACATTCTGAATGCCAATGAGGTTTATGTGCACCTTAAACCCCCCCCCCCCCAATCCCCGCTGTGATACGGCTAATTACCGTCGTCTGTCGCTTTCATAAAATGGCACCTTTTTGGAAACGCTTTCTTCATTAAATTTTCATGAGGAGACATAAGTCTGGAAACAGTTTTGTGATGCCATTGCCTACACGCAGCCAAATGACAATCATGGCCGCCTTCCAACAATGCTTTTGGGTATTTGGCATGAAAAACCACCTCGATAGATAAATCTTTTCAGAAATAGAATGTATTACAAATTAGTGACTTCACGCTGAACTGCAAAAACTTTCTGATGCAACTCTCTGTCCCTGCCTGAACTGACATGTGTTTTGACGTTCATAGGAAGGCATTGTTAGCCGGATGCTACAAAACGGCAGCTGCCCTGATAAATTGGATGAATAAATTCTCCCTCCACTTGTGAGACAGTACAGGACACCTCGGCCCATCCATCTTGCTCTAATGCAACACCATGTGCGACGTATTACATGGGAACTTTTTTAGTACCCATTAAGTTAATGAGATGCTCAGTCTTTTTCTCTCGTGAGATGTTTGTAGGTGTCTGGCTCTGTTTGCTTGTTGTTTGCATAAAATTGATGAGTTGCTAATTAAAACAATAACCACTTAGTTCACCTTTCATCGCACAGCGGCTCTGTTTAATTAACATAACAGTTAACCGAGGAAAGTCGATACGGGAGACAGAACCTATTCCAGATAGAGTATTGACCAAAAGCTACGGTCACACCTTTAAAACGTACTTGTTGGTTTTGTGAAAGGCCGTTTTCGATGCACAGACATTTGCAAAAGAAACGGTGAAAAACACAATGTAGGTGGGTTTTTTTGTGTTTTTTTAATGGAGAAAAAATGAGCAAGAAGAAAAAAAGAGAAAACGACCTCTCAAACACGCTCGGGGAGACGGGGAGGGGGAGTATCAGCTGCCTTCAGCTTGTCCTCCGTCCAAATATTACTCAGTCGAACAGTAATGAACACCCCGATTGAACAAAATAACCAGGAGAAAGCGTGGGTGAACGGGTGCGTGTGTGAATTCAAAACCTGAATATAGAAATCCGTGCAAACTTTATACAAGAACTCCTTTGTTGTGAGGTGCTGATCACTGGATGCAGACTTGAGAAAAGGAAACCCTGTCACGCCTCATCACCGTCAGCTGTGTCACGAGGGTGTGGCCAATATAGGAGCGCTCGCATTTTTTCTCATGTTAATCTCGAAGGAGACGTCATCAACATTCAAAAACGTCGCATATCGAGCCAGAGTGTGCTACCCTTTTTCAAAAAAAAAAAAATTGGCCCAAATGCTCCTTTGTGACTCATTCGACACTCCTAGTTCTTGCTGGCAGATGCACAAACAAAGAAACAGATATGTGTGAAAACACTAGTTCCTTCGTCAGAGGTAAGGAATCAAGTGGAGCTCTTCTGCCTGCTTCATCAGCAAGCATGACATGACGCCAGCTATGTACCTCCCGCGCAGGCAGCTGCTCCGACCCCAGGTAGTACATTCAACATTAATCCAAAGCAAAGTTATTTATACTGAACATTTTCCCTGCACAGAGGAAACAAACACGGATGAAAACGATCTGTCGCAGAGGTTTCCGACCTTTTGGATTCACGATTCTTACTCAGCCCACAAATTGTGTGGTTTAGAGCCGTTTCACTCACATCTACGACCACAGAGTCAAAACGTTAATTTGAGATGACGTTGCAAAAAAGAAAAGGTTATTCAACAGCAACTCTCTGCTTTTACGCCAAGTTGAATTTCCATACTCTACACACACACACACACACACACACACACACACACATATATGAAATGAGCAAATATTTTCTCGTCTGAGATGTGATAAACATCTCACGCCGCCAGAGCTGCTGCTGCATTTCCCTCACAAGGCCGAGAAATGAAATCGGATTAATCATTCTTTTAATTTGTACCACGCCGTGTTTTGTAGTGTTTGTTGTACATTTGTTGAGAAGTTTGGCTTTTGACAAAGTGTCAAAGAATTAAATCAAATGCGGCCAAGCTGCTGGTAGTTTTCCCTGATGTTGGGCTGATTGTTTGACTAACTTTGGTTACACACACCATCGGCAAAGAGCTAATTTATAAGTTCTTTGGGGAGTCTGAGCCGCACTTTTAATGTTTGTAAATGTATGTCTGAGTTAATGTGCTATAATCTTTACGACTTGAACATCGGCCAAGCTGCCCTGCGAGATACTTGAAAGTCAAAGCTTAAAGGTTAAATTAACAGGGGGAGGGGGGGGGGGGGAGTGAGTGAGTTTTCAACAGATTTCTTTTTTTTTTAAACAAATTCCACCTCACCGAACGCTGCAATCTCAAGGACGGTGTGCGACAAGGGCAGCTGCTGCTTTACAGAACCATACTGTATATTCAACAATGGATCTACACAGTAAATGAGATGGAAGGGAGAGAAATGCTGAAGTCACCTTCTCTAAAAGTGCTGAGCACTGGTGCTTGGTATGAAAAGACTCCCAATGACAATTTGCACACATTAGCCACTGCCAGACTATCAGGCCATATGAGTGTGTAGTGCCAAGT
The DNA here is from genome assembly GCF_037954235.1 of Aulostomus chinensis. Lineage (NCBI taxonomy): Eukaryota > Metazoa > Chordata > Actinopteri > Syngnathiformes > Aulostomidae > Aulostomus > Aulostomus chinensis. The sequence continues at coordinate 9,321,704 of NC_141343.1, read as the reverse complement.
GTGGAGGAATATAAAAAGGACATTGGCTCCAAAACTACCTCGGTGAGCAGATTCTTGCTGAAGGCATAAAGGCCACTGAACATAAACTCAACCCATTAGCAGATTATATCTATTGATCACTCAGACAAAAATATGAGCAGGAGGTGAGTCACATTTTCCTTATGTGACAACATCGAGCGTTTCTTAAATGATACGTGAGTGCAGCATAAATTCAGCACGGGTGTCATGCTGCAGGTTCAATTAGCGCACACGCTAAAACTTCTCTCTTGCCGTGACTTGAAACTCAAGTTGTGTGAGTAACACGTGCACATGGTACAGCCTCCCAGCTTCAGCGGTGTCGCCATCGTTCTCTGGATGTTTTCTGTATCCTGTGTGCATCTCCAACATTTACACTGCTTCCTCACATCGTCCAACCAAAACTGAGGTTATTCATTTGAATTATTTCCTCTTTTTTTTTTCTCCGTTCATCAATACTTTAGTATTTGCTGTTTGTTCAAGATCAAAAAGTTATTGCGCGCTCTTGACCACTCAAGTAGGGATGCGTGATCTGTTTTTTTTGTTTTTTTTTTCCCCCAGAATGGCGATATTTCCCCTGACGCTGATGTTAAAAAAGAAGAAGTCAACTTGGACACACAGGCTCAGTGCAGTGACATTCACACGTGAACGTTTGGAATTATTTCATACGTTTGAAAAAGCCATGAAGTAAAACGCAGTGTTTACCCCCTCGAAAAAAAAAAGATCCGCGATACTTAAAATAAGTAGGTATGCACAGGCATTTCGTATTGCAAAATATATTAATAATAATGGGGGAAAAAAATGATTTTGATTCATAAAACCAGATACTTGACAATTATTTAGGCCTTTTTTTTGTTTTTAGGATTTCAATACCATCCCTGGAGTGCCACTTGTGCGTCACGGCGTCACCTTGAAAGAAATGTACTTTCCTGAGAAGAAAACAAGGTCGGCAGGTTTCATCTGAGGTTTGGCTTCAGAACCATCTTAATATCAGCGGTTCACAGGAACTTTGATGCGAGTTAGATTTGTTTTGTATTTTTGAAGTCTACACGGCAAATGGTGGCTCTTATTTTGGCGCGTTAGATGACGACGTGAAAGAACCTCTACTCAAGCCACAGCAGCAGCCAAACCTGTCCTTTTGCTGCCTCCGGTGGTGCTTTCCTTCTTTTTTTCTTTTTGTTGTCTGAGTTTGACATTACCTGTCAAGCGCATGGTTCGCGGTTTGCTTACGTTTTATATAAGTCGTGTCGTTCTTGAGTGGGCTTGAGTGACGTTTACTTCTATGCTAATTGGACATTTCTAACAACATACTCGAGAGATAGGACTGCCGGCACACGTTTCCCATGTAGGATTTTCTTCTCATTGCTTTGTGTGAGAATGAATATTCGAGAAAAAAAAACACATTAATGCGTGGGGCCGTATCTGAAACCACATTGAGTCCGGACGGATGAAGGTGACACTCGAAGGATCTCGACGTCATTCCAGACAAGAAAAGTTAGGGAATGAACGTCTGATTGATGCAGACATCTGGTAATGTCGACATTCTTCGTCATGAAATCCAAATTAAAAACATATTCATCATTGGCTCTCCGACACAATCTTTTATTTCGGTGAACATTACTGCAATGCTATATCCATGTAAGGCAAAGAACGAAATGAAATGAAATTCAGAATAAAACGTCAACGCACAGCACATTTAATTTCACTTCTCCCCGAAGTTGTAAAACAAAAGCTCCCTGACAGGCAGGAAATTAAGTCTAAATCTGGTAGACGGTATTAGCTGAAATCAAGACGCTGCTTTGTCACTGAAATCACTTTTGGTTCCAGATTGGTTCCGATAAGTACAAAGGTATTTGAAGGGGGGCGGGGGGTGGCTGTGCTTTGTTGAACTGGACTTTCCAAGTAAAGCCATGAAAACATAAACCTTTCAGGTCACATCCTGACTTTATTTCTGTGGCTGCTGCTCAAAGATTGGATTCAGTCTGACCCCCATTCTTCCCCCCCGCGGAACAGGACTTTTCACCCGGCGGTTGAGGTTCCTCTTCAGGGAAAATCCCTGCAGGCCATAATAAGATATATTTGTTGGACGTATTTGGGTGGATACAATCTCCTCAAAGAGGCTGTCACAGTTCACTTGCCGCAGCAGCACGGAGGAGTAAAAGTGTGTGTCAAGACGTATTGTTGTTTGGCAATCCCGTCTCAACCAAGAATGCTGGATTATGGAATGGTAGGATTTGGGACACATGTCTTCAGGGATGATATTCTTTCATTTTTAAACTATCCCAAAGGATATTTTTTGCCCATTTTAGGGAATCAATCTGATTCTTTGTAGCCCTCCCCTGATAAGATTGAAGCCAACATGAAAACACAGGCCAGAACACATCACCCACGGCATTTGACAGGAGTGCTTATTTTTCTCAGCAGCCTGAGCCAAAATCATTTTCCAAACGACACCATGTATAATTTAAAGTTGAGGGACACTGCTAAAAAAAGAAGCTTGGGATATTTAGCTGATTTAAGATGCAAATCAAAACCATTTTAGAGCAATCTTGCTGCTTCCAATCCAGCCGTTTGAGAAAAAAGACAAAAATAAGTAATGCCTTGCTAATGCATCAGCTGACTTCATGGGATTAGGACCAATTAGGGAGAGGGAAAAAATACACTGCATGTGCATTCTTGATGAAACTTCAAAATAAAAGCAACACTTATTTCCCCTTGTGTTCACTTCTCTTGTTAAAACAAAACAAAAACCTATTCCAAACATGGTTCATACATCTGCTCTGAGATAACCTGCATCCTCTTCCACAAAATGTTATATTCGGCTCCTGTTCATCTGACGTGTTCAATTTTGCCTTTGGCAACTGAGAGGGAACTGTTAATTATGCTTTTGTTTTCACACAAACAGAATTACTCAACCGAACGTAAGAGCTCTTGATTAACAAAGGAAGACAGCAGTTTCCATTTGTGACCAATTCTGTGCTGCTTTCTGCTCTAGTTTTCTCTTCAACTTTCTCAAATAGTTCACCGCTTTTACCTCCAAATCGTTGACGATTTCCTCGCTCTACTTACGCACTCGCACTGTCATCAAAATGAACAACAAAAACAACTTTCTTTAACAATCTTGACTTAATGATTGATGGGTTCAAAATCTGAGCCCAACCCTTTCTGCTTTATCGGGTACCTGCAGCTTGGTTAAACTATCTCAAACTTCTCTCACACCTCAATCCATCACGCTTCCCATAAACCTTTACAAATTGTCCCTCACGTTCATTTTTGACCATTTCTTTTGTTTCACATTCCGTTTTAAAAACAGATTTATTACTTCTACGCTTCAAAAAATGTTCACGTGAGATCCCTGGCGTTGCCTTAAGGAGAATACTCAGAATGTTTTTGCATTTTAGAGAGTCGAGCCTTGTGTTGAAGGGAGTGTAAGTATCACTCATGATTGATAAGTAGAGTCGGGCGGCACATCAGAGAATAAATCCACAAGATCGTCATTGGGTTGAAATAAAGACAGAATTTTCCCTAAATCCCTAGTGAGCATCCAAAGGCTGTGTGTGTCTCACTGATACATCCCAGCGCTGTTTGCAATGTCCAGTCAAAATCAGATTAAACCTTCCTCTTGAGCGTCTTCTGAGCCAGTCTTTCCAAATAAGCCTCCTGGCACCTGCGTTGGGCAGATACTGCTCAAGTAATCCTATAATGGAGCTCGAAATGCTTCTCTCTAATGAAGCACGCCGGCGTGCCGGAAATTCTGGGATTCACCTTTTTCTGAAAAATGATTTTTCAGGCCAAACTCGGATTGTTTTAAAACATGGCGCACATCTAGATTTATGTGGATTTTATTCAAGCCGCTGCTTGGAATCGAACTCCTGTGTGAAAGCACAGGCAATTACATGTCTGGGTCCACAGTTAATTATTTTCCAAAGCCTCAGATGAACTGTCGAGAGAAAATGTTAAGTGGCAAGGCACGAGTGCTTTCCGGTTTAGCTTAACGAATACGTCTGTGGAAAACCTTGGAAAAACTCGCAGGTCTTTTTTTTGTGTGTGTGTGTCTTCCAGAGTGCTACAGCTCACAATTCATTCACCTCAACTGAGAATTTACGGGCAGTTTTGCACTGGAATCCATGGGAGTAGCAACTTAAGAAAATTCCATCTGCTAAATTTTGTGTGTGTACCAGCTTATATGAATATTTTGAGGTCTCACACACACAATTATCAACATTTTGACGTGCTAAGTACTCAATTGTCCACGTATCCTTTTGTTGATCTTTGCCATTAATCTGTTCGTAGCGTGAAGTAAAAGAAAGAGGCCATCAAAAAATTGGGCAGATCCATTGAACATTTTGAAAATTACTTCTTCTTTTTTTTTACATTCACACACAAAAATAGAGGTGCCTTAAAGGGTAAAACTACTTGGTGCTTGGGGTTTGCCCTTTTGGCCGGCGAGTTCACTTTCGACCAACAGAAAGAGGACCAACTGTCAAAGGTACACACGACTAGTACCTGTATTTCTGAGTGTGTAGTTCTTTTTAGCCACTGGACCCGCGGCCAATATCCACGGGTCAAACAGCACCAGTCCTCCAGCTCGGCTTTCGTTTTGATCTCAGCTCCACGCCTGTAAAGTTTGACATCTTGCACGGTTGTAAGACGATCGCAGTAAAAAGAAAAAGCAAATCTGTCAACAGAAAGACAAAAACCTGCCAAAGGTACTCAGAACTGTTGCTGCAATAGTTCTCGCTACAGTTTCCAGGACCACATTATACTCTGATAACACACACACACACACACACACACACAAACACACACAGACAGAGTCCCAAGGTGAAAACAATATCAGCCACACAGTGTCACGGCTGGTAAAGACATTTCCAAACTGTCTCAGAGCTACAGGGTATGATGATTGTGGAAAAGGAAAGAAAACGCATTGCAGTTGTCAGGTAGTTTAACCTGAGTATTGAAGCAACAATTGCATGCTCCGCCATCTCGTATGCTGTCCCTAAAATTCAGCTTTTCTAACACCCCCCCCCCCCGAGTGTTCTTTTGTTGTTGTTTTTACTTCGGGGATACTGCAGGGCAACAGTAGCTGGACAAAAAACACACAAATGATTGCTATGATTTGGTTTATGAGTTGACTCTACAGGTGTAGCGCTCGCTAATGAATATTACTGAGAATGTGCCACAGTTGGCACGCACAGCTCGTTCTAATTTACTGTAATAGAGTTTTAAGAGGAACAGCTCTACTTCAACACAAAGTGGCATTAGGTCTCGCTAGCTCTAAAAGGTAGTTCAGTAATTTGCTTAACAGAAGCAGTCTTTTTCAGGGAAAAGCGCTGAAACCTGCAGGCAGACAACGCAAGGACCATCCACTATGCATCGAAATTGTATTTTCCTTCTGTTGCCTTAAGGAGCGAAAATGGAATGGATGTGTGAAATGCTATCCAGTGTGTGTTCCTTTACTCTCGTGCGATGATGAATGTCGGAACGAAATGCAGGAGGGGGGGGGGGGGGGGTGAAGGCTCAGAAATCGCTCTCAACCTGCGGTTCATGGCTCTCTGTCTCGGTGAAAAATAGCATCATCTATTCCTTTGCCCCGCACTGATTGTTTCTTCCATAAATCCCCTTTGAGATTGCATAATTGAGCGCTGTTTATTTGTCATTAAAAAAAACCCTTTGCTTAATGCATGAGATTATGAGAGAATCATTGCAGGAGTCCATCTATTAATCATCAGGTCCTTCTTCTCCAGGAAACCTTCACAGTTGAACAATCCAAAAGTATTTCTCTCTCTGAAGGACGTTGGAGTTGTCAAACTTTGAGACAACACCCTGTCTTTAGACACTTAAAGCAGCTGTCTTCGTGGTGAATTACATAATAATTGGTGACGGGGTACGAAAATATGAGAAGTGCTTTCACGAGCTACGACAGAAAACCCCGAGGTTAACAAATCAACAGCAAAGTATATTAATGTTTCGCTAAAGAAGGAGCATACGAGTAATTTGAAAACAGCAGATTTTTCATTATTTTGGCATTTTATTTTTAATATAACGCTGCCTTTCAGGACATAAGTGGAAAGTCATATTTCAGCAACAAAAAATGCAACAACAAAAAAAACAAAGCATTAAATATGTTTTGATTAGAGAAGGAGGGAAAATGCTATCAAAAATTGCTGAAGCAGAAAAATACTATACCTTTTTTCCCCCAAAGAGGATTTAGCCTTTTTCCCTACACTACTTGTCAATTTGCTTTCTCTTTCTTCCTGTTTTGATTTTTCCAATTTTCTTCCTTTTTTTTTTTTAAGTAGTAATTTTGGACCTATATATTGCTTTTTAAGCTCGTAAAATGTTGTTGTTGTTGTTTTTCAATGCCAGAAAGCCCCAAGATACCCTATAGACCGCTGGGTCAGATTGGATGGGCCAAGTGGAGGGCATGCAACAGAGATGTGCACTACATCCTGGCAAGACGCCCCGGCTCTCCCTGGGCCCCGTGTCATTCATAAACATGACAGATTAGCTGTGATATTCCTCCATTTACAACATAAACCCGGGCAGTGGGAAGTAGAGAATGAAAGCAGGAACGAGTGTGTGTGTGTGTGTGTGTGTGTGTGTGTGTGTGTGTGTGCGCGTGTTAGTCAGATGCCCCCTTAGGGTTAGCTTGCTAAAATGGATGGGCAAAGAGGCAGATGAAAAAGAGGAGATGAAGCAGCTAGAAGAGGAGAGGAGAGGCAAGGCAGGCAGGAAGCCAGCCACAAAGCTCTATTTACGCCCCCCTTCCTTCTTCCTTTACAGGCTAAACGTCAGCTAAGCCTGTTCTGGGTAAAGATCACCTAGCTGGAAGGTAGAGCGCGAGACTGCAACAGAACAGATTTACAGACCTCCATTACCTGTAATCATGTATTTTCCTTCCACTGCGCCGTTGTGTTTTACATTTGCTTCCCTTACCGACTTCATCCAGCCTGATCCAGCCCCCGACTTTACCCATGCTCAACATTTAAGACTCTCCCGAGATCTCTATTTTCCTCACTCCTCAGAATTTCACTTTGCATATTTGGTACCTTGCGCAGTGATCCAATTTGAATTTGAAGAGGATCTTCAACTTTTGACATTTGATCTGCCATCAGCATTTTCTTAGTAAGACTAAGAGACGGATGTATCCGACAGTACTCTCGCTGAACTCTCAAATAAACCTTCAGAAGCCTCTCTTTTCCCCTCTCTCTCTCTTTTAGCTGTATCTTAACAGCACATCAGCCCTCATTTGATCCTATTGAATGCATTAAGGATTCACAAAAAAAAAGAAAGAATTGGATGTGGCATAGAAGACATAAACAAGCACACACTACCTTTTCCTCAGAGATGCTTCCATTCTCACTGATGCTCTCTCTCACTTTGAAGCATATACTGCCAGACATCTGCTGTGCTTTCACCGTTCGGCTTACTCATTGTATATTTACACTCTTACCGCCCACTTGAGATGACTCTGATGTATGATTCAAGAATCGAACAAAGTCTATTTGTTTCGCTGTGGTGCATCATGCTAAACAAATATAATTGAATACAATTAAGCTTGATTTAATTGTTTTCTTCTTCTTCTTCTTCTTTTTTCGGTATGTTTCAGCTGCCAGCTTATCAAGGCCAAGACCAGAAGCTGGAGGCAGCATGAGGTCAAGAGAAGATCAGCAGCCAGGTAAGTGAGGTGGTGGTGGGGGGGGGGACAGAAGGCAAAACTGCGAGACAGCGAGTTGCTTCATTACCTTTCATGTTCTGTACATTCAGAAGCGGGAGAGTCGGTTCCATCAAACAAGTTACCGTCTTAGCATGTGGCATTCTTTGCAGCATGTTATGAAAAGTTTTTGAGTTAAAAAAGGAAAAAGAAAAGCTAGCTGTCAAAATGCTTCCTCACAATCCCCTGAACTTACTCGATGTCTTCATGGGTCATGACAACGTATCATCAAACTCCCGACAAGTACTCCGGGAGATGCGCTGTATCGAGAGAGGGCTGAGGAAATCGACTTTCTCCAAGTTCACTTCCTCCTGAGAAAAAGGAAAAAACCTAGCACACAGCCATTTCAATAATTTATATGGCTAAAAGCTCGCTACAGGAGAGGGGAGTATAGAGATTATTCATGCTTGCTAACATCCTGCAGAGAGAACCTCTTGGTTCTCAAAGAGCCCTAATGGAAAACGGGGTTATATCAGGCTTTTCAATTTCACCAAGACATCCATGCTCCCCCAAAAGTGACTGTGGGAGACGATGGGTGTCACAGTAGGCAGTGGGTGGCATTATTTTATGATGGGAATTACTATATTGAGGCCACATGTTTGGAGAGTTGACAGCTGGGTTTATAGCTGATGAAACTTGCGATGAGGATATGTAAGGTTTTGCCCTTCCTTCACACAGCCTTAAAACGTCTAATTAGCCACTGAGCTCATATTTGCTGTACTGAATGTTCAAATGTATAGACAACTAATTACCTCGAAATCATCTCTTTCCACATCAATCTTTTTTTTTTTTTCCTCTCTCTCTGGGTCCAAAGTTGTAAATTGACACCCTCATTCAGCTTGAAAAGTTTCTCAAGATCATTAGATGCATTAAGGATGACCCTAAAGTACCCAATTAATCTAGCAAAATGACTTCTGAGTTCTATTTAATTTGCTAACATTAGCACCCCTTGACTACCTGGCTCACACTCTCCTCATGTTGTGACCTTGTGTCCTTCTATATCCACTGCATCCAAATGATAATCGCCGAAGAATCTCACATGTTGTGCCACGCATTCCACAAAAAGCCATATACGCCGCACCTCATCACGTCAAATATTGTTAATTACCGCCATTTTCAAATTAATACCTGAAAGACTGCATCTGTCTGCTCAATGATCCTTTTTTTCCCCCTCGAAAATCCTGACCAAAAGTGGGTTAATAACACTGTTGGCTAGCTTTTAAGTCTTTCCCAGGATTGTCCTTATGACTGGGTCAACAAAAGACCATCCAAAATCCACCATTGTCACACAAGGAAGAGGACGGTTAGCATGTTGTGAGCTGGCACGTCAATGCTTCAGATTGCAGCAGCTGGAAATATCCATCTTCAAGATAAATGGCTTTAGAAATCAGTTCCAGCATCACCGTCGCACAACCTCGGAAGACGAGTAACCTCCAAAGATCAGTTACTCGTATGTACAGCTGTTTGGACAACTGCTAAATCTCGGCACTGCACATACGGTTGGAAAGAGCAGCTGGCATAAGAACACACCCTCCTCACGCAGGCTTTGACCTGACCGCTGTCTGACATTGGAACATTCGCTATGTTCTTGAATGTTGAAAAGCTTTCGCTCCGCGGATAAATCGTGTTCTCTACACTTTTCATGCAGACAACACGTATGGCGCGGTGTTGGCGAGCATGTGAATGATGTCATGGCACGACTGCAGCTCATCCAAGGCTAACATGAGTGCAGTTTGATCCAGGGATGAGATTCTACATCTCACTGGCCTTTGTGTGTCTTCGTCACGTCACTAAATTGCGAGGATTAACAGGTTGCATTTGTGTGTAAGTGTTGTTGTTTTGTTGCACTTCGATGTTTTCACATCCCTGCATTGTTTGGTTAAAAAAAAAGAAAGAAACCTTTTTCTCTGAATTTGAAGCACGTTTTAAAATGCGTGATAACATCTGCAAACCATCAGTATCGACTGGTACTTCTTCAAAAATATTCATGAAATATATCGTCATTATTTTGTTGGTAATAAATTATCAGCCCAGCAAATCCAGAGTATTTTCTTGCTGTTGTTCAGCTAAAACGGTGATGACGTGAAGAAAAACGTTGCTCGGTATGAAAAAAGTGTTACCATCGTCTAAAAATGTTTTAATGCAGGTCATATCAACAAAGATCTGCCGATCAGTTTTCAAATATCGGTTGAAAAAAAAAGGAATTCCACGTATTGCAAATGCCAAACCATATTTGAAGTGTCTGAACAATCTCTACCATACTTGGACATTTCAGGAGACACTGGATGTGAAATAACGGTTTGCATTCCAAAATCGCTCAGCACCTACAGAGCGTGCCAGTAAAGTGAAGTCATAGTCGAGAACACTGGCGTCTTCAGCCAACGAGGGGGGGGGACACATACCTCATTTGTCCGAATCAATAATTATTAATTTACGAGGCTGTGTTTACTTTTATTAAAACGAACGCAGAGCCACAATTTGTGCAGGGTTATCCATCATGTTCAGAGTGCAGTCCAAGTCCCTTTGTGGCTCCTGCAGATGTTTTCTCACACACTACGCAACTGTAAAGTCGAGCATCAATCTTGTTGGCAGCGGTTTTTGTCTTAAATCATCCTGCATACTTTACAGATACTGATTGGCTCCCATGCTTGACCACAGACCAAAGAAATAAAGAGATGGGGCTTTTTTTGTGGTTTTGTTATTGTTTGTTTGTTTTTTTTCCGGAGGAGATCAATTCCTCTGAGGACGGTCAGCTCCATCTCAGAATAATGAAGAACTTGTCCGTTTCAGTGTCATATGACGGAGTAAAGTTTGCGGGAGAATGGAGAAGCGTCAAATCGCAGATCACAAGCGATAAATGAGCCGAGGACCATCGCCTGAAATGAAACGGTTCCTTTTTTTTTTCCAGCATGTTGATGGAAGATTATCATCTTATTGAGAATATCATAAGAAAGCTGTGGAAAAAATATGATAGAGATAAATCAACTGTGTTTGATGCTGGGTCTTTTGAACTTGAGACAAAGTTTTGAATATATTTTCGGTTTGGGGGGGGGGGGGGAAGCAAGGTTGTACAGTTTTTCAGAGGCCTACGCATGCATCCTTTTTCATTTTACAGGAGTGACTTCTCCCTGTCGTCCCTCGCTCCAACAGTTCCAGACTGCTGACGCATCATTTATATTCCGAAGCAATTTGAGCATGCAGATCAGGTTGGAGTAATCTGGTCGTACATATTTTTTTTTTTTTTTTTGTGGGGGGGAGGAAGGGATTATGCGTGGAGGAAATTAGGGTGTTAATTGTTGTTAGGAATAGGTATTAGGGTGCAATTTATTATTCTTAAGCTCTCCTCTTTTTTTACAGTTGATGTCCACCTAGTTCGTGTCGGCGCACATTTGTTCGTGGAAATAGTTGATACGAATTGAGGTTCAGAAGGAAGGTGAGATCGCTTTTGGTGGGCATAAAAGAGGGAGAGCATTTTCTTAGTAACGGTGGCGAAAGACCTTTTGTTTAGGAATCATGTCTGATGGTGTTGCAGCAGAACAATCCCTCTCAGCTACACACACTCCGGCCGCACCACTGCGCCCTTCCCCAAAAATGGAACGGGATGAATGCTGTTTTTCCGTCGCAGGAGAAAGGTTTTCTCCTTTTTCCGCTGCCACTGTCAACTTGTACATAGCCACATAAGTTGGCATTCTCATGTGCGGGGCACAGGAAATTGCTGTTGACAGCATAATGGGAGTATGAAGACGCAGTATAAATCCTTAATCATGGCCGAATCATGAACCGCAGCACTCAAAACGCTCGCATCAGTCTGCTTGAACTAGTTGGAGCAGAAGGTCTAGACGCTAGAGCTTCAAAATGCGTGTCCAAGGCCCTCAGTTTTAACACAAGTATAAATGCAAATGTATGAATAAATGGGATCAAATGCCACACCGTGTCCACAACAGTCAAAATGTGCCGTTTCATCGCACCTCAATCCCCTCCTGCCATTTTCAATTACGAAACAAATCAAGACCAACTTAACCCGAAGGCGCGAGCCGCATATGAGTCGGGTCATCCCCGAGTTAATCAAAGCAGAGGGCGGAAAAAAAACAACAACAACAAAAAAAAAACTCACAAAAGGAAAAACTGCACCTCAGCCAGGCAGATTTGACTCAGAGCATCATCGCATTTCAGGGTCTGCTGTTCCTACAAATCGCTTCCCCGAAGCCAAGAAGCCGATCGCTAAAGGTGCTTCCTATCAAGTTTGTGCCACGTTTGACGATTCATCCCTTCCCCACAACAATGAAGATTCCCACCATAAATGCTTTGTAGTTGTGTCCATAGACCAATTCCCAAACAAATGTCTGACTATTTCTCCACTCAAAAGGGTCAAAAAGAATGTGAGATCACTCATGTGAAAGTTGCAGTATTTTTTTTTATTATACTATAAAGTGTATTTTTGGAAGACTATTTTTTTTCTAGACTTTAATAATATATAAAGCATCTGTGAAAAAAGCTCCTGTTGCTTGTACAGTACGCTGCCCTCACCGCAGTGTCACGTCGCTCCCAACACCGTGGGAATGAAGTGGTCATTAGTTTAAATACACTTGAGCTAATCTTTTACTTCCGCTTCAAATCTGACTTTGAATTTAATCTAATCTGCCTTTCTGGTTTAAAACTGTTCCAACGGACTATCGAATTGATTTTACATTTGCTTGCTGTGCGAGGAAGAATATTTTTGGCAGGACGCCAATCATCGCAAACCCAGCTGTGACAAACGGTAGCGAAATAAACGTCTATCAATATGAAAATCACCCCTAAAGTATTCGCAATGCAATATTTTAGGTTTATGTGCATCTGTAGGGGGGCACGGTGAGAATGGGGTGCACATCTTTTTATCTGCACCAAAGCTGAGAAAGAGGAAAAAAGCTTTTCTTTCTTTTCTTTTTTTTTTTTCTTTTTTGGCTCTGTGATAGGCTTCTTCTCACCTTCAATACAACGATGGGAAATGAGAGCGAGCAGGAGAGCAAAATGGAAATGGTAATAAACATGCTAATGCTAGGCTGTAGAGCTGGGAAGAGCCTCAACCCATCCCTCAGCTATCTCTTGGCGTGCGTGCGTGCGTGTGTGTGTGTATGTGTGTGTGAAGGGTAAAAACAGAGAGAGTGAAAAAAGGAGAAAGAGGAAATGTGCTCAATATTGTATGTGGGAGCTCACACCCAGACACACACTTAGGTTGTGCTCTAGAGTAAACACGAGAGGGCTGCATGTGAACGTGCCACCTTTCTCTTTCAATCGGCCTCTGGAGACAGCGCAAAGGGCCTTTTGTTGGCTCATTGGTGAGATAAGAAGTGGGAGGGGAGGGAGCGGAGGGGGGGCTTCAGAGACTAGCATAGCCAGCTTTTTTTTTTTTTTTTTTCTATAGGATGGAAGCAACCCCCTCAATAGGAACTCATTTGCCATGTTGTGTAATTGTGGCACATAATGGAGCGCACTTCATTCAGGCAGCCCAAGAGCTTTTTTTCTAAAGCCATTTCCTCTATTCACAGCCAAACAAGTCATGTTTTAGAGAGATATTACACAGCCTTTTGAGCTCAGGGATACCACAAATTTGCCTTTGAAAAGGATGTTGTGTGTAATCAAGATAACAATTTGCTCAGTGTTTATTAGAAAGCCAGCTCTGGCAACCAGCTTGATATTTGTCATTTGACTTTTATTCTTGTCACTCAGCGGAAGTAAACAAAGTGGCTGACCTTTCCCACCCGGACTGTTACGTGTTTGTGGGGTTATTAACGAGGAAGAAACAACTACCAAGGACATCCGCTCGCGAGAATATCACCCAAAAAAAACCACAAAAAAAAACAGCACAGGTAATCACCAAAGAATACACTGCTGTATTTTTACACGGTCAGATGGATATTAAAGCTGAAGTGTAGAGATGAAAAATGACTGATTTGAAAATTATTGCTGAGCTTTTCCATTAAAACGCCGCGGGCTAGGAATGGATGGCTATTTGCATAATTTAACTGGCATCTTAATTATTGTGTCAGGAATCGGTATGCAAATGAGGAATCGGTATGCAAATGACTTTAAGTCACTTAGAAAGGAAACTTGCTTGGCTAAACGGCTAATGGACTAAATCTATCAAGTTAGGATACACAACACGAGTGTAACCAAAGCGTCTAATTGGGTTTGACTGTGCAATACGAGGGTGACAAACAAGAGAAAACAGAAGAGGACAGGAAACCGAGGAGCTTACCTGACCGTCGCTGGGAGAAAAGAAGCATGTTAAAGGTGTTTTTTTTGTTTTCTTGGGGACGGTGGGAGGGAAGGGACCTACCACGTAAAACAGTGAGTCTGGTGGTAGCGCTCGTCTCTCCAACACTGTTGGAGGCGACACATTCGTATATGGCTTCGTCTCTCGGCTGTGCGCATGGCTGAATTCTTAGCACTGAACAGAGCCGTCGTCGAACTCTATCACCTGCAGGTGCGAGAAACAAGATATGTTAAAGGAGATTTTTTGTTCACAATGGGTGAGGGACCTTCTGCAGAAACAAGACATGTAGCTAAAGACACTGATGGTGACTGACACAATGTGCTTCCTATGACAGAACGGTCCTGACTTCAAGTCTTTGTGACTTTGTGTTGTGAAAATTGCAATTAAAAGTTAAAGAAAAGTGACTTCAGGCTCTAAGTTACTAGAACCCTGAAATGTAGGTATGAGCATTTTTTGGGGGGTAGATACTTTTTTTTCAAAGCGTATTAATGAGTAGCACTTTAACATATCAGGTCCACGTGTGTTCAGACCTCATAAATGTAGTATTTCTGATGTGAAGCTTCTAGTTGTGCATCATCTGAGACGACAATGCGGTTGACTAACTTTAAGAATGGGTAAAGGGGTTGAGAAGGTTTTTGTTTTGTTTTTGCTCCAATCTGTGGTTGTTGAGTAGAATTTAGAAGCCAACGTGTCCCACTCTTAAAGTTAACACTTTCTCTTTTGAAAAAATGCATCACACTGGATTGTGTCAATGGGACAGAAACAAGCACAAACAGTTAAAGGTGGCTCGATAAACGATTACGGACAGTTGTACCATGAGGTGAGATAGTGGTACAAAGACAGGAGCGACTGTATTGGACGAACGACACATAAAATGCTCACAAACAGGTGTTTGTTGTAGCTTATTCAGCTTTTTTTTTTTTTTTTTTTGTGGCATGCTACATGTTGTATACTCACTGATTTAGAAAGCCATGTGTCATAACTCAATCTCTTTTAAGCATGGAGGTAGATTTGAATAAACAAAAGCCTAAGACTACTCACACTCACATACACCCTCGCGCACACACGCACGCACGCACGCACACACACACACACACACACACACACACACAGGCCTACCAAACAGTTTTAAAATTCACAATATCTGAGCATATTACACTTCAACATTTCATTTCATTGGCCAAGCAACAGCAGTGTTAAATCTGAAAGCGGGTGATGCGGGAAAACAGCCCCTCCTTTTTTTTTTTTTTTTTTTTTTACGTCAAAGTGGCGATTGATAAAGGAAGTTGTGAGACTTGGAAAAGGAAATGGGTTTTTTGTTAGAAGATGAGGCAGCAGTGCATGATTGAACGGGCATGGAATAGCAGCAGCCAGCAAGCCCTGTGAGGCAATGAGGGAATGGAAACTAGCGTGTGTTAGCATTCAGCACAACAGGCAATGCAAACGCGATGAACACTGATAAGATTAGATTTTTTTGGTGGCAGCAGACGCAAAGCAGAGGAGGGAAAAGGTCTCGGAGCGACGTTAAACCATCGCTACTCTGCAGTGGCAAGCAAATATGGCATCTCAACGGGGGGGGGGGGGGGGGGAGAGAGAAGTTACACTGTGATAGTCCTGAGGACTGACACAGAAATTAATAGAAATCTTATCAGTGTTCTGCGCTGATGTGTTATTTCTCATGGGTGTTGAGCCCAAGTGCAGATGAAAGATGACCAGAAATCCAAGCTTCAGCCAAAATAAGGAGGGTGAGACAAGCATTTAGATAAAGATGCCACAAAGCAAAAGATATTTCCAAGTGAAAGGGCTTCTTCCTCTTTCACTTTGCATTAAGCTGGCAAATGTGGCATGATTGCTAACATGGAGATCTGGGTCACACCACAAGCTTCTTTTCTTCCATCCAATTGCTCTTTTCTTGTCTTTTTTTTTTTCTTCTTAAATTATTTCACAAGGGTTCGAGTTATGATCGGAGCATCGCGGTTATCTCTAAAATAGCAGCAGGGGTAGAGATAAATAAATGATAGCCTTAATGACGCACCTTCCCAAAAAGACTTCACTACTCATTACATGGTCCAGCACTTTAACACACACGCTGCAGCCCGCAACTTACAGCAAAGTAGACTACAACAACCCAAAACTGTCTGAGATGTCTGCGGTAGTGCGGCAACAAAGTTTAAAAAGCCTGAAACATACCAAACCAGGCCACAACGAAGCTACACACAACAACCACTGCGGTTTGTGAGGCTGAAACGACAACTAAGTCTTGTAGGAATCAAAAATACATTCTTTTTAACTATGAATGGAGAAGAAGCAGGCTCATCGTCCTCGAAGCTGTTTTTTTTTTGTTTCCATCTTTATTAATTGAAGAATCCATGATTTGTGATAAACAACCGCTGGGATTCTATCAGGCTCCCACATAACTCGAACCCTGTGCGTTGTGCACGTCGAAAAAAAAAGGCCTGGCCAGCACCATCACTGGGAGCCTGCTTATGCGTCGTGGCAAATGAGCGGATTATGCGCAGAGCAGAGCCAAAAGCAGTGCAGAAGCATTCTCGTTTTTGTCGAGCATTTTACATCAGAACAATAGACCTAATACCTCAAATCTCTGGTTGCTGACTTTCTTCCCCTTCTTGTTCCACACAATCTTCGGCCGTGGATCTCCCGTGGCTTGACAGATGAAGGACGCCACACCTCCTTGCACGCCTGTTTGGTCATTGGGGGTTCTTAAAAACTTTGGTGGTGCTGGGCAGAGACAGAGAAAAAAAAAAAGAGAAGAATAACAGATAAAAAATGGTTAGTGGGCGTGCTAAGCGTTGTAGACACCGCAATTAATCTCCCTTATCAAGCCCCCCCACGCGCCAAAAAGTAGCAAAGTTGCAGATTTCAGCATGTGGCTGTTAAGAAGCTTGTCTTTGGAGGTCAAGACAAGCGATTGTAATGACTCGAGTTGTGCAAGTGGGAACAGATGATAAGTGGCTGAGATCAGAGGTGAAAAGGGGAGCAGTGTTTACAAAGTATTTTAAAGCGACCCTGCATGTATTTCTGCTGGAATGTGCGGGACGCATTTGTATTGCGTCGATGAACACAGTAAAATTAACTGTGGAGAAAAATAAAACGCAGAATTCTCCAAATAACGTGAAGCAAAAGTTGTTGAGTCTGCAAACTTCTAAAAATAAGGTGTATTCCTTTACTGACACTAAAGAGTGTTATTGTGACCATTTGGGGGATACCGTCACAAAATAAATTCAGGAGAAAT
The DNA here is from genome assembly GCF_037954235.1 of Aulostomus chinensis. Classification (NCBI taxonomy): domain Eukaryota; kingdom Metazoa; phylum Chordata; class Actinopteri; order Syngnathiformes; family Aulostomidae; genus Aulostomus; species Aulostomus chinensis. The sequence goes on along the minus strand of NC_141343.1, from coordinate 9,304,463 downwards.
GGTTCCCACAAGAATTCTGTTATTCACATTGTGCACGAGTGAGATTGTAAAAGGACTGACTATATATATATTTTTTTTTGTTATTGGCCAATATTTCTGCGAGGTTGCTGTCACGGACGAGCTCATTTGCAAGAGCCGAAACCAGACCTCGGTCGTTCAGCATTAAAGGCCGTCTGTACCGGAGCAGTCACACATCATCAGGAGATGCATCATCATGTGGCAATTCAATCTGCTGCAGAAAAACAAAATATTCATCGGTGCGGGAGCCAGACGTCACTAATCTCTAGAAAACCACCAATTGGAAGGGTGGCTGCGCTCGACGCAAATGAGACCTGCACCTGAGAAGGTCCTCGTAGCGCTCTGATTGGCCATGCGGGCATTCAGTTGGTCCTAATTGGTCCCTCAATTCAAGCCAGCAAGTGGAGTGTAAAGGCAGTGAGGATAACAATGCTACAAATGCAAGGGAATGGAGGTGAGAGTACAGCAGAGTGGAACAGTGTTTGCTTTGTGTGGCCATAACGTGGATGTTCCCATCCACTGTGCTGCTTTAACAAGACAGCACAATAATGTTTTGTTCTGATTGCCAATGAAGTTCCTGCTCCTGCAATTTGATTTCTTGGAATTATGTGTTATCAAGTCAAATCTTTTTTTTTTTTTATTTTCCTCCCAGTATAATTTAGGTGTTATTTTTTTAATCTTATTTTTTTAGCCAACTTCCAGCAATTCTCCATTTAATTTCAGTTCCAGTATTATTTTTTTTTTTCCTCCAGCACAATCATTTCCTGTTCATGGGCTGATGTTTCTATTACAACTGCTGCAAAATAAATAAAAGGAAGATGAAAGTTATCAGTAATCAAAGGACTCGGTCTCACCCCGGATTTTGAGATTTAAAGTCCAGCTTTATCCTGATGATCAAGGCTCTTATAATTTCAATAATGTCGCAGCGCGTAGTCTATTATTTCCCTGTAAATCTGGGGTACCAGCTTCAGTGGGAGGTGAACTCCATCTGTCCCCCTATGGGGCAAACTGCTCGCCTTTTATCAATCACTTCAGTAGGCCATTAGGGGGCCCACACAGCTGCAGTAATGCCAAACATCTGAATCGCCTCATCTGTGTGTGTGTGTGTGTGTGTGAGAGAGAGAGAAAGTGTGATTGCGCTTGCTCGCATGCCTGATTCCCACTCCCAGATTGTACTGCCCAGCAGCGGCGACGATGGCGGCGCTGCTGCGACAGAGGGACAAATTAACCTGCGGGATTCTTGGAGAGGTGACATAAGATGTGTGGTCAGCAATCAAAAGGGCGAGCAGATAAACAGGCCAGCAGCTGGGCTTCTACTGGGCAAATGAGTCTGTGAAATCCCCCCATTGCCTCATGACACACACATGTACACTCACACAGAACACACACACACACACACCCTTCTCAGAATCATTCACCGTCTGACAGATACGACAGGTGGGCAGCAGACTTTGTGTAATTTGTATGCTGCAAAACACACCATTATATCTGCATTTGCACCTTATCTCGTCGGCTTGGCTGGGGTGTGGCGCGCGTTGGCACCCAGGCAACAGAGAGCTGATGGGTAATTGATATGCTATTGGGGGCCGTTTTCGCTCCAGGGCCATCCATTACAGCTTGGTGCGTCTCTGCGCGTCAGCTTCTGTGATAGACTGCTACGACATGTACGGGAGATCAGCACTGGAAGTTGAGGGGGAAAAGGGTGGGTGGAGAGTCCTCGCACAATGGGGAGTGATTGAGGCATGACATAGAGGTAATGGTGTTTTCACAGACATGGCCGCTGATATAACCCCCCCCCCCCCCCCCCCCCCCCCCCCCATTTTAGGCCCGCTGCTGACAAACATCCATTTTGGTAGAGTCCTTGTACAGCTTCAGGTAGACGGTCTGAATGGAACCTCAGTTTTCCTGAACAATGAAGCAACTGGCAGCTTGACAAAAACCAAAAAGATACGGCCTGGGAGCAAACACTTTATTGGAAATTTAAAAAAAGCAAAAAAACCAACCTTTTCAATGATCATTTTGGCAAGTTTACAGAAGCGATTTCATTAGGAAGTGGAAATATTAATTTGCCAGTTGTTTGCCTCATTGCTGTAATACAAAGTAAATTAAAATGGAATAGCGTCGGGATCGTGTGCTGGATGTCTTCTGCCTTTACCATAAAATAAATTGGAAATGAATGAACCACAATCGCGTTAAAAGCTCCTGTTTCCTCCGCTGCATGTTTTGCCTCTCTACCATCATCCACATGAGTAAATATTGTTGCTGGACAGCTTTTCGTCAAGTGTAAACGGGTACAAAGAATGTAACAAGGTGAAAGAAACATAATGTAGAACTCTTAAGGTCATTCTGGTGACTCGGAGAAGGCGAGCACGTTTGGTTTTCTTCGATGGATTCACGCACTGTTGAGGATTTAGTACGAGTGGCATTTCCTGATTTATGTCATGAACCTAAATTGGAGTATATTATCAGTTTGTGTTAACAGACCTTATTTTAAGCATTTTAAAAGAGATAACCCCCCCCCCCCCCCCCCAAAAGTGAAAAATCCCACTGATTTTTAGAGGGACATTCAACTTTAATAGCTTACATCTGGGTTTGAGACTCATTCCTATTCCACTTTATTGCGATTGCGACATGCTTTTCCCCGTATACAATTACCAATGTTGAAGTTTTCAAACTATGATTCATATGAAGTGGTTAGATTATATATCAGCTCTGTTTTACAACCCATTTTTGGAGGGTTTTTTTTTTTTTTTTTTAACTTTCTTGCAAATTAATCTACTTGATGAATCTCTCCCAGCAGCACTGTTATTAAGTTACAGAAGGAAGGCCAAATACATAAAAGCTCAGTTTTTAAGGTCTGGCAACCGCATTTGCGTACTTGAACTGTCAATGCTATCAACAAGAAACCTTGTCAGATAAGGGTAATGGCTGCTTTCAGACAGGCACCACAGGCAATGAGTTTTAAATCTGGTGAATCAGATATCATGCGTGTGCTTGACATTGTTAAACACAGATCAACCTTAACCCTGGCTCTTAAAATAACCTTACATTGTTTGGGTTGAGGAAAAGTCATAGCCAGGAAACATAAATCAACACGACAAAAGCAAAACGCTTGAAAGTCAAAAGTACCTGTTGCAGAGAGAGCCAGTATTACTGATTTTTTTTTTTTTAAGGCAGATTCCATTTTATATTTCTATGCTTGAAGAATTTGCCGGCCTGGAGTGTTTTGCATATCAACATTCCAAGTTTGTTTGATATTGGCTTAACTTATAGCCAAACATTGCATTTATTCTCCAAGAGATCAGTCCATCTTTCATAATGGCCAAAACATTTCAACTCATCAAGACTCCATAGACTTAAATTTTGATCTGCCGGGCCATTAAAGAGCATGAATTAAAGCGTGGAGAGAAAAACATTCATAAACTGACTTTCTGTTTAGAACCTCTATTCGGTCTGAGACAGGCCCGGTTTTCACAATCATACTGACTGACATATTTAATTTCATTGGCATGAAAGAGGCCATTTCCTCTCTGAATCTTTAACTTGCAGGGTGAAGTGGGGTTGTGGAGGGCGATAATTAATCCTAACATACAGGGTGGCAGTCCGCAAATACCCGACTCGACTTTGGACATACAATTAGAAGAAAAAGGAGAACTTAAAGTTGCCATTAACCTCGATGAATACGCTTAAGCAGCAGCATATCAGCGCTGTAATTTTGATAAACTGTCACAATTGCAGCAAGGGGCTCAAAAATGGACCGAAATTGTGAAAGCGATGCATTTCATATACGCTCAGGAGCACTTATGGATGTGATTTATAAAGCAGCACCCTCTCTGAGGATCATCTGACCCCGTGCCAAGGGAAACACACAAACACAGAAACAAACAAACAAACCTAAAAATATGTGGTGGGGAAAAAAAAAAAAAAGGAGATAAACACCACATCCCAATCAAGCGAACAAACACGCGCATAAACCGTTTTCTTGCGGCACTACACAGCTCGCTATCTGCAGCATTACGATAAAAAATGTGTCTTTTGTGAAGCAGGAGGAACAAACTCCACATTGTATGTGCTCACAAAAGGGTTTAGGCAGCAAGAAGAAAAAAAAAAGAGACTTGGAGCTTAATTAGAACTGTTGGCTGATTTGCATTGCATGTTCGCTGGTAATCTCGCCTTAAATGGAAACTGAAATTATCATTGCAATTAGTGATTACTTGAAAAGGGATATGGCCCCCGAATGATTGTTAATTACTGGATCAGGAGTAGTACATTAATTCAATGCAGAGGTTTTAATGCAGTGCAATGATGGAGACTCACTCTACCATCAATATTGTGCTGCTTGTCACACATAATGAAGTTCATAATACAAGCCCCCACCTCCCCAACCCAAGCCCCCACCACCCCCACCAACTGCTTAAATTTGCTCTCTAAGCAAATTCACAAGTCATTATGTAAAACAAATTCAATAGAATAAACAAGAATGCAGCTCAATGACACATCAATATTGAGACTGCATATGGACATGAGGGGCCGCTGGTCAATCCTGTGAGGGTCTCTCCTTCCTCTGCACTGACGTAAATGACTATCATTTCTTAAAACACCACTTCAAAGGCAGGGAAGGAAATCTAAATCTGGCATCTCTGATAACACACTGGTGTATTCTCCTCAGGAAACATTCAGCCCAAAACTGAGGTTGCAAAAACCTCGTATTCCAGTGGGACCCTCCTTAACCCTAGTCAGTGTGTATTACTCATGCTTATTGGCTCTTCTATGCAGGGTCTGAACTTCTGGCTGTGGCCCCTGTAGAAGTGAGGGCACTTTTTGTACAGACAACAGCAACTGCTTCAAAGGGAATGGCTAATGCACTTGTCCCACATTCAACGCACTGTCAGATTCTCTGACAAGACGGAGGATAGGGAGGAAAAGGCTGCAGAGGTCCAGGAGCGCAACCCATCATCCACACTCTCACGGCAGTGTAAATGTCCTCACTGGATGGAGAACATCGCGCAACATGAGCAATGGCATTAATAAATCGAGGGGAGTGGGACCAAGGATTATTTATGAAAGAGTGCTCAATTAATATTGTAGATTGTCGAAGGCAAATAAACCCCCTTTTCCCGTATACGCAGACCGCTACAACGGCCATGCAGTAAAAAACAATGTTGGCAGAAAAAAAAACTTGCCTTTTCTTGTGTCTCTACCACACACACACACACACACACACACACACAGTTGTCTGCTGTCTCCCACGGGACACATTAGTGAGGTAGAGGGATCCAGTTTGTCACTTAATAAAACGGCCCACTCAAACAGATGGCTTTGTTCAAACAGCCCCTAACGCTTTAAAAGCTGGGAACTGAATTGCTACTGTGGCAAATCAGACACATGAAAGACCACCTCCCTTTGCAGTGGAGAGCAAACAGAAGGAAACATATAAATATTGAATTGCGCCACTCTCGGCATGTGAGAAAGGAAAAAAAACAAAAAAGACGACGTGAGTGAGGAGGTACTTTGCACTCCGTTGGAAATTCCAAACATCTGGGCTGAGGATGTTTGAAAACAATGCAAAAATAATGCTTCTCTTTCAATAACACCTCATTTTCATCTCCCCTCATTCATTTCATGTTCATTTGTGTATGAATACACCAGTCTGGGTGCCAAGTCATGTGTGACCATTTTGAGCAAAGAACAGCAGAGCAAGAAGTATGAAATTTGGATTTGTTTGTTTTTCCTCTAATGTCTGGCATAAAAAAAGGGGGGGAGGGCTTAGATAAGTAATTCTAATTGTGCAGACTTACTCTGTTTGGTAGTCAGCGCAGTCTATTTGCAAAAAGTTAATTATCTGATAGGATAGGCAGTGGCAGCCACTAACACAGAAAGGCATTCGTTCATTCTGTTATCCACTAGGCAATGGAACGATTCATTAAATGGCAGTGCTGCAGCGGAATGACCACTAGTTATCATGCTGCGGCTGCTCAGGATTGGAAAAAAAGAAAAAAGAAAAAAAAAGAAGCAGAAGTGATAAACATTCTTTGGCCATGTCAGCTGACTGGCATGCGTAGATAGTAAGAGAACAGGTTTGATTCTGATACCTTAACCTCACATTTATTTGAGATTTCTAAAAAAAAAAAAAAAAAAAAAAAAAAAATTTTACTATCACCGTGACTGCAGGCTTTCTTCGACATGGAGCAGCAATTAAAAAATGGATAGGAAAGTGGAATGGAGAATGAAATAAACATCATATTTGACTGCCTCTATTCAGTATGGAATTACACTCTGCTCGGGCCTGTAGCATAAACGTCACATAATTGTCTTTTCCCTCAACCACGGAGCGGAAAAGCTTGCCTCACATTTCGTCTCCGTAGGAGCAGAGATGGATTATGTAGCAAATCATTCCAGGGTTTCGACATTGTATATTTAAACAGACTCTAATTTTATGGATAAGTAGTGCCAAGCCATTTCCGATGGATGCTACTTGTCAGGCCATAAGAAGTGACACATTCCCTGCAATGTGTTTTCTCAGGCGCTCACAGGCGAACTAGCTCATGCTCCAGCAATCCGGCCAGATGACAACTGGCTTCCTCTCAGCAGCAAAGATGTTCCTAAGTTCGGTCGGTGAATTCTGGGGAAATGTAATAACATGAAAACATAAAAGGCCTGCTTCAGCTCAAAACTATTGACAATAAAAGACGTGACCGATGAGTTCAAATGTAACTGTATTTAATTTAATCTTCCATCGGTCAAATCTGACTGATTCACAACTTTGGCACATTACAAATGTGGTTTTCATTGGATTGCCGCAAGGCTTTCCTTCCACTTGACATCTTGCTACAGAAATTGATCAAAAGTGATTCGGTCGACTATGTTGCACCTGAGCTGTTCCTGATCATACGTGGCTGTCATTTTGAATTGCCCTCTGACCCCACACCCTTCCAAAACCCCAGACTTAAAACTTGTTACCAGCCTTCCTTGAGGCGACAGCAATGCACGCGTCAGGATTGACGTCTATAAGAGATTCTGATTGATTTTTTTTGTGTTTGACACAATTTGTAATTTCCTCATTTTAAAGGTATACTCTCTCCAAAAACTGTATTTTGCATTTCAAGTACTCAAAACATCTCAGCAGAAAGAGCCAGCCATGTATATTTAGCTTGAAGCTAATGGTGTCTGAATGGTTAACAAAAAAACAACAACATCCAAACACTTTTTTTTTTTGTACCATGTAGTACAATGTGCCTCTTCTTTATCTAGCTGAATGGTCTGTCACCCACAAGCACTTTGCTACAAAAAAAAATGCATTACACGACTTATGGAGAAGTTCTAGTTCATGTAGCATTGAGCACAACCTGCTGGCACATTAAGCTAAACCAGCCTGGTAGTGGAGAACTGAAAGTGTTATAGTTACCCTTTTTTATTAAATCAAGCTCAAATCAAATCGTGAGACATTTACTGAGCGCACAGCTGGATAAAGAAGACGATTCAAACAGACGACACACTGGAGAGTCTGTAGATGGTTATTTTGGGCTGTTTTGTTGCGATAGCTGTTGTTAGCCAACTGTTTGCTACAGGCTAAATATACTTGGCTTGCTCTCTAGCCATTCTTGACTCGCAGAGCGTGCAGGAGGGGAAAAAAGAAGAAGAAAAAACACATTGCAGGTACTTTAAGACAAAATGTAGTTTTTGAATTGTAAGTACAAATATTGCGTTAACCACGAGCAAACAACACGCTGGTCAAAGTTAAAAATTTAAGCTAAAATGAGGGCGTGCAATGAACCGTGGAGGAAGGTTAAACACATACTTATTCAGTATATTAGCTTACATGCATTAAAATTACATTTTATGCTTACCCATATATATACACACACACGTAAAAGCATTAATTACATATTTTATGAGTTTCAGGGCATTTTCACATGAATAATTTGATCAGAATTTGTTTTACATTAACTAAGCGACATTCAGTACTGTCAGATACCATAAGAGCTGTATAGCTATGGGCTGTTTTCGTCTGCTACACATTATTAATATGCAGTTCCACTGAAACTGCATGCAGTTAATCTAAGTTGAGGTCTTTAAATTCTTAATTGCAAAATCCCTGAAAAAAAAGTGTGTGTGTGTGTGTGTGTGTGTGTTCGTGTGTGGCAGTGTCTTTGAAGAGCTACAGATGGGAAACAAATGAGGGCAGGTGATATCAGGGTCAGACTGACGGATGTGGGTTTTCACATGAAAGCAAATATCACCCCGAGAAAAAGAAGAAAACGCAACCCCCCCCCCCCAAAAAAAAACAAGCCTCAGGAGACATAATTAAAATAATCCAGTGAAATTAAGTGCCCTGGATCTTTTCTTTTTTTTTGTGTGTGTGTGTGGATGTTGGGATGATTCATCAAGCGATGAGTGTTAAGAGCTTGACTCTGTGTTTTTGTGTGTGTGTTTGCGTGTGCGTGTATTGTTTACAGTGTGTGGGCCTCCACTGGATACTCCAGTTGTGAGCAACATTTTTAAGGAGTATTCATACCATCATATCACCCGGCCTCATTGTCCTGCTGGAGTCCCATTTTATACACTTTGGAAATAACAGCATCACATTGGAGGTGATAAAATGAACACGTCTGGAGTGAGGGAACGTACCACTTTGGTGCACTTCAGGCCGGTAACAATGTCAATAAAAGTGAAGAGACACACTTATGACTACTTGAATTTCTATTTGAAAAGCAATCGACACCAAAAAAGGATCCCAACAAAAGCAAGATGAAAAATGGTGAAGAAATGTATTCCAAAAGATGCTTTTCAGATTTCATGTCTTTCCAACTGCGGTTTGATGAGCAATTTCATGGAATATTGTGTCATGTTTTCTTGGGAGGCTGAAAGAAAGAAAGGAAGAGAGAAAGAAAAAAAAAAGCCTTGATTTGTAAAGACAAGTAGGCTCCTAGGGGCACAAGACCATCAAGGGAGGGGGGGCCGGAGATGTGGTCTTTGGACTGATGGAGTCGGTTACGCTTCTCTTCTTAGTCCTCTTCACCCTTCGCCAAACTGAGCCCCCGTTGACAGAGCGAGAGGGTACACAAAGCCGCCGGCCTCGAGTGCAAATGTTTGCCAGCAGTAATGGGCTCTAGTCTACTAGGCAAGCGAATGTGTGTGGCTTTTATGTGTGCGTTAATTATATGTACACTGGCAAGTGAATGTGAATAGGAATACTGTACAGATTCAGTCGTGGTTGATGTATTAATGACGGGAATGTGATACTGATGATAAACCTTGACGTTGCGGGACTTCCCTGACAAAGACTCATCCCTTTAATTTGAACCATTATTATCTTCATTATTGTAAACGCAAAGCAGAGTAGTGGTGGAGGCTTTTAATGCAGCGAAACGGTGAACGAGAGACGTGAAAGAATAAAGGCGAATGCCACAAAGTCCTCAGTAAGTCATGATTCATTCTTTCCCTCCCATAGATGAAAGCTAAATATGAAACCAGGTCATTTACTTGTGATTGTCAACGTCATTAATATTTGCTGTACTTCAGTGCATAAAGAGAACGTAGAGTGAGCCGGTCCTCAATAGATTACATGGACTCAGTATCCCAAAAATGAGACTTTTGCTTTTGTGCTGTTTACACGGTTCGGGAAAATGAAACTCCCCCTTAGAATCGTGTAAACATGAAATTCTAACTAGCTGTTTTGTCAGAAAGACTAATGGCAGAACTAAAGTCTGATGCCACAGAGTGAATGAAAATACTCTCAGTATTCCACTGCGATTCAGAGTTTTGCCAATATTCTGCCTAAACTGTTTACATGGCTAAGGAAAGTTAATACTCTACTAATAATCCTGTTTACACGCAGCTGCTCAAATTCCAACTTGCAAGGCTTCACAGAAAGACTAAGGGCGGAACTAATGTATTAGTGCTGTTTGCTCCCTTTGGTATTACATAATTATGAAGACTTTGAGTGTATTTTCAGACGGTTATAGCTCTTGTTAGCATTACATGATAGCTTAATTAATCCAGCTCATTTACACACCTTGTTGTGAGCAGTCGACAGGTGGTGTCATGCAAAAGCGGCAAACTGCTGCGACTCGAGAAAGCTCCAAAAACCCAACTAATATCAGTGCATTCAGCATTTCTGAACCGGAACATTCTGCATTCGGAAAGGAAACAAAAGCTGGATCCCCAGAATTCAACTGTAACGCGCCGTTTACTTGACCCTTAACAAATTTTTAGCTATTGTCATTTTCTGAATAAAATTGGAATATTATAATGCACAAATACATAATCCAATCCGTCGGGCAATAACATTCAAAATTAAAAAAAACCAAAACAGTACAACCCTACATCTGTAGATCACCGTAATCTGTAAACTACGTGTACATGGACATCTCTTCTAAATTCCTCATGAGAGAGTGAGGAATGACAAGGACCCATGGGAAGCTGCCAGATGGACATTTACTGTAAGAGCTGCTTTTCCTTTGTTCATGTTCTGAGATTTCTCCCTTACAAATATGACACCAGCGGAAGAATACAAAAAATAACCTTTAAAAATTTCTCCAATTGTGATTTGAGTCCAGGACAGAAGAAGTAAGGATTTCGTGCTAATTATTTACATTCGATGAAAAGTAAAACCTGAATGTGTGCGATGTAGTGGAGAGTCGTATTGTTGGATTCTCCTTGGTGTGTTTTTGGAGCCGATATTTTCACTCTGCAGCTTGTAAGGCGAGTCCGCTGTCATTAATCATTCCACAGGTGCAGGAGCATTGTCAGAACCCATACGTCCCTGTGCCTTTTCAACCTGGGAGGAAAGTGGAATGTGGCAGTGGCGGTGGGGGACGACAATTTCCCTTCCCCTTCTTCTTCAGCGCTGAATTTGTCAGAAGGAGGAAACAAGTCCAGATTAATTAGATTCCATTTTGTGGTCATCTTCGTTTTTTCCTCTTTCCGTGATTTTTTTTTTCTTTTTCTTTGTCTTGCCCACAGTCCTTACAGCCATCCCTGCACTATTTATCACATTGCCATCTCGACAGCCCCCCCCCCCCCCCCTTCCTTGCTGGGAAACCATTAGAGCATCGCTACATTGTGGCGGCCAGATTGCATTCCGCTCCCTTCTCGCAACATTTATCATCTTTTGTCCTAACTTTTTATCTGCCCCTGCCCTGTGTGAAGCCCTATCTGCAATGCCCACTATAATGAAACACTGGGAGGTGAGGCTCAACTAAATAACCTAATTAAACCTAGCAAACAGGGACAAAGAGAGGAAAAATGTACAAAAGGCCTTTGTGAAAATGCCAGAGGAGGAACACTCGCAGATGGCAGCGAGGAAGTCGAAACAGTGATGTGGCAAGGTGCCCATACCGTGCTCATCTCAGTATTTATAGAACTCCTAGCGGTGCTGTTGTTTGTCCAGAGATGTTTAAACCGCCATAGTACAAGTGTTTTATCTACAGTATATTCCGGCAAAACACACATCAATGAATGAGTACTATAAGATTATTCTTGTAAAGCATGAAATATCACCTTGATGAATTCCAGAGCATAGAATAACGGATCCTAAGAAGAAGAAAAATCTATCCTCAGCCCTTTTCACTCCTTTCTAATTCTTAGTCGAAAGTCAGGCCAACTGATTGGGCTCATTAGGGGCAGAATAAAGAATGCAAAGCGTCATATTTATCGGCACACTGCTGCAAACAGTATTGAGTCGATACAGGGAAATGTCAGGAGGGCATTAGCCTGCAATTATTAATCCATATCAAGCTGGGGTGGACAATTTAATTATCACCTAATCAATAATTCGAGATCTTTTACAGATGTAGAGCAGCAACTGGATGGAGAGAACCTGCAATAAAAGTCATGTCTGGGAACGTGCTTCAATCCATATGATCAAGGACACAGCCTGGAACACGTTTTGAGAGATAAAAATAGTTTTTTGTTTTGTTTTTTTCTTTCAGCATCAGCGCACTGGTTAAGATGTTCTGGGAGTGCCTTGAATAGACTTCAAATACCAGTGCCAGGATTGATTGAATAATTTTTTTTTTTTCCTCATTAACTGATTCTAATCCAAATGTAATGTTCCGTCATTGGTGGTAATATTGCTGACTTTCTCTCGGTGCTGTGAATAATTACTCTCATTGTACCTGAAACAAACTATCTCAAATAATGTCAGTCAGGCCTTTTGTGCCAGCGATGAAACAAAATGAACGCTGTGTAACAGGCCCTCGTGGATTTCAAAGCCGCCACACAATAAGACACGGCAAAACAAAAGTGGCTGTCTTCCACCAGATAACCGTCATCTTGAGATAAGAATACCCTCTCGCGGTTTTGTTTTGCCTTTTTTTTTTTGATTTTGTTTTGTTTGCATTTATTGTGACTCCAGTCTCCATCTCTGAATCACTTTAGTCACTATGCAGCCAATTGATTACTACCTCATTGTCGGGACATGGCTTATTTTCACTGCTTATTGCCGTACTGTTTGTTGTAATGGATTATTTTTAACACACAATTGCGTTTGGTGCTCAATTTCTTTCACAACACATTTGAAACCTGCATTATTCACTTGTTTCTTCCTCTGTATCGCTTCCATTTGCTATAATAATAGTTGCGCAAGCCAAAGCAATTCTCTTCATACACTCCAATTAAATCTCGCTTAAATCTTCTGGCCTAGCACAGATAGAACACGGATGGAGCTGAGAGGGATGGAGCATCATATTTTCAATACGCATCTCTTATATTTAAGCCCTCGCCAAACCGGTTGTCACAACGCTGATGAGGCTAATCACCGGCAGGCAGATCGCTCCTCATTTCAAAGCACATTGAGTTTCTGTCTATAGTGCACTGGAAACTTTACCGGCCAAGATGGCTACTCTTTTAAAGACGCGACACAGGAACAACAGATCACGGGGACTCGAGGTGATCAAGATCTGACGCTCAATCCAAAATGCAATATCGCTAATCTGTTTATCTTTGGCTTTCATTTGCAAATTTCACATTTATTTAAAAAAAGAGAGAGAGAGAGAGTTGAGATCATTCCTCGAGACATCAAGAATCTAATCATACCTGTAGGATTAAAACTGTGGGATTCAGGATTTGAGTTTTGCGAAAACAAACAAAACACTTTGGACTAAGAAGTGAAGAATCCTAAAAGAAATCAACGTAAGCCACGTTAGCGCTCCCTTCGCTCATTCCTGTCACCTCATCATGTTCGAACGCCTTTGAAAATCATTCCATTCTTTTGATTAATCTCCACTTGATCTCCCGTGTTTCACTTTGTTTTATCCGCTCCTGCTTCGACCGTCCCATCGTCCCGTTGTTGTTTTGAGCTTCCGTGTTTCACACACTGATTTTCTGCCATAACCTATTTTATCTGAATTTATTCTCAGTTTCACATAGCGCATTTTAAGGCATTTCACCAGTCCTTCTCTGGACAAAAAGCTTTTTTCATTGGTACACATGTGCATATAACCCATCACGGAGGCAGCATCAGAGAGGATGGTTACACTGAGAACAAGTCTGAGGGGATTTTCCAACAGTGATGCTCTTTGGCAGTAATGGAGAACAAAAGCATGTTATTACAGAAAGGCCATATTGTCCATCTCGTGTTTCCATTAGGTGTGCCGGCAGCATGCGACGACCATGAGACTATTATTTTTTGTTAAACAACTCGGGGTGAATATACATAGTTGTTGATGCTGCTTCTATCTTAATCTGCTCATGAAATATCTTGAAACATCCTGGGTATGCCCCATTTGAATATTTCATTTTATTTTCCGAATTTAAAATTGTATTCCCATGCAAAATTAATGCAATTAGCAGCATCAGTTATTATCCGGACATTAAATCTGATGATGTTTAGCGGGGCCGTTAAGTAGCAGTTTGCTTCCTGCTAACTGAATGACATCTCACGGGTGTTCCCGTTTCTCCTCCCACTCCAGTTGGCATAATTCGGCCAAAGACACAAATAAGGCTTTCCCTGTTGGACTTAATTGCCAAACTACAGCTTATCCTTTTTCACTGACATCTCTCCTTGAAGATTCGCAACAGGGGAAAAGCACAGCCAATTAAATTGCGCCATGTAATGACAGGCAGCAGATCATGCGGTGTGAAATTCCTGTCTTATACCCAGGCAGTGGCAGGAAGGGAGTGTGAGGCAGTAGGAGGGGGATTATAGGAAGAGAAGTGTTGGGAGTAGAAAATGAATTTTTTTTTTTAAAAAGCTGATTTTGAATCACATAATTAGAATTGTTAAATGGAATAAATACATAAAAATCTGCATAACAAAAGAGCACACATAAATAACAGCAGTTGCTGTGTGAATTTCTCCACACTTACACTTAAAATGATCAATCACATACATTTAACATGATTCGAACTCGATTGATACTCGCCGAGTAAATTAATCTGAATTTAAAAACACGGGAACTGAATTTTAATTGAATTCGAATTTTTATAAAAAAAAATCAATTTCAGGTTCCAGTTGTCTGCGTCAGACTCCTTTGATCATGTGGGTTTTTTTTTCTCCTCTCCAAAGGGGAACGAGGAGGCGAGTGGGAAAATCTTATTTTTGAAGGTGTACTTAAAGAAATCCGTGTAGGCATAAATCCAGACATCATCAAGTCTGCTCAACAACTATCTCCCCTCCTCCCCCACACACACCCTCTGCTAACTACCAGACTGCGGGAGAGACTGTGACGGATTAAGGGAGTGGCGTTTAGGGATTGACGGAGATCGAACTTGAGAGGAGTAAAAGTTTATGCGTCAGATGGGATGTTTGCTATCGCAGAGAGTGGGCGGGTGGGTGGTGGAGGTTGGTGGCTGAGGAGGGTGGGGGGGGGGGGACAAGGGTCAGCAAATCCAGATAGCGTTGAAGGCAAAAGACAATGCAGGAATCAACCACTTCAGCGTTGTACATGGTCACTTAACTTGAAATCTCGTTCATCATTCCCTAAATTGATGGAAGGGTTTGTGGTAATTAATTAGTTGATAAGAGAATGATGAATGGCATGAGCGATGGCACCAGTGGAGTATTAAAGCTACGGGGATACAGACTGTTCAAGCATGTTATGATGGATGCTGTATAAACACCTGATAAATGCCCAGGGACCCTGCCATAGTTGTGTGTGTATGTGAGAATACATGCACGTATTCCTACGAGATGGGCACTTGGAGTGCAACACCATTAGGAACAAGAACTTGGCTCTCTTTCAACTGGAAAAGCCTTCGGGTCCGACTGTGGCGTGAGAGCATTTTCACCTCTCAATGGAGGCTTTCACTCTCATTTGCCATAACTAATAAACCACACTAAAGCAGTGTGTCACAATAAATCTCCGCTCTGAAAATGGCATGACTCACTTGGTGGTTGCAGAGATGCCAAAGAGGGAGTGTAAGTCGGCAAGTATTTGCGTGAGCGAGTAAGTTAATGAGTGAGCAAGCAAACTAACAAGTGTGGGGGCGGAGTGACAGAAAAGAGTGACGGATGAAGTGTGTGTAAGAGTATTAGGTGAGAAAGACAGCTCTCCAAAGACGGACTTTGAGCACTCACTCCATCATTCAGGCGAATGTAAATCAACTGTGACAAGAGGAGCTCAGGGCATAAAGATTCCCAATCTGCGTCAAGCATTGGAGAGTGCTGTAGGTAAGAAGGTGGGGATGTAAGCTTTCTGGCAGGGACTGAGAGGTTCCCCCGAGGCGCTGCACGGAGATGAATGGCTTAGACCATTAACCCCACCGCACAATCTCAGCATACCCCACAGGCACACAAATGCGCTGCACTGAGATCAGTGCAATGCGCCGCACTCTCAGGACACCTGGAGTGAGACCAAAGCGCCGGCCCGGGGCCAGGTGTTACCCACACGAGCACAAGAGTGTATTTCGTGGAAAAGAATTCCAATGCGCTTTCTTAATTTTTTATTTTTTTTAAATTTCCTAAAAAAAAAAGATATTCTTCAAATAACGATACAGGGAAATAAAATCCAATCAGTGCAACACAGGTGGCTCTTTTATTTTCACGAGGATAATTATCAATTTGTGGTGTCTTGCGGAGTTATTGATATTCTCCAGCCTCTTGGCTTCCTTCCCGTTTGGCTGACGTTATGCAAAATGTAGTTCTGAGATTAATATGGTGAAAAGTTATGTTTACCGTGTTATACAAACATAATCGATGTAAAGGGCCAGCGAAAACATGGCTTATTAATCCCTTTTACGCCTGCACAGCCTGTTTTTAAACGTGCTTCAATCGAAAGCAGGAGATGAATCAGTTCAAATAATGCAAACAATTCCATATTTCTTTCAAACAATTCAGACTTAAACAGCTGCCATTTCGACTCTTATAATTTAGTGAATATACCTAACAATGAAAAATACAATTTCTCGGTTTTAAACCTTTGTCCCTCAATTCATTTATCTTTTGAGAAACGGCAACTGTAATTTAAAAGAATCCCTGTCTTTAATTGTTAAAGCATTCAAAAATCTGATGACTCATCCCACACTCAGGGGTGTCTACGAATTTTAAGTCACGTAACCCCGCTTTGAAATGAAACGTTTCCTCAATCACAATGTTTTCTACTCGGTCTGATTATATTCGTAAGTGATTTGAAAAGTTGTTTGGTTACATTATTTATTCACATTTAAAACCAACTATGTTTTCAGCTGAAAAACTGAATAAATTTGTTTGTGTGATGCAACCCTCTCGAAAAGATGCATTTCACTCGCGTAATGTGAATCCTTTCGGTCCAATACATTTTCAAAGTTTGTAAGAACACAACGCTGAATTTTTTTTTTCGTGCACATTCGTTAGCAGAGCGCTAACCAGATGTAGCCAATTCAGCTGGCGTAATTCTCCAGTGTGCATGCTAGAGGGGTTTTGCATCGTAAGCGCTATGGGCTGATGTAGAAGCCAATCAGAATCCACGAGAAATCCCTTCCTCACTTCTTCTGTAAATATTTCAGGGCCTTTAAAACTTTTATTATTTTATTAAGACTTCCGAGTAGATGATATGTACTCTAGCACTTTATTGTTCCGACTGCACACTGCTGTAAAGCCTCATCTGTCCAGGAAACCCTGCTGTATTTCAGTCTTGAAGTAGCCAGTCAACCCATTGCTGAGGTTACGACATCAATCGATTGTCCTTGTGACAATGACACAAAACACCTGCATCGTTACACAGTCCAGTAGCATGCCATATGAGGGGTGATCAGATTTAGTGCATATGCCAGCAAGGCCAGACTCGTGCGAAGAGTAAGCAGTGTCCATGCAAAACAGCTGGCAGCGAGCTCAGCTCCCTGGCTGATCCCCGTTTCAGAGACGTGCTACACGGTTCCCGTCGCGTGAGCGCATGTGAAAGAGAGAGAGATCGTCTTGAAACCTATGTCATGCATCGACGTGCTCCCCTGTTGGCACCCTCAACACTGTGAGAACAAATACAGAGGTGTCAGGCCCACTTCAAGCCATAGTATTTCACGGACTCGTCCTGTTCATATTCCCAATCCGACACATGAATGGAACACGGTGGTTAAATTGCTCCACCATTTTCAATTCAATGCATCTTGGACTCATAAGTGCACTTAGATATCGCATTAGTGGCAGGCTAGGGCCAAACCTTTAATTGCCTGCATCTGAGCCTGTACAGCCACTCTATACTATATGCGATTATCAGCTTTTCTTGAGAGTGGGAGGGTCAGAAGTGTGCTGAAAATTGTTTGGCTTTTGTGCGATTCTATGGTCTAAGTGCGAGGTGAAACGACTGCAATCCATAGATGAGGCTAATGGCCTTAAATAATACATTTGGGTGTAGTTGCCAGAGAAATCTGCATTCATGGCTTTAATAATAGGCCTGATACAACCTTTAAACATAATTGCGCAGCACACTGTTGACAAGGAGTCGGTACAAGCATTTTCAGCCAAAGAAAATGATAATGACTTCTTCGTTCAACCTGCAAGCAGAAAGCATCTTGCATGGCACTGATAACATTGTTTTATCTGCGATTGCAAGTCTTGTCACAAGGTCTTGATCCAAACAGCGAGATGGTAATTAAGTGCTGGCACTTTCAGCCCAAGGTGTTTTCAATGCATTTATTTGAAGTGTGAACATGATACGTGCTTGCTCTCCTTCGATGTTGACACTGGTTTTAAAAGATGTACTGTACTAAGACACGTTTCGAAATGAGCGAGTGGAGCCAACAATGAGATTTCCACTTGAGCAGTGTCCGGCAGAATGATGAACGAGGTGGTAGACGAAGGGGAATTACAGTGATTTAATGTTGGATCACAACTGCTCTGTTCCCTCTCTTGTTTTAATGGCATTTTATGTGGGTACACAAACATGTAAGCTGTGTGTGTGTGTGTGTGTGTGTGTGTGTGTGTGTGTGTGTGTTTGAAGGGTTGATGTAAGCTGCTGCTCTTTAAGAGCACATACCGGGCATTCCGATGGGTGTGTGTGTGTTCATGCTTTGTACATTAGCCATGTGTGGGTATAAGGCAATGGAATAGACTCATTTTAAATCAAATTAGCATGCGGGCAAATTAAGCAGAGGGATTTAATTTGAGCTGTTGTAAAAATGCTAATTTCAGTATAGCCCAGAAGCTCATATGCAAATACAACACTATTTTACAATAATTCAGATTAGGCCAGGCATGCATAAAACACACATATTACAGCCGGATGTCATCTGGGGAATAGAGGACCATTAGCTCTCGGACTTGCTACGAGGATGGGCTACCCTATTTTAGTATTTATCTTCATGTGTTGACACTTCTTCATTGCACTTCACTGAATTAATCTCATGATCGTGGGAATGGTGTGTATTTTTCTAACCTGAGATGATTTGTATATGTACAGACTGATATGTAAACACCACTACAACTTGTAGGATAATTCACATTCCACCCACACCACAATACTATAATGGACTGAGATGCTGGTAGATGCTGTTGGAATGTTAGTGCAGTCATGTTTACCCAGTGACTCCTGATAGAGCAGAACACACTTGGAGATTATAAATGTCTGACTTGCTCCTACAGTACGTACTTCATAGTTAATATTTTGGGGAAGTGGTCCTTAACACAACATTGTATTTAAAGATAACGGTCCAACTTGAGTTCAGCATATGAGGTCAAAAGCGGGGAGTTGGAGGTCAGTAATGCACGGTAATCACGCGACGTACGACTGATCGTGTTACGAGTGACACAATTAAGGGCTCTGCATTGGAAAACGCAAAAGTTTATTGCAAGGTCATTTCATCGTGATCTTCAGGCTCTTTAATAAAAACAACAACAACAACAAAAAGAAAATGGTTGCAATTTGCCCATGTCCTCCTTGCGTTTTCTCAACATTTACTGCCTTTTAAAGAAGTGCTGCACTGCAATAATCGCTGATTTCCATCCCCATTGTGCTTCACCTTTGACTGCTGGATCAAAACGAGCACATATATTAGACGAATGGTGTGTGTTCTTGCGTGTCTGTAGATAAGTGAGAGAGATGAGGTTTGGGTGTGAACATCTTAATGTTTAGAGAGGCCGGAGGAGCCTGTCGATACCAATTGACGTCTTAAAGAGAAGTGTGTGTGTGTGTGTGTGTGCTGGCTTGGCTCGCTGGGACTCACCATGCCATCCACTGGGAGATGGGAGAATCAATTAAAACACTTTTAAGCCTGCGGTTTTGACGAGGTGCAACACAGCATGTGGCTGGGCTGGTAAGAAATGGAGCCCCCCACCCCCACCCCGCTTGCCAGAGTCGAACCACACTGCGTTGATTTGCAGTTCCATTAGAGGTTTAACAACATGACGAGTCATGCTCAAAATGGAACCTCTCTAGTTGGTCCAAAATGCACCTGACCTGCCTTTAAGCAGGGTCTGAAGCTTAATATGTGGCTCTGATGAAACCCCAACATCTTATTTTTGCCGCTTGGCATAAAGATTTTAAATAACAAAACAAAGACGGAGCTTTTATTGTGAAGAGTTTATAGTACGCTAAATGTCCTGAAATGCGCTGTTAACCCGAGAGTCACAAGCACAGATCAGCCAGCTTTCAAAAGCCGTCGATTCAAGAAAAACTGGAGTTTTAATGCAAATCCTCGGCGTTCTGGGCTGACGTGGCAAGTTAAACCGAGTCAAGCCAAGCCAACGTGTCTGGAAAAGGCCTTTAAAAAAAAAAAAAAAAAATTCCGTGGGTGTTCTTTTTTTTTTTTTTTTTTTTGAAGCCAGTTTTCTCTTACAGATGTGGCTCCGCATATTTAGAATTAGCATAATTTTCAAATGCATTATTTTCTTAATGCCTTTTCAGTATGAGAGGGGGGAAAAAAAAATACACCAGTCAGCAATTTTTGCAGAACAGCTGCTACGAGTCCGTCAGTGTAACTCAATCAGAAAGCGGAACTTTTTTTCACGCTAAGATGCATTGTCGATTTTTTTGCTGTCAGTGTTCCTCGAGTCGATGAACAACCAAGTTATGAAGCACCTAAGCACCAACCAAAGTTTTACCCTATTTCATCCCTGCCCAGGTGATGTTAAATCCCTCCAACGCTCCTCTCATCATCCCCTCCATTTTTTCTTTTTTTTCTTTTTTGCATTACAGCTCTGCAAAAGACACAGCTGAATTGTTTGTTGCTTCCCTGCTCTTCCTTTCTGTCGCGCTGTCCCCTTGGCTCACCAGGGACAATTATGCACCTCTTTCAAGCTATTGCCAAGCCCAATTTGCCACACAAATTAAATGGGCTGCATTTGAAGAGCGATGAGGACGGGGGGTGGGGGGAGGAGGAGGGGGGGAGGGGGATGAGGAAGCCCAACAAAGAGGGAAGGTCCAAAGACAAAAACAATGACAGTGGAAACAAAAACGGACTTAACGTAGCCACACAATCCTCTAAGATAATATTTGTATCTTTTTTGTTCATTCTCTCAGCTCCTTACAGGTTCTGTAGAGGGAGGACATTAACAGCACTGTGTGTTTTATTAAGGGTGCCTGCTGGCATTTTTCTTCCTCGAGGGCTGCAGTGTCCACAGTGCGGGGTGGCGAGTAGGACGGCTCTGAGGATCATGCCATCTGTTGAGCAGGCCAACTCAGCCATTTTCTGCTCTCGAGTGTCTCATATCCTCCACTACTAGCTAGCTCGCACAACCCAAAACCCAACCAGAGCACCAACAGAGGGCAGCTTTCCCTTTGGTGGTTTAGCTTAAGTGAACACCGATGATGAGAATGGAGCTGTGGATGTGTATGCAAATGCAGCAGCACAGGAGAGGAAATTTACGAAGCCCTTTTAGTCACTGGAAGGGACTATTACACTGCTTCCAAACAGCAAGGGGAGACTGTGGGGAGAGGACAAAGACGCAGGCGGAAAAACAGTTGCCCAAATGAGAAATGTGGAGAAAATTGTCGAGAGAGAGATTAGTAAGAAAAACAATAGATGGGAGTTGGGAAGGGGGTGGGAAATAAAAATGTGCATGTGGGAGATCAGGCACTGCAGAAATGGAATCCCAGGGCTGATACATGCAGCCTGAAGTGGTTTTACTTTTGAATGGGGCACTTGCTCTGCAGCAGAGAGGACACACACCTCACCCCCTTGACCTTATTAACAGCCAACCATGGTGGCTAACTCGGGATATGTTTGTTTTGGCTGTGAAATGATGACCCAGCACAGCTGTCTGTGCATGGGGTAGGGAGGTAGCAGCAGCTGCTAACAGCCAGACAGCCAAAAGGAAGGAAGTGTTTTTTTTTAGGGGGGGGTGGGGTGGGTGTTGAGTGGTGGGGGTTGAGCAGGCAGGCATTGAGATTCAAGGGTTGCTGACTGCACTTGTACAGGTTTTCTGTTACATTTGCGCTCAAATGCCACTGTGGAATGTCTGGAGACACGGGAGTGTGAGTTTTATCACAGCCGTCGTCTGAGCGAAGGTTTTTGCAACAGTCTTTTTTTTTTTTTTTTTTCATCAAATGCTATGTAAATTCATGCTCGCAATGGAGGACAGAAAAAGATAGACCCCTGGATGGTTACATTTATCGACCATTAATGCCGTTTTGGGAAGGCTCTGAAATTAGATTGTGTCAATAAATCCTGAAGCTACACATAAAATGGCGGATAAACGGAGACTATATTTCCCCATTTGCCTCTCCTCCTGCTGTGAGATATATGTGGCACGAGTTAAAGAAGAAAAGTAAAACACATTCCAACAGATTGCAGGGAACATTTCTCAAGCACAAAGTTGAAAACGTCACCCATCAATTTTACTCTGCGTGGCTGTCTTGTAAATGACCTTGGGTGAATGATCCCTTCATTCAGAGATTTTCAGCCGAACCGGGGAGGTGGGCAGCGTGGGTGGGGGGCTGTGGGTGATTTCATTCGATGCAAACGGAGTGATAAAACTTTTATTCATCCCACTGTGACTCCAGAAGCTAATGATTCATGGATCTTAGTGTAAAAAATGAGTCGAGAGGAGGGAGGGGGTGGCTGGGGTGCCGGACCAGAGCTCAATGAGGTTTGAAAACCGTTGTCACACATCAGTGGGCAGGTGTATGATGTCGAGGAACTCAATTCCAATGACTAAACGTCATGAGATTCCTGGCTGAGAATTTCTGGTTCACAAGATAGTTTTGTTGTTGTTGTTGTTTTTGCAGCCAAAATGAAGTCGTTGGAAAATAGAGAGGTGAACGCACTTTTAGATGAGAAGTGGATCCCTGTGGAATACAATATCTATATTAGGGTTCAAATATTCATCAGAAGTTACAGAAATTCAAAATAGAATATTCAGGTTTTGAAATAGTTTTTGGAAAACAATTAAAGCCAGAAAATTAAAAAACAATAAATATGGAAACGTACCTGATAAATACCTGCATTTCTGAGTATACGTCAACTGAGTAAAATCTCTTCTGGTTAATGTTGAGCTTGGCATTAATTTTAGTTAAATGTGTGCTTGTACATTTTCTTTTATTTATTTTCAATGTGTAAACAGAAGTTTTAGATTTCCGGGGTTTCGGTTTTCAAATTTCCTTCTCAGACATAGAAAAGTAATGGGAAACATATTGGGGGGGTAGAGATTGTGGTGCATGTTCTCCTGAAGCATAAGGAACATTCTGGCTCAAGGTATTCTGGGAAATTATGGATGATTTTAAGGCGATATTGAATAAATATTTAAACCATTTTAATTTAGGACTTATTCTTCTGTAGTTTCGGTAGGAGCCTCACAAATCTGAATCGCAGTGCTAACATCAACCAGTACAGGTGTCGCGTGTCTTCCAAGAAGGATGTATGGATGTGATGATTGAAACACAACTTAGTCCATCCGCTGCCACCCTGAGCACCAAGCTCGCCCAACAGGATACAACACTTGAGGCCCGCATGGAAGCCAGTCGTCCACTTACTTTGAGCGTCGGCGAGGTGGAGGAGCAGACCCAGGACAAGCAGCAGCGGCAGCAGCAGTGTGGGTCTGGCTCTGTGCATGGTGGGACAGCTTGGCACCAGCATGCTTTGGCAGCCTCGGTGGCGCTGGCTCACAGAGCCCTGTGAGTCAGTCTGGTCTGATTTCTCAGATGCAGGGTATTCACAGCCTATGCAAGGAGAGGAGGATAGAGAGAGGGAAGGAGAATGGGGGGGTTGAGAGAGAGAGAGAGAGAGAGAGAGAGAGAGGAAGTGAATGAAACAAAGCTGTTTGCTCCACGGGTTTTATCTATCCCTGCACATTTCTGACATACCCCCACACAGCCTCGGCTGGAGCTGAGGCTGGAGCTGACAGAGGATAGGAAAGAGGGCTGATGTGCTCACAGGGTATGTTCTGACAGTTCTCTAAATGGAATAGTCACTTCACACGATGCGCGTGCGTGAGAGAGAGGGAGAGTGCAATGAAGAGAGAGGGAGAAACCATATCGATGTAAGGTTGAACTAATAAGATTTTGTCTTCACAGCTTTCGTCACGAGCACCAATTAAGTACGCCACATAATAAGAGAAGATTTTCAGTCCCCCTCAGATGAGCGCTGATACTTGCTTCACATAAAGAACACCTCTGTTGCATGCAAGAACTCAGGAAACACCCATAAAACACTGCTATTGTTATTTTTTCTTAATTGTAAGTGTAACAATTCAAACCACTACGACGCCGGTGAGGACTTAAATTGATAGTCGTGAGTAATTGCTAATTTTAAAACTTTAGTGTTGTCGTTCAGTACATTGTTTTTTACCAACTGTTTTCGTATCTCTCACCAAAATTTAATCCATAGTGGATGTTTTATAGCCCTTTGGAAAGAGCGCACACACTTTCTTTCATCCAGAACTGCTTCAACAACAAATAAAGTCAAAAAGACACTGTTGCCATTCATGTTTTAGCCTTTTATCGAAAGGTCACTACTTGTCTGTGGAAATCGATGTGATCCAGTGAGCCGGTGTCGGGTGCGCACCGGGTCTATCCCTCATCATCCATTGGCTTAAGCCAGAGCTTGATCCTCTGTGATGGATGCGCCGCGGTAGTCTTCGGCTCATAACTCTGACTCCCAGCTAATCCAAGAGCGTGAGCTTTTGATGACATGCTGCTGGTTAGCATGCTAGCTAGGGTGCTGAGAGAGCATTCAACAGGATGCTGTTGTTTCAGCAGCGGTGAACAGTGAATGCTCTGTGTGCTGTGACATTTCAGTCACTTAATGTCGCATGAGATCAAAGAACATGTCAAATATCTCTGAGTTTGAGGATTTTTCACTTTTAGTAACTGTCTCTTCTGGAGGCAGCAACTGAGAACATAAATTCTTTGACGAGAAATATTTTATGGCACTGTTTATCTGCAGATTTTATCTGCCACCCACCGAAAGGAAAAGAGAGAGAGGGGGGAAAAAAAAAAACTAGTCCCCCGAAGCCCAATCAGTAGGCCCGATGATGACAAAGTACCTCATTTCCCTGTTACCAATCATGCTCTTTCTCCCTCCTAGCTCTCCCTCTTTCATTTCTGTGGGCTGTAAATGGCAGAAAAGACGAGAAGATAGCGCACCTGTCACACTCGATTTGTGTTGGGGGGAGATAGACACGACTACCTGTCTCCAGGCGCCGCGGGGCTAGCAGCAAGCGCATGAGCGGGGGACGTGTGGCAAAGGGAATCAATTTGAGGCGATCTCTCATCCCCCGCTCACACACCAACACATACACACAAACACAAATGCGTACACGTACAGTCAGGTGACATATTAAAGAAAAAAACCTGAATAAATGACAATAGAAGTAGATGATTCCAAACGGACCAGAGCGGTAAAGAAATGATAGAAATCATCTTCTGGCTTTACTGTCAAACCAACCTGTGGCAGATTTTGGACTGATATCTTTGACAGCAGTCTGCAGTATCATCGAAATATCCAATGAGGGAATATCTTTTCGAAAAATGGCGTTGAGTCATCCCTGTAGTCGAGTTCCAAAGACTCGTAGAATTGATGCAAAGGTGAACCGAGGCTTTTGCGGTGGTTTTAATCTGTCACCTGCCTGCTCATTTAAACACAAATGAGAGAATTTTCACCTGAGTAGTGTGTTTGCTACTGATTGTGAATTTGATTAGAATCAACCAGACAGCAAAAACCTGAGCGTGCTTGGGTGTGAGGAGATAAAGCTGCAGTCTGATCAATACGTACTCCCACGACTGAACAGCTGTCTGTCTCCTGCGCTGGTGTTACACCGCTACCCCACTGAATCCAAGTGATAGCCTTTGAGTTCATTAACGGAGTGTGAATTTCCATAATGACATGACATTAGGCAGCACACAAGGAACGGTACTCATCAGCGCTTCCCATCTTTATTAATGCTCAGCACACACACACACACACGCACGCACACACAAAACGATAGAGGCAACCATCTGTATGTTGTGTAACTGCCGGTTACCTAGAGGCTGAGCCATGTGAATCAATACAAAGAGATGCTAATGTAAGCACAGCAAAACTTGATGGCTAAAAATGGCATTTGCTGGGTCCCAATTTCAAGTAAACGAAGCTGTGCTATGAAATTAACACAGAAGTATATCACAATTTTCCCCGCAATACTATATTCCAGTGTATGTAGTGTGCAGAGTATTGTTCCATCAATCAACCAATCATCAATCAAGAAATGTTTTCTGCTTATGCAAAGCTAGTTGCCGCACATCACCTCCATGCACCTGACAGTATTTAGAAAACCGTCACGGCAAAAAACACGAGACCAGCTCTTGGAATGTTCCATTAAACAAGTGGGATTTGTTTTCAGTCAATTACTCTGACAACTGTGATAGGTCTCTTATCACATCAAATTGTATTGGGAATAAGAATACACACTCCCGCTTTCCATCTCAATGTGAAGCAAATCTTTTGAAATTTCACCAAAAAAAAAAGGGGGAAAAAGAAATGTGAATGAAAAAGGTGCCTTTCCATCAAGTGGTTGGAGTGGATGAACGATGCTAGTTTGGTCAGAAAGATGGCGGAATAGGCAATTTACCCCAATATGGCTGTAATAAAATGTAGAGGAAGAGCAGGTTACAATCAGAGATGCACCATTTGGCTCTGCCACACTCTCGCTTCTGATCATTCGTGACTTGCATGAGAGTACGTGTTTAATTGTGTCCTTTTAAGGTCTGTTTTTGCGATCGGGAGCCTGCACATGGTGTTTTTTTTTTGCAAACTGACCGTATATTTTCTGCCAGTCGTGAAAATTTGCCATCTGGCTCGATCTGATCGAGGCAACAAAACTAGACACAATTCTATTCCGGGTAAAGTGGCACACCATTGCAAGAGACCGGTTAGGAATCAGAAACAAGCCACACCGGCCAGTTACCGGTGCCCGACCACTTCCTGTCCCTGGCTGGGCAGTTGGTGCATACCTAGTTTCAAATCAGAATCAAAGCAAGTTTTTGCCCTGGCAACATACACGTTATGATGCTCGTTTTTTTTTTTTTTTTTCAGGAAGCAGAGTGAGGAATATTTCGGTTGCGTCAGTCCACTGGTATCTGTTGGTGTCCTTTCGAGTCGTGCTGTCACGCATTTCAGAGAAACTGGAAGGACATCTGATGCAAAAACAGCCGTCACGTGAGTTCAGTGTTCACTCTGGCAAGTGTTTTCTCACCTCCCAATTTGCGCATGAACTCTTTTTTTTTTTGGTCATGAAACCTCCTCAAATGAGTGCAATAACTTTTTCATGAACGAGATCAATTTTCTTTCCAATTTTGGTGTTTCTACCCCCGTTTTCTGATGTTATTCTTGAAAATGCACATAAAACGAGGGTGAACGGAAACCCAACTTTTAAAACTTGGAAGCAGGGCAGCAGATGACGGGCGTAGCCTCAATGCTAGCTTCCTGACCTTAGAGTTCTCGTATCTGTGCTTGCACATCCCGCTCCCTCCATCCTTCCGTTCATGTCCACATAGATCCCCTGAAAAGTGACACCATCTTCACCCATATCATCCTGCCATCTGCCTGGCCATTTTGTCTCTGCTTCACACATTGGGTGGCACTGATGCTTTCAACTGAGCATTTATTACAATAGAAAGAGAAACTATCTTGCCTTTCTTCCTGAGCCCCTGGTGGTATTATTGTGTGTTCCCATTCAGTGGTGCTTCATTCAAAGGATTTTGCTGCTGATAGCAATCATGCATTATTAAACAAAGCCTGACAACATGCACAATGTTAATTAGAAAAAGGGTGGTGGGATGGGGGGCAAGAAGAAGAAAAAAGGGGGTGTTGAGCTGTCTACTGTCTCTCCATGATCTTTATCAGAAGTGAGAAAAAAGAGGGAGGGAGGTATGTTTATATTTTCCATAAAGGCTGCTCTATTCACATTTGAGCGAGTGTGTTTGGTATTCTGGTCTATTTATTTTGCAATATTATTAAGGCGAGAAAAACAACAACAAAAGAATCATTCATATTTATCTTGTATTCCAGCCATACTGCAATAAACTTATTATAGGGGGGAGTATGCAAGCAGAATAGTTATGAGCTCTCCAGGTTCACAGCATCAGTTTCACGCCTAATGTGTCTTTCAACAGTCCAAAAATACTGAGATGTTTTGGCAAACGGAGCACAAACCGCGATATACAAAATACTGACATGACAAAGCGACTGATTTGTCATTTTTAACTCCTTCAACATGTGTTTGAGCGTCGCAGTTGAAGCAAATAATGCTCATCTGTTGTGCAAATTTCACTCTGGCCAGCTCCAGGGAATATAGTTTTAATTCCAAGCTCATGCACAAGCTTCGAGGAAACAAAGTATTTTATCCTAACAGACCAACACAACTGCATAAATGCCACCAAATCTATTAAGGCCAACCCCTCTGTAATTAGCACAACACATGCGAGAACAAAGCCCGGCAAAACTAGCGAAGACGTGATCCGTTCTGCATTGTGTTGGAGAAAGTTAGCCAGTATCATGCCCAGCCAGGCGCAGCAAATAAGTATTTGCCTCGTTTCATGAGGCGGGACTTTGTGTCCCTGTGGACCAGCGAACTCTTCATGGACACACCGTCAGGCTGTAGTTGTGAGAAAACAGAGGGAGCTCCTCTCTGTTTTAACTTTGCCCTTATGGAGACAGGCTTACCCCTGCTTCAGAAAAACCTGTGTACTGTTACTCTGAGGTGGCAGTATCATGATGTGATATTGAGAGGACAGCTCGTACGTAGTACCTGCTAAAACTGCTCTCCATAACACCTTGCTCCAGGCACAATAGTCAGTGTTTATGTCGGAGAAGAGCGCAACAAATTACGTTTGAGCTTGAGTTAAGGTCCACTGTGTGTGTGTTCTCTTGGAGAGAAGAACAGAGAGACCAACCAGTTCCTCCTTCATCTTGTAACAAAATTCAAATTGAAACATCAGTACAAATAAAAACTATTAAGTATGCTGTTTCCAATTTGGTGTGTAATTTAATTACATTTATTTGACATTCTATCTATTATACAGGAAAGAAAACAAATTAACTCTTTTGGAAAAAAAACCCAGCTTTAACAAATCGTAGCCTATTTTTATATATATATATATATATATATATATATATATATATATATATATTCATAGACGCTATATGCTCTTAAAACAATTCTATGAAATAGTTTGCATTCTGAGAATAAGCCGAGGCCTTGACATGACCCCCTTGACTAATATTGCTCCAGGGGGTGTTTAGGGGGAAGGGTGATACCATCACATCTGTTCATTCAACAGCTTTGGGAACCATGAAACATGTGCCCTCAGGGTTTTTTAAATACATCATATGAGCAGATTTATGAAATAATCTCATCAAAGGCAAAAGCTCCCCACCCCACACATCTACATTCAGCCCCCACTTCCTCATCAGGAGGGGTTATGTTTGAGGTTACTGTGTGTTTTGCATGCTAGCGGCAGCCATCTTTTATCTTTTCTTTTGTGTAAAATCTGTCTTTATTGCAAGTCCTTTTTATGTGCAGTTGTTACTTTATCTTGTGGGGGGGGTTCTCCTCTTTCTCACAACTTTCTTCTTGCCCGCGATGGTGTGATTTAAGATCGAGCGACCAGGCCATTTCTCACGCGTCATTCCCGATCAGCCGGCATGTGTAATAACATTCCTCAAGTGAAGCTAAGCCGTGTCCTCAAGTGCAGCCGCCAAAAGAAAGACCCCTGACAACTGCACATCAGTGGAGTTTATTTGCTTACTTATTTACATCCCCCTCACCCCCGCCGCCCACCCCTTTTTGCCTCTCCAGACCTCCCTCAAACAAGCCTGCAATTGTCATAATCCATCCTTCGGGGTACTACCGCCTCACTTTGTCTGACCACGTTCACATTTCTGCCTCCAAGCACGGCTAATTCCTGACAACAAAATACTGCCAATAGTGAAGTTGATGTCTTTGTACAGATCTTGTTTGCTTACAAAGGCATCACCCGATATGAAACACACAGCTGGAAGCTAATTGGGTCTGATGACATCTGTCTGTGTCATAATTGGTTTAAAATTACCTGCTGGGCAAGGGAGCGGTCACAATCCCATCAAAATTATGCATCCATTGCGAATTTATTAGATTTCAAAGCAACCTTTTGTCATGAAATGTCACACAGATAGTGTAAAATAACATTCGACTGATCACATGATCGTGCGCGTTGGCCCAAACTCCCCAGTACACATCGAGGTGATAACAAATGTCTGTAGAAACAACTTTATATTGGAAAACACAGGTCAAGGAGAGGATGTTGCAAAATAAAAACTGTTACCTTGTTTGGGTGCAAAGAGCAAGGTTGAGTCCTCATGAAAATTCAGCCAACCCAAACTGACCTTGAGCATATACTTTTGGAACTAAAATGACCATCCTCCTCCTCCCACTCATTCTGTGTGTGTGTGTGTGTGTGTTCTTTTTTTGTCCAACAGCCTCTCCTTGACTTTTCTCTCTACCTGTTCTCACTTTCTTTCTCTCTCTCTCTCTCTTCACCCATCGTTCTCTCCCATCTCATTCCTCCCGCCACATTTCCCAGCAGCTGTTTGGTTCAGATGGATGGTCCCCTCGGTGCAAGACCCTGACCTGCAGTCTAGTGACTGATTATCCCAGTACCCTGTTGTGCTGCTCCCTGAACACATACCAAACGCACAGTACACACACAGTTACACACACACACACAAGGTTACGGAGCTATTGGGTAAGCTTTAGGCACACTGGGGAGTTTCAGCAAGGGGGGAGCAAACAAATCAAAGCACCATATTTAATCTTTGTCTGCATGTTTGGATCACCTGTGTTGACCTTGATGGCACTTGCAAGCACACTTACATGTGAACTCTAATGGATGCTATTAATGCCTCCTCAATGGACAACAGATAAAAACCAACCAACACATGATTGACAGCTTTTTGGGAGGGCCTTCTCCCGCGACATGTTTGCTTGTCACAGTGTGGGGAGCTTTTTACAGTAAAAGCATGCACCACTTTGGTCGCGCTTGACCTTGTGCAACAGCAATAAGGGAAAAAAAAAAAACTTGTTATCATACAAACAGGCTGAATCTTGAGGAGTCTATTGTATCGGGAGCAGACTGTGTGTGTGTGTGGGGGGGGGATCGGTGTTACACGCAGCAATGGGCGTCGGCGGCAGCCAACCTGGAATGGCTGGGATTAAATTCACGCCGCATGAACAGGGGAGGGCTAAATCATGTTACATATTATGAACCAGAAAAAAAAGAAGGGAGAGTGAGTGAAGTGTGGAACAGAGGGGTGGAAATATAATGGATAAGGGGAGCAACGAGGCAGAGAGAGAGCGAGCGAGAGAGGTGGCGAGAGAAAATAGAGGAGGACAAAGGAAAATAATTCAGAGGGGGAGAAGAAGAAAGGAAGGGAAGGAGAGAGAGAGAGGGAAAAAGAGAGGGGAGAGAAACTGTGGGGTAGAGGGCAGGAGAGGTGGAGGCAAAGGGAGGGAAGCAAGGGAATGTGCCTCACTGCCAGCTTTTCTCACGCTCCGCCTGTGCTTATACACCTAACAGAGGCAGCATGGGAGAGACGGAGGGAAGGAATGAAAGGAAGGTATGGGGGTGCAATGGATGTTAACAGTTGTGAGCCCACCCTGGCAGTCTTTGGGTTTTTAACTCCTGACGGGAAAGGTAAAACATAGCAGGTCCACATTAAATTACAGAGATGCAGCCTAAATTACACAACTCCTACACCCATGCTCTCCAACTTAGGCATTTATGTGCACAAATAGACACATACATGCAGAGCGTGCACACACACACCCTCTGCACCGCATGCTCCTGGCACTTTGACATCTACCCCCAACACAGCAACAGTCTGTGGGAGGATGAATAATCGTACTTCCGTGAGGCAGAGAAAATGAGAGGGAGGAAGGAGGGTGAGAGGGAAGTAGTTCCCAGCCTGAGCTCATGTCGTTTTATGGAAAGCGCAGAGGCCTCGGACGGACAAAACAGCATTCCGCTGCCACTAGTCGACACGACAGAAAGCAGCACAACAGAGCTCTATTGAAAATAACTGAATAATACAGCAATGGGAATTGTGTTGCCCCCTAATACATATGGCATAAGTCAACAACAATATGCCTCCTTATCTTTACGAAACAATTGAACACCAAGGTACATTGTGCAGCGGTGACATTTTAGTGGCTTTTGTACACAAGCCAAGCCGTTTGGTATGTAAATGCACTACTTAGGCGTACATGAAGGATTTAAGGAGGTGCTTGGGGCATACACGCTAGACTCATAGGGCAGCAAAATAATTAAAATGCCAAGTGTCTCCCATTATCTAAATGCTAATTTGCCTCAATATACCCTGAGCTAGAATGTAACGCCACATTATGGCTGCTGTAGTGCACTAAAGCAATAGCGGGTGAATTTCCCTTCAATTAGCCTAGCGCACTGTATACTATCTCTTATCTAAGGTGATGTTTGATGTTTTCTCAAGTGCCGATGTCGTGAGGCCTCAGCATCGATGCATATGGATTTCTTAACTGGTTCTCTCCCTCTCACATCACAGGCAGTTGATCTGTAGATATCTAATCTAGGCTAAATTAAATCACTATGAATTTCTCGTCTTAACAATTTCAGGTTTATCCACTTAAATTAGCTCACATCTCCTTAATCCACAAGATTCGAACAATACACGAAAGCAGTCTGGTTACTTGCGGAGGAAAAAAAGGCTGGTGAAATTGGTGTCCATGAGGACCCTGACAGCAATTCCTTCTTTGCAGTGTATTTTAGGCACCAGTGTTTGTACCCTGACTGAGATTTGATAAGAAAGCCTGAGTCAACAACTGAGAGAACGGACAGATGGCATTGGAACCACCAGCTTATCAAAGCTTTTTGCATGAAAATACATCAGTGCTGACAGAGAGGGCAACGGGACACAAAATATTATCACAGATATGAGCTGTTTTTGCTGAACACACAGATAGAGGTGAAATTTTGTTGTTCCTACATTTCCATCTATATCCCGATAAGACTTTCAAAGGACACGCTTGGTTGATTAGAAGGCTGTTTCAATATTTAGTGGGTTTAAGGATCCTTAGTGAAGTGGACTTTGATGTTGGTGCTGCTGGTTAGTAGATTTAGAGGCGAAACTGTCTGATAGTCCTTGTATTCCATTTTAAAGGTGTTTTAGCCAAGCAAAGCCATTGTTCTCATGACAAGCAGGCTGCTTGTGCAACGCCGTCAAAACAAAGCAATGGTTCAGCCCGAGGCAAAAGCAACTACTCCCCCTTTTGTCGTTCTACTAAGACAAATGCTTGCCAGTGCTACGTTAGCAAATCAACGAGCAGTTCCCCCGTCACTGATGGTAGATCGTAGCAGTCGAACAAGACATTTTATTATGTTGCTGGAAAGGAATGAATGGGTCCTTTTCTTCGGCCACAGTTTGGAGATTGAAATTCAAATCAAATGCCACCGTCAAACAAATGTCAGTACAGGAAATCAAAGGCATTTTGTCAATGCTTGGCATCAAGCAAAATGCACATTTTGACATTTGAAAAAAGATTTTCTCTGCCTCTGGTCTTTATTTCATACGGAATTAACGATGTTCATCACAAGGGAAAAAAAAAATTACATCAACCGCCATCACGCAAACAGTTTTCGCCGCTCCTTCTCCACACCCTTGAAGGAACCTTTGTACATGCTCTCCCCCCAACCCCCACCCCCAACCCGGTACAATCCACCCCCGAACGCTCACAAACATGATTAAGACACTGTCAAACCTGACATTGCTGTCTCGCATGCTGTCAGTGGCCCTCACTGGGAGTCGCTGTTGACTGACTGCCTGGATGTGCCTTATCATTAACAGGGCTGCCTGTGCCACCACGGAGGGGCTTTGATGACAGAAACTACGGCCCCAGTGCCTGCCCCTCCCAATTTGCCTGCCCAAGTGTCATCTAAATGAGATAGGGCCCAGGAGCTAAGGGATTAGGCACTGCATAATTACCTATTTAAAGACCCTAATTGAGCATTTCATTAAGAGACTGGCACTGAGATTTTGCCAAGGAAGGCACTACAGGGAGAAAGCAGTATTTGTATGTGCATGCACGCATGTGTGCAGCTGCATGTGTTGCTCCGTGACGCTCTGAGTGTGTGCATATGCCCGTGCTTGCATTTTGTAACAGCAGAGTGAGTGGAACCTTGACTGGAAGGTTTATCTTTATTAGTATGGAGGTCTCAAGCTTGTTTTCTGTTTACATTCTGTTTGGCCTGTGACTGTTGCTGCAAGTACATTCAATAGACATTCACCCTTTAGATATTGATTGAAGATTTGATGGAAAAGCACTGAGCTATTTCACACAATCAGCCTCAGCACCAGAATTAATATTTTAAGCGACATTATGAGATAAAGGACGGTTGCTTCTGCTCGTTTCGGCTAAACTGAAAATAGTTGGAATCCAAGCTGATGTTGATGACATTAGAAAACAATCTCCCCTTATTCTGTAACTGATGAATGACTATCTACAGTGTGAGTTGGCTGAGTCGACACGTTTTCAAGCTGTCTCGCAGCGAGCAAATGTGAAACTAATGGGAACGCCACTCTGTGTTGCTGATACCTCACGTTGTGATGTGCAAGCTTCCACCATCCTGCTTTATGTACTTGATAAAGACTGTTGCTCTAAGTGGTAAACGAATGCATGTAGTGCTTGCTTAGCCAAAAACAACATGTTAGAGACGTAACTACAGTGTTTGTCTTAATATCATGCAAATTCTGCTCCACTTGTTCCAACTTCTATTTTGGGTAACATCGTTGAGGCCAGACAAATAAAGCTGCAAACCAAGAACATTTGAGAGTAGCGGTCTCTGCTCAACATGACAAGGAAACAAACAAAAAAAAGTTTAAAACAGATTAAAAAAAACCTTCAAAGCTTCAACGTTGCACATCTCTGTCAAGCTAATTGAATTCAGTGAAAAGCAAATTTGCGAGTGCACATTACTGCTTGGTCTCCTTATCCAGACAACAAAGACAGCAAGTAAGTTAATACGGCAATCATTGGCAGCTGTCACGTTTCTATTGATGCCTTGGAGTGACAGCAGGTTTCCACATCTGAAACAAGAGATAAAATACAAGAGAGGTATGCCTCTATTTATACAGCTTTAAAGAGTAAATGTACTACATTTATATAGCCCCTTTCTTCCTTAATGGTGCTTCAGTACTTTACAATCCTGCTTTGTCATTCACACATTAATGGTGACAGAGCTGCCAACCTAGACTTTAATGGACAACCTACTCTACCTGTTGGCCAAATTTGGAGAGGAATCACTTGTTGTGAGTTTTGCAAGAGTTTAAGTTCCAAAAGGAGGGTTGGATTGTAAAAAACAAAACAAAAACATTTCACATGGACTATGAAAAGATCTCGAAACATACTCTCCACAAAACGTTCATGTATTCACCAACTTTTTTACAATTTTGTTTTGCCAGGCTCCTGCTCAACTGTTCTTTCTTCATGTAGATTCACTGTTTAGTGCTAGAACACTTTGAAGCTTAATGCAACGCTGTGAAGCTGTGAGATCCACAATGCTGCCCGACGGGGACTAAAATCAATGAACAAATGTGGACTCCAGATGACACCAGGGCCCCCTGAACTTTTGTCAGTGTAAACATGTTGAATAGAAACAATAACTGGAGCAGAGTGCTAAGTCTAGATGGTTTGCTGATGACCAATGTGACCCACTTTCCATGGCCCAGCAGGTCATGACTCCTCTTTGCCCTGGCATTGTCATAGCTGGGATCACCGGGGACATTGGCACATCACTGGCAGTTGCCTCGTTCATGATTGACTTGTTTGCTAAATGACTAGCATGTGAAGTGGCGACACTAACTGGGGGCTATTGGAGTAGCAGACACCAGCTGCTAACTGCTTGAGATAAACTGTCCCTCCCGTGGGGGATTCACACAAGCACCATGGTCAGGAATGGTGCTGAAGTCTGGCGAAAGATACTCAGGGCTGTAATGACACTGCCATATCATGAGTCAGTCATTTGTCCTCTAGCAACAGATGCATTCCTCTGACATGATTGAGGTTGAAAAGGGTCCCTGCCTCACTGGGAGATTAACTTAGATGTCATACACCAAAGGAAAAACAGTAAATTAGTGTTGCAAACGCTTCCATATAGAAAGAAAAGGATCACGAAAAGGTTTGATGAGTATGCAAATTATGTGAATCACATACTTTGGCCCTACGCAGTCATCAGATCACAACCTAATTGGACACCTGTGGGAGATTTTGAGCGTTAGAGAGTGCTCTCATTCATGAAAACACAGAACAATGCAATTTCTTTTGGGCGATTCACATTTTAGAAGGGTTCCAGAGTCGTACACCAATGAAATGTGATGCTTTTCAGCTTACTTGGACACTTCATTTTGTTCTTTCTATAGATTTGTCACTTATCTGATGTATGACAGTTCTGGCATCTCCTACAGACGCACCAATGATATCTACCTCAAAAGTAAATTTGATGCCTTAATTAATTAATTGCTGGGCTAGAAAGGCGAGAGGAGATGATGCTATCTCTCCGTATCGCATTCCAGGGTGTCTCGCGTATCTTTCCAACTCAAGTGTCTGAATCCAAAAAGCATCCGAGCTATTTCTTACTATTTAGCCGCATTTATTGTTCCTGACTTGGGCAAACAACAACAGCACAAACTTCTGTTTCGTATCTCATGCAAACTCTCCAAATATTTTCCTCCCATTGCAATCTTTGTATTTGACTTTGCGGCAGGTACGTAAAAGATCTGCTGCAGCTGCTTTAACATAAGCGTTGGCGAGCTACAAAGAATCAACAAACTCCTTATCATTTTTTTGTTTTTGCCATACGGTGAACTTGAACACGTAACAAGCATCATGCGACTTGCATGAATGCCAAATTGGCAAAATACATGACAAGAAATATACAGTCGAATATTTCGACCGCCTTGTCACTGCCTTGATTGTTGAGTTGAATATAAGCATGCACGCTTTGAAAGCTGAACTAAAAAGAGAGATTCCTGTGGTTATAAATGGTGTGTCCTGTGACAGACTGTGCATTGTGACTGATTCTTAATAGCTATCGACCGCTCATTTATATGTTGTATGGCTTCGCTGAAAGTTGAACCCCCCCCCCCCCCTTTGACTGCGCTTCATTTTATGCTCATTCTGTCTTGATAAATATCCACTTTTCACCCCACGTGTCGCAGCAAAAAACCTGAATAGAATAAAACATGCTTCACACACTACACTTCTGCCTTCTTTGGAAATGTTTCTCATGAATGGATTACTGAGGTAACAATAATTCTGATGAACAGAATGCAAGCCAAATTACTGCGTAATTCAACAGTTGTTTGTGCGGTCTTTTGCATGCTTAAGTGTGGAGAATCTACCCACTATGCTGCATTCGCAAAAGACCACAGTGGAATATAAAACCAGACGTTTTCTGATAAAGGTTCCTCTAAGGTTCTGGCCGCTGTGGTGGCTGTATAGCCAATCTAACGGGAGGCCAAATGTAGGCCCTATCAGGCCCCATCTTGGCCTCACACATTCCTATCTTCCTATCTCTGCTGGGGAGACATCCATCTTGATTTCTGCTGAGTGCCAAAATAAAGTAGCTGGACAATGAGAGGGAGGGATGGAGAGGAGGTTAGGAGAAGGGTGTTCACCTGATAAGGCAGCAGAGAATCAGAGGATCTCAGGGAGTGTGTGGCCTCAACATGCAGGGAAGAGGAACTTCATCTTTATCTAATTACCACATGGGTCGTTTTGCCAGGGCAGCTGAGTGTTTATGGGGGCTGTTTGGTATCGCACTACTCCCATGCCTTTACAAGCATGCGCACTCTTACGCACATGCAGATATGATTAACATTCAAATACACTTCCAGCGGCGAACAAAGGTGCAAACACACACAGATGCACGCATGCACACACACGCGCATATATGAGGCCGAGGGCTGAGTGCCATAACAGCCCAATGAAATATATTCAGATTAGAAAGGTGTCGCATTACTCTCCAGTCAGATGATAAATACGCGGTTAGAACCATCATTAATCTTGTACCCCTCCCCACCTTCCGCCTCCAGACGTGATGATGTAAGGGAAGGGGGAGCCAGCATACACTGGATGGAGCTAGTGCCTCAGTCAGGGCTGCAGCCGGGCATGTGGATGATGTACACACGGAACATCATCCCTGCTTTGTTTCGTTAGGTCTCACTAGCACAAGAGGTCGGGGCAGTCTGACTCACCGCGCTCGCTTGTAATGTCGCTGCTGTGAGGTGCAAGTTGTTGCATTGAACTGAGGTGTCACTGTATCTTTGTTCAGGGATTATTGGAGTGAAAAACAAAGTCCTTCACCCGGTTCTTTGTGCATACTCTCCCTGTCATTACCTTTACATTAACCTCTTCTTTTGCTCTCGTGCCGTCTCTCTTTCTGTTGATTCTTTCAATCCAGCTGATTGCTGACATATTTCCCTGAATGGCATTTCATCAGTGTCTGGCGACAGAACAGCAAGTGTAAAACATAAAACGGATTAGAGGGATGTAAAGACATTGCAGACAAACAAAAACCACAGAAACACATGCTACAGTAGGTAAATAGATAAATTCACAATAGTGGATAAAGAAATGTTGCGGCGTCCCTCCGGGGAAGCTGTGCAGACGATACCCTTAGTGGCGTGTTGCCCTCCATCCCACCACAACCTTAAGGAGGGGTCTACGGTCAAGAGCTGAGGAAATTACTTGTAATAAATTGGAGATAGTGACAGTAGAGTTGCGTATATATGTGAGTGGGGTCATCCTCTTCTTCCCCTTCACTTGTGTTTTGATGAAGTGTATTGTCTTTGAAAGTATATAGTCTGGATATATTTAAAGCTTCAGCACCCACGTATCCTTCTTCAAGTGGTGCCTCTTGGGAAAGATGAGGGGAGAGTATAGTTTAAAATATTTCAACTCTCAATATAGGCTGCCAAAACAGTACGTATGTGTGTTTTAGCATCCATATTCAGAAGAAGTGTTGTTTACAAAAAGTGTACCAACATCTTGGCATAAAAGTCTGACCATAAACCCAGAAACGAAACTATCATGCACAACAACAGTGTAATTTACAATTATGTCTTTATCATACATGTCCTGCCAAAAATAGATCCAACCCGACATGGTGCACGGCAAACCGTGTCCCCGAAAATGTGGCAGGAGATTATATTTATAAGAGATTTCGCTGATTCAGAAGTCTGCAACCGTCCAGAAGTCGGGAAGAAAAGTTATTGAGAATTCACGGCTGATCTCACATTCAAAGGGCAACTTCTCAAGGGACGTATTCCCACTGTTGAGAGAAAAA
The DNA here is from genome assembly GCF_037954235.1 of Aulostomus chinensis. NCBI lineage: Eukaryota > Metazoa > Chordata > Actinopteri > Syngnathiformes > Aulostomidae > Aulostomus > Aulostomus chinensis. The sequence goes on along the minus strand of NC_141343.1, from coordinate 9,265,263 downwards.
TCTTCTGGGCTCAGTCCAAACCACAACAGTCCAAACCACAACTGCCAAAAATACTGGATTTTTGTTTTTTTTTTTGGTCTCAGATTTTGGCCTTATTTTCTTCTGTCTACATTTAGTAATCACCAAGACGGCAACAGGATGAGTTTCATCCTGGCTGAGACCTTTGAGCTTTAACAACAAGCGTACACTGGGACTATTGCGGGAGAAGGGCCAATATAAACTCTAGTGTTTCATTGCAAGATGGCTGATTAGCTCTTAGGGGGGCAGCAAAGAATTTGACGCATTGTTTGGGACCTCATTCAGGAGGTGCTTGTTAAACCAGAATGATGAAAATGACTACGCACACATTGTATGCCCTGAAATATAAAATGATATAAGGTATAATCAAGCACAAATTCCAAACAAAATTGTCACACTCAGGGTTACTTTCTGTTGAGCCAATTGTGTTACCGCATTTTTATTGTATCTCTCAGTTGCGCCCAATCGCTCTGAGCTCCATAAAATGCTGGCAAGTGGATTGGGGCTACTATAATGGTGGCTCGATGCAGGAATAAACTTGTTTTACTGCTGCAAACAAAGTGATGTGACCTGGAAAGGTTGTATTTTTTGCTGGGATAATGACTGTATTTTAGAGTCAGGCCTCAGTGTGAACTCTAATTACTTGTCTGGGGCCAGTGAGCTACGTTGGTCTCAAACACTTAGTAATGAACTCCATATTGGTACCATGTTTATTAAACACATTGTCTGGTGAAAAAAAAGAAAAAAGGTTTATATAGTTAGAGTTATATGAACTTTGTTTACTCCATACAACAGAACTTAGATTATATATATATATATTTTTTTTTTACATTTAAGCAAACGCAACCTTCCTAAAGTGCCAGTCTACCACATCATGGAAGTTTTAACAAGCTCACAAGACACACTGAACCTTCCGACATCTTACTGAAGTGGAATCAAACTTCACTGACTCCGCCACGAAGCCGATAGTGATATTTTCAAGAAAAAAACCCTTTTGACTTTCAAATGCTCATTGATTTTCCTTTTTTTTTCTTGCTTTCTGCAGAACTGGCTTCCAGTTAACTTAATCACTGCGACACCCATTTCTCATAAATATGCAAATACAATACAGACATCTTGTACTTAGAGAGCAAAAGGGACTTTGGGCAAAGACTTGCAGGGGACCCGTTCTCATATCTCATATCTCAACAGCACCTCATGTGGGGCACATTTTTGTTTCATGGATTTTTCTGAAACATGTTTAGCCAAAACACGGCATGCTTTCTTGTCACAGTAAATTTAATCATACCAACTGAGAGCACTCTGCGCTCTTCTCATCAGTGCCACTTGTTGGTTTTTTTTTGTTGTTGTTTTTTTTAATCCCATGGTTGAAGCAGATAGAGAACAGGAGGCAAAACTAAGACGACAAAAAAAAAAAAAAATCCTGCAATCTTAATGAAAATATCGTAAAAAAAAAAATGGTACAATAGAGGTCTGGTTATATAGCTAGAAATATAATTTTACACTCAGGTCCCTTGTGTCCCTCTAGACCACTGGCTTACTAGTAAAACGGTTCTCCACAGACTAAAAGGCGGCATGGGTTTGTGAGATGGTGGGGAGGAATAAAAGGAGACGCGAGGCAGGAGAAGGGGATTTGTAGGGGTATTAAGGCATTGCACGCCTGCTGGCTTGTGTCTTATCCCACTGTACATTCGGGCGGTGCGGCGTGCAAAACTTCACATTCTTCAGTCAACAAAACACTTCATGAAAACGGACCATCTCAAACCGTTTTCTGTCAGCTGTCTTGTCTCGCCTCTGCGTATGTGCTCGCGTTCCTGCTGATCTACTTAATCTCTGACAGAGGGGCAGAGTTTGTGGACTAACAGCTGGGAAATCTGTGCCTCCTCCTACCCTCGCTCTCCTCCTCCTCCTCCTCCTCCTCCCGCCACCAACTCTTTCTTCATCTCACTGCCCCTCCAGGTCGGCCTACTGATGGCTAATAAAAGAAGCAGCTCTTGACTGCGAACAGCTGGGTTCTTGTGATCTAACTCTGGGGCCTTTTTGCCCCTCTGTGACTGGAATAGTAAAGGTAAAACAAGATTGAGGTTGACAAATACAGTAGAGGGATGATTGGGGAAACAACAACAACAACTAAAAATGTCAGAATGGGAAAAACAGAAGAAACCTAGCGGTAAGCCAGAGGAAGGGAGCTCTGTGGCTGTCTTGTCCCTGGCTTTTCATTGCCTAACCAGCAAATCAATAGCACAGAGAAACACTATTTCACTTGAGCTCACTACACAGGAGAAATACTGAGAGTGCCAACTCAGTCTTTTGGGTTTTCTGTCTCTTCAGCATGTGACAGCAGTATTGGTTCTACTTTGCATCACAGATACACCGGAAGTGTTATATTTCATGAGGTTGGGAATGCACACCTACGCAGGGGACCTGGGTTAGATGTTTGAGGGAATGTTGTGGGTGGAAGCAGCAGAAGTATGTCATTGACATGAGTGAAACACAGCTTTAAATAACACAGAAAGCAGTGCATGGCAATAATTAAGTCTAACGGAGCAGGAAACATTTGCCAAAACGTGAAGGAAAGGACGGAATTCTTTCGGGATTATTGTGGATATTGACCTTACTTTGAAACCGAATTCTTCTGATCTTTTCGGACGGCTTTGATGCATCCTGGGGAGGGCAGAAACTGCTGGGAGTGGATGAGGTTCTCTGCTATTCAAGTCTCGAGAGAGATGTGAGGGGAGCACCGTTACACTAAAGTGATGATTTGAGACGGGGACGTGTGGGAGGCCTGCGAAGTATGAGAGGCTGAGACTGTGGCAGACGTAAATAGCTGCACATATGACATGTCACGCCTGACCCTGCACTCTCTTATCATACTGCTGCTCTATACATATCTGTTCTAGTTGTGTGTGTGTGTGTGTTGTAGGGAAGTTGGTGAGTATGAAAGATGACTCCAGATGCTCCCAGCTGGCTGTTGCCCAGTGAGGCTAATACACTTCTGCCTGCCTAATTAGAGCACACACTCAGACACACACATGCAACAGTCAACCCCTCCTCAGCAGTCAAGTCCTGCTGTTTCAATGGGTTTATGGTAGGAAGAACATATGCCCCCCCCCCCACCCCGTGTTTTATACAGGACACACATGCAGACAGCTAAACAAACAACCAGGGGCTTAATTACCTCATAAGGGAGGCCAGGGGTGAGGGCTGCTTGTGAGTCATGGTAGCGTTTCGCAGAAGGAGGTGTGAAGCAATGCAGGAAAAAGCAGTAGGACGTAAATGCAAACCCATTTTGCCGATTTTGATTCAGGTAATCTGACGCCAAAAAAAATTGATAAATAAATCCAGCAAAAATGATGAAGACAGTCTGATTGTCTTTATCTTCTTGGAAGCACACGACCTCACGAACCTTCAAGTGCTTGGTGTTTTACCAGGCATGTGAACTGGCAGATCCAGTCATGTAACAGATTTAACTGAACATTTAGATATTTTTTTTGTCTTTTTTTTGGAGCAAACAGCTTTATCAGCATGCCTTCCCTCACATCGTACAAGATGTTTCCTGCCAACTTGTCAATGCTCGCCCTTGCGCTGTGTGACAACTTTTCCCCGGCCTATTTTTCCCTCAATTCATCCCTGAAAACAACCGCAACCACGGCTCAGTTGCCTTACTCTGATTTTTCTGTACTTTTTCAATACAGTGTCTCCATCAGGTCGATCGCATATGAAGGAAAGTCTAATTTATTACAACTTGCATACAGCCAAAAAGAGGAAAAAGGCCTCAAGTGTGCAAAGACCTGAATTGCACCTCTAGACCTAATCTAGGACAGTGTAATAAATATACTAGACCTGACCTATTACATAATATAGAAAGATGTGGACAGCGTCTCTTCTGGTACGTGGGGGGTTGTTAATGTTCCAACATAGGTTTGCAAGTCGTGTTTGACCACAAAGCAAGGTCTAAAGGCTTAATAACAACACACACAGGAGCAGTGCCAACACACAGAGGCAGAGGGGAAGGGAGGTATGGGGCGGTGGAGCAACACAGAGAGATACCAAGGTCGTCGTTCTGGGGCCCTCTGCTGAAGAGGGAAAAGAGATGGCGTGGACAGATGTCAAAAGTGATAAGCATCAGGCCTGACAAGCTACAGCTTGGCTATCACTTACTACTCTGAGCCCGGGGTCGGGCCACTGCCAAGACAATGCCAACGCCTCTCTGTGACGATCAGTGCCTCCGGAGGTTGTGCAAAATGGCTGCCGCCTTGCCAGCGCATTATTACGAGTCACTGAGTCTGCTTTTTTTTTTTTCTCAAAGGAAGTGCCATCTGTGAGTGACAGCGGGGCCTCAGCCATTTATTTTGAACGCAGTAAACAAAACTGCCGTTTTTGCATTTTGAGGGTCTAGATGCTTGCATATTACCACCGGCAAGGCTGTCTGTTGACATGAGTGATATTAAGCACGGTGTGATGTATATCCTTTCTCCATCTCCATTTATCTAGTTGAATCCATGCTCTCATAGAAGCATCACTCAAGCAGCAGGACAAAATAAATTCTCATTTTCACATTTGAAAGCCGGCAGGACAAAATTCAATACTCAGGAGAGTGCTTGGTCTTGCTTTAAGCATAACTGCTCACGAGAAAAGAAAGGGGGAGGAGGGGCATTTGGAAATAAATCAATATCCAGCCATTTACTATCATATTCTGTGGTCATTGATGATCTGTCAAACCATTTATTTCAGAGTCTCGACTGCACACCAACATCATTTTCCAAAGAACTTTCTCTACATCCAAAACAAATAATGAATAACTTAGCAAATAGCAAATCAATAGAGTGTGCTTTATTGAGCTCCCATGCTTGACTAGACTCTGGCACCTGGCCCAATTGTTTTTCACTTGCCAGATACCCTTCCTCCCCCCCCTCCTTTGTTCTGCTTTGTATCAAGCTAAATAATTACAAAAGGCAAGACTCTCCGATGATGTGGACACACAGAGCGTTTGATAGTAACTCTACATCTTTTTTTTTTTTTTTAAACTCCACAGCTAAGCTCACTTCTATTGAATCCCATGCTTCCAGACAGGAAAGAACGGTTTTCGCAGACCGAATTGACTGTTGAATATATAGAAGCTCAGCAGCATGAATCAAAAACATCCGGCACCCTCGATCACAGCATCTGAATGGGCCTCGGGTTTCTCAATGGGGATTGGCTCTGCCACCTCGACCCGGGTCACACCCTGCTGTTCAGCTGAGAGGGACTGAATAAAATCATTGCAAGCGGAGTGAGAGCTAGCCAGAGTTGGGGTCAACTGCTATGACCCCCACTGGGAGGCCAAACCCAGTCTTCCTCCTGGAAAAAAAAAAAACTGCCTGGATCAGCAGGATGTTAACAGAATCACAGGAAGAGAGGTCCACCAAGACACTTTGACTGGCAGGCAAACTAGCATTTTGTGCAGGATTTGACAGAGGTGCATACCCAGCTCTTTGAATTGGTCACAAGCTAGATCGGTTAGCAGAGCTGCAGTAAAACAGAACCCTGAATGAAACGAAGAGACACATTACACCTCCAAGTTGCTGCTGCATAGCAGCAAAAGGATAAATACAGACATGACACGTCACTAACAACCCCCCCCCCCCCCCCTCACCTAAGTGAAACTAGGACATTCCTGAAGTATGAACAAGCAACCCCTCACTGACCCACTGTCTCAGAGTCCTCTTGGGTCACAGCCTCAGTGTCACAGTCCAGTGGATGAAAATGGACATATTGATTCCCCATAAAATCGTTAGGAAATAAAACATATTCCCGCATGGGCATAACTATTTGTTTCAAGGGTCAGATTGCTCTCACTGTTCCTGAATAATTCTTTTTCCTTGTTTGAAATCTTTCGCCTGCCATATCAAATACTTTCATCCGTTTTCCTTGATTATTTATGAAAATAAAAATGGATCTACTCTGAATTTCTGAATAAATCCGTCTCTGTCGCCTAGCGGTTTAACAGATCAGTTTTAGCAATACGATTGACCAACGTGTTGACCAGTTGGCTGGCTTAAAAAAAAAAAAATTGCTAAAAAGGCGAAAATCCATAAGATCTGAGCACACCGAGCCAGCAAGTAGGTTCTATCATGCACAGCAATTGTACAGTCATGAAAAACAGCACAGCACAGATGTGCTGCTAAAGGAAGCTGGAAACAGAATCACTTCTGGTCAGAATTTTTCAGAATAAGTCTCTAAAAGCAGCTCTGACAAAACCATTATGATAATGATGCATTGCCACTTTCATTTTGAAAACGAGAGCATACACACTGGAAGCGATTTTTGTGGGCAACTGGTCGAGGATCATTTCCGACAGACGAGACAAATCTGATAGCTTCTTTTACCGTTGGGATGAGAACAAGCCAAAAGTTGGTTTGTCAGTCCATGAATTGCCTCATTCTTAATTGGTTTCCACGATAATCATATTATTATATACACAAATTTAATTATGTCCTTTACGTGGACGTGGATTCTACGAATACATTTAGTAACATTTTCTGATCAGAGACCCATTTTTGCATCTGCCTTGAAAGCAGGAGTTGGGGAAGCCTGTTTGCTCTATTTGGAACGTTTCAAATTAAACTTTCCCAGCATATCGGTGATAAATGGCCGGGTCGCTGCCCCCTTTGCGCCCACGATGATGCTTTTGCTCTTCGGGCCCTGGAACGGATGTGCCTGAAGATCGAGATACCGGCGAGGACGTAGATGACTACTGTTATCGTAGCTCCACCATTAATAAGATCACCCCGTGGCTTGTGTCCTGAGGTTTGCTGGTCTGTGTTATCGTGCTTCGGGACAATCTAAAATGAAAAAGGCGCTGAAAATATGGCGGCACTGTGACAGTGGGTAAAAACGGGGAGAAATGTGATGGGCCATAGTGTCAGCGTGGTTAATCGAAAATAATGGCCAGCAATTTATAGTTGCCGTCCTGACCAGCACTGGATGTACTGATGCAGGAGATCGAATTTTAATGTGTACATTCCATCACTTCATACAGGCTACTGATGTTTAGGGCCCAAGCCAAACAGCACATGAATCTACGGACGGAGGTTATCATACAGCAGTAATAAACTGGGCAACACTCTAAAAACAGCACTCAGTGTGCTGTGTCTGTGTGTTCACGCTTTAGTGTGTGTGTCAGCACATATTATAGAACCTTGTTCAACATTAGGGTTATTTGACAGCCATCTGATTTCCACCTGCGGCCATTGTAATAAATAAACGGAAAAGAGAGAGGGGGAGGTAAGCTCCTGGGAGATGCAAATGAAGGCCACCTGCTGTGTTGTTGATATCATGCGAGACGCATCAGTATTTTTTTCCTCATTTGACTGGAGTCCATCTAATCCCCCCCCCCCACTCCTTGTTTCCTCTAACTTCACTCCCCTGGTGTTTTAACATGAGAAATGGATCCTGGGGAAAAAAAGTAAAAAAAAAAAAAAAAAAAAAAGGTCCAGATGCTCGATAGTCCCTTGGTATTTGGCTGTGCTGCATTGGTTTTTGCTGTTATTTTTCCATCTATAATCTTACAATAATCAGAATAACCACATGATTAATCAACGATTTGTCAAGAGCAATCAAATGTTTGGAAAGCCTAAACTTTGTGTGTGTGTGTGTGGACTAGTCCATGCATTTTTTTTCCCACTGCAATTGCAAAAGCTCACGCAAACTTTAATCTAGCATGCAGGCATCACTGAAAGCACTTCGACCCCTTTAAATTTGCACTACAATTCTACAGTTTCATTTCATTCAATTCCAAAGCGACATACAACACAAGCAAAAAATTCAGACTGGAGGGAAAACCTTCGTAAGTACAACAAAGTGCTTCAAGTTTGATTGGCCGCAGGTGCTGCCAGCTAGTGGCAGAAGATGTGCCTTTTTTTTTCTTAATATAATTCAACCACCACTGACCACAACCAATAATTCAACATCAACATATCTTTCAACATTCAACAAATTCAATATTCAACATTGTCAGTGCTAAGTATTCACTAAGAGCTGGATCTTAAACCTTCTGACTCATTCTGCCCCTGAGGACAAAGAGGAGAAAGGTCAGATTTACATGCCTTGGTGTTCCCTGAACAGTTGAGTCCTCAAATGTCTCTGAAAAGTAGATAGAGACTCTGCAGATCGTATGGAGTTGGGTAGTTCATTCCACCGTTTGGGAACAACAGAGGTGAAGAGTCTGGCAAGAGATTTAGAGCCATGCTGGGCTGGGAGCACCAGCCATCTCTCACGGACAGAGCGTAGCGGGTTTGTAAGCCAGAGGAAGAGCTTTGAATTTGAATCGAGCTGCCACTGGAAGCCAGTGAAGAGACATTAATAGCTGGTTGATGTGCAGTTTTGGGCAAGTTAAAGACGAGACGAGCTACTGCATTCTGGATCTGCAGAGGTTTAAATATACACGCATGTGGCCTGCTAGGAGAGAGCTGCAGTAGTCGATGCGTTAAACCACAAGGGCCTGTACCAGAAGCTGTGTGGCTTGTTATATCAGGTAGGGTCTGACCCTCCTGATGTTATAGAGGTCATATCGACAAGACCGAGCAGTCGACGCCGAGTGTACCTTAGAGGTAGGCAGGTCATCAATCATGACACCCAGACTTCTAGCAGAGTTTGTGGGCACGAGTTGATTTGAACCGAGCAGAACACTGATCTGTGGTTGAACAGAGGGATACGCTGGAAAGACAACAAGCTTGGTTTTGGACAGATTTAGTCCTTTTTTCAGGAGAGATATCAGCCACACACGCTGATATCCGAGCTGAGAAAGTTGTGTCTTCAGGTGGAAAAGACAGGAAAAGCAGAGGGTTGTCAGCATAGCAGTGGTAAGAGAAGGCATGTGAGCAGATTACAGCAGCGAGTGAGGTGGTGTATAAGGAGAAGAGTAGGGGACCAAGCACTGACCCCTGGGGTACCCCTGTCAATAAGCCATGTGATTTAGACACTTCTCCCCGCCATGACACTACACCTGTGAGGTAGGACTTGAACCACAACAGGACAGATCCTGAGATGCCGAGTTCAGCGAGTGTGGAGAGGAGAATTCAATGGTTCACAGTGTCGAAGGCAGCAGAAAGTCTAGCAGCTCTCGCCAGCCGCAGTGATTCTACGATTGATAGGAGTGCAGCTTCAGCGAAGTGGTCACACCAAAACTGATAGGAGTCAATCAGGTTGTTCTGCAGATGCTCAGAAATGCGTGAACATCCCAGTTGGTTGATATCACCTACATGTACACTCTGCACTCAACTTCAATCCAAAAATGACAATATTCTGTCTGTTGTTAACGTGGCTAAAGAAAATGCATATTCCAATAATAGAGTTTACACGACAATGCAAAACCCCCCCAAAAAACAAAGCTCAAAACTTAAATTTGCTGTCTTTTATTGTATTTATAAAAGTAAACAATCTGATATTATGTTGTATTTTTTTTCTTTGCAAATGTGAGTCCCTTACATGTTTAATGATTTAAAGTATAAAAATGTACTTTGACACGAAATTAAATGAGAAAATATCACTCGTCAGCAGCGTACATGGTAGCATTACACTTGTGTGTTTATGCACCTGGCCATAAACAGGTCTTGTTCTCACAACTTGGCAGCAAAACTACACACACACACACACACACACATCAAAAGAAACCTCAAGAAACCTGACTAATATCAGCACATCCAACGTGTTTTAACAGAAAATGCTAAATTCTCAAAATCAAACCAGAATAGGCTATTACCACGATCCTTTATCAAATTGGGACCACTCTTCTTTATTTGAATAGAAATTGGAATGTAAACATAGCAATTGACTAAATCTCACTGTGTGACCCAGGAAACATTTTTGGAAGACTTGAATTCAGATTTAAAGCTGTAATAAAAATATGTTAAGTTTGCGGTGACTGACCTGTTATTTACTTAGTTGCCCTTACCCGATAAAACCAAAGACAACCAAAAAAAAAACAACCAAAAAAACTTACTTTCTCAGATATTGCACACCAAGTTCCATAAATCTATGTGTGCACTAGAACATAGAGATGGAGAAAGTAATGATTGAGTGGTTGATGGGCTGACCTGAATCGCCTACAAATGTGTCTTGCAGAAAAATGCAAAGGAGGTGGGTGCTAAGAAGGGGTCGATGATCGTATTAGCTGATGAGCAGCACTGGCTTTTGCGTTGATATCTTCCTGGAAAGTAGACTTGTTTGCTGTCCATCCCAGAGCAAATGACAATGAGATGGACTGGAGTTTTTGTCATGGTCCGTGGGAAGCCATGTTCCCTGTAATCTGGTTTGTGCCACACAAGTTAACCCTGCTAATCAGGGAAGTGACTTGATATGCATTTCATTCAAAAGAGTTTCTAATCAGCATCAAAATAAAGGAAAAATCTGCATCTGCTGTGACTCATGCTCCTCAGTAAGTCTTTAAATAAACTCACTAATTAAGCTTAGATTGTATTGTCTGCTCCCTCGGCTTGGAGCACAAACACCAAATAACCTCCTATAGGGCATAAGAGGTACAAATCAGCTGCATACAATTTTCTTTTTACACAGTCATTTTCTGCATTTCAGTCCTGACGTCATCACTTTTAATGAAGACAGCGCAGCTCACCACCGCTGAGTTCTGCACAGGCGGTCTAAAGATTTTATTTCACTGCTTCCACAGCTTGCCTTATTTCACTATGGCTTAATGAGAGTCGTTTGGAATAATAGGCTTCCATTGAACGGAGGCATCTGCATCCACACAGCTTTAAATGAGTGAGCTAATTTTCAAAGATAATCACCTCGCCTGCTGAGTTTTTATGTAGAGATGCTGTAGATTTTTAGCCTTGGATTTAATGAAGTCAAAAATTACCTCTATGGAAGTTTGAATGTGGCACAAACATTTGTCTTAAAATCGTGAAAGGATGTTATCTTGATAAACATTGCAGCTAACGAAATAATTTACATCATTCCGGGGCGTATATATATATATATATATATATATATATATATATATATATATATATATATATATATATATATATATATACTTTCTAGAGGCAAAATAAATACAATTTTCATGAACCATCACTTGAAAAAAAAAAACTAAACGCTTATTTTTAACAAGTCTAATGAAAGCTGCACGTTAACCTGTGCAGCCTCCAGTCACATTTCCTGTCCATTAACGCTGCTGAAAAAAATAGTTTGCCTGTTTTGTGGAATGAACATCTGTTTAAATTAAACAACAGATGAGCATTCAAATCTATCATTTCAAGTTAAATGAGAATTTCTTTCAGTTGTCAAGAAAAGGGCCCATTGAGGGCTGCCATTAAAAACATTAGCACAGCAAATCATCATCAAAACTTTATTCCTGCAAAGGCATCAGTGGTATTATGAACTGCTTGACATGTACGATTTGTGCTACGTAGAAATTTTGTCTCGCCTTTGTCTGTACTGAATCACTTCATACGACTGAACAGACATGAAAAGATCCACAAACACTTTTTACATGTTTCCAAGAGCAAACAAGAGAGATTTCTTAGGATGTCTGGGTAATGAAGTCCGCTGGGACACACAGAAGCACAATTAAAGGATGAAGGGAGCTCTCTTTTTCATGCTCTCTCTCTCTCTCTGTCTCTCTCCCCCTCTCTCACTCTGTCTTCCTCTTGGCTTTCTCTCTTTTCTTATTCCTGTGTGTGTGTGTGTGTGTGTGTGTGAGAGAGAGAGAGAGTGTTGTCAGTGATGACACAGAAGCTGTGGCGTCACGCAGTCACTGCAGATGGCAGATATGAAGAGAAGGGGGAAAAAGCGACGGGAAAGGGAAGAATCACTTACAAATGTGTAGGCCATTTTGACAGAGAGAAACCCTGGCTTGTCAGAACAAATAGGAAAGGTCACAAAGCGTGACAATGTAGTAATGTCCCATTCACTGAACTACACTCTCCTTTATTTAACTTCCCACTTTCACGTCAGTTAACTTGTCTTTAAAAAAAAAAAAAAAAAAGTCGTGCCCTTTTATTTCCCAGAAGCCACAAGCAAGAGAGCTGTTTATCACATTCACTGTGTATTTATGCAGTAGGGCTGAAGACAATCTGTCAGTAATTTGGCAGCATTTGCAGAACTTTTGCCCTTGTGGCTCTGTTGGAGTGGCCATTGCAAAAAAAAAACAACAACAAAAAACTACAAAATTCAAAATATGAAAGAAACAGCAGCAGAGGTTAATTCCCCGGTTCAATGTTCTGCAGGCTGGCAGTCCAAGCGGAGCGTCAAGGCTCGGTGCAGGACATCCTCTTCACAGCTTTTTGTTTAGTTTATCACTGTGGACGGTCAGGAAGGTTTCCAAATAAGTGCAGAGGGGGGCAGGAAGATGGGCGAGACAGCAGGGAGAGAGTGGAAGGAAGGGTTTGCATCGTAATGTGCTTTCATAGCTACCAAATGAAACTTTCAAGAGACTGTGACAGAAAGAGATCGGCACTGTAAAACACACTTTTCTTCTCCGAATGGGCCAGCAACAAAAAAAGCAACAGCAAAAAAGTGGTGAGGGGAAACTTCTGCTGCAACAGTAAAAGTTGAAGAGTTGACGGCCAGTGTAAACTGATAAATTACCATCCATTCAGTCTCAAGATGTATTCTATCTTTCCGTTTATACTTTAAAAACAAAACCTGTTGTAACTGACACCTTCTCCGTATCACTTATATTCTACGAATTCATTTTTCAACCAAGCCTTCAGTAAGTATAGGAAGATGTTTCTCCTTAAGTGGTTTCAAACAGCCAATTGGAGAAATTCCTCTTTGGAAAAATGATATTTCCACTCAACATACACGTGTGTTAACAGTACCCTTCTCAATCGTCCACTTCCACTTAGCTATCTGGAATCTGATTTCACAGGTATATGTTACCTCTGGTCGTGTTTGGTTAAACTTTTGCACACTGCAAAAAAAAAAAAAAAAGACACACGCCAGCATTCCAAAACTCTCCCTTTCTCATTGTCGCACACGAAAGAGACATGACGGTGTCCAGTTACAGCAGTGGTGCCTCAAACTCTCCAGGAATGTTTCTTTAGGGTAGCTTGACAGAAGGATACATGCAAAGACAAGGTGTTGCTAGGTGGGAGGACTGAGTGTAGCAGCTTGGGTTACACTTCCCCGAACACCTGACATGGCCTTTCCTTAGACAGCATGAGAAAAAAGTGTATTATGCACCGAATGTTTTAGAAATTTCACAGGTGAATGTAAGATGTAAATGAATGTGTGTGTGTGTGTGTGTGTGTGTGTATATATATATATATATATATATATATATATATATATATATATTTCTTATGTTCCAGCGTGTGGAAGCTAGGTTGTGTGACTGCAGGGTATGACAAGACCCGAGAGTCCTGTGGGACTTTTTTCTCGACGTCACATACCAAACATCAAAATTTTCCCGATGTGGATCACACGTTACACGTATGAATAACTCTGTGACTTCACGGGGTTTGGAATGTTTAGCTATGCCGCGCTATTTGTAGTATCTTGATCCATTCTGCATGAACTTCATTTAAGAGTAACTCAAGTCTGCATAACCACGCTGGCTAAAACTGTCTTTCTATGTTTAACCGTTGCCATCTTATCTCTCAGGAGATTTGCGTACATACAAGTCCAAATATAGTGACTTTTCACATGAGGTTATAAAATGATGCCTCCAGGCCTTATTTGCCGATTTCTACGGTTGGTATGCTTTTCTTACCCTTAAAAGCACAGCATAAATGAATGTAGGGAAATAGATGATGTATTTACATACTCCCTCCCTTACTGGACAGCCATCGGTAGCGAGGGAAATGTCCACACAGATATTATTCTATAAATAAAGCGGTGGCGTCATGAGCAACATAGTTTTCTTGCTTGACTAAATATAAACAAGGCCTGTCTATGCAGCGTTGTCTATACCAGTGTGATGCAACACGCCGAAACCCCACTGAAATAGTTCCTAAAATATACATGAAAAGGGAAGGGAAAGATAAACCCGTTCTTCTGTGTCAGCTGTTTGAAGTCGCTAGCTCAACCTTCAACTGTCATCGCTTAAATATCACAACAAGACAAGAAATAAAGGAACGGAAGGAGGAGGAGAAGGGAAGAAAAACTGAATTAAAAAGCTGGAGATGGGGTATCAAATTGGAAGTGTTGTCAGCGATGAACCACAACGGGGAAAACTGGCAAAATATAACAACAACAAAAACAAAACAAAAAAAAGTTTCTCAGGTCTGGCATGACAACGATCATTTAACTCACATGAATGTCAAATTCCTGCTCATTTCTTTCCCGCACAGGGCTTTGAGTTCCCCCAGGGCAACCATTTGCTCTGCAAAATGCATGCATGAAATTCTCGAGACCAGACTTCCCCACAAGAGTCTAAATAATAGATTACCAACACAGCATCCAGCCTGAGCTATAACTTCAGCCCCAACTGTCTGGCCTCATTATGGAGGGAGGTGTAAAAGATAGCCAGCTGCTAGTCCAGGTGATGGCACCCGGTGCTGGCCTTTGGCAGTCATGGCCCACCCCTAAAGAGAATATACAGCATCTCTCTGTCTGTAGTTTATCTTGTCATCGGCCTAGAAGTTGCAAAGCTTCCGTTGCCGGTAAATGAATGGAGAGCAATGGCAGAAATTACGGAAAGTTTCAGTGGGAGGAAAGACCTAGATCAAAACCTGGTGAGGAAAGTCGCTTGGTTTAGTTTGATTCGTCTGGTCCGAAACCAGAGGTGACCTGAGCCATTTTCCCTCCGCTGATTGTCCTCCTTTTCTTCCTCCTTCCACCCCCCCCCTTCATCTCCTTTCACTTTTTTTTTTCTCTGTCGCTTTATCTCTCTCACCCTCTCTCTCTCCGTGTCTGCTTCCAAATGGCAGTCATTATACTGGACATGAAAAGTCATTTTAGTTCCGCCTGGCTTCTTCAAAGCAGCTAGCTATAATTGCAGATTGAGTAGAGAGAGAAAGCTGGGGTTACACAAAATTTAAACATTGACTCCTAACACTGCAGCGATGCAGGAATTTAGATTAAGGGGAAAAAAAAGAAACAGAAGTGAGGAATAATAAATATTGACTGCTTTTCTTTGCTCTGTATTTCGAACATTACTTGTGGGTATATAATAGAAGTCTCTGCCCAGACATGTTGGTTGCCAGACTCTGCAAGGGGACTAAGGGGACTGGATCCCCTTATAAACCCACATCAGTTCAAGAATTATTACACAAATTGGGGAAACACTTCCAAATTATGAAGAATCCATCCACTATTAAATGCAATCCTCATTCGTGAAATTACTACGTGGTAATGTCACTGCACTTTTTAATGGGATTCTCTCATCTTTGCCAGCGCGATTCAGGCAAACGCAAACGCACAACACAAATGAAAAGGAAAAGTTCAGTCTAATTTCAGGTTGATTTGACACACACGGTAACACAGCTTTAGCAACAAACTGGCTGTTCTTCATTATTTTTGTTGTTTTGTTTGTTTTTTAGCCTTTTTTTCTGTCTGTGTGTGTGTGTGTGTGTATGTGCGTGTGTGTTTGTGGGCTTGGAGTGTGTTACAAATCCAGCAATGAACAGCTTACAGTCCCTGAGGGTCATGTATGCGTTGCTCTTCCCCAGTTTACGAGCAAGCCACCAATCTGAGCTGAGCACCGCTCCCATGCACTTATCTCTTGCACCCTTCTATTTGGCACAGCAGGTAGCATAATTGTTCTTGGATGCAGCCTATCAACTAAAGGCTCCATTTTTGACTTCTTTTTGCAAAGACTTTAATCACAACACCCCGTTTTTGGCCCGCTCAAGGCTCTAACTGCCGAGTGCCTCCGAACAATACTGCTTCAGCTCAGTCATTCTCTTTTGATGGAGGATGGAGGGGAGTGTATGTACATGGCTATATAGACTAGAAAATATGTTTCTATACAAAACCCCTCCTTCAATCACCCCCCCCCCAAAAAAAAGGGACCCCGACAAGCTCTCCCGCCATTGGAAACAAATTCTAAAACTGCCATGCTTTAATTGAAATTCCATCACTCGTGCGGCTGCTATTGTGGAATAATTTGATAAAGCTGTGTGACATGAATGCACAGAGCCACTTCCATTTCTTCCCCCAGCTTTTATTTCCTCATTTCGCCAGTTATTCAAATGAACCTTAGTAGATTGTGCTCTCAGCCTCCCAAAAAAAATATTAAGATAAGAGAAAATGAGGCAGAGGGGAGGGCATGAAAAAAGTACACAATCACGAGCGTTTAAATATATCATTAGGGTATCTTTTTATACCCGTCACCTTCGGTCGACTTGTTAAAGTAACATATTTAAAATCAGTTAGTTTTCTTCTAATTAAAATGCTAATAGTGACAGGCTGTTAGTCGTTAGGCAAGAGTTCCAAAATGGAGGTCAAGGGCAGAATTCCATTGCCACTGACCCCCGTCCAAATCCATACCAGCGCAATCCCTCCCCCTTTACGTCTTCACAACTGGCTGCAGGCATTTGGCATCCATCATATCTACTGAAACCCAATCTACAAGCGAAGGACAGCTGCCCCGGAAAAAGCAGTCCTCCCCTGTTTCTGACACACTGGTGTGTGCCCCCCCCCCCCCCCCACACACACACACACACACACACACGAAGCCTAGAGGCAAAGCCTGGAGGCCATTCGTTGTGTGTTGTGCCCAACAACGCTGCATCGAACCATGTTAGAAGTGACACGCCACTTTGTGTGTTGGAGCACATGGAAGAACACATCTCACTGAAGGAGACACATGTAGCGAAATCAGGATGAAAAGACCGGGGGGGTGGGGGGGGGGGGGAGCAGGCGCCGCTTTGTGTTGACGAGACACATCTGAGACAGAGAGAGAATGAAGAATATACAAGAGGACAGACGTAGAAAACCAAAAAAGAGGAGAGAATAAGAGTAAACAGGAAAGAACAAGCTCAGCTTTAGCCCTGTGCTCCCTCCACTGCCAAATAATATTTACGCCTCAGCTTTCTGTCCTGACAGGGTGATGGACAGTAGAGGTGATTTTGCTTGGGCGTGAAAATAGGCTTCTTATTATTCCAACCCAGTGGCGACTTGAATATCAATAAAAACTGCTAGCGTTCCCCTATGTGTAAAACCAATGCCCCGTAGCGGTGGTTTTTATCAAGCAACCCACCCTTGACGCTAGTTATGCAGTACTAGAGGTTATGGGAGGAAATGCTTGCCAAGTAAATAAGTGAGTGAAGCGATTGAATAGAGGGGAAAAACACAGCGGGACCAGGGCCAAAGTGAACCAAGGGTAAAGTCATGATCACTTCATTATGCTGCGGTGCAGCTCAGTGTTGTGCGAAATCAAACAGCTTTCTCATTTGTCACAATGCATCAAGCCGGCCTCTCTGAAGTGGATTTGTAGTCAGCTGGAGACCCACAACGCTCAGGCACACACTTCTCTTGATGAACGTGAAGAAACTCAACTACAAATGGATTCACACGAGCACGTACATCCATGTACAGGATGACACATGGGGTCTACCACCCGTACGCTCCCCAGCCAGACACCACTGCCATGAGTTTTTTTTATTTTTATACCGCTAATGTGACCTCTACCAGTCCCCTGCACCCGCCAACCACCCATCCTGCCAGCTCCAGCCGGCCTGCCAGTCTGAGGGGAGTAGTTAAAGGCAGTCGCTGGCAGAAAATAAGATAGAATACACCCACTGGATTACAGAGGGCGGGCAGTCGGGGGGGGGGGGGTGATTGCTAACAAACTTATTGGCACTCCATCTCCAGTTCCACCACTGCGGCGCCTGAAAATTGTAGCTTCTATGTTTACGTATCAATTTTTGTAATGTAAGTGTTGATTTCCCATTCCAGACTTGTAATAGGGGCCCTGGCCTTGGAATTCCTGAAGTACTTCACAGGCAAAGGCACTCACGTACACTCGCAGATGGGTTGTTTTTTTTTTCCTCCTCTCACTCTCTTGAGAAAAGAGACCAGTGTGTTAAATGAGACAGGCACACTTGTTTAAGAAGGCCTGGTGTTGTCCTTCCATCTTTTACACAAATTAGCCAGATAAAATGGGGAAGTTTTTTTTTTTTTTTAAAAGGACCTAAACTCCTTGACACGGGCAGAAATGAGGGATACGATTTGTGCTTCGGGGACAAATCCATGAGTCGATCAGGAAACGCGCAAAAACACAACCGACTTCCTCGGAGCAGCAAAACCCTTTTTTTTTTTTCCCAATTTCATAGCGTCACCAACTGTTTGAATCCTGCACAAACATTCAGGGGAATGGCATACGACATCTTTTCCTTTGTGCACAATCACCTTCACGTTTAAAAAAAAACAACAAAAAAACGACATCTTGATTTCTCACAAAGTAAAAGCTTTATATCACATTGATTTAAAGATTCTTCTAAATGAGGCGCGAGGATTCGGAGAGAGGACGGCCCCCTTCGGTTACGGTTTTTCCATGCCCCGAGACACTTTGCTCCGTTCAGCGACTTTGAATATAGCAGCTCTTAAAATCGAGCACCGCTGTGCTGCATATCCATTTTGTCTCCTCTTTTGAGTGCTGCTGTCGCAAAAGCAAAATTGGAAATCGAACGTGTGGTGACAGCATTAATTGTGCTGTGTCAAAATTGGGAGGGAGCGCTAATAGTTGGGGAGGGAGTGTGTGGGGGGGGGGCTGTTGTGTGCTCTCCTGGAGTGCTTACTGGCTGCAAACTGGGAATTTGCTTGAACAAACACACTATTTGCATGCTTAAACACACACACACACACACACACTTATCTATACTGGGGTTGTGTAGCCATGTCCGACCTTTCATTTAGCTCAGGCAGCAAAAATGATTTGAAAAGACTTTACACGCTTTCATCCAATCATTTTTCTAACGTGATGGCTCCTGACATGTCCCCCCCCCCCCCACACACACACACACACACACACACACACACTTCATGGCTCTTCGCCCATCTCTGCTGCATTCCCCTCATTGGCTGGAGAATGAGTCCCCTAGTGGCCCACTCGGCACACTGAACACAGGTGTTGTGCACAGCTCTACTGGAAATAAAGCTTCACTTTCACCTGAGTGACAGAGCGGCTGCATTACTGACTGACTGTATCCTTTTGACGAATATTTTTTTTAATTTTTTTTTTGCCAACCATGTGAGCTCAGGAAATAAAAAAAAAAAAAAAAAGTTCAGACAACTTTAGAAACTGGCACTAAAAATACGCCAGATAAGACGAGGGATATCTCTGGAGAGTTGCAGGAATGCACTTTGAAATGTTTCGCTATGGACTTGATACAAAGGCTTCCACAACTTAGAAAAAAAGAAAACAACCCACAAAAACGGCGAAGAAGTGTATTTACCTGACACGTTCAGCTTAAAAATAGCATATTTGAACTGTCCCGTTTTTGTTGCTTTTAATTGTTTATAAAACGACGGAGGGGAACAAATCCACATCCATCAAATATTAAGGCTGTCAAAGTGATCAGTCGGGAGATGGAATTAAAAACGGATTTGCGCATTAATCGCAATCGTTTCGAACCTCGACAAAACACACACACACACACACACACACACACACACACCGTGACATAAATAAGCCACCTGCATATTCCCGATTTTTAACAGTTTAAAAAAAAAGATCAAACTGAGAATTTGTGCGATTTTTTTTCTTCTCCTCCTGATTATACCGTTGCGCGGAAGGAGCGCGTAGTATTTCCAGGCTGTTCTCACTCATGACCGTCATATTATCAACATAATGATTGACAGAGACATGAAACCAACACACACCTGAATAAAACCCACCGCTCCCATGCATTTGGAAGGTTTAAGCAGTAAAAAAAAAAGCCCTTTGTCGCGGGTTCCAGCTCATGTTTGAATCAACTTCACCTGAAATCACTGCGGCAGCCTCGCCAAGTGGATCTTACCTTATCACCATTTTAGCCATCAGTTTGAAACTCGTGTCTTTCTCTGGAGAAGTCGAGAGTTTGTTTCTGGTTTTTCTTTTCTTTTTTTTTTTCTTTTTTTTTTTACATCCAGTAATGACAGTCGAGTCCCGGGGAATAAAAAATAATATATAGATAACGTGGAAGAGATGGAAGGAGAGGAAAGGAAATCCGCTCTTCTTCTTTTTCTTCGTTTTCCCCCTCGTTTCTTTTGCTCGTATTTTTATTCTTCCCACGAGTTGTCCATCACCAACGCGCTGTGACGATCTTCGGGCACAAGAACCACGCACGGGAAGCGTGTGTGTGTGTGTGTGTGTGTGTGTGTGTGCGTGATATAATCTCTGGTTTGGGTCGTTCAGTGTCGTTAGATCTCCATTGGGTTAGCGAGACTGTGCGGTGTGTTTGGAGAGTGCGGTGTGGCAGGGACACGCAGCCCCCCTCTCTCTCGCTCTCTCTCTCTCTCTCTCTCCTTCTTTCCGCTTATTTCTCTCTCTGTCTATCTGTCCCCACTCTCTCTCTCTGTCTCTCTCTCTCTCTCTCCCTCTCCCACTCTCTCTGACGAGACCTGAGCACTGACTGAAACACCACGCAGCCAGAGAGAGGGAGGGAGGGAGGTGTGTGTGTGTGTGTGTGTGTGTGAGTGTGTATGAGGGGGGGTGCGGGGTGACGTCAGTCAGCGAGGTCCCACTCTCCCAACTCTCTTGGATCAACTCCACCCCACCCCCAAGTCCACTGCAGGAATGTACACTTGGCTATTTTAGAGGAAGATTTGTGTTAAAGAGAAAAGTCGCAGTGTGTGTGTGTGAGTGTGTGTGTGTGTGTGTGTGTGTGTGTGTCTGGGTAATTATTTTCAGATGGAAAACCGTGAGAATATGACTGCATGCTAGGGACTACATAATTAAAGTTTTTCTACAGATACATTGAAATAATCTACATGTGTCCTGAGGTCCCTGTTTGAGAAAGTGACGAAAGAAAAAAAAAAAGTTGAAAACCCCAATACAAGTTTAGGCCCCTTTATTCGAATTTTAGGGCGAGGATTCCTGTCATCATCAGAATCCGCATCAGTAAAGTCAAAAGTGCATTCGTCTCACAAATGCAATACCTCCCGGTACCCGTGGTTCTGGCAGCCGATGGGTGACGTCTTGTGAGGCTGAGCATGGTGACGATCCAAAGAATATCCGGA
Organism: Aulostomus chinensis; assembly: GCF_037954235.1. Classification (NCBI taxonomy): domain Eukaryota; kingdom Metazoa; phylum Chordata; class Actinopteri; order Syngnathiformes; family Aulostomidae; genus Aulostomus; species Aulostomus chinensis. Next base: position 9,244,137 of record NC_141343.1, on the reverse strand, counting down.
CAACAACAGAGGCCAGATCGGAGCAAAGCGGCGGCAGCATGGCGCTTTGAAGCAAACAGCACTGCCCCGTTGTTCTTGCTTGATGTGCCTATCGTGAGCCAGGCGACCTCGTGCTGGACTGACCTCATTTGCATAAAGTGGAGGTCGTGACATGATAATGCAGATTCAGATGCTTCCAGCGCTTTATCCATCATACCCTCCTTAGTCTGTAGAATTGATTAAAATCAATGCGTTCTGTAAGATGTGCTTTATGTTGTTGGCTAAATTTGCTCTATTTTTGCCTCTTTTTCTTTTTTAGTCGTCTTGAATGGTTAATGTACTGTACAATATGATATTATAAAATGTTGATGGGTTTTTAGGCTATTAATCTGCAAAGTGACTCTACAAAAGTACATAAATCATCCCCTGATAGTTCGTGAGGTTGAAGAATAAAAAAAAAAAAAAACACCAAATCCTTAAAAGCACAAGCAACTGAAGTTCAAGTACCTCGAAAAATTGGACCCAAAAAAAAAAAAAAACGGTAAACATTCCACTGCTGATGCCGGAGCGGTGCTGAGGTGACAGCCGGCATACCAATATGCCTCGTGGTTCTAGGATACTGCAGATAAAATGTAAAAATACGCAGCAAGGTCACAATAAATACACGACTAAGAGGTGCAGATACTCCGGAAATCCAAGTCGGCACGTAGTATCTATACTTTCTCGTTAGGCTGGGCGTCATCGAGCGTGGGTTCGGCGGTGCATCACCCGTCACGGGGCACGTCTGAAGGAGTTTCCTCAGAATTTTACTCCAAGATCGACTTTTCAAGCAAAGTTCCGCCGTAATCACAACCCCTGTCTTGGGGATCACGAAGTCGTCGTGAGGACCGAAAGACGCGATCGTATCGCAACACTGCATCGACATCTGCCGATAACAGTCAAGTGCACGGACCTGTGATGCAGCATTGTCGAAGAAGAACAAATAAAAATCAGCAAATGGCCCCGGCAGACAGATGACTATGACCAATTGTGTTTTGAGAAAAGTTGCTTTCGTGGCAGCGACCCAAACCCTCTGATGAACAGCCTGGCCCTGCAGACTTCAACATCTAGCATCCAACAATAGCACTCAGACAGGGAGAGACAGACCCGTTTTCTTACCTGCACTAAAAGCTGTCTTGTATCTGACTGAGTAACCGCGACGCTGATTTATACCTGCAAATTATACACGGCTCCATTTTCCGAGGGCATAATTCGATCCAGCCTCCACATGTAGATTCATACGCAAAGAGAAAGCATTGGTATGGTGACAATGAACAATGGAGAAACTTGATGAAATTACTGTTGGGTGAACTATTGGCCTCTTCTGCTGGATATGAGCAAGCGTTGTGGGAGTGATAGCTCGCTGTGTCTAGAGGCATAATGTACTGTAGATCACAAATGTCTGCTTATCTGACTTACACGCATGCGATTATTTGGAAACCATCCTTATTTATCCCACGTATAAACTGAGGGCTGGGATTTTATGTGGGTATGCCATTCAAAGTACATCCAAGCACCAAAAATTTGGGTTTGTGAATCTTTGCTTTTTTTTCTTTTTTTTTGACGGAGCCCTCGAGCTGTCAGACGGTGAGATTTTATTTTATTTTTTCTGGAAACAGATCAAACTTGCTCACTCCATAAGTCATTCGTAGGTCACGATAGGGTATATAACTTGTTCCCACAAGATGGTTGTTTTGATATCACTAGATGTTGATCGTTGCCTCGATACATTCCTTTTAATGCCACAAGATATAACTTGTTCCCACAATTTAGTCATTTTGAGGCCAGAATATACAACCTGGTCCGACAGTGAATGTATTTTAAGGCCACGAGATATAACTTGCCTCAGTTTTACAATATTGAGGACTGAACATTTAACCTATTCTTTGATTGTTTTTTTTTTCTAAATTTTGAAACAAGTTATATCTTATGGCTACAAATGAATTAAATTGAAGGAACAAGTTTATCTTGTGGCTTCAAAATAACCACATCAAGGGAACAAACCATATCTTTTGGCCACGAAATATTCTTTTTTTCTCTCTCTCTCTCTCTCTCTCTCTCTCTCTCTCTCTTTATATCCCAGCACACGGGAACCAAAAAAAAAAAAAAAAAAATCTTTCCAGGGCCGTGGAACTTTCTTGTTCAGAAAGAGATGAAGGGACAGAAAGCATTCACACTTTCTATGCATACCTGTGGGGGATTTCTCTGATAATACCTTGATCTTTGAAAAGCAGCGGATGACTAGTTTCTAGATTTACAATTCTGCTCCGCATCTAACCTTGTGCTTTCATATTCTCGGCACCAGCTGTAATAGTAATACAGCAGCGCTTGTTGATAAATTGGGGCAGGGGTAGGATTTATGGAGAGCCTGCCCTTTACTGGCCGGTTCCAGCTGAACTTTGTCGCTCATTGGGACACGAAAGTCTACAAAGCAACTCTCCTTCACCAGACAGAGGAATCCTGACTGGCGAGCCGGACCGCAGCAAGTTCGCTTATTCATACTCGTGAAAGCCCTACTCGGAAATTCTTTGGAATGGAACATTATCGTGGTGTGTGACGGTGTGAATAGATTTTAATGAAGTTTGGTGGAAGGAAGGGTAATATTACAGGGAACAGGCGCTGAACACCTGGAGGTGGTCTGAGTCGAACTTCGGATGCTGCAATTAGTGGGAAAGTAAATGACTTAAGTCCATTTGAAAGGGTTGAAAGAAGAATGTTTCGGCTTCTGGAAATCCTTTTTGATCGATTTCAGAAGAGCTCTTTCTTCGTAATGGTCAATAATTACAAAGCATTTGAGCGTGCGCTGATTAAATTGGTCATTTTAACTCCAGCCATCAGAGGGAGACACAAATCAGTCAAAGGCGGTGCGAATGATACAGGATCTGTATCCTGTCCTCCATCAAAAATAAACCAGTGTTTGATATTTTTCCCAACCCCACACTGCAAATACCATGTCTTCCCTTTGTTCTGATCGGACTAAACCCATGGCCATGATAGAAAAGATGAGGCTCTTTGCAGAGCTAGTGTTAATGTGAGTGACGCTGGCCTCGCCACCCACGGGTCCAGTGCCATCTCTGGAGGTAGAGGGGGTACACAAGGTGGATGTTGAATTGTTCAGGGGTTAAAGGACTTTCATAAAGTTCGGTAATCCCTGAATTTGAGGAAAAGAATTACGCTACCAGTGATGGTACAGACGATGATCTGTATCAAATGTCTGCATTGTTATTATTATTGGGTTATTTATGATAATGAATTTTAATTGAGGACCGGTGCGTTGTTGCACACGACACACTGCACTGTAAACGGGTTTTTTGTTGTTTTTTTCGCAGTGGTACGCGCTCAGTCCTTGACAGTTCCTTCGTGACAATGAGCTCTGAAAGAGTTTGTGGATGCTTTTATACTTGCACCGCTGTATGTTCCGTTCCTCATCTTTATCAGCGGCCTCGTGTATTATGCATGTCTATAAAGTGAGTCATTTCATAGATTTGGCAGGATTTGTTTTTCGAGAGTATTCATCCCCTGGGGAAAAAAAAAAAAGTGGCTTCATGAAGTATTACTTTTCTGTTGTGTATAGCTGTAAAATTGCTGGTGAGGAGACAAAACGGATGGAAGATCAATCATTTTCATCTTTATGCTGCAAGAATACAGAGTCTAAGGAATGCTTGTCGGTTGAATATTCTCAGACTGATTTTGGATTTTGTTCTTTAGGCAGAGGTCAGCTCATTGGAGCTCAATCCAATATCAGTTTAACACTTGAGCTTTTGGTGGGCTGACAGCTATTTTAGATGGCTGTCTCTCTTTTGTTTACGCCACTTCACTTCTGAATAAGCTGCACTGATCATGGTGCCTATTTATAATTCTGCAACTGTCAATTTAATATCTAATGTTTGGCTGTAGAAACACAATGTGTTTCCCAGTCTATCTTCCTCATGCCCGAGGCCTTTTCACCCTTGACAAGTTGCTGGCGCTTTACAAATGACTGTAGGTCAAGTCATTACTCTAGTTTCTAAAACCAAAAGACAACACCATGTATAATACCACAGAGAAGAACAACAACTTGTCTGACTCCAAAAAAAGGAAAAGAATTGTTGTTTTCAGCTCCCCGTGCCCCCAGAGTTGATACATGTGCTCCCCCATCACCCCTCCTGCACAACCCTGATCAAGTAAATCAGCCATTGTAAAATTAATTTCCCCATCAAGCGAGACTCACGCTATTTTGGATAACAATCTATCTTAAGCGGATAAATCTAATCCTACGTGTTGAGACGGATGGAGATTGACTTGTTTATGGCCGCTGCCCAAGCAGTCAAGAGAAGGGGGGGGGGGGGTGCAAGAGCGACAAATGCCAAGGTGATATTACACACATTTCTGGCAGGAAAAATGTAAACCAGCACCCGACTCAAGTCCTTGGCTGAGAGAAACAATACTTCTCTCCTTCTTAAAATCTGTCAGAGTTGATGGATGGCAACGGATACAGTCCCGCTTTCATAAGTCGTCCAATTTCGACTACATGTTAATTGCTTAAGAGTCGCGGAGTTCATCCCAGACAAAAAGAGAAGGCAAGATTTTTTTATGATGTGGTTGAAATGATTGTAAAGTTTAAGAGCGAGATTGATTACCATAATTATAGACATGATGGGGAAGAAGTGGTTTATTTATTGGTCAGATGCCGAGACAGCTGTACACAGAGTCTTGCACTATCAGTGAGAACATCGACAGCATGTAAGTGCAAAACGTGGAAGCAATGACAGCTGTATAACAGGCACCCTGGGGCCAAAGATTCTTTTATGCTGACATGTCACTGAATTTTCAGACAATACCCATGTAGGGTAACCTGAATCCTTGAAGCGGATGTCACTGCAAAAGGGGGAGAAAAAAAAAAAAATATATACATATACACAAAAAAAAAGACAATACACATGACTAAAAACTCAAAAAACAAAACACTGGACACTGTCAATTTGCTTGTGCTAGCCAGCATGTAGCTTATGGTAGTTGGCATTTATCTTGTGCTAGCTGGTGGTTACCTTGCCCTTGCTAGCAGTTAGCTTGTGCTCGATGACATTAAACTTGTGCTAGCCAGAAATTAGTTTGTGGTTGCAGGTGATTAGCTTGTGGTTGCCGCCATTTAGTGTGTGCTTGCTGCCATTTAACTTGTGTTGGCCAATTTGTGATAGGTGATTTAGGGCTGGATGGGGTAGCTCATTGTTGTTAGGGGCAGGGGGGGGGGGGGGGGTGTTCTGGTTCTGTTGAGTCCAGGAGGAGAGGCCAAATTTGAAAGAATGTTATGTTTAAAAGCTGCAACAAACCATGCCATGGACTCTACATTTAATGCTATGTTGTCATTATAATATATTTGTACTTCCTATGTTGGAGAGCGATCAAGTTAACCTGTTTGCAAAATATTTGTCACTTCTTGAACTCTTGTATCATTTTTGGCTGCTGTGCATTAAAACTAAAGGAAAAGCCTGTTTTTAAACGAGAGGGAGTAGCAAGTACAGATATTTGATTTACTTTTTAAATGTGTTGTCATCACAATGTGGCGGAAATGAAAATCTGCTTTCAGTCTTGGTAACATTGAATTTTATTAACTAAACAAACACCAATCAAAGTTAGGGTGTGGGAAAATTTAAAACAAAAACAAACAAACAAAAAAAACATGCCAGGACATTAAGAGATTCGTGCTCAAAAGCTCCGATAATTTGCCTCACCAGAAGTGTTTGGTGATGATTTGATTCGGTTTGATTGACAGCAGGCAAACATCGTCATATTTTGATTGCTAAACTTTCACTGGCCCATGGAAATGTCATTATATCAGTGTTTTCCAACAGAGCCTCGCCGTTACGAAAACTTTCACGTTCTTTAAATGTACGATGGCAATGAACAAATGTATTGGTTCCATCACTGATTGAATATCTTTGAAGTAGCGTCTGCTGGCTGTGCGACATCGATTGACATCCGTTCCTTGTGTTGCGTTCCGTGTGCAACATGTCACGACATCTCGCCGACCACACAACTAGCCACAAGCGTGCTGCTCAAGAGAGCACAATAGGCTGGACTCCTAAAGAGCCACTTCAGCTGTTCCACGACCGAAACAGGTCAGCCTGTCACGGACCCGCCATGACGAGAGGCACGCACTTAGTCATCGGTTCTGGAACTGCTGAGTCATGAGAAATCAATATCACCTTATTATGATGTCAAGCGGAATCGGAATCCGCGACAAGGCTGGTGGATGGAACCTCGATTTGATTTAGTTTAGTGTTGGCATGGGGTGCAATGAGCTGCGAAGCAATTAGGTCCATTAAGAGATCAACTGGAATGGAGTGAGCAGCAGCTTGCACAGGGAAACAAAGAGAGAGATGGAGGTAGCAGGAGGGGGAAGGTGTTCAGACAGATTGAGTCAACTCCTGTCTGACAAGTTGCTCAGCAAACCGATGCACATCTGTATCAAAGGGCATTTTCACACCTATCTTGTTTAGTCCGTGCGAATCAAACACTGGTCCCTTAACGCATTCGCCGCTCTTCATTTTAGCTTCTGTAAATATAACAATTGAACTCTGACACCGATCCAAACAACCAAACTGAGACCTCCTTGATCCATTTACAAACCGACTCTGGCGCAGTTTGTTTGTGGCATGGTCATGATCCAACCTCGGTCTGAACCAGTGCAGGATGCATCCTATATTCTTGGATCAAACCAGCCACTGTAGCACGCTGTGTTGGCTGGTGACAATTCTGACTGCTGCAACATGAAGTCAGGGGTTCCCTGGAGCTGCCTGTTCATTTTAAGATATCCCGGGAGAAAGCAAGTCATCCTTGATGTTATATCGATATGTTCCACCAAGTCTGCCGACTCATCAGCTGACCAGAGCAAACAAAACACAGGTGTGAGAGCGCCCTATGTCTGTGTGTGAGTATAAGCACACGCTCGGGTCGGAACGAAGCACCAGCCATGCCGGGATTTGTTGAGCAAGCGGGTGAGATATATTGGAAAGCAGCAAAGGCTTTTTCCAAAATAACAGTTGACTTGTTGCCACCAGAAGATGGGGGTAGAGGTTACATTCAGCACGGCTCTAAAAGAGTAGAGCAAGAGGAACACAGGAGAGGTTGTGAGGAATTACAAGCCATTGCTCCTTAGTATTTAGCGCGCTGCATGCTGTCTGGAGACGAGGAGAAATACTGGGAAGTATTTGTGAAGATGACAACAGTGGAAACAACTGATCAGTCACGGAAGTTAAAGTTGTCAGAGCTTATTTGAATTTCCAGCTCCGATTGTATGCCTTTACTCTTATTTGTCAAAGACAAAAACCTGAAGTGAGTACGTAAACTTTTTATTTATTTATTTTTTTTACTTGAAGGGAGTTCAGATTTCACCATTTCACTCCACCTGATTTCAATGCGAATTAAAAAAAATATTATTGCGTGTAATTGGCCCACAATGCATCAAAACACCCCAGCAAATGAACACGTGCCTTGTGTGTCCATCGGAATGACTTTTTAAGGGACACCTGAGTGTCACCCAGTCCTACATTTTATGGAAGGGGGCATGATAACTTGACCAGGGATTGACCGAGTCAAAATGACAAGCAAATACAGGATTAAGCAGATTGTGATTAATCTTTCTGTGTTTGTTCTGTGTCGTGAGGTTGCAGCTCTGGTGAACTTTTGGCTTTAAGTTATGTGTTGTTTTCTTTTAGCACCAAAAAAAACCAACAACAACAAAAATGGAACCAAGAACTCTGGAGTGAACTGATTTATTCATGTAGCACCTCCAGCGTTCTTTTCTTTCTCACCCTCACTTTCTCCTCTTTCTTTTTTCCCCTCCTCCTGCTTTCTCACCGATCTCATCCCCTCGCCCTCCTCTCACGTGAGCTCTGTTGTCCTTTCATTTATTTAAATCTCTCTGGAAGTCTTTCACCTTCTCCTCCTCAATCATCTTTTCATGTTTGCTCATTTATGCACCCATTCTCTTGACTCTACAAATACTTTCCTTCTGCTCTCTACCTCTCTGACTGTTCCCTTCCCAAACTGATAGTGACACACACCTCACCTCTGTCTGGCTCCCTCCATCCCACTCTCTTTACTCTCTTTCAGCAGGTGCAGCCTGGCATCGGGCATTTACGAGAAGCCTCTCACCGTAGCCGATTTATCACGGCCATTGTTTGCACCGGGTCCACTATTTTACAGTTCAGTGTTCATGAAAAGGAGCCATTCCTATCTGTCAACCTGTCCTCCACCACCCCCCACCCCATCCAAAATATACTCCCTCTCTCTCTCTCTTTCTCTCTGGCCAGTGACCCCCCCACCCCACCCCATCCACTGACATTTTCACAAGCACACCTTCATCAATTTCACACCTCAGATGCCCTTCTATGCCATCGTGGATGGTAGGAGGAGACGCTGAATTGATAGGTGAATGCTGACAAAGCTAGCAAGAATTCGAAGTCAGAGGGTGACCAAGTGTCCACAGATAGGACATGGAGGGTCACCGGTGTGTGTCCATGAAATAAACAACCCCCTCTCAAAAGTGTGTGTGAGCTCGCCATTTGCTGCACCCTGTAGTTGTACTCCTTCTCGTGCAAAGATGAGTTGTGTAACGTATGCTACGAATTCAATAATGCAATAAATGGTGTGACGGAAAAATCCATCCAGAAGGTAAACATCCTCTGCGCTGGCTTCCTCCCTTTAGTGGAGGGGAAATTAGGCTATTCTTTCATCAGCCAACTGGTGCATTCGAATTGCTCAAGTGATTGGCGCTATAGCGAGGAGATCTCTGCTGAGGCTAAGGTAAGAACATTCCCCCTCAACAGAGCCTTAAGCTAACCGTTTCATTGAAATAAAACGGAGGAGGAGGTAAGTGAGGAGGAAAAAAAATATACAAGAAGAGGAGCAAGGTGCCTCATTCACTGGCTCAGGGGTTTATGGGATTGCTCCCAGCTGTCACTCTGTGTAGTGAATCCGCTGCACCGTAATATCTTAATTGTTTCAAATTAAATGCTCGTAAAATGGCAAAGGAAATTAGTTTTTCTCTCTGGCTAATCCAAAGCAGCCCCTTGACTTACATCTGGGCCTGCGTTAAGTGAGAGGGGGGTTTAAAAGGTGGAATGGCTCCCACATGAGATGGATATGGTGAGCCGGTGTGGAATTACTTTTTATGGGTTGCGAACTACGAGCCTATCACGGCGCATATATGAATCACATGTCCGCAAGAATCTGTCATTGTTGTTTCTCTTTTGTTTCGCTGTAATTTTCTTTGTCTCTCTATCTTCTCGCTTTACATGTGTGCACATGAGTTGTGTGTTCGGAGGACGCGCGCGTACTCGGGCTTATCATAATAAACAGTCTAAAATATCCTGCAGGGATTCACACATTTAGTCTCTCTCTCTCTCTCTCTCTCTCTCTCTCTCTCTCTCTCCCCCCCCCATCTCCTTCTGGCACCACTGAGCTTCAGCTCATTCCACAGCGCATATTCAAATCACTCAACCAAATAAAGCGTCCTGAATGACATCAGCCTTGCCGTCACACAAACAAACACACACACATTTACACTCATGCATGCATGCACCCAAATGAAGCACACATACACGGGCATCTATGCAAACACACTCCCCCTTCTCCTCAGTCACTAGGAATAATCAGTGAATGTTTGATGCGCTCATACATGTGGCTGACACACTAAACGTACGCTTCTGTTTGAACGCAGTATGACACGTTTCATGTGGCTTTTCTAAGCACAATTCCCAGTCTGAATGCATATCAGAATTTCCCATTAGCCCCGTTAACTTGACATCTTCCCTTCCATTCTTGTGCAAACACCAGCTCGGAATGAAGCTCCTAACAGGCAAATCCAGTGGACAATTATGTGTCATTACATCTGCAAAGTGGTTTTGTGGTGGGGGCTGAAGGTAGGGGCAGCGGAGTCGATTATCGTAAAACCGAAACGCCAACTGAGAAGGCCTGACACCTCTCCACTTGTAATCAGTGAGGGGGGTGGGGGGTTAAAAAAAAAAAAAGACACTAAGCATCATTGTTGCCTCACAGCTTCAATTCAATTCAGCAAATGATGACAGAAGTTAAAAGGACAACTGCTTGGAAGACTGCCATCTGCCGTTAGTAATACCAAGAGGACAGAAGATAGTTTGGTTTCAACTGTGGTGCCTTTCCTTATTAGCGCTCTTTTTAATGCTGCCTTTGAGCAGCTGCACATGGGAAGGCAAATAACCAAAACATGAAAAGCTGAACACAGGAGATTGAAATTTTCCCTTTGGATCAAGGTGGCAGGAAAGAAAACTTCCAAATGAATGCGCTCTGTTTTGCATTTTGGAAACTAAAAGTACCGACAACCTTTGCAACAGGGTGTTAGCATATTTCGCCCCACGAGGTCTGCTTGTTCTCCTGTCTCCCGGCAGCCAGAAACAACAACAACAACAACAAAAATCATAATACACGACACAGTCACGTGAATTAGAGTTTTCTGTTTTTGACTTGTCTTTGAGCTAAACTAATCAAAAAGTAAGTATTGCACAGACATTCCGCAAAAGCATGCTAGCTAGCATCCCGTTTTCACATTCAGGTACCTGGAGCCCACAAAATACGTATAATAAACCACCAGTCATTTACTACTTATTTCAGTATTTACGAATCTACTTCTTCTGTTAATATTGAGTTTGGTATTTGCTCCAACTTTGCTTAAAAAAAACAAACCATTAAATCTTTCAAGCCGTGACTTTTGGATAGTTCTGGGTGTTCATTTGACAAATTACTGACACCAGACATCCAGATGACAAAACAACGTTTTCCTCTCTTAAACGTATAAATAACAAGAAAAAAAAAACTGGAAATGGATGCGACATTAAGCACACAAAATTATTCAGTGAAAAAAGGAAGAGGAATTTCGGGAAATATTTGACACTTAAGCTTGGATTGCTCTGATTCCGCAGCAGAGATAGTGTAATACTTGTACATGTGAATCCTTGAGTCCTTTTCTAAATCCATACCTTTTTTCTGTCGTACTCTACATTAACATCCATCTTCCACTTCATACAGTACCATCTTTTTTTTTTCTTTTTTTTTTTGCCTGCCGCTGTTTTTCGTGTTTTTAATGCACTGCAGAGCGTTCTCCATCCACTCTACTCCAGGTTCTCTCTTTGCCATTTCTCTCTACCTTCTCCTCTTCCCTCTTCTCCCTTCTCCTTTGCTTTTTCAAGCATCCTCTTTACCTGTTCTCTGTCCTCTTGTGTCTCTCTCGTCGCTTCTCCTCCCATCCATTTTGAAAAATTTTCTGCATGTAACACGCTAACTTGTCTCATTTTGTTGTTTGTTGTCACTTTACTGATGTTGTTGCCATTGGCCCTTCCTGTTTCATCAGGTTATCCTTGCAGAAAACTCACTTGACTCGATTCCTTTTTTTCCAACTTTCCCTTTCCTTTTACAAGAATCCTATACAAAATGTACAGCAAATTTCATCAGAATTTTCATAAAGATGGCAGAAGCAAATGTGATTAATGTACAACTCTATCCCCTAAGTTTGCCAAAGTCCTGAGGCAGAGCCAAACATTTAATTTCCTCTTTCATTCAGCAAATGTAACGAAGCTTATTTATTAGCGGGGGGGGGGGGCACTTAGATTGGATACAAGTTACTGAATGTTATGATATCAGTCTTGTCTTTTCATAGCATTACGTCATATCCATCTTGTGACTACCAGCTCCTTTTTACTCTAAACGCTAGGATAAACGTTTGCTTTCATGTAAACATATTGCTCAAAGGTGTTGAGAGTTGTTTCTATCTCCCGTGAGGCACACTGAATGCCATTTTGAAAAGTGTCAAACTAATTTTCCAAAACGAATTGGGTTTTTTCTTTCCCTTCATTTTCCCCAGTTTCACTGTTTCATTTGGTTTAGCTTATTTAGTTTATTTGGAGAAAAAAAACAAAAACCCAGACATTAATTATTCACGAGGAAAAAGAAGGTGGGTGCACCAGATTTTGCAGCAAGCTTATTTACATGAACTTTCCTGAATGCAATACTTCAAAGTGCATACAACTGGGTGTCTCGGTAGTGCAGCAGTTTATTGCGTTGCCTACTGACATGGGGCCTCTTATTTTGGTTGTCTGTACAGACACAACTGATCATGTCTGCAGGTGGGAAGCGTAATGAGTGTGTGTTTGTGTCTTGGTAGCCGCACTAGCCGTCTCCTGCTTTTGCGGCGAGAGTTTAGTGTGATCTCCCCATGTCCTCCTGGTGACATTCCTCAATTAGGTTTCAAGATGCAGTCGGCAGAGAGTCTGCGGTGCTAACCACAGTGACGCGGAGGTGGAACGGCGACCAGCACGCTTGAGACAGGGTTAAAAGGGCGATGGGAAAAGCTGAAAAATCAGATTTTTTTTTTTTTTTTTACCCAGCTTTTAATTTTTCTTTTCCTGTCTCTTAATTAAGTTCTCTAGTTCCTGCATACCAGAATACGCCCAATCACTGCCAGTACCCCCACGCTGTCTCCCTCTCTCCACCGCTCCCTCTGCCATGTTTGTGGCCTTTCGCTCGGTGCACATCTAATGGCTGGGGTGTAATCCACTGGCTAATCTGCTGACAGCCTGTGTGACAAGGCATTAGCTTTGTGTCACTGCCTACCATGCTGCTTCTCAGCTTGTGTGTGTCAGAGAGCGGGTCAGAAAAAAGAGAGACTCTTTGAATGTTACTGTGTCTGTTTGCATACGAAAAATATGTTGGCAAAAACTTTTCGTGTCTGCTAGCACGTGTGACGGCGTGTAAGTAATAGCTTACATGTGTTCGCAGCTCGATGTCAACTGGATACCCGAGCGTAAAATTGATACTGGAGCTTCTCACTTTTGTGTGGCCTTTCACCTTTCCTTCCCCCCCCCCCCCCTACTATTCATGTCCACCACTGCTCTGTTTTCCTCCCCCATGGGTTTTAGCTGTTTTAATAAGATGCTAGGTCAGAGTGCTGGTGGATTCAACATGAGAGACAGAGGGCAGAACGGGGCAAAATAGCCTTGTTAGGGTGCCTCACTGCTCTGTCAGGCATCAAGCCATGTCAAAGAGGACTCCGCTTGGTGTCAGGATTTTCTATTATTTCCACCAAGACAGCTGGGCCAGTGTTGTCTCTCTTTCAGAAAAAGAGGTTTTATAACATTGGCTTAAAAAAAAAAATTGTCATCATAGATTGATTTTTTTTTTAACCTCAAATTCTCTCCTCAATTGGAATCTTCTTCATCTGCATCTGATGTAGATGTGCAAGGCACCTTTTAGGGGTCTTTATAAGGAGCTACAGTTTGTTGTGCCTGCCTGTCCATTCAGAAGTGTAAAATAGTGGCAGTAGAGGTACTAACAATGTTAAATCACGTTTTTTTTTGTTTTTTTTTTTTAAATAATACGTTGTTTCTCTGCTGCAGAATTCCTGAATACTTTCATACACTTTTCACACTGAAAAACACGTGTCAATGCGCATTCAAGCTTCCAGAAGACCCGAGGTCTGAGCTCCCGCTGTGAGGGCTGCGTGCCTGTGTTTTTCTCTCCTGTACGTCATTGCGCTGACCACATCATCATTTCGCATAAACGTGCGCCGGAACAGAGAGAGAGAGAGGTAAACAAACGACAACGTGGACGTCGCCAAGTCTAACGTTAGCGTTGTCATTGTGCGCATTGTAATGTTGTCGCTTTTCCAAAGCATACAAACACAGCACAGATTGGAAAATGTCCGAGCGCTAATGCAGCGAAGGAGGATGGAGTTTTTGGCTCGTCTGGAAGGGAGCCGAAGAAGCTACAGGCGAAGCCTGACAGAATCAGAATGAGAAAGGAAGGTCGCGTGAAACCTGAGACGACGCGGGTTGCCTTTTTCACACTGCAGGCGAACTGAGCCGAGCCGCTAAACACCCGGGTCGCTTGGCGAGTCAGTCAACGCGGGTCGAAATGCCGGGTCGATCCTTTCAGGGTGCCGAAAAACCCGCGTTTTTGGTGCAGTGTGAAAGGGGCTTAAGAAATTCTGCCAGCATTGTTTGCTGTGTGGAATGTGTTGAAGTTCCTTTGGATGGAAGTATTGTGGCATCTCCGTGCAAAAGCGTCATTATTTGACACTGTGGGATTAAAATTCTAACGAAAAAACCCATACTACTTTAACTTTAGTCAGTCTAAGTTAAAGGATTTTTCGATAAAGAATTTCTTATTTCTTTGAAACACTATTCTCTTACTCATAGAATTTCATTACAACCGCCACCAACACTTGCCTGCACTTCACTTATTTAGCTTATGTTCCCGTCTTTAGTGCTTCCCTCACCGCCTCCACCTGAGTGAACCTGCTATCACAACCGACCCTCTCTAGATCTGTCGGTACTCAAAGAGATTACACCCAAGCCCACGGAACACAGTGGGCTTCCCGTTTGAAGTGAGGCGGGAGAGATTGCCTTATCCCCCTTGATGCTGATAACTGGCCCAGGCTTTAGGGATTCAAGAAGATTCCGTTGGGTATTGTTTAGGGGGGGTTTATATCGTCAACTTTAAATCTACTTCTAATTACTGGGCTTTTCAGAAGGGATAACATAAAGAAGAATGGGTGTTTCGTTTGGAATGGAATTGTGCGGATGAGATTGTTGGGCTTTGATTTGATGGCGCGTTCCTCTTGAAGACTTTAAACAAATATATCCATACAGAGCAGCTATTCAGAATCCTTTTTTTTTTCCTTTTCATTGCAACGACAGGAGCGCGTCACGCCTCGTGTGACCTCGCTTCCCTTCGCGGCTCATAATTCAGATTATATTACAGGTATTGGCGCGGTGTTGCCCGTGCCTTCTGCACTGAACGTTTTCCAGCTATCTTTATCCAAGAGGAAGTGTGATTCATTTCATTCATGCTAATTTCTATTTTTTGTTTTGTTTTAATCCAACCTTTCCACTCCTATTTTAGACTGCACAGGAGATACTTCCGCCATTCAAGTGAGAACACAGCACAATTATCACTGATTCATATACACCATAAAAGCGGAGTGAGACAGACTCTTATGAAACACTGGCTTGCCAAAATACTGTCAGAGACGGAGGTTTGATGGCTCACTCGTCCGTGGCCTCCACATCATGTTGTCTTCACCAGCTGTTGTTTGACAGAAAGGGATTTTTCCCGCAGTGTGCAAAGACACTGCCATCAACTTAAGAGGCTTGACAGCAACACGCTATGTGGCCGCTTTTCTTCTGTATTATAATAGGTATTATACTGGTGGAGCATCTGCTGAGGGTGTGACAAAACAACAGCGACAAATTATAAAAGAAAGAAAATGTCTGGAAGCAGAGAGGAACCCTGGTGGTCTCTGTTTCCGTGATGAATATCACAGATTTCTCCACAGGATACTTTTCTATACGATTTTCTAGCATTTCACTACGATATGGTGGTTTTGATGTCACATTATTTAGCGATTACAAATGGAACCAAGACTCAGAAAAGTGCACCAACCCAACACAGTACTGGGAAGCAGTGTAAGAAACTGCCTTTTATTGATCCGTCCTAATTACGGGAGTCAATAAAATTTATGGCTTTCAGGCTTGCCAGAGGCCATTTATATAGCATAGTGATTTCTGCAGTCACTTCTAATTCCAAGTGATCAAATGATAAATTGTTCTGCAAAACAAAAACACCACCCAACAAACACAGTGCAACAAAAGGCTTTCAAAGAGATGAGCAGGCGTCTTTTTTATGCTTGTTGATGTCGTAACACGTCAACACCTGTCTTAAGTGTAATTTTGTGCGTTTTAAAATGTGGCAATGAATACACAAATTGACTGCAAGGGGCTGCAACGTTCTGCCTGCCGTCGGAGCACAGAATAGCCGAAGTTGCTCACTTCCCACTCGTGCATTCATGGAAGCGTCGAAGGAAAAGTCGGAATTTTGTACAAAAGCATTGGGAGGAGATGCTCAAGGAGAGACTGATTATGTATTCAGTAATATAAATGAGAACTGCAGGGGAAAGAGCACGTCTGTTTTGCAGTGATATTTTCTCCGCTTCCTCAAAGAAGGTGAACCTAGCGTGTTTTATGAATGAACAGGATAAACTCCACAAAAAAATAAATAAATGAAGGAAGTCCAAGCCACAATTTCCTTCATTTGAACCATGTTAGAAGCAGCTTCCACTTTAGCTCGCCTCTTATGGTTCGCCATTTTGAACTAAATCCAATTCCCTGTGTGTAACTCAGAGTGTATCTTGGGTCACATGTTTCTGTCCAACTTGAAACCAAGCATAATTGTGGCCAAAGTAATTATTTTAGCAATTGATGTAGCTTTAATGTTTTATCTCCCTGTCTGATGGTAGAAATTATAATTCACATGTACATTCCCTGAACATGAAGCATTTTCTTGCTTTTCATATTAGTCAGTTATCCCAGCATTCCACTCAGTAGCGATTCCGTTCAGTTGTGAGAGTCCTAAATTACAGCGATCATCGGCCACAGAGACGCTGCTCACACGCTATCTGTGGACTCGCCGAGTCGCTTTTAGCAAAATTATAAGAAAAACAAGAACCGCTACTCAACATGCTGGCATAAATAGGATCCGTCACACAATGTTTTCTAGTTCTTTTCACGTATTTCCAATTGGATGCTTGACTCTAACCATGTCAGCAAACGAGGCATCGTCTGAAAAAAAAACAAAAACCCATACCTGTATTCTCTGTCATCACAACAAATCAGCATATAGGTGCAACTCAGGCCAATTTGATGAATGGAGTCACACCCACGAGCTGCCTATATAAATGGTAAAATTCAATGTGCAATACAAAACACACCGCTCCGCTCGTTGATGCTGATTGTGAGAGCCGGGCCAAGCTCCCAACACTTAGTAGATCATCGTAATTAAAACATAAATTGGAGGTATTGAGCTGCAGGCCCTGGGGAAGCATTGATTCATGCATGCACTTGGAAACAATTGCTCTGATTTGCACAGAGTAAAATATAGAAGCCTTATAAATAAAATCAATAGCAAACAAGCTGCCTTGGCTGTTCAAATACTAAGACAGTGAATTACAATCTGGCAAATAATGCAAGAGCTATGGGCACATGGGAGAGATGCTAGCTTTACGGGGAGTGCAGGATGAGATATTGAACATTTAAGCGATGCGTTGAATGAGAAACCTCTTAAGAATACTGCATTATTGAGTGATTATTGACAGCTTTCAATTGCTAAATGAGATATCTGAGCGTGTCAAAGGAAAGACAATGCGACAGTTAGAAACAGGTCTGAAAATCAACCTCCGGTCCACGATATCTAACGAACTAAGATCATTCTCAGACCAGATTCGGGCTCAAATTTGCACGAAAGCAATGAAAAATGGAGTCATCAGTCATTTTGTTAAATTTCAAAGCAATCTCAAATTACACAGACTAAGTAGAAAATTAATGCTACTTAAGATAGTCAGGAACTAAAAAAGCTTTGTGTAACTTGTGGACTTTGATGTGAGATCTTACTTTAGAATAAGCCGTAGTCAAATCTGCCTTCAGATGAGGGGTCATGGACAGGACAAAGGTCTGGAGGAGTAGCACCACAACACTGATGCAATCTTTCTTACACTGCATTTATACAGAACAATAAAATAAATGCGCAGGGTCAAATAAAATACTAGAATTAGATTAAAAAAAAGAGAGAAGAAAACGGACTTGATGCAAAGGTGCTAAGGTCGAATGGAGTGTGGCATAGCGTCCACTCAGGAAGTCCCCGAGTCGAGCAGAGCTGAAAATAATCGCTCCATGCTCTGACTTTGCTTCAAGTTCAAGGTTTACTCCCAAATGTGTTGTCTCCCCCGCCCCCCTTTCTTTTCTTTGTGAAGCTAATATAGCGTGATGAAAGAACAGAAGCACCCGAGCTGCTATCTGCAAGGCGCCATGTGGTATGGCTGAAGGAATATCCCGAAAAATGGCTCTGGGCTCACACCTGAACCAACCCCCCATCCATCCCCTTGTTCCACATTTAGACATGCACATCTTGACATGAGTTGTACATTACTTTTTTGTAAAAAAAAAAAAAAAAGTGGAGGTGAAATTTTCACTTCAAGATTTGGTGGAAATATGCATAATGCCGGATATAATAGCAGTGATTTCAAGTTAGTTTCTAGGAGGAGTTATCATGCTGCGGGCAATGTCCTCCGCGACTCACATGGGGAGGAGAAAAGTGAAGGAAAAGGTAAAATCCAAGGACAGAGAGAGAGAGAGAGAAGAAAGCGAGAGAAAGAGCCGCAGAAGAAGTGTGGGCTGGATGTTTAGGGAAAATTGGATTGGAAAACAAGAGAGGCAGGAGAATGAGAGAGGGTGGGAAGGAGGGAGAGTGTTGAAAAGCAAAATAAGATGGTGAGGAAGAACTTGTTCTTCCCAGTTGTATCACACTTTCATCTGGCCTTCTGTCAACAGCCAATGTTGAGAAATCAGTGTAAAAACGCAGACTTTTAAAGTCATCACCTCACCACTTTTGGGCCTTGTTTTGTGCATTTCGTTTCTACAGGAAACTGCTTGAAAGGGGATATAAAAGACCCACAAATGTCCTTTTAATGTTGCCAAAATAAGGTGACTATCAAAGCCTTATGATTTTGCGAGAAAGCCTGAAGAGGCCTTTTATTTGACAGTAAATCGAAACCACGGAATATACACCTGTAAGCAAAAACTTGGCTCGGATCATTTCCATCATAGCATCACATATATCCAGGCAGAGTAATTCCTACAGCCCGGAATGCTTGGAGCAGAGATTAAACAAATGAATTATAGCAACACTGACTAACAGGGTATGACATGTCCAAGGCCTATCACTAATTATGCCCCCACTGCTACAAACTGTTCTCTTACTATTCACCGAAACAGGAGAAACGCAGCGGTAATTACTGCTGAAACCACCACAGAAATTAAGTGAATGTTCGTCATAAGAAGGTGTCAGAGTACACGTGGAAGACTCGGACTGTGATTAAGAGTCTGACATTGTTAGGGGCATGGCAATTTTTACATCAAAACAAACTTTTTGTTCCAAGAACTTCTACTGCTCCCTTAATTGACTGAGCCATGTTTATATACCATCATAAAACACTGAAGAACAATCATTTTGAAATAATCTAAATTTGGGCAAGATGGAGGTACGCAAAATCAGCCCGTCCGCTGCATTTTACCGCGCTAAGCTAACCAACAGTCGATGAGTTGATGGGGGTCTCACCTTGCTTTTGCATGCTGGCGTGGCTCAAAGTGGAATCAAACATATCCGGTCGTTTGTACATTCGCCAAATATTGCATTTTTTTTTTCTCCGTTCAACAAAAAGATTTAAAAACATAATTAAGAAATATTCTGTGCTACATTGTTTGGTACTTGTTTTTTTTTTGTTTTTTTTTGTTTTGTAAACCAGTTCCTCAAGATAAAACTGCAACAATCTATTTGAGTGATAAAGTAGACTCTTAGATCTGGTTATCTCTTGTCTGCCTCGTCATATTGAGGAAAACGTAAGATAATGCTTCAGTCACAGTGCCCCGGACGCGACCTGTGGGGAGCGATTTAAAATTCAGGGAAAATACAGGGGGGACCTGAGGGAAACCTGTGAGGTGAAGTAGAGGGAAAAAAAAATCAGACTGTTGCATTCTCTTCTGTTTCATCTGAGTGGAAAGCTTTGCTAAAGCGACTTTGTAATGCTTCAGGAAAACTGTGTCTCTCACTCCCTCTGCATGTGCCTGCTCAAACCGTGCGACAGATTTGTGAATCAGATGCATCAACTGTTTGGATGTGGTTCTTATGAACAGAACCGCCTCAAAAAATCAACGCTAACGGGCTGTTTTGCACCACAAGTCCCTGTCACGCTATCAAAAAATAGCATTTAGCAATGAGTATTTTCCCTTCTAAGTTCATCCGTCCACTAATCTGAAACTTATTTTAAAGATTTTCACTTAGTTTTTGCAAGTCAGCAGCCCAAAGTGGCATAAAATGGTACATTACACTCTGATTTACTGACTTAGTCTTTGAGTCGTCATTTTAAAGGACAAGATAACAGATATTATTTTACATTCTCACTGCCAGACAAGTGAAGCTAAAGCTCTAATAACTGAGCAGATGTCTTTTGCATTCTAATTTGCCTTTGTGTTAAAGCACCATTAATTCATTTAATTTCAAATATGCAGGTAGGTTAGCGCTCTTATTTATTTACAGTAATGCGGAATACAAATCCATGCCATCGCGACAACTTCCCTAACGATTAGGCAGAGTTTGGATGAGATGTGGCATCTGCCTCAGTAAACGAAGTAATGTAGAACAATGTGTAAAGTGCATTCAGCGGGGGCTGTTAATTTTGTCTTCTGCACAGATGAACAACTGTTTGCTCATTTCAAAGATGGCCCAATTTCCAGCCATTTTCGCAAAACCTGCTTTTTTAATTTTTTTAAAAAATTAACTAAAACACACACACACACACACAAAGAAAACAAGCAAAACACAGTTCTGCTATTGAATCTTGTCAAGATGTTGTACATGTGCTCATCAAACACTACCACAATACAAACACAAGCAGACCTGGTTCATTTGCGAACAAGCTGTTCACACAAACACCCACATAGATATTGTTATTGAATGACCCACATGCCCGCTTAGATTTCTGGCGCTCTAGTCTTCCCACAGAGCAATGTTGCATGGGTAATGGAGATGATGGCTGAGGCTGAGATGTTGAGGCGTGCCATTTATCTCTGTCAGACATGGTTGAACACTAGTTCTTATTGGCTGCGTAGGATTCTGGGATTGCGAAAGTGGCACCCTCAGCCTCCGAGACCACGCTAATTAAACGGTGGAGAGGGGAGGGAAAAAAACAAAACAAAAGAGCAACCGGCCTTCACAATCTGTACAGCCTGAGCCTCCATTCTGCTACAACTGACATTAACACAGTCCTGAGACTTAGCAGAAATGAAAACCCGGCTTTAAATGCCACTTCCCATCATTGTTGTTGACTGAATGCGTTTGCACAAAAGAGACATTAGATAAGAACAGCTTACCTTTCAGCACTCAAGCAACCTTCCGAACAGTTCAAGAGCTGCAGGACAGCGGGAAAAAACAACAACAACAACAAAAACAAACCAGAAAAAAAGGTTATTGTTCGTTTCATACCACCGCCAAAGCTTTACCAAAGAGGTCAAGCGTTACACGGCGAGACAGCGGCGCGTTTTGCCATTGGAAAATCATTTTAATCACAGCTACAACAGCGCGGTGATCTGCCTCCCTGAGCCGAGCACTAATTCAGTACTGCTGTTGCTTTTCATAGTGTAAAGGGCAAACATTTATTACCCACTGATTACATTTGGCAGGCATATGTGTCTGACACTTAAGCCCTTGTAATTTTCCAACCCGTTTCAATAACCCCTTCTTCACCACTGATATTCAATCACCGCTTCACTGTGGCGCATCTCCCACGAATTTCATTGGGACAAAAAAAAAAGGGGGGGGGGGGGACAAAGGGGAAATGTGAGTTAAGGGGAGGAGGGTGCCGAACAGCTTTTTAGTTTAGTACTAATTAAAATGTGGGCGGCACTCAAAAGGTCAGGGATTGACCAAAAAAATAAGGGAAAAAAAGGCGGGCACGTCACCGCTGATTATGTGCACAAGGCGCTCAAGGTCTTGTAGATTAATACCAAGTTCACTTTCAAAAGGGGAATCAAGAGAGAATTAGTCATGTGACTGATAACCAGTCTATCTCCACGCTCTGTTCCACCACCCCCCCCCCTTCTTTTTTCTTTTTTTTTTTGTTTTTTTCCAGCTGGGAGATAAAATTCAGGCTTGGCAATGGTTGCCAGCGCAATTGATTCTGGCAGAGGAATAGGACTACAGAGTATGAGAGCTAAGTATCTGAATAGCTGCTGTCAAAATGCTGAAGGGGAATTTATTCCTAGTTTATATGCAAGCTATATCGCTGAGTTACTGAGACTTAATGGCTACAGTTTGATGTACAGTATGCTGCCATTTCAGTGGCGTATAATCACGAGCTGTTCAAGGCGCGCTGGCTTAGGGAGTGCTTGTTTGCAATGAAAGCGTACCATCATTTGCAGGGAAATGATAAATCCTCCCCATTTAGAAATCTAAAATGGTCTTTGAACTTTGATAATTACCCTGAACTTAATATTGGTCGATGAGTCAACTTGTTCCATGACGACAAAAAAGAAAAAAACAAGTGGAATTTTTGAAAATCTGATAAGTTCAAGTTCAGAAAAAGAAAAAAATCCATTTTTAAATTAACCTCTCTGGCAGCAGATCCTGCTTAATATGAGACGTTTCAGAGGAATCGAATGCTTAATTTCAGGCGGAAGAAAATGAAATGGAAACAGAAAGTTTGTCATGAGGAAATTGTGAAACCCTTTGTGTCCGATTCACTAAAAATGTGAGTGAACCAGCAGGGAATACAGACAATGATTAATAGGTACATTCCAGCAATCAGCGGGGGATCGGAAAGCCACCTGTCAGAGGTTCTACTGCCCCACATAGATTTATGGTGAATTATTGACGATGGATGGAGCCATTTTGACTATTTTGAAAGAAAGAAATCCTTTTGTTTTTGGTTCATGCAGAATTCTGTGAGGGTATAAATAGATGTAGAAATATCCTCTCAATACGCCTGTAAGCAAGAGGCTGTGTGAAGACAGACACCTGCGTTTGTTCCAGAATGTCAAATACATTGGGATGGCAAACGTCACCGCTTTTGTTTTGTGAACTTGCTTTACGGCTCTCCAAACAGATTCAAAGCAATATGTTGCTTAAAAAAAAAAAAAACTGTGTCAATTCGTTACCCGCTCTGAGATGTCTTTAATTCATGAATGTTATTATGTCCTCCTGCATAAATTCTTGGTGTTTCGAGAATTCAGAAAAACGCCAACCTCATATTTCTCTTGGAGGCTAATGGAGGCCAGAGATGAATCACTCTAAAAAAAAAATACACAAAATAACCATTTAAAAACTCATTTCTGCATCATCTAGTATCAGCCAAGTGCCTTCTTTATCTTGTCCTATGCAAAGTACTTTGGAAATACTTTAATTTCAGCGAAGAAAAAAAATTAAACAATCCTGGTTCTACCCCTAAGATTTTACAACCCAGAAGTTACCCTTCACCCGAAAAACATGGAGCAGCAGAGGCCTGGGAAAATCCGAACACGTGCACATGTTTTACATGCGATCTTAACTGTTTTAATTAGGTAGTTTCTTTTTTTTTAATCTCAAATCAAAGGGCACAGTGGTAAACATAAAACTGGATAAAGACTTGAATTATACTTGACATTGTGTTTGAGAGTTTGTTGCTTTTGGCCGCAATGTTTTTCGTAATTCTGCACTCAACGAGAATGATGCGGGGTTTTTTTTTTTATTATGATGATGAATTAAAGACATCCGAGTGTGAGTAATTGACAAACAAATGATAACCACGTATCCCTTTGGCACTTCACATCTGTTTAACAAGCACATTATTCAGCGGCAAATTTGACAACATCTCGATTGCTATTCGATTATATTCCAAATAGCCCCAATAATGGAACTAGCAGATGTAACAACTGGGACGTAGACGTGGTGACCTTCTTCAAGCACCATCTGTTGCGCAGCACAGCAGCGGCAAGGCAGGATTAGCCAGCGAAGCTGAAAGAGTCGCATTATGAGACAATATTCCACTTCACTGTAAATGGCACAACACAGCGTTTCCACATCACTTAATTTGAAATGCTTTTGTGTGCTCACAATGATTTCAATCAAAAGCCAGTGAAAACATGTCTTTGCTGTGCTGGATAATAGAGGGGTTAGGCGAAATTTGATAGGCACGACGACAGTAAAGGAGAAGTTGACATTTTCATTTGTATCTGTGACAGGCAATCAAAATAACAAAGGTGGTATTTTCTTGCTGTATGTAAACATGGTCTGGGAAGATCAACCCTGATGAACAGCAGTGATGTGCCGTTCTCCTAAATAACCACAGCGATGACAGGCCTTAGCGCTCCATTTATTCCGACACTAACGTCTGCCCCACCACCACCCCCTTCGTCTCCATCTTACTAATGCCCCTCCGCAGTTGAGGATCTGAGACATTTCTTTTCCTGTACACCTTGGTGTCAGGGCCACTATCCTCCCAGTTTCCCCCACCTTTCCCTCCCCAATTTCTTTCTCTCCCTCTCTATTTTTTTTTTCTCTTTCGAAATTCTCTGTAAATTGCCCTCCTGACAGCCACCCATCAACCTGGGTGCAATTTAAAAAGCCCTTCAACAGCTGCCATTCCACAGGGCCGGCTATCAGTCCAGCTGCCAAAGCCCAGACAGGGACTCTGCTTCAGCAAGCAACTTTGAACGTCAGCTTGGTTCCCCCCAAATTCCAAGTGGACTGAAGGTGAAAGACTCTATTTCTCAGAGATTGGCTCAGCTGAAGACAGGGTGACTGGGGTGGGGTTTTGAAGCGACACTGCTGCTGCCACTTCCTGTCTGACATATTCGAGCTAACATCTGCTTGGCAGCACTGTGGTCTGGAGACAAATGATGAGCACGATAAGCTGTATTATATTTGTAAACTTGAGAGAGGAAAAAGGAAAATGTTCTTGTGGGAATCGGGCTTGTCGGGGGAGGATATTTCCATCAATTGCTTCCCCCTTCATGTGCTTTGGCTGTGCCTGCCTGCAAACACTGCATACATGGCTTGTCGAAATGCACATGTTGCCTGAAACAATCAAGTGAAAATGGCTCAGGCTCGAGGCTGGGCAGCCTGCTGCTGTGCACTTCTCTCCACCATATGTCTTTGTCAGAAATATTTGCTGTGCAGCGAATGAGAGATGAAATCAATCCAAGTGCTATTTTCCCCCAGTTGCTCCTTCTTGAAGGCATCAAAACTGTTCTGATGATAGCCAGATCAGACCGCACTGTCAAATGTAACAACCGGCCACCAGTGACATTCAAAGACAGGCCATCTGGTCTCCGGCGTCCAATCGTCTTTAAGGGAACGACGAAATGGCCGAGGCCTTCCCCTGTCTGAATTAGCAACAGGGAGAGATGGATGAGAAAACTGGTCGAGTGCTGTGGACAAATCAATGATGTGTGCTAAGTGCCAGTCAGGAGATAGGATCCAAAAGTACAAGTGGACTAAAATTGTTCAGTGAGAATGACTGAACAGATGTACTTTCTAGCCTTCATCTACCTGGGTACACCCACTCAGCTGGACTAATGGTGCTCTGCCTGATGAAAACAAATCAACAGCACAATAAGGCTGTGTCAAGTCATCCAGTACCACAAAATAGATTTACTTTGCCTTGAGCTTTTAAAAAAAAAAAAGCCAAAATGCATGCAGAGCCAAAGTCCAGAAAGTATTGTGCTGACATGCCCAACCTTTGTTCAGCGTATGGAGTACAGTATAAAGACTCGGGTTTCTCTCGTTAGTGGACATATGAATTTACATCACTCCCCTGATGTGTGTCAATGGGCTCGAGACGTTATGAAGCAGATCTTTCATTTCCATAGCGGCACATGCACAAAAAAAAACCCCAAAAGAAAACATGATGACACATCTGATCATGCTGCACAGTAAAACCTTCAGCAGGACAACAAATCCGCTCCTGCAGTACAGTGAGTACATCAGATTACCTCACTTAACCTGAACCATAGGGTGTTGCATCCACAGAGTCTGCTAAATTCTTATAATGGACACATCAAAAGGTGCTATCCTGCAAGGTCACTTGCTATATTAAAAAAAAAATTAATAATAATAAGACCATTAATTTATTTTCATGCATTTTGCAATTGAAATTCCCAAGTACGTCTCTATGGTAACAACTGAGGGTTTGACAAATACTGAGAACACAAGCACCAAAGAAGACATTTTGGTTAAAAAAAAATGTGGGTTGAAATTATCTGAAGAATAATAATGACAAGCGATTAACTTTTCGAAGCGATGTGGATCCCATTTTATATTCTGAAAACCTGAGGACTGCTGTTGATATGTAACTGACACTCAAATACCCACAGACCGTGTGAAATGTTTTAAGAAATCCTTGGCTTCCAGAAATCCCCTGAGTCCTACTCTGGATGTGTGACCTGCAATTTATGAACTCGTTTCGATCCTCATGTTCATATTCTGTATCCGTGTAGCCTCTGAATGCCAACTAGCTCTGTCTTTTCCCTCTGGTTGCATCTGAGGAGTGGGTGTGGTCAAAGGTACAAAGGGCCAATTTGTCAAGGCCATGCACCTTTGCTGTGATTTTAGACCTGATTTTCCACTTTCCAGCAGGTTTTGCCGCCAGAAACCCCAGATCAGAGGAAAACAGGCGTTCGCTCAGCCCTTGCAAATAGTCGGCGCGTGGGGAAAAAAAACACAAGACAAATGGCTGGCTGGTGTTTTGCTGATGCCAGATATCTAGCATGATGATGTCTGGATCTGAACTTGAGAGCCGATGACGCGACAAAACGTGTGGTTGGAGAAAGGCTCGTCCGTACAATGGACGACGCAAATCAACGTCGTTTCACCTGAAGGACACGGCCCGTGTCCCACTTGTGCGTTCATGACAAAACTGAGTTCGGAAACCAGACCAGCTCCCGTCTCGGTGAATGACCGCTTGTTTTTGCTCCATCATGGAGTATGTAAACCACAAAGACTCCTGGCCAGCAAGTCTGGCAGTGTAGACACTCTGACGTCTACGAGAGTCATGTAGTGTGACCTTGACACTTGAAACAACACGTACACGCATAGTCTCACTCATCCGTACAAGTCTTTGCAAATAGCCTCATTTCAACTTATCTTCCTTATTAGTAAAATAAACTTAATTGGCACTGAGCCTTTGTGTCCAAGCCAACTTCTTCTAAATTACTGCTTCTAAGTTTTATCTAGCAAAAGGCCATTTCAGCTGAATTGTGTAAATGCTGCATATAGCTGAAGGAATGAAGCTATTTTCAACTACTGCTTCTGGAATGACTACAGCCATTGTGTTGTGGGCTCTTGCTGTCCGCCAAAGCTTTTAGTCCATTGTGTAGCAGCATCACTTTTGCCAATAGCCACAAGACCGCATGAACAAAAGCTCCAGTTGGCTGGGTCACACTGCGATGTACCTGAGGGATGTATGCATGTTTTGCATGGACCGGGGAGGGTAATTTTTGGGTCCATTAACATGAAAGAGGGCTCCAGCTTCCAAGCTGAAAAATTGCCCTAAGCGCGCTGGCATTATGTGGAAGCATCTTCCCGGATCCTATTCAGCAAAGCAAGTTAATGGAGTTGAAGTGGGTCGTCTAGAGTTAAATTGAATCCGCTGCCAATGGAAAGCTTCTGATGTAGGAAAGATTAAGCAATTGTTATAATTTTATGTGAGTTCCACCAGCATCAGAGACCGACCTTTGAAAGTCTTTTTTTTTTCTTTTTTCCTTGCTTTACTTTAACAACATGGAGTGAAACACAAAACAGTTCAGCCTGTTTTTATTTTTTTTAAGTATTAGAAACATGTGTTGCTGAATTTGTTGTAAGGAAATAAATATTGTTGAGAGGAGACGGTTCAGATTTTATCCCCGCTGATATGCAGGAGGACGCGCGCGTAACTTTTACGATCTTAACAGAATATGAAAAGACCGACTGGCTTTAGCAGATTTGTTTGTGACAATTTATCACACATTTAAAGACTGCACCAGATTAGGCATCCGAGACTTCTCACTCCAACTGAGGCCATTTAAACACACCAAACTCTCATGAAAACAAGTTTACAGAGTAAACAAACAAGGAGAAATTAGAGCTTAGCAGCTGTTTTTATTCCAGCCACCATCTGTGTCGAGAAAAGTGAGAAAAGGAGGAAAAATTTGGGTGAAGTCGTAGAGGGGGGGGAGACTTGACCTGCAGAGGGAAATGGAGACGGGTGAAAAATATATATATATATATATATTTTTTTTTTTTTTTTTTGTAAATGTTGCATGCTGAAGCCTAGGCTAATCCTGGGTGCAACGAATATGGCGGTAGAGATAATAACACATCTTTCTTGCCATATAATCTTCCGTCTCCTCATTTTTCATCGGTTATTGACTACACACATTCGCAGGTTTGTCACAAATGGACGCAGCCCAAAAGAGTCCGCTTCAAAATCAAACTTCCCATCTGTTCTCAAACGCTTTCCAATTCAAATCCGGGTCCCTCACACACCGTTTATGTCAAATTGTTACAGCGACTGGCTCAAAATTAGCGCCGACTCGGACAAACTCGAAGGACGAAAAAAACCAAAACAAAACTGTAAGAGAATCGTCTCCAGTATTTCCAGCTTAGATCTGTTTCTCTGTTGCCAACAAGTGTTGGAGAACGAATGGATCTCTGGTGGGACATATCAGTTAATGGTAGGAGCGTCCTTCCCTTGCCCTTCTGTAATAGCCAAACATCATTAGTGAGAGGGTTAAGAGAAGGCCCAGCCATCCATATGTTTCAATAATTACCTCGCGCTCCTGTCAAAGCTCATACCCAAAGACTGACCTTCCTGCTGTGGTTACCTCCAAAGATACTTTAAAACGCATTCGTGTTTTTATCCGTCTCCTTTATTATATCTCTTTTCCTTGTGGATGTGTGAAAGGTGAAAAAGCACAAATGAAGATGATTGAAAACAAAACAAAACACACAAAAAATGGCGGCGAGGTCGTGCCAGCCTGCCGCGGTTGAAGGCAGCAGCAGTTCCTGCGCTCTAAAGTTACAGTTTCAGCTACTTCTTTGAAACCCTCACCCCTCCTCTCCTGGCTCGTCCAAGTCACAACCTCCAACCTATTTTCTGCTTGGTTAGGTTTATGAAAATACACATATTCTGGCAGATTACTCCCACCGCATTACCATACTGTGAAATTCTTGTGTGTTCGTGGAGCAGATTTGGAACCGATGGTGAGAGCTGATCAGAGCAGAGACATGCTGTTCCTGGTTTTATTCTGATGAATGGATCTCCCAGCTTAAAAAAAGATAAACGTTCTTGTGATCCTGCTGTGTGTGTGTGTATGTATATATGTGTGTGTGTGTGTGTGTATATTTATATATAAAGAACAAATACGTATGGACAGATATGCATTTATTAGTTATTGCAGTAGCCGCGTCTTTTTTTTAATGGTTAGTTTAATGTTATTGTGTTGAGGAAAAAAAAGTTAAATGCGATGGTTCACAGTGCATCGATTCATGTATGGACGTACTGACTGATCAACAAACGTAACAGACGTACACACAGCAGGTACTTCTACTCAAAATAAAACCGTACATTCAAATTCAAAGTGTTTTATCTCTTGCTCTATTCCCACATATCAAATTAATTTAATCCTCTCTTGAACCAAGTAAAAGACCTGCTTTTGAGGCTCTTTAAATTCTCTTAAAACCTTTAGAAAGCAAGTTTGAATTCACCCACTGCGACGACCTCTTGCTCTCCTGAATCTTCCAGACTGAAATAATGCAACTGGTTATCACATCATCATCCTCAAAATGCCGGCAATATTTGCTCTTCTATTTATAAAAAGATAACTCTGAAATTGGATATGGAATAAACGGCAGGTGCATGTAATCCATTTGTTTACTCGTGTAAGTGCTCTCATATCTCCCCCTTAACTCAGAATGCAGAACACTACTTGTTTCTTGATGCCTTCATTCAGTCCCCGTCGCATCTCCTCACTCATGAATGAAAATCTGAACAGCCCAGCACAAACAGAAGCTGTTCGGATCAAGAATCTCCTCAGGCGAATCAGCAATTAGAGGCTAAGCTGCCTTGGAAAATCAATTAGGAGTTGGAGTATGTGTTCCAGGTTCACTACCTTTACAACCAGGACCAGGAAGAGCGGTTTCAGCGACTGTTATCTACCACACTACAACACCCAAAATATTTCAAATCAAGAAATAAATCCTTTCTCTCCAAGAAACACTCCAATTTGAGTCAAAACTTTGAAGAAGTTTTCATGTGTGGCCGTTCAGAGGTGCAGTGTGTATTTTTATACTACTTTCGTAATGTATTTGAATTAATTTATGAAATCATATTCATAGTCAGTGTAATTTGTGGGAACATAATATAGAATCAGAAATTTTTTATTGATCCCTCAGCGCTCATATTCAATTATATGAATACATCAGAAAAAAATAACACAGATCGGACTTTTGGAGGGGAAAAAAAAAAGTTCTCTGTACAGCAAAACCTAAAGAAAAAAAAAAATCACAAACCAGTAGCTATGCATAAATTAGGTGAGAAGTACAATCTCATGCCTGTAAGTGCAAAAGAGAGTGTCTTTTTCAGTGTTTTATACAATATAAGACGTAATGTTGGGGGAAAATGTGACTGGGGCTCAGAGGACAAGACAAACAGCATTAAACTCGCTGATCCTTATTTGGTTTCTGTGGCATTTACTATAGATTTTCTGTGCCGGTTTAAATCCAAGAATGTGTTTGCTGAAGCTCTGTGACTGTGTCGCAACCAGTCTTATTAACAGGACTGGATTGACTTCTTTCAGTGTTAAGACCATGAGTGTTTTTTTTTTTTTTTTTTAAGCAATTAAATTGAACTAAAAACTAAATTAAATTCCAAACCGACTGGATGATATTGAGGGAAACGTTCTGCAGGGCCATACCTTCTGTCGTCGGACTCCATTTTTCGTGACGCTTGTTTCTCTGACTTACACAACTTGCAACATGACCTTTCTACCTTTTTCCTCATTTTATGCACAGCTTTTTCTTTTCACTTCAAGCTTCTGGCCCATCCACAGAATGCAAATGACGAATGAATAGTTGTAAAGCGGTTAAGTCGTATCATCAAAACAAACTCAAAGATGCTACAATTGTTTACAGCAGATTAACTGATCAATTTAAAAAGCAAAAATCCTGAAACTCTGTCCCTGAAAGACATTCGGCATCACTTCAAGTCTTGCCAGACGCTTCTGCTCTGGAATATGGCTGTACTTGCTCAGCACTCAGGTCTCAAACGATCAGAATGAGACCATTATTTCCCAATGAAAGCCCCGTCTTCAACTTTCACCGTGATAATTAATGAGATCGACATTTTCAATTATCTCTTTCCTGCCTTTACTCGGCTCTTTGAGTGCACAGCAAAAGAACAGCTGTTGGCTTCGGCAGGGTAGGAAGACGGGTGATAGAGAACAAAGAGGGCACCTGTCTCTCGGAGAGATAGCGTGTTATTTTTCATCAGTATCTTTGTGTGGTGTACCACCAGCGAAGCAGAGTTCCTCCAGGTGGGTCTCTTGTATTTGGGTGTGATATTACACTGCAGAATTACTTAAGAAACTGTTGTGATACTGCAACATAACAGCTTGTACATCCATCTATAACACAGAAATGCTAATAAATGACAAACATAAGCACAGTCTGAAGTGTAAATCCATAAGAGAATGGGCTAATTTTTTTTTTCTCTCTCTCCATTCCCACACTATGCACTGCTGTCCTGTAAAATCATCAGCACGGCTTCTAGTTAAAGTGAGTTCAGCTAGCAAGTTTTATGAGCTAGCGTGAAAGAGTCTGCTGTGATTCGTGTGGATGTTACACAATATATCCACAAGGGACCATGCAGAGCTCTCATTCGCCTTTGCTTCCGTTCACATTTTATTCCTTTGCAATCTCCTCTGACTTTTATGGTTCCACACTAACCTGCGAAGACTTTCCACTCAAATCATTTCAATATTTACTTTTGGTGCTTCGCTGCTTGGTCTCACCGGTCTGTTTGACCCAAATAGGGACTAAGCGTACACCAACGCAAGGTTCGGGATCTAACATTGAACGTACGTTGTGGACTCGTCTTCGTCTTCCTCCGCTTATCCGGTTGGTCTGGGTCGCAGGGGCAGCAGCCTCAGCAAGGAAGCCCAGACTGCCCTCTCCCCAGCCACTTCCACCAGCTCTTCTGGGGGAATCCCAAGGCGTTCCCAGGCCAGTTGAGAGATATAAACCCTCCAGCGTGTCCTGGGTCGGCTCCGAGGCCTCCTCCCTGTTGGACATGCCTGGAAAATCTCCAGAGGGAGGCGTCCTCACCAGATGCCCCAACCACCTCAACTGACTCCTCTCGACATGGAGGAGCAGCGGCTCTACTCTGAGTCCCTCCCGAATGTGCGAGCTTCTCACCCTATCACTAAGGGAGAGCCCAGCCACCCTAAGGAGAGAACTCATTTTGGCCGCTTGTATTTGCGATCTTGTTCTTTTGGTCATTACCCAAAGCTCATGACCACAGGTGAGGGTTGGAACCGTAGATTGACCGTTAAATCGAGAGCCTCGCCTTTTGGCTAAGCTCCCTCTTCACCACAACAGACTGGTTTAGCACCCGCTTCACTGCGGACGCCGCCCCGATTCGCCTGTCAATCTCCCGCTTCATCCTACCCTCACTCGCGAACATGATCAACTCCAGTCCTTTAACTTCAATCCACTCTTTTCTACTCTGATCCAGGCTGTGATTGGGGCTGAACCCAGCTGAAATGAAAATAGCGCATGTAAATTTACCAAAATTAATGCCACGCAGCTTGTAGTTTTGAATTTGATTTGAAACTACAACGACAGGGCATGAAATCCATGATCTTTTTATCTCGACAAATTCAACTTGATATTTTTAACGATGGCAGGGCTGAGTGAAACCGGGACCTTAAAAATGAATGTGAACTCAAGATCCTGACACTGCTAATGCTCTCCCCCAGGTATGCGACAGATGTCAGATTCTTTCTGATTTTTCTGACACCCCTGCCCCTGTAGTTAGAAATGTAACCATCCTCAGACTTGTTTAAAGTGCATCAAAGGTTTTTTTTTTTTTTTTTTTCAGTCACAAAACTGATCATGTAAAGGCATTTGGCTCCTTTTTTTTTTTTTTTTTAACATTCTCCAAGGTCACTAGGTCCCTGCTGCTTATGGCTTATTCAGCTGGGAGCTGCAATTAGACTGTGAAACCATGTATCATAGAGGGTTTAGTCACAAGCTTCAGTTGCCCACCAGTACTATGCATCACTCTCACTTACACCACATAGAGAGTTTTGGAAGGCCACAGTCAGCCCACAGGGGAATCATTAGTTCATATGCAAATGTGAGAAATGGATGCAGATTTCACCTTGCCTGCATGGACTGAGGATTTAGTATCTTGGGAATGACAAACAAGGGTCGAGCCTTCGGTGACTGTGATCCTGCAGGATAATTTTGGGGGGAATGGAAATAAAGAAACCGGTGGGTAAAAAAAACAACAACAACAACAAAAAAAAAGACCAGAAAAATAAAGAAAGGCATGGAGGGATTACAAATGTACTGTTTAATCAAGTTATATATAAATAGAATGAGGCAGGAAGTACGAGCGTTGATGCAGAAGCCAGGCCCCTTATTTTCATGTGAGCTTTGCATTTTTATGGTTTTTGTGCGAAGCAGGCGTACTCTGCTGTGGTGAAATAGTTTCACGCTGAGATCAATGGAGCACATGTAGTTCACTCAAAGCTGCCGCACATTCTTACTTTTGCAATTCACAGGGGATGCAACACACACGGTCTTCCTCACTCAAAGATGCAAATTATGGTCTTCGAACACAGAACCTCTGACCTTGGTGGGCAATTCTGAAATGCTAGAACAGCCAGAACTTTTACTTTCTCCTAAAAGCATGTAAAATATGTATTGTTTTTGTCAGCCTTTTTTTTTTGTCTTACAAAGAACAAAACCCACAGGGATGTTTTTTGGGTTGTTGTTGTTTTTTATTATCATGTGAGAGCAAAAACAAAAGAGTGACGGATTCAGTCTAAATTTCCACGCTTGCATTTCAGATCTTATCTTGTACATAGAAGTGAGGAGGTTTTTGTTGTTGTTGTTGTTTTATTTTGGGATTTTTTTTTTTTACATTTTTTTTTTTAAACATTTGGGTCAAAGTTACCAAAAGAACATAATGAATACTGGTTGAAATTCTAACTGTAACACACAGTTATTTCCACAAGTACAGAGCCACATCCTAGCAGACAGCAGTTCCCCAGCTTCACATTTGAAGGAAATGTGAAAACGTGTATAGCCAGAAAATTCAGCATGTAAGGAATAAGATGACACATTTCTCTTTGCTGCTCTGCCTTCATGTGCTGTTTTCTGTAGCAATTCCTCGAGGCATCGCCATGCACTTTGTGAATAATGGAACTACTTGGTTCCCTTTTTCTAAGCCTTGCAGCGTGCAAGGAAGTGGAGTACATACAATAGAAAAGAAATAGCCATAAACAAGCAAAGTAAACAATGATTTGATTTTTTTTTCTCATATCAAATATATGAATTCAACTAAATATCGACTCTCGGCAACCAATTTGTTCTGCCCAAATCTTATTTGACTGCGAAAATCAAAACAGCAAGAAAATGCTCCATCAGCTCTCATAAGCATTTCAAAACATTTCATAGTGTCGAGCCACTAATGTGTCACACAGCTGGGCTGATATTCAGCGCTCCTTCAGTCGGGTGCTTCTGGGGTAATAAAAAAAAAAAAAAAAAGGGAACTGGGCTGAGTTTGTGTGAGGTTGGAGGCGAGAGCCAACCAAGTGGAACGTGCCGAAAAATAATTACCACAATAACAGGGTGGAGAAAGAAAATGCAACTTGAGGAAATCAACTGTTAAGGAACATCTGAGGCTGCAACAAGCTGTGCCTAAGCATATGCTCCTCCGGTGTTTTCAACAATGCTCAATCTTTAGTCCCTGCAGGAGAAAAGCCTCTATTTATAGAGCCAAACACGAGTCATTCAACTTTAATGTTTCCTCACGATGGTCTGCAGCTTAGCTCTTCTCCATCTGGCCTAAATTCAAAGGTTCCGTTATATGTATCATTAAAATCTGGTGTATAGTGGATCGACACAACTTTACCCTTCTTTATTTGAAAACGTGTGGTCTTATCTGTAACACAAAAAAAAAAAAAAAATCCCTGAACGCAATCGAGTTAATTGAAATCAGGAAACTTTGTGGAGATAAATTAATTGGAAGAACTAAATTGGAGGAACCAAATGCGCCCACAAACAGCTGCGGGTTTTTAGTTTCTGAATTCGTTCCGACGAAAACGAGACTGTGGAACCGTCTCAACAAAAAAACTCCACCACCTGAACAATGTTTCGTAACGTGGAGCCACATCCTCTTGGCTTTGTGAGATGGAACTCCTGCTTTAATCGTGTCAAAATGTGACAAAAACTGACTGAAGCATTTGGGAAACGACAACATTTTCTTGGCTGTGTATTCGACACCGTTCGGTTCACAGGACATCGCTGTCATAAATGTGATATACTCTAATCTATCACCCTGCTGGAGTTCATTCACTGGTATTTGGAGACAGTATGCTGGCCACCACCTCATATAATCCGGAGTCCATAATAGTGAGTTGTAATTATCTGTACCTGTACAGTCCTCCCACTCAGTCTATTCTGCAGGGGCTTACTGCGGCAGCTCGTCTGAATTGGGGGGTATTTATACATGAAATTAAGGTGTAATTAAAATCGGTCTGGTGCTAAAGGGGCTGAAGGTGATTATGCTCATTTGCATAATACACTGATTTCTTTTCTTAATGCTGCCTCCACAATTACGACTGGTTCTAATATATTTAGACATCCATACTTTTTAATATTTCAAACAAAACCCAAACTTCGGGATGATTAGAAAAAGTGTTTTAGTGCGATAACATTTTGCATTCTTAATGTATCTCGGGGGTAAAGTAGAAAAAAAATGCCCTAAAAATGTGACTGTAACATTTAATCTTGCACTTTTATATTCAAGGACTTTAGCAGCTGTGTGTTCACCATAAGATTGGAGAATTCTGGAAGATTCTGTTGAGAATCTGAGGAATCATTGAAACTGGACCTGTAAAAATATAAATATTAGCATTCCGCTCATTTTTCACCGCCACAACATTATCTAATTTGCTCCATTGGGCTTGTTTTGAAGCAAATGGGGGACTATTATATGGGCTGCAGACCAAGGAGAAACTCATTATTTCTCGCATTATCACTGCAAATGTGAAGGGGGGGGGGGGGGGCAAGCTCTTTCGTTTCGTTTCAGCCTGGTCGCAGGCTAAAGCCGCAACCTCTCGTCCAGGTTGTAAATAGACCCCTTGCGGCTGATACGCCATTGCATCCTAAGCCATCCCTGATATTTGGTGAAGGGATGTGATGACTGCTCCAGCTGTCACAGGCACAGCTGTTCTCTTTCCCCTTGAGTGAGCAGAGCTGCCTTCGCCCAGCGGCTTGATGGCGTGTATGGGCGAGAGTGTGTCCAAGCGCGAGCATGCAGGGATACTGACAAGGTGCACTAGCAATGTAGCTTATTCCAAGATACAAGAATATAAACAACTGCGCACAAGCAAATTGGCAGCCGCGAGCAAAGGAGGAATGTATTACTAAATGTTTGAAGTTAAGTAGGAAACGATGTGATTCATCTTCTTCAAGAATGTGGGCATGGGGGGGGGGGGGGGATGTTTTTATGAAGTTACATTGTGATAGCACATGTTCACTGCTCATGTGACGATGAGGGTCGATGAGTAATGCGCCTCTTGCCCACAAAGGCTTTCAAGAGCACCTGAGGAAAAAGTGCTGCTGATGTATGCAGCGGTATGTGATTGATACATGGCCCCTTTGGCCTGGGCAAGCATTTACTTTATCACAACAGTCCTCACACCACGACTGTGTACCTCTTGAGGTCTCAGTGTCAAAGTGCTAAAAGGGCCATATTGATTGCATACTGAAACAGTCAGTTATGATAAATGGACCCTAAATCAAATTTGGAGATTAATCGGCCAGCGGCAGTGTCATTAGGGCTTCATGATGGGTGAATTAATATGGTGATTAAAGGAGAGGTTGCTACTATGTCACCATGTCAGCTCTGACAAACTAACTCCGGATTGGCTGGAAATGCTGTAAAAGACACTCCATCATCTTGCACCTATAGACTATTTCTGACCTTTGGCACTTCCATTCATCTTCTGGGGTTTTCCTCACACTTGTTCACACTTGTACTAAAGGTTAAGAATGGCCCATGCTGGATTTGCTGGTTTCCAAAATTGAACAAGCAAAATTATGCCCTGCATAGAATGTGAAAAGACTGTTTTATTTTTTTTTCTTCCTGCATTCACATTGGTTGAGCTAATAAAAGTACTTTTGGCTTGCAGGAAAATGCAAATGCTGACAAAATCAGTGCACCCTGCTGCCAAAATCCACAGACACTAGTGAGCAGATTTGGCTCGTTTTGCATACAGGCAAAAACATACACACGCACATGTATACACACACACTGTGATACGCAGTGTCCCTGTGACCCTTACGCTCCATATGGTCAAGACGAGGGCATAGAAAATAAGCACACAGCTCTGTGGGCGACTGCAGCTTGGCAGCCGGCGAAGCCCCAAGGTCTGCGGTGTTGAAGCAACACAGCGATGATTGGTATAACCCTCTTTTCCGTACCAGTGCTCTTGTCCTGCTTCATATACTGTAGCGTGGTGGATAAACAATGTTGCTGTGGGAGTGAAATGTTCTTTTTTGGACTCAAAACAGCTATTTAAGTGAACCAGATTTGTGGAATCATAAAGGAGCGAAGCAAAAAAAAAAACCAAAAAACACATATAAATCATGTGGCGTATGGCTATAAAAACAACACACCCACAGAGCTGCACATTGGCTGTAAAGTGTACTTGCTGAATAGGAAGACCAAGTGCATTGTGGGACTTGAAGGAATGATAAAAAGTGGCTCCATAATTATCAAATGATTGCAAGAAAGGCTTGTTTTCCCCTTCCCAGATTAAGAGAACAAATTAATTTGAATTCTCTT
Source organism: Aulostomus chinensis (assembly GCF_037954235.1). Lineage (NCBI taxonomy): Eukaryota > Metazoa > Chordata > Actinopteri > Syngnathiformes > Aulostomidae > Aulostomus > Aulostomus chinensis. The sequence continues at coordinate 9,206,405 of NC_141343.1, read as the reverse complement.
GAGTGCTTTTCAAATTCAGATTTATGTTCCAAATAAAGAAGTCAATCGTCCCAGTATTGCTCCAAGAATTAAAAATGAGATTTCAAATTTCTAAAAACAACAAAAATGTTGAACAAAGACGACGGCCCTGTGAAAACTGATCTGATTAGATATTGGGTTTGGAATGTTGGAATCGGGGACCGAACCTGACGTCAGTATCGTGACGTTGGCTGACTTCATCCATATCGGAAAGATCATTGTCATCTGCGTACCAGTCCACATCCAGAACCCACCATGATGGAACATGAGACCAGTCATCGATTCTTGGGTTCAAATTGAAGGCTTTGGAATACGTTACAATTGAATGTGTTTTCGTATTTGTTTTTTCTTTTTTGCATTTTTCGGAAGTGGGATGTTGTATTCGAAACCCTCAAGATGTAACCTTAAACATAATGCCAACAACAACAATGTCAATATGGCGGGGGGGGGGGGGGAGTTCTGCTCGGCATTAGAACAGAAACAAATGATCAGATTTGAACGGAAAAATGAAAATTACTCAACTCAGCTGGATTCCAAAACTACCAGAAAATTGGTCCAACTGCTTTCTTTCACCCCTTCCCCTGCTTCCACAGGGATAACAATGATGATTGTGATGGTTGCAGGGCTTTTCAGTTTCACTCAGGGTTGTTCAAAGCACTCTATCCATTATCAGTGGGGAGGAAAAAGTGTCAGTCCTGCTTTTGTCAAAAGTCATGGTAGCGATGGGCTTTATGTCTGGAATGCCAACAACAAGATTATCCCTCATAAATCAGGTGCACTGAATGACCTCAAGATGATTTGATGTGTGAAATAATGTTATTATGGCACAATATTCATCGGGTGTGAATTGGCCATATCTTCCAAATGGTCTCCTAATTTGAGTGGACAGGTCTACCATTGGGTCACCCGCCAGCATAGTCATGCATTTGACCAGGAATAAAGCTGAAATCAATTTCCTGTGGCCCCACTGTGGGGCCTTTTGATTGGCCTTGTGTTTGTGCCTAGGGGAGCACTTACTCCACTTTTTCTGACCTCTTTGTCCTTTCCCCTATGAGCATATAGCTCCCATTGAAATGCTAACTGCTTTTCAATCTACGGTCAAAACAACTGGGCACGCTTTTTCAAAAAAAACAATTGCTCTCACAACACTTAACCACAGTTACCAGAGGAATTGATTTTTAGGCAGTTATCAATATGGCTCTGGGTTTAGGGGTTGTCACAAAGCTCCCTTTCAAGGATAATTTCTGTTTATATTCAGGCGTGATGTGAAATCAGCTTAACTTCTTCCATGTCGTGTTACAAAATGAACACTTCTAACCCATAAAATGTTAACTTGGAAAGAACAAACGGGAACAAATACAATCATTTTCAAACTTTGTGTCATGTGCAATTGTAATTCAATTACTGTACCACCGAGGAGGCCTGGAATCTGTCGCAGAATGGCTCGTTATGACTCACTGCTTTGGGTAATGGTGTTTTCTTTGCTCGGGAAATGAAATATAATATCATTAAATGGAGATATGCAGAATGAAGTGTCGACAGATCCATCTTGGGTGCCTGCTTAATCTGTTTGTGGGTACTGAGTGGCTCCCCAATGACAGATCCAACTCATCATTGAAACATTCCGCACATGAAAATCTGGGAATTTGCACAGTCTATCAATAGGAACTTGTTGCTATTTTGCGTCAAATTTGCCAGATCCCTCATTAGATCTGCGCCTTGTGCATAGGGATGAAATCCTTCTTGAATGCAGTTACTGTCAGCATGGATTAGAAAAAAAGCCCGATTTTTTTCAATGTCTGCATTAACCCCGAAAAGATCATATTAGCAATGGTAGCACTGCTTTTAGCTCCAGATAGAAGTTAAGAGAAGCCGAAGAGGAGAGCGGCAAACAAGAAAAGCTTTGATGTTGTCATGCATGATTGTGTGGAAGCATCCCCAGGCTTGTGTTGAGTGTGTTGATTTAGAGAGCACTGCAGTCTGGAGTATACGGATGGCTACTAGTATATAGGGGCAAGGCTCTCAGAAGTACAACTTCTCCTCCACCCTTTATCTTGGACGACACTTCAAATACTCGAGATACATGAGTCAGATTTAGTTCCACAACTTTGGCGCCGTGCCCGATTAATTAAATGACGTTGTGGGTGGGCTGGCTGCCATTAGAAAAAGAATTGTGGAAAAGGAGCACAGGAGTGATTAAAAGATTTTGCAGCAAGCGTCTCCACCTATTCATTCATTCATTCATTCAAAAAAAGAATCATCTCAGCCAAGCAGGTTATGTTTTCACCTGTGTCTTGTTATGTAAGCCCACCAGCAGAATTACACAAGACCTAAAGGGGAGATTTACATGAAATTGAATAGAATGAGCCCCCTTGACATAGCCACCAATCACAATGGCCATATTTCCGACTGTAAGGCCAATTTTAAGTGAGCCTGAGAAGCACAGAGTGAAGGACAAACGCTACTCTATGCATGATGCGTAAGTGATAATAAGCGTGGCTCTAGCAAACATTGCCAGTGGAAACGAGAGTTAAAGAAACACAGCATCAAGTTTTGTCGGAAAAAAGGGGTTTCCATCATCCATTTGGCACATTTACTCATTCTTGAAAATGAGAGAGAAAAAAACCAAGCAAATTTTGCCACTTCAATCAACCTTTTTTTCAATGCAATTCCTGAAAAAGGTTCATCACATTAAATGATTCGGGGGTGGGGGGGGGGGGTGACTCGTCTCAGCGCAGCATTTGCATTGCCACAGGATATTAGGTTAGCGATATCCTTTAAACTACAGTTGCTCACTTTCCATTAATGTATAATATTGCAAAATCACGACAAACTATTCCCACTTTCCATCAGCTGTACAAATCTTGAACCAGACCTTTTTCCTTCTTCTTATGAACAGATGCTGACTTCTCTGTACAACCCGTGTTATGGAGCAGTGGTATTTGGAAACCAGACATAAAAAATTCGAAAACACTCACGGCCGCATAATTTATCTCCTTTTAAAAGGCATGAAAATGTAGCCACAAGCCGTCTCTCACTCACATGTAAACATCCAAATAATTGAGTTCTCATTTACTGCAATAGAAACTGCAGACTGACTTTCTCCACAACTTCTAAATTACACACTTCAGGTTTGGAGCTACAGCACTCAAAGTCTGACTGGAAAAACTGAAATCACGTCTAAAAAGCCTCATTCGTCAAATAAATGCAATTTTTCCTTGAGAAAATTGGAAGCTATGAAATTCAGCCACGGTTCACGTCAGTAGCCGGCAACTACTGACCGCAACAGGTCTGATCCTTGGCTTCGGTCAAAGAATTTTGTTTGGACAAAACTGGCTGATGCAGTTGTGTTTTTGTTTTGTTTTGTTAAGACAATTTTTCTGCCAAAAGTATATAAAAACTAAGAGATCCTGGATTTTCTTTAACTTGGGGGTGTCGTTTGACAGCAGCTCGCCTTCCCGTTCCATTCGAAACTGTTGTAAAGCTTATGTCGTCTTTCCATTTATTCAGTCCAATAGGCAACTGTCGTAAAAATCCGCATCACTGCGAGGAGCGCCAATTTCACCACACTATGAAACTATCAAAGGGAGGAGAATGATGTCACAGACAGCCAAAGCGACGCCGTGCGATTGCTTGGCTGCGGTTGCTCATTCTGGTGGCACACACACAAAGGGGTCTCCAGGTGTTTGGTCTTGCCTGCCTGTAGTGCAACAGCAGGGTATTTGGGATGCCTAACAAGATCCTGCACCTGAGCTCGGCACCACGGAGCCAAAAGAAAAAAAAAAGAGGGGGGTGGAAGTTATTCTGAAACATAGTCCGTGGATAATGCAAGCAGGCATTTAGGCAAAGGTGACAGATGTTTCCATATATCTGAACTAGGATATAAATAAATAACTGCAAAGTACAACAAATGAATGGCATCCTCTCCATGTGGTGGACATCTGCGCTCCAGACCTCCTCTAGTTGGGGCTGAGGTCTCTCTTTACTCTACATCAAGGAGTGACTTTGTTTTTAATCTGGAATATCGCTTGGAAAAAAAAAAAAGATGAAAAAAATTTCACCGAAGAGACTGAACTTTGTCTGCTTTGAATTTAACGTGGCACTTGGATGTTGTCCATAAAGACCTGAAAGGAAAATATATATATGTCACATAAAAATGTGCTTTTTTTTTGTCCCGTGATTAAAGGTGCGAGTCAAGAAAGGATTAAATGTTCCTCGTCTACAGTGGGTATCTCTCCTCATGAGATTTTTCACCACGTTGCATTACGGAACTTTTTAACCATTTTTTTTTTTTATTAGCTTCCAGAAATCCTTTGAATAGCTTAAAAACTACAATATCTCACGGCTATGAGTAAAGACAATATAATTATATAATTTTAAGACGTGCAATGATCTGCAGACCATTTCGCTACCAGAGAGATGTGACCTTAACTGAATTTTAATTTCCACTAGCAAGAACTCATCTGCATGTAAAGTGATGATAGGGCGCATGTTCTAACCCGTTATTTATTTTTTTTCTTTCTCCATTCGACACACTTGCAGCAGCTTTCCAATTTCTGTACATTTAGCTAAACACAGCTCAGGGGCATCATGTAATCAGGCCTTTTTGTTTTTGTTGTTGTTGGGGTTTTTTTTGGGGGGGGGGATAAGATGAGGCACATTCTCCTCAAACCCCTCGAAATGAAATATCAAAGCATTTTATTGCTTTGGTATTTGCTAGAGATAATATGCTCACCAGGTGAATGATCACACTGGATGGATGTAGAGAAAAAGAAAAGTGCCATAAATAAGAAGAGAATGTTAACACAGGGAATTTATCACGGTTATCCTTTGAGGTGGGTGTTGAACTGTCACCACTCTTGAATGGAAAGCTAGCGCGTCTACGTTGAATCTCCAACGATGAGGCTGTTCGTCTCCCTGCGGTGACTGAACGCTCAAAGGGGCCTTCAAAGACACGCGGCCATGCAGATCCCAAACCACTGTTTGCTGAAGAGGATCAACTAAATACAGTGGATGCAGAGTATCGTTGGCCGTGTTTCAACGTTCTCTTAAGAATATCCATTATCAGTCTCTCGATGCAATCCCACCCTTTGTATTTGTCTTTTATGAATCAGATTTGTTCACTTCTCGAATGTCAAATTTAAAAGCTACTCAAGGTGAGGTCAAGACTGACGCGTGAGCTCTTCTTGACAACCTTTTGAAAACCTGCGTTGATCCCGTATGATTCAGCGCCTTCGAGCATCTTTTTATTTTCCCCGTGAACATTGAATATCTATGATGAATATTGCTATGCTTTTAAAAAACTAAAAAACAAATCAATTTCATCGATTTGTAGAGAGATTTTGAGTAATTTTGAATTGAACTTACCTACCTACACACCCCCCCCCCCAACCCACACTACCATGGGTGATGTCAAAACATTTACACCTTGGCTTGCAGATCCGATAAGACTTGATTTATAAAGATAGTGATCTCGTCTCTCAACTGTAATTCACTGATATCTTCTCACAATCACATTTGACAAGGCCGTGACCTTCAAAGTTGCTGCTTTGACATAGAAAGAAAACAGTTAGAATTCGTGAACCGCATCCGAAAGGTTCAATAATGGACTCACTCCGTCCAGTTCCTCTGTCAAAACAACAGATTGATAGGAAACCTATACTGGGTCGGGTCTTTGAAATGGCACAAAGGGGGAACTCGGAGGAAAAAAAGGATGGATTATGTCCTCTTTGGAACTTGTGATTCCACACCACTAACCTGAGTCTTAAACTAGCGAATGATTTCTGATATCTCCTTTCAAAAACGGCAGTCTGTGTCACACCAAAGAGGTCAAAGAAATCAAGTGAATGAAAAAGACCTGTAATGCCTTTTGTGGTGTCCATTTCTTAAACTAGATAAAGTGTATCATCGAAGCAAAAAAGAGAAAAGCCTTGTTTCTCATTTTCCGGAGGTTCTATTCAGCTCTGACTGCCTTATCTTCCATCCACAGCCAACTGTATAGTCCACAACTGCCTTGATACGACAAGTGTAAGATAAACTTGACAGATCAACTTTTTCGATAGTCACCAAACCCATAAACAACTGGGGCCTCTAATCTGATAATCCACCAATGAAAGATTAGGCACGGGGAGTGTTATTGTGTTGTCACTCTTGCTTACAGGGTCACACGGGCTTTAGCTGCCAGGGTTAGACATCCTTCGGCAAATCCTAGGAAGGTGTCACATCACAGCAGGTGAGGTGTTGCGATAAGACAGACTGCTGGATATTAAATAGACCAACTTCAATTATCAAAGGTATTAATGAGAAACATCAAAATAATAAAAAAAAAAAGATTGGAAGTCTTGATTGAAGACGTCACGTCACTGAAAGGGCACATATTTTATCCAGCAATGATCAATGCGCGTGCAGCTATTTGCACTGTGACTTATCTGTTCTTTTTCAAACGCATTGCACTTGCAGTTTAAAACCTAAATTATACGGAACGGTCCGTACAAAAACCTTTGACTTAATGAATAACGCCGGCTTTTCTTTTCATTCCTCAACCTGCTATTTAACATCCAGGCCCGCTTCTGCATATAACCACCGCTATCTCCCAAGGAGAGCCCGAGAGTCGGGAGTAATTCAAACATTCTTCAAACTGCAATTTATTTTCCCCGAGTTGTAATTATGGCCTATTAATATGCAAATGATGTCAATGACAGAGCAGTGCTAATCACTCAATGTCTGTTTATGGGCAGTACAGCCAACGTTTAAAGAGGGAGATTGACACAGCGAAGACCGAGACCAACAGGGATCTTCTATCTGTGAGGCATCGGATAAATGTAATCTCCTTCGGAATGATGGGAGGAGGTTCAAACATGATCTTTCCGTAATCATCTTCATGAGAGTATCCGGGGATGTTTACATGTAAAGATTTTCTGCAGCCCACAGAGGTCCACGGGTAAACATATGAGGTCAATAATTATCCACTTTTTCTATGTTTTATTCATAAGCCACGGTTCAAAATATGCCCATGCATCTTAAACTACACATGATTTCCTGTCGTGAGTCATGTGAGTGAAAGCCACACACACACACACACACACACACACACACACACACACACACACACAAGCTGGAATAATGAATATGATGTGCAGGAATTACATGTGCGTTTGTAATGCCGCGTTCCCTCCCTCAACTGTGTGTAATTTCAGCAGGCGTATCTTTTATCACTGGGCTGATCTTTACACATGTGAATGTTCTCTGCTGCCATCATTTTTTGCTATGCATTACATTTAGCCTTGTGGGGATTAGGGCTTATCTATAGTACTGTTAACCATATGCCGTGACAACAAACTCATGTCCCCCTTTATCTGAGGGTTAGCTGCTGACAAGACATGGTGTTATTAATCATCAGAAACCTCTGAACGGTTCACAGGGACCAACAACGCTGTAGCTTCCGCTGAAAATACAGCAAAAAAAAAAAAAAAACAAACCCCCCCCAAAAAACATACCTACAAACGCAAAATTATTGGTTAGAAGAGACAATTTAACCCGGAAAAATCTCATTCCCTCTACACGTAAGAGCCGCACTCGTGGAGTGCTTTTGTAATCATCGGTGAGAGGATTTGTGAGAATATAAATAGCTCTTTCATTAGATCAATACTGTCATCCCGCCTCCGTTGGCTCACACGAGGAGCACAAGCTGGCTAATAATGGACGACCGGTTGGAGACACTGTAGCGTTCTTGATCATACAGGGTGCTGTGGCCACGGGTGCGCTCTTTCTTGGCCGGCTGAGAAATTCATCTCCCCAACTGCCCCCGTGGGAGCTCGCCAATGAGTGAGGGGCATTGACTTTTCATTAAGAAGATCACTGCATTGGAAATTGAATTTATCTTGGGCTTTAAGAACAAAGCAGAGCTGTTTGTGGGGAAAGCCTGGGGGCCAGTGAATTGCCGATACACCGAAAACTGATGGAATGTTTCGGTTGAAGACTCCCGAAGTTCCCTCTAGTCGAGAAATATATGCAGGCGTCAAGGAGCGGCATGCAAGGTTGAGGACGACGCCGTTCTAATGTGCTATTCTTGTGCTTTACAGTAGGTTGCCTGATGCTGTTAGCCAAGTTTGAAGTGGTAATTGCAGCCTTGAGCACTGAGCTGCATAAAAGAGATGCACACATGCAGGAGGTATCACAAGATGGTGACATACAAGATACGGTCTTCAAAGGAGAGCTGTTTCGTCTTTTCCTACCTATAAATGTTGCCACGATGTCAGATACTCACAAAGCATGACATAATGAGGTGCATGCATTTTGAAGTACAGTAAGCCCTACAGCAGGCTGTTTAAGCTGGTTTTGCAGGCTGTGTGTGTGTGTGTGTTACCAACTTGTTTTACGAGTGATGTCACGGCGTCACGGGCTCCCATACATGGGCATGTTCCTGACTGCACACAGCCCTGTACTCGCCTCCTCTTCCCCCGCTCGGCTTCAGAAGCCTTACTCCTGCCAACTGCTTGCTTCAACTATTACATCGTTCAATGGCTCCCAGATAATTTTTTTTTTTTCTAGCTGTGAGAAAAAGTAAACTTTTGCTTTCCGAAAGAGACAAGCACCTGGCAGACATGGATAGAAATGCTTTTTTCCAGACTAGCAGAAGCATCAGGCACCGGTTTTCATTACCTGGGCCAGTATGACGCTGGATTAGTGGCTAGCTTGAAGCTAAAGGAAAGCACAGTTCCTTCATTACTTGGTTGAGTTTAAAAGTCAAAGCCCAAAATGAAACTAACATTTTATCAGTGGCCTTGTCGTGTTCATTTGGCGTTAATAATTGGACAACAGGGGTTGTAAGTCACATTCTCTATTTACTTCCAACTCCTGCGCCAGCGAAATGAGGAGGGGGGTGCATGGCACCGCCCACCATCCCTTCAGAAATTATGTGAATGATGACCAATCACAGCAGAGTGGGCGCAGCGGAAGGTGTACATGGGGGGGGGGGGGGGGGGGGTAGTAAATTACAGATACCGTTTTTGCAGAATGCAGAAAATCCGAGGAAGCGGGAAACAGCGAGAGGTCTACAAAGGTTGCTGTGTGGTCAATCATGTCTCACTGCGCTATAGGAGTCGAAAACCAATAACAAAGACCTGAAAATGATCAGAACCCCCCCCCCCCCCTTTTTTATATCATGCATGTAGGATTTGGAGATCAAACTTTCAATAATGGTATAGAATAAAGCTTATTGGTTCAAGTTTTCGTCACAAAATAAAAAAAAACGTACGAAAACAAACTTCTTTTTTTAACGGTTTCAGAAGGTTTCACCTTTTATTTTTGCGCGTTGACATTTTTCCACACAGTTTTGTGTGTGTGTGTGTGTGTGTGTGTGTGTGAAACCGTGTGATAAATCAAAATATGACAGAGCACACAGTGCAGCGGAAAAGACACCTTGAAAAAACATCTATAATTACGCTTAAAAATGTCATTTTTAAAAGTGCCTTGTATTTTAACTGAGTTCTTGATGAGTTGGGGCTCTGCTGGCTTTCTTTGCTTATTTACTTTTTTTAACATGTTGTTTTTTTAATTGCATACAAACAATGATACGGGAGCAGTTAACCGTTTAAAACCCTGATATTTGTATGTGTGTTTAGATTTCCTGCGAGTGATGCAACAACAAAAATACTGAACTTACAATTAAATTCCAATGCTGCTGTGAGAATGTGCCGCTGTAGGAGTGACGTTGACTAATTATTGGAGTGTTACTTTGATTGTTTTATAGCAGCGATCACTGAAAGATGTTCAACTTTGTGGTCATGAAGTTTGTTATTTAATGACAAGGCAGTTTTCCACAAAAAAAACCAATAGGGTTAGTGTTATAAAAGTTGAATATTAAACCCTAAAATACGTGTAGGGGACTTGCCTAAATATGCTCGGTGTTGTTATTAATGATTAAATTACACAGGCAGTTCTGATGGAGCAACCTGATTGGTCAGCAAGACATTAAGCGTGTGTTCCAATCAGCATGAGAGCACGTCTGACTCATCAATAAACGTATTACTCCGCCATTTCCATGGCAACATAACTGGAGAAGGAAAGGGCTGAACAGAAAATTGATCGGTTTCTTGTTAATTTTGATGTATTTGTTGGCCTGGGTTTCGATGAGCGCTTGGGAGAAGATGAGAGGGACCTAAAGGTGCTGTTAGATTGCTGCTTAGCTGCCCTCTCCTCGCTGGCAGGTCCCGCCACCCGTGTTTGATTTTAATTTGGACAGAAAGTCGCTGTGACCGCACTAAAACTGTTTTTAGACGGTTAAAGATGTTAAATATTGTCTGAGTCCCTTTTTTTTCCAGATAAACTCTGGTTTGGAATTTTTTAAAAAGCGATTACGTCTATCTTTATTCACTTGATCGCGACTTTTAGGTGGCCGGACTTGAAATCCTCTCTGTTGCTAAGCAGCTCCTGGGTCAGACTACTTTCTGTAGTGGTAAACTAGTCACAAAATGCAATGTTTTAGTTGGGAGAGCGAATCGTCCAAAGCACGAAAACCTTTTTTTTTTTTTTTTTTTGTTCTCCGTTTTGATTTTGTCTCTACTTGTTGTGTAGATGGCATTATGACTGGAGAGGGTGAGCTTTAGTGCCGGACGACGTTTCAGCTCACCCTCTCGTCTTTTCGCTTCATTAGATAACAATTAAACATTTGCAAGAGTACATTTGTAACGACACTTTTATCCTCACTCAGCAATAAGAAGTGGGTCCAGCACCTCAGTGATAAGGTCTCTGTATATTATTATAGTGCGGCTGTCTCCTTGTTATTTACAGACAGCGTTTTACCACCTAAAGTCACCAGGGTTCAACAGAATATCGAGGTCCAATTTCCGTCACCGCCCCTTCCGCCGATGCAGAAGCATTTCCACTCGTTGTAAATTTCACCAAGGTGAGCTAAAGTGTTTACTCCATTAATTTATTTCAGCTAAAGCCGGCGCGCTGACCCATAAAATGAGCTAAGATAATACTGACCTTAACATGGTCTTCTGCACATGGAGGTAATTGCTAGGGCTCCAGATCAATCAATATTGACTTGCCAGGTTTTTTTTTTTGTTCCTTCTCCCATCCTCCCCACCCACTTGAGCTTGAGCTGAATGTGTAAAATTGGCTTTAGACGGACAGAGAACATATCCCTGATAGTTTAACCTTTATCTGTCTAACATGGTCACTTATCTGTACAATTATAGATTTGCCAGTCAAGCTGTTTCACTGAAAATCTGTTGAGTGTTAAAAGACTAAAAGGGTCCAGCTTGGCTAATTATGTGCAGCTCTCGAAAAGACAAAAAAAACTCCAACAACAACACACCGTTCGAATCGCGGCTCTCGAAGCGGCAGCAAACTTTGGCGTGTAGCACTCGGAATTGAGTAGCCTATTTGAATATTTGCATAATAATGCCAGCGGAAAACAAATGCACAACCACTTTGGTGTCACGATCGCCGCGTACTCAAAGCCATTTGATTCCCTCTTTAATTTTTCAGGGAAGGGGCACAGACTTAGCAGGCATTTCCATCTTGACATGATAAATCTCACAATCTTCTTTTCCTTGCCACACTGAGGTAATTTATTTTCTATCTCTCCAAGCTATATTTTCCAGTTAATATTTCTTCCCCCCCCCATACAACCTGACAAAGGATGCCACAAGGGATGATAAGAATTCTGAAACCTTTGCACTCTCACTCCAGATACAGGATTTACCTGTCTTGAGATTTTTCTTTTTTCCCCATCTTTTTTTTTTTTTTTTTTTTAAAGAAAAGGAAAGAGACTTTTTAAAATAACTGACACCCGTCTCCTTTTTTTTTTTTTTTTTTTTGGAGCTTTGGTACAAATGATACAATATTAAAGACTGTTGTTAAGGTGTACAAATGAGCGCGCTTGCTCATTTATTCAGCCACGTACACGGATAACTATACCGGACCACGAAGTCCTGCGCTTACAATTTGGATACAAACAAGAAAACAGCAGCACAAATGCCACAAATGTGTTTCCCCTCCGGTAAAGATCACAAAGACTAGCTGACTGGAGCTTCTATTTATAGAGTTTTCAAAACAGCAAATCCTGATTGTGTCACTCAGACCTATTTTCATACCCAGGGGCTAAACATTCATCATTCATATGCTTCAAATGTGCTCTGTTTTGACTCGAGATGACGAGGAGCAAATTCAAAGTACGAGCGTTATTGGATGGAGACTATGATCTGAGTGATTTAAAAAGCCTGCTTGTATTCTTCGCAGCCGAACCAAATTACATGTTCCTTGAGTGATGGGTAGCAGTATCCTTCTGGCTATTCAACTGGCCCCTTAATTTGAATTTTATAAGATTTCTTTTGGAGACATTGTTAGGCAAATGTAAATTGGGAGGGAGGACGAGAGCCTACCGCTGGCTTAACTTTGATGAGGTGTTAATATCTAATATCAAAAGCAGATAAAACCCTTATTAGCCCCAGTGGTCTTGCTAGAGTGGGAACTTATTACACAGAGGAGATGAGACGAAAGCAGATGAAGGAATCTGACTGCCGGGGGCTTTGTTACATGTCCTTAAGCTTTCTGACGGGGTCAACTTAATTTTGTGACTTAAATGCTGAGGGTTTACGAATGCAGACAAGCTGACATTGTTTGAGAGATCTAATTCAGACTCATATTTCATAGACTGCAACATCTGGGGGATTACACTGTCTCGAGCCAGAGGCAGTTTGATAATCGGTTGTCATTTTAGGAGTTGTGCGCCCTTCCCAGCTTTGGCGGTTTCTAAAGGTCTTTGGTTCAATCAAATGTTTGTGAGATTAGTTGGCTGCACTCCTTTCAAGAACTATTTCCATGTGGGCTGGGTTTTAATGTTTGCCTTTAGGCTCGGTAGGTCCGGCATGGTAAAACACTTTGAAAATAGCCTCAAAGAGTGACAATTTTGGAAAAAGGGCGCCTTTAAACGAGCCACGGGGAATTGCATACCTTGCAAAACTTAAATCGGTTTGCGAGCCGCATGGCGATCGGAGCGGGATTTGTCACAAATTCTTTCAAAAATGCTACGTACACGGCTGACTCGAGGGCCACTGCAGACTCTCCTCGAGAAAGCAGAGTAAGCACATTGTTTGTATGCTGCTAATCAATGCTTCGGATCAAGAGGAATGAGCTTTTGACTCTCTGAGTGAGGGACAGCATCAATACAAAATGCTCGCCCTAAACAAGTCGGAAAACACCTTGGGTTCCAGCACTATGTCCCATTGATTTCTATTCAACTTGACGCCGATGCTGCAGCATTTAGACATTTAATTCCCTTTCAAGCAAAGTCATTACACAGCCGAGCATTTAATTAAGCAATCACAGCGGTGCAATCTGAATGATTCAGTGTCTAAATGAGGAGCGAGTTGGCAGCGTGTAAATGTGGGCCGACTCATACCTTCACTGAGGCTGCCACTAAAAATTTTTAGGTATTCGGGAGGTATCGTGTTTTTAAGATGCTGCGACAACATTGTGAAAGAAAAAACAAAAAAAAACAATTTAAAACAGATCATATGGTCATGAAAATCCTGAGGGAATCCAATTTGGATTAAAAGAAGCTTAAAAATTCTGGAAAAAAAAAACACCAAAAAGTTGCCTCTCGGATAACTACATATTAACACATGTATGATCGACCGAGAAATGTGCACTTTAGTAGTCATTGTCAACATCAGTGCACGTGGCCGTTTCGTCATGGAAGTCAAATGTACACTGCCAACATTTTGGATTTCAGTTTGTCCTTCATGTGCCTCAAAGGTGTACAGTCGTCTATTGGCACAAATGAAGTGTATGAACCCTGTTAAAATCAATGTAACATAAGTCGATTCTTCAAATGAGTGTGTTAAAAGATGTTTCTGACTTGGAAGAAGTCATCTATTCACGGCTGACCTATTTCCTCCACTAAAGAAACATCATTTTAGGGGGCATGGGCACAGATGTGTCTGAGGATGTACCAGGGAGGTGTTCTCACCTCTCCACGCCTCCATGAACAGGGCGACAGTTTATTATGTCTGGATGTGGCCTCTGTGTGCTTGGTTTCACTTGGGACATATATATATATATATATATATATATATATATATATATATATATATATATATATATATATATATATATATATATATATATATATATATATATTATAGTTGTGTGCTATCAGCACTGAAAAGCTGCAACTGAAAAATAAGACAGTTGTCTTTCAGCTAAGTTTATTCATTTATCAGGGATACACCCGTCCATTATCTGTACTGCTTCTCCCCTCAGGGTCGCAGGGGGCCCTGTCCAGGCTGACACTGGGCGAGGGAACACCGTCCTGGACGGGTTGCCAGTCCATTGCAGTATCAGGGATACGGCTTGAATACTTGGATGTAATCCTTTGATTGAGCTGGATCTACTAAAACGGATAACTTGCCTTATATAATCGCACATATGAACGCAAATAGTCGTTTTTACTGTCGACGTGCCTCTGCCGCTAATAAAGTCCAAAAAAAGAATCCACAAAAATAGAACTAGCCAGCAAGCGAGTCACTTTGAGAGTTCACGGTTTAACTGCAGAGCAAAATAGAAGTCAGATTTGAACTCGTGGAGTCAAATTCAAAAAGTTTTACTCTTAAAGTGTACTTCAATATATGTTTTGTAATCTGTTATTTACTTTAATCTCAAGAATTATTGATCAGTACACTCACGAGTGTGCAAGTGCATCAGGGTTAGCATACATGCAGCATAAAGTATTCTTGGTAAATATACTTCGAGTACAGAAAAGTGAACTTGAATCGTTCTACTTTTTCGGGTTACCTCTCCCCAAATGAGCTCCCCTGCACTGAAATTCATGAAATGTTCATATTCAGTCAGGCCCGCTTGTTTTGGATTACATAATGCACTTTGAATAAGTGCAGTTGGAGTACTTTGATATATTTTAATGTTCAGAAATTATTTAAAACATTGCAGAGTCTCTGCGAGTTGATGATCGCCTTGCCACGCCGTATCACCTCTGTTTATCTCCACATAAGGGAATTACCTCGCACTTTGGCGATTCATTCATTAAACAATGCAATCAGAACCAGTCAAACTCCTGCAGCTGACAGAAAATAAACTTTTAAATTCGTGTCCTGTTGAAGACGAGCGGACACAAACAACGTCGATGTGTTTTGTTTTGTTTTTTTAACGGCCTAAGATTTCAAAAAGCCTTCAAAAATCTCAGGTAAACGGAGAATTAATTTCACGGCAGGACTGCCGCTGCCGCTGCTTCGGTTCTATAAAGAGTGTGTGGTCATTGTCACCGCCTCCACTGTTGTGTGTGAGGCTACATCGCCCTCTACTCTCTCTCTCTGTCACGGGCAGGTGTGCGGGTGACATGAGCACCTGCAACTGCACCTGTGTAGTTTGTGGCACAGTAGGTCGTCTTTAGGAGCCATTTGTTCCCTGTCAGTAATTTCCTTTCTACGGTTTGACGTTAATAATCCTCATGAGCGGAGGTTTAAACTCTAAAAGCATTACCCCGGCACAAAAAATGAAGCCCTTACAAATGTTTTAGATTATTTTTCTGCTGTTAATAAAGTTATTTGTATTCTCCACATGTATATAAAATGTTGAGATGGATGATTTGCTCCACACAAAGAAGTGCCAGGGACGAAGTGCAGGGAGCAATAGCCATGTCAACCTTGAGTTTGGCTTTTTGGCCATCATTTTCCCTTTTCCTTTTTTTCCCCTTCTTTTTCTAACTGGTTTGATGTCTCCTTCAAGGACACGTTGCTGCAGTGGACTACTGTCAATCACCAGGTAGCTACGCTTCGAATTTCTATTCTGTTTCATTCAAAATGGATCATTTATTCAGGAATTGATCATCTTTAAGTTTTGGTTTTGAATTTAGATTTTTTTTTTTTTTAACTGAGTTTCAAATTCATGCAAGAATTGAGATCTTAAAAAAAAAAAAAAAAGGATCCAGACGATCGAGCACTGAAGTCGCCCCCTGCTGGTCATTGCAAAGAATGCCGCTCTGGGCTCTATCCATCTTTTTTACGCTCTTTCAAATCATAATCTTGCCTCATGACATGTTGTGCTTTTGCAGCTTAAAAAAAAAATCACAATCTTAAAGTTTGATACTCTAAACTGAGACTATAGATGTTAATCAAAGTCAAAACTTAATCCAGGCCTGATAAGATGCACCATTTAACAGGGCTCAGTTTAGCGGGGGGCTCGATCAGGTGAAATGAAGAGGAACTGATTGCTTGTGGTGATTGTGCTGATTACATTTTAAATTTAAAACTTTCCTCTGAGAACATGGTCCTGCACAGCTCTGCACGCATTGACAAAGCAGCCTTGTTAAATGCCAAGGTCCCCTGCAAGGGAAACGGTCCACTTTCATTTTTACTTTAGCTTTAAGAAAAAGGGCAGGGACTATTTGAGACATGAAAACAAAAATCATCCTATTAATTCATTCTAGTTGATAGTGACAAGTACTGTGAGGTCCACAAATTATTTGACAGACTTCTTACTCTTCGGGAAATGTAAAATACACTGCATTTTCCCTAAATCTGAAATTGCTACATTTGCCAAACCAGGTACACACATTTTTTTTTTCCTCCATAATTTATGCTGCTCGTGTATTGCCACGGCAGAATTAATCCTCAATATGTTTTCCAAGTTTAATAAAACAATCATGTTCTGTAGGAGGGTGAGTTCAGCATTCCTGACCTTCTCTTATTCCCACTGTGAGCAGAATTCACAATGACTGCGATCCGTGTTTCAATCTTCCCTCTAGTCAAAACATTATGGATGCTTGTGCTACAGCTGTCATATAAATGACATTTGAAAATATACGATGTAAGGCATTTGCATTAAACACGGCACAGGACAAAGCATTAGCATATTGGAAAAGGAAGGTATTTTCACTTGTGTCCATGACTTCTCTTAGAGATGACAGATTACGCCGTCTGTGTACATGCATACCACACTTTAAGAGCCAAAAACTGCAAATTAAAAAAAAAAAAAAAAAAAGGAAAACAATTAGAAAATTCTCCAATGTGCACATGGGAAAGTGGCAGACATACGGTACTTAATGCAGCTCTAGCAGGCGTTTGGTTCGGTCTCTTTGTGAGCATGAATAACCTTGTGCTAATGCAAACTCACATGAGAAGGGCCGAGACTAATCTGTGATATCAAACCAAAGAGAAACCTCTTTCAGTGACAAAAATGGGACACTCTCAAATCATATTACAAAAATCATATCAAGTTTTCTGAACCCGGCGAGTTTAATAACATGGACGAGATATCGATTTCAATCCGTAAAATCGCTCTCGATCTTTATTACATCATTTTGCATCTTTTGCTATTCCCCGGAGATTTGTGTGCTGGTGTGACGCCCCAGATTAAGGAGCTGATGACAAACTCGCTCGCTCGGCGTCTTTCTTGCTCTGCAGAGTGATTCGGTCATGAAAAGTTCCCCGAGCTTAAGTTCGGGGTTGTACCAAACACAATCAGTCTTGGATCTGGCGTTCCGTGACGGGTTTCTCAGTTATCATTTCTCCCACGCAGTTCGACAAGAACATCAATAAATATTGCAATACTGTCAAAAGCAAAAAAAAAACAAAAAAACAAAAATGAAAACCATCTACATTGTGGGTCAAAGCAGCTTCTGGTCAACTTCCTCTGAATAACTCTCATTCCTCTGCTGACCATAATCACTCTCAGTTTGACAGTTATCACATCTCCAGGCTGCTCTGTTAGACGCCATTTAATTCCCAAGAGTCAAATGAGAGTGTTTTAACCCATTTAGGAACTTTTCCCCTAAACTTTAGCCCTGAAAAAGGATGATAATTTATGACGTGTCAAGGCTATGGTTAGGGTTTAGGCATAAAAACGCCTGGTGAAGTTAAAGAAAAGATCATGATTTGGGTTCAAATGCGCACTTTTGTAAAGGATAGGAAAACATTGCGGTTTGTGTTAAAGTCACCACTTCCTTAATGCTCGGCCACCTTTGTCATCATGGTTACGATAATGACTAGATGGTCACGGTTCGGGGACAATCCTGTTTTTCTTTAAAAAACAACAAAAAAAGTCTGGACTCACGGTTGGAGACGTGAAAGTCGCAGATGGAAACAGAAAAGAAGCTTTAAAGTGTGTGTGTGTGTGTGTCCCTTCACCAAGTCTGCTCTTCTACTTTCTTCTTACACCAACCATTTTTTTTTTTTGCCCATATATGGGCATCGTTTGCTTTCTGGTCATTACTATAACCATTGCTACGGGACATAGACGGTTCAGTTGGCCCCTTCAGTCACTATATGGGATAGCCATTCATCCGAGTGAGGAGCTAGCGTCAGGGGAAATGACACGTGAGTTTTTATCCACATATTTGAGCTTTTACTTTTCGGGGGCGCGTATGAAATCTCGGCCGTGAAGCTCTGCATAAACCATTGTTAACACAAGCTTGCGTTGGACCTGCACTCAGACTCGTTAATGTTTTACATTTGTCAGTCTTGCACAGTCGTTACTGATTGTGCTGCAATGAAGTTTTATGTGGCAGCAGCTAAAGTATATTACCAGACTTGCATACTTGTTAAAAATGTTCCCTCTGCCTTTAATCGTCTCGAGTTCAGACACGCACCAAAAGTTGTGGGTCTGGCCTTGTTTGGTATCACAGAAACGAAACGTGAAAAAAGAGAAAGTAATTCTTTGGGAAATGTCACAGGAATATTCAGCCGTCAGTTTCAGAGCACACGTGTTTTTAAATAGATTTTTTTTTTCCAACATATCCTTTCAGTCTGAGGGTGAGAGACAAGGAATCATAGATTTTCTTCAACTGCGTGGCACACACTTACGAATAAAAGAACATAATGTGTTTGATGAAGTCACTTGAGCAGGACGGTCGGGCGACACTCAATTTAAGTGTACATATGGAACCTCATTACTTTTAAATTACCGTGAGTTTTTGATTTGTGGTGTTGTTTGAATGTCTCTTTGTTGTATTGTTCACAGCTGCGATGGCGAATCGATAATTTTACTCAGTGTAAAATGAGATTTTCAGACTGTCATAGAAAAAAAAAATGAATGGAGTAGTGGTCAGACTGTCAAAATATCTCTCTCTCCACCCCACCTGAACCTATCCGTCCTGATCACCTCCACCGGTATTCAACGATGGGATCAATCCATTATCAGACAGGATAGTTCTCATGATAAATCACAGCGAGGGCAATAAAATCCGTAGAAAAGACCTACCTTGAGGTTGAGGGTGTGAAAGTCATGGAACATTCTCTCTCCTGAGACCTGTGACAGAGCGAGAGGATGTCAGTCATGATTAGGCCACAGTGCAATTACAGAGCAGCCTCTCTGACAGTGATTGATCAATGAGGAACTCCCTTAATGAAGACAAGGGCTCAGGGGCTCCCGGGAGCAAATTGGTAAAAGTAAGTAGTGGGAATATAGCGTCCCAGATCGCCATGGTGTTGAGAGGATCATACTGTCTCCAGCTCCTTGTGAGGAGGCCCAGATACAGCCTCCAGGTGTACGTCCGACCTCATAACTATAAAGAAGCAGCCAAATATAAGTGACGCCAATGTAGTCCGTCAAGGCACACGACACATCCCGAAGATACTGGAGAACTGTTACTCTGAATCGACAAATATTAATTAGGTCTAAATTCTTGCTTGTGTTGTACGTCGCTTTGGACAAAAGCGTCTGCTAAATGAAATTGTAGAATTGGAGAATATTGTAGCTTTTAAACATTTTTCTTGCTGGTAAAAGTAAAAAAAAAAAGAGCGATTTTACTCATTTGCGCTGGGATGTTAAGGAAGCCCTGATTTGTTCTCCTTCACTGGCGGCGACGGCGCAGTGTTCGTAATGTAACAGTGCAGCTGGTTGAGTGCTGCTATGTTGGCTTTTAATTAGTTATTTGATGCCCCCTCCCAAAAAGAAGGAGAAGCGATGTGATTGACAGTCAAGTGGAGTACCAACAGTCCCACTGTTCACACCGATACTCTGGTGCCCTTTCAAACAAAACAAACGAATTCAGATTGGTTCTTTAATGATGCAGCGTTCAGCTGCTCCACTCAGCCCTTGTGATACCCTGTCAGGAGTTGATGTGATACACAGGCTATATGATTCCTGGGCTAAAGTTCAAACGATATACTTTTTAGTGCTACATCAGGATGTACTTACGATAAGCTCACTCGCCTAATGTTGCCTTAATGGTCATGATGTCTGCATGAACTGATTACGTATGGACGACGTGCGCACAGCACAGGTGGGGTGTGGTCGCCATCGTAGATAAGAAGAAGATAGTCTGGTACAAAGGTGCTCGGTAGCACCAAAACTGCGTCAGCGCATATCTCGTACTTATAAAAGCAGAGTGGGTGATCAGTATGTTGGTGTTTTTTTTTTAATCGTACTTTTAATGTAGATCTTTTTATGCGTCTGATTTTTTTTTTTTTTTTTTTTCCCCCTGGCTGTATCCCCAAGCTCATCTTCTGTCGTGCTTTTAACTCGGTTACAGTCTGAACTCAAGGGCCACTTGAGTTGAGGTCACAACAAGACTTGGACTGTCAAGTACACCCTCATTGTTAAAACACCAGAGAACCCGTAAATCAGGCCCTCCAGGCAAAGGCTTCATACGCCACTGTGTTGAAATTCAGTCTTGAAATTTAGCCCTGTAATAAACACCCAGAAAAAAAAAAAGAAAAGAAGAAAATACGAAATCTAGACTGCCCTGTTGTCTGACCTGCCATAAGGAGGGACACATTTGCTTTCTGTTCTATTTCTGCCCATTTACACGGGTTAGGAGGGCGCATGCTGAAAACAGCCGACCCTTCAAGGGAGGCATCTGACTGGTGCCTCAAATTTTTCCCAACTTCATAGTACGTACACACACACACACACACCCTTGTACTTATATCTTTGTGAGGCCTTTCATTGTCGTAATACATCCCCTAGCCCCTCACCCTAAACCTCACCATTTCAACCGACTGCCCGACCCCAACCTTGACCCTCAACCTAACCAGAACCCGATTCTAACCTCGACCCTAAAACCACATGTCGACCTTCAAACGGACCTCTGAAGATGTGAGGACCGGCTGAAATGCCCTCACTTTCCAAAAAAGATCCTCACGCTGTTGGTTGAATACGTATTCGAGTCCTCGGTATGTAGCAAGTACAAGAACACACGCACACACACACAATAAAAAGTCACAAGGAGAAAGTACCGGGTACCCAAACTTAATGTATTAAATCTAAGACTTTTTTTTTTTTGCTTTTTCCATTTACTGACTATCAATTGTAAATATTGTCATTTAAAGATATTTTATTTGTTGCTCATTCTCAGACAGGCGTGCTACTGCAGCATTTACACGAGCTGCATATGCCACAGCAAGTAAACGTGACCAGCCTTGTCTGTTTGCTCTGAACACAAAATTAAGGAAAATGACCCCTAACCATCGCAACAGGTGGTACAGTAATAACATCGCTGGTGATATTTTGCCTTTGGCACTGGAGGGAAGAGCTCTGATGTTAACGGGGATAATAGAACCCTTTTAACATACCAGGTGTTAATGCAAAGATGAAATCAGATACTTGATTTTCTGGAAAATGTGTTTGGATACAGGTCACATTTTAAAACAGATATGCATGTGAACGTATGAATGTGTTTCTCTGGATTGTGTTTGCCTGTTGTATACACACACACACACACACACACACACAGGCATTTATCGCTCATTAGCCCCGCCCCTGGAGAATCATCTTCTCCATGAATTTGAATTCTTTTTGGACTTGTAATGCCTATTTCTCTGACGCAAACGCCGTTTTTAGCCTGAATATGTGTTGTCTTACTTGTTGCAGGTGGCTGGTGGAGAACGGTTCCTTATTTTCTATATACAAGGATATTTCGACCAATACATTGAATTTTGAATCTTCGAGACTAAATGAGGGTTGATAAGAAATTATTTTCAAATTACTGTAAAAGCTGGATTACATCTTACATATATAGTTAAAAAGAAAAGAAAAAAACAAGTCAAACTGAAACCCGTGACCCTAAAGCTGTGAACCCAACCATGGATTTTGCGACCTGTTCCACCCCAGTATGCAGACAGTTTCTGTGAACTGTTACCGCAGGATAATGCAGGATCTGTAGGAAAGGTGCTGTATTTTGGGTCGCACAGTTTACGTTTACTAAGTCTGCATTCATGTGTGTGGCGCAATCCTGCCGTAGACGCAGAGTCGCTGATCGTAACGTACACAGTGGACTACGTCGCGGCCTGGATGTCCTCTGGCTACGACGAAATCCCTCAAATCCTTCGCTGTTCCATCCAGGGGCCGTTCATGGCAGCTGGGTTCAGAGCTCGCTAATTAATAAACAGCATGCACTGTATACCGCGTGCTGCTTTTTAATAAGTGCAGGGGTACTTCACACAATCTCGTCGTCAGTCACAATGCCGTTAGACATCGAAAGGCCACAGAATCACTCTTGTAATAATCGTTAAATATGATGACCACCCCCAATATTTCGACATCACTTCTCCAAATGTTAGATTTGGCGGTGCAAGTGATAACAAGGTCTGAATATAAAGGAGGCGAGCTGATATAGTCACGTCTTTCATCTTCCTGGAGGAGGCTACGTCTGAGATTGCAAGCTCACAGTGCAGCTGTAGGTTCATATTGTACCTGGCTAAGACTTGTTCAAACACAATGCTCTCTCTCTGTCTCTCGCTGCCGCTGTGTGTCTCTACCTGCCTTGTTCATCACAGACTGCAGAGCTCAAAGTAATGAAAGGAAAACCCTATAGAGCACTGTGTATTTTCCCCAACTCTCTCTAGTGGCGAAAGAAGAGGGGGGGGAAAAAAACTGTGCTGTACAAGTTAGCTTTAAATGATTGTTTTGATGAACAACAGTTTTCTCTTTGGTTTTGAGTTGACTCTACTTTCTTGTAGTCTGCAATGATCTTTTTGCTCCACCGTGATAGATTTACATTCATTTATTCTCCTGCTTATCCAGCGAACACACCATCCTCATTTTACCAGCTTGAGTTGCACTCTGGTTACCATAGAAACCAAGTCCAGTCACCCATTAGCGGTGACGGCAGGAATCCTCATCGACTCTATGAAGTGTCCGGGTTTTATTCGATTCAATGAGCAGTCTCTGGACATAATTGTGATACTGTAATCAGCGGTGACACCGTGTGACAGGTCATACACATGGTGCTGCCATGTTTAGATAGTTTGTACCACAAAACAAAGCAATCCACTCACAGGAACAAGCTTGATGACATATATGGCAATGGCTGTACACCGCTCTGAAACAAAACTCACAAAAGAATGGAGAAACTAGTTTGTCGTTTTATACCCCGAGGTGCCATGAGCCAGATGCAGGACCTCTTATCAAACACCAAATGTACCCAGTGTACTGAGAGGAGCAGCTGAAGACTGCAAATGCTCAAGATGCCACGGAATAACACGACGCCTGAACTCTGGAGACATTTGTGTACATCAAGGTTACCTTGAATGAACATCTAAAGGAGAACAACTTAGTGGGAATAGTTGGCCTTCAAACAGTACATGTTTTATACATAAATGGATGTACAAAGATTCGTCAGGAAAGCTTCTATAGAGGGAGCAAACTCGTCGGAGGCGTTCAAGTCTGCCAAAATCTGCTTTTATACTAGTTCAAGGGAGGCTATCAGAGATTTTCTGACACAACTGAAGATGCAATTGAAATACTAACACAGCAGTTGAATCTAAAGTCCTGTGCTTTTGACACTGACATTGTCGCCAAACTAGAAAATGCTCATTCAACGCACGCCTCCGCAGAACCAAACTTGGCTTTCGCGCTCGGCCCCTAATTGAATCTACAAGCATTAACGTGTGGCCCCTCGCACCTTCATGCATGTCATGGCGTGTGGCTGTTCTGAAAAGGGTGCCGCATGAAGGGCTGTGGCGCGAGTATGACATCCTGTAATCTTACATCCTTGGTGGTGCTTATGTTGCTGTGTTTCACATGAAGACAACACAGAGTCATTTTGGTTACGTCAGCCGTATTTCCTGTAAACACTGTGGAGCCACGGCTTATAATGTAGCTCGTGGATGTCCTCTGGCCATTTCCTGCTCCCTGCTGCAATATAAAAATTGACCGTCTGACCGGCCTACCACACGGTGTTCCGAAGGTGTGTTGGTTTGACTCACTGGGAGTCCATCAAAGTGGAAAAAAAAGTAATTTCCTCATGCCACCAGGAGATGCTGTAGGTAATTTAGCCCCAAATTTTACTTCTCTTCATCCTCGCCATCAAGCTCTGTGAAAACTGACGTCATAGTTTTTTGCGTAATGCGGCTGACAGATCTATGAATGACAGCATAAACATCACCTCCACGGAGGAGTTAATGGTTATAAGAAGAAGAAGAAGAAGAAGAATAGTTATCCCTTCCTTCTCAGCTTTGATTCCACTTAGGAATTTGCGCCGATGGTTGCCGAGATGTTGTAGTTAAGGCTCGAGAAAACTGTCTGTTTTGGTTCCATTTATTTCCAACCCAATAATGTTTAGCCTTTACAGCTGACAATGACCTTTTTTTTCCCCCTCCTCCCCCTCTTTTTAACTTCATCCTCTCTTTGTCTTTCTATCTCCCTATAACTCTAAGTGAGTGAGTATGGGGTGAATTTAATGATTTGATGTTAACAGCGAGATGGGTCCTTGGAGCTGAAAAGAGCTACAGTTTGGCTGGCGGGCCTGCTTGCCTCAGCACTTGGAGGAACACATTTAAGTGTTTGGATTTCACCCGGAGGGAGGCTTGAAGGGGGTTGATTGGGGGTGGTTGTGGCGGTGGTGGTGTAGTAGTTGTGGCTGATGTCCTAGGGAATTGCGCGGTCATTCATCACATTAATGAGTCATGTCACTTTATTTACAAAAAAGGGGGTACTTTTCTCCTTTGGACGGACCTCACTATCATGATGCAGCCCTCTGATAATGTTGGCTAAAGTTAATTGGAAAAGGCAAAACAGGAATTAATCTACAGTAGCCCAGGTAGCCAGCGGTGTCGGGCTGATTGCGGCTGAGCTTCCATCTATTCTGACACAAAAGGACCAACCAGATCTTTTTTTCTTTTTTTGGGGGGGGAGACTTGGGCCAATTTGGACTGCAAGGCGGCTCCAGTTATTAGCACTTGGGCAAGCTTTGAGCCAGGGGCGACTCATTCATCACACCTGCGGTCCCTGCGACCAGCTGTGCCAGATTTAGGTCACTGTTTGGACGAGCAATCGTAGCTAACTTGGAAAAAGTAAACGTCACTCTGCATTACATGGGTGTGAAGGAATTTTTTTGAGGGTGCGGACCGCAATAAAAACCTGACATTATTGGTGGAGCACTGTGAAAGACATGCAAAACCACTGTGATCCATGAAATTATTATTGATTCCAGATATTCCGCAAGAAATATGTCTGGGAAGCGGTACTTGTTTTATTTTATTTTTTTCAAATCCCCCCTTGCAAAAAAAAAAAAAAAAAAAAAATTATCTTAACCTTTTCACGTTTAATCAAATTAGATGTCTTTTACAGACGTAGCAAAACACATCAACAAATTGATTAAGACATGCCAACTCGTAAAAACTGAAGGAAAATTCACAGGTTCTCAAGACTCTGATTCGTACCCTAAAACATACCGGCCTGTTTTTTTTGGGGGGGGGGGGGGGGGTGATTGATTAGTTTGGGTTTTTTTTTTCGTAAGAAGCTTGCATAAAATGCTGGCATGCACGCAATGTGACGGACATCAGATTTTTAAAGGGACGAATTGCTTTGGATGTAGATCCAGTATTTCTTCCGCCCTCGTTAATGAGATGAAAACTGCAAACAGCTCTGCGTCATTCACTCATACCACGTCTAATTTGCGTGACTTGTCATGATACAAGCGGTCACATGGAGCTTCACGCAATGCTTGTATCCACTGTTGCCTGTTTTGTGAAACAATCTTGGAGTCTTGCTGGAGCTGCTGCGGAAAGAGAAGCCAGAAGCGCATAGCAGGTTCCTTCAGTCCTGGGTCAAATGAGTCTGCCTGAGGCTGATCTCTGATTGACACTCAAAACAAAACTCCGGTGAAAGTTTTTTGTTTTTTTTCCCCCACATTCGGTTCTTTTATGTCATTTCTGCGACCTTCATTCAACCAATTTGAGTCAAATGAACACTCTTCACGTCGTTCGGATCGGCACTGAGATTGAAAAAGAATCTGAAAAGCGCTCACAGTGTCACGGCGATCATGATGAACTGGTGCGTACATTTTGTCGTGACATTAAACAAAACAACAAAACAACGTTCCTTTGTATTTTCGCTAACTGCACGTGCACGGGTACGTACAGTAAAAGTGGGTGTTTCCTTCTTGTCGCCGCTCTAATGTCACTGTCTTCCTGTCACGCTTGGGTCGCCTTACAAAAGCTGGAACATAGATAGGGCGGGGGGGGGGGGGATTTTAACAGTGTTTTTGGAACCATCGTGTTTTGGGTTGTTTTTTTTTCCCTTACCTGAGAAATCCAAATCTGCTTTATTACCATTTCAGGGTTGCACAGATTTAAAGCAGATGGACTGATAAATCTCAGGACAGGGTGCAAGAGATGAATCTCAAGTTATTTACAGCTTTTAATTGGAAATGTCTGTCACGGGGCAGCAAACCGAGTCCTCCTCTTAGCCATTATCTCTCTGCCTTGATCATTTGCAGGTATTTTATGGAGAGTGATGTGCCGAGTGTCAGCGGAAGCTTTTGAATTTATCCCTCGTCGGGGTTTTTCAGAACACTCGCAGAAGGTCAGCTTGTTAATCGCTGCTCTTCATTTACTGTTTTGCAGATTCAAAGGTGGCAAGTAGCAAAATTCTCCCGATGCAAAAGTCAAATATTTTCAGCTAGAGTCAAATGTTGGGAAGTTTCTGATTAGCCGACTAGAAGCAACCCATAACCAAAGGTCTGAGGTACATTTTTAATGGACTTAAACAAACCGTAGGTTTGGTTGAGCGAGCCCCTGGGCTTCATTCATAATTGCTACCCAGAGTCCTGTCATTAGTTTCTACCTGCTCATGAGCTCTCATTCCTGGGCTGTCATCCTGTGCTCCCCGTCTGGGCCCACGAGTGACACCGCGGCGTCACAGGCTGAGCGCTGTTGAGGGATATCTCTAGCTCCAAAGGAAGACACCACTGGGACACCGCTAGCCCAGTTGATGATGTCACACTGTGACAGCCGCAAACTCTCAAGTTCAAATCTGTTGTGTGTGTGCGTGTGTGTGTACTACAGCATGAATTAGGAAAGTCTAGATATCTATCTAAATGCACATCCAGGGAAATATCCACATGTTAATATATTTTTGTGTTGCTGCAACCACAGACACATTCTTGGACTCCACTGACAGTCTCCCACAATGTGGAGTTTTACCGTCAAACAATTCATAGATCACATCTGCTATTCATCCAGAACCATAAATCAGAACAGCGGCATTGTCTCAGAATGAAAAATATCAAAAATATTGATGACGGCCAGATCCCATTAATCTACATTTGTCACAGTAAAAAATAAAAATAAAAAATAGACTATTTGAACACCAGCGGTAATAAAAACGGAGTTGCTGCTGATGTGTTCTGACTATGACGCTGCTAGAAGGCTAAAAGCCAGCGCTCCTGTTCCAGTCCTCCGCCCATGCAAACACGGATCTCTTGTGACTGCAGGTAGGCTGTCAGTCTACTGTGACCGGTAGCAGCATCCACTGTAAAGGCTCATTTGCGCCATCTGCCAGAGGAGGTGACAGGGGCGAGCCACGGCCAAGGGGCTTTTTAAAAAAAAAAAGAAGAAGAAAAAAAAAAACTAAAAGAGCAATACAGCCGCTGCTGTAAGCTACCTGTCAGTGGCGAAGCCAGATATTTGAAGTTGTTTTTTTTTTTTAATGGATCGACTTTTTTCTCCACTCCCAAATGACGTTAGTTCCAAAAGTGTCTTTTTTAAAAAAAAGATACATTTGTGAAGCCCATGATGAATTCAGTCAGTGCAAGCACCAGCCGTTCATCCAACTCAACCACGAAATGAAGCAAGAACAGACATCACCTGTTTTTGTGTGGCATAAAACAACAGATTATCAGTCGGGTTTGGACAAATTATCAACAATGAACAAGATGGCACAATATTTTCCCACTATAGCGACACACTGGTGCCAAATATAGATATTTTTATGAAAAGAGCGATTGTATTTTGATGAGATTTTTTGGTTTGTATGTGTTTTAAAAACAACAACACTGAGGTATGCCTGTGTCAAAGCTACCGTATTTTCCGCACTATAAGGCGCACCTTCAATGAATGGCCTATTTTAAAACTGTTTTCATATTGAGGGCGCGCCGCATCATAAGGCGCGTAGAATAGAAACTACTGTAGTGGCTGGAGTTGCGTTATGCATCCACTAGATGGAGCTGCGCCAAAGGGAATGTCAACAAAACAGTCTGATAAGTCAATCAGTCAAACTTTATGAATAGTAATTAACAATACGGTACCGTACGCACCGGTAGCTGTGTGACTGATAGCCTTGAGTTTGAACTCTGCGTCGTAAGCGTGCCTCTTGAAAGGTGCCATTTTGGGGTCTTTAAACACACACAAGTGGTGTGGGACTGGAATTCCCCTTTACCGTTTTTACCGCTGTTACTTCGGTGACGCCCCCTGACTACGGTAGCCATAATTAACCGATATCAATCCATATATAAGGTGCATCGGATTATAAGGCGCACTGTCCGTTTTTGAGAAAATTAAAGGCTTTTAGGTGCGTTTTACATTGTTTTAGCTCAAATTTGACAAAACGGACACCACAATTCAGTCACGACATGATAATACCTGCTTTTGTTTTGTATTTTGGGGGGGGCTTTTGCCTCCAGATCTTCTGTTTTACCATCGATACGGTTGGTGATCATTTGACGTTTCGCGGTTCCGATTCTTTCGATTCCCCATTGGAATTCCAACATAGCCAAAGAGGAAGAGGTTGAGATGAAAGGATTGTTCAGATAAGAAAATAACTTTTTGTCTTTTCAGCGTATTTGCATTTCACAGACGAGTACATTCACCTGCTCTATGACGCTCTTCAGTTTTGGTCAGCTCGATTTCCAACCCTCATCACCGATCGTTTTTTTTCGCAACATGTCAGTTTTCATCGACCGACTATCGTTTTTAACGATCGCGGGCAAAAAAGTGTGAGTTACTCTGCGATTCCCACTCAGAGTAATCGGGTTTTTTTCATTTGTCTTCAACCACGTCCTGCTTTTTCTTAATTTGGTGCAAACGTTTCCTGATTTTACCTTTCCCACGTGTTTGTTCATCAAGGCCAAAATGTTAAAAAAAACAACAACAAAAAACCAACAAAAAAAGAATACCAGTCTGGTGTTTGGTAACTTGGATTGTCAGCATCGGCGTGTTCTGTTGTTGAATATCAGAGTGCCAGCCCTCCTTTTGTAAGCTGCTGATGAAGGAAAGAATTTCATTTCCAGCGTCGACACTCTTAGACAAGGAAATTTCATCAGGGTTGATTCTGTCCCTTCACATCTCCTCTCAGGACGTCCCTCTTCCACTAACTTCCTCGCAAAACTTAGTGATTGTTGGTGCAATGTGTCATGCCTCTGACGGTTTAATGGTTTCTGTGTTTTCACATGCAGAGGAGCGGAGAGAAAAAAAGAGAGAGCTTCATGTGTTGCTCAAGGTCCTTTTGGATACTCCCCATCCCACATCTCCCTGCACAATTAATTTTATCTTTGGGGTATTATCAAGAGGGAGCCTGGCAAAGCAGCATGACAGAAAAACGGTCCAGAACCCCGAGGCCCAGGGTGGGAATTAATCTGTTTGACAAGATCTCTCACAAACGATTTGCCTGGCTTTCCTTTAGTTGGATGTTGCCACTACCCTGCGTATCTGAAGGGGGGGGGTGAAGAAAAAAGCATGTTTCAAACACAAATGTGAAGTGAATCGA
Source organism: Aulostomus chinensis (assembly GCF_037954235.1). Taxonomy (NCBI): domain Eukaryota; kingdom Metazoa; phylum Chordata; class Actinopteri; order Syngnathiformes; family Aulostomidae; genus Aulostomus; species Aulostomus chinensis. The sequence goes on along the minus strand of NC_141343.1, from coordinate 9,176,435 downwards.
CTCAAAACACGGGAGTGAGCGGTGACAGCGGCGTCGATGCATCGGAAACGCTGTGAAAAATGCAGCAGTGGCGGGTTGCACGCGCGTTCAAACAAACCTTCCGCTGACACAAGCTAGCGGGACACCTGTAAAATGAGCGATTATGAATCCTGTTCGTGGCTACCTGCTTTTAACCTCAAAACAGATTTCAAGTCTTGAATCTCGCTCTTGCCAAAAAAAAGAAAAGAAAAGCAAAAGCTTTGCCTTTTTTTTCCCACTCTAAAACTATTGACATCAAGCAGACGTTTGATGCATTATCCGGGATGCAGAAAATTAATCAAAGTAATGATTGAATAATTATCTCAAGTGCAATTAATTAAACATGCCAATGAACTCATCTTGAACAGCTGTCCTAGCTTCACCACTTAATCACTTGTGAGAATTACCAAACACAAATGGGGGACGCTGAGTGCATGCAATAATCTCTGCAAAGTGCATTGTTTACCAACAGTAATTAATATCACACCGTGTATTAGCGGGCTAAGTGACTGTAGTGCGCTGTTGTACCGGAGAGAGTTGGGTTTCTTTCCACTTGTTAGGACAGGACACGGAATACCAACCCCTCCCCACCCCCAGCCCCGTCGGAAAAAAAAACTCCTTTTTTGGTCCACTTAAGACTTTAGCCTATGTTTCTCTCTTAGAATGTGAAATGTAGTTGGTGAGAAAGAGCTGTTTAACAGGTGGAGGTGATCTCCTTTCTTTGGAGTTGTGACCGTGCCAATGTGGAATTCTGTGGACAATGAAGTCATTCCGGGCATAAGGCTTTCGCGGTCTGTGGAGCCTGACAGCCAGAAGAAATGGGCTGTGCAGCTCTGACGTATGAAGGATCTATCTTTGACACACCGGCATCTGGAAGCAGGGATGAAGACAGACAACTGGTGGCACCGGCCGGCTTGGAAATTAAAAAAAAAAAAGAAGGAATATGTCGTCACTTATAAGTAAAATGAGGGTTTATGGATTGTTATAATATTTAAGATGTATAGCTTAGTTAGCATGAAGGTCCTCTGTATTATGGCCTACACATTATTAGAATTGTAATTACATTCATCTATTATAGCTTACATAAAATGGCGCTTTTGTCATTAGATTATAAAACCATTGTAGGATTCTGAATGTAAAAAAAAGGATCATTTGCATATTCATTATGGCTTTAATATCTTGCACAGTACTTCATATTTCAGTGAGGACTGTACCAAAAGAGCACGAGTGAAATACGCCTGTCATTAAAAGAAGCTTATTGTATGGCTTTTTGTTTGTTTGTTTTCCTTGCGATATTCAGAATTCCCATGCGTCGTCACAACATTGGAAATTAAGCACAACAAAGGTGAGAGATGGCAAAATAGACCGGCGGTGGTCTTTAACTACGCCGTAACAGACAACGGTCACCTGATAATTGAAATGAGGTTTTGTTTTTCATTTTAGGTACGTAGAGTACGTGAAAAAACAAGGGGGGGGGCGCATCCAAATGATCATCTACCCGTTTGCAGTGAGGCCCGGGGCTTATTAAATAAAAACTATTAACATCAAAACCTTGGTTGTTAATTGAAAGGAACTTGTGTTGACTATCCTGTAGGTTTCATTCAGCTTTCTGACGGTTGACAGTTGATGGAAAAAAAACCCCCGAAACAACAACAACGCAGTTTAGACACTGGACATTGGCATTTGAGCCACATTCTTTGTTTTCAAAGGAAATGTCACCAACCTTATCAATTAATGGTTGCAAAAGTAATTATCTGAGTTGCGTCAGGGGTGTTCCGTGTTTCTGAATCATGCCACAACTCCAGCTGAAGCCGACTCGTCATGGAGGACACGAAGCTGGGAGGAATTTAACGCAAACATGTCAAAGGAACAGCCCATCTGAAGCTCTACGTAGATGCCGATCGTCCATTGTAAACTTCATTGCGCGGAAGCCGGCCGGTGCTTTTGAGCGCTTTTTGTGAAAATGCGATTCTTTACGGCTCCGTGTTGCTTTGGTCATGTTTCACGTTTATTTCCCACAGTCATTTCATTTCTGGAGCTTAATATTTGTTTACACGCGCCTCCTTTTGGGCCGTTGATATCAGATTAAGAGTCCATTTTTACACTCTCGTGAGGCGACACCATCGCAGGACTCGATGGCGCAAGCAGTGCCTCAGTTTACATGAATCCCTCAGGCTCTGGAGTTCTGAAACAAACATTAAAACACACCTGTAGGGTTCGGATCAGGCATGCTTACTACATGCCAAGACCTGGCTAAGGTTGAGGGGAAAAAAAGAAATAGAAATGATGAATAAAATTCCAAAGCCACACTCCAATGAAACAAAGTCTGTCCTGTTTCAAACCGATGTAACTCTTTTTGAATAAAAGTTGAGGACTGATTGATTTGCAAATGCTTTCGTATTTTTATGCAATATTTTATAGAAAAAAAAATCAATGAACGGATATTCAGGTGCATTTTTAAAATGATTTCCAATGGCATATGTTATTTTAAATGTCCGTAGCACCAGATTCCATGTGAGCTCGGAAAAGTATTTGTGACATCTCTTAGATGGAAAAGCACACTTGTATTGAAGGGTAGAGGTCGAATAATTAATCGGATTTCTTTTGTTTTTCTTTCTATTTGTATCTGTAAGTATTAATGCCACGCTGGAAAAAACACTCAAGGAAAAAAAACAAAACAACTTTTTGTATTAGCATTTGGAACAAGCTAAACAGCTGCTCAGATTCACTCATCTTATCCACTCATGGTTTTATGGTTTGTCCCAACAGAGTGCTTTGTTGGAATCGATTTCTCTCCTGTATAATTGGTGTCATGTCATGCCTGGTTTAGCTAAATAAGTCCTTATACCAGTAGATACTCTCGCAATAAAAAAAAAAAGAAAGAAAGGGCACTGTTGACACTCCAGAATATGCCGAGCAATTACATTAAGAAAAACACGTCTGGGCTCCCTTTTCTGAGTCTCTTTTGATTACAGTTCAATTTTTTTCCTGTTACATTTAAGCCGTGTAACATCGAGATGAGATATGGGAGTAACGTTCGCTATATCCAATATTCTGCAACATATCATTACACTTTAAGGTATGTGTTAGTTTGACTGTAATTGAAGTGCATTACCACGAAATTGGTTCACCTATGATCATTGAGTCATGCTCAGTGAAAATCCCAATTCACTGTCAGCTATCCAGAGGAGCCCGATGTATTTTTGTTAACAGAAAAGTGCAAGGTTAAAAGGTTAATATCTGGCAGTGACTACAATTCTCTGTGCTATTGTAGCAGCACATCCTTTCTCTCTCCCTCTCTCTATTCCTCTCTCACTCGCTCTCTCACTATTGTGTTATTATGTGAGTGCACACTCGCACAGATACACCTGCACACACTTATGGTACTCTCTCCTCCCCTCAGCGTACAAGTTGCAGCAGAGCCATCCATCCAAACCTGTAGACCATGAAATTAGGTTAAGGCGTAAGGCTGTGAATGACACAGGTGTGGATACAAATGAGAACATCCGAATGAAGAAGTACAGACCCAAGACGGCTAGTTCTGTAGTCGTTATAGGCATTCAGAATTATATTTCACAGATTCCTCCTCCTCATTTTATTCAGCCCACTTTTCCTGTTGTGTATTAGTGGTCAGGACAGGGCATTAGCATACCTGCTGGGAAGCTGTGCATCAGGATTTTAGGAGGTCTGTCATATTCAAAATCTCATTTCACTTGGAAAACGTAAGAAGTCACCCAAGCTTGACTGCACCCCTCCGCTCCTGAGTATGAATCAGAGCAGTTATTTTCCCTTTTGTTTGAAAAGTGTCAGATTTCAAAATCAAATCATCCGGTTATCTTCTATGTAATAATTGAACCTCTATGTACTGTACGACCGAGATTGAACAAGTAACGAGCACAACTGGCGAGAATATTAACCTCCAATACCTACAACTTATTTATTCAATATTAGAACGATATCGTCACGTGAAAAATCTCACTGACAACAGGTATGATTACAATTAGGGGACGAAAAGTTGTTGGTCCGCCATGAAGTGTTATTTGTAACTGCCAAAGCATCCATCATGGATACTACAGTCTGCTACATCTGCGGCCGCTCACGGTTCGCACAACTCAAGGATTTCACCAAATCCTTTGAAACTTTGTTTAATACGGTCTATGTTAGATCCCCATTGTATTTGGTCATTGAGATTGTCCTTTGACAGCCATATTGGAAATCTTTCACAATAAAGTGGCACACAAAATAGCGCTTCTTTGTGCGCCGAGTGCCACTGGGATTGGCTAAAGGTGACAAATACTGTGAGGATGCATCATTCAGCTGATACCCTTGGCAGTTTACTATTAAATGTGAACTCTCAGTTTTACTCTGGCAAGAAAATCCTATGTGGGACACACTTATCGACTCCTTATATTGGCCCGGTTTATAAGCAGCGCAGTTCCTGCTTTTACACTGAACGAGGACTTTTTAATTCATGCTGATATAAATTGTTCATCAAGGGAATGTAGATCATTTTTATATGATTGCACAAAGATGTACCACAAGGCTCCAGTTCAGGACCGCTCCTGTTTTCATGAATTGTTTGTTTTGGTGTTTCTGAAGCTTCAGACGAGTGCTAGTGACTGGGTTTAACTTGAACAGAAAACAAAACAAAAACCATTTTAGGCATTAGCAGTTACACGTGTTGTTAAGTTGTGACTAGGACCTGTTTATGCAACACAACGATTTAGTCAACGTTTAGTAGACAAGTTTTACCAACTCCGACAACAAAGACATTAAGAACTTGAATTATGCAAATACCTGAGATTTTTAGATCAGCACCTGTAAGTTGCTACAGTTAAAATATCAATTTTCCTAACCCTAATAGAGACGGCGTTGAATGGAATTACATTAAATCAAGTGCTCTACCAAAGCATGGGGGAGAATTGGGTCTTGAAGATTATTATGATTACTTAAAAGGTCAGAGGAGTTTTGTGCTGTGACTTAAAATGCCCGTAGGATCCTACAGCCTGAAGCTTCATTCGTAGCCTTTCCAAAGAAAACAAACGTCAATTATGCAGTCGCTCTAGATTTTGAACAGCCAAAATGGCCCTGTTAAACTTAACTACAGGAAATGCTCCTTCCATGATGTCCACGTCTTTTATTTGATCCTCATGTGATATAGAGAACAAGTCTTACACAGGCAAATTGCCTCAATGCTGTTTAACCCTAAGAAATTTCATCCAAGTGTTTTGGGAAAGGATCACGTGTGTAGAATTCAGCCACATCCACAACTGAGCCGTGAGAGCGGCATATCGACTATTGCTTTTACTATCATAGGTATTGACCTCCGCATCAACGGGGATCTGCTGATATCTGCAGTCCTTCATATTCCGAGCTCAAACATGAAACGTTTCTACTCCACTCGCCATAGGTCTACATAGTTACAAAAGACTGCTGATCACTTAAAAGGGAATAAAATATGTGCTGTGGTGAATGTGATATCAGCTGAATAAGATTTTGATTGATAGGCCCTTTGAGGCCATGTGGGGTATATGAAAGAGCGAGTCAGGAACGAATTTGCCGACTAATGATCCTTTCCGGTTTTGAATTATATTTAACCTGGGTATTCAAGGTACCATGACAGAGAAAATGAAAGAGAGGAAGTGTGAGTGGAATTTGAATCCTGGTCAAGGAAAACAAACCCCTCACATCACAGCGTAGTCGCATTGGAACACTGACAAAAACAGTAATTCAGCACACGCAAATCGTGTTTACGCACACTATTAATGGATGCCGTAACTGTAAAGTTCAGCGGTAAATCGCCTAATTTGCTGTGTCAGCTATGCGAACAAGATCACACGTGCACTATCATACATGAGCAAATGGAAGCTAAGGGTCAAGTGGTTTTTCACTGTGCGCCGTGAAAAGTCCTGATGCAAGCTTTAATTTCCTGACGTTGTCTTGTTATTTGCATAGCGAGTGCTGCCTCAGCCTCCTATTGTCAGAGTTTTCCATGTGAATGTCAACACCATTATTACAGCAGGTGATGCAACAGCAGGTATCTCTCTGCCGGCCTGTCTGTCTTCCTGTCCTCTCCTGCTTTTCCTCCTCTCAGTTTTGCTTAACAGCTATCATTATGTGTGTCTGGCGAATAGAATCCACTCCAATTTTTTTTTTTTTTTGTGACTCTTTGCAGGTATCTCTTTTTTTCCAAGCTTGACATTCTACCACTCCTTCTCTCTTTCTCCGACTGTAATGGGTGAAACGGAGAAAGCTCCTCGTTGCAGTCTTGCCTGTCTTTTTCTTTTGTTTACAGACAAACCCTGACAGCATTGCTGGAGGGAAAAAAAAGGACACTTTGACATTTCACACCTTGAATTGTGGCACTTCATGGTATTCCTCGTAAACATTGTTCATTAATGGCTTGACATCTGATGACCACAACCCCCCTTTACCTGCTCCTCTCCGTAGGGACTCTTTGTTTCTCGAAGATACATCTTGCGATCATACACTGTTTCTTTCCATTTCAACAAGTAATCAGGCGCAACTTTTTATTCATCAAGCCTGGATAATATTTTCATCTTTGGTAACAGGTTAATAGGTTGTTTTCATTTTAGCTTTATGAGTAGTAGCGAAATCAATTCATCTGCCATATTTGGCACTGAACTATATAACACACACACTGAGGCTGGCAAAGTCCAAATTTCCTGTCAAAAGCAGAGTGGATTTCAGGACAAGTCCATCGATAAGTCAGGGAGCTTTCCATATAAATTCACAAGGAAATGTTCCACAGTCTTGTAAAATGAAATAGTAAAATTCAAGTCTTCACATGGGCATATATGATAAATGATGAAAAGACAGTAAAAGGCTTGCTCTTCTTTTTACAAAAAAAAAAGAATAAAAGTTTGCTTGGGGACTAGATTATCTTCTCCTTTTTAATGCAAACACAGGGACTCATTAATTTCCTTTACAATTTTTTTTTCACATGATGCTGTTTTAAGTCATCTCTGACATAAAAATCAAAACAGTCTGACATTTTCTTATGATTTGCAAGAGAAAATGAAGTGGATTCATTTTCTTTAGATGCCGACTATTCCACTGTGGCGTGCAGCTGTTTGCTTTGCTCACAGATACCCTGAAGACTTCTGTGTGCTCAATACTGATCAAATTATCAAAGTAAATGCATTTTTTTTTTTTTGTGAGGTTTGTGCATCACTTTACTGACTGGTCATATGAGACTAAATTGAGAAATGTGCACGAGCATAGGACCCAGTTTTGTTGTGCTCTGTTCTTCTCTCTGTTTTATTTCGCTTGCTAGTGCGGCAGCTCGACTTTCCCTAACCACAGTCGAGGCTTAAGCTCCACAATGCATGAAGCTGTGCTCTCTGCTAGCGCTGACGGTCACTGTTCAAACTGGCGATTGTTGCTCGCAGCAAATTACATCGACTGTTGTCAATTAATGTGAATTCTGTTTGTGACTTAATAGCAGGACAAAATGTAGCTGTGCTGTTTGATGCTGCTGTAAACACTGACAGGTTGGATAGGAAGGCAAGAGCCCCGGCAGATCGTGTCACATCAGTTTCAGAAACATCTCTCATGTTTTGTTTTATTTTTCCCATTAAAAATGAAAATATTTGGATAAAGAGGCTTGCGAAACCTGGTGTCATATCTGTATATTTTAGCAGCTCTAATTTTAATGTGAAAGATACATATTTACTAAGAAATACGTATCGAAAAATAACTATATATACCTCGCTGGACCAAGTAAAAGTTTGGAAAAGATGAATAAAACAGTGATTGATCCTTAGAGCGGCAGAAAAGAAATGATTCACTTCATTATGACTGTCTCCCAGGATTCTCAATCAAAACGCTAATCTCAAAAGTAGATTTTTTAAACTTTAATCGTAACACTTCGATTGAATGAAACAAAAATCCAAACTCGGCAAAGGGTAGTGCAGTACCACTTTGAATCAGGACAATGACAACATGAACCCCCCTTGACAAAAACAAACAAACAAACACAAAAGGACAATGATTTCTATGCGGCAGAAAAAGTAAGGAGACCCATTCGACTGCCCTGTGGTTTCCCAATAGTTATCATTATTCAGTTTCTACACATAAAAGGGTAAAATAAATCATTAAAGTGATATAGATATTTAGCTACCTTGGTTGGAACACACATTTTGGTCGTTGAATTTAATTATGGTTGGAACACTGACAGGAAAGTAATTGTGCAGAGTTACTTAAATTGCTTTTAAGCTCGCCAAGTAGCCACTATTTCAACGGTCGTAAACATGTGAACATGCAGTAGGAATTTCTTGACGAAGAACTTCTTATTTGCAGAAGTCAACCGTTGTACTCTAGGGTGTAAATCCTCCCAACGTTTACAACAAATCTGATTTTGATAAAGCAAACTCGTTTGGAACCTAGATGATATGATTGACGTTTGTTTTTGTCAGCTACATTGAAGAAGTCAAGTAATTATTAAAATGGCAGATTTATGTGTAACAAAGGGTCAATGCTTGTATGGGAGTGTGTGACTCCCTAGAAATACCATACTTTAATTATGAAATCATTTCCATGTGTTTAGCATAGCAAAATGACAATTTAACAGGTTCAACTTGGATCTCTGCTGTATCAGTTAATGACAAGAGAAACGGAATTTGAGTTTAATTACAATATCAAAACAAGTTATATTGTGTTATATTTTATAAACAGAATATATATTCATTTCAGTTTTGGCGGGTTTTATATAATCTGAGGGCTGATGACATGTATAAATAGTATACAGAAAGTAAATGACTTTGTTCTTACAAATATTTATAGTTTGATGAATACACTTTTCTTCGTTTTCCTCTTGAGCCCAGAGTAAATATCCGACTTCTGCTTTTGCAATAAATGTCTGCCATACGAGTCTCATCACTGCAGTGACACGGAATTCATTTTTGCACAACTAAGCATTTTAATGTGATTGCCACTAATATCATTCATATTGGCAAAATTTCCAGTTCAGCGGCTGGATATTCTCATATCCGGTGGGACTGCGAACGGCACTTTTACTTCCCAAATAGGCAACAGCAATATTGCATGTCTTCTGAGTTTATGCAAAGCATCTCCTATTTTCCTCCAACAGCACTCACTCAGAGCAACCATGGCAAATATCATTAAATGCCCTACAAACACCCACTTTTACACACACACACTCTGCACACTCTGCACACACACAAATAAACACACAAAACCACATCTCCCAACCCCTGTTTTTTTTTTTTTTTTTTCCTAGCTATCACTCAGTGGCAGTCCATGAGGGAAAGAGTACATTGATCTGCCAAAGTGAGCAGCCATTTCATAGGGCAAGTCTGTGCGGCGGTACTGTCCCTGAATGGGAATTACTCATTTCACCTGGCCGCTTGGCCTATAGCGGACTAGCGGGAAGCCTGCTGGAGATGGACAGAGGGAGGGGAGGGAGTGCAGGAGTCAGGGACCTGGTCAGGGCTTGGCAGACGGCAGATAAGCCCTCCTTGTGCTGCTCCTGTAAGCACTTACCTGTGCCGCTGGAGCTCAACCTCTCTCTCTCTCCCTCTCTTTCTCTCTGTCTGTCTGTCTGTCTGTCACACACACACACATCACTTCTCTGCACATGTGAGGTACTAATAATAACTTTGGCGTTTTGGTGAGTCAGCCCTCTTCCTCAGGCAAGGATAAAAGTAAAACATGGTGCCTTTATTGAGTCTGAAATCACTGACTGTGGAATTCCCAGAACAGAGCTTTAACTCAGCCCTGTTTTCAATTCATTGCCAAGATGCCATGTGTCCACGGGATCTGATATTGCGTCCCAAGCAGATGCTGATCGACTGATAAATAAGAGAGTACTACTGTATGTTTATGGCATTCAACATATATACAGTGTGTGTTTTTCATATATATATATATATATATATATATATATATATATGTTTTGTTTTTTTTGTAGTTCATAGCCGAGGAACACGGGTCATTTGCTTCTCATTACGACTTTGGATCGTTCACGCGGAAAACAAATGAACTGACTTTGACAACTGCTGCTTTTCCAACGCCACATAATTCAACCCTGTTCTCTTGAAAATTAAATTTATTTGCGACTAATTTATTTTTGCCGGATACGTCACGAAGGAAATGTAATTGCAGCCTGTTTTATGGTCATCTGGCAATGGGTGCTCTAATGGAGGAAGTCTTGTAAATCATGCACGCTGTAGGGCCACAGTCACATCCTGAGAAACCGCGTTGTTACGTTTGTAGTTGAGGTTATGACTCAGTATCTAATGCTTGAGTTGGAGTTTTTGTGACTACTGGAGTTGACGTTTGAAGAGAAAATACTTGGCCTTCAGCATTTTGTGTACTTAGGTCTCACATTAGTGTGAATCTCTGCGTAACTAGATGGAAAATTTACACACAAAGCATCCATGCAGAAAAGACATAAATATTAAGAAGCAGTGTGTCCTTGTTATTGATTACAATCACAGTGACGTTCCCTCTGTCTCCACTTCGTTGAACCATAAAGAACCCGCAAAGTAGGCTTTCATCATGTTGTGACAGCAACTAATAGAACGTAAGCTTTGTGATTGAAAATGTCTCACAGGAGGACATAGAAGTTTGAACGTAAGCTACATTTGCTTCTGTGTGGCATTTGCATCGTATTCACAGTCGAATTTCGACGAATGGCTGCTTCAGTGTTTCTATTTCCTGACACATTTTGTCTGAGAATGATTCCAGAGTGCGTTTCTGAAACATACCGTGACTGAATCTAGACGCCAAAGTTAACTTGCATAATTTCGAGCCTTTAGCCTTCCAGTATCTGACTCACCTCTTGAACAGAACTCCTCCAACCCCCCCCCCCTCACCATCCTTCATGTGTCCGAAACACATTCCATCCAGCCACTTCATTCCCTCACTTCATCCTTCACATGTTCTCAAATTTATTTCTCTCTATCTCTCCAGCCTGGTCAGCCCACTTCCTTCCCTCCATCTAGCCTATCTTGCCGCCGCTCTCCTTGCTCAGTGACAGTCTCATCACACTCTATCAATCAGGCTTGTGAGGGCCCGGCTGCAGTGCAGCACCGCATCGCACAGTCCTAGTCTGGTCCCATCAGTGCCAGTCAGTCTCCTTCACTCTCTCAGTCACTTTAAAAAGGTTTAGGTTGCCAGATATAGTCTGTTTCCCCCACCCTGTCACAGGTCAGGAGACGCGGGGGTGGGAGGGGTGGGAGCTGGGGCTGGAGTCGAGATTCGGCTTAGCACTTGATTTGATACCACTTGACACATTCTCCTCCCTGTCTCAGCCCTCAAAAGGGGCAATTTCTCTTTTAAACAAAGATGGATACTCGGACACACGAGGAGGTTTTTTTGAAAACACACAAAAACAGCATCCGTTTTATGTTGTATTAAATTGAAGCAAATGACGGCAGGGATTAATGCAAAAGAGAGGTCAGAACATTCTTGCCCTCGACTTTTGCGAGTTTCTTACCTGCCGCGGGTCTCATCCTGTCGTTGACATCTCAGGAAAGAGAACTGCATAAATCAGAGAGACAGGAGCAGGATAGCAATGAATGGCTTAATCAAGCTGCAGACGAGTGCTGCGCAGGCTTTTCTGCACGTTTATCACATTGTTGAACAAGCGTGTGCGGTAAAAAGAAGGGGAAAAAAGTTGACTTTTATTGAGAGGAAAAAGAAAACATTTCTTGTTTCATTCAAGTCATTTTATTCAACACAACAACCAAATTACAGTTTAAAGAACAAAAAAATAAATACAAACGGCACGTGCAGTGACTGAAAACCCGTTATTGATTGGCCTTGTGAATTATAATGAAAACAAATGTAATTACATTTTCCTTTAAGTAGCACAACAAATTAGGCTTATGAGGAGTTGTTGTTGTTGTTGTTTTCTGCGTGGGAAAAAAAAAAGAAGAGAAAAGAAAGTCCTGCATTTAATGTGCCGGGAAGATTTTCTCGGGCCATTTTCTTGCTAAACACATTAGCAGATGCTGCTGCGCCCATACAAGCCCGTGGACTAATATTCCTGTAAATGATCAGCAGCTTATTTCACCAAGAGAGAGGAATATGAGTTTGGTGGTTACAGCAAAAACGAGTTGAGGGTAAACCTGTTTTTTTTTGGGGGGGGGGGGGTAAATTTGACTCATCTTGATTGTTATCGGGAAGTCAAATGAAACGAGCCCCTAAAACTTACATTTGAGTTAATTACCCGTGCGCTAATGTGAAAGCAGAGGTGCTAAAAGTTTCTCATGGGCGTTTCTTTCAAGAACAGAGTCACAGGAACTTCATACACACCAGGTGCCGTTGATACTTCACCTGACTCAATCAACAGTGTTGCTGAGTCCTCGTGTTATCTGTCTACTCTCTATAGACCCCGTCCATGCTAATGAATCCACAAATTAAATTGTTGAACAGAAGAATGTTAAGAAGCCTGCCGGTTTTGATGTGGTAAGGAATACTCAATCAAGCCGGATTTGGCCCCAGTAATTATTTCATTATAGCTAAGATAAGTGTTCAATGGCAACAAACGCTTTTATGGACTCTAACAAAGGCGTGGGGTGAGCGAAGACAAAAAAAAATTAAAAAAAATGCCGGAACAGAGGAGCAAAAGGGTAAAAAAAAAAGAAAAAAAAGAAGAGAAGGCAAGTGAGAAACTGACAAGAAAGCTATCGCGCGGGAGCCCCTGTCTGCAGCAGCCATATTTCATTACACAGCACCGAAGCTTAGGAGGCAATCAAGCATATTTAGCCATCCTCGTCTCGGTCCCCCCACCCACGCACCCCCCACCCCCAAAGCAATTATTACTCCCCAGTTTTTTACTGTGCCTTGCCATGGGGAAAATGAACCGCAGTACTTATCAGCTCAATGCATACACAAGTGACTGGGATGGAGGACATGTAGGTGTGTGTGTGTGCGAGAAAGGGCATGTGCAGACGTTTGTGTTTACGTTCTGGCGGGCTGGGTAATGTGGAAGCGGAAAGGGGGTGGGGAAAGGGTGGTGGGGTGGGTGCTGACCACTAGTGAAGCATGGGTTACCTTTTTGAATCCCATTAGCGCTGTAACATCAGCACATTTAGGGGCAGCAGGCGGAGCGGAGGGAGATACAGAGATAACCATAAACATGTCACCAAAAATGCATTGTTATTTGCATTCATATTGGAAAGAGTCAAATTGATGGGAGGTCAAACAGGGAAGGTGAGGGTTTATGACCTGTGTATAGCTCCACTGTCAGCAGCCCTGATCTATTGGAGCGGCCAGCCTTGTCAGCCTTTACGCCTGATTATATTATCATGGCTGACAATCAATGCGAATGAGTGATAGTTTATCCACAAAAGAGGCTCAGATGAACAAAGTAGAATGCAAACAGAACATTATTTAATAACTGAGTGAATGAAAATGTATTCCCTATCATCAGGAAGCGCGACCGCGCATTGCAACACCTTGAAAATATTCTTATTCCGTCAGTTTTTTTCTTGAAGTTATCCGGCCGTAACAGAGCGAAGCTGCACGACTGTGAGAGAAAAGAAGAAGAAAAAATAAATAAATAAATAAACAAACACACTTGACTATTCTGTTAGTTTTGAGCAGCTAATATGCACTCATTTGGGTGGCACAGCCGCCAACTGCAGCATTAGTCCCCATCTGGGGACTTGTGTTTTGGTGAAAGTGCTTGTCCATTTGTGAGACTCTTCAGTTCTGGGCATCCTCCCCAAGCTCATAACTCAACATCCCTCTATCACTCCCATGCGACTGGCTGTCATAATCATCAGCATTATGCTACCTCAATGGGCCTGATTTACAAGTCTGGACATGGCACCAGCTCTGCGCCAAGGGGTAAACATTAGGCTGTTTGCTAACGCCAAGCCTATTTCACCCTTCTCCATTTAATGGGGAGAGAAATCCATATTTAAAGTAGCTTTGTGGCTTTATGATTTGTGTACAAATAAATTACAAATAAAGCCCATAGAAAATCTTGTGTTTTCTTCCAAATAAAAGCCTTATTTTTGATGCGTTTTCTGTTTAGGGACTGCATGCCAGTCAGTTGTGCGCCTGACAGAGATGGAGGGTGATTATTTTACTCATATTTATTGAGTGAGGCGCGGGCAGCCTGAATTAGTTTGCCGTCCTTCACGACCACATTCGTTGTCACTTTAGCCTTCTTTCGCAGCATTTATTGTGAGGGGATAAAAAACAGGACGAACAATGTAGAAGCATTATAACAAATTTAATTAGTTAAAGGTGTGTGCCATATCATTAAATGCAAAAATGATGAGTAATTAACAAATTGCTTTTTGCTTTCCAGCTATTTGTTAAATACATAATTTTCTAATGAATGCGGGGTTCAATGAAATTATAAGTAACATTCTCTTCAGCCCAATGTCAGCTCGTCCCTTAAAAACTGCACAATACTCCAAAAGTCGCTGATGGAAAATACTGTCATACTTTAAACAGATGTATTAAAATAGTAAGCAAGATCTCTGAATCCTGTGGTTGTTGTCATCCTCAGACATCACCTGACCCCTTCTGCTACAACCCTCCCACTCATTCTATAATATTGAATTAGCCCATAGTCATCCACTTACAGCACCAGCCAAGTGAAAGGCCAAATTAAAAAAATGTGTGTGTGTGTGTATATATATATATATATATATATTATATATATATATATATACAGGCTTTCAAAGCTCCTGCTGATAGCTGCCATTTCTTATCACTTGAACTGAACACAGCACCGTTATGAAGACACTTTCGCTCGCAGTTTAAACAGAGACGAAGAGATGGAATGCATTTCTGTCCAAATGACTAAAGCTGCCCGCAAAGCTCTTTACAGAGATGCAAAATAACGCAGAGGAAAACAAAATCTTGCATATGTGACGACAGAAAATCGCCCGTTTCAGATGTGGGTTGAGGTCATTTCGTCGCGTTGGTGTGACTTTTCATGTCACGCACTGTAAATTTGATTTTGCGTCGACAAAAAGTCACGTGAGTTCGGAAGAAGTTCAGAGTGAAAATCCTCTCTGGTCTCATGCACACTCCCTCCCTCTTGTTTTACTTTGTTTTAACATCAATTTCTCCTGGGTTATAGGCTTAATTAGGAAAACCAGAGTTAGTGAACAAAGCTGTTTTTTTCCCCCCCTCCCTGCAAATGGCATCAAATCAAGGTGTAACAATAAAAGGGAGGGCCCACTGGATGACAGTGTGATGCCATGAAACCACTTGATAGACAACAGCACAGCAGGAGCAAAGAGAGAGAGAGAGAGAGAGGAAGTGGTATGACGGGCTCTCGAGCCAAGAGACACTTTTGCTTTCACTCTCTTGCTCCCAAACTGCGCCCGGTGCCAGAGACATGGGCCGCTGCACAGACAGATGGCAAGGAGGTGTGTGTGTGTGTGTGTGTGTGTGTGTGTGTGTGTGTGTGTGTGTGTATGCATGCACTTGTATATGCGAGTGCTTGGCGGTGACGCCATTGTACAAGTGAGCGATACAGATATATAGGGGGAGAGAATATCGGCTCTTTGCAGGGGCGTGAGTTCTGACGTCCATTTGCAGGCTTGTTTAGACACCCAAACACATTTTATACTAGGAGCAAAGTTAACATGTGTCGCTTGTCATCCTGCACATGGAATCCACTGAGAGTGAGAGAGCTCTTCTGACAATTAGAGGCACACCTACCAGGAGATGTGTGGATGGGTGCAGGATTCCATACTGATAGACTGCCATCTACTGGATGTTATTGTCATTTCAATATGTGATGATATCACACCTCCACTTCCATGGAGTTTGTTTACGATTGAACTTCAACTCACTGGTTGTTTGAAAACTTCCCCTGAGGGGCACAAGCACTAATTTACTTTGAATACACCATTTAGGAAAAATCTGAACTAAAAAATAACTGAAAATGTTGTTCTCAAGTAGTTAAGAAAAAGTATTTGGGCTGAGAAGGGAACCAAATGTTTGTTTATTTAAAAAAAAAAACAGTTTTATATGGTTTGAATGTGTCTTTTAGAAGTGTAAGGCAGCATTTTTTTTTTCAATCTGTTCATATGTCACGTTTTTTTCCTCAATAAATGGATTTGTTGTTTGATCCATAAAAAGTAGTAAAAATATGAAAATCAGGATTTGCCAAAGCCTATAATGATAAATCTCCACCCCCCCCCCCCCCCCATCCCTGTTACCTGTCAGATACGGAAATCAGAAAGTCTTCACATTGGAGAAGCAAGCAGCTTTTTTTGTCGCCTAATATTAAAACCACTGACAACAAAAAATGAAACAAATGAGTGTTGATGAATTGAATAGTGGACAGCCAATGTATTTCTTCTGTGCAGCTCTAATTACGTGACTTCATGTGGTCAGTAGGTAAAGGATTTGTGGTCTGGACACTTTTCTGAGCGAAAAGATAAAGAAAAACTCTCCAAAATCAGTGAGTTGATGGGATCACCTCAGTCTGTGATTTATAGTTTCACTTTCAGTGGTGACGCTATTTGACACTTTTATTGCAGCTGCTTACAGTGCCAATGAAACCAATCATTGCAGTGACAGAGGTGAATGGTGTGCCTCGACGCCTCTTGGAGGTAAAAGGTGATGCACAGCACCATCTTGTGGCAGCACTGGTTTGACTGGAAGCAGGTCACAACGGACACAAACACACACACCAATACAACAGTTCAGTGAAATTGAAGTCGCAGTTCAGCGACAGCTGCAGCAACAGCACGGCCTTCAGAATGACTCAAGTACATGTTCTCCTTTTCCTTTGGGGATGGTAAGCGGACTAAGTATGCAGATGTTTTATCCCACAATAACGTCAGATGTGAACGTTTGTGCTGTGATATAGAATCAGAAATGATTCACCGTGTTGAGAAATGAAACCGAATGCTCCTTGTGTGTGTGTGTGTGTGTGTGTGAGTGTGTGTGTGTGTGTGAGTGTGTCCTTGTGCTCTTTTTTTTGCCAACATACACTCCCATGCACATGTGCCTCCACCGTTTGTGTGCTTGGGAGTGAGATTGTACCCTGCATCTCAAAAGACACCCCAACCATCGCCTGTCACACCACTAATGAGCAGCCCGTGTGCAGTTAACGGTCATGAAATATGCACCGGATTTAAACACCTCATCCACAGTGCCTTTAGACACATCCATGCATCTCATTTAAACGGCAGCAAAGACTCGCGGCAAAATAGTTCCTCCTCTGCCGGGGAAAAAATGGAATTAATTTTCAATGCTTGTTTTCTCATAATCTCAATAGCTATGGAGTGTCATAAAATTTGGCCTTTTTATTACTGCAAATTAGGGAAGGTGGTAAAATTGGACCTTGGGACCAACCCCACTGATTCGAAGTCAGAGCTTTAAAAGAATGTCGCACGTGTTAAGTCAAGGTTATCACAGGTTGCTACTAATCTAATTTAATATTGTCCTTTGTGTGTGTGTGTTTTTTTCGTGGTCGACTACGACCAGTACTTGAGTGTCTAATCTCGTGTGTTTGTGGCTCTGCGGAGATTCACCCAGGGAAGCCGCTAGCTGCTATCTAACATGAAACAGATTTGATCCATTTTCCAAAGCATATCTGTCTTTTTCAGACTGGCAGTTTTCAAAAGAAATATGTCAGCAGTCTGGGGATTATTTATTTTTTTTTTTTTGCTAATCACTAAAGGACCCCAACCTGCCCAACGCTTCTTTGGTTTGACAATGCATCACGCTGAGCAAAAGTCCTTTTTTTCCCATTTAGATGCTTATTTTGATCGTCTTTTATTCTTATGATTGTATTGGTACAATCAGATGTATTAACCATTAACTTCATGCTCCACTGACTTACATGATTATCTTATGCTAATGAAAAGTGATTTAGTCTGGGGGAGGGGGGGGGGGGGGCGAAAAAAAAAGCACACGATGGACTTATTTCACAACCTCGTTGGTGACTGATGCTGAGTGAAGAGCCTCCTCATCGCTCATCCAGATTTATTCCTTCAAAGAGGGAGGAGTCTGCAACGAGCAGTCGCTGAATAGGAGGGTAAACGCCGAGTCCTTCCAGCTCATGACACAAGGTAATCGAAGAAAAATTCAAAAATATAGTTTACCAACCTTTTGGGTTTCGGATCAGCGAGACGAACTAGCCGAAGCTCACAGAGGTGGCCTACACACGCGCTCGTCTAAACACAGCGAATTCAAACACATTGGAAATGCTGCTTTCATAGTAATGCAAGGTGACTTTCAGAAACAGTGGAGGTCTTTTTAATCATTTTTGGTTTCCGAATATCATCACCCCTCATCAGCGTGACCCCAATGTTGGGACTCCCTGATTTATACTCCTGGAACAACTATTTATCCATGATTCCCAAACTGCAGAAGCTGTCACCCCAGGGGTATGCAAAGTTACTTAGGGGGTACGCCCAAAAATTGGTTGATTTTTTAATTTTTTTTTGTCACTTGCATTCTCCAGAGATTCTCCTTTCCTTGCTGCGATTGCACCGAAATTTCATCCGTGTCACACCACATGCATAAAGCAACCTTTTCCTAGCCAATCAGAAGCACCGTAAGGCCACGGTCAGGTCCTCTGGACATAGGAACACGTCTGACTACAAAAGCCCTGATATATGGGATATCTAATACTGGAGCTAGCATTAATATTAGCAGTGCTAGCCTAGCCACCGGTGGTGCTATCTGTGTAAGGTGAAAACGGCAGGAGGTTGAGTGAGGACTTTACACATCGTAGTACTCTTTGTGGGTTTTCTTGCCCTCACTCAAGCCTTACAGGCAGCTCTTACTCCCCATCTTGCGCTTTTTTTTTTTTTTTTGCAAACTGTCTGTTGTTAAGGGCACTCAAGTGTAAGCAGACAACATGTGGGATGAGTGTGACGGGTACCCGGTATCACTGCTAGTTATTTGTGATATGCCTATAACCACAATTCCCCAGCCACAGCTTATTGCAGGGCGAAAGCTGAGCGAGATCTACTCTGAGGCTGGCATAAAGCCATCGGACTTTGTAATAATTTATTGGCCAAAAAGCCCTCCGTGTACTCACCGTGCAATATTTATACCCTTCTGAATGTATTTTCTCAGCTACACTATTGCACAGGCCCAAAGCGGGGACTTTCTCTTCTGAGAACAGGTATTAGATAAATATAGGAAAGAATCCCATTAACTTATCATGTGATCTCTGCTGAGAATGATGTGTATGCTCCCCATTAAAAAAAAAAAAAAAATCAAATTATCCTTTTTGGACCAATCTAATAATGTTTCTATGTACAACTATTGAGTATATAATCTTCAAAACAAGGCTGATTACAGAAATAATATTCTGGATGCCTCGATAAGAGCAGTGCTACTTCATAAGATATAAACATGTGATCGTATCATTTTATTTCCTTATTAAGTTCATGTTTTCATGCCTAAACGCAAGGAATTGTACGTACATAATGTTAAAATTGATCACGTCCATAGAGTTAACTGAAGAATTCAGGGTAAGAGGCATTTTCACAGTCTGATTAACAAAGTTCAGAACATCAGTGTGCGTTTATCGAGTAAATGGTTCGGGTGTGTGTGTATGGAAGGGTTGGAACACTTCAGTTTTCACCGCCCCTCACAACATCGAAAGCTCAATCTCCTCTTCCAAAAACAGACTTCATGTGACCGTGAATGACAAAAGCCTAAAGACAAACATGTTGCGGCGAAGTCAGAATTACGTGTTTACTTTACCAAGGAATGAGGCTGCTTCTTCGGGTTCACGCGGGTGCCAACATGTTGCCCACTGCTGCTGTTTAACCTCACCGACACACCGGTGAAATGAACGCCCCCTTTGACCTGCACTGAGAGGGGAGGGGAGAGAGAGAGAGAGAGAGAGAGAGGCTTTTAGTCTGATACGACTGAGCATTAAACACGGCACAAGGCTACAACATGAATATGCATCCCGTGAGCGCTGATGTTCACTGAATTTTTGACTTCCGTGTGACTTCAAGATAAAAAGTGACCATTTTGGATCAAAGCTTGTGTTTGCGTGACTCCCAAGGCTAAATGCTTGTGTACCCTTGTGCTATTTTCACACTTGGACATACTGTATTGTTTCAGGAAGACGTATTGGTGACACGGCTTTAAATCTACACTGCCCGCTTCCACCATGGAGCTGAGATGGAATCTAACCACTTTGCATGACCACATCTGCAGAGCAATAAATCTGTACAGATTAAACCTTTCAATAGAAATATGAAAAAAGACATGTCGTGCTCATTTCCAGCTCTGTTTTCTGGAACTTCGCTCGAATGGCTTTTGTCTGATTAAATGTCCAAACTGCACCCTTATTTGTCAGAGATACTGAACCGTTTTGCAGCGCTGGATTTCTCTTCATATTTCACTCTCCTAGTCAATAGGGGGCAGCATAAGACCAGCCCAAGTGTAAGAAACCAGGAAATGTTAACTTCCTCAGCTTTAGCTTAGGTTAAAACTCAGGATTTATCAGTCAAATTACATTGCAACCCTCAGCAGTGGTCACACGCTTCGGTTAGAGCAAAGGATGAGATGCACTCGAGCTCACGTGTCATCCCAACTTCCCCTTTCAGAGTTGAGCTGTGACTCCCTGCCAGCTCTTGAGGAACAAAGTGCTCTTCTGACACCAGCCAAGCTTCCTCGAGCTCATTAAGGGCAAAATTATCCCCTCACAAATTAGACCTTTTCAGGCCATCCTCCCTAAAAGACCACCTTCTTCTGATTGGCCTGCTGCTGGAAGGCTGCCGAGAGACCAGCGGCGTGTTTGTTCACAGGGATTACTTTTGCCCCCTCCCCCCCCCCCAAAAAAAACAAAAACAAAACATCTTATTTGAAACTTTGACACCATTAAATATTAGACCAGAGTAACATCGTGACAGAAAATACGGACGGAGCTGCATCCAAAAATGAAAAGGTCATTTGCCTCCTGCGCACACGTTTCCAGCCTGGAATACAGGTGGCGTTCACGTGTGCATGTGTCTGAGTCTGCATGTGTGCTGAATATGTGCTACCTGGAATGTTTTTAGCTGTTTTGGCATGCCTCTTGATCGCCAGCAGGGCCATAGAGAACTGTGTGCTATGCCTGACTGCCATGTTACTCATGTGACCTCATGAAAGTACAAGTCCCTTCAAGCGGTATAATAAATCATCGCAGCGGTGGCTGGCCCACAGCAGACACTTGCACGCGCGCACACGTACACACACTTATTCTCTGGCCGGAACACAATATGTCATATTTTGACGGATGGAAACGTGGTCATATCAAGTACCCTGACCCTCCTTGAACACGGTACTCATGGGCCATGGGCATTACGAGGAAGACCACAGATGGAAGTTGATAAGTCAACTCTAAATAAATGGCTTTTTCATTGCTAGACGACATGAACAGATCAGTGTGTTCGATTTTTCGGGAGTGATTGGTAGAAATTAAAACGCTTTCATGATTCACTCCCTCCAGGATTGTGCGATTATTTTATGGAGGTTTTTCCTTGCAACAGTACTTGATTCTGTGGCGAAAGGCCGGCGCATGGAAACGCAGTCATTGTTTTCACATGAGCGCAACGCCTCGCGCAGCATCGCAGAACTCGCGTCACATTGCAGAATTGACCCAACTTCGAGAAAAGGGTCGTTCTCGCATGAATGAAAACTACATTTTCCAACATTTTTTTTTTTTTTTACAGCAAAACTGCCCGCTTTTTGCATCGAAAGCGCAGGAATTTTTTTGAAAAGATGCAAGGATTTATTTGTGCGATTGCAGAAAATGTGAATTGATGGAAGAACCGTTATTTGCGAGTGCGTGTAAAAGTGTAGACTCGCATTCAACTTTTGCTCAGAACAAAACCGACTTTTACCACATGTTGCACCACCATGTTTTTTAAGAAGCAACCGCCACACACACCCCCCCCCCCAAAAAAAATCAAAGTATTAATACTTGAAAAAGATGGGTGAGGGGAGGGTTTTCAAATTGGTTGCAAACTACAAATTCACTGCTTGATGCTGCAGATGTTCTACACACTGTTCCTTTAATATTGTGTTAAAGCACTCTAACAATTACACTTTGCCTCGTCAAAACTCACCTTTGATATCTTTATTTTAATTTTATGCGATAATACAATGAAGTTTGAGAAGAAGACTATAAAAGTTTTGGGGTGTTGTTTTTTTGTGCTGTTGGACTTTTCTCAACCGGTTCACCTGCAACTGCTGTGAATTCTGTCGCTTCAAACCCGAAGTCATCAACAAGTTGCTCTTCTGTGGCTGTTATTATCAGTAAATGGCCTCCAAAGGAGTGATGCGCTTCCAAAGCGGGGGGCCGGTCGTCAAATTTATCAAATTTTAATCAAATTTAAAAGAAGTGATTAGGAAAAAAAGACAATTTCAGCCACAATTGTCACAAAAGATAAAAACAGAAGTTCATTTCAAAATCTAGTGGATGCGTTTGGGCAGTCCTATTAAGTTGCGGTCGCCTCTGGGGATACTGTGGGGGACGTTAGTGTCTGAACACATTGCTTTGGAGGTTGCAGAATTAGAGAATCCTCCTCTTTGGGGTTGTCTGTCTAGAATGAAAGAACAGATTTTGTTTGTAATGATTTAATGATTCTTGACCAGGATTTTGAAAAAGCTGTTTTGTCTGTCATTTCATCTGAAGCCAAATTTGTCAGCGGTATTTTTAATGCCCCCCCCCCTTGCAGAAGGGGACTTACGACGTTCATCATATGAAACACCTCTGTGTTTCTACAGTCGCTTGTTTCACACACTGTTAAAATATATTTCTGTCCGACAGAAGGTAAAAAAGGAGGACATATGTCCCCCAAAAACCAGCTTCTGGCCTGAAAAATTCCATCCAAAAATAGCCGCGCTGCAAAACTTTTCCTTGAAAAGGGCGCTTGATAAGTTCGGTTGAAATCCTATGGACATGTAGAGGAATCCTCTGGCGTCCGCTGGCTTCTGCCCAGCAACACAAACGTTCCAATTACAGCAGCACCCTCACGTCCTCAGTTCTCATGGATTTTCTCTGTGAGACTACGACTTCACTCTGGGACCGAAGGATGTAAAATGTACTTTTAACAAAGAGGATATTATTATGATGCAGACATTTTGATCTCTCGCTAAGAAACAAAACAAAGACGATTATGCCACAAAACAAAGAGGGGGCGGCCGAAATTTTTACTTTCTGCGGACTAATAAGCATTTTTAAAGCTCAAATTTCAACGTGTTTCCATTGCTGATTTTTAATTCATTTATTTTTAATGTGCACCTGACATCATTTCTACGCTCTAAAATGCACACACAGCACCAGAGCAGTAGCAATAGAGGATCCTGTACTCCAGGGGGCACCATAGTATACTTTATGTACTGCTGTGTAGAGTAATTTCACATATCTTTCAGGCTATTAAGCATCCATCCATTACAGCAGACCGACAGCCGCATCACTAATACTGTCATTTATGAGCTCATGTGAAAAATGCCAGTGATTTTTCAAATGTGATTAGGTCAAACTGGAAGCTGATTAAAAAAAGGAGAAGAAGAAGAAGATATTCACCGCTTCGTGATTTATAGAACATTTCACCGGTTAAAAGGCACAATCAGACTTGACTTGTGCACCCAGCTTAAAGTCATACAGAATAACAAAGACAGGAGAGGAACCAGGTTAGCGTGACGGGACAATAGATCATGTGTGGACGTTTATTTTCTCTCTGCAGCCATCTATACTAATGACGTTTGACCCCAGATTTGATTTGTACGGGTCAAAGTTATAATTTTGTGATGTTTAGTGTGCTCACTGGCATTTGAGCATTGAAAGTGAGTGCTTTTATTTGAAGAAATGCTGGAATATAGATGGTTGGTCTTACCCTTTTGGAATAATCTGTTGCAATTTACTGCTTCGGACCTGAATGATGAAAGAATAGAACCCCTCAGAATTTCCCTGAGAGAGAGAGAGGGGGGGGGGGAGAGAGAGAACAGGTCAGGATATGTCATTGCATCATTATCTTTTCACTGCAAAGATCAAGTTTTCGTACATCATCGTAGACTCAGTGAGAAGTGTTGTGTTTGCATTTGGATTGTAAACATGTTTCATGTAAGATGAGGAGGTGATTTTCCACCCTGCATAATGAGAGTTGCTAAAAATAGACTCCCGCACGAAGGCAGACACTTGCTGGAGACAGGTTGTCAGGATGTTTGGTTCTGTCTGCTTCTTAGTAATAATTTCTGACAGTGATTCTCTCTCTTATCCTTTTATATATGTGCAAGAAAGCCCTTACACACACACACACACACACACACACACAGACTCACAAAAAAACCACGCACACACGCCGCACCAACACACACGCCTAGTGATGTCTATACATAGACCCTTAATTGTTTGTGTCAACTTGGAGCTTCAGATTGAAGAGCGAAAAATCAAGGCACCCTAAATGATATCTGAGCCTCATAAGTGACGCTCCCCATTGTTTGTCTTTCATTAAAGATCATCACGTCACCTCCCATGATTGACAGGTACCTTCCTTTTCTTGTCTTGCATGACAATGACACCAATAATTGGATGTTGGACACTTCACACACACACACACACACACACACACACACACCACCTCTCCAATCCCCTGTTCCTATTAAACATTCCACATCTTCAAAGTACTTCAAATATGGATCCAGCTTGACTCTTCGCATCTGTAATCCAACTGCACATCTTGGGTTTTTTTTTTTATCTTGGCAGAAGCACTTGATATGCAAAAATCATATGTTTACCGTTGAGATCAAGATCCCCCCCCACCCCCCCACCCCCCCCCCCATCTAGAAGTTGACTCTTTTCAAGATGCAACAAAGGGCAGTGTCTGCTCGCACGGCCCGTTTCGAGCATACTGATAAATTAGTTTTAAATGGCTTGATGAGTCTGAGAAAGGCCGCCATGGCAACCAGGGAAGCTACCAATGTCCTGGTACCTGCTCTGAAATAGTAACCGATGCTGTTGTTGCGTTCTGAAACAATGAGCGGAGGACGGAGCCGATGAAGTCTACGCATTTTCTCTGTTCACCTGACCGCCGGCTCCGCGCTCCGTGCACTTCGAGTCTCACATTGGACTTGAGATGCGATCGAAGATGCAGAAATGGTGAAAGCTTCTTTTCGTGTTGAAAAAAGAGAGCAAACGCGATCACGGCTTGAACCCGCGGACTTCACATCCTTCAAATGCGAGTCAAAAACCATCCCTCCTCTTCTTGAGTAGCATCAGCATTCCTGACTGTACTTGAGACATAAATCGTGCGCTTATGACCTTCCCCTGAACAGTAACCAACAGAGACTCTCCTCCATAAACCACCAGAATGTTGAGGTAGAAGTGAATATATTATTTATCCACACACATCTTCCGAAACACCAGTCAAGCGGGTGCAGTTTGAAAAAAAAAAGAATCTGTTTTTTTTGTCCCTTTGTAATTTAGTACCCTGATTGAATCCCTGGAGAATCGGTCATAAATTAATGGTAATCTACTGTACCACGTAGTCTGCTGGTGATAAAGCTTACGGCGCCATTGGGCCACGACAAACAACCCAGGAAATGGGCTGTGCTGTGGAGGGTTAGTTGAGTTTTGATTTGACGACCACTGTAAAACCACCTTCAACCATGTGATGATAAAAAAATAAAAATAAAAGCGGCGGCGACAAACTTGATGGAGAAATCAAAACCAAAATACCTCCCGGTTAAAAAAGTTCCAGTGAGGGTGGTGCTTCAGTGTTTAGTTTTAAGTGCTTGTGATATAAAGAAGTACTTATACTTACAAAGTACTTCACTTGAGAACTCCGGTGTGATTGCACACATCTCTCTTTTTTTTCAACCAAGGGAACTTTTCCCAGGATCTAAGAACCTTTGGCAGGGCTGCATTTGTTTCAATCGCAGGAAACGTTGTCGAAATCTAGTTCCAGTTTTCCCGCAAAGGTTCCGCCTCAGTCATTTCTGAGGTTCCGGGGACTGTTGGGGTAGGTCATTTCAAACGAACATTTCCTTTCTGGTTCTGTATTCCCCGCATTGTATTTCTGCCGTTGTGTTTAGAAAAGTCTGCAAAGTGAATTTCCTAAATTATTTATTAGGGATACATCATGGAGCAGAATTACAGAAAGTCATTAATTAGCAAACGGCAACCAGCATTATTTTTAATTATTTTTTTATTTTTTTACAGAAAAAGAATAAGAGTTTGCCCAGTCTTCTCAGGTGTTTAGACCATGATAATGATGGGTTGAAGGAAACTTTGTAGTCCCAGGACCAAAAGTTCCTGAGACACAGGATCCACTCTCCCCTCCTCATCAAGAGATACTATCACTGGAAATGATTGTTTCCTTGAGTCTTTCACGGTATGAAGTTAAAAATCATGGAGGTTCTGCAACAAAATTGAACACCGACAATGCTCCAAACTCCTTAAAAAAAGGTGACTGAAGGTCAAGCTCGGGAGGTTTTTTTGCATCATCCTGCTGACAAACCTGACAAACAATGAATGAAACCTATCCTGGCGTGGGTAAATATCCAATTACGGTTCGCCAAACCTGTGTTGATTTATTTAGGCCATTTGGGGGCAGTTTAACGGAGCCATGTGTGTGTGGTGGCTGGATTAAGATGAGTAAAAGACCGAACCATAACCCCAGAAATAAGGTGAGAGATGCAGATGCGCCCTGTACAAGTGGAGTACATTCCACCCGAAACCTCGTCATCTGACACGTGGATTTCTGTGTTGGCGAGAATCTCGTCACACGTTTTACTGACACAGTTTAAAACATGTAGAAGGGTTAACACATCACAAAAAACAGCGAGGCTCCCTCCTGATGAATAATTTCTCTGAACACATGCAAAGGCCAAGACTTCGGAGAGACAATGTTTCATGATGCAGTAGCCAAGTGTGAATCAGCTACTAGACCGGCCTCATGCTCGCGAGTTTTTCCAAGTCCCACCTTGTTAAAGAGTTACTATATATACAGTTTGGGTACTTTCCTAACAGTTGCCCTGAAAGTCTTTTTAATGAAACAACGCAAAAGCAAATTTGTCATTGCAATTTGCAAGCACTTCCACACGTTGCAACACAGACCTGATAACAGCCTGTTTGTGTCTGCGCCTGAATGTTGCCGGCAGGTGCAGCGCTATTCACTTGTGTGAGCAAGAACATCACAGTCCCGAGTTTGACACCATTGTGTCAAAAACTCTGTGCTCAGCTCGTCAGCTCTGGTGCGCTGTGCCCAAACAAGCCAGCTAAAAATGAACATTTGTGAGGTGATGCCTTTCAGTTGCCTCTCTCTCTCTCTCTCTCTCTCTCTGTGTACCCACAGCTGCCACAGTGGCACAGGGTAGCGTCACTGTCAGACGGAGATGGAATTAGTTATATGCTGCATGATTTGTCAATCCAGAATCGGCGTCATGCGCCCCCCCCCCCCCCCCCAAAAAAAAGAAGGATCTACTTTGGGAGAGAGGAGGTTTGATAGTTTAGACACATTTGCATGGTAAGGCAGATACCGCCGCGTGAGCTTTCTCTGTGAGAAATACACGCCTCAAAACTCAAAGATAGCAGCGCTGAACACCGTGTTGCTGCTATTCCTCGTCGGCGGCCGTCTTCTCCTCGTTGTAATTACTCGTTTAATGAGTAGCATCAGATAAAAATACCTTTAGCAGAAGTGCAAAAAAAAAACGGCAATAAAGAGGATTGTTTGAATTTAGGGATCGGATAATAGATTAGTGCAGCGGTAAAGTGTAAATGTACAACAAGAATGAGGTATTTATGTATGTAAAATGTATTTTACATGACATATTGGCTGGATATTGGCAAGTACCTCATGATACGATACGTTCACGATTCACTTTTATCACGATATATCGATAACACACATATCGCCATGCTCGATAAAAAATAAGGTATATATAACAAAAATGATAATATGTACATTATACTATCACAATAACTTGATGGGCAAATTTTTATTCAGAATTTCCATATATTTATTGGACTGAAATTCACAACCGTGGCACTCCGTTTATGCACACGAAAGCTGCCATATTGGAAAAAAAATAAAAAATCTTGAGTTACTTATGAGAACAGTAACATACTGAAACACGGCTTCCAGAACATCCACGGTACGATTTCTATCCTGAAATGATTTCACACCACGTACCAGTTACGTAAAAGAAAGGAAATCTACAGCGAGATATCTATTTTATTCCACAGCCCCGAGAATCAGTCCGCGCAGGAGACGAGAATGGTTCTGTAATTCCTGCTAGGAGGACGTTCAAACAACACACACCCGTTCCATCAAAAACACAACTTTGGTCTTGGAGGCCAGAAGTGCAGCAGTAAGGGTGAACAGCTGTCTTGTACGCGCTTCAGAGGAAGTGGTTTTATTTGTACGGGGGAGGAGTTATCTTGTCCATCTCTCTGCTACAATTAAGCCCGTGGAAAGTCGCCGTGGTGGCGAATTGATGACTTCATATTATAGCATTGTCTGCAATCAAAGCCCTCTTAATCAGCTGAGCTTTCTATTTGAAAAGCCTCATGCCGAAATTGCTCCTCCCCAAAGGCTATCATAATCTGCTCAGCATGCATAATATTAATCGTTCACGTATCTCATCAACACAACAGGGCGAGCACGCCGTCGGTGCAAAGAGGGGCCGCGAAAAAAAGAGAACGGCTGTCCGGCGGGGGGATAAAAACTGAATGAATGATGAGGAGTCAAAGAGGGTAATGGGTGAGAGATCAGATGAGATGATGAAACCGAGTATGAAACAGGACGATGCAGCGGGGCGAGCTGGGACGAGTGGCGATGCATTAAAGTGAGGGGAATTGGATCAAGAGGAGGCGAAAAAGGAACGGAGCTCCATTTGGAAACTCTACGCCACCACATTCTCCATCCCCTTTCCCCAGTCACCTTTAGAAAAGATGATAGCATTGATCATCTTCTTAAAAAGACTTCTTTTCCTGTCACCGTATCACCTCACGTCATTAGGGTGACTGGTTGAGATGCCTTAAAAGGTTTCTTTTATGTCTGCTAAAGGCTGCCTGCCCTCCATAGTCTTGCTTCCCTTCATTCAGCGAGATTGCTGCCAAACCCAAGAATGCACAAGTGCCCATCATATTGATTTTTTTTTTTAAGTGATTTGCTGGTTTTAGATCAGATTTAAGGGTAGGGTGGGCGGGATTTGGGGTGTCAGCGTATGTATCCGTAAGTGCATGAGCCAATCCAGAAGCAGACGCCATTTTCCCATAGATGGAGACGCTTTGTAATTGGAAACACATGTTCATCAATCAGCACCGGGTAATTCCATCAACTTCATTGCTTCTATGACAGATACTCTATTTCTATTGTCCTGATGCAATACTTTTTCAACTCTCACACCGCCGTTTCCCTGAGGACTCCCATCCACCCCCCCACCACCACCACCACCACCACCACACACACACACACACACCCCAACCCTTCAAATCTCATGAGTGCTTGAGGGACAAATAAAGTAAATAGATTTTGCTCTCCAGATTTACTCCACTATAAATCCCCCTGTCGCCTTGTAAATCTTTAGGAAGTTTAGGCTGCCCTGTGCCTCTGCTTATTAGCCAACCAGGGATCAATTTATCACCTTTGAGGACAAAGAATAGAGGTATCTTGGGGATTCTCTCTATCCCCTTGATTTATGGAGTCGGAGGAGAGGAAGGGCATTTTTGGGTCATGCAGATTCTTCTCGGCACAGATGCCTGACCCTCTTACCTCCTCTTTGTGTTGAATTAATTTCTTTGGCAGGGAGAGGAAACGGGGACGTTGGAGTCTTCGTGAGAAGGTTATGGAGATGTGTACATGCGCTGACTGTCTATTAAAGTGGAATATAGACTTTCCAACGATGGCTGGAGTTATTGGATTTGACTGAATAAGCCTCAAACACACTCTCAAATCCACATTGTTCTCATGCAATTCCTAAGCTTAACCACTAGTCTGTGCTATTGTTCTAGTAAAATTCTTCCTCGTCTCCTCTTGACCCATTTCTTTTTCTTTTTTTTTCTTCTTTTTTCCATCTGAGGGACTGCAAGGATGCCCCACCTCACCTGCACTAAGTGGTTACCTCGTCTTGGCAGAGAACTATCTTGCAAGGCTCCTGCTTTACATCCCCCTCATTTGTTATTGTCCTCATGTAAATGATGGGCTGGGGGCCAGGGGCTTGTGGGAAATGTATTTTTGTGAATTGGCATGCGTGAGAGTGGAGTGCTGAAGCATTGCATCATGTATTGTTTGGTACATGAATCCAGTGTGGCTCGACCTCCTGTCATCAATCCCTATAAAAAGAATCGGGAAAATAGGAGGCTTTGTTTGGTGTTTACAAAATTCTTATTATTTCAGAACACCTACTCTCTCTCTCTCTCTCTCAGTTGCTATCATGTTTTTGGACCAGTGACAGAACAGGAACCACACACACACACCCAAAAAAGAAAAGCGCACATATTGACATGCCTTTGTTTGTCCTGTTGAAAAAGAATTATACAATAGCCTCTTCATCCAGTGCCTTTCAAATGAACTCCTCCCCTTTTTCCTTGACTCAACTACACGCTGTGTGCAGGCTCCCCTCACACAACTCACTCGCCACTGTCTTGGCTCTTGTCCACCTTCATCGCTCCTCATAACAAATGAGCCTGCACCTGCCAACAGATTTCTCCAAACACCTACCGCCGCTGCCACATCTTTGTCATCTTCCCTCTCAAGCTCTCACTTCCTCTCGCTTCCTCCACCTTGTTTAGCCACGCTCTAGACTTTTTTCGTGTGGCAGTGAGCATAAGACTCGCCGTTTGCTGAGTGGGCAGCAGGGAGCGGAGGAGGGAAGAAGAGAAATAGAAAGAAAGGCGCAGAAGGAGGAGGGAGGAAGCGAGTTATCTAACAGGATTAAAGGAGAACAACGGAATGGAGAGCACTTAAAATACTTGTGACATGAGCCCTCCTGCAAAAAGGAGGGGATGAGTAACAATGGCTGAGTCACACTTGAGGCTTTCTGTCTCAACGCAATATGCTCCCTCTCTCTCTCTCCCCCTCCAGCTCCCTCGATTGCCACCTATGTCTGTCTTTCATTCTCCATCTATATTCCCCTTTCGACCTAATTTTCACTTACTGGCCAAAGGCTTTGATGGATCTCAGTGGAGTCATGTTAATAATGTGAGCGAGAGCGGCTTTAATTAACCAATGGAAGAAAAGGTATTCACGTTAGATGGAATGACAAGAGCTTCTACTCAGTATAGACTGTAAGCCGAAGGTAGACGTTGTTAGACAGAGGAGGAGAAAATGGGTTGGTCTCTGCGGCTTTATCAAGAGAAGCTGAGGTGAGAGGTGGTGGGGAATTAAATCACAAGTCGTAAAGACAATATTAAATGGGAATAAACGCAAACCCGATTCAATTTTTACGAAGTGAAACAGATCCGACCTGAATTTCAAAGCGCATTCCTAGGCCCGTGCTACCACCTTCCACAAAGTTGGGCTGCAGTCGGCCTCAAAGTGTAACCGTGTCATCCTGCTAATTCGGCTGTGAGCAGCATCTCCTCGACTCAGGCAGATTTCGCTGAACTAAAGAAAGAATGACAAACACCCGGCAAAAGGCTGCAAAATCCAATATACAGATTGATAGACGATGTCACCAAAAGAATTAGGCGAGATAGACAGACGTCCGCCTAAAAACCGAGGAGATAAAGTAGGCAATAAAAGGATTTTATTGCAAGGCCGAATGGATTTCTTAGTTACCTTTACGGGTCTCTTCCACACAAGAACGAGCGAATTGAGTTGTCGACTGCAAATAACAACAAATATCTCCCCCTTTCCTCTTATTTTACAGGAAGTGGAACAAGATGACACATTTCCTCAGCCTGAATCCAAGAGAAAGAGAGAGAGGCACTTGAAACCATCCCCGGCCTCTCTGCTCGCCCTGACTCGGAGAGATAGCGCACGGGCGCGTTACGACTACATTCACAGGTATGTGAGCATCCTCCACTTTTTTTTCCTTTTTTTTTTTTTGTCGCGAGTCGAGACGTATTTTTGGACGACGGCAAACATTTTAATGCAGCAAACTTTATGCGCTCCTACGTGCCGTTAAAAAAAACAAAACAACAACATTCCACTTGGCGCATAATATCCGTGGATGAAGTCTCTGGAGCTGCTGCTGCCTCTCTTTTTATATCACATCACAAACATGTGACGGAAGTGGGAGAGAAACTCTCCAGCCTTTGTAAATAGGGCACCATTTGAATATTTCACACACGGCTTGTGCTTATTGAGCATTCATTCCTTTTGAATCAACGCCTCTTCCAAAGTGGAGAGAGGAAAGTAAATATGTAAATGAAAGCATATAAATAAATAAGAGAAAGTGTACGCGTATGCCTCAGCGTGCACGCCCGGTGTATTCTGCCCTTCATCTCAGCAAGAGATAATATGTCCTTGATGGTTATGTAAGGGGTGAATTTTAATGATAGTAAGATCATGGCAATAAGCACAAAATAATGACGACTTGGCCGCCTGGTAAATTGACTGAGAGATTTGGCTTTTGGTGCAGACTCTCCAAAGAGAGGACTTAAGGAGCTTCTGGGATTTGAAACTTGAAAGATAAAGGCTCTGTTACACTGGGGATCTGTGAGTGCCTCAATTTTTAGCTCGACGCCATGACAAGAATCATTAGGCGAGAAGAAAAAAAAAAAAAAGCAAAAAAAAAAGCTTATGGAATTACTCAAAGGCATAATCGCTTGTTTACAATGGCAGGAGAGGGTGTAAGAGGATGAAGGAGACAGAGAGAGTATTTGTCACTGACGGAGGGCTCCAAACACCTCGCAGTGACCAGACGGTGCTCTGACATGTTCTGAATCCTCACTGACACATTCCTGATGTGTGACAGCGAGGGACAGATGGGAAAAGCAGAGGGAGGAAGAGGCTCAGCGAGGACTATTTGAAGGGAAAGTTGGAAAGTCGAGTCAGAGGCAGGAAAAGAAAAAGGACAGGAATTGTCCTTTAGCGGGCACTCTAATAAAGATGATATGTGGCCAACAACACGCTGGTCATGAGTATGACCGTTAATCTCTCCACATTTGGAAATGGGACTATTTTATTAGGAATCACGTCTTGTCGGAAACAGAATTTACGCTTCATGGTTGTCTGTGATTTGGTATCACCCATAACCCAGCTGATTAACCCGCAGTGACACCTGCATGTGTGGAATATTCACACAGAAGACATTCCAGAGAGGAAAAGCTGAGCATTTGGCCTCCTGGAAGCCTTTTAGCCTGTTGTTAGCGCGTAGCTGACGCTCGACCTTAAAGTTCACATTATGAATGACAAACAAAGTAAATACTGATCCAAAAAAAGGTGTAGGAGGAGCTTGGTAATCAAATGGCGACCACGGAGGTCTCGATCTTAAGGGGAATGAATGATTTCCATGTGTATGAATGTGCCCCTGACATAGCTAATGAGAAGAATGGAGCAAATACATAACAGGAAAAACTACTTTGGGTAAAGAACCCACCCCAGGTACAGTCATGTGACTGACGTGCGCGCATGTCCAGTAAGGTCAAGGACATCTTGCTCCCTGTGTGTGCAGAGAATCTCAGACCTGTGACAGAGTGAGATGCATCGCCGTACACCTGGCAATGACTGCCAGCATACTAAAGAGAAAGTCACGTCACAGGGAGGAGAAAGAGGTCGGAAAGAAAGGCGAAGCATCAAGAGGCGACGCCAGAATGGATGAGGGAATATTAAAGCGCCGGGTCGAACCTGAAAATGATACAGTGAGAGAAAGAGACAGACAAGAGAAGGAGAAAATGCGTGAATGAAGAGTGGGGAAGGGGCTAGTCACTCGGTGTTGATATGGATGAAAGCAGAAAGGAGAGGGGGAAGAGGGAGGAGACATCTTAAAGTGAGGAGAGTGTGCAGGAGAGAGATAGAGGTTCTTACCCTCCTCTGGGAAGCTCTGAAAAAATGAGAAAGACAGGTGAGATAGAGAGAGTGAAGGGGAGAGAACGGCGAGGGGAGTAAGAGGAATGTGGAACAAAAGAGAAAGCGAGAGCAGAAGTGAAAATGTTGGAAGGGGGAGCACAGATCAAATTAGGGAGGGAAAGGCATTCTGAACAAGTCCTTCTGAACAACTATCGCGCCAGAACACACTTATCTCGTAAAGTGCAGACAGTACATTATCGCCGCTGGCGCTAAAAAGAGCCTGAATCATCGATAAATGAAATCTGGCACAGGTAAACAGAACAGTGTTTCAAGCACAGAGGTATCAGCTCTGACAAAAGGGATGTGATGGCGAGGGATAGGGCCGTGCAGACGGTTTCTCATTATCTGCTGCGCGTCAGTTATCAACACAGTGTCCGTTCGAACATCTAATTAATGCAGATAGCCAAATGCCAAACCTGATGAAATACGGTGATGAGGGATTAGCCGGAATAACAAACGCTCCGACCGGCATAACTTTGTCCCGCTGATTAAGTGGCGGCGAGAGGAGGAGAGAGGCATTTCTAGATCATTTAAGTCTCACTCGTTTCCCCCCTTCACTCTGGTTCTCCCACACACACACACAACCCCCCCCCCCCGCTCAAATACCCCTAATGACGACTTTTCCCCCTTCTTCCACGTGCCCCTGTTCCTCCAGCTTCCCTCCTCTCAGCCGCCGAGTGCTGTCCTAATTCTATTCAGATTGACAGAGAAGAGGGAAGAGGCTCATTAAAAATGGCTTTGCTGTTTGTGCTGCCGCCGCCGCCGCTGCTGCTACTCATCGTTCAGTCAAGAGACACGTGTGCAAATAGTCAAGATTTTGTTGCAGAGCGTTTCTGCACGGGAGGGAGATTTTTATTTAGAGCGTCTGACTGCAGTGTTTTGCACCGGAGCTGTGGCCCCACATTAATTTTACATAATATATTCCATGAAAAAGGGAACAAGCCTCAGAAAACAAGGATGTGGCTGCTCTGAGCTGGCACAAAAAGGCCAGATTGGTACCGGTAGAGGTATCAAGTATTGATCAGCACGAAGGTGTACGCCATATATATTTCACATCTATAGAATCAAGGGAGGCGCTGGAGGAATGTGGACCGCTTCCATAATACATATCTTTTCTGGAAGCTGTCTAACATTTTATTGTCCGGGACGGAGGAGTTTGCTGTTATGAAACGGTGTGAACACAAAAGTCATGAGGGACTCGAAGTCAGGTATGTAGATAGAGGAGCGTCTTTCATAGATAGATTGACATTTAGGAGGGGGATATTCACTTTCATCCAGCCAGTCAGATGAGAGGACTGAGATCACTCGCGTCTGCGCATTAAATATGAAGCTAGAGCCAGCAGGCTATTAGCTTTGAATGAAAAATAAATTTATAAAAGGAGGGAGGGAAAAAAAAATGCGGAAGCACCAGGAAACTGCTAGCCTCGCTCTTATGTCCAAAGTTAAAAAAAAAAAAATGACAAGCAAGGGAGTTCAGTGCTCTGTGTGTGTGTGTGCGTGTGCGTGTGTGGGTGTAAGTTTCCTGGAGTGCTCACAGTAAGGTCGCGGTCGGGCCGCCGGTCGCCTGATAAGTAGTTACACTTGGAGCTCCCCGGAGACTTCTCTGTGTTTTTACTTGAGTTCACCCGTTGTACTGATGAAGTATGAAGTCGCAATAAAATAGTCTTTTGCAACAAAAGAGAAAAAAGTATTTCCCAAAATGCCAAGTTATTCCATTTAAAAAAAAAAAACGAAAACAAAAGCCAAACGCGTTGCAGTTTTGTTCATGTTTAAATGTGTAAGCCTTTCCGTAAAGTCCTTGAGTCCTCACGCAGAACAGAGTTGTCTTCACTCCAAAGAAAGTTGAGCCCTGTGTCAGCCCGAGATCTTTTGTAAAAAAAAAAATAAAA
The DNA here is from genome assembly GCF_037954235.1 of Aulostomus chinensis. NCBI lineage: Eukaryota > Metazoa > Chordata > Actinopteri > Syngnathiformes > Aulostomidae > Aulostomus > Aulostomus chinensis. The sequence continues at coordinate 9,140,575 of NC_141343.1, read as the reverse complement.
ATAAAAATAATTTACTCCATCAACTCTCTGAGGTTAAACGTGTTTTGAAAGGCTCTGCCGTTAGCGGGGAAAACCTATTTTGCAACTTGGTGACAAACCCAATTCCTGCTCTGATTAATGACATTTTAGAGTGGCCGGTTTACAGTGTCACTGTCTATAAGAAGAAGGACAAAAATGTGTGTAACCAATGCTGGCACAAGTGACTGGTGTTGAGAAAATATATAAATTAGAAGCTTAAGAGGCATACTGAGTAAATGCTTTTCCACTCTTGTTATTCTCACCTTTTTAGGCGGAATGGGGGGGCGGGGGGGCGATTACCAGGGAAATCGAACTGTTCGTCTGTCTGTTCTAATCTAAATTTCAGACGACAATAAGTCTAATTGCTCCTAATATTCCCATTCGACCTGAGTGGAAATGCACTGACATTCAAAGAAAAACAAAAAATTGGCCTCCTTCGCGTTCAAGGACATTTACTTAAATCAAACGGATGACGTTATTGTGAAGGTAAACAAATCATTTTCACGTTTCCCTCTGCAAAGTAGAGTTTAGGTAGCACCCCATTAGCAGCTTTGTCAAAAAATTCAAAGCCGCCCGAGACATCCAGCTGAGTATCAAATACGCCTCACGCTGCGCAGGCAGATGCAAATGTGAAAGAACAAAGCTTTCCAACGAGCAGGCGCCAGGACAGCCCGCGACTCGTAACAAATGCACCGTACTGCAAGGTGCCACCGTTGGAATGTCAGAAGCGCTGGTTCCGGATCAGTCGTGCGCTTCACACGTGTGACCGCTTTCATGCAGCTACTCATACAGCTGATGAAGTGTGCCATTTGACCCCCGTGACAGTTGCAGCCACCCAACACAAGCTGAGATGCACGTGTACGTTCTCCGCTCTGAGGCTTTGATGTGTCTGCTGTCCAGCATTGGACCGGACTTCAGTTGTTGTTGTTTTTTTTTATACCTCTATCATGGAGATGCTTGGCAGCATTAATATAGTGTCATGTTGGCTTTACTGATGGGAATGTTAGAGTCCGGAGCTGCATCCAGACATAAATCATGTAGCATTTATTGGCCGTGGATGCAGATAATCCAAGAGAACATCAATCTCAGAAGCCGTCGGCTATATCTAACGACTGGGAACGAGAGGCGGGTATTTAATGGCTCCGGTGTAGCCGGCGGATATCCGGTCCAAGACTTTGTATTCGTTGCTTTAAGTCAATGTAACAACTTGAGATGTTTGCATGAAAGATGAAAGTTACAAGCAGATCGTTTGAAAAGTAGCCAGTTCACGATCAGTTGATAGTTTAAAACCACTGCAACGCCTTGGTTTACATTTTTTGAACTTGGCATTTCAGCCAATGTGTTCTGATTCTTTCTTTTTTTTTTTCCCAAATGGAAGCAACCAAGGTCCGCTGATGAATCAAAGCCACTTAAAACGGAAACCAGGAGCTTCCCTGTGTGGACATTTTCCTCCTTGCCAACAGATTCTGAGTATAAATTGTATGCAGAATGAGTTTAAAGAGATCAAGACAACATTAACGGACGAGGTTCTACGTTTCATCATCCACGCGTCAATCCATGAATAGAACATCCCTTACTCAGAACAATGGTCTGCCTCATGTTGCTAGGTTACAGTTAAGTACCTGTTTTGTACATATGTTCGCTGTATAATGAGTACTCGGGCTGTGGAATGAAATTGATAAGGCAGTATTTGTTTTTTTCCCGTCTGTATTTCTTTTTTGTTTATTCTATTTTTAGATATTCCAGTCTCAACGTGACGTCACAAAAAAAGGCGATCAGATCGTGTTGTGTCGGATGTATACGACGGCCTCTGTGTTTCAGTGTGTTGCTGTTTTGTGTTTGACTTGAACTTTTTTTAATTTGACTTGTAATGCGGTGTGCACGTCACTGGACCACCCAGCTGAGCATTGTTAGATGTATTGTTTCCCAACAAAACCGTATTGGGACACGTGTCTGAAGGTCCTTGCCTACACGCAGCCCTTTAGAGGATGTAAAATTTAGAAAAATAGAAAAGTCAAGTCGTGCATCAGTTAAGAAAATTAAGAGTTGGTCTTTTTTAAATCCGGCGATCCACGAATTGATTATTTCAGTCGACTGTCAAGAGTTCAGAAATGTAACCAAGTGGCACTTTTTTTTTCTTCTTCTTTTTAGCAAATAACACCAGCATGATGGACGCTTTCAGCTCACAAATTAACCTGGCTTTCTCTGTGACACGTCCCCAAACCGTGCATGGTGGATATCACCTCATTCACAGTTATAATCTGTAGAAATGGCTTTGTCCTCCCACATGCATTGTCATCTAACACTTAAGGGCTCTGTAGCACAGATGTAATTTCACACATATCACTTCTGGGGGACAAGCATCCCGTCATGCAATCCACTGGCCACGAGATCCACGTGTCTCGTTAAGTATGTAGACCTACAGCCCAGAGGCGGGCGTGAGTGTGTGGACACAACGCACATACCCGCATCACGCGTGACAGAGTGTCGAAATGTACATAATTGAACGGGGAGATTTCAAATATTCCTGTGCCGGCTTCAGAGGTCTCTCTCTCTCATTCTATTGCTGAAATTAGCACCCGTTTGTGCGTAAGTATTTCAGGGGACCATTTAGAGCGACACATCGTGAAATTAAAGTGAACATTTTGAGGAGACGCACACGAGAAATGACCCACTCGGAGTTGGGTTCAAAAGATGACTTTCCTTTTTTTTTCTTTTTTTTTCCCGGAGTGCGCTGTGCGTGCAATACTCCCAATTAGTTAATGGCGGACAGTGAGAGCTACTTTGCGTCAGTTCCTCCCACTTGCAATTCAAGGTGACAAAGAAACGTAGGAAAGCACTTAACAAGCCCAGCGTACACATGATCATGGCGCTGCGGTCGACAGTTATGGGTGGCGTGTCATGTCACAACATGCGCACGTGTCTTCAAAGACTCGGAAGTCAATTTTAATTTCACTTGCGTTTGACAGCTGAAGCGGAATGTGAGCATGAGAGAAACAGGGTTCACACCAGCGTTGATGCGTGTGAGGAGTTCCCAAGGCCAGAATCATTCAGAGGCATTTCTTCTTTTCCCTTTCCCTCTCGTAAACACTCATCCATACAAAGAGGGTGCGTGTGCGTCTGTGTATTTACGCATCACACAAAAATACACTTTTCTTTGGTAATGGCCGTAACATCGAACTGGTTTTCATAAGAAGTCCAGACTTCATAAATGGTGCGTGAATGCAGGGTTTGAAGTTGAGTGTGTGGTGATGACTTTACACGCCAAACCTTCCCGCACTTGATTTGTATTTTCTAGTCATCTTTCCATCATAAATTCGAACTGAATTTCCAGAGATTTTTTCATGTGAAAATGCAAACTTGTACACGGATTTTTTTTTTTTCAAAATACAGATGCTCCTAATACTGTTACTGAAAGTGAACTCTGAGTTCGTGCTGATACCATTAAAAAATGTTCATGTATTTTAATATAATCTTGAACGCTGGATACCACTGAGCCTTTATTGATGTCATAAGATCACTATTTGTAAAAAAGAAAAACACAGAGAATCTGTATCAATTAATGCCATTCGGCTTTTTTATTTTCTTGTTTGACAGGCAGTCGTACTGAATAAAGAAGACAAATATAGAAACAGATAACCTTCCCTTGAGCAGACTGTTAGTGCAGCTACGATTTAGATCAAGGAACGATTTTTATACTAAAGGACCTGAAGGGATGTTAAATCAAAGTTGCATTTTTGATACTGGTTTCGGAATTTTTTTTTTTTTTTTTTACAAGAGTAGAGCAACAACAACTTCAGAGATAAAGGGGAAAAAAAAAGAAACGAATCAGAGTACCTTTCCAAAAGGCTCGCTTTGTGGGATTCACGGTGTCGTTTGAAAGGTTTCCGATGTTTGCCGCGGCGGTTTGTTTACCTCGTCGAACTTGAATTCGCCGGTGTTTGACAAGGTTGCTGGTGACGAACCTCCAAAAGTTGACGTGGTCCCTCGAAACTTGCAAAGTGTGCATGTTGTCATTTTGCCGGTGGGAAAACTACAGCTGCAAATGGCTGACTTTTTTTTAAACGCTTGAGCTCATGCACTCCAAATGCTAGCCTAGCACGACTGGAAATCACTGCTTCTTCTTCACTGCCGTAAAATCAGTCGTTACAAGTTCTTGTTAAAGAGCAGCGAAATGGTTTCCAGGAAAGGAAAATAGACATGGTCTCGGATCGAGCCATCAGGACCAGAAAATTCAAAAGCAAAATTATTACATTGCACGATTGCAGATATCGTGGCGGCACGGTGGTGCAGTGGTCAGCACTGTCGCCTCACAGCGAGAAGGTTCCGGGTTCGAATTCCAGCTCCAGCATGGATCTTTCTGTGTAGAGTGTGCATGTTGTCCCTGTTCCTGTGTGGGTTCTCTCTGGTACTCCAGCTTCCTCCCACAGTCCAAAGACATCAAGAGGGGACGAGGCTGATTGATACTCTAAATTGACCGTAGGTGTGACTGTGAGTGTGAATGGTTGTCTGTCTCTATGTGTTGGCCCTTTGATGGACTGGTGACCTGTCCAGGGTGAACCCCGCCTCTCACCCGAAGGCTGCTGGGATAGGCTTCACCCCCTGCGACCCTTAACAGGATGAGCGGTTGAAGATGGATGGATGGACTTTCAAATATTGATGATGGGATTGAAAGTACGCCATCATTTATTTGCATCTGTGTTTTATCAGTAACGCCAGCTTTCCTTTGTAATACTTAAAGATCTCATCTAAATTTCCCACTTTGCACAAATTGATAATGTCCATGAAAAGAACTTGAAGGAATCCCACCTCTTGCTCCAGACATGCCCAGTCCGCAGAAGCACCGCTGCCTCCTAATAAAACTGTAACGTTTGATACATTGGCTGAGTTTGAATGTTCAAGGAGATAAATAAAGGAGTGCACAGTAATTGTCGCGGTGCGAGTGTGCACCTGCAGAGTGAGCTGCATGCTTAGTGCCTGCATCTGGGGGCCCTAGTTAACGGTTCTAATGTATTCTCGGGCACAAAGGCTCAAAGTTGAGCGTTTCTTTAAAGGAGCTCGTCACTATTGATTTTGCACTAAGAGAAGCTTCCCTGGTTCATTATATGGGAGCTCTCAGCCCTTACTTTAGGCAGCGGGGGCCCCTCGCACAAACAGCAGCCACCTCTCTCTGTGCGCAGTCTTTTGTTGTTGTTGTTGTTGAAACAAACATTTCTTTCAATCATTAGCTGTATTGCATTATCCGGCTATAAAATATAAGCCACGGGTAATGAATGCTTTCCCAACGACGATGAGTCCCTGGGGCTTTAACACAATTAATACACATTTTAATTGAGCACAGAAAAATAAGACCATTTGGTGCCTAGCAGTAGGAAGTGGGGGGGGGGGGGGATTGTGTGTGTGTGTGTGTGTGTGTGTGTGTGTGTGTGTAAGGGGGGGTGCTAAGATGTAATTGCTGAGGTTTTCTCAGGCTTCAAGGAGAAACTGTTTTTCTGCTTGTAGCCTTTGAGTCTTTGGAACTGTCAAAACAGCTAAAAATCATGCATTTTCATGTGTTTTGTTCTGGTGCAGTTTGTGCTGTGTACGTGGAGTGTCACATTTAGAAGTATGCTATGGTTGAGTCATTCGATATGAAAGTGATTTGAAAAAAAAAAAAAGATGCATATTCATGTGGATATTTTAGGGTTGTTTTGGTCCAGTTAGTGCAGCAGGAGTGTCTAAAAGTATGAAGTGTGTGTGTGTGTGTGTGTGTGTGTGTGTGTGTGTGTGTGTGTGTGTGTGTGTGTGTGTGTGTGTGTGTGCGCGTGCATTCCGATGAAAATTCCCCGTTAATTCAGTCAAACATCAGATGGATCTGAACTGCACTGCAGAGCTCCAAATGTGCTTGAACAGATGGGCGATTGTTTATGGTGGACTTGGAGAGTATTAGACAGGCAAAAGTGTAAACATCAGTGTGAGCAATCAATATCTCATTAGGCTCTCTGCTTTAGTTCATGTTTTGTCGCTTTGCATTCCTCTCACACACACACACACACACACACACACACACACACACACACACACACACACACTTTATCGGATTGGTAACTGCAAGCCATTTGGTGGGAAGGGTAATGCAGCACATGGCAGGAAGATACAGGAAAATGGTCCGGCACTGATCTCCACATGCTCTCCGCACAGTTGCTCCGACGACATCATCCTGCGATATGATCGCCCTGCTTTTGAAAAACATCCGAGCAGCACAACTTGCTCACACCCACTTGAATTTCTAGCAATGCCGTCATCCTTTTTTAGCATATTTTTAGACGGAGAGAATCAGGGACACGAGATAGCTGGTGGTGCTCGTACACTGGGAGATAATGCAGGATGAGCCTCAGGCATAGGAGGGCTGAAACATTCCTCTTGTCACTTTAGATAAGAGCAAGGAAATGGGACTGGTCGCTGAGGGACTAGCTAAGTGCTTGTCGCTGTCCCTTTAACTTTCCAACAGCAGGCCGCTCGCGTGCATCTGGACTGGCAGCTGCCCGTCGCTCTGCAATCAGTTGTGAATGGGGTTCGTTCCCAAACGGGTAGTGTGAGAGCAAGGTTGATGAAAGCGGGTGTAAAGTTTGAATTGTGCTTATTTTGTCACACTTAGAATTTTCTCTCAAGGAAGTGTCATGGTGGAATCGTGAGAGAGACTATCCATCAATCAGAACAGTTTAAGTCGAGGCGAGGGGGGTCATGTTTTCCATCACTTTTGTCTGTCAGCAGGATGATGGAGAAACCGTCGAGCCGATTTTTACCAAAATCAGTTTAGGGCTGGAGTGTAAGTCAAAGAAGATCCCGTTCAGGTTTGGGGGCAGATGGGTCATCGCACCACCAGGTGACAACAAGATATGTCTTGTTACATTGGTACAATCAGATCCATCTCAACTTTGATCAGAGCTTACAATACGAAGTCAGTGATATTTTTTTCGCCTCCGTTACCATGGCGAGGTGTCATTGTCGGCTATCGTCCTCACTTGACAAGTTTTATGAGGGTCCAATCCTGAAGACATCTACAAGCTGAAATAAGCCACAGTGCCACCTAGTGGCCAAACTTGATGTGACAAACATGATTTGATTTACCTCAAAATTGCAGTCGTATGATTTAAAACAACATGCTTTGTCGTGTGTGTTGTCTCCTGCCACTTTGTGTGTGTGTGTGTGTGTGTGTGTGTGTGTGTGTGTGTGTGTGTGTGTGTGTGTGTGTGTGTGTGTGTGTTGGCTCATGCTCATCCCTGCCTGCAGCTTTCACGAGGGCCCGAAAACAAAAGTGCCAGGAGCCAGAGGTGCACCTTCGTAGAATTATGCGCTTTCTAATTGAAGTGTTATTATGGAATATATATTATGAAGGTCAAGAGAAAAGAGGAATTTAATTCCAAAATGACATAAAAGGATGTCCACCTCTGCAAATGAGGAAAGGAAATAACAAATCATTGATATTAAGCTTTGCTTTTTTTTAATTTTATGGCTTTTTTGAGGAGCATCTGATTGCTACACAAAAATGTATATCTATAAAATGCCTCCATCCATTTTCTACCGCTCATCCTGCCTGTCCTGGCGAGGGGGCTGCAGCAGCCTTCGGGCGAGAGGCGGGGTTCAACATGGACGGGTTACCAGTCCATTGCAGAAAAAAAACCTGATGGAGCTTTTACATCTTCATCAAATTATCAGTTTATTCCACCTTTTCCAAAATATAGACATGTCAAATCCCACTTATGCTCTTACCTTGGCTTTTTTTTTTTTTTTTTTTAAGAAACACATGATTGTGTCACAAAAGTGCATTTTTCTCCCTTTTAGCGGATTGATTTGTGTTTTTTGTGGAAGGCGAGTCAGCAAGTGAATCCATGCTCGATTAGCATCGAAAAAATGAAGGGTGCGATTTACAGGCCACTCTGATTCTCTACGGCATCGACATGTCGCAGGTCAACAACGTTTTTTTTTTTTTTTTTCTCAAAGCAGGTGTGTAGGTAAAGAACCATGTCTTCTTCAAAAATGTGTGAATAAAATGACAGCACACTTCAATATTTGACTTTCTACCCGTTCCTTTCATATTTACCTGCGGCGAAAACCTTTCAAGGGAGCGTTTTTGAAATTAGAAATAAGTAATAACTCATAGCTGAGAAGAAGAAGAGTCTCCTTCCCATAAACCTGACCCACTATTCTTTACTCATCTTGACACTTTGTTCAGCGTGTGTTTTGTTTATATGCACCTTGATTGATAAATAAGTCGACTCGCGCTGGCATTTACAAGCGAACACACATCCCTCCCACCCACCTTCCCTCATTGGAAGGTCAGCTGTTATCCAAAATGTGTTTATTTTGAGGATAATTGCATCAGATTGAGCAGTGAAATACCGTCACCTTCTGTCGGCACCTTGGAAGATTAGCACCAAGGCCATCAGCGGGATCGATCAATGTGGCGGCCGGTGGCTGCTTGAAGGATGGGAAGGTCAGTGGCTGTGATATTACTCACGTTGTGTGAGATCTGTTGTCGGGGACTCTAATTTTGAGGCGGATAAATAATAGAGGTAGTTTATGGACAGGGAAGTGATAGATGGACATTAGGGATAAGAGATTGAGAGTGCCGGGAGCGACTGGAACCTCGGAAGGTTATTGGTTCGATCCCCAGCTCCTTCGCTGACCGCACGTGTCCTTGATCAGGAAACTCTTTGTGTGGGATCTGATTTCATCTTCTGAACATTTTGCCCGTGCGCCTTTTCGCCCTGTTTCAATTTTAGTAGAATTATGCACAAAAAAAAAGAGAAAAAAAGACAGTTAAGATTTTCAGAAAACTTAGTCGGGGTCATGAGCTAACAGGAAACATTCCTAATAACTGGAGCAGATTCCAATCATAGGGCAGATGCACAAATGAATTGAGGTTTGTTGGTATTGCATTCCGCCACAGAATGAAGAGAACACAAAGCTACAATTTTCACTCATCATGCATACTTTTTTGTCTTTTTTTTTTTTTGGGACGGCACAAAGGCGATTTTGTGTTCTTCCACGCTGTGAGGATTCAAAACGACCAATGTAATAAACGGTCTCCGAAAACATTCCTAGGCTCCCCTCTTCCAGGAAACGTGTCCATCCTTGCCAAATCTTGTGCAAGCAAGGCCACACAGTGTCAAATAAAGCAGTTAACCTCATCTTGGAAAACAGGAAACTTCCGGAGCTCTGGGATTCTCGTGTTGCGAAACCACGGTCAGTGACATTAAGGCGACTTAATTTTCTGAGCACAAATACGTGGACGTTTTGCCCCACGGCCCTCCAAGTGACGGACAACAGCTGTCTCATAGACTTCCATGTGAAATTTGGATTTTCTTGCTGTATGCCCCCATTTTTGACACCAAAAACAACATATATATATATATATATATATATATATATATATATATATATATATATATATATATATATATATATATATGCCTGCATTCAGCAGCGTCTTATCTCTCAAAATAAAATAAAAAGATTGAGGGAACAGCAGTCAAAGTTTTGGAGAGCGAACTCTGATGTACCAGTCAACCCCATGTGTGACACCAGCGGCACCTTCATGCGTAGGTATCACAGTGATTACCATCACACATTCTCCTACCTCATTAAATACAAATGATTGAAAAGTGATTGCCATATTACCGAATCAACAAATGAGCCTTAGGCGTAGGTGAGACCAAATCCTCACAATAAAGATTTTCTTAAAAAAAAAAAAAAGAGAGAGAGAAAATGTACAGTCACAAGATGGGGAAATATTCCATCACTGCTTCGATGCTCATCTTCAATTAAAAACATGATTTGAAGGCACAACAATTGCACCTATTTTCTTTAGTTTTTCTTCTATGATTTGTTGCATTGACTATGTTGGTCTCATGTTGGAGAACAGATCCAGATCATGACATCTCAGCACCCTGCTGTTACTCACTTATTCATCAGCAGGCACACATGAGCCAAAGCTCCTACCCCCCCCCCCCCCCACACACACACACCCACCCCCACCCAATTGAAACACTTTTTTTTTGTTTCCTTTGCTGCAGTTTTTTTTTTTTTTTTAATGCTGAGCACATCCTCTGGCGGACTCTGATCATCACAGAGAAAGAGCTGACTAATCTCAATGCTTAAATTTATTCATGTTCAATAAAAGCTATTCATCAGCTTAAACCCGCCTGTAAGTTCAAACTAAATTTTGAACCAACTGAGAGAAATCTAAATGACTGGAAGACAGCGCGGTTAAGCAGCAGGGGTAGAAGGAGGGAGAGATGGGGGGGGGGGTGAGTTGGATGAGCGGCGGCGGAGAAGAACGCGTCCCTTAAGCGTGACGTGATGCAAAGCCTGCAGGTGAAGCGCGTTTCCCTCTGGGGAGTCGTGCACGCCTTCATCAAGGCTCGGTTACTGTCCAGTATCTGTTAATACGATCACATGTAAGTTGTCAGATCATACACATTGATTATTGATCGCTCAGAGCGATGTGAGGGTGGGAGGGAACAGAGAGGATAAAACATGACTTAATTATACATTAAAGCTGCAGCTGCGCCGAGTTGAATCATTCATCATTTCGATATTGACTCCCTGATTAAAAAAGGCTGCAATTTCTGAAACGGCACTTGTCTTTTTCTTTTTTTTCTTTTTTTTTTATAATTGTAGCACATTGTGTTAACAAGCTGTAGCATAACTGACAACTGTCATCCAGCAATTTACTCAGCTGCAGATAATTAATGTTAATTACGCGAGCTGTCCAAACCGCAAAAAGAAATCCTGGCTCTCCGCATGCATGCATTTCTACGCTTAAAGAGGAAATGAAGCGGTCGATCAACTTGATTCACTCAGTGGATCTAATCAACAATTATATGACAGAAAACTGGAGGGGGCGTGAATAAGTTATTAAATTTATTCAAGTAATATCCAGAGCCTTTACTTTTCCCAGCAACCCCCCCCCGTCTCATAGTCGTTTTTGCCCCAGGGCAGCAGCAGATGAGAGCGGGCAGCTGCCCTTCAGCAGGTGTCCAGAGGTACTGTACTGCGTATCGATGATCTCATCCACAAGTTACTAAGGTCGTTTTGGAACCACAAACATCCCCGGTGGTTGTTTCCTGCCGGACAATGTGCCATGAACAACAGACGCATGCATGCTTTGCATCATACGGCCTTGTTCAGCAAAAATATTATTGGGGTATGTGGTTTGAAAAGACGAGAAATCAACAACCCGCACGCACTGAGACATCGCACGCTACATATTCTTGGCTCCAGCCTCGTCGTCTGTCTGCAGAAGTGTTGCATTTATTGTAGACACGCACTTTGGTGTCATAAGACGCTCTGAATGTCAACAGCAAACATGCGACTCCCTCTTGACCCTCTCTGTTACCAACCAGACTCATAACAAGCGGGTGACACCGGCAAAATATAAGGGAGTTTGATGGAGCTGTTCATTAGTGGGCGCAGTTAAGTTAAATTAGCTTATTGATTGGGTTTTATAAGAATCTCACACTGTATCTGCATGCTAATATAGAATCTGCAGGCTGGCTCAAGATTTTGAGAGGAGAATTATCTCATCAAATTTGAGGATTCTTACGTCAAAATTGCAAAAACTAAATAAAAAAAAATATATGTATGATATATATATAATATACGCATAATCTCTCAACTCGATTCTCAAGTAACAAAGTGGACCATTAAGCAGTAAATCGACCACCAGCAGGCCCAACATTAGATGGCGGGTGAGGAGATCGGGAGGCAACTGTGAGGTGGTTCAATGCCTGTCGTCTTGAAATTACAATGAGTCATAATCTGTACTCGGTGTCAAGAAGAAAACAAAAGCACTCTCCTGGATGACTTCTTCTGTTGTTTAAGGGTGAAAAGAGAAACACCCCGCAATGTGAAACCAGGACGATGAGAACTTTTGGTTTGATCCTGTGAAAATGCACACTGTACCCGATTCTTTTTTAGCGTTGTTGCAAAGGCGTGTGGTCGTCCCAACTTCTTTCTTTCTTTTGCCCTTATTTCTTTCCCTGTTTTGTTTGGTTTTTTCTTCAAATAACTTCCGATTCAAGATTGTTATCTGGATCATTTCTTTTGATTATCCTTGTTACACTCAAACCTCCTCCATTCTCACATGGACATCTAGTTTCTGACAATACGTAGCCGCTGATTTAATCAGAATCGTGACATCGGTCAGAATGATTGCGTACGGTTGAGCTCAGTGGTGAGGAGCTGGGACGGATCTCTCTGGTACACAGTTCCACGCGTCTACCGTGCCCGTAGACCACGAGGCTGCTCAGTCACGCCCCGGTGCTCTTGGCGGTTACGCGGGAACACGAGCTAACAGACGGACAGAGGGCACTCACACATGCGCAAGCCGTGACACTCGTTGCCGGGGTTTCGTTTAGGGCCGAGATGTGACGAACAAAACATACAAGAAAGTAAATCGGCTTTTTCATTGCTGGGAAACGGCGGAAGAGACAAAATCCTAAGATAATTGGTCTCGTGCGCGATAATTACTTGTGACTTCTATCTGTGTCCCTTTGTTGTTGTTGTTGTTGTATTGCAGTCAAATGGGAGATCAGAAACATCAATTACACCCGTAAACAAGTTTGGCCATGTAGAACATTCAATTATACATAAAACATTAATAGCCGCAGCTTAATTCACACATCCATTAGATTGTGTCAAACACGGATACTCAATCATATTAATACAGCTTGAGTGACTTGAGTGCTTTTTTTTTTCTTTTTTTTTGGTAACTGTGAATTTAATCAGGGAATAATAATAATGATGTGGTCGCACGGTAGTTTGTTACAGAGAGGCTTGGAATCTCAGGAACATAAGTAACAGCTGAATGAACAGCGATTCTTTTGAAAGGGTCATTGATTCAATGGAACGTGGGGGGTTGGGGGGGGGGGGTGTCCCTCGGTGAAAAAGCTGGCCGAGTTTTTAACGTTGCAGTAGCTTTGCGAGGACGGAACAATGCAAAATCAACCCAAGTGGTTGCAATGAGAGAGAAATACTCAAGAATACATTCCAAGGTAGACTGAAGGAGCGTGAAGGTAAGCGCAGAAGAGATCATTATATTAAGAGTTAAGGGCTGAGGTTGTAAGCCCCTTTCCTCTCTGTTAATACACTTCTGAGGCTCCCCAGTTGGATCCTCACAAGCCTTAGAAATACAGAGCAAGGACTCAAAACCCAGCAGTGGCTTAGCGTTCGCCCAATACGCTGCAAATCTGCTTGTTTGCTTTAGCCCTCTGGATCATGGGTTCTGCTAAAGTTCCCTGCCATGTTTGGCCGTCTACATCCTAATATGTTGCTAATGGGAGCCACTAAGTTGAAGTAACCTCCATGAAATTCTATCATCAAATCAAATAATTATGATTAGATGGGAGAAAAGTCTCTTTTTTGTTGTTGTTGCAATTTTAGTCATATCTCTTAATATATCTAATCACAACAACATGAAAAAGTCATGATTTAGCCTTTACGCAGCTTTTTATTAAATCTAAAAACATGGCACCCTGTTGAATGCCACTGACTACGTCGACAGTTTCGCCTCTCTCTCCTTGTCTTTATCCGCCCTGATGACACTTTTATAGGACAGCAAAATATTTGAAAAAAATGCTGTTGATTGAGTTCATGGCCAGGAGCAAGCTGATGTGAATGTGTCTCACACGTATCAGGCAGGTCTGGGCACGATGCCCAGCGCTCAGGGAGGAGAGGGGTCCGGTTCCAACTGACCACAGCATGGTCAATTATTTAGACATATAAACTATGGTGATAGAACTGAAATGCTGTCACGCTCTGACTGTGCTCTCCAGAAAAAAAATGAACAGATAGAGGAAGAATTAGTTTGGATGTTTGAATCGCAGATGCCCTCTGGTAGCCACCGGAATCACGACAAATGGGGGAAGTCAGAAAAACTTCGAAAAAGTCGAAAGCCAAACTTTCTCGGAGAGCACCAGGAGCTAAAAGCATACGGCTTTTTTAGAAACTCATGACAGCGAGGGTAAACAGGAGGTTTGCACTTTCAGAAGGGTGAAAAGAAATCTTCATCTTACAGGAAGACTTTCGAAGAAGAAGGGAAAAAAAAAAACAACAACTCTGCACCTCCCTCAACGCTGCGGCGGCAACAGGGGCTGCAATGTGCAAAGAGGCAGGAGACTCGCGTCTTCTCAAGCTGAAAGGCTGTTAATTAGTGTTCATCACACGTTCAGGGGGTGTCATTCACCATTCTAAATTTAAATATGTTGACATCACTATTCTCATGGATGTGTTAGAGGAGTGTTTCCCCCCCGCCCCCCAACAACAACAAAAGCAAGAGAAGAAAAAGTTCTTTCAGCGTTGTTGTGTCGTGCGACTTGCCCTCCGTCTGCTATGTACTTTTCATGATACACCCAGTGCAGGACGAGTGTGTGTCCTCCTCATGGCATATTTTTCACCTCATGTTGTTCTGTTGACAGCTGTCATAACTGCTTCTACTGCCCTGTGGAACATGTGTAAGACAAAATGGCAGCTTCAACTGTACGTACATACCAGAATGTCTCAGCAACAACAACAGAGTGTATGACACACACACACACACACACACAGCAAGATGTTTGATCCTATGTATGAAATTTTGTGAAATATTAATGCGACACTGAACAGCGATTCCTACGCAAACTTTTCATTTATTGTTCAGAAATACTGGTCTGAGATTTGATGCTTTACCAATGATGAACTTGATTATGTCATGTGACCTCTAATGCGAACACTTGCATGGCAACCACTTTTTGCGAGAGCCTGCGCCCACGAATACGGTTCTCACATTTGACCAAAGACGGTGTTGTGATTGATTGTGGCTCCCCGCGGCAACAGCTGGTCCGAATCTGAGGATACATTTTCAGAGGTAACTGATTTCACACTAATCGTGTGTGTGTGTGTGTGTGTGTGTGTGTGTGTGTGTGTGTGTGTGTGTCCCTGGCCATCAATATCGAACACACCTGAAGAAGGATGGTCACTGCGACAGCATTGCACAATAAGTGACATGACAAGTGCTGCTTGTGTGTAAATGACACTCGAAGACCACAAAGGGACTAATAAGACGAAATTATTTTCGGCAAAAAATATTGTTAACAGTGTTAAGTTGCAACAATCAGAAAATAATTCTTTAGGATTCTGGAGAGACTGCAAACCTTTAACGATTGCATCAGCAAGAGAGAAGTGCACATCTGCATTCAAATAATATGGGCAGTCGTGTGTAAAATGGTTAGAAATACTACAGTCGCTTCAAATTGTCAGCTGAGAAGCTCTCCGGTCAACTTACATCTTTAGCTCAGTCACTGCGCTTTGACTAATGCAGGAAGACAGCATGACAGGCTGTAAACGTGTCTGAAAATTACCTAAACACACAACCGTATCCGTGGAAACGCAGACGGGGCTAAGTGTTTCTACTCGCTCCTCTGGTGACCTCTGCAGCTGAATGCAATAAAGTTGGCACAAAAAAAAAAAAAAGGTTCTGAATGAGGTACTGTTACCACATCCCACTTTCCAGCTTAGTAATCAGTGTGTCAGGCACGCGGGAAAAATGCTCCCTGGTCTCCACTGAATCACGTGGTCCTTTTTCACGTGAAATATGATCAGAATCAATGAGTGTGACGAGTGGAACAATGATGTCGCTTCTTTGCGAGTGGGCGAGGTTGTGTTCTAACATGGCCGAAGGCCACCGGGTCAGTTCAGGGTTGATGAATAACATCAGTATGATTTGAGAATGTTGGGTTTGATCGCAAACTAAACTTAAGGCGCAAAGATGTAATTGTGAGTTATTCTTTTTTTATGAGGAAACAGTTCATGAGAGGCAGCGTGGCTCAGAGGTAGAGTGGCCATCAAGCGACCGAGGGGTCGCTGGTTCAGATCCTCTCCCCCCCGCAACCCTAAACAGATAAGCGGTATAGAAATGGATGGATGGATGGTGAAACAGTTAAGGGGTAGTAAAATGAGTGTTTGATAAAAGACCACATCCGTGCTGATAAATCCCAATTAGTTCCACCTCTAGTCGAGACCATGTCTTGTTCCCGATTGGTTCTCGCACTTTATGACGTGAATCCGGATATTTCCCAACAGCAATGTGGAATAAACACCGCTGTAGGTGCAGTTGTTGCAGAAATAAACAAGGCTGCAATTTAGAACACTGTGGCGTCACATTTTGTTTTTCTCATTGGCTGGAAATTTGTGAAGCGGCGCAGGGAAGCTACGGGGAACAGATGGAAAGACCTGTGCATCCCCGCGGTCTCCTGTGGTCAGTTAGTCGTGGAGACTGCCATCGCTACACCCGGCGTATTTAAGAACTGAAAAACGGAGGGGAGATCAAACCACAGATGGTGACTGCCAGAAAGAATCCGAACTGAAACGTCACTTCTAAAAAAAAAAAAAAAAAAAAAAAAATCACTGAAGTCTACAGAAGAACTAGCTGTCGAATCAAACCCTCGTCATGGAGCGTGTTTAGAGTTTGAAGACAACTTGAGAGGGAATTTTCCTTCACAAAGACACGCTATGACTCACAACCCTCATCTGTCACGCTCCTGCGCTCCTGTCCTCATCAAAAAAAAAAGAAAGATGTGTTACATGAAGAAAAATATTTCCCATCATGTCCCTCATCTGGAACCATGTGGACTGCACACCTGAGCACTCCCCATTTTCCTAAAGATGTTTTGAAATGACAGAAGTCATTCAGCACAAATCTCAAGTCAGGACCACAACACTGGATACCTTTTTTTTTTTTTTTTGTAGAACAGAATTGGCTTTTTTAAAAGAAGCAATCTTCAAAACAGCACCACAGGCCAATATGCTTTCAAAAGAAGGACTTTTTAATCAAAAGCCCACGTGTATATATAGTGTTCACTTTAAATTATGCAGCTGTCAAGTCCTTCGTCAAATTATCTTTGCTTTAATAACACTTCCTTTTATTAATCAGCCTCTGAATAAACTGTAATCTTCAATTAAGTCAAGCAGCTGCTTTCACTGGCGTTGCGAAAAAAAGAAGAAAAAAAAAGGTGTCTGCACTAACTCGTGTTCCAGGATCACCTGGGTTCTGTCCGTTCGTGCATCCCCGTTTCTTCTGGCACTGTCGCACTTGGTACTAACACAAGACCTTCAGCGGCAGTGGTGTGTGTAGCTCAGGCTTGTGTGAGCTCAACCCTGACTGTCTCCCTCACACCCCGGGGCTTTGTGAAAAATGAGACCATGGAGAATGACATAATAACACTGTGGAACGGTGTGAATTTGCGGCAGAGACGCGCACCAGGGGAATCTGTGTGTGCGTGCGGGTGCGTGCACGTGCGCGCGCTATCGGTCTGTGTGTGTGTGTGTAACGTAATTGTGTCCTCCCATGTGTAAAAACTATCAATCAGGTTCACTTAATGTCGCGTCATTATGGGTAAATTAAAATCCTACAGTGATCGATAGGGGTATTGACTGCCACATTATAAGTGTGCATCGTGAATAATCCTTTTAAACTCATTTCATTCCCAATTTATGCTGGATATTATGTTATTTGTGTGTGTGTGTGTGTGTGTAATGGCAAGCAACACGATGGGCAGACTCTCAACAGTTCTCAAAGCGCAGCCAGATTATAAAAATGGAAATGAGTTTACTGTTCACACCTGAGAAAGCATTGTGTGTTGTTAGATAGGCTGATAAATCCATGAATGGTTGCCTTGGACCGCCGTCTCTGACTCTGGCCTCTTTGCTCATGCCAGAGCTGCCAAGGGTCTCTTCCCCCAACCATGGTCATGCATCAGTACAAAGTTACAGGTGCCACGATTAAATATTGGCAAAAATAACTGACGAGACTAAACAAAGCAACTTGAGAGGATATGTACATCACATTTACAATCGCACAACTCCACTGGATTATCACCGTGGGTTTCCAAACCGGTGAACTCAAGGGTATTCATCATGCAGTAAAGGTTTTATACGTCGTTGGAGTATGAAGCAAATTCAAATTGTAAGGCTTGCGGTCTTTATTGATAGATATTTATAACCGCTGCGAGAACATTGTGATTTTTGGACGGTGGCAGACTTTCAAAAAGCTGGACTCACGCTCCCAGTTGGCTCTGATTCCAATCCCACCACAAGGTGGAAGCATGCTCAATCACGGGAGTCTTGCATCGGGTGTAGCCTGGTTAACCAGACCTCTGCAGTCTTTACCTTCAATCAGTAGTTTTAGGCTTTTTTGTTTGTTTGTTCCAACTTTTTTATCTGCATATTTGATGCCAAAAATTTGGTTTGCGCAATCCCGAAGACGACGCAGCTCAGCAGGATTACGCTGATTTCCACCGAACTTGTTGGATGAGCGTCGCACCGGCTCGGGGAGAACCCCTTCATTTCCACGCATGAGCCTGCTCTGTTTGTCGCTGAAAAATTCGAGCTTAGTCAAGAAAGTGTCAACTTTAAATCGTCAGACGTGCATACGCTCACTGAATGCTTTCTGGCTCTGGATGTGGTGATGTGCTCTCACAAAACATTTGTGTAATATCGAATGAAAAGCTGCATTTATTTTCCCGTGTAATCCTGGATCAATGCCACCCATTAATTATGGAGTTGGAGGAGAAGGTCGTGCTTCGACGATGAACGTTGTCAGCGGAGTGTTAGTCCGGTGGCACATCTTAAATGTCCAGATCCAGGAAAAGGAGGACTCGCATTTCACTGGTTTATTTGGCTCCCACCACATTCCAACAAATTATGGCGCGGTGGATTTTATAGGTACGAGTGTAAGAGTGAATAAAAACAGCCTGAATGAGGCAAAATATAATTTGTGGGATTTTTTTTTTTTTGTCCGGTGTTTACAACAAAAGAACGCTCTGAGTATCCAGTATGAGCCGGTCTCAATTCCACACACTTTCTCCAAGACCTTTATAATGATGTGTTTGAAAAATCCCTCCAGCTTTATTACAAAGTGTTGTATTCCTGTGAGAGAGTTAGGTACAGATACTGAAGCTGCGAGTTTGAGTATGTGTGTGTGTGTGTGTCTGTGTGGTAATCATTGTCTCTGCCAGTCTGACTGTGTGTAATTGTGCACATGACACAGGAACAAAGAGCATGAGTGGAAGTGAACGAGGCGGACAGATAATCTCTACCTGTCGTTCAGTTCTCCTGGTAAGAGCTTTGTTATAGCTCATTAGCATGAGAGGGGGAAAAAAAAAAGCAACAGTGGATGGAAGCTACGGTTGCTTTAATAAGACTGCTTATCCAATTTAACAAGAGCAGCTCATGTTCATATAATCACAACGCAACCAGCTCCGAGAATCATCCTGACGATTCTCTTGTTCCAGCTCAGAGATCAACCTCCTTCAGGTGGCGACGACATGGAATTCGCCGTAAATGTCATTTTTAAGGGAGTGCATCTTTTGTTGCGTTGGTGAAAGTGAGCTTGGATTCATGGAGACGTGTGAACATTAAAAAGGGTGGGATTTTACTGCCTGCAAACACACTAAAAATGCCCTGGCATTATCGTTGTCATATGACATTATTGTTCATCAGCCACGATAAAAAAAAAATCAGAAAGGTGGACGTAGCATGTCCGTGTAGCATGTACAGGAGTAGCGCATTGGCGCGGGACTCCTTCCTCATGGCAAGCCAGTTAAAGATGCCACCAACCGGAGCAGGGAGAAGGGAGCAAGAGCAGAAATTTGAGCTTTTTCTCTTTGCGTACACGCATCATACCGAAGAAAGCAACGGACACGCAGACACAAAAACTACAAGTTCCTGTTTAGTATCAACACCGCAGCGAAGTTTTAAAAGATCTCTGAAGCAAATGAATTTGTATTATTAGCACTCGACTCGAGATTGGGTAAAACTCGGATTAAAAAAAGAGCAACATAAAATGCGCTCGGACTGCTAACGGGGGACTGAAGTAGCGAAGCCATACGAAAAGGCTCTCTTTCAGCCTTAAGGTGACAGTGGTCGTGTGTTGCCATCTTGCTCAACATAGCAGACCATTAACCTTTACAAAAAAAAAAAAGAAAAGAGCAACTGGTATCTCGAGCTTGTAACCCGGCGTGACTGTTCTCTGCTGACCCCAGAGGGGAAGCCTTTAGCAAAGCCTGTGGTCAGTAAAGGCCCTGAGCAAACACCAAGCATACAGTAATTTCCCATCTTGACCTGCAGGAATGTCAGGGCTGCAGGAAGAAGAAGAAGAAGAAGGAGAAAAAAAAAGCTTGTCTCAAATTTCCCATCTGGCTTCGGGCCTTAATCTGTAACAAGGGACAGCTGAGGACACATCCCTTCCTGTATTTACAAACCTGGATGCTCTGTATGGCAGGCCACTGAGGACTAATTAAAAAAAGAGTTTCTATTTTGGTGCCAGTCAAGAGACGAGCAGGACTGTAGTGGGACACGGCGGAGCAGCGTTGTGTGTCCATAGACCTCTGCAGCGCTCCTATAAGAAAGCCTCGGCACTTCTCCCGAGTAAAAAGGCAACTTTTAGCATCACATTATCATGGAGAGGAAACCATAAATAACTTTCCAGCCTGCTAAATCACTCATTCGAAAAAAAAAAGCAAAAACCAATTCATAAAGGATGTAATACAATTGAAGAGAAGAGCGTCGTGAATCAATCGTGATGGCTACAAATAGTACGATTCAAATGCTTGTAATGATGCTGATTCACGGCAGGGGAAACATAAAGAAAAACACAGTGTTTTTAATTATTTCAGAATAGTTGAACTAATTTGAAGCTATTTTCTTGACGGAGCTAAAATGTACAACATGTTCCTGAAATACATTTAACCGCCAATCAAAAGCCCCCGACACAAACATGCAGTATTTTCGGAGGCGCGCTTTCCCCCAAGCTGCAGGCACGTTCGCTCCCTGCCTGTCCTCCCCTCGGCGTGTTTGTGCCGTCGACCACGTGACACGAACCGAACAATCGAACAGAGAATTTATGGTTTAATGAGGTAAAAATGGACCCGTAATTCATTTTGATCTCAATATCTCACGTGAAACTGGCCGTGCCCTCCTGCATCGTTTTGGATGAGTGTTCACACACAAATCCATCCAACATTCATTTCAGTCACTCTATTTTACGAAAGTTCAAACTAAAACAAGACGGCGCCATAACACTGCCAACTGCACCAGGGTGCGTAAAACGCCATGACTTGTTTTTTGAGGGATGCTGAGACGAGGGTAAAAGATCATTTCTTGGTCAGAAAAAAAAGAAAAAAAGTTTTGTCTCGAAAGTCAGTGCCTTCATACGGAAATGAGTCATCAATTTGGAATCTCTCTTATCAAGCCGGAAATTTTGGTTTCACCCTATACTTGAATCCCATTCACTTCCAATTTTGTGCAACTTTCTTGATTCTGAGAAGAAATTCCACATCCCAAAGGCTTTTGATACACGTGACCAGAAAAAAACACAAACAATGACACATGAAGGCTGTGCTAGGCTTATTATCAGAATAATGTCAATACCACCAGCTTCCACTGATATCTGATTAAACGGTATCTAACTGAAACATGAATAATCTCACCTCCATAATGGCTTCTCCCTTGCATGAAATAAGATGAGCTAATTGTGTAAAGCCCACGCCAGATGATCAAATTATGGGCTGGGAATTCTTGAAAATGTCAGCATCTCACACAGGCACAGACGACCAAAAATGGAGTCGCACGCAAAGTCAGCTGCGGTGTTCTTCACCTGCCACGGCGGTAAACACACCTAAACACCTCATTCTCAGTGTCTTTTTTTTTTTTTTTTTTTTTTTTTACGTGTACAAACATTCCAAACGAGTAACGATGACATCGTTCGTTGGAACGCTCCTGCCGTGACGAAGATGTATACATCCGAGCAGACGACGAGCACAGCCTGTCTGTGCTGTGACACCCACGAAAATATGCCACACTGCATGTGACGGTGCCAGACGGGCAGATGGCCTGGCCGCTCAGATGACCTCTGACATTCAACCTTCAGAGACGCAAGGCCATGGATTGCGCCCAGCCTTCATCATTCATCAACAAATGTTCCGCCAAAACGAATGCGGGACGCTTGAGTCGACTTGAGCCAGATGCTTTATCACATGAGGAAAGCTGATGGAAATCAAATTTCCTTGACGCTGACTAAGAATTTAGGGCGTTAAAAACGACATCATTTCAATCTTTCCCTGATGAGAAAAACAGTTCTACGCATGTTCAATTCACACGAACGTGACGTTAATTGTAGGCTTCACATGTGCGATGTTCCAACTGGTACTTGATGTGAGAAAAGGCTGCGGTGTTCATCTTTTCAGCCACTTTTTCTGGTGCAACACAGTCTGTACTCGAGAAACATGTCCTTTCGCACAAATCGGCACGTCAGCAGTCAATGACAAGATGCTGTAAATCGAGCAGATCCCTGACTGTCTCCGAACCAAGATCTGTTAGGGCTATTCCTTTAATCAGCTGGGCCTATTGTGTCAGGCCTTTTGACTGCCTTTTGTTCATTTAATGACCAAAACCCCTGACAACACAACAGAAAATTGTATTTTTGAAGTGCGGGCTAATTAACGTGGGAATAGGAAAGGGAAAGGCCAGAGAGGGGCTTGCGTGGGGTGACACGATCAGAGGTTTCATATACGAACAGAAACTTGACTTAAAAGGGATGCCAAGACTGAAAAGTGAGAGAAAAAGTAAATTTGAAAAGCACTAGGGGGTGGCTGTTATACAATGGTAAGCCAGTGCTGTAAAATAATGGCACTGAAATTAGGCTGACTGCACTGTGTTTAAGCGAATGTGCCGTCCTTGAAGCATGGTGGCACTTGGTCCGAGAGGCACTGCAGAATAGCTTTTTATTTTATTTTTTTTTAAATTTTCACTCAAAGACACGGATGCTCATCATGAATTCTGCGTTAACGACGGAAGCAACACAGCTGCACAAATGAAAGGAAAATGACCACGAGCAGCCTCATTGCACCTCGGCATAGAGGGTTGATGGAGATGTTCCCTGCAGTTGACCGCGATACGAGTGTACCGCGGTTGCGCTGATGTCACGTAACCCCAGCGTGCTACGGTCCGAATCAAAAACCCGCCAAACTGGCAGGAAGGCTCTCACCTCGGCTCTGAGACTCTCCAAAGCTGATCAGGTGATTGTCAATGTCTGGATGACTGTCTGCTCCGACTGTTTCAGGACCCCTGAAAGCACCCTCAGGGCATTAAGAGGGTCAGTAATCTTTCATTTTTTTCAAGTTTTGCAATTTATCCTTCAATATCTGTGGATTTAAAGAGTGCGGTGAACTTTGACAACTTGAAATCGACACCTGCGCCGTTCTTTTTTTTATTTCTTTTTCCCTCAGGCTTTTCCCGCCCGCGCGGCGACAGAAACAAAACGAGTCACGTGACGCCCCGAGCTCCATTATGGTACTCAACGTAATTTGAAAAAAAGTAAAAAAAAAAAAAAAGCCCTGTAAAAACAACCTGCTGTGTACCACCTAGTCGAGAAACAGGACATTACATTGACAATTTCATTCAAAATTTCCAGTCTAATTTATTTAAATAATATTGCTGTCCTGATAGAGCTCCAATAACATAAACGGCTCCATTCAGGTTTATCGCAATATACTCTGATACAAACAAAAAAACACTATATTGCTGGATCAGTTTTATTGCGCAGCCCGACAACAAATGCCAAAACGATGTGATTTACAACGCTTCCATTCTATTTTGCCCTGTATCACAAATGGATCCCCCATGTTTTCCATTTCATTTATCTGCTTTTTTTTCCTTTAATTTGTCGCTCATCCATATGCACCAGGCTGCTTTTATATACATATATATTTTTAAATATTTATATATATATATATGTATATGTGTGTATATATGTATATATATATGTATATGTATATGTATATATGTATATATGTATATGTATATATGTATATGTATATAAAAATGTATATGTATATATATATATGTATATATATATGTATATATGTGTATATGTATATATGTATGTGTGTATATATGTGTATATGTATATATGTATATGTGTATATATATGTGTATATGTATGTATGTATGTATGTGTATATATATGTATGTGTGTGTATATATATGTGTATATATACGTATATATATGTGTATATATATGTGTATATATGAGTATATATATGAGTATATATATGTATATATGTGTGTATATATGTATATATATGTGTGTATATATATGTATATGTATATATATATATATGTGTGTGTGTATATATATGTATATATATGTGTGTGTATATATATGTATATATATATGTGTGTATATATGTGTATATATATGTGTATATATGTGTGTATATATATGTGTGTGTATATATATGTGTGTGTGTGTATATATATATATATATATATATGTATATATATATGTATATATATATGTATATATATATATATATATATGTATATATATATATATATATATATATATATATGTATATATATATATATATATATGTATATGTATGTATGTTTTAAATATATATATATAAAGGGTTGCACGGTGGTGCAGTGGTCGCCTCACAGCAAGAAAGTTCCGGGTTCGAGTCCCGGCTCCATCACAGGATCTTTCTGGGTGGAGTCTGCATGTTCTCCCTGTTCCTGTGTGGGTTCTCTCTGGTACTCCAGCTTCCTCCCACAGTCCAAAGACATCAAGAGAGGACAAGGCTGATTGATACTCTAAATTGACCGTAGGTGTGACTGTGAGTGTGAATGGTTGTCTGTCTCTATGTGTTGGTCCTGTGATGGACTGGTGACCTGTCCAGGGTGAACCCCGCCTCTCGCCTATTGACGCTGGGATAGGCTCCAGCCCCACGACCCTTAATGTGTAGGAATAGGCGGAGACGATGGATGGATGGAGATACACATATATATATATATATATATATATATATATATATATATATACAATATTTTGTCAGATTTTCATCCAACAAAATACTGTCACATTAGAAAACGGGCCTTTGATTGACATTCAGCTTCGTGTGGGGATGCAACACATGGAGGATCTGGTAAACACGCATTCCTTCCAGTGCTGGAATGGAGCGCCTTAACAGGGTGGCGAGGTTTGGATGGCAGTGGAGATTGTTATTTGTGGGGGAGAAAGAGATGGGGAGAGAGAGAGAGAGAGAACAACACCTTCTTGACATAGATATAGTTGCTGATATTGCCTTGTGATTTCTTTCCAAATGGAAGAAAAGAAGTTTGTTTTTTTCCAACTCCCTGTGAAAAAAGCAAACAAAGAAATACATAAAAAAAAAAAATGAGGAGGTGGGGAGAGTAAATAGAATTAGGGTTAACACAACGCTTGGCCGAAATAATACAGAAACACCTTCTGTATGACAATATTGGCTGCAGTGCTTTGAAAATAGTCATACCACATGATTTCAAATGGGATGCCCGTTGCACCTAAAATACACACACTTTGTCCCGTGAAGCAGGAAGGAGATCACGCCTTAATGTGCCGTAAGCATATGCCCCTGATGGATGCAGCTCTCCCAAGACACCAGAACAACTTAACACATTTGCTGTTGACACTGCCACTGCTGATAAAGTTATGGATAAAACAGCTGTTAGCAACACAAGCCTGGTTTCACTCACACGGAAAGAGGGGTCGGAGAGTCGAGGGATCTGTCTCGCGTGTCTGACTGAATTACGATTGCATAATATAAACATCTGTACGTGCGTAGCACAGCTTGCACATCTGCCACGATGGATGACGATGATGAAATTATTGAGCATTAACAATCAAAGAACATGTAAAGAGTCACACTGCTGACGCCAAGCAATGTAAGAGGACTTGTTGGACAAGACATGACCAGAAAGTCATATTGTAACAGGAGGAAGACGCTAACCTCATAAGCAATAGCTTCAGGTGAAAATTTAGCAGTTGTTTTACATTCAAGAATATACAACTTGACCGTACAATTTCAGGCCACCCCCGTTGTGACAAGAGTGACATGCTATCTTTATTAGCGTTAAATTCATCGGTCGTTCTCTTCATTCATTCATTCATTCATTCATTAACAAGTGTGTCTATATTTCACTCTCCAAATGAACAGAGGGCAACACATGACCAGAAAGTTCAGGCGCTTGCCCGTGTAACAAGTCAGGAAATGCTAACTTCATTAGCATAAGCTGAGGGTGAGAGTTTACCCGCTGTTTGAACTTCCGACACTTGAGTATGTTCAGGAACCTGGATTGGGGGACTGAAAAAAATTAGATTGCTTTGGTTCAAATTCGTTTCTTCTGGACGTCAGCTCGCCTGGATGTCCTCCCTCGCTAGATTATGGAAACACGCTGAAGATTGTGCGTTGACCCAGTCTCCCGGGCGCCACTGGGCCGCAGCCCTCTGGGTCACAGCCCTCGAGTACAGCTTCTTGACTCTACCGTACCTCACTATCACCGGGTGATGAACTCCGCAGGGAGATTAGAGTAGAGCTGCGATTGCTTTATTCTGCAGTTATGCAATCTCTTAAATACAGGAATATATCACTGCTGTTTCACCTCACTGTCTGCATACAAGTACATAGAGATAGAGTGTGTGTGTGTGTGTGTGTGTGTGTGTGTGTGTGTGTGTGTTTGAGGGGGGGGGGGGGGGGGGGTTGGCTTATTTACCAGCCGAGGGAGCTGGGATGACAAAACACCTCATTCAAAACACTGACCTTATATTTTTTTTTACATGTCACACCTTTGTTTCTGTCCCTTTTTTCAGGCGTTAGCATGAAATAGGAACTTACTGTCAGCACAATGGCTTCTTTATAACAGCTAGAAACAGAGACCAAGAACGAGCACAAGCTGCTTTCACTGTCCGACAGAATCAGTGCAGGCCCTACGAAAGTCTACGCCATTGTCGAAATCTATATTCTGTCAGCACGTGCATTCTGAGACATCATATGAAGAAAACATTTATAATAACATTGAATATCAGAAAACATGTGATTCTGATCAAGCATGTGTTCTTGATATTTTTGAACAGCATGTAACACAACATTTTTCCAGGGCATGAGAAACCCAGATGGAGACTTGAAAGGCTTGTATCATCTGTGAATACCATTGTTCTTATCCTCTGAGAGATGAATAAACCAGAACCGTTTCAGAGGAACTCACTCTTGAGTATTACCAAGTTAGCGGTCCAAGCTTTGGATACTGTCCGGACTGGCCTTTTCATGGTTTTTTTTTTTTTTTTTTTAACAAGAACAGATCTACTTTTAGACTTCAACAGCATAATGGTATTTGCTTAACTGAGCAGCCAGCAATCACTCTCTCCTCTGCCAGTGTCATATCACTGATCAAGTGTGGCTCAGTTCCTGTCTGAGAGGAGCGCTGCCAGACATAATGCAATAATAACTGGTGCACAGCTTGTCGAAGAGAACCGAGGTCCTATTTCACTGCTGACGATACTGGGATGAACTCTTTGTGCTCTTTCTATCTCATCCTCTCTCTCTTTACCAGTTCTGAAGCCCTTGAGCTTCCGCTAGCATAATGAGCCAATTGTAATTCCTCGCCTATAGTTTTGTATTGAAGAGCGTATGGGGGAGAAGAAGGAATTTTTTTTTTTTTTAAAGATACTGAAGTCAAAAACCTGTGCTTCAAGGATTATCTAAGATAGAAACATATGTTATACTTTTTCTCTTCTGTGGCGAGCGCAGGACTTAAATAAAAGACTTTGCAGTGGGTGGCTTGTGAAAATTACCACATAATTACACAGCAAATAATCAGATCTTTAAGGGCTTTACATGAGCAGAGGAAATTTAGTGGCAATTAATATTCCTGAACACCCATTAGATGTCAAGGCGCTGCTTTTTTTTCTTTTCTTTTTTAGACTTTATTTTTCACTAAAACCTGACTTTAATGTACAGTAATGAGGACCTTGAAAGAAACGGAACGTACCAAAGGAATGAGATTTGTCCAAAAAAAAAATCTAACAGTGTTTTGTCTCCTCTCATTCGACATAGCGGACGTGAACCTGCGCTTGCTCCCCCACAGATGCCTAGTGTGATGTTTGACAGATTTCTCCCTCTCCAGCTAGGCTCACAGTAAATGTCCATCTGGCAGCTTCCCATGGGTACTTATTATTCTCAGCTAGCCAGGGGTTTTCTCTCTCCGTGCAGTCAGTCGGCCAGCCAGCCAGCCAGCAAGCGCCTTCCCTCAAAGAGTTGAGAGCCGGACCAGAGCTGCTTGCAGATGCTCAGCCGGGTAACCAAACAGTGCTAGAGTAGCGGTATGGCACTGGGTTTTCAATTACACAAGACAGTGGCGGTCTCCCAAAACTGTCAGAGGATGAAAAGTCAAGTGTTTTGAGAACGATATGTACAAAACATCAAGCGATGACGGGTTTCTCATTTGTTCAGTTTCACATTAGAGATGAGGTGATTGATTTTCCCCTCCTGAACAGATGCTCCAAGCCATGGGGTAGTGCTGAAAGGTCCCGCTGTCCTGGTCTGGAGTCTCTGCTATGGTGGATTCAATCATGCAGTTGACCTCTATCGCACTCCTGTAGCCTGCTGAGTGTTTCAAGAAATATTCTGTCCAAATAAAGGATCCCCTACCCATCTTGGAATTCAATATCTTTAGGCCATTTTTCAAACTGAGAACATTTGTTTTATTGTTCTTCCATTCCTGAACCACATTGTTCTGTTTTCAGACTGATTGGACACTGATGTGATCACTCGTTTTCCTGCTAAGTCTTTCTGCAAAGCAGCGTCCTGTTTACCATCAGGAGGGGTCAACTGGTCCAACGTTTGTCGAAAAATGAATCCATTGGTGGAACAATGTGAGCAAAAGTGAGGGGAGAACATGACATATTTGCCCTACCCAGCTGTTTTACCATACAGAAATACACAGCCTGTCAAGGACATCTGAGATTGTTCATATTCTGACTCCACAGGTGTGTGTGTGTGTGTGTGTGTGTGCGCGTGCGTGCGCAAGACGTCAAACTGGCGACCAGATGTGTCGTAATTCTTATAGTTCTGTGAGTCTGCATTCCACACGTGCGCGATCCGTCGGTGTCGACTAGGAACAGATGTACTGTTTAAAACACGCTTTCAAACCATCCACGCGCGAGCCAGTCGATGGCGACGGAACATGACATGACTCACCGGAGCAGAGTTAGTCGGAAACAAAAACACAGGCCTGATCCGCTGAGATCAAATCTGCTGATTTGTGTTTGAACGGCTTTAGCGGCAGCCTGTGCAGGGAAATCTACCTCAGAAACCTTCTCTGATGACTCACACGCTCGTGCATATTCATACGGATGCGCGATAAGATCAGGAATGGCCGATATTGGCCTCTTTGTTATAACACTGTGTCAGTGGATAATTTGTAGGCTTTTCCAAAGGTTTGAGTCTAAAAACAAGGGTCACTTTTTAAAATTCTCAGTGTATACATGCGTACTTCAGTATGTACAAAATGTGATTATCATATCAACTTGTTTGTAGTGGGACAGTGTCGTCATATCGGATGTGTACATCAAGGTGGTTGTATTTTAATAATCACAACAAAACTTATCCAGTGACCCTTTGTAAGTGGAGTAGCTTTGGAACCACACGCTTTCAATTAATTTACACCCATGAGGAAGCACATCTGTGACACCAGCAACCAAAAACTTCCTTTTAACAGGCATAAACATCAAGGAGATCCGGGCTCTGTGGGGGCGGCCATCTGCTTTGCCCCAAAAAAACAAAAAAAGAATCAAATATTGTTTATCTCATATTTCGCACCGACTGTTTATATGCGGTCACTAAATACATCTCCAAGCACATGTGCGGTTGTTGCCCTTTTGTCTCAACAACCCTCTGGTAACGTAACCTCCACCGCGCAAACCCTCACGGACCTTTGCATAATCATCGATAGAGCACAAACCAAACCTTTTCCTGTTTGCGTGTCCTTGGGTTCAGAATATCCATCAGATCTGTAGTTGAATGCTCCTGGATTTGGCCAAAAACACACAAAAAAAAACCTGCCAGTTTGAAAGCGCCCTTTGTCTCTACAGCTGGTGTAAAAATTAGAAAGATGATGGAGCTGCTGAGTGCACGGCCCTGAAATAAATCCAAAGACAAAAATATCCGAGAATCCCTGGGAAAGAAGTGGGTTCCCTGAGAACAGGACATTTTAGGGCTTTGTCGGCATATGGAAACTGTAGGTGTCCACAGTGACACGGGGGGGGGGGGGGGTGTGCGGCTTCATGGTGGTAAGTGGAGTTGGGAACAGTGGAGAGCTTCATAGCTCAACATATTTCCACACAGCCAACACAGTGTGGAAACAGACACCACCCGGGCTACGCTTGTTTAAGTCAACACGAGCGGCGTATTCTTTGAACAATCTGGGCCACTTGATTCTCATTTGAATAAAATTCAAATTGAAGACAGAGCACACAATTCACTGGCCAGAAAAAGAAAAAAAAAAGCTACCGTTGTGTATTCCCTCCTGCGCGCGCACACACACACACACACACACACACACACACACACAGGGGAATGGGATGGGAGAGGATTGCAGAACATTGCATACCTTACTGAGAAAACAGCAGGATCTTGGTGGCGCGTCAACTCTCCACCCCCCCCGCCCCCCCCCCCCCCCCCAGCTTCCGCCTCCCTATTCCACCCTCCTCCATATTTATGCATTCACATCACTCCCAGAGACACATGACAACTTAAACATGACTTTCACTCTTGAGAACAGTGCCATGAAAAATGAAATGAGTCTTACCTAGTGTGGAATAGTTGGTCACATCTGTATGAAGGCCGTCAGGGAAAAAAAGGGGGAGAAGGGAAGGGGAAGACAGGGAGAGAAAAAAACAAAAACGTCAGCAACTTACATTTACAGCAGACTAAACTTGAATGCAAGCTGGGGCTATCATAGCTCCCCTGAAAAATGATGGTGTCCCAGTATTGTGCAGACTGGGGGTTAAGAATAGTTTCTGTCAAGAGGGGGGCATCATTTATTAATCGAGGGACATGAAACGTCTTAGAAAGTCTCCCTGGAGATACAAAGTTTGCACAACTTGCATTAATATTTGTCAGTGTTTCACAATTTGAGAAGTAGAAACCTAATCTTTGCCTTTTTTTTTGTGGAAAGTAACAATAGAACAGAAAAAGATATGCTCGCACAAACATGCTCCAAGGTGTTCCCTACTTTCCAAATGCCTCTGAGGTAATTTAGAACCCCCTGTATCTCTCACCCTGCACGCTTCAGCCTTTGTTACATTTCCCCAAGCTTGTTACTTTGACAGACGCTTCCAATGACATAATGAAACAGCAGAATGGCGCTCCCTCCCTGCAAGGACCTTAAAGTGGTCCAGGCACACAAAAAAAGTGCATTGTTGAAGGAAAAAAGGGAACATTTAGCCATATTGCCAATGTGGCACCGCTACCTGACATCCATATCTCCAAAGATTTATCAAAAGCGATATTATAAGACCCGTACTCTCCTCCACTTCCCAGTATCAACTGTCTGCCAGTATGAGAAATATATACAGGCATTTCCATTACAATAGGCTTTTATATTGAAAGCGGTCCCACTATGAGTGTACTCTTCTGAAGCACAGTTTTGCTTTCTTGGAAATGTGCAATAAAACAAAGAAATGGAGTGAACTGACACCACCAGGAGGGGAAATAGAAGTGCCCAACTCTGGGTTGCCTTTGCTTATAGCGCAGTTCAGTTCTGTTCCAAGTAATATTATTTATCACTGACGATGTCCATCCCCGGCATTCATTTACATTTTTTGAGATCCCAAGGGCACCGACAATTGGAGAACGTGATCACAACATCTGTTTTACATGCGACAACAAATCTATTTTCCTTGAGTTGAGAGGTTAAAAAACAAAAAAAAAAACGGAGTTTAGTCCCCGAGACGTTCATTACCATTCAGTCTGACACATTCACACACTCAGTGTTGCTGCTGTTGCACTGTAGCTAAACAGAGAGCTCAGCTGAGGACCTTGAAGCTTCATGCCGGGAAAATTGGACCCAAGGGAGGAGGTGGCGGGGACTTATGTCTGACTTCAAGAGCCACCAGAAGCACCTGGGGTTTCAATAACATTAGCATCCGTGTTGTTTGGTCGAGTAGGAGGGAGAGAGCAAGGCACTTGAGGGGATGGCAAGAAAAGACAATGCAGTCGAAAGGTCTCAAGTAGGATTTGGCACAATTATAAATGAAATGCACTTTTACATGAAGTGGATATACCAAAAAACAAGAAGAAATTCCATAACTTTCACATCGTTCAGGAAGAAATTTTGGAATTGTCTTTGGCTACCAGAGAAATCTGGTTCACACCAAAGAAACAAGTCCTCTCAACTAGTCATCAAATCACCGTTTGAGCTTTGATTATCTTTTACTCCCCAGTATCTTTTAGTTTTCTTTTTTACTGAAATGTTTGAAGCTTGACCTATCTAAACCAGTGGAGGTAGCCTGGTCAGCGCCGACGCTACCAGATAGGGGTGTTGGGGGGGGGGGGTGGGGAGTGAAAGCAACAGAGCAAGCTTCAATTGATGGCAATGAAAGGAAATCTCAAAATCTTGAGTGGGATTTGGCTCCATTAAAAAAACGTAATGCACTATTGCGTAAGGTGAAGGTATAAAATTTAAAACATAAAATAGACATAAAATTTCCACTGTGTCCAAGAAAACTGCAAAATTATCTGCAGGCTACCAGAGAACTTTACGAAACGCTAAAGAAATGAACCCTCTCAACCATTAATTTCATCAGTTTTTCAAAATAGAAAGATGGAAGAACGAGGCAGCGCGCACTTGAAGAGACGCCAATGAACGGC
Organism: Aulostomus chinensis; assembly: GCF_037954235.1. Classification (NCBI taxonomy): domain Eukaryota; kingdom Metazoa; phylum Chordata; class Actinopteri; order Syngnathiformes; family Aulostomidae; genus Aulostomus; species Aulostomus chinensis. The sequence continues at coordinate 9,107,789 of NC_141343.1, read as the reverse complement.
AATGAAATATAAAGGACCTGAGCGTCATATGGCACAATTCCCAATGTCACGCGCTATCACATGAGGCGTACATGCAAAAACGACTTCAAAATTAAGACCAAAAAAAAAGATGAAGCCTTTTCTCCGAGCCAGTTGAGAAAGCTGCTAAATGCTAAATACTGTCATTTTCTTTTTCCGCTGCAGTGAAAATGTGAGTTTTTCTTGAATCTTCTGATAAATTTTGAAGCTTAGCTAATCAAAGCTAGTGGAGGTAGCCTGTTGCTAAGTGGATTAAACAAGCGGGATGGGGGGAAAGGGTGGGGTGGGGGGGGGGGGGGGGTCTAGTGGGAGAAACCGAAGCTCTGGTGGCTTCAATAAACCCACTCTGTGAACCAGCAAAAAGATGGAAGACTAAGACATTTTTCCACCCTCTCTCGCCCTCCTGTTCTAAGCAGATAAGCTGCTTCCAGGGTCTTAGTTATGCTGTGTGGAACCCACAACGCGATATGGAAACTTTTGACAAGGCAAAGAAAAGCTGAGAAGTCCATTGCTCATGTTGTCTTTTCTCTATTGACAAGAGGGATTTGGGGATGTTTGGAGTGGTCAGTGCTGGGGGGGAATTACAAAAAGCCTCTGTGAGCATAGTGAGCATGTCACAGCTCGGACATGGATTTTAGCGGAGGCATGGACTCAATTTGGTACAGCGTTCCTTTGACTAGTCATTGCAGCAAAGCAGAAATAACAATGGCAGTCTGAGGAACTGGCAGCCTCCCCGATGAATCCCTGACAGCTTTGCAAGTTTGGGGGGCTTTTTTTGTTGTTGTTGTGTTGTAAGTATTAATTAGACAATCATTGAATTAATTTTCATCATTTATTTAATTTACGCTTTCTAATGCTTGCTAAAGCATCTCTGGCGCCAGATTTGGGGAAGGCCCAGTGCAGCTGAATGTTTAGGAACATCGTTATGTTTTGAAAGGGTCACAATTTACACAATTAGCAACGATATAATTGTTAAAATCTGGGAGAATGAATTCGTTATTATCTATCTGCACAGTCATGGGAGAATGTCCATTTTTATCAGTGAATGCGAATGTACGCGGCTCGTTTTGTTCAATGCATCCACATTTTAGCTGTTTACAGGAGTTACAAGCGTTAAAATATGGATGTGCAAAGAGAAACAAGAGAGAGAAGAACTTCTCTTTGTCCACACATTTTAATCAAACATAAAAAGACATCATCTGCCCTTGGTGGGATATTTGTGGTAAAATATATTCAGTCCTGAGACTCTGTGGCGCTAAGACAAGGACATCAATTTCCTCTCGGGAGATTCTTTTTGACACAGCAGGACTTGACTTTCTTCATCCATCATAAGCAGTCAGTGCACCAGCATGAGTACGACACAGAATTTTAAGGAAATCAGAGAAGATTGTTTGCTTGCAGAGAAACCCAATTTGAGAGACTGCATATTCCACATGAAGCTCTTCTGCTGCGTGAGTTTTTTTCGAATCAGATATTGTGTACGCCGTCATCTCGGGGAACGCGGCTCGTAAATGATGAATACCTCGGGCGAGAGGGTCACATTTTCACTTGTTTGTTTGTCACCTGTTGGCAGGATCGCGCAAAAACCACTGAGCTGATTTCGAGATGAGGGTGAGGCGGAGAACAAGTCCCATTATAAAAAAAAAAAGACTGTGCCCCCCCCCCCCGATAGGGTCTGCTGACTGTTGCGTGCCCCTCCTGTGCAAAGCTGTCATGCTTTCAAATGGTTTGAGGTCGTTGTCTGATCATAAGGGGGATACCCATGACTGTTGGCTGCATTTTTCTTCTCCAGTCTCGAGAAATTTTTCTTCTTTGGATTATTTACAACCGCCCCTCAAATTTCTGCTCAGCTCCTCATCAGCGGAGGGCTGAAGTCGATCTGAAGCTGAATTTTGTTCCCCCCTCTTTTTTGCTTCACAGCTCCGCTTTTATTGAGAAATTCCATGCGACGTTTCTTTGTGTCATGCAAATATTGTATTCTCAGTGCTGTTACATCCCGCATACAGATTATTGGTCCTGAAAACAGTTGGCTTCAGATAAATATGAACATCTGACTATACGCTCTTGAAAAATGTCTTTAAGGTACTTTTAAACATACCATAGTTTTCATCAGAAAGCATTCCGCCTGTTTTCCAAAAGGCAGCTTGACGGAGCTGAGAAAGTCGTAACTTCGATGATATTAAACAATCGATTCACTCGACTATTCCTGGCACTCTAGATGTTCAGTGCTCTTGCTCGGCCAAGACTTTGCATTGCACCTTTTTTGGCTAAACAACACTTTTTCCCACTGTGCGACAAGCATGGATGCAGGATTTACTTCAACCCAAATAAACTGGCAACAAACAGGCGATTCGCCCTTTTTTCCTTGCAAGTCGACGAGTTGCCTTTCTGCTGCATTCCCCCATCAAAATCGTCACGTCGACATCATCACAAACACGCATCATGAAGGGTAACGAAAGCATTGCCATTGCTATTGGTTTATATCTTTACATCCAGTTTGTTTTCCAAATACAAACCCGGTTGAACGATGTTGGGCTGGAATGACCAAAAAAAAAAAGTTATGAATCGCGGCACCGCATCGCTTTGGAAGCGGGCCGTAAAATCAAAAGTGTTCAATTGCGTTTTGTGTACACATCGATGCCGATAAACCTGTGTGTACGGCAGAGTCATTGATCGAATGAAGGATTGAATTCAGATTAAACCTTTTACAAATGTAAACAAAACTAAAATGTTAGCGTTTCGTTTTGGGGTTTTTTTTTTGACGCTACAGAAAGATAGAGAATAAAATAGAGCGAGAATTCACTCCGAAATAGGATTCTGCCCCCGGAAAGAAAAAAAAAAAAAAGCAAATCCCAAAATCCTTGTGTCGCCATTTAACCTATTCACAAGTGCGGAAATGGGGCAGCTGTTTTTACTGTACCACATAATGGAACAAAATGGCAATGGCTGGCCAAGCTCCAGATGGCTGCTAAAAGGCCTCAGAGTGGGGGAAAAAAGGAGAAGGTGTGAAACAGACATTGTGCTGCCACGTAATTAATGATATGGAGAGAGCTTTCCATCCTTCCATCCATCTGAGCTGATATACACAGTACCTCTTTTTTTTTTTTGCAAAAAGGACTCAGAGAAGCTCTGACAGAGGCTGCAGATGGCCTGGGATCACACAGACTGCAGCAGCATCTAGAAGTTTACACAAGTCGGATGAGAAAGCCAGATCGGCTCCAAAAAACTAAGGCTGTTCTTTGGGGGGGCTCAGTTGTTTTTAATCTTCCTTCAAGTCGAGGTGTGAATAATTACTTTCTGAGTGACAGTCTGATGAGCCAAACTTCACGCGGTTGACAGGTTCTGTCCGGTTTCAAGGCTGTTCAGGCATGACAGTACAGGTACGCTTACGTTACCACTGCAGCAGATGTTCACTTCTTGTTGCAGCTGTGTCTTGTTTGGAAACAGAAGCACTGTGACATCGCTCGATATATCTCAATCCCCACATCGTGGGTTTTTTTTTTCGTTTTTTTTTTCTTTTCTCTGAGGTCAGGCTGTCTCATTCCATGCTGACAGACAAGCTGTAATAAAATCATTGATCACCTTAAGTGCCCCGACAATTTCTATCTCATCATGCCTGTCATAATAAGGTTTGCGCACTAATGCCATCTGCTGTGCTTAGAAATGCACAAACGGATGGAAAAATTAGAGCGGAGTTCAATCTAATGTGTCCTCCTGGGGGCCTTGTGTTTGAAAAAAAAAAAAAGCTTTCTCTCTGGCAGACCTTGATGAGTGATCGCAAGTTCAGTAAATTCTGACCCACAGTTCAGCTTCCTAGAAGCGGGATATATAGATCCTCCTGCCTGGGGAGAGGTAGACGGAAGGACAGAGCAGGAAGAAAGACATAAAATCGTAAGAGGCAATAGCCTTGATCCCTCCAGCAGTGCAGTTCTGACTTTGCCCACTTATGAAGATGGGGGGGGGGCTGGGGCCCTAGAGGCGCCGGCGAGTGCTGCTGGATTAGAGCGCGGTTCCTTTTGGCTCTGCAGAACCAAAAGCAGAAGCAATCATGACGTTTGACACTTTGACTCCCAACTCGCAAATCAGGTTTCTTAACACCGGCCTTTCACAATAACAAAACCGTTACCAAAGGTCACGCGCTCGACAATTGACCGCAGTTTCTAATTGAAGTTCATCAGGTGGAAGATCAGAGTCATTTAAGGCCTCGTTGCACGGAAAAAAAGCTCAATGCTGACTGTTGGGGGGGGGGGGGGGGAACCTCCTACAAAGGAGTCTTTTAAATCTCTGACTCAAATAGATAATTAGACATAATGAGTAAACAGTGCGGCTGCTCGATGCAAGTGGGCTTATTGCTTTTTAATTGTGTTTCCCTGAGTGCAGCGCACGAGCTCTGAGAGCTCCGGTACCTGTGTGCGTTGGCCCATGCGAGGCCAGGTGCAGTCATTACCACAGGACAGATGGATCAGCAGAAGTGGCGCTCGTTTCCCTTGCAAGGCAACACGGCGGCTGCCATATGTAGACTCATCATTAATATTGACCTTTGACCTTCCAGCGTGTGCCTGTCACTCTAATGGAGTTAATTAAGATTGTCCACCAGTGTGTGGGGTTTTCTCTCTCGGCGTGTCGGCGGATGTTATTGTGGAGGAAGAAGTACAGTTGTTGGTGTTTGCAGCCATTCATGCATATTAGAAAGAAAGGTTGCTGGTGCCTTCATACGACTCTGGTGTCAGACGTGTTTAAGTTTGGGAGCCCCTTTTAATATTGCCAATGCAGCTCCTTTGAAAATTCATTAAAGTACTTCGACCCCTCTGCCATCTGTGCGAGCGAGAGGGAGCGAGGCGAGTGAGGGAAGCAGCTGGGGAGAGTGGGAAGATGAAAATTCTGACACGGGCAAAAGCATGCGGGCAAGCCCCTGGACACAGAATGAAGAGTCCCTGATATGCCAGCTTTGAGCTGCTATTTATTTATTCCTCAACCTTATGTGAAGGTTGGATTCAAATTTAGATTTGGAGATGAGGACTGCTGGGGTTACAGCTTGCTCTAGTTAGAATTTGAAAGACAAATACCAAGTGTTGCATAACTGCGATGGCCATGAAATAAAAATAATAAACAATCCCTTAGGGGCCTAATTAAAAATGCTGCAAACGTTCCCCGGTGTCAAGCTAAAATGTAATTAACTCCAAAATTACACTACAACCAAACAGTGCTGCGTGATTATACTAATAAATCTTCATTGTTGATGTAAATTGCATATATGAATAAACACAGCAGATCATCATCATAACACACATTTGCAACCTTTATGCCTCCGTGCCCGACACTTAGCCGGAATCGAGACTCAATTTAATCTAGCAAGACAACTCGTTATCCGTGTGACTCCTCCGTAACTACTGACAATCAGCGCGGTGAAGCACTTGATTAGCATTGCTGCTGGCGTTCATCTCCGGGCTACCGTCAGCTACTGTCATCGTTATGTCAGTTACTTCCCACAATAACAGCAATATCGGTTGCAGTGTTTATGCCCTGTAATCACTTTCTCCCGCACCTGATCTCCTCTTCATAAAGTCAGCACGTCGACATTATTGCTGTTATAGTCGGAAATATGGAGCTATGTATTATGCATTAACGATGATCTCCCGGAGGGAAGTGGGACACACGCTCGCGCGCGCGCGCACACACACACACACACAAACACTACCATGGAATCTTTACTGTTAAAAAAAAAGGAAGAATGTGCATATATAGACACAGTTGGGTTTTTTTTTTTGCTGTCTTTTCTTTACACCTCCACACACAGAGACATGTCACCACACATAGACACGTCAACACACACACACACACACTCTCTTCCACATATGCCTCAAAGCATCGGGGTGTAATGGAGCCTGGCTGCACTTTGCCTTGTCTCTCCTTCTCTGACACTAATCAACACCTCTTCAGCTATTTAAAATTCCTCTCCATGCCTTTTGATCTGCTAACTATCTCATTTACATGAACGGTGCTCAGCAAACCAGGCCTGGTGTTGGGGATGTGTGAGATGGTAAGCTGGGACAGGGAGTGACGGGGGGGGATGGGCAGGAAGGAGGACATAGTTTGGAATTACATTTAAGAGTATATTTTTACCTGACTCTATGATGCAGCTAAAATTAATCTAATATTTCACCTTGGTGAAACCCCGAACCTTTGCCTCCTCTATCTATCTTTTTACTTCTCCTCCTTCATCTCTTTCTCCTCTTGGCTGACTTTGGATAGCGCTGTGGGGCTTCCAGGGAGCCTGGCAAAAAAACAGTGCGCCTGGATGGCATTGAAGAGGCTGGTATGATGCATTTAGACGATGGGTGTAGCTGGGCAGGAGCAAGGCGAAAGAGAGAGAGAGAGAGAGAGTGAGAAAGAAGGGGAGAAAGATCGGGAAGTTGGGGGGGGGGACCATTGTAGGTGGTTTCAATCACTCTGATGCCATCTGTTCCACTCCATTTTTCACACCGACAGTGGATATTTTCCCTGGTGAGACGAGAGGAGGCTGTGTGGGAGTGTGTGTACAATGATAGTGAAGGACAGAGCAGTATGAGCTAACGGCACCATACATTCATCTTACATCAGCGATCTCTTCGTGACTTTTTTTTTTTTTTTTTTTGATAACAGAATGATTATTTATTTGTCTTTGAAGTGTCGGAAAATAGAATCCAAGGTGACATCTTCATACTACATGTTTTGGTCTGATGAAGAGTCCAAAAATCAGTACGCCCATGACTCACATTGCCGCTCATTAGATGCTGTGCTCTCGGTGTTAGCGCTCTGGCTGGGTGCTGGTGCCCACATCCTCTGGGCATTTAACTCATGTTAGCCATCTGCTTAAACATGCATGAAGTTATTAAAGTGCCCCTCTCATTTACTCTCAGAGCCGGAATGTTTCGCTCTCTGCCTCCGTGAGCTAACTCACCCCAATCTCTCCCTCCTCTTCTCCACTTTCCTTATCCATCCTGCATCATTACCGTCCACTTTTTTTTTTTTTTTTCCCTATACATCTCCCTTTCTCCCTCCTGGATAAAAGCGACTAAAAAAAAAAAAAAACGCTCTTCACGTCACCCTTGACACTTCTATAAAACTGCAACTCTTCAAGATAAAAGCAGAGTGAAAAACAATCCCAGCGTTAGGGGTTACTGTTCCACGGCGTTCCAGCGCTGAGAGGTCATTGAATCTGTGTGATGGGGAATATTGAATATGAAGATGGGGAAGGCATAGGGTTTTTTCAGCATGTTTGCTCAGTCGACGCAGTGTTATTGGATCCAATTCAGGGAAAAGGCCACCATCAGCTTAACTGCGCTTTCAAAAATAAACCGTGTGGAAGAACCCTGAGCAAAATTTCAGGGAAAAGAGGGAACAGAATGTGTACAGATGTTGGGACTGAACATCAACATCAGTTCTGTGGGAAATTACATCTACAGCTGACAGGGATATTTCCTTGGTCTGAATTTGTGTGAACTTGCTGACGTCAAACCTCTATGAATGTTATGTTTTTTTGAAGTTTTAACATTTTTTTTTCACATTGATATTTTGTTGGTTTTCAGTCTAGCGTACAAGGTCAGATCACAGTTTTCTCTTTCTTTTTCTCTGGCCATTGATAACATCCATCCACCCTTCCATCCATCCATCCATCCATTTTCTAACATTTTGTCCTGTTCAGAGGTCGTGGAAGGGGCGGGGGGGGGGGGGTGTTGGAGCCTATCCCAGCAGACTTTGGGTGAGAGGCGGGTTCACCCTGGACAGGTCACCAGTCCATCACAGGACCAACACATAGAGACAGACAACCATTCACTCTCACTGTCACACCTACGGTCAATTTAGAGTATCAATCAGCCTCGTCCCCTCTTGATGTCTTTGGACTGTGGAGGAAGCTGGAGTACCAGAGAGAACCCACACAGGAACAGGGAGAACATGGAGACTCACACAGAAAGATCCCGTGCCATTGATAACATTAAATAGAAATCTTTTAAGTCTGTGGAACCATGATTTATAATTACATTTTTTTTTTAAAAAGATAGTGTTGATGATTGCTTCAATCATTTCAAACTCGGGGAGGAAAAACGACGCAAGGGCAGCGGCAGCTCGCAAGCGGCGAGACAAGCTAACGCTAGCTTGCAGGAAAAGCTAGCTCGATGAGGTTTTGATTTATCTGTAAATATTGTTTTTTTTTTTTCTTCAAATTGAATCACTTCAGGGACATGTAAGCTGGCCGCAAAACTCCCAAATGATTCGGGGACATAGCAATCTTTTCAACGGTGGGACCAACCGCAGCTAGCAGCATGCCTCACAGTTCGCCACGCTAGCAGCTCGCATGCCCCACTGCTTGCCAGCTATCTCCCCTGCTTAGAATGACCTGATGTGTGCAAATCAGTTTGAGGTTTGCCACTCGCTCAAATGTCTCTGCAGTGGATTAATAGAACATTTTGTAAACGACGTGAGCTTGACTGGTAAGCCTCAACCCTCACTAGTAGCCGTTACTGGTCAGCGCTACCTGTCCACATCCACAACAGCTGAGTTATACTATATAAAATGTAGGCTTTATCCGGCAAAAAAAAATGTATAAGTCCAGTTAAAAAGTTAAATGCGTTGTGTAAAACATGCACTACAACAAAAAGCAGCAATGTTACCCTCTTTTCCAAGCATAACTGCAGATTCAAGTTTTGGATGAGCGAATAAACACAAACTATTATGTCGCCAAAGTAGAGCTTGGACATGGCAATTTGAAAAATCTCAATTCGAGGGTTTCCCCGACTGATTATTCGATCCATCGAGTTTCAGGTGGCAGCCCTATAAGTTCCACGGATCATCTTACCGTTATCATTCATATAATTCTTTGGGTAATCATTTTAAAGCAAGATTAATGTAAGCTTCTTGGCTCTGGCTGCACAATCCATTAAAATGCTCTTGAAATATTTTCAGACTTTAACATCCTGGTGACAAACGGTCATTGGCCTCCCTGCAGCCATGCTCCTTGGTAACTCAAGGATATGCCACTTGTTATTGCATCAACAACAAATCAAATATGAGCCACACATAGCCCTTATATGCATAAATGTAATTTTCTCATCCAACCAAGCAGTAAGTTTCTGCATCAACAGCCCAATAATAGTAAAATACCCACAATATGCTGCTCTTTCTGCAGCCAGGAAGGTAAACAACTTGGCTGCTTGGAAGTAGCCTGCCGGGACCCACTTCCACCTAATAGTCTAATTAAAGCCATTGATTGGTTATATAAACACACACAAGCCACGAACATGTCCCACTACCACAAACACGTGACTAGTAATTAGCACAAAATCAGAGGTGTGTTTAAGTTGCAGTTTTTTCCCCCCACCTCATTAGTCGTGCGGAGGCATTGTTTTTCTTGCTTGTATGACCTTCTGCTCGTTCCTCTGTGACCGTCACTATCTCCCCTGAGCATCAATCACAATTCAGATATCTGTCCATTTTTTGTGTGTGCGCGCGCACAATAGCGGCATTTACTTGGGATGTGGGATCCTGCTGGCTGAAGACCTTCATAAGAGTAGTCTGATTCCCTGCAGCTAGAGCCATTGTCGGATCACCAAAAAACCCAGACGTTTTACTTCTTCGGATTCTCCCAGGCATGATTTTATATTCCTCTCTTTGTGAGTTTTGATTTTTGAACTTCGTGAAGAGGAAACATGTTCAATGAATCCCCATTCTCCCAAGAATGTATACGGAGGGTGAATAATGTGATATAATCATAGTATGCAGCATCTGTTTAGCGGTAAGGGATTTAAAAAAAAAAAAATTTTTGTCTCATCAAGAGCGCAAAGTTTTTAATCTCCTCGGATAGTTTAAAAGAAATAGAATATGTAAGCCCCTGAGGCAAAACAGTGTCATTCCTTCAAAATCTAGTGCGGTCACGCAACATGAGAGCTAGGAGACTCTCAGTCGAGGCAGGTGGTCAGAGTTATTTGAACAAGGCAGCAAATAGTTCCTCAAAGCTTGTGATATGCATGAATGATAAAAAAAAAAGCTAAAAAAAAAAGTTAAGCCTTTGCAAGAAATATCCAAAAAAGAGAATGTAAATTATGAAGTGAAATTTAGCGACAAAGGTCGAAAGGACTTGTTGTGGCACAATGTGGAATGACGGCGCTGTCATGAAAATTCATTGGCGAGGACACACTGGTTTTCACAGGCCTTCGAGCACAGAATACAAAGTCGGATGATTTATAATAAGAGGAGAAAATGTAAGAAATCAAGTGAATAGAGAAGGAAGAAGACGAAGAGGTGAGCGTGTCTGCCACAAGGTTACATCACGCTGGAGAATGCTGAATACACATTAGTTTGGCTTGTACATGTCTGAATGAGAAAGTGGTGCTTTGGAAAATGAAACCTGTGCCAATCATTTGGTGCTAACATAATTTTTTGAAGCCCACATGTGTCCAAGTGGCAACGAGTAACAGGTCCCCTGACCTTGTAAATCACTCTAACTGTGTGTCCTGGTCCTGCCTTGCTAAAAATGCTTTACAATGCAATATTGATGACTTTAATTGCATAGAAAGTCTGAGCAACATGCTGAAAAATCGCACAATGCATCATTTGGCAGCTGCCATTCCTTTCAACTGGCTTGTTAACAGGTTGAACGCTGAATGCATTTTGATTTTGTAAAACTGTCACCTACTGTAGACCAACAGCGGGCCTACACAATGCCTCATCACTTATGTGCATGATGTGACAGAGAGGAAAGTGGTGTGTACCCTGGCAGAGAAAAGACCTGTATGATGGCTAAGCAAGGCACTAAGCTGCATCCAGGTGTTAGCCAATTTCCAGGTGGCCGTGTAATACTCTTACCGACCCAGATCATGGCAATCATGGAGCTGGAAGAGATGGCTCATTGCCTGCACCAGTGTAGTGGCTGGATAATATGCCAAGTTGGCAGCGGCGTGCCTGCGAGGCGGGCAAATAGGCAGAGTGGCTCTCACCATCCTAGAGTGGAAAGATGGTGGAGAACCTTTCATTTTCCTTTCAAAATTCATGAAAATAAGTCTGGTGTAAGATCCGCACGATTGCTTTGACTTGCTGGTGGTGGCAGCACATCACGCTCGGCGTGTGTTTTTATCACTATTAAGCCGATGTTTCAGTCATGCATTATTTTGAAACACGTTTTTTTTCTGATTTGTGGTTTGATTCGTGTCAGTGACTCACAACTCGGCGCCTGACGAGCATATTTCCTATAAAAGACTTTGAGCAAGCGACATTGTGTTCTCAAAATTCATCAGCCAGAGAAATTATCTTCATTAGCTCAGTGAGCCAGAGTTTTACGAAGCCCCGCTCTTTGCTCTGGTGTCTGGGTGCTGTGTACTCCACAGTGTAAGGAGCTTGGCTGGCAGGCAGCCACAGACGAGCGCTGTTTCTGCTTGCTATCCTCTCATTTGACTGCATGGTAATTACTGTCTCAATGCGGTAAGAAAAAGCTGCTTTCGGTGGGAGGATTGAGAGAGAAAAGGGAAAAAATGTGAGGGTGTGTGGCTTAGCAGCTTAATGAACATGTCAGATGTATTTAAACAAATGGATTACCACATCTGTACACACTCAGCTGGATTGCGTGTGCTCTGAAACACTTGAGCAGCCTGGAGTGGCAGGGTGAATGAGGCATGTACTGAAGATGTGCAGATATTCTGAATGCGATGTAACCTCCCATTAAAAGACCGTGTATTCATCTTTCAAGGAAACCAGCTCTCACCGTCTATCAACTTTATCGCCATTTATTCCTCTTCCCTGTATATAATGTACTTCTTTTAGGATGACGCATATTTAAAAAAAAACAATTCATTTGCATTTGAAGTCAGTTCGGGCAATTTAAAAGCAGGGCGCTTTCACACGTGGAACATAGTGTCAGTTCAGGCTCTGCTAGCACTCCCTCCGATATTAGCTGATGATCAGGTGTTACAAGCCAGCCGGCGACCCACTTATTTCCTTCTCTGCATGCAATTAGCTCAGCTTATTCCCTTCCACACACACTGTTTCTTTTTGTTGTTTTTTTTTTTTTTTTGCGCCTTCGTTGCTGAACTTGTGTGTTCCTTATTTGTTAACCGACACACCTCTTCCACAACTGCCGCAGTTTTATTCCACGCCTTTTCCTTTCTGCCATCCTTAGAAAAAGGATCTGAGGATGTGTTTAAATCCAACATAGAACGTCCGTACGCCCATTTCTGCACTTGTTTTAGTGCCGAGAAGAAAAAAAGAATCAACTGCCGCTCCTCCCGTCTTTCCCGCGTGGTAATACACGTGATAAAAAGAACACGTGGCCACATCTGATAGCGTGATGAAGGAATGTTCTGGTATTTGACTTTTCTATTTGCTCCGTTTCCTTTCACAACTCAAATCCCACCAGGGTTGGCTTGAGCCAGCGTTTTGGTGCGGCCCTGACGCGCAAACTGGTTTGATTGAGGTGTCACACAAGTGAAGATTTTACAAGAGTTATCGAAATCAGTTTATTGGCTGACAGACAAACAGACGCTCCGACGCGGTGTCCTTGTAACAAGTGAATGTCGATGGGCAGCGATGTGGAAATTTAATTCGTGATGTGCTCATGACCTCTCATCATTGCTTTCTCGTATCAGTTAACATTTCGGGGCAAAACTCCGAAAACCTTCAAGCTTCTCGACCTGTCAGCCTCGACGCACAAAGGGAAGAAAGGAGATCGCCTCATACGCGGCGGCCTTTGACGTGGAGTGTGTGCATACTGATACACTCGGGAGTATTCCATTTCTCAAGCAAAGCTATAGATACAGTAACATAAGTGTTGTATCAGCCCACTTGACACTTGCTCATGAACCTAGCTCAGGCCGCGGGCAAGTGTCGTGAGCTTCCTTTGTCGCCTCTGGCAGTGTTTGCAAAGACAAATTATTGCCAAGTGACTGTCAGTTAGGAAACGGTGTAAACTTAAACAAACCGGCGTTTGAGAAAAGCCACTTGAAAATTGCTTTATTTTTTTGTGGGTTCTTCATGTTGACTTTTTATTTTAATCTTTGCTGAACTGAGAGGCTGCTGCTTGAGTGCACGACTTCGAACTCGACATTGAGCACAGATGTTTGAACTGGTCAAATCTAGAATACTGAATAAAATGTCTCAACTGAATCGACCCTTGGAAATAGAATTTTGACAGGATTTTATGAAGACTGTTCTGATGTAAACTTCATTTTTCGCACCAACTAATTTTCAGTGGATTTAGGTATTGAATATGAAACGGCTCTTATCACGAGAACAGAGCAGGGACTGGAGAAACTCAATCGGCCTTCTGTACCGATAACACAGAATAATCAAGAAAAAAATCACATCATGAGCACGTCCGTGAAAGAGTCTAGGCTAGGAGGCAGGTTGTGACACAAAGGGAGAACTTTGCAATGAGTAAAAGGTGTTCGGTACCTTTTTCAGCCATGGGAGTTTCACATTTGAAGCCACACCTGGCGTAATGGTGGACCCCGGAAGGCTACGCTGACCCCTTATCTAGCCTAACCGTCTACTCAAACAACACCACAAATTTGTCAAAAACTCTGTTGTTTGGACAAAAACATCAAATCTGAAGCCGGACAAGGTGGTGTCTTGTGGCATCCGTTGACCAGGTCTCAGCAAAAAATAGCTGCCGTGCACGGTAATGCGAATCGAACTTGAAGAAAATAGTCTTTCATCCTGATTATCAGCCGTGTTTCCAGACATGAGATTTGAACTGAGACTGTCTTTTTGTCCTCACTCGGACACATTAATTTGGGCGGCACAGCTCAGAGGATAGAGTGGCCGTATAGCAACTGAAGGGTCAGTCGATCGCTCCTTACTCCACTGTTCAGCAGTGTCGATGAGCAACATGCCAAACCCCTGATCGCTCCTGATGAGGAGGTTGTCACCTTGTGTCCCTGACCCTTGCCTAAGAGGGTTTTTTTGTGCTTCATCATAATCAAACCGTAGCTGTGCGATGAGTAAAACCCTGAAACCCTCAGAGTCGTCCTGGCGATAGATGCGAGGGCCCATGGGCCTCTTTGCGAGCACAGCCCGTGCTGGGGGTACGTCCCGTGTTGGATAGAACTGTCAGTCCATCACAGACTGCACAGGCACATCATCACTCATCGTTGTCTTTTATTTTGGCAGGCAGCACATTTCCAGTGTCAGTTCTGCCCTGCTGCTAGGTGGAATTTGCCCTGTTTGAAAGCATTCGCGTGGTACTGAGAAGAATTGAGACGAAACTTATCCGCTTTGAATATCAACCCCAGTTGTGCGGTTTACTTTCAAATGTTCCGTGCTGAGACACTAATGGACTCTCGCCTTAAAGGCATTAGGGCAAGATGGTCCAGAGTAACTGCTGCCTCATGGAGCCGGTGGGGTGTTGTAGAGGCAAGTTCAGAGCCGAGGGGACGATACCCTTTACCCAGAGGAGATTGTCCAATTAAGCTGACCAATTGGATTTGAGTGAGCCTGCTTGTCTACCTGTTGTGGGGGTTAGAAAATGCCACTTCTACTCATTGCTCATTCCGGACGATACAAAACCCATTATTCTTGCAGTCATTACTAAGCAAAATGTCAATAGCTTATTAGAGAGACAGAGACATGGTAAGAAAGATGGATGGAAGGAAAGGAAAGAGGGAGCGAGCGAAGAAAGGAGGAAGTGTGGTTAAAATCTCGACTTTCTCAAACAGAACAAAACAAACATTTTGAAAAGCCCCCCCGCCGGTCGGAAGTGCTGTTCACAATGATGTATGTGCATAATTTCACACTCAAAGGCTGTTTTCACATTCATCTGCTGATGGTGGAAAGTTTCTCCTGCTCACTTGAGGTTAAGAAGTTTACTAACAAGCCTCATTTGTGACATCACAACAACTCCGAAGTCAATCAACTTACACAAGTGTGATGACACACGGAAAATCTATTTTCCAGCAAACAGGAGAAACAGGAAAGCTGAATATTTTTATTTTGAGGATTGAAAAGGATGGAGTCAATTTTGAGTTGTGGGGGGGGGGGGGGAGGCTGCTTTGATGAGAAATTTTAGTCTGTTTTGCATTTTACGTCTCCAACCATGTCCGAGGCTCTCGAATGTTGCAGGGTTCCGATGACGACATTGTAAACTCTTTGTTGTCCCCCCCCTCACCTCTTTTCCTCCCTCCAGCTCGTTAAAACAACACAGGCAGTCGACTGAAAACCTGCCACGAAACATGAACATTCATCAACATCACATACCCTGAAATGAAATGGCATTCTTCTTCTTTTCTGTCGTTTCTTTTTCTTTTCCTCTACTTCCTACACTCTTGCTCTTTTGCTCCTCTGTCTGTTTTCTCTCTCGGCATTGTACAAATGTTTCTCTTGTCTAAGGAACCGTTCCATATGTTTGCAATCACTCCAGCTCCCTTGCCTGCACAGATCATTTAGCAGGCTGCCTCATACATTTCAATTAGGCCCACCTAGCACAGCCACAGACATGGGAAAGCAATATTGATTTCTTGATATCCTGTGCGTGGGTCAGACCAAATTAACGCTTGTACTCCAGGATATGATATATCCATAACAATTCACGTGTGTATCCACATGTGAGATATGATTGTCTGGTTAGTGTATAGAAAAATGCGGAGCAT
This sequence comes from Aulostomus chinensis, assembly GCF_037954235.1. Taxonomy (NCBI): domain Eukaryota; kingdom Metazoa; phylum Chordata; class Actinopteri; order Syngnathiformes; family Aulostomidae; genus Aulostomus; species Aulostomus chinensis. Next base: position 9,092,160 of record NC_141343.1, on the reverse strand, counting down.
TCAACTAAGTAGACGCCACGTACAGGACAACTGTCCCTGGCGCGCTCTTCGTTTGGGTAACTGACATGGCGTATTCATGATCATTTCTACACAGAATGGAGCTAAAATACTGTAAGTTGTTGAGTTGTTTAAGAAAATTGAGGAGATGACGGAAGCGTGTTAAACTCATCAGAGCAATGACAAAATGTCCCTCTAACTTTAATCGCGATCATTATTCCATTAGTTTTTAAAGAAAGGGTCTCCGCTGCTTGATAGCTGTCATGTCCGTCACTCACTGTCCGCCACCTCGTCCGTCTCCTGAGCCTCGGACAGAGCAATCAGTCAAAGCTCGTGACGCTACAGGACGCCTCGTCAAAGATCTGATGAGACGGTGGAATCATGGGACCTGATGTTCACTTCAATATTTATGATCTGTACGCCGCAGTGGCTGATAAACTGGATAAACACGTCAACGTTTTCGTGGCATATTAAACTTAACCCATTTGCTGCGGAATATATGTTGAGTATCTGTGGCTGGGCGCTGAAATCAATACGGCAACATATTGCGATCTTTTTTTTTTTTTTTATGATTCCGCATCAATATTCTAGCTAGGACCGATACCGTATCATATTGCGATAAGAGCATGTCGTGACTCAAAAAAATGCACCGAAAATGATTTTTAAGTACTTTTATGTTATGCAGAATGACTGATTATTCCGGCATTTTGGACCTTCACTTTAGTAAACTGTAGAGGATAATTCTGTGCTCCATTACATTTACTTCAATTTCCAGTTTTTCTGCACATTGGCACCTGAAATGTGTGAAGATTATTGTGGATTGCAACACCTGTGCCATACGTTCTCCCTTTTACAAGGATAATAGCTGCGGTTCGATTGACCCTGTCAGAGAAGTATTAATTGAACTCCATTTCTGTAATTGAGCTTGTAGTTTGTAGTGGTATTGAACTCTACTTCATTATATTTAGAGGCAGATTAATGGAAGCAATCCAGTAAAACACAACCACCCACACTGAGAGAATTATTACCTATCTGAAACCTGGGAATATCAGCATTTAAAAAAAAAATGGAATTAAAGGCACAAATATAACCGTATTGATTGTACTACCTTGAACACGTGTACTTAATGACGTGCTCTGTGAGTGTATAATAATACAATACTTTGAAAGAGACCACTCTGGGCATACAAATCTGGAAACACAAATTAATACAACTGGAATACAACGAGTTCCTGCACGGAGACGGTGCTTTCTCAAGCAGAGAGAAAAGTTATCTAAATCTTAACAATAGCCAATAGCGGAGTCACATAACACTGATTTATTTTTCCAAAGGAAGGCATTGACAAAAAAAATAAAAAGTCATCCTGCCGCCTTGCATCAGGAAATACACGCTTTTCGGTTACGATCCCATTCTGTGTTTTAATTTAGAAGACTTGTTCATTAATCATTGTGTTCCGAGAAGAACTGCCTCCACTGACATCTCTGACTTGTGTTTTATAATCTTAATTTTAAAAAGAAAATAGTGATTGCAAAGAAGGTTGATAGAGAATGTAATGAAATTCAAGGGCAGCAAAGAAAAACTCCACCGTTGGTGGAATGGATTTCTATATATTGAGACATTTTCAGAGCTCTGTGACACACTTTTGTCCATGTATGTCCCACACACGTTTGACATTTCAACACAGCATCTTTTATATTACATTCAACAAAAGTCCCCTATCTTATTAAAAAAAATGTTATCCAAAGCAAGCGGCTGACTCATTTTGTGCTTCTCTGCTTTTATATAAATATATTCTAATATATTTTAATTTCTCCAACGTCTAAAGATATCCCAGACTACCCTCTAGGTTTCATTACACACTGTAAAAGCCTGGCTGGGCTCCACCTTAGCATACAGACAATATCAGGTAATCATATGACTCATAATACAAATATTTTACTGTATATTACCTTTTACTATTTCATTCAGTCTAGTGTTTCGACTTTATTTCATATTAGCCTAAATGATCAGTCCATGATGGTTCAATGGGGCTGATTTAGAGTAACTCATGAGCCTGTAGTGCTAGCATGGAGGCCATCTGTGTCTAATGTTGACTAAGTGTTCCTGTCAAGTCCACGCAACCGCTTTGCAGCTTTATAAAGATACATGTCTCGCGTTTTGGTTTATCGGCACTCATGGGTCACTTCTCGGAGGGGAGGGAGCATACACAGACTCTGCCATTTCTAGTAATTATCTTTATGAAGATGAGAGACCTCTCAATTAGAGTGCCACTTGATTAAAACGAATGGCTCTCCTTCGAGGGCCGTTTGGAGTCGGCCGGCGTTGATGTCATCAAGATCCCCTTTTTAGTAGGCGCGCTTGGTGATTTTGAATAAAAACGACAACAACAAACAAAAAAAGAATTGCTTTTATATCCTTCACGTGTAAGTTAACATCATTATTTCAAATTTATCATCAACTATCTCTTTTCCCTTCAGACAGAAGACACACTGACTTGGAAGTGTCATGCCTCCCTGTGTAATGACGGTCTTAATGGAAAACAAAACTGGCTCTCGGGGGAGTGTGATGGTCAGGCTGGCCATTACAGAGTCACTCAATAGTAGGTGATTGACTCGTTCGCCTGCTCCGCTGTAAGCCTGTTAAGCTGCTACTCAGTGTCAAAGCGGTGCTCTGGGCACTCGCGGTATCATCGGTCCTTGCCATTAAAGGCCACTAGATAAAGTGCTTACCCCGATTTAGTAAAACTAAATAGCTGGAGACCTCATTTGTGATTGTTGGGGATATATATTCAATCAGAGAGGAGAGAGAACGTCAGCCTCAAGAAGCAGAGAGGGAACCGTGGCAGGCGGGGTTCACATAGGGATGTAGTCTTCATCATTCTCAACGACTCTTTCGAGTTCACATGAAGTTGAAGATACACATCCACTACTTTCTTTATAAGCATGGGAAATACATGTTTAATTACATCATTTAACGTAGTGGGATTATGATGAGTGGAACTTTTCAAAGGGTGAAAATACAGTTGGATACTGAAGACTGTTCCAGACCATCTGCGGGACTTTAAAGGACGTGTTACAGACGTACTTCAATCATATTCCTTGCGTTCGTCTCACACAGTTCAACATCGGCCCACTGGAAATCATCCTAATTGTACACAAGACGTATGATCAGAATGATTTATTTTTGCTCTTAAGCTCGATATCTCCAAAAAATATGAGCGTATTTTGAGGACATTTTTTTGAGACCATGTGTTTTGATTCGAGGGGCGATTGCCAGCTTTGGGGAGATGGTACGGATCATGCTCTGGATTGATTTGGACGTAAATTTACGCACACATTTTGATGCTAAAATGTTAAAATTGTGTATCGGTATGTGCTTTTGAGCGCTGTCTCGTGAAGCGCCCTGATACGAAGTCCAGGAAACGTGTTTTGCGCCGTGCTCTCTATGCGATGAATCCAAAGCGTGTTTGATGATTGATGCCTCACTTGAAGGTCTTGAATAGTTTTTTTTTTAGGCTGGTAAATTGTTGAATGTCCACATGTTCACGAAATCGTCCACATTTTTGCCCATAAAAGCTGATGACGACATTGGATGTTACTGTCAGTTTGACACGCCGTCCTTTGCAAACTTTAGACGATACTATTGAGTCTAATCCCTTCCCACCAGACAAGAATGTGCTGTGGTTTCCAGCATACACGCTGCAGTCTAATCAAGGCAGCATTCTCAGGAGTGCGTCTGCTCACCAACAGCATATTACCCTAACTTAGTTATGAGAGAAATCATGTATCAGTGAAGCTGATAAGCCTTCATCAACACTGAGGGGAATTACTTCTCAATTTCCTTGCAAATCTCGCCGTTCTGATGAGCTCTGTATGTAAAAGGTGCGGCGGATCTCCGTGTTGACCGTATACATGCTACTTTCCATGGTGAAATGTGTTGCGAGTGGATTAGAATCAATCATATTGGCTAATGAGAGACACCTCGCACCGACCGTTCAGGGCAGTCTTTAAGAAAGAAGCTGTAGCGCATCATGATGTGATTGCTTGAGAGTGTCGGTTATACTGGAGAGGGTTTTTTATTTTCCTGAACCGGCCTGGTCACTGTTGCATATTTGCCACGAAGCCCCCTTCTTTAAACTGCAGCTTACTGACATAAAGAGGGACATTTCTTTTTTTCTTTTTTTTTTTTTGCCTGGAGAAGCTGCTGGGTTGTGTGTTCTGCGCGCCACCCTTCGCAAACTCCAGATGACACAATTTGTGAATGCCGGGAACATCTTGTCAGTGCGACAGAGTGAGTTCGGCATCTTCACACGCCTTTTATATGAAGTCAAAGCGACATGATTTGTTGTTTGGTGAAATTCGGTGTTTGTCTAAAAGAGCATGCGCCTTTATTACTGTGCATTGTATGCACGGCTTCATGTGATTTTCCTCCTGATACACTCGGGAGCCTCCTCAAAAGTAATGCATGCAATGAACACAGAACACACACATACACACACACACACACACTGTTCTCTGCTGCTCCTTCTCCTTGGATGAAGCTAATCACCTCCTGACGCGAGGCTCTGTAACATCTCAGCGATAGACAGCGAACTTCTATTTCCCCGTGGAGATGTCCTTCATATCCCTCGGTGACCTCCCAGCTGATGGAGAAGGGGACTGCAGGACACTTTTGGGGATGGATGGGGGGGGGGGGGGGGTCAGGGTGACGCTCAGATGGATTGACAGATAAATGGATGTTACACACGCCATAATTCAAGTGGAAGTTGCAGATGCCACAGTGGGATGGTTCAATTCCAAGGGGTTAAACAAGGCCAGGAAATGTGGGTGAAGGATCCAAAGTAGACGCAATCAATATCATCACTGAGACCGTGTCTCACTTGCTGACTCTGGAGCTCACCCGAAGGGCTTGAAGACACTAATGACATCTAATCATATCATCAGGAGGAAATTCTAACCTCTGAGTTTGCCCTACATGGTGCATCCCATCAGTCTGAGGTGGAAAAAGTGAAAGATGAAGATGGAGAGAGAAACTTGCGAACAAAGGTCGCGGCAGAATAGGAAAATATTCCGCAGCGCGGGTAGAAAACATAATCTCATCCTAATTTCTCATAAAATGTGAACTAGTACCTGGTATAGCTTTAAAAAGACAATGAATTAATGACACATAAGACTCAGCGTAAGGAGCCAATTGCATTCATGCAGATATTTTGAATCCTTCGCAAAAAACAAAAAAAAAGGATTAAAAATATCCTCTGGAACAAAAGCAAAAGCTTTTGATTTTGTCAAAAATTTCATCCGCAATAGTTTTGATAATCTTCATCCTCTTCAATCATTTAGCAGTCAAAAAAAAAAAGGGAGGGGGGGGGGAATTCATTATTCATTGGTGTCAGCTTTGAAAACGGATTTGCTGCTTGCTACTGTATTTTTTTCATCGCAGAAAATGATGACACAAATCAATAGATAAATTGATCATTAAAATAACGTTTGGCCTGCGGTGCTCCTTTTGATTCAAAACAGAAAAAAAACAACAACAACAACTCCGAGTCTGCTGAATGAATTATTGCTTTCAACGTCTCTTGCAATCGATACTTTTGATGCCACTTCATAATTTCCGGGGGGTTTTTTGTTTGTTTTTTTGTTTTTTTTTGGTCTTTCAACGGATACTGAAACACAACTGCGAGCCAAGTGTACGTAGGTGCCAACATATACAGTATACATCAAATAAAGAGAAAACAATAGTATTTCTGTTGCCATGAAAAAGTTTGAATACAACTGAATCATAGTGGAAGGAGACAGTGAGCGAAATAAAAGAGCTTAGATTATCCAGTGTGTGAATGCATACATGAAAGCACGTGAGAGGTTCAACAAAGCCTGGTGAGAGGAGAGAGAGAGAGAAATGCCATCTAAGCCAGAGGCGTGGGAGGCAAGGCGTCATGCAATACTTGAGGAAATGCATCAGCAACAAAGAGGAACCAGGTGTAATACGCTCATGAATAAATACGCTGAGGGCTGGAATTGATCATTAGCGTTGTCTGGAGGAGGTAAAAATAAAAATAAGGGCCTGCAATTTTGATGAGAGGTATCGAAGTGCGCAAAAGATCCTTGAGAGAGTTTCTGTTATCAGTGATAGTTTTTGCTTGCCTAATTATGGGGTTTTCTTTACGGTGAAAGCTTCACTGTTGCTTGCTTCGCGGTGTGTCCACCCTCATAAAGTGATAAATCATGACGGTGAAATACATCCGGGCTTTGAACCAAAATAGAGCTGGACATAAATGCTCCTGGGGTCTCGTCTCAGTGTGTGATGTAAGGCCCGGGAACAAAAGGTTGTCTTCCCTGCCTATGCTGAGGAGGGGAGCAGCATGCTTCTTTAATTGGTGCTCTGATCACAGAAGGATCCGAGCCGAGGGACCCACAGCTCCCAGCTACACCCTCATCCTGGGAATGCTGGGGTGTTGCTCCTGTCTGTCTTGATTAACGACCTCTTCCTTTGACCCCCTCCCATGAGCCCTGACAGGCACTTCACTGGAGCAGGAGCGACCACAAATAGGGAGCGCGAACACTCAAAAGTGTGTACGCACCAAGAGTGTGTATACAGTACAAGCAGCCCTCCACTGTAGCATTAATGAGGAAGCATCAGAGTAGGATAAGAAGCAGGGCAGCTGCTCCGATTCACTCGTGTGGGAAGATAAACTTTATTGGTCCTTGTTGACGCGCCTGATTTCATATCGATGACCTGGAGTGTACCTGTTGCACTTTCCCAGTCGGTGGGAAAGTGCAACAGGTACAACAAGCACTGCCACCCCCCACCCTCCCACCAGCCCCCCATTTGAATGGCGGCACGCTGATTCTCTCGCCAGGTAGAGTGAGCAATTTCTGGATCACAAAGTCAGACAGCTAAATTTGCAGTCATCAAGGAACCTACGGTGGAATGCGAAACCAGCAAATTGCACAACGACCATTTGGTTTCTGGTGGACCCCCCCCCCCCCCACACACACACACACACACACACACAAACACACACACACAAGGTCTCCAGAGGGTACAAAACATTTATTTGATCTCATCTTTATCTAACATTATTACCACCTATATACCTTATAACACACACTACCGACTGTACTTTTTTTCCATCGAGTGTAAGCGCGTGTGTGCGCGTGTGTGTGTGTGTGTGTGTGTTCTTACATTCAAGTCAATAGTCTGAGGCGTCCTGTTTACTCAGATTAGTTAACTGGCTGATATTTTAGCTGCCACATAGGTGTGTTTTGGACCTGAACGTCATCACGTCATGTCACGTTCTCTTTTAAGAGCCGAGTGGACCTGTACATCTGAAAATTAAGATTATATGACCTTTCTGCTGAGGAAACTCAGCTTGGTTTTTTTTTGTTTGTCTGTCAAAAATATTTCAGAAGCTGAATATCACCTTTTTTTTTTTTCTTTCCCCTTGAGAGCTTCGTCTGCACTCAAGGTTCCACTGTCCGAACTCAAGCTTTTGCCGGTTACGCGTTCCGCCTCACGCAGTGGCATCGCTGCACGCGGGAAAATGTTCCAACCACGAAGTGAAATTCTGATCTTATGTGACGCACAGCTTATAGCAGTTGCCGCCGTGCCAATCCGGCTGCAGATAGAAAGCGGCGATAAAACTGCAGCGCATGCATAAACGTTCACGCCGTCCTGCTTAATGTTGAGATGCACTTATCATATGCGCTGCGGCGAGTGGTGGGGGCGGGTGGGGGGTCAGAAGAAGTGCTGCAGACCTGCAAACATGACGAACCATCCGGAGGAGCAGCAGGGATCATCCAAAGCTCCCGAGATGAAACACACAAACTATTTGCATTTAAGTTGTGATATTTTGCACATTTGTGTGTCTTTGTCTGCGTAACGTGAGTTTGGCATCGTCTGTGTTGGCGTAGCTTGCTTATCAGCACACTGTGTTGTGTAAATAGCAGAAAAAAGAGGCGCCACTGACCAAACTTCTTGAAGACCAATGAGAACTGCTCCTCGTGTCAGTGGCGAGCTTCTACAGTACATCAATGTTTTATATTTCTTTCATAAAAGCTTTAAAGAAAAAGGCTCTTTATAGCTGAAAAGGACAGTGCAAGTGGGTATCCAACTGTACAGGAAAGAAAAGCAATTATATGGATGCCTGTGTGTGTATCTTGAGAGAAAACTACACACACACACACACACACGCACGCACACACACCTATTAAACACACCCTCCATCAGGGTAAAGGCAAAAGAGCCTTCATCTATAACCGTGTATGCCAGCTCCTCCACCTCCTCCCTTCAATCCCCTCATTGCTAATTATCCAGAAGATGGATTACATCACGAGATCTAACAGAGAGAAGCACCATTAGACCAAACTGTTCCCAAACACACACACACACACACACACACACACACATTACTCCCTAGCCCTGACAGAACTGCTCATCCGATCTGCTCATTTAGTTCCACATTCTTATTAACAAAATGGGGGGGGGGGGGAGACGACACACGGATAATCGTCAGTCAAAAAAAATGAACAGCATTAATCAGGCCTTAACAATGTCAAGCTAGACAGCACGTCATGGCAATCAAAAGAAAAACAGTCAAGACGCAGTGTTCACGCATGACCGATAAAAAAACAACAATATTTAATACATGGCATATTTATGTCATAACTAGGTTAAAAATGTACGCCTTTATTCGGGTAGGACACAAACTTTAAAACTCTTTTTTTTTTTTACCAGCCTGGAGCTCTATACCATACGTCGACATGGAGCGCAAACTGGGTTCGTTTCAGTAAAAAAAAAAAAAACGAACAAAAAAAACCCCCAAAACTCCGTTCCAGTACAAGTATTCGTGCGGCAAAAGTAAAATCAAAAGCAGACTCACAAATGTTGGGCGCTATCGTGATGAGCACCGTCTCACAACCCTCCTGCTAAAATGGAAATCACCAGAAAATTGTTGTAAAAACATAAAGAGGGTCAGAAAGCACGATTGCTGTCCAAGATCTTGTCAGTGAATGTTGGCCGCTCATAAAAAAGCTTTAAAAAAAAAAAATCCTCTGTGCTTGTTGCTAAGGCAACTGTAAAAAGAGTAAAAGGGGGGGGGGGGGGGAATCAGCATACAAAGACTTCATCTGAAAGCATGACGTCGGAAAAATGTTGGACTGACTTTTTTTTTTCTTTTTTCTTTTTTTTTTTCCTGCCCCAAGGCCACAATGACATGCATGATGAGTTGGTATACAGACTTGTTTATCACTTCCGAGGCAAGGCAGAATGTATAATGTATCACGTTTGCTCGGTGCTGTTGTTAATTCATGCTATAACTAGCTCTCCAAAAAAAGAATCCTCTCCGAGGAAGGCAGTCAAAGCTAAGCTGTTTGCTAGGAGTCTGCTTCATTGAAGATACAGCCTCTACGGCGTAGCACTTGCTGCCATCAGCTCACCGTCTCCTCGCACTTCGCTCTATCATGCATCCGCTCACTCATCTATTGTTTCTGTCGGTCTTTGTATTCCGATATATTACTCTCTCCTTGTTGCTTCCTTCGCCGCCTCTCCGTTCACTGGATTCCTCTAATCCCCTCATCCCTCCCTCTCCTCCCAAATGAGGTGGTCTGGCCCTGGCCTGGCGATTCCATTCCCTTCTAATCTCTGTCCCTCCTCCTCCCCTGTCGCTTGATTTGCACACTTCATGAACTGGAACGTCTCGATGGCTGGTATTCCCTTTAGCGTCCACCCAGCCCGCTATCCGTGAGCTGTCGTGCCACCTTGAACACATCATCAGCCACAATGACCGTGAAGACGGGAGGCATATGCGTGCTTGCGCAACACCGGCGCAACGATTATCACATGTCGGCTCACTCGCATTCTCTCACGCTGCCTGCCTGGCAAAAGAGCACTCGCTAGCTTGCTGTCTAAATTGCTACAGTTCTCTCTCTCTTAGTCACACATGTACCGCCCGTCAGAGGACCAGACGTGCGTTTCATGCTGATGATGGTGATCAGAACAGTCAGAGATGTCTACCTGCACACTGGGGAAACTAAGCTGCAACTGTCTGGTGGCAGCTATCTTTGGATGGAGACAGACACTTAATCTCACACCTAAAAGTGCTGGGAAGAGTAGCACGGCTAATACACACGTCAAAGCCTCGCATCAACTTTTCCCTTTCTTAAGGGCAATCTAACGGGAGAAGGATTTGATTGACTCAATGTTTTATGGAGCATCTTTTGATCCTTTAAATCTATACCCCGCATTTCTTTGCAGCGCGCACCCAAACCAGTGACCTCTGGTGCTAATTCACCGGTAAGCCATTCACCAAGGACGACAGTCCCCAGAAGGCTTAGTGCAGGATGCCTGCTTGCGTTTTTGTCACAGTGGGGGAGGCCTGAGTCATTGTTCACTTGGCCTAAGCCTGTTTTGGCCAGGGAGAGTCAGGGGTGATAGGATGCACTGGAGAATGCCGCCCGCCTCATGATCCAAGGGCTGGCCTAATTTGTAATTACCTTCTGCAGTGTTCTGGAAGACTGCAGTTTGTGCTTTTCCAGGATGTGGATTATCTAGTGAACTGAGATGGCGGGGTCGTGTACATGTGTGTACACATGCACATCTACACACAAACACACACATATGCACGCACACATGCTGCCTTCCACTGATGAGGTTCCACAACCTGATTGACTGAGGCAGCCATGTTCCTAATTCGATCTTCCTGTCATGCCATTGTTAAATTTTTAATCAAACCTCTGTGTGCTACCTGCATCCCCTACACTGGATTACATTTAATTGTATAAATTGAATTTGGAGCCAAGATCAAGTGGAAAGTAAACTTCGATCCTGGCGAGGTTAGCAAGTCGTCTGTTTTTGTGTGTGTGTGTGTGTGTGTGTGTGTGTGTGTGTGTGTGGTTTTTTTTATTTTGCTGAAGCCTTTGAAGTCGACAATTCAGTCTCTAATCCACTGGATGCCTTTTTTTCATTAAAAGAAGATGAGTAAAGTTGTACAGAGTGAAGTGAGTCAAAATACTCTGCAGACTGTCTATTCAATCCATACGGCTATTAAGCCGAATCGCCCCGCTAAACCAATTTTTGAGTCATAAGACACTCTTCCCTATTATGTGTGTGCACATGGGGAACTGTTACAGAGGAATGAGGCTAGGGATTAAACATGGATAAAGTTAAAATATGAAAAACAGGAGCTGTCAATTGATCTCGGCGCGACTGTTTACCTTTGATTTTTTTTTTTTCCCCGTGTCTGAGAAAATTGACAGGAAGTTTAAACGTGTGAAATGAAAATCAGCCATTATCAAAGGATAGAAAAAAAGTGACAGCGAGCTATCCGTCTCTCAAAAGATGCACACAAAAACAAAGTTTTGGGGGTGGCGGGTGGCGGGTGGCGGGTGGGGGTGCGGGGGGGAGAGACCAGCAAGTGTGTGTGTGTGTGTGTGTGTGTGTGAGTTGAAAGAAATACACGAGCAAGAATTGTGAGCCAAATTTAGATGACTACAGTGCAGCTATGACGAAAGCCTCTTTCACACATGCGCTGCAAACCTGACCTATTCTAGATATCACCTGGAGGAGCTGCATGTGAGAACACGAATGTCCAACTCAGTCAAACTGGAGGTGAAATGAACCGAAACCTGACCGCTTCCTGGTGCAGGTCCGTGGAATTTCCACTCCGGCTCATCTGTTAACAGCGCAGGTCACGTTTAAGAAAAATGACATCCAGTGAGTGTTGATTATTTGACCCACGCGCACAAAGAACTGAGAAAGAAAATGTCAGGCTGTTAAGACGACAATATTCTGGAACAACTGTCATTTAGGGAGAGAGATACACCGATCCACATCAACATCGTTATTGCTGTTGGCTCTCTGTAGAAGGTTAAGAAAAGCCACACACATAAAATGTTGAATTCAAATGCATTCCATTGTAGTTTCATTTAAGATCAGAACCGCCTCTCATATTACGATGCAGCAGTTTGTGGTTTTGTTTTTTGTTTTTTGAAGTTTTTTGTTTTTTTTTGTGGTACAAGCAGTGGATCAGCACCGACATTCTGAAAACCCTTCTGTCAATTCAATCAGCCGATTTGCAAAAAAGTGTTAGAGTCACTATCCAATTACGACATTTCAAGGCACCATAATTAGACCGAACTACTTGATCCAACGCAGTTTGAAATGCCACCTGAACGACATAGTCAGGCGGCGCCCTTCACCTCGAGTGAAACAAATTTGACACGGACAACCTCTTGTCACATGCAGCTTTTCGAGGCTTCAGGTTTTCACAGTTGCATATGTGCCTTTTCTCTATGGCGTGGGGGTTTGAAGCGACGCGCTTCTTCCCTAAATGGGTAACGCCTCATTGTCGTGGCGCAGCTGTGATTGGTCCACTTTGTGATGCCACGTTTTTTTTTCTCGATGCACGTGATCTCCGATGATCTGAGCTCTTTGGGGCGTTGCAGTTTTCTTTTTAGCAAACGCGCGTTCATGAATGCATTTCTTCCAACTCCGAAACGATCTGCTGTGTGTCTGGCGCCGCCGTCTGAAGCGCGCGAGGAACATGCAGAGCTCCGATCAAGCATTTCAACGTGCCTTCACGAAACACTGGCACGAGTTCTCAAAAAACAAAACTTGAAGTTATTTGTCCTACTCCCGCAAATTTTCAGAAGACATCATTTGTCAGCATAGATGGAGCTTCACCGGTAGCCAAATTGGAAAACATTCAGGTTTTACTTCCGCCAGTGGTACGCTAGGTTATGCTCCCCCGCAGATTTTAGGGTGAGGAACTCGAAATGCAAGAACAGAATCTAAATTCATATTGATCGTATCAAAGCGCAGGTTTTGACTCCAATCCAACATTTCCTGCCGTGTCCTGATTGTCTCGGCCCAAAACATTTAGTTTCATCATCACAAAAAAAGGCAAAAAAAAACCCAGATCGTCTGGCGAAAAACACGTCGAAATATCTCAGCATGTCGTTTTGTCAATAAGTCTTTTTTTTTTTTAACTACTTTTTTCCCCCAACTTAACAGTGGGGGAAATTCCATGTCTTCTGCCGCTCACCCTTCATTGGAACGACTACAAATGCATCACTGGGAACAGCTTGAGCAATCACCATTCTAAATGTTGACAACAGCGCATGGTCGCCTCGCGTCAGCGAAGGTTGAGCTGATGCACGACTCTCCAATCGGCTTTCACCGTGCGTGCGAGCGAGAGACCAAGATAATGGGAGGAAATGCAATACTGCCTGGCGGGGCTGACTCCACTTCACGTTAAGAAGGTACATGCTGCTGTATTTTTTTTTTTTTGGCCCTGACCCACATAGTGGCACTGACAGGTCTGACCCACTGACAATATGCACGTACACTGGATGTATGTGGGGGAGAGGGGGTGGGGGAGATGGGGTGGGGGAGTTGGGGGGATGAAAGGATTGAACTAGCAGAGCATGCAGAAACCCAGGGCGTTTCACTGAGGGGAAGTACTCTGCCAACTCTGCTCCTCGCTCCTACTGAGAGGAGGCTTTGTGATTCCAATCAGCTGTGCCACAGTGGGAGAGCTGCAGAAAGGGAAGAGCAGCCCCGGATGGAGGAAGACCATGATTAAAGGAGAGGAAAAGGAAAAGTGTCCAGTGGATCTTGAAGCATTTCTTTTCAGGGGCTTCAGTTTTCTGAATTTGTTTTCAAGTGTCAGTTAACAGGGGCAACATGTGAAGCAATTCTGTTTCCCATCTGGTGTCAACAAGATTTTAATGAGTAAAACCTGACTAAGCATTGTGTTGAAAGCTTTTGATAAAGGGTGCAGTCTGTTACTACTGATAGTCATAATATTCCAAGCAAATATTATCATTAATTCAGAATATGAAATAGCACATGGGGGAATACATTAATTCTTGGTACCAGTTCGCCAGGAGGAACCGGTGGCTCTTTCATTCACCGATTCATTAAACTGAATACTCGTCTTTGTGGAACAACTTCAAACTGAGCCCTGGCGATCACTCGAGACGCGCTGCGGGGACCGCTGCTCGGAGTTCAACATGCGCGGAGTGGAAGTCTCATGCCGCACTTACTAAAGCTGTTTAAAAAAAAAAAAAAAAAAAAAAAAAAGGGCCGCATAGAAATCATCTTTTTCGTCCAGTACGCGGAGAAAACAAACATTCAAACGTCTTTATTTTGATAAGATTGGGTTGGTCGTTCAATCATTCCTGTGAATGCTCCTCAATGAATACAAATGTTTGGATCCCTTAACAACTACTAATACTACTCAAGGGCATAATTCAATTGGATGGCATAATTGGCACTCAGAGAAGAGAGACGCCAGGGACGAGGCTCCCCTCGGTCCATACTGAACGACAGTGTGACAGAGCTGGCAGCCTTGAGCTGACGCCATTTGCCAAGATCCTGTCCGTGCTATGTTGTCACTACACAAAGTTAGGTCGACGATATTTAAAAAAGAAAAAGGAAAAAAAAATGGTCAAGCAAGGGTGGGGGGGGGGGGGGATGGGGGGGATTTACTGTAGAGCATATGACAACACAAGCTTCACCTGCGCGAAGAAAAGCAAATCACACGGCCAACATTTTATTCTGCTTGGCATTTACAATTGTTCATTTTGCTCGAACGAGACATTCAATTACAGAACTTAGTACTTTTTTTCTTTTTTTTTCAGGCTGGCATTGGGATTAATTCATAGTAGATAATACAGGGGTGCGCTCCTATTCAAGAGCAGTGAAATGATGTCAGTGTTCGGCGCCACCCGACGTGTCCGTATCCTCTCCCGACCTTACAATTATGTTAAGGTTGCTCGTGCCTCTCAAGAGCAGCGGGGATGACTTTGGACACCGAGAGGTTACAATGAGAGGTAATTGCCAAAATCCACGACGGAATAGCGCGATCTCTCCCTGACACCGATGGGAGGGGAAAAGACAAAAGAGCCTTATGAATATTTAAATTGCAATTTTCTTCATTTTCTTCAATTGACCCCTATTTTTTTTCCTCTCTTGCGATGAAGGGGGGAGGAAAAAGCTGAGGGTGAAAAGGGCGTCAAAACAAGAGCGTTGGGCTCAAGGCGGAAAACGTATCAAACGGAAGAAGAAGAGGCAGGGATTTGTCGTTGTGTAAACAGGATTAGATGGAGATGCGGCAGGTGAGCGTGGAAGACGGAAGAAACATAAGACTTTTCCTACTTCATCTCATGAATCAGTTTTCAATCGGAACCCACAGTAGCTCCATGTCAATGAAACGGTTTTGCGTGTGCTTGATTCACCGTGGTACAGTAAGTTCTGAAAAGTAACACGCCGTAGCCATTTGTTTTGATGATGTTTCTTTAAAGGGTTCGACTGGGCCAACAGTAGAAATTGGGAACTATATTTCAATGCTTAATAAGTGGTCCACTCAGTTGGGGGAAAAAAAGGAATAAATGAATGAAAAAATAAAGCGGGATAAGGCTTTTTGTTTGTTTGTTTTGTAAGGTAACTCAGCGACGAAGTTGATCCAGATGACTCTTGGAGGAACTATTGATTCTGGCGACGCAATGTCTGGTTTCTTGATTAACAATATCATTTTTAAAGCCAGTAAAATCCCAAATAATTCCAGATTAGGAGTCCCATTCATGTGCGCTAAAAAAAAATAAAATTGCAGTGTCATCTCAGTGGGCTTGAATTACACAGGGGTTTGATGATAAAACAATGAGATGAACTCAAGCAAATTTAAATCTTACATATGCAGGGGAATATGGCTCATAGTCTACATAAGCCTGTTCTATTGAATTTTGTTGATTAAATCAAAGACAAAAAAAAACAACAACAAGGCTTTTGCACACCTGCAGCTGAGCGAAAGAGGCTTAACTTAACTTAACTTAACTTCAGGTACGTGACAGGTCAATAAAATGAAAGTACGTGGCCCCGAAAAGGTCGTACAGAGAAAATATTGAATCGAGCAGTTTCTATAATGTGGCATGAAAAGAACTGCGTTGCGGAAACTAGGTAATATGTTGTGGCCTCTAAATAATGACATTGGATGACCTAGTTACTGTATATGTTGTGGCCTCAAAATAACTATACTGAGGGAACAAGGCATCTGTCATGGCCTCAAAATGACTAAATTGAGGGAACTAGTTATATGTTGTGGCCTCAAAATATCAAAATTTGAGGAACTACTTAAATGCTCGGCCTCAAAATAACTAAATTGGAGGAGCTCAATCTATCTCTGGTCCTGAAGAACAATCAATTTTTGTGTACGGGTTGTAACTTGTGGGCTCAAAATGACCAAAGTAAGGTAACGTCTTCATGTTGCGGCCCCAAATCTGTATGCCTGGGGGGGGGGGAATGTATGGCCATTCCAAAACAGATAATGAAACATCAACCCTAACTTATCCAACCTCTTATCTGTGTGTGTGTGTGTGTGTGTGTGTGTGTGTGTGTGTGTGTGTGTGTGTGTGTGTGTGTGTGTGTGTGTGTGTGTGTGTAATGGAGAAAAACCAAGTTCCCCGCTGAGTGTGACGCTCAGTCTCCTGGACAGACGCTTCACCTTGCTCCACGGTGTTTGTCTGACCTAACATGGAGCGTGAAGAAGCCCAGCATGGCCTGGTGGAGAGGGACACACAGGTTCTTTGTCTCAATGTCACGGCTGCCTTGCTTAGTTACTAACCCGAGGCGATGCTACACACTAGCACCAAGTAATGACCAGAGTCAGGCCGTGCTAGCACGCCTGACCTCTGTCTCTCTGGCAACTCTTGGCTTATTTAGATGGCAGGAACAGGCTCATTTGCAAATGTGTTTGAATCTTTGCATGCTGTTGGGAGGGCTTTGCCCGGGGCAGCATTTACTGTTCGGCTGCCAGAGCAGAATAGATAAGAAGCAGATTCATTCACAAAACCAAAACTCACTCAGGGGAGAGTCCTTGTACCGCTGTGTTATAGGGATATTGGTATGGCCCTGCAACCCGTGTTCATTTCCTTGTGATTTCTGCTAAATCCCTCCTTCCCCTCTTTGTATTTCTGTGCATAAGCCATGAATATAAACCAAGAGTTACAGGCTTCGTATGAGCATCTCATAAATGAAACATAGGTAAGAGGGGAAAAAAAAAAACCTCTGTTTGGTTTGTATTAAACCTCCCTTTGCCAGGATAACACGGTATTGTTATTCGCCTTAAGACAATTATTTGCCTTCCACAGCTGTTTTGTGGGAGCCTATTGCCAATAATCCGCACAGGCGAAGCAGCCTCCCTACGCCGTTAACCCTGTGCAGCCCTACATATTAAAGGACCCAATACACCCGGGAAAGCTGGGAAGCTGAGAATGTTTTCTCCCTTCCAACCCCCCCCCCCCCCCCCCCCATCACATTAGGATGTGACACCAAACACCCTCCCTGAGCATGTGACGCCGGTGTCAACCAGCAGCACAAATATGCGCATCCTTTACATCTTGCAGTTATGACATCTGATCACACCGATAACGAGTTTTCTGTTTCTTCCCCAGTAAATGGTTTGGGTGAAGGTTGAATCCCGGCTAAAGGATCGTTATCACCGTGACCCTCAGGCATATTCATATTTCCTTTGAAGGTGCTTCACTCCTTTTGTTTGGTCTTTTTGTGTTTTTTTTCTCTCCAGAATTAGTTGTTGTTGTGTGTATAAGTACCCTTTCTTTTCTATTTTTTCTCCACCTCAACCATCGCGAAGTGAGATTCTGCATTTTAAGTGCAGTGTTTTGATCATGCAAGTGAAGCGCATCATCTTGGCGTCAAGGCATCTTTGATGCATTGCATACTGATGGAGCGCATACTTTTTTTTTTTTTTTTCGCCTGCAGGTTTGGACGCTCTCGCAGACATCCAACAGCTTTTTTTTTTTTTTTTTTTCAACACGCCAATGAATCATCTGCCAGGATGTGGAACCAGGGAATAGAGCTGGGCGTTGATGAAAACTTGTAAGAGCAATTAAAAGAGCCGGCTAGAAATGGACGACGTAAGCCGTACAATTGTTGTACCTTTTAATTAAAAGAAAAAAAAAAAAACAGAGGAAATCAACTTTAAGGTTGTTTCAAATTTACTTCAACAAGGAAATTGGGTTGTTTTGTTTTTTTTATTGAGGAAAATCAAGATAATTCATTATCCAAATGATAAAAGTGAGGTCACGGCCGGGTGCAACAACCCCTAGAAATGAGGTTGGTGGTTTATGATGTCGGAAACCTTATTGATCCAGATTGGTGTGGAGGGGAAGAATCGATAGAGCTGATCCCTCTCAGTTGATCTTAAGAGAGCGGAGGTGCCAGGTGAAAAATGATCCATTAGAGGGATGTGAAGCAGCCTCGGTGGAGTGCATTAAGTCTTTGTTCAAGGCTTTGCTGTCCGGTATGTTTGAATGTCTCGCTGCCCACTCAGCAGCGTGAGCAGACCGCACAACCAAAATCTGACACTGCATTCAAACTATCAAAATAGGTTACAACACAAAAAAAAAAAAAAGTCAGAAAAGTACTAAAACCTACATATCCTTAGCCAGGAGCAAGATGTCAGGGCATTTGCTGTCTGGTTTCTGGCAAGAAAACAGCTTTTTTGTTTTTTAGCCAGACATTTCAGGACATTTGATTTGATCAAAATCATAAAATGGTGCTTTTTTTTTTTTTTTTTTAATAAAAGAAAAGGAATGTCTGGCATTAAGCTGGAGCTTCTCACTACAGGGACCTGTGAAGGTGTAACCTGCATTTAGTAGACAACCGCAGCCACTCGCTGGATTCAAAGTCATGACCTCGGCGTGGGAGGGGGGGAGCCGCGAGCAAAGAGGACAGAGCACACGTAGGCTGACGTCACCGCCGCTTCAAAGGAGCGTTTGATAGCTCATGCGACTGGACATCGGAAGGATCGTGCACACATATTTGTCCCTAACTTTTTTTCTTTTTTTTTTTAAGATTACAAATTTCATGCTAAAACTTCGCAAACAAAGACAAAAGTCACTGAAAAAAAAAAGGGGGGGAGGGGGATGATTCTTTGGTGTTCAAGAACCTTATGGAGGCGCACTGTAACTGACCTTGAGTCTTGGATATGAAATATCATCATTTTATCTGGTCACGCTGCACAATATGGTGGAAAAATTGCATTCTTTTTTTTATGATATTGAAGTGTTGCTTTATAAATGGTACCACCGGTTTGCTTGGTTGCTTAACAAGAAAAATCGAAGTGAAATAACTGCAAATAACTCGAACTTGCAAACCTGCGCTTACGTTCATACTTTTGAAACAAACTTTGTAAGCAGTTGTCTTTTCTAAATTAAATGCTTCATTGAAATCCATCCTGTTGAATATCAGTAGAGCAATAATACTAAGGGGGGGGGTGTAGTTCTGCCACTGCAAAAGCAGATATTACAGTTGTGATTCGATTAATCACGCAGCGCGGTTTTTAAGCGTGTCACTGCTTGAGCTTTTGTCAGAAACATTCAAGTGAGGCCAGAGCAATGTTGACCTTTGACCTTCAGTTCATCCTTGAGTTCTACTACCATTTCTCCCACTTGCGCAGGGCCCTAAACACAAACACACACACACACACACAGAAGCACGCAGAGAAAGAAAAGAGAGTCTATCGTTGACGAGGAAGCTCCCTGACTCTCTCCCCTCAAGTGACCAGATTTTTAAAACACCAGAGAACGTGATCAGTCATTCATCTCTCGGCTCACCGCCGCACGACGCTTGACTTCACACGTCGCAACATCTGCCCTAGTGTGCAATCACCTCGTGAGGACATTTCCTGGGCGTTAATCTGAGATTACAGTCAAAAACGGCAGCAGGACGGGCAAGGATTACTGTCTTCTCCTGTCACTTCTACTTGGCAGGAACATGGTATGATCACACATTATCATCATTCGCACCCACTGTAGCGCGTCTTTGCATGCGCCGCTGAAAGACTGGAGGTGGGTTTCCAAAAAAAAGAAAAGGTGACTTCTATCGTGACGAACACGGATGACACGCGTGCATGAAGAAAAATGGGGGAAAATATGTAATTGGTTATTTAATAGCATTATTATCACATATTTATGAACATCTGTTCTTCAGTGTGGTGTAAAATGCAGCTAATTACCCAAAAAAATTACATCACACACACATTTTATGTGCTCCAAGAAAGAAAATTTCCAAGTGGTTGCGTGAGAAAGAAAGAAGAAAAAAAAAAAAAGCCGTGACATGGTTTTTAACCCGTCACGGTGAAAAAGTTTGTCTCTGACGAGCTTTAATGAGTGCACGAGAGTCAAAGTGTGCCTGTATTAGAAAAGTGGTAAATAGCATCAACAAAAACAATTAAAAAAAAAAAAAAACAGTCATGGGGCGCCATTCATAAACGTTGCATACGCCAATTTTCTACGCCGATTTTTTAAAAAGCAAACTTGCGTACGAACATGACGGAGACGAGGGAAACAGTGACTCGGAGGTGGTGACGAGGTTTTACAGTTAACCCCACGCGGTAATTTCATTAAAAACATATCAAAAAAAGGTTTTCGGGACATACGCTTGTCGTCAGCTGTCGTGAACTGCCCCATGAACGCCGTTTGATTTGAAATTACAAGTAGAACGTCAAATTAGGAGTAAAAGTACGCTGGAGTAGTACTTTCTCGTTGTTCCAACCACTGGAGTTGGTGCGCAATCAAAATAAAGAACCTTTGTTACCCTGGAATACAATTATCTCATTTTGTGGGCGTCACCATTTTGCGGTTTCATTTTTGCCTATAAAATCGCCACAATGAAAGTGCGTAAGTACTTTTTTTTCCCCGTTGCTGTTCCAGAAGTACACATACCGACCGTGGCAGTGCAGTTATTTCAATACATCTGAAATACTGAAGCCGAGATGCAATTTAACATTCTGTCTGTTGGCAAAAAAAAAAAAAAAAAAAGTGCAGGGAGCAGGCAGATAGCGGGGGGGGGCACAAACACCTCCTGTTTTATTCTCGGGGGTCACAACTTAAAAAGGTTGAGAACCACTAGAACAGACTGTATTATTTACCAGCAAACTCTGATAAAAACAACCATCCGTGACCCTAAAAGCATAGTCGTGTGCGTGGCACACTGCTGCTCAGACAGAAAACCCACACACGTATGAAGGTGCGAAAAAAAATAAATGATGGATTCATAAAACCACAATCTAAAATACAAAAGAAAACCACCAGCACACTTGTTCTGCAAAAGTAGATCAACCCATATTTCTCCAACCGTAAATTTATATTCAATAAAACAATAAAAATTCATTTACAGGGCAGGAATTTTTCTCTTTAATGTGTTGCGCACACCCCCCCCCCCCCACACACACACACACACTTGATCTCACAGAGCCATTTTGTGTGTGTGTGTGTGTGTGTGTGTGTGTGTGTGTGTGATCCCGAGAGTTGAAGAAGCAATGCGTCAAAAAATATTAATAATTTGGGGCGATTCAGACGAGCACACCGGCCTTGGCCAGACGGTGTGGTTTGAGTCATCGCTATAAATAAGATTTTACCCCGCCTTGACTTGTGGAGATGAAAGTACAGTGGCGAGGCATCTAATGGATCATGTTGTTGTTGTTGTTTTTTTCCCTCACCGCTTCGAAGAGCTCAATTTACAAAATATCATACAAGTGAGGATTTGTGCTTTAAATATCCTTCATCAACCTGTCTCTCCCTCTTTCCTGCTCTTTCTCAGACTGCACACTTTCCTTCGGTTAATTGCGAATCATTTGTAGATCATGCAAAGCGTCGCAGGGCGATGTTTAACACGGTAAAGGTTAGAGTATTGATTCAACCCGTTATTGAATGTGTGCAGGAAGCGGCTACAACACAATCAACCGCCCCCTTTGGATCTGCCCTCTGTGTTTGGCTGCGCTGAACGCTCTCTTTAAAGAAAGGGAAATGACTTTAAAGACAAGTAACGCCAGCTCTTAGACCTGAAATGTTCCCGCCAAAGTGAGGCCGGTAGTTAATTCAGGAGTAAATAATTGCAGTAATGGCAAGTATTTTCATCCCTGCTTGGCATAGCATGATTTCTGTGGTCACTCAATCACTTGAGCACCCGCTTCTGAGACACAATGTTCTGTATGCCGCTTCAAATGCTGAATGAGTCATTGAGTCGTTTTGTCCAGGATGTGAAAGAAAAAAGCAAAAGATTGGACAAGTTTTAAATAACAAGAATTGCTGTTGTTTTGCTCATTTTAAACTTGCTGTGAAGCGCTGGAATAAAAAATGGACTCCATTCAAGAGGCTCGTTGGAACATTTAGGGGAAATGTCTGCTCTTTCCTCTTAAACTTGTGGTTCTGCATAAATCCCAGACAGTCGTACTTTTACGGCAGCGTGAAACTAGATCCAAGTTTATACTCAAGCCAAACAAGTAATCAAGTATGTGCCTACTCGCTGCATGTCAAACATTTTGGGGGAGAAATAACGAGAAATCCAAGCGTCCCAATCTAAACAGCCACGGAGGTTGCTTGGAACGAGTTTCTTGTGCACCCTCGCCCGCTCTCGTGCATGGCAAGCGGGTTATTAGAATTTTACCATCATTACAGAACCTCGCAACATCCTCTTGAAAATCAACACACAACAAACAGCGAAGGTTCAGTGCATTCAGATGTTATCCACCTGAAGGAAATTAGACTGCGGAAAGATTCAGTCGGCCCTCCACCATCCACTGCCCGAACCTCTACAAACTGTATCGCTGTACACGTAGAGTGGTGCTGGATTGAGTCCTAAAGCCCAGAAATAAGTTGGCATCGTTCGACCTCTGGTTACGTCATTTCAGACTCAACGGGATTTCAATGACGGGCCTGAATAAGGTCTGTGAGTTTCCACAAGTTAAGGTTTTCCAAAATTTTCCCTTGGGGGGGAAAAAAATTTACATCAGTTGAGTTGTTTTTTTTTTTTTAAATACATTTCTTCGCTAAACCTTTGAAATGGCAGTTGCTAGCGACTGGCTAAATACAACAATGGAGGTTGTCACGGACATTAACCAGAACCAGAAGATGCACAAAGCTATTTGTGCAGTCGTTGAGGTCATTTGTCCATGGTGTGCGTGTTTTTTTGTTTTTTTTTGTTTTTTTTCATAGAATAACGTTAGCTTTGGACATGTGATGAATGAGTTTAAAAATCTGAAAATTAGCATCCATTTGCGAAGGTATCTTGCATAGAAAAATGCATACATAAGCTTCAAAAATGTTTGTTTGTAATGTAGAATCCATGTAAAAACCACGTTAGCTTTTGGCGATGCTAACTTCCAGTTTGGCGATGCAGGATTCCAATTTAGCAATGCTAGCTTCTTGGCACCCAGTGCTAACTTACAGGTCGACCATGCTAGCTTCCAGTTTGGCAATGATAGTTTTCAGATGTACGATGCTAAATTCAAGGTGAGCGATGCTTACTTTCAGGTTGGCAATGCTAGCTTCTAGGCTGGCCTACAAAAACATGTGATAGCTGCAGTATTCTACTTCCCTGTTGTCATAACTGGGTGACACCTCCAAAATGTTCTTCAGTTGTGACTGCAGCTTGCGTCCACCGTAAGCACCCGGGTGGCTCTTTCTCCTTTGGAGATCCTCCTCGAAAACCATTTGGAGAGTAAAGGCGAAAGCGTTTTTTGTTGATGGAATCAGTCGGTTCATTCACTACTGAAGATACTACAACGCCATATGTACATTTCGGTGAGGTTAAGCCTGTGAGCTGGCGGCTCACAGGGCACCTTTTGTGAAATATAGGCTCAATGCTGAAGAGCCACGGGGTTGTCAGGGAGAAGGGCACTCACTGTATAACTGCGTATAAACATCACACAAACTGCCAGGTGTGATAAGAACAGGAAGGAGGCTTCAGCAGCAATTTTGACAGAAGACAAATGACTGCTGGTGGATTTATCCTTGTCGATTCATGTAACTGGAAAAGCTCTCCTTTTGTTTGGTTTTTGTTTGTGGTTTTTTTTTTTCTTCTCCTCCTGCGAGGCTGTTATTTATAGTCTGCACACTTACTTTAGTCCCTGCTAAACAGCAGAGAGCGAGAGAGAGAGAGAGAGAGAAGGGGAGCGAAGGTGAAATTGTGGTGGACGTCATTAAATGATAAAAAGCAAATCATGAGTCCTTTCGCTATATTATGCACCGTCGATGAGTTCCTGTTCCACAGCAATTCACACTACCCTCTGTGTTTTATCTGCTCGCCTTACAGTGAACATGTGACGTCGCTGGTACATCGCGAGCAAACCCCCGAGGCTGCTGTCCTCGCTGCCACTTGAGCTCCCCTTGTTGTCGACTCAGCATGTCGGACAAGCTCCCCGGGTTGCTACCCTGCCACGGCTGACACACTTGGTGGTTAGTATGTATGAGTGTGTGTGCGCATGTTACGAGGTCAGCGGTTGCCAGAGGCCAGTCACTTGAGAGACGGCGAGGTTCCCCGTGGCCACCTGCTGTGCCTCCCACCCACCCCACCCCTCCATGCTGTGTGTTGTCACATGCTATCATCGCTTAGAGAAGGTGAAGGAAACTAAAACAGCAGCAACAAAAAGGCAGAGCTAACCTGCCTGTACGTGTTTACGGCTTAATCCAAGTTAACATGGCTGTGGAGGGTAAACAAACGGCGATAGGCTGCTTCTCACAGGCTGCTAATCTCCCCCAGAATGTGTAATTTACGTTGTTTTTACATTTCCAGCCAGCGAAAGGTTTCACATTACAGTTTTCTTAAAAGCACCTCTCATATCTTAATGAACTGTGTAAAATTATGCATGCGATTCGGGTTTTGTTGAACAAGCCATTCGAGTACGAGACATAATAGCCCCCCAATTTTATGGCTAGATTTACAGGCGGCAATCATCTCCGCGTCCCCTCGCCAAATCTCATTCTGTGTGACTGGTGTTCAAGAGTGATTATTTTTTTGTTAATACTCCTGTAATTAAATGCACGCTTAGACTGAGTAATTACAGTTCCTGACGAGTAATTGCTCCGTGGCTCAGATCACTGCGAGAATGATAATCAAATCTGCAGCTTTTTTTTTTTTAAAACCCCCCCTTTCTTTCTTTTTTTTCCCTTCTCCTCTTTTCTTTTCCGCGTGTCCTGAGAGCAGGCGAAAAAGGCAGTGAGTCACCACTCCGGCGAAAGAGGAGAGGATGATTGTCTTTTTTAAACGTAGACTGTGTTGACTTAAGATAACTATTAGCGTATTACCATTAATCAGCTGGTCTTCCTTCCTCGCGCGTTTTGAATTTAAATACAACTCCCATTTTGTGATATCTCAGACCAATTACTGTACAATCACGAGTAGAAGTGTCCTCCTGCTGTCCATGCCTCTGAGCTAAAACAAAAAAAAAACAACTGCCTGTTTCCCACAGCACGGAAAAAAAAACAACAACAAGAAAGATTTCAGTTGGAACACAAGTCGTCTCTTCGCGTTTCATGAGCGCTGTCAAGTTTGGGAGAAGGAGAATTTATGAAAGGTACGATTTATTCTACTAGCTTCCTTTTTTTTTTTTTTTTTTTTTTTTTTAATTTCGCTTGAGGACTCGTACCAAAGCGGACACATCAAAAGCTCTTCATGGAGAATTTGGGTGTAAAAAATGTGTGCTGAATAGGTGCCACGAGACAAAAAAAAGGGAACAAAATTTGAGAGTTATGATCTAAATTAGAACACAAAGTGAACGTGGTTGATTAAACAGGGGTCCCATTGGTGAGTCCTCACTGTTGTTTTTTTGTTTTTTATTTTTGGGGGGGGGGGGCTCTGACATGTTTCAGTAACCTGGAAATAATTGCAAATCCCAGCTGTCAGTTCAGCTCTGTCGCTGTGCTGTTTAAAAGTTCCTGCTCTGTAGAAACCACCAGAACCAAGAAATCTCCCTTCAGCTGTGTTAAAGACTCAGCTGGACTTGAGTAAGACACTCCATAGATGTTGTTGGTGTGTGAGGAGGAGGAGGATGAAGAGGAGGAGTCGGAGTAAAAAAAAAAAAAAAAAAAAAAAATCAATATCACTCTTTTGCGAGGCCGAACTCATCGTCTGAGGACACAATAACACGATGGTGATTTGCAACTACCTAGATTCATTTGCAAGAGCACAAATGAGCAATTAGGATGGGATTCAAGTCTACATTTATAAATTCATCGTGTCACGTGACCACCCCCACCCCCCCACCGAGTCAACCTGCGGTAAAACAGGGACATGTTTGCAGCAAAACCACAGGAGCATTTCCTCATTTAATTATCATGATAGAGTACAAATTAAGAGCCAGATATGAATGCATGAAGGGTTTCTGGATGAGTTTGGAGGCTGAAAGATTGGAAGCGTCTCTGGTGTTTTTGAATGAAGAGTGTGTGTGTGTGTGTGTGTGTGTGTGTGTGTGTGTGTGTGTGTGTGTGTGTGTGTGTGTGTGTGTGTGTGTGTGTGGCTTTTTCTACAATTGCAATTTCAACATTTTTCTCACAAAATGCCACTTTTGGATGTAGAAATTTTTGGAAAATCGAGAAAACAATCATAAAGCTCAACAATGAGCTTGTGGAAGTGCTGACCCCAGTCACGTTCTTCACGGGGGAGTCGATTATTCGCTGTAGTCTCTTCGCCGTCCTCGGTTGGCGACCGGGTTGTGAATCGAGAGCATCTTCCTCTTTACAAGCCTCAAGTTCACCTTTTCTAGAAAAACTGTTTTGTTTTTTTGGTTTTTTTTGACAATTTCACCAAGGTACGACACAGCTCACAATCCTAAAGTGTATCAGCAACATCAGTTTGCTGGAAGCTGTGTTACCATGGAAATCACAAGTTCTCACCATCATTTGCTGGAGAATTTTCTCTTTCTGGTGAGAAACTTTGAATATTTAGATGTCACATGTTCATTTACATCAGTAACAAGTATGCTCCCAACAACTAACAGTCAACGGTCACGAAATGGGGGTGTGTAGTTCCTGAAGATTAGAGAAATATGCGAAGAGTCCCTTTTCCTCCAACTTTCTGGAATGATTTTCTTTTATTTTGAGGGGGCCGGCGGCACCAAATCAAATATTTTGTGATCTCGTTTCATGCTGTGATCGGTTGATTTGGTTCCCTGTATAAAATTAGATTTTTCCGATATTCTGGCTTCTCAAGGTATAGAATGGGACACGCGCTTCTGGAACTGGGGCCGTTTTAAAAGTCGATGGTCTCTTTAAGGTCGTGTACCATCAGTGACCTTGACCTTTGACCAAGGAAATCATTTCAGGTCATTCTTGAGCGGACATTTGTGCCAAATGTGCGTTCATGAGAACACACAGATGGATGACTAGATAAAGGCTGAAAAGCTACAGCGATTCCATTTTTTTTCCCTGTGAATTTCAACTTACTGTTTTTCTATATTTAGCATCTGTAATTGAGATTAGCATCTGCTGGCTTCTCTTATAAGCTTGAGACTGCAAGTTTTTAATTTTGTTTGTCAGGGAGTGAAGGTGATAAACAACCCGTGCGAGCAGACCGCATCCCCGCTAAGCGCAGGAGCTCATTGCAGCGGCTCGCGCATTTTCACATACGTCTGCTTAAAAAGTCTTCCCTTGGCCTGTAATGTCAGAAGGTTACAGTTCAGCCTTTGAAGGCCTGGCTTTGGTGAGCGGGGGCCCTCTGTTCTCTCCCATCTCGAGGCATCCCCAGAGTTGAAACCTCATCTCTTTGACCTCTCTCTCTCTCTCTCTCTTTCTTTTTTCCATCAAGACTCGCTCAGCTGTATCTGTCTTATTGCAGCTCGGGAACCCTCAGGGATGCTCTTGTCTCAGGATATCTTTGATATCGTTGATACCTGACCTATACACAGAAGCGAATTTATACCTCAGGCATGGGTTGCATAGTCGGAATTTTTTTTTTTTTTTAAACATATGAATTAAAAAAATTGCCCAGTTAATGAGGAACCGTTTCCTACACAATAAAGTTTAGATAAATCGCAAAGCATAAACAGTCCAAACAGTCCATTTATTTGGTGTAAATCAGCTGCTCTGTATATATTTCAATAATTACTCATAAATTAACGAAGGATTCCCATGCCAGTGAAGATTTGTTTAAAACTTGCAGCGCAGATGATTATCAAAAAAAAAAAAAAAAAAAACCCAGATCGCTTCATTAAAGGTGGCTTCAGCTCTTGGCTCACATCAACGAGATAACGACCCATCAAACCACTCAAATCTGTACATTTTCAAACCCTAAATGAATGAAAGAGTAAGAGGACTTAAAATCTCGGGGTGTGATCAGCACTTTCGGTGCATCATGATTAAACACTTGCGTGGGTAGGAGCAAATGATCTCTGCATTTGTCACCAGAACAGAGCTTAGCATCCATCAGAGCTGCCAGCGGAGGTGCGTCTGCCACTGAGTGGGAACAGAACAGGCCAGATTGTGTGGGGAGGGAGGCCTTGGCAAGTGACCAGGTGCATCTGAAGCCTCCTCTGATCCTCCAATGTGCTGTTGAGCTGCACTATTCCCCCAACGCACCGCCAAACACCTGCTTGGCCCGATTGTCAGACTGAAAGCTCTGTTATCGGACGCGGGCCTTCGAAAAATGATGAAGCGCGGCGCTTTCATCGGCTAGAGTTGGAAAAGATTGAGGCAACTGATGTCAGCCTGAGAAGGTTCGAGAAGATGGAAGCTTCGGGACACCAATCTAATCTCGAGCTCCAAAAAAACCAACAACAACAAAACCCCCAACAACAACATCCAACACGTGCTATCTTTGCTGTATCTAACTGGCTGCAAAATCCAATTCACAGTATACAATATTGTCATCTGCTGTGATTAAATATTTAACTAACGACGGTAATTAATTGGGCTCTAAATGCAGAGGGTGTGGGTTCTCATCAAAAGGACACACAGACAACAATGTGAACTGTCTTTGATGGAATGGAGACACACTTGACTAATGAGGAATTCTGAAGGGAGGCATCCTTCAGATGGAGAGCTAATGCCGGATTCATCACTCGTTGCGATGGCGAACCATGACTGAGACACAGAGATATGAAAATTTAATTGGAGGTATATTTCAGAGGAGACCAACAAAACATGCTAGGAGTGTGGGGGAAGGGTGTATTTTCCCGCCGGGGCAGCAAAGTGAGGATATTAATGGGAAAATACAAGCCTATATTGGTAAGCCATTAACTGACAACAGCAGCCGGGATGTGAAGTTGTTGGGACAGCCGGCAGCTCTCAGAACGGACGATCACAGCATTTGGCAGGGAAGTAATTGACGGAATAAAAACAAAAGTGACGGGAGTTGTTTCAGCTCAATGGCGACGGTGAAGGCGCGTTAGACAAAGATGTCTGGAGTTGTAGGAGGAGTGTTGGGGGGGGGTAGTTGGGGAGTAGGAGGGGTGGTGACAGATAAATGAGGCCATCGCTAGCTGAGGGAGGAGGAGGGGAGGAGAGAGTTGCTAGCGAGCTCCCTGGCGATCTGTACCTGCCAAGTCTCTACCCCTAAACAGCTGCTAGCAGCTCTGAGGATGTGCAGCAGCATCGCCCGCTCACTCCATCCATCTTTTCCCAGCTTTCTAATCCAGATAGCGCCGAGATCTATTCCAGGTGTTTGGTTTCCTTTGAATCCAGATGAGGAAAAAAAAAAGAAAAACCTTTCATTTTTAGAAAGCAAAATGAAGTCGACAGTCATGCACGTATTTTAATTGAGAGGTGAATGATGGCTTTTTTTCAAAAAAGGACTGCAGCACTCCTCACTTGTCATGCTTCTGAAGCCCTCTACCTCCATGCCACCCCCCACCCCCCTTCTCACAAGTCGGTCACTTAAAAGCTGCCGCCTGCCAATTATATCCGCTCTCTATGAGTTGCACCTGCAGTGGCGTGTTATGTAACAGGCCAGTCAGACAGACACAGAGAAAGAGAGCGACTCTAAAAACCTGCCCTGAATTCGCAATGACGCCCCGTCGCTAAAGACACCCGGGCCACACGGGTGGTGTTTTGTTTTTTCATCATAAACTCCAAATGGTTTCAATTAGGTATTTGTGTCGAGCCTCCCAGCAGTTCGGATGTTGAAATGAGAGGCCTCTGAGGGGAAAGGCGACGGAAGAGCTCTCTTGAAAAGTGGCCAGAGAATCGCGAAGGGAAGGATGATGAAATAACCTCTTCGCTTCGAGCGTGAATCTCGTGTAAAAACCGTGTCTTTCATTCACAACTTCCACCCAGCGGAGAAATTAATTAACAAAAAAAAAAAAAAAAAGTCATGCGTTTGAACAGATCCAAACAATTTTGATCAATGACAACAACGCAGCAGGCTCGCACCTCCCGGCCGACGATAACGACAACAACAACAAAGGAGGGTCGGTGGCTCCTCTTGCCGCGACCCCAGATGTGAGCGCTAAAAGCGATGAGATGAAGAGATGAAGAAAAAAGGAGCAGCTATCGGTTATGTGTCTTATTTTGGGGCTCTTTAGGAAAGAATTGCTGCATTTAGCCGGCGGTTCACACCATCTTCAGCCCCTAACTCCTTTGTAGATCCACAGGGCACTTTAAGCAAGGCTGCATTAAGTGGGATCAGGTTATCACTCTTGCTGTTATTGCAGCGGAGCTCTGACCAGAATTGAGAGCGCTGAGGCTGACAGGATTGTTGTTGTTGTTGTTGTTGTGTGAAAGTAAGAAACAATGTTTTTTTTGTTTTTGTTTTTTTCATTCTCAGCCCTGCGTCTTCAATCTGTGAACACCTAACAAGAGTTTGACGCTTTCAAATTGTGTGCAGCGCACATCGTCAAACGCTGCGTGCGGACGATACGGAAGTGGACAAAGCAAAATAGTAAATCAGACATGTATATATAGCCAGAACACCAGCGTTTTTTTGTGTGTGTGTGTGTGTGTGTGTGTGTGTGTGTGTGTGTGTATGGGCGCGCCTGCAACTTCCACATTTGCAACTGTCAGCACTCTAAAAGCAATGTTCACCGTTCTTTTTCTGTTTCCAACTGCAGATTTCAAACCAAACAATGTCACAACAAATGCCCCATGAAGAGAACAAAATAGGATGGAATACAATAGAATAGAAGAGAGAAGAAAGCAGAATATAGTTTTGACCTGCGAGGGCTGAAGTTTTTCTTTGCTCGCATGTGCGGAAAACTGTAGAAGTATATTAAAAATGCAGCTGATCATGTTTCATCAGCCCACACACATACGCATTTGTTTAAAGGTCACAAAGAGTTAAAAGAGCGCCAGGCACAAGTTGTGATGACTATTGAGGTATTTAATGACAAAAGGCATAAGAATTGTTTTATTTATTTATTTATATCACAAGGTTAACCCAAGCCAACTATTTCAGGGGTGTCAGAAACCTGACCAGACGTCCACTGTAACGTTGACACGTCCATCATCCGTCTGTCACTCTCCATACCCGATGGTTTCCATGGTGCGTTTGTTTTTGCTTTCCGCAGCGACACAGTCTCACACCCCATTCGTCAAAGAATGACATTTGGTCAAGTCCCCCTGGCGTCCAAAGCCGACATGGAGGGTACCCCCTCAGCGTTGCCGGCCGAGGTTTCCGGGGTTTTCCGTGATGTCACACGACTGTTTCCGCTACCTTCTCAACCATTTCTACCAGCGACTCCAGCGCTTTCTTAAAACTTCCTCTTCCCTCAAGTCCGATTTGGTTATTCATCGACTATTCTTGGGTTAGGGACCGCCGCAACACCGTCTCCTTCGTATGGAAAATCCCTTTTCGTCAACATCTGACGATGACGGATTGGCCGGCCATGTTGTCAAGCGATGCAGAGGGAGAACCCTGAACATTGCATTTGGACGCAGGAGGACTTGACCAAACGTCGTGATTTGGCGAATAGGGGGTGAGACTGCGTTGTCCACTCAAGTGGTTTGACACTCGCAAACAATCTGATTCTTTTGAACCAACTCCTGCTTGGCCATTCTCTGTAATTTTTCATTGACTGTCACGAACTGGCTTTAAAAAAAATCCCTCGCATCCAAGCTGAGCAGAGAATGAGGCTCCAATTGCTGTTTGCAAATGTACCAGACGCATGTACCCATTAAATGGGAATGAAGGCACACGCCGCTGAAAATCTGCAACGCAAATCGAGCGATTTTCTCCGCATTGCAAGTTTAATTCCCACACATGAGCTGACGATACAAACTCAAGGTCAGATTAGCAACAAACACTTTTTTTTAGCACATTTATGAGCATTGGTTGCAAAACAAATATGAATCACACTCTTGTTCTTTAGCTAGAGAGGTGACAAGCATGCACGATTGTCTACTGATGCACAGGGTGACGCATTAGGTATAACTAGCCTGAGAGCGAAAAAAGAAGAGCAATCGGTCCTTTAAGACTGAGTGATGCGTTATCGGCTTTAGTCACAAGTTAAGTACTACCTGCATCAATATGTAAGGATGACAAAGCAGCACAAACATCAAGAAATGCAAAGAAAGGAAACAAAATGACTCCACGCACAGAGGTAAATAGAACGTTTTGTCAGTCACAATTGGACTCCGGCTGATGCGCCACACGTAATTTAAAAATGTAAAACTTTGCTATTTGCAGCAGAATCGCTCATCTTGACTTCCGTGACGTCAATTCCAATGAAGACGATTAAAAAAAAAAAAAAAAAAAAAAAAGAACAAAAAATACCAAAAACAGACTTGATGAAATTCCTACCTCCCTATAGAAACGTCTGAATAGAATGCAGATGTTCAGGATTTTGATTTTAAAGACTTCATTATGAGACTGTCAAGGGAAAGGTCACAAGCATGACTTAACCATTATACCCGAGACCAGACGAGAGTAAGATTAAGGGGGATGGAGAGAAAAGATATTGTTCTGCAAAACGTGGTTGTCCGTGAACACGACGACCCTCGTCGCAGGGAATAAATGTTGCGAAATCGTAAAGTATCAGCAAATACACGAGCACGAGGTTTTTCTGTGCAGTCTGCAGACACTCTTGAACTGATCTGCTGCCTTTTCAGCTTCTCGTTTGACCTGCCTGGACTCTGCATTATAAAAAATTCATACCAAATCAGAGAATCGACACCTTCATTTAAAAAAAAAAACACAAAAAAAACCAAAGCCAAAACAAAACAGGCAGCACACTGTTTTCTTAACCTATAAAAAAGTCACTCTGTCTGTAAAGTTGGACTTAATCTGCATAATTTTTTTTTTTTTTTCCAGGCAGGTGATAATCGTCTAAATTTCACTTCCTTTCATGTGAAAACTCCTCATTGGCCTTAAATAACATTGAAGTCTCAAAACACGACGTAAAATAAACGAGGACTGATTAAACATGATGACAAAAAGAGCTCAATGTCAAACCTGCGAGATGATTTTATTGTGACGCGATGATTATAAAAATACGACTTCATGTGTACCACCCAGTGTAACAATATGGACATGTGCATTATACTGATAACTTACCAGACCAATTAATCCATTCCAATGAATGAAAATGATATTTGCGTAGTAACACACCTCTAAAAAAACAAAAACAAAAAAAAGGGAAAAAGAAAAGCATGTAAGTTCTAGTTTTCACTTGAACGACAACGCAGCGAAAAATAGCTGGGATCGACTTGATCGCCATATATCTTAACGGTATCGTGAAAACGAATATCGCGACGCACTGCCGTATCGATTTTATCGCTCGGCCTCTTCTAGTCTGCAATTTCCTACTTTATTCTTTTGATCCAAATCAAAATGAGGGGATCGAGAGCGGACCGTGACGCATTTTGTTCCAGGTGTGAAAGGAAACACAGTCAATATATGAAAACAAACTGATAAAAACATTCAAATAAAAGACAGTTTAACCGGCTGGCATGCCGGTTGCGAAAGCTGTGAGACATCAAGGAGGGTGAGAAAGATTTTTTTCTTTTCAACTCGGGCTATAGAGTGGAATAAAAAGGCGATTCAATGCTTTACTGTCGTTGGACAGTTTGATGTCACCTCGCAGGTTCTTTTTTTAAAAGAACGGTGGTAAGTGAAGTTGTGGATGCAGCTGCAGGAGTTCTGGTAGTGGAAGGTGAGCGGGTGAAGAACGTGACTTCCAAATAAATATGGCCAAAAAAAAAAAAAAAGAGTTTCAAAAACTCAGACTAAAATACCCGCCTGTGTTTTGAAGCTGTATGGAACACACAAAAAAACAAAAAAAAACGATCGTACCCTCTTGTGTACTTACGATGTGATGAGTGTTTACGATGTTCGGTGCACTTGACAAAAGCAAGCGATTTTAAACTCGCCAATTATTCAGAACACCCCCCCCCC
Source organism: Aulostomus chinensis (assembly GCF_037954235.1). Classification (NCBI taxonomy): domain Eukaryota; kingdom Metazoa; phylum Chordata; class Actinopteri; order Syngnathiformes; family Aulostomidae; genus Aulostomus; species Aulostomus chinensis. The sequence goes on along the minus strand of NC_141343.1, from coordinate 9,058,041 downwards.
CCCCCCCCCCCCGGATCTGCACCGAACTACGGGTGTAAAAAGCCACCTGAGAAATGTGAGGCTTTGCAAGGAATGCATAGGGGAACTATTAAGGTGGGCGGACAGAAAAATGTCCTCCTAAATAACATCAGTGTTGTGTACAATAGATGCTGGCAGGTTGGACGCGCTTGAGCAGAACGTCTACGAGTCCTTTTCTTCATGACTGTAAAGTGAAAGCACCGCGAACCATCAGTGCCTCTGTATTTAGATCTGCCACAAACAACCCCTATATCTGCCTCCTGCCATTGATTTGCATAATTGGAGATAGTGGCCGGGTGCTTGTTATTCATTGACATGACACTGCGGAGAGGCAGATGGAGAGATGTACTGAACTGACTGTTCCAGTTTCTATCGGGTAGGGGTGGTTACATCTTGGTGGGAAAAAAAACCCTGCAGAAAACAGCCCAACGCGACTAACAAGTCTTCATCTAGGTTTTTTTTTTCTTTTATTTCATTTTTTTTTTCTTTAAGTGCAGAATTTTCAATTGACTGGTGAAGAAAAACAGGCCTGTGAACAGCTGGAGCAAAATGGTTTCAGTTCTGCCCCCCCCCCCCCCCCCCCACCACCACCACCACCACCAACACATTTGTGAGGTAAGGGGAAAAAAAAAAAAAAGAGCTGTGTGTGGTTTTACCGACCAGCAGGCTTCTAAATAACCTGACGTACACAGAGCACCTGACGGAGATGAGACGACGCTGACTGACTGACACATCCATCTCCCCTGCTATCTGTCTGACTGAGGGAGGGAAGAGATCGCAAGTCTCTCATGCATGAAGAAGACAGCGCTGCTTATTAGTGAGGGGAGACAGAGAGAGAGAGAGAGAGACGAAGGGGGGGTGGCGAGGAGATTGCATCGTCTCAATTTCAGTTTGATGAAGGACACTGTCTCCTCAGGATGAGCAGAATTCCGTGTCACGTTGGCACGGTTAAGACTTTCAAATGTGCCGTGATTTCAAATGAGCCTTACACGCAATCCGGCGGTGACACCGAACGAGGTCGTGGTCTCCTAAAACTCCCTTGACGATGAAATGCTCTGCAGACGTCTTTTTCCTCACCTGTGTTTTGTTTTTTGTTTTTGTTTTTTTTTAAGTTTAGCTTTAAAAACCCAAGTTACTGATGTTTTAAGAGTTGTTAAAATATGAACCCCTCAGATTTATGGACACACCAGAATGTAGCAAAGCATCTGCGTCTCCAAAAAATATTCACTTCTGCGTTCTCGATGATATACTGAGATCAACGTTTAGCCAGCCAGGAAGATGTTAGTCACAACAGCTCTCTGAACTTGCATCTGTTCTCTCTGTTCTTCAGAGGGTTTTTTTTGGTGTGTGTGTGTTGTTGTTGTTGTTGTTGTTGTTGTCAGGTTTGTTAATCCTTTTTGAATTTTTACTGTAACTGAGGGGAGAGGAAACATTCTCGTGGGTTCCTCTCAAGCGAAGCGTTACTTAACTTAGTTGCGAGATCTTAGTTGCTACATTTTTTTTGGTAAAAAGCGTGTATTTGCACCATCGGCTCCTGTTCAGTTGTTATCTCCATCTTTTTTTTTTTCTTCTGCTCGGAGGTTTGGATGGTGCAGTGAAGCTAACAACCATCCACGGCTTGGTCCATTTTGAATTCATTCCCTCAAAAGTCCACATTTTCAGCACAGATGGGCCTCTTGTTGCGGTTCAAAAAAGCCACAAACCCACACATTGAATGTAACTTTGCACTTTATGTGCTGGTGTAATCAGGCTGAAACATCCCGGTCTGAGCTGAACTCCACCCACCGTGGAATGAGAAAAATGCAAAGAGAAAAAGTGGACATGGTGCGAAGAGGAGGGGAAAAGAGGGAGCATGTCAACTCCAGCTGATGCGTCGTACATTCCTGCGATTTATCACTTTTCCGTTGCAATAAAAAGTCTTTCTATAACTCTCGTGAGAAGCTGAGGAACGGAAAGTTCGGATCACTTCAACGGAAGTTGTCTCAGGGGTGTAATTTTAACCAATGTTCAAAGCTAGGAATCGAAAATGAGCACTGACATTTGAGTGGAATCTGACATGGTTTTTGAAGGAAGTTTGGGTTGAGGGTGATAGGCTAATAGGCTAATTTTTTATTTGCATTAGCAGTTTTCAACCACTAGAGGGCCTTTGCTGTGCGTCATATCAAGGTTGCAAACATGTCGCCTTTAAGCAGACGTCAATGATATTAGCAAAAACTTTTGCAGTTCATTTAACGGTCAAAAAGTTGTTCTCATTGGGGTGGGTGTGAGATCATATTTCCCTGTCGTTACTAGCATGCTAGCTGTTAGCAGCTGCCACAAGTTCCGGCGAAAGTGAACAGGATTTTGTTCTTTTGGTGCGTAGTCCCAGACTCCCTTTGAGGTTGTCACCTTTTTCATCCCTGATCTGGTATCCATAAAAGTCCAATATATCTTTGACCTGAATCGGTCAAAAACCCACGTTTTATTCCCAATATTCATACAATATACAATACAATATACAACGGAGGTTTATTTACCCTCTAAAATCGACCAATAATAGATTTTAGATACGTGTGCATCGTTGCTTCACATGTAAAATTCAAACAACTAAGTGAGCAAAGAATGTCAGAGGGGATTTAACGTGTGGTTGCGGAGCGTCATGGCTTAGTGGTAGAGTGGCCGTCAAGCAATCGAAGGGACGCTGGTTCGAGCCTCACTTCCCCCGGTGACCATGTCCAAGTATCCTTGAGCAAGATGCTGAGCCCCTAATTGCTCCTGAAGGCCCTGGCGATCCATCCAGGGTGAACCCCGCCTCTCATCCAATGTCAGCTGGGATAGGCTCCACCCCCCTGTGACACTTAAAATATAATATAATAATAAGTGTTATAGAAAATGGATGGATGGGACATATGGTGGCAAAAACTATTCCCTGAGACAATACTACGTGGTGGAACATTTTTGATTAAAACTTTGGCACAGTGGTTTGGCTGAGAAGTGGCCAATTTTTTTTTACACACACACACACACACACACATATATATATAAATATATATATATATATATATATATATATATATATATATGTATGTGTATATATATATGTATGTGTATATATATATATGTATGTGTATATATATATGTATGTGTATATATATATGTATGTGTATATATATATGTATGTGTATATATATGTATGTATGTATATATATATGTGTGTGTATATATATGTATGTGTATATATGTATATGTATGTGTGTATATATATGTATGTGTATATATGTATATGTATGTGTATATATATGTATGTGTATATATATATGTATGCATGTATATATATATATGTGTGTGTATATATGTATATGTATGTGTATATATATGTATATGTATGTGTATATATATGTATATGTATGTATGTATATATATATATATGTATGTATATATATATATATATATATATATGTATATATATGTATATATATATTTATTTTTTTTGTCAGGTCTGAACTTTTTTTAAAGATTGGATTCTTGTACAAAAAATTAGAGTCAGACAGACATTGGAATCTTTTCCGGGATGCGGATAAATCACAGAACTTTTCAGTTTCATACACGGACGTAGTGTTTCACCAGGAGCCGTCCTTAAAGGTGTGTTTATGAACAGATCAATCAATACATCTGACCTATTGCCTGCAAGGGCCTGTCATGGCTACTATTTCAGGTTTACAGCCTTTCTGTGTGAGAATTCTATTGATTGCTTGCCTTCAGGAACACTTCTGGTGTAAAGACACGACGGAGAGGGGAGGTGGAGGAGGACATGCTTGGTCTCCTGTTATTGGAATCGGGGAAGATGTGGTGGTAGTGGTGGTGTGTGTGTGGCTGGTGGGGGGGGGGGGGGGGGGGGGTTGATTTGAGGTTCACCAGAACCACAAGAGCACTAATGTGTGACACAGCAGTTCGACAAGCTTTTACTGCTCAGTGATGGAGCAGATGAGACGGAAGAAGAAAGCTGCGGGTGTAGAAAATATTTGATATCATACAATAATGTGTTCTTGTGCAACAGCTGTCCCGCCAAAGATACGTTTGATTCGAAAGACTTCATGTACACTTTGGGGTACAGCGTGACATTCCACGCACACACATAGTGGAAAAAAAAATAAAACATCTCCTTTGTGACAGAGAATAAAAGATGGCATCCTACCTGTCCGTGCTCACGCTATGTCACAGTGGCTGTGAACATGAAGCTGCGCGCCGCTGAACAAACGTTGTTGTGTCTCGCTCTGGGACGCAGACATTTTGATAACAATCAGGCCCGGTGTGCCTGAGGTGTCGCGGTCAGTGGGATACCTCCATATCCAGCGAAACACCGAGCAGTTACTGTATGTGCTGTCTGGCTCGGCCAACCCTGTTATGTATCAGATCACCCATTCCCTCAGATAAGCATTTTCTGTTTGAAGAGTCTTGACCGCAGGAAGGGAAAAACAAACAAAGAAAACAACAGCGGTCGTACATTAGCGATACGGCCCACTGAGGGTCTCCTACTGTAGAAACTGAGTTGGAAATTGGCGCGTGTTTAAGTCCATCATAGATCCACCAATTGTACTTCCTGGTTTCGGATTAGGACGCTAAAGAGCAGAAAATATCGTTCTTCGTCCCACAACCGGCTCTCAGTGCTAATGGGAAAGAGATTAAAGGCTGAAAATGATGTATGAAGAGGCGAGAACATCACAAGACCACACTGTATAGCTTCTAAAAAAGTGATGATAATAGCAATTACGCAGTAGATCAAAAACTAAACACACACACCAACAACAACAAAAAAAAAGTAAGGGAGAAAGCACACCCGACATCATCACCCCCCCCCCACACACACCCCCCGCCCTTCATCAAAAATACAGCCAACGTCGTAATCAATCATTTTCCATTCTCACTCCCAGCGAAGCAGCTGTGAGGCCGCGCCAATGCACCGCAGAAATAAACATCACAAGCACCAGCCACAAACAAGCTCAGAAGAGATTCTTCAAAGGGTCTTTCAAGTCAAATGAATGGATGTGGAAAATTAGTCTCTGACTGAGAAGGGCTTGAAACAAGTGCTGCTCAAATATAGTGTTTAAATTTGCAAGTATCCCTTCTTCTTCTTCTTCTTCTTTTTATGGAGGTCCAAACCCACCATCTTTTCCATCTTTTTAAGAGTTTGCATATCCGTCGAAATGATTTGGAAATCTGAAGACGATTTAAAAAGGCACAATTGAAATTTTAACCGAATTTGCATCTTTGCATTGTCCTATGAGCACATTTGAAGCTTCTTCTGCCAGTGGATGCCATCTTCATTCATTTTTTTTTTTTTTTTTTTTGCTTTGTTTTGTTTGGTTTTATTCCTCTCTACCGGAAATGTTACAACACACACAAAAACACACGCACATATACGAACCCAGCAAGGTAGATACTAACTTGCAGCCAAACACGCACTAACTTCAACATTTTACGAGGCACATACACACAATTGTGCCAAGAAAACATGAACTAAGCCCACACTCAAAGCCCAAACCGTTTTTCATGCAAGATTTATATTTTTTATTTTGGTCATCAAAACAGAACTTCAGGGGGAACAAAATGTCGGTGTGAAGGAATGCACTGTTTCTTAGTTAACACTGCATTCAGGCCATTACAAAATCCGCATCAGAGGTTTTTTTTGCTCGGCGTAAAGATGTAAATGTTGATCTTTAAAAAAAAAAAAACCGCAGAAAATGATATATTTCACCAAAGACGCGATTCTTAAATATACAGAATCTCCCATCCGCGTTTCAAAGACGCATATTGTTGAGTTTATTCTCCATCTCCGAAAATTCGAGTCCCTTGAGTTTTTGTTTTTTGTTTTTTTTTTGGTTTATTGAAACTGCTTCTAAGATTTAAAAAAAAAAAAAAAAAAAAACCTTTAGATTTTTAAGCTTTCAAGCCAACATGGATGAGAGGTCCTCCATGGAGAAAGATTGCAAACACATAATCTGCTGAGGGAGATTGTGTGATAGGATCAAAAACTCCACCGCAGCTACTTAAAAAAAAAAAAAAAGCTCTGCAGAAACGCTATCAGTGCTTTTTGTAATTCGAACATTGGGGAACAGTTTAAAGAATCCTTCCGAGCGACAAGTGATCCTCGTCCTATCTAAATTGGCGTTGCTTGTCTTGCTTATCGGGGTTGGGACAACTCATAATACTCCTGATCAAGAGCCTTCCGCTGCTTTCAGTACGTTCGCATTACAACTGCGCTTAAATATTGTACCACTAATACGCTTTTTTTTCTTTTTTTTTGTGCTGCTTCTTATCTTCTATCTATCGTGTCGAGACGAGCGATGCTGAAGTCAGGTTGTGACGTCTTTGGCTTCTGAACTGCAGAATAGAAGTTTTGCGTGTTTCAAATCCCTTCCAGGAGCCTTACTCTGAGGCTTTTGAAAATACTCTATGTCTGCGTACGAGACAACTCCCAAACATTTTAATCATGGATATAATTGATAGGGAGGACCGTTTCTTTGAGTGAATAATTCCAGACGGAGCCCTTTGATGTGAGCAGGACTGTGACATTGAGATTCGTGCTTGTCTGAGTTTGAACCAGATAGCGTCTCAGAAATAGCTGACTTTGGCATTGGCCATGCCATCATCCATTACATTTGATATCAGACTGCAGACAGGTAGATGAATGCAGCCGATAGAGCTTCCAGAAAAGACCCCAAAAAAGACAGCAGCCGCCTTTCCTTCAGGTCAGCTTATGGTTTCATAACGATGCAATTGCATTAGAATTACAAAAATATGCAAATACGAGCGTCTATAGTGTCATCAAATGTAGTGTCGAGTCTAAAAGAACATTAAAAGTTGGTCTGTCTTGCACTTTATCAAAAGGAAAGGTTGTCTCCACTTTGTCAGTGCAGAGTTATGGCTACATTTTGAACCACTGAACCGCTGCAGCATCTGGGAATAGGCCTAGCTTCATCAGCCGACTGGCAGCTGACCCAGTAGCCTCTGACAGGGACTGGCTGGAACCGCCGCATCTTGCCGAGACTCTCAGAGGCCCTGCGAGTTCAAAACGATATAAAACCCAGAGTCCATGGAAGCTTGTAAATATTCTATTGTATTCCTTGTATATGTACCTGGATCCCCGGGAGTTACACAAGCATCTACCTGATGTGTCATGTTTTCTTTCGGGCATCAAAGTAAAAGCATATTTGCAGATGAAAGCAAGATCTGCTATGATGTCTCCACAATAAAAATAGCAGTTGGTCCGTGCAAACTGAAATCGCAGAGGTCGCTCTGCTGCGCTTGATCTGTTAAATAAGGTTAAGGAGGCCGACTCGTGGATTTCTCCTGATGCGGCTAAAGACAGATGGTAATAGGGCATGCCCTCAATAACTGCTGAAAGCCGAGGGTGTTCCGACTCCGAGGAGCAAAAAAAAACCCAACCAAACCCACGGACACGTCACGTTACACCACTGAGGATTCTGCAGCCAGTTGAGACATTAGCAGAGCTTAATTGACACAAAAGCACATCATCGCGCTATGCTAAATAGGTACATGTGCTGTGAACAAGCACAATCTTTTCATCAACATGTATGCCTCAGAGATTTGCCAGACTACTGGAGCAGAACAAATCCAGTTTGCACACATTGCTCTTAAGGGAGACTTAAATCATTAGCTGGATGACGCATCATGGTTTTGGACACAGTGCACCTCCAGCCAGAGTGCATTTTGGCACATTTAAGAGAGCTTGGCAGCATGATGTACTGTATCGCCTCTGGGAAAATCACATGCTCCAGACAACTTGGGCTTTAATGTGCGCTAAGATAGACTTCTGCTCCCTTATTGGCATAGATTTATGCTCAAAGTCAGTCAAGCGAGAAAGAAAGGTGACCTTCACACTCAAGAGTCATCTCCAACATTAACGGCACCGTAAGCAACATATTGTTGCCACGGCTGTGAGGAACGTATTTAAACTCATTCAGGAGTTCCAAGAAGGAAAAAAAATAGGAACACTTTATTCTCTTTGAGATAAATCATTCATCTGTTCGTCAGCGATTGACCTCGTAGTGGGGGCAGCGATTCATCGGGGATCCTGACCTGCCAAAGCTGAACTATTTCAAATGGGGCTGCAAAGGTGTCCTGACTCGAATTCTCTCGAAGTTTGCAAGGAAGAGAAAAAAAAGAGAGGGAGAGAGAGATTTACCAGCAGAGATGGAATGTAAGAATTTAATATACACAAAATTTATCATCAGAGCATTATCCTGTCCTCGCCTAAAAGAGTAGCTACAGCACTTCTTGGATTAATGACCCTTCCCAGGTGCAAACGCATAAAAAAATGCTTTATTTCAACTATTTCTCACAAACACGCAATAATCAAAAAATATTATAAACATTTTATCACCCAAAGTGATTTTCTTTACTGTTACAAATCCATCTCAAGCACACATATATATATAAATATATATATTTACAAATATATATAGATTTTTTTGATTATTATTGCCATATTTATTCACTGACCTGGTAAACATGGACTGCAGAGAAAAAAGTTGTTTGACTGGGGGGAGAAAAACAGCACAGACGAGTGAACGGTTAAATCGAAGCTTTGCTAGCAGACCTGATAGATAAACCCATTCGTCCATGGAGCCGCACTTTGCCGACTATCACATTACACACCAGTCCAAAAAAATAAATAAATAAAGAAAGAAAGAAAGAGAAATCTATCCTAAACCCTGCAAACCTGGAATCGTCTTTTACTGTGTCTCTTCTTATTTTTTCTTCTTTTTTTTTTTCCAAAGTCATTTGAAGGATGAGAAATGTCAGCGCAAGGATTGTAAATTAATTTGTGATATTTCTTCAGATCTACATCCTTGGACGGTTTGGTAGACTGTCTGTCAAACGGGAAGGATAGCCTCAGAGATCCAGCTGTAATAAATAAATGCCGAGCGCTATTACCTGCGGGCGGCGGGTGGTTGTTCTCCCAACCTTGGAATGATGTTTCTATTTTGTAATAAATTCTAATGCAGCATTATGATGTTAATGCAGAGACAAGTTTGTTTCCTTGTCAAATAAATTGTTCTCTTGTGTAATGTATTTCATAACCGATAAGTAGATTTCACTTTATGGGACTTGAGGGAGAGGGAAACGACAAAGATATCAAGCCGAAGGTGTGTGTGTGTTTATGTGTATTTATGTATGTGTGTGTGTGTGTGTGTGTGTGTGAGAAATGCCAGGAAAAGGAAAACGGTAAAAAAAAAAAAAAAATCTTCCAGGTACCAGCAGATTTTTTTTAAAGGCCTTAATGATCCTTCCTGGCTAAACTTGGGATTATTTCTGGAGTTGGCAGTTCATCATGCTCACATGCGGGAGGCGCTGAGGGCGAGAGACTTGTCAGGAAGGCATTCTGCTGCCAATTAGTATCAATCGGGAGGGAAATAAGGGCTGCACTGTTGCAGTTTTTAGAGGGAAGCTTATCCCTCCCCCGCAGCTTCACTGCTCCTTGCCACATCTTAAAGCTCTCCTCACTCCTTTATCTGGATGATCAAACCTATGAGTCACAACTCTGTCTGTGATACGGCGTGTCTGATCAAATTATTCATTTTTTTTTGTGCGTATGCTAAATTAAATTTAATATCACTTATTTGCTCGGTTGGAAAGAGATCTAAATGAGTTAATTTTATAAGTAGAACGAAGAACAGATGGGTCTTTATTATTAAAGTTCCTTATTGGCATCACTTCTTTATAAACTGAAGTCTCATCACTGTTATTAGTGCAGAGGAAATGAACAAATATTTAGTTATTTATTTGTATTCTGGGCAACAAAAAAAAAAAAGTAAATTGTTTTGGTCCTCATGACTGCGAACACGATTTGTATTTGTGCTGTGCCTGATTTAAAAAATGCAGTCAAAATAACAGGGAGAGCAGGGCGCGAGTAATCACATTCATTCATAAATCTTGTTGAGACAAACAACAAACACATTTCGACAAGAAGCAAACTTTTTTTGACCTACCCTTCTTGCATAATTGAATCAGAAACACTTGAAAAATTAGTCAGAATTCTTATACAACGATGATACACTTTGTTGGACTGGGAGGAGACAAGGTTAGCGTTAGCCTGTTAGCCCCAAAGCAGAGTTTAGTATCATGTCCTATCCTATCGCTGTTTGTCACTCAAAGAGTAATTAGTTACTTGTTTTTGTTTTTTTAACTGAGAATGGATATATTAAAGCTTATACTGAATATTTCTAGTGCGGCCTGGATTGCGTAGACCAGCACTGTCTGATGCTGAACTCAAAAACTACAGAGTGGTAGAGCATACTAGCTAGAAGGCTATCACGGTACGTGCTAGCATCTTTATCTCACGTGTTTAAAGTTGTATTCACACACAAACCGAATTTACAAAAGGGAGAGAAAGGAATGGGGAACGACTGCCGCTGCTGTACACGCGCTGTTTATTTACATTTTAAACATGTTTAAGGCAAAAACATAGACCTTGCAGTCGTTTTATCTGGGTGAAACCAACAATTTCCCAACCTTAGCTGCTGGCTATGGACCATAAGGTCTGCTAGCGAATCCTGAGGCATAGTAAGTTTACTGCCCCCACTGGCTCCCCTTGATTTTCACACATCAGACTATGTTAAGTGATGAACATCAGGTAGTAAACTTTGAATTTAGATGCAATTTAATTTCACAAACAAAAACAAAAAAAACCCACTTCTGGTTGTGTGTGTGAACCCAACTTTAAAGTGTCAAGGGAAGACTGCACAGCAAGGGAACCGAATTACAAAACTGCGCGCATATAAAAACCATCAGTTATTTACATCATAATAATTAATTGAAAATCAAAAGCATTCAAGTCATAATATTCAAAAATTTGACGTGCAAAAAAAAAAAAAAATTTTAGGTCACCAATCTCAGTTTTACCTGAAAGTGGAAGTATGTTAGATTTCATCCGTTTTTATGAAAGAGCAAATAAGAAAAAATGTCCTGTACAGTACGTCCATATGTGCCAAAATCATTGGAAGCGTGACAGTTAATTAAAAGCATGATTCACTCCCATACGATGCAAATATTTTCCAGCTTTTACAAATACCAACAGATACAAATAATGGGCGCCCCGCTGTACTACATGTGTATAAAATACGCACATCATGTATAACAAATGGTTGTTAGTGATTTGAGGTGGTGTGTTTTCTAGCACTGAAACTGAGACAACATGTGGGAAAAATGCAATCAAAGATGTATACAATTATCATTTGTTTTGCTATCCTAAGTAATATCAAAGGTGACGTGTGGACTTTTTAGTAACAGACACACGCGCACGACTATGGAGCTGCTGAAAGAAACATAATAAGCAATCAGTATACCAATTCTGATCTTTACCCAAGGAGGTAGAGACTACTGCACAACGGAACGATGTTTACCTGAGTTAAGCCGTCTTTTTCTTCCCTTGCAAGGATAAATTCCATTCAGGAAATAAGATAAAATAACTGAAGATTATGTGTCTGCTTTGTATTGACTGATAGCATAAGAACATTTTACTTGTTTTTGGTCTACATGCCCTGTAGATGTCCAAAATCCCTAAAATACACACATGGATTCTCTTCCCACAGCTGTCACGATAACTGCGAAACCACCGCAAACACGCTGCATCTCCTGGGGGCCGTCATTTAAAGTCTGTGTGTTAAATTTTAATGAGGATTTAGGTGCGCATTTGCTGTTCCAAACTAGAAAGGCATGGAGGTTGTGGGAGCGTGTTTTTTTGGGGTGTTTTTTTTACGCGAATGCAGGCTCATGATCATGTGTTCACTCGTACACGCAGACATGTTGTGCTTTTCGCCATATTACTGCCCGCTACTAAATGATGTGTCGAGTCTTGTTATATTTGCAAGATACCCGAGAGTGCTCGACTCTAGGGACAGCCAGGGAGCATCACATGCCAGAGAACAGAGGACGAAAGCGCTCCAGCTATGGATGGATGCTTTACCATCTTCTCTCCTGTGTATTGAGTGAAAGTGTGCTCTCTAGTTAGCGGGGAGGAGTCCGTGGGTTTCTGTGCGTGTGAAGGGAGCGTTGTGTAGGAGTTGGAAGCGTCTCTGATTCTGGGAAATGTGCTTAGCATTTTGTGATGCCGTTGTAAGCCATAGTAGAGAGTACAAAGGCTTGTGTCCATTTTTTATGCTTGACAGCTGTGTTTATGTTGACTTGGCCCACAGTTTTCTGCAGCGATTAGCTGGCAGGTGGCAGCCTCACCACCTATCAAATTTTAGAGACACCTCTGAGAGGGGGCTCTTGGGAGAAATTGTTGCAAAGATTTACCCATATGGAAGTCTTTAGCTACCCTTCTCCATGTCTCCTCAGCCTTTGATAATTGGACTGTTTGATAAGCAGCAGTTTACCAGTCACAACTGTACCAATAAAGCTGTTAATAATCTGGCTGAGTCCCGTTGGATCATTTTATAGTTAATGTCCGGCTTCTGGCAACATCAAATTCAAAGAGCATTGACTCACAAAAGGAGAAATCCGTTCCTGAAGAGGAGGCTGTTCATTTGTTTCCTCATTGATGCATGTAAGAACACACGTATCTAATGCCTGGCACAGGGTCAGGCGATCCGCTCCATTTTCAGATTGTCCAATCTTATTGAAAGGAAATTACTGATTTAAAATGCATAGGGTGGGAGGGGTTACGTAACTGAGGGGCGGCAAGTATGGCGGACAGAGAAGCTGACTTATCGGTGAAGAAAAAACAAAAGACGTGATGCACGGGGCACCGCGATGTGACTGTGCTTTCCAGTGTGTCTGTCATTTAGAGTCAGGTTTGATATGAAGCTAATGATGCTTACAGTCGCAAAAGACATCAACGCCGCGGACTCGTCATCCCTCCGAGGCTGCTACACTGCATCAAGCTAGCACTGCTGATAAACCTCGCCAGTACTCGTTAACGGCAGCTTTTGGTCAAGGTGTGAAACGCTCGTGTGGCAGCACAAGATGGGTCGAGACTCGCCGACCCTATTAAAGTCCTAAATTCTTATTAAGTGTTCATAGGTGATCCAGCAGTCTTTGGAAAACAAATCACTGGTTTATGAACTGATCTCCAATCAGAACAAACCAGCTGGCACACACGACAGCATAACAGGGCCAGCTGGAGTTACTGAGTCATAGCTGGTCAGAAAATATAAAGTCTTAAACCTCCGGATCCGCTTGCAGGCTCTTTGGGGCCACTCCGACTTATATCATGTTTGATATGAATCTGGGTGATAACGTCAGTTCCTTCTGAGTGCAACAGTACTTGCTCATGTGAAAGCTGTCACGGAAAAGCTAACGGTGTCGCCAAGCAACGACACAGGCTAACGATAGCGAGTATACGGTACTAATTAAAATCTCTGGCTGATGAGCCTGTTGTGATTAAGTTTTCCAGTTGTTGAAAATCCAGACTGGCTCATCCTTCTCCTTCGGTTTTTTTTTGTTGTTTTTTTTGCTGCAGCAAAGCTTTTACTACAGCAGCATATTGCACTGTGTCTGTATCAATTTTGTTTCTGTCTGTTTTGGACATTTTTAATGAAGGAGCTCAATTTCCATATTTCACATTGTTCCATATTCTATTTTAAAATAAACAACCTAGCCAATTTTTTTATGCCACATGCATTACCCCAGCCAGAATTATTGGGGGGGAAAAAAAAGCTCCCAAAAGACAAAAATGTCCCAGAGGTTTCATGAGCGTAGTTTCCCGTAGTGCCATTTTTAAAAAAAATCTTGTAGCGTCTGCATGTGTGTTTTTAAAGCCAAGATTCTCCTCAAGGTGTGTGATGTAACAATCAGTCAAGCTTTTAAAACTCCTACCCCACTTGAGTGTAACATTGAAATCTATAATAAGGAAGTGGAAGAAAAGGTTGAAAAGAAGAGATCCTTTTTCAGAGTAGCGTAAGCTGACAGGTCAGTTGCCCTAAGTGGAGCACCGTCTTCTCTATTCTGTACTTATGAAATATTCAGCCTGACTGGGAGACAAAGGAAGTGCTCCAGAGCCATCGACCAACACAAGCGGCTCCCAGCGGCGCTGCCAGCGAGCCGCGGCGTGTGACTGCGCCTAGCAACCTTCTGAGCTATGAACTGACCCCTGGATTCCACTTCAGAACGAATCAGCCCCGGAACACTCTGTGTGACTGATCATTTTCAAAATGAATATTAACTTCCACGCCGCAAGACTTATGGATGAACCTGAGACTAGTGAAATAATGACTCTGGGTAAAGGTTATTTATCTTGTCATACTGGAGGAGCTCAGTTTTTTTCTTTTTTTTCTGTAAAGAGATATAGACAGATTATCTGGTTTTCTAGCGTAGTGTATGCTGGATCAAAATAAGGGCATTACATCTACGAGTGTACAAATTGTTATGGAGATGAAGTGAAATGGATATGTCACACAAAAAGGCATCACGCTATCCGTCAGCTGCATGCAGCAGCGAGCAGCGTGCAATTTGCAGACATCTTGTTTTCTATCAGTTCAATATCACGACTTCCTCTCTGTAATACTCAGACTGACAAGAAAATATAACATTTTTCATTGTGTCGCATTCTTAAGCAGAAGAGCCATCTGAGAGCCGAAAAGCTAAATACATTGGCAGTGTCAGTCAAATGTTTCAGAGGCAAATGCGGCTTCAGATAAACTCCTCCCGAGTTTGGATCTTATGATGTATGCAGCCAGTGCTTCGGCCCAGACTCTTGATATTCCGAGACTGCTCTGCCGCAGCAAATTGTCCTTGCTGAAAAGAAGAAAAGTGCAGCACTTAAACTGTTTTGTGGCCCTTAAAAAGCGACTGTGTCACCTCAGCAGGAGTCAACAACACACAGCGAAAGAGAAGGAATTGATTTGTCTTCTACTGTAAGTCAACAGTAATTGACTGTGGTTGAGTACTTAAAAGACATTTCCATCCACAGAACACTTTGGGGGTAAGGGAATTAGCAGCAGTGGGTTGCCGTTGTGTTTATATGAGTGAACAAGCTTGAAGATAAGCATAGTATTCATGGCTGGAGCTTTAAATGCCCTGGTTTGCCAGCAGGTTTGCCTGCAGCACATTAACTTTAACGTTTAACTGTAGGAACAAAATTAAGACATCTTGTTTTGAAGTTAAAGGTACCATGTGTAGTATTTGGAAGGGATTAAATATTCGTAACTTTGCGTCATTCGTGTAGATTCACATCGAAGACAGAATTCTTGTATTTTTGTGGCCTTTGAATGAGACCTTTATATCTGTCCGTGTCCAGAACGTTGCATTTAACAGCAGTCCAGAAAGGACAAACCAGCATCTCAGTGGTTCAGTTTGTTCCTGCTTTGTCTTTCCTTTTTTTTTTTTTACTTGTAGTGAGTGAGTCAAACTGTGCCTCTCTTGATGTGCTACTTGAGAATGTTCTGCACTGTTTTCATGTTACTGTATTTATTGCTGAACTCATGAGCGCAGTAACTACAGTTCGTCTACTGGAAATGGCCAGCTGGTAACCATGGCAACCGCAGCAATGAATGAGCAAGACACACACACACAGGAGGCAGATGCAAAAAAATAAAGTCAGAAATGGGTTACAACAAGTAAAAACAGAAGAAAAAAAATTCCACATGTAAAACTGATCTCCCCTCAGAAAACAAGCATTTGAAAAGTTTTTGCTTGTCGTCTCGACACAACTGACAAACTTACAAGCGATCACAGGCTAATTAATTCCTCCAGAGATCAATTAAATTTTTTCTTACTCTGTCTTGGAATCCTAATATTTATTTTAGTGAGAAGGATAAAAAAAAAATGCAAATGTTTTTACATGCCATCGTATAAAATTGATCACGCAGGCCACCGTAGGTTCACCTCAATTAGAGACAAAGGGATTACCACTGGATGTCACTAAATCCTGCATAGTGATCCTTTAACACATGCAGAGACGCGTTTGTTTTTTTTCTTTTTTTATGTGAGCTTTTATTTCTCTGACAACAACAACAACAAAAAAAGCCTGACATTAACCGAAAACAAAGGTCAAAGGGTGTCTGACAGTCAAAAGCTACCTGGCTTCTTCAAGACTATTTGCTTGTGGTTTGAAGAGGTTTGAAGAGGGCTGCAATAAACAGCCACCTTTTGATTCAATCGTTGTTAAAGTTTAATTGGAGCATGGTTAATATATATATATATATATATATATTTTCCCAACCAATGAGAAGCCAAAAACATCATTTGTGAAAACCTTCATAGTTAGAAAATGACAAAATGGATGCAGCCCGGATATTTCCCTAATTGTGCCCGTTAACTTTTGTTGTTTCAGCAGTCTTGTGAGAACTTCTGCAATTAAAAGATCCCCAAAATAGATAGCTGTGATAAGATGTCCTTGGCAGAAACAATGACCAACTTTGATCTGTTCTCTTGGTGGAGGCAACTGGAAGTAGCTTATTAATTCTGCAGCCTGTGTTTCTCCACTATTTGGCTGCGTGATTCATCTCTTCTGCTCCACAGCTACCACCCTTAAACTTCCTTTTTTTTTTTTTCTTTTTTTTTTTGTTTTGTTTCCACAGGCCTACTCGCGAGCCTGCCAATGTTTATCACCAGTTAGTTCATTAGGGCACAAAATGGCTGCCGTTTCCCCTTTTTTCAGCCATTTCGTGACATCGTTTTTGTCACTGCCTAACTATGACACTTTTTTTTTTTCTGTTTCTTTTGGTGACTTTTTCCCTTCCTTTCCTGACTCGTAATATACGACTTTAAAGATATGGTCACATTTACTGTTCTTTTTTTCTTTTTTTTTAAATTTTTCGTATTTTGACTGGGAAGCTTTTCATGCATAAATTATGTTTTTCCAAAAAAAAAAAAAAAAAATTCCCCATCTTGCATATTACTTTGAATCCCGGGGCTGAATTGTTGCTCTTGTCAGCAAGGTGATCAAAGAGACGTTTGAAATGAAAAGGCTTCCGTAAAAGGGATTCAAATCTCCCAGCATCTAATTGTGCTGTTTAGAGAGAGAGAGGGAGAGCTTCTCCATGACTGCATGTGGCATTCATTTTGTTATTCATAGCAGGAGGTATTCTGGCAAAATATTAATGCACTGGGTAACATCAGCTTCACTTGTACGGGGCCTATTATGCTAAGATTGGATTTGTAGTGCTCAGTGTCCTCATTCACAAACTAGTGGTGCTTGTCTGCAACATGCATAAAACAAACGATTGTTTTGGTTTGCGTCATATATCTTTTCCGCAATTGCACTGACAACAACAACAAAAAAAGAACATGATGTCACAAATGTTCCCTTACCAAAGCCGCAAATGCTTTCACGCTGCAAGGAGCGGATGAAAAATAAGTTTCCATCATAGAAAGAGAAAAAAAAAAAAATCCTCAGGCTTGACTGGATGTGAAGGATTCTCGGTTGTTTGAACATGGCTTTTCCGCTGCTATCCTCCTCAGATACAGCTACCTGCTGCTTTGTCTCGAGGCCCTGAGTCTTGTGCAGATAAACGCCAGATGCTAAGAACACGGGCATAACAAGAGAAATCGAGGTGGACCTCTCACTCAGGTTCAGACGGTGCCAATATCCCTGAGCGTTCAACAGGGGAGCTGGCATAAATAAAAAAAAAAATTATTTTTTTTTTTTTTTAAAACCGCTCGAGTGGAAATATATTTTCAAAGAGAAAGCGCACACACAAGCGCGGGCAAGAGAAGAGGACACCCCTTGGAGAGTTTTTCCGTCACCTATCCTCAGCATGTCCCAACAAAGTGGAGGCCATTCCATATTCCACTCCAATTGCTTGTGACTCATTACGTTCCACTACAGGGCCCATTTCACTGCTGACACGGCCTGCTGTCACCACTGAATTGGATTGACATTCACTAAGTCTTTCTCCAGTGGGACCCAGGGCCTTTAGATATGTGTGTGTTTTCTCAGCGTCAATTTGAAATTTATTAGCTGCAGAGAATACTAAGAATAGCCTATTATGCTCTTTAGCTGCAGATTGTTTCGCACTCACGGACACGATAGAAGTTATTTCCTGTGATTTGCAGTGATATTGCCGGTGAGTGGTCATTCCGGTGACCTATTGAGTCGCGTGAGACCTCAGGAATACTAACCCGTGGGCCTCCATTACGTGTAGATATGTGAAACAATTAATCCATTATGCATGAACTTCCTCCTGGGATGGCAAAGCGAAACTTGGCTGGAATACCAACAGTTGCGTCAGCACCACTGTACACAGATTCAGATAAGATCACATGGCATCGTCGAGACTGAAGCGAATCGACCTGAAGGTGGCACGCTGATGGACGCTGGGCCTGTTGTTTACAGTAATCAATCAAAGCCTCCAGGTCAGGCGAAGCAACTGTTATGATCGTTCTATCACGGGGATGGGCAGCCACGGTGAAAACTTGAGGAGTTTGATTTCATAGTGAGATATGGACTATTTTCCTCAAAGTCATGACAAATAAACCCCAAAACATTGTACTTTTGATGTTCGTAGGTCACTAAAATCCAAGTTTCAGAAATGATCACAAATTCATTCAAAACCGACAACTATTTGCCACAAGTTCAAACTGTATTGTTGAGTTTTAGCCTTATACGGATGAACGTCACAAGCTCCTGGGTATTTCCAAGCGCACGAATTCCGTGCATTTCCTATAGCTTTGATTTCACAGGAATTTTCTTTGTTGGATTGAAAATTCGTCAACAAAAAGTCTTATTAAAGAGCTCATATGACAGAATCGGCTATATGCTGTCCACCAACAGTTCATGACCTAAAAACACAAAAAAAAACTGTCCATGAAATCAGTAGCTTAGGAGTTGCCGGGTAGAAAAGGCTTTATTTCGTGCAAAGGGCAGGGAAAATCAACTGCAGCTTCAAACTCCGTCTTTTCATTCAATGCTTTCTGTGTTGTTGTATTTATTTAAATTATTTGCTTCTCTATCAAATTAAGGCGTAATTGCATGTCGTGTATTATTTTAATTTACATTGTCAAGACCAAAATAAACCACTAATTCCACTCGATTACTACTTCTAATTGGCTGACTTGAAACTTGCGTGAGTGCTGAAAATCTAACGTCATAACTTTAAATTCCGTTTGCAACGATGGAAGAAATGACTCGAGCGAATTTCGTCTTTCGACTGATTTTCATACAGTAAATGGAGAGCAAGAGATGGATTCAGACTGTATAAACGATCCATTGATTCATATTCACAGGACTGTAACGTGTCAGGAGAATGACTCCCTGCCATCCGTGTCTGTTCCGGGAGACTTGATAACCATCCACGGTGAAAAAAAAACATCATATCTAGTCAACAATTCCATCTAGGACGTACTCAGAGAGGGCGTTTCTCAACTAAAGTGAGCAAAATCCAATATAAAGCAAGCGGCGCCGAGGGGAGCTTCCTGTATCCATTCTGTGGAGCAAGAGAGCGAAGTGTAATTTGATGTAAATAAAATATTTGCCCCTGTACATTAGGCTTACTTTTCATAACCCCTAGGTGGCACCATTGATGTCATCAGGCCGGGGCTCTCAAATGATTTGGCTTGTTTCATGTTCTGTGGTGAGATGTCAAAATTGGTCGCATCATCACGGTTACTCGTTTAACAGTGATACATCATTAAATATTTCAGGTGTCTCAAAGAATTTGATACGGAACTGGTAGCCCCAGGAGGTACCATCAAATTGTTAGAAAAAAGAAAAAAAAAGTCATTTCCTGTTCCCACCAGGTGGCACTATGACAAATCTACCCTCACATTTTATGAAAATCCACCTTGAAGGTTTTACATCGTCCTGCTGACAGACAAATGCCACCAAAAACCTGAACGGAAGTTAAAAACGCAACACCGCATACTCATTACCAAAGCACCCCCCCCCCCCCCCATCTGAAGATCATGTTAAAATGAATACAGCAGGAAAAAAGTATGAATCCTCTCAAGGATACAGTAAGTACAGTGTCGCTGTCTCACAAGCAAGACTGCTCTCACAGGCACTCAGTGATGCACACAATCCAGTCTAAAGTCTGTCTCCAAGCTTAATGTAGTGAGTTTTTCATGCTCACAATCGCACTGGGACATGCAAAACACATATACACCAAGCAGTGTGCTATTTTAGTGAAGGTACTGTTCAACACCATGGGAAATGAGCTTTCACTATCACAAAGATGACTTTTCCCTTTGTACTCTGATGCTACTCATGCCTGTAGGTGTATCGTGTTCCAAAGGAGCCATGGGGCATCATTAAAAAGTTGAGAATTATCTATGGATCACAAGGAAAATTGTCTCCAGTTCACTTAGTTCTTCACAGCACATCTGGACATGTTTAACCTATTCCATCGAGCAGGGAGTGGAATCCCCCGGGCGTCTAAAAATGAACTTCAAAGAAGTGGGGTTATTTTTTTTTTATTTTTAGTAAAAACGATATTTAAAAAAATAAAAATCACACTCGACAGTATTCATCGGACAAATTTAGAGCCGAGATGAAAGTGTATGGGTGGGATTGAGGAAGGTTCAGGTGAGGTTTTGGTTGTGTGCAGATTTTTATTCCCGATGCTACTCACACCTGCAATCCCGTGGATTATACAGAGATTAGGATATTTAAGCAAAGAGATGCATGATTAAACTTTCTAGCAAAAGACGGTGACGTCAAAGACTATTTATGTAGGGGCAGGGTACAAAAAGTAAAGTCTTTTGATTCTCTTTTAAACATAAAATGCATCACATTTTCATGTGAAGGAGCGTCCCATACTGATAAGCCTTTGTGACTGTAACTACTGACCTGAATCTGAATAAGACAACATTTCAGTTTAGATGTTGCACAAGTTTTCTACGGAATATTTCATTGACGTTCCGGAGTACATGCTAAAAACCATAAGAACCGAAGACACACAGCCTTACCACATTGCTCCGTTATAAATAAATAAATTTACCCTACAAAACTATCCATCCATCCATCTTCAACAGGGTAGCACCTCCAGCAGGGAAGCCCAAACTCCCCTTACCCTGACCATGTTGACCAGCTCCGCCTGGGTGATCCTGAGGCGTTCCCAGGCCACCTAGGAGACGCAGTCCCTCCACCTCCTCCTACTGTAGGTCTGCCTCGCGGCCTCCGACCAGCTGGATGTGCCTGGAATGCCTCCAAAGGGAAGCGCCCAGGTAGCATCCAAACTGGATGCCCGAACCCCCTCAACTGGCTCCTTTCAACGCAAAGGAGCATCGCTCGACTCCCTTGTGGATGAGCGAACTTCTCACCTTATCCCTAAAAGAGACCCCTGGGACCCTCTTGCGGAAACCCATTTCAGTCACTTGTGCTCTTCGTTATGGTCTTGAAAACTATTTTTACCTTTATGTCTTTTGCTACCAGTGTATATTACAAGTGTTATCTTGCCAAATGCGCATAATCGACTCCTCTGACTCTCACATTCTTCACGGAATGCTGAGGAAACTTTGATTTGACTTCGTAGAGTAATTTAGATGTATACGTGTCGGCAGAGTATTTCAATAAACTTCAAAGTATCAGCAGATTGCCTACTAAGACTATGGACCAATTCAAGCGTCACATGTCTGCAGTAAAAATCATTAACACGATTTGCCCATGTCCACGGGGTATGCAGACCCTCTCTTGAAATTAGAGTGGCCGTCTAACAACTAAAGAGAAGCTGGTTTGTCCTCACTTCCTTCGATGACCAAGTGTCCAAAAGTTGAGCACATTCTTAAACCCCAAATGGCTCCCGATGAGTAGTTCTTGCGCCTTGCGTGGCAGGCCCCACCTTCAGTGTGTGGAAACGGGCAAATGAGGCAACAAAACAGCGCTTTCGAGTACCACCAAGGTGGAGGGGTGCTATTTAAATACAGTCCATGTACCGCCGACCGCGCACTGTCCAAAACTTTGCCAACACGCGGAACGTGAAAAAGACTGAAAGCCTAACAATTACAATCATAGCTCTTGATCACGTAGCTGGAGCAGAAATTTGTCAACAATTTTGTTGTTCCTCCCCTATGATGACTTCATTATTATGTCTATTTGTTTTAGACGATGGTTCACAAAACGCCAGTGCATCACGCTGCACCCCAAACTTCAACGACTGACCTACGCGGAAACTCAATGAAAGTAGTGTGAAAGTAGTTGCGAGCACAAGGTAGAAGCTTCGTGACCTTCAAAGTGAGGTCATCAGAAAGTTCTGTTAGCATGAACATTGTCTGATTTAGGTCAATATCAGACAATCAGAGTCTGACACATTTTTGGGGGTAATTATTGAATTTTTCCAAAGATTCATCTCACTTAAAAAGATATGCATTTTAGGACCTTCCATGCTCTGCTCAGATTACCTGCCTCCAGCAATAAGAATAAATACCTACTTCCACTTATTCCGATTTCACTACCCTACTCTCGTAGTTTTTCGTTTTTTTGTTGTTTTTTTTTTACACATAAAGATAAAACTTTCCAGAAGTACAAATGCAAATTAAGGATGCAGGATGGTTCCCTGCTGAACCTGAAAGGCTAATTGACATCAAGTTGGTCTCTTGACAATGTTGCCTTCAGCAACACATTTGCTTTGTTGGAACAGGAAACTGCAGAGCGCATCTTTTTTTGAAATCCAAACCCAGACGAGCTATGTCACCGAGTTGCAGTAGGAGTTTGACAAGGACAGAGCAGTGTTGCCGCTGAATATCCAAATGCTTTCTGAAGCATAATCACTCAAAACTCTTTCCATACAATACGATGAATTGACTGCAAGAGTTCAACTAAACTCATTTTTACCTCTATTACCCCGCGATGTATGCCAGTGATTGGATTTTCACATGGATGGCTTATGCGCTGCATGAGACTGACCCAGAGTGGCGTTACATTCAATCTGGATGGACTTTTTTTTATTATTCCTCTGTTGTCTTTTTGGTGCCATTTATATCTGTGTGCATTCAATTTGTAGACGCGCAAGTATTCTCCCAGTCAAGGAAAGGGGAATACGCTTGGAGGTGGATTGGGGTGGTGAAGCGTTGGCTCTGGCTGTGTCAGCTGTGACAGTGGAGAAGCCAAAACAGCTGTGTCCTAGCCACCCTTACCACCCCTTCCCCCCTCTCCATGCCAGTCTTTCTGCTTCCCCCCCCCCCAACATCAAAGGGAGGCATGGCTGCCACTAAGCTGGCCTGTTGGCTGGAACTTCTGTACCTAGGGCCATCTCTGGTTTAATACGGAAAGTGAAGCTGGAAACTCTCCAATTTTATGATTTTATTTTAGAGTCACCCATCCACTTCTTTCGCTGTTCGCCTCTGTCTCTCAGAGATCACAGCGGCGCAGACTGTGCAAGAGCCACTTGCTGGCGATGCTGGCCGTGCAGCCTGAGCGACAGGAGACGCAGAGGAAACCTGCCGTGGCAAATGGTGCCCCGAAGGTACCTCTGATCTGCACTAAAGAGGGCTTGTGAGTGAATGATTCTGTGACTCAACATGCCCAGTGAGTCTCTCAGAGGGATCAGTCACCTGTGTAATCCTTTACCTGGATACTGGGTGTGTGTTTGCTGCTGCTGTTGCTGCTGCTGCTTTTGCTGCTGCTGCTGCTGCTGCTGCTGCTGCTGCTGAAGCAACAACAGGGAAGATTTCTTCAGAGGCCAACTTTGAGGAAGTTTCACTTTCTGTTCTAACGATGTCAAAGTTCTGTAAGTGTGAGGTATGAATTGTTCTCAGCTTCAAGGGAAAAGGAGGTCACTTCAGTGCAGTTTGAGAAAGTGTTTCTCTCCAAGCGTCAGCAGGGGCATATGGCCAGTCAGGCACCTGCTGGGACGATGAAGGCACCTGCGGTCGGATTCTGGTGAATGCATTTGTATTTGTGTCTGTGTTATTGTGCACGGCTGTATGCTCATGAGACATGGGATCCTTCTAAAAGCCTCGGTGGGAATACTTTCTGAGTCATTGCACAAGATTCTTTATTCCTTCAATCCCATTGGCAAAAATACAGACAAAAAAGCGCGCATCAGCAGAAAGAGAGGACATTGTCACTGCTCTTTTCTCAGACTGTGGGGTTTGGGAATAGGAGAATCTTGCCGTCAACTTTTTTGACACTGCAGCGTATGATCGATGGCGAGGTGTATGCTGAGTGGGACAGGTGCTATCGGCCCGGACACGGGGAGAAAAAAATAACGTTCAAGGGACAAGATCTCCCGCTTTTTTTTTTTCTTTCTTTCTTTTTTCCACAAGCATCAAAAAAATGTCAGAGTAATGGATTTGCTCCACTGTTTCATTAATCACATTTCAACACCTACATAATTAAGCTGCTACTTTAATGAAGCCTCTCCCGCTCGGAGCTGTAAAGAGAGAACTGAGACTGCATCTATGCAGTGATAATGAGGCAAAAAGTCTATAGGCAGACGGTGTTAAGAGACAACATTTTAATTTTCACCCAGAAAGAACATGCAAGGTTGCTTTATGCACCCCACAGAGAAAATAAGTTAAAAAAAAAAAAAACTGGCACAAACAATGACTTCTTTTTTTGTTGTTGTTGTTAATGAAAAAGTCAATTTATTTTGCAAAACCATGATTGCGAAATGTAAGAATGTTTTAGATTACGTCCGAGCTAAATGAGCTTCACAGATTACCATACCAACCTAATTTCACTTGTATGGAAATTCTCGGACACGTGTGCCTTTTTAAATAAGCCGTCGGTGCTCATGTCCCGTACCATCTGCTGTAGCATTTGTTATTGCATCGCACGAAAAAAAAAGAAAAACAAACCTGATTTGTAGTCATTATGTGCTCACCTTCAAGAGCAACCAGGAAAAAAAAAAAAAAAAAAGAAAGCACACATTTCTGAATACGCTTGTGCACGCAGAGCTTGTAAGAAAAAGAAAAAAATCCTACAGGCATTTCTATTATTGCTGACTAGAACATACTTGGGCTCTGTCATTACTTAGTTTAATGGATAATACACTGGGTTGGCTCGATGTGGAAGCTTAAGATAGAAAATGTGTTGAGAGGGAGAGAAGACGAGGGGAAAAAAAATCTAACCTTGCATTTTTTTTTTACTTTTCCCCATTTTCCTCTCAGCTTTCGTCTTCTTGCTTGCACCCTCACAGTCTCCCTAATCCTAGCAGGGGATTGTCAAGAGTCCTATGCATAATGAAGGTGGATATTTCGCCTCACTAAAGTAGCGGAGCCTTGTGTTAGCACACCTTAACGCAGAAACACAAACGAAGCGTCACTTGATGTGAAATATGAGCGGCGAGGAGGTAATGCGGGAAACGGCACACGCGAGTGTGTGAGAGGATTATAGGGTTAAGCCCATTCAGCATATTTTTTTTAGTTAAACTCAGAAGATCCGCTGCGTACGGTTGACGTGAGGGTTCCATGCAGTCCCGTGTACAAGTTGCAATAGGTGGCGTTGGGAGGGGGTGGGGTTGAACAGATTACATGTGTAAGGGTGTCGATCCATACATCCCCCCCCCCCCCCCATAGCATGGCACTCTTAACAGAAAGATATGGAATGAAAGGGAGGTCAAACAGTGGCGATAGGGGTCCCACTGAGAAAGGTTCTAGGCAGAGAGAGTATGGGAGGGGTCTCAGGAGGGGGGGTAATGTGGATCTGCTCAGAGAATGACAGACAACCCCAGCCTCACAGTTGGTGTCCACGTCCACGGGTAGAGAGAGCTGATGTGAAACGGCAGGATATGATGTAAAAGCTCTGAATTTGTTCCCAGACCATGGACAGACCCCGTGTGATAAGGCAACGGCTTTAAATTAGACATGGAAATAATTAGCGCCCAATGATAATTGAATCCCAGTTGGGATGTCCGCCTGTGCAATTCTACAGCCACAAAAAAAACAAACCTTAAAATGTGATTATTATCAAAAACACGACTGCACCAAACGTCCACATTTTTTGATACACAGATTGGAGTATTTAGAAAACGCTACTGCGCATACTTTTTGTCTCTGGCTGGATTCATTTTTTGTTTGTTTGTTTCAGTTGAGAAATAAACAACACAAAACTATCATTGTGCATTTTTAACTTAAAGCAAGTCCACCTTTGATTCCATTTAGTTTTAGATATCACAAATTGCAATATTGTGCAAAATTACTTCACCAAAGTTGTGCAGCGCTGTGTACTTGGTGTTTTTTTTTTCACCTCTGAAATATCAATTACAGGTCACCTCGAATGAAAATCATCGTTTTTGGTGTTTCTTTAACGTCCCCCAGTTGTGGGGAATACACACGAAGTGTGAGGCAGTGTGTGAAGTATCTCCCCTTTTTGAATCGCCACGGGAAAGTGGACCAATGCGTCTTTGGCTGAAGTGTTGCGTCACAGTTTAGTCAGTGCCCCCCCACACACACTCACACACACTGAACCCACCCCTTTCACACACACCCCTTCGACATATTTCGGGGGGGGGGGGGGGGCGATTATGCGAGCGAGCCGAGTGAGTGCAGCTCCATGCATCGCTCGCGTGACACAACCTGGAGCCTGCAGCAGCAGCACTGACTGAGCAGATTGATTGAATGAATTGAGACCTTTGTTTTATCTGCACTGTCTGTCGCTAGCTGGCCTGGCCTGGCTTGAGGGGGAAGGAATCTCGCCAGCCAGCCAGGCTACCAAGGGACCAGGCCACCGGGTAAACTCCCGGTTGTCCCGACGGCCACCCCGCCACTGCATGTACGGCTGGATCCGCGAATGGGCCGTGGCTACTTGGTATCTTATCTTACGAATGTTGTTGTATGATATGGAATGTTGTCAATTGACAGTAGCAGTCACACTTAGCACCGGCGACAGTTAGCCGAGAAAGTGGGAGTACCTTCTTTTCAGTGACAGTGAGGGCAGCCAATCACCGAGTAGTAGTGACATGAGGTTGCCAGATAAACAACGGCAACCGATCGCCGTCAACTCATGCACTTGCATAAATAATGAGGTTGCCAGATGAGGTCAGAAACGACGCATTCTAAACCCAACATGGTAACATAGCGGTTTCAGAGAGCCTTTAGGAAGCTTCTGAGCCATCACAGACCCAACCATTTTTTGTGGGGTAACATATCACACCACAGAACAACCGTTCAACCTCTCTATGGCACCTTTAAAGAGGGAAACCACCATTCTCCATCATGTGGGTTTATTATTGATGCTTTATAGTCTTCCAAACGCTACACACATCGAAACTTTAAGTTAATTAAGCATGCTGTTTTAATCAATTAGTTTTAAAGCATGCGCTAGTTCATTAATTGTGGGAAATTGTAGATTCAGGACCTTGGACAGCAACTGAGGAGTTAAAATCCTTCCAGTGCAATTCCACACACACACACACACACACACACACACACACACACACACACATCTCAGTTTCCGTCTCTTCTTTGCATCGCCTTCCATTTCAAACACCAGGAAGAGACATGAGACATGAAAAAAAAAAAACCCGACTGAAAGACAACGTTGTGAAATGAGACGTTCCTCTCAGTCAAGCGTCATCTGAAGGAACGTCAGTTACTGATGACTGGTGCACAGATGGATCAGTCAGATTGTTCCTACATGTTCTGCGGCTTTGTGTCCCGTCATGTCTCACCACAGTTTGCACCAGGAGTTTTCTTTGGAATGTCTTTCTCAGATTGTTAATGAAATACTTTCCATTTGACAGCTTCCCAAGTTAAACTACGATGTTTTACACCAACACCCAAGTACCCTTCATTAACTCCTCGCTTTTTTTTCTGATTCTAGGACCAGCGCTACATCGGTACAGATATTAATACGACAAAAAGAAAAAAGAAAATGCCGCTCATATGAGGGTGAACTTTACGGGGCAGTGTGGCAATATTATATTACAACCCAAAAGTATTAAGGTGCTTAAGGTGCAATTTCATCTTTTTAAAAGAGTTAGTGAGACTAAATGCCTGTTGCCTCGAGGAATTTAGCAACAGCAGAGCATTCTCATTGCAAGAGTTCGCATCTGCATGTATTTATTTCCCTTCAGAATGAATAATTTAATAAACGAGAGCGTGGTGTCTTGAAGAAATGGTCTACTAACAATTTTTAGTTAAAAATAAAATATATATATTAAAAATAGGGGATGTTTAACTCCGGTTTGCAGTGACCGTTGGTTTCACTGCTGGTGAACATACATGACACTGATGGATCATTTAAATAGATTTCATTGCGGGGAACAAACACATCCGGCCCTGGGCACAATTGAAGCATTACCATAATATAGATTACATTATGATAATGGCCTTTACTTGTTCAGTGACTGCAAAACCTCAGTTCTCTGGAATTTCCGACACTGTTGTAAACTAGAAAGGAAAGTCGTGTGCATGCCGCACAAAAATGATAGCCATATAGATTTTTAAAAAATATCTAATTTGGCCAAATAATCGGTTTATCCATTCATGTAAGGTTGAACTTTTTTTTCTTTTTTTTTTACAAAATTAGGGATGGTATTGCCTCTTCACCTGTGTAAATGAACAAACCTGTTGCAATGATGGTCACAAATCAAGATTTATATTTCTGTCATTACTAATTAAAGTCAACAGCCAAATAAACACACCTCTCCCTTAAGAAGCTCCACCCCCAAGTGTATGGACTGGGCAACGACACTAAAAATGGGCTAACAGATAAACAGAGACATAAGAGTGATAGTTTATAAATGCGGTTTATTGCAAAATGTAAAAGAGCATGGAAGAAAATAAAATTGCAGGCTTATCCCTCGGATGTTATTTAGATTTGTGTATTATTATGGAGCAATCCGTGGGAGAAGAAGTAATATACAGAATAAAACAACAACATTTGGATCCTTCTGAATTTGTTTTTTGTTCTTTTGTTTTTCAAATGAGAGAGCGATTCTAAAGTCAAAGCACTTAAGGTGCGGTGCAGATTTAGTCTTTGTACATCCACTCTGTCCCTTGTTTCAAAATGGATGGTCAGAAGTAGTTAGTGCAACTTTTCGTTGAGCTTGTAGCCTGGCTCTCTTCTCCCACCTGGGCTACTGACCCAAACTCATCCCAGTGACCTCATAACTCGCACAGGCAGCTACTTGCAGTCATGCATGAGGGAAATAGTGCTGATTATGAGGAGCTCAAAGCAGTGGTAGGCTCAAACACGCTGTCGAAACCAGTTAAACACGAGCAGAAATTACTAACTGGAGAGGTAGCGCCGCAACTTGGAGCACCTTTACTCGCTTGATTTGTCGGCACAGCAAAGCTCAACCAAAGATTGTACAGATGCCTGAGTGGGTAAACGCTGGCACTTCCTGCTGCTGTTGCAAATAAAAATATCTGCATGGACACGTCGAAGTAGCTTGCGTCACTGTGTCCATGCTGACTGCTAACATGACGAGAAGTCATGTGATACGGGCGTGTAATTACGAGGGAAAAATGACAATGTGGACGAAGAAGCAGAGAAACTGGCAGAATGCTCGACGCCCCCTGCTGCTAATTGGTTGGAATAGTTTTGGGTGACTTTGTCTGAACCACTTTGGGCAGCGTTTAATGACGATTGACCTGATAAAATGAAAGAGGTCCTAAAAGGAACAAGACAAATGAGAAACGCTACGTATGATCGGATCTGCATGACTGACAGACGTCTGCTTGAATGCCGTTGCAGTTTCAACCCAATGGTAAGACGCTTCTACGCTCACAATAGCTTATTGCATTCAGTCTTTATATTCCTTCAAGCTCTTCTGATGCTTCTGTGACTGGCTTCCCTCACCAAAAAAAAAAAAAGAAGGAAAACATCCACGGCTGATTGGCTCTCGAAAAACCCCATCCAAATCTGATTGCACATGCTTTAAACCATAAAACAAAACACATGATTCAGGTACCCAGCACTAAACCATTGATGCACAAGATCTATAAATATTAAAAAGGAAATATGACAGTAAAAGAGCAGGGAGTATAAAAAGTAGGGTAAAGTGTGAGGGATCAAAACTAATGAGGCACAGAGAATGTGTTGTGAGTGTGACAAAACTAAGAAAAGAAGTGGAAAAACTGAGAGGAGGAGGTCGGACCGAAGTACACAGATGCCGAGGGGCCCTCTGAGCCTTTTTTCTTGATGACTTTCTTCCCTCCTGGTGACCTTGGTCGCGACAAGGTAGTTAGTCATTAATTGTGTAAGAAATTAAGGATCAGGAATGTGAATATTCACATACGCGCACGTGAATGGGATAAACCTGTATGCAAGAATTAGTCGAGGTTCTGCTGTCCATGAAAACTGATTTCATCATTTCATTGATCGCCTCGGGCCTGTCACTGACAAAGAGTCGGGGGTGCGTGTTAGCTAGTGGTCATTCTCCCTGCCCTCCCAGCCACAGAGATTAGCAGAGATTTCCAATGTCTGTTATTGCAGATTACTTCTGTTTCTCTTTTGTGCACTATTTCACTGACACTGACCAGCCAAGACAGTTACCTCTCAAAGCGACAACCTGTGACGGCAATTCAATATAATCAATGGGCAAGAAAGGTCACTAACAAGGGCAAACATGCGGGACACGCAGCAAAGACTACAGCAGAGTCCTGTAGTCGCTCGGGCAGCCGTGTCCATTCACGGCTGCAGGAACACGTAAAATAAAAACTATACGAGGGGCAGGCAGTGGGTAAAAACAAATGTACATGTTTGTTTTGTTGATAAATTAGGAATTGAAATAAATATTTGGGGTTTTTGCATATCGGTCAGCACACATCAAGCCTAACTGGCCATCTCCCACCGGCTTTTTATTTCATTGTGAAAGCGTCCCACATCTCTGACCCCACATCCTGCGAATACAAAAAAACCCAAAAAAAAACAGTCTACTGTGAATACCAAATTGTGGACAACACTTCATCTACGACCAAGTTGAATGTTTGAGACAAATGTGGTGTGGCCAGAGACCATGAGAATAACGTTGTCAGTGTCTATGCTGCGTGTGAAAAAGATAAAAAGTTTTGGCCTTTGATAGCCGCATGCTGGGCGCATTGTCACTGAGGAAAAAAGCAGAAAGGCTGCAGGAGCACAAAAGTGATTGTTGCAGGCTGGGTTGCTGGGTTTTTATGAATGTATCCGGATAGTCTGTGACTTGGAGATAATTGCTGGGAAAGGGTTGGCTCCCAGAGTGAGTGTGTGTGCGGTTACAAAGCTGGACCTAGATAGACTCACACGCGATGCTGCTAGGTCATGCCCTCAAAATATGTACAATCCACTAGAGTACTCTACGAAAGAAAACCAAATGCGCATTTCAGTCATTGTGCGTTGTGTCCCAAAACCAACCTGGGGAGCCTTCACCAAGCGTCTGATCTCGTCATGTGATCGTCACCGTTGGGTGACTGGCTTTATTTTAGGGAAGAGGAGCACACTGCATACACGCCTCCTCAAGAAATCTTATGATTCACCACAGGTAGCATGGCAGCATGGGACGTGCATTCATTCGGTTTGTCTATTTTCAGGGATTTCAAACCGAGGCGCACTGGGAGGTGACGCAAGGTCA
This sequence comes from Aulostomus chinensis, assembly GCF_037954235.1. NCBI lineage: Eukaryota > Metazoa > Chordata > Actinopteri > Syngnathiformes > Aulostomidae > Aulostomus > Aulostomus chinensis. The sequence goes on along the minus strand of NC_141343.1, from coordinate 9,026,644 downwards.
TATTTTTGCTGGATTGCATTTGGATTTGAGATTTAATTAGGGCCTTTGAAGTGTGAGCTATTCACGTGATAGGTTTTTAACTGATGAGCGAGGATGATTGACAGCCAGAGGGAAAAGAGCGGCTTCTTAAACTCTCCCTATGGTCCGTATGGTGTGCACTCGTATGGAAGCAGCTGTTCCTCACACTGGCCAGGCTATTGATAGTTTCACTGGTGGAACTTTTCTTTTTTTCCGTATAATATTCTGAATGATTTATCAGCCCAAATAAGTTATCAAGTTAATACAAGGGCGCAAATTATTAATTCAAGGCTGCGTATTACTAATGCATGCACACAAATGATCAAAAAAATGCATTCTTGATAAATGATGAGCTTCGTTGTATGCCAAATCCAGTGAGGCATTCAAACACTACACGGACAATAGGAAGGCAATATAAATCTGACGATATCAACGCTCAGGGCAGAAGAAGTTCATGAAAGAGCAGCGGTGGCTAAAAATGTAGGTCACTGTAATGAGCGCTGTAATATAGCTGATGAAACTGGGACCCTCGTGGGCTGAAATTCCCAAAAAGAAGGCATTAAAAAAAAATGTTTGATTACATTGCCGCTGGCGTTTTCCTCTTAAAGTAATAACCTAAAATGCCATTGAAATCAGGTAAAGTTTATATTCACTGTGTTGCACAACCGTCAAATCCGACCATTAAGATCTGTTTGAAGTCGTAGCGTCACGGGGTTTTTTTTTTTTTGAGAGGAAAAAGAGCTGCGATGGTGAAAGAGAGGATTGTCTTCTGCCTCTCTCACAAACACACACACACAAAAACAATCGCGCGCACACAAACGCAGCAGCCCAGCTTCTACGTTGAATGAGATGGTTTGTTGATGTTATTTTGTTCAAATGATGCGGATTGCTAGATCTTCTCCTGTGGGCATGGTTGGCTCAGGGGTGGGGGGCTCAGGAGGAGGGGGCTTGAAAATATACCCAAAAAAAAGGAGAAATGAAAAAAAAAATAAAGCAGTAGCCGCTTGGAAACATGTCAGATTCCTAGGATTTCTTCAGGCAGAGAAAGTTTGGATATAGAGGAAGAAAATCGGGTCTTAATGCACTCTGGTTTGAAAACATCTCTGGCCCTGTTACAGAGGGAAATAAAAAAAAAATTGTCAGGCTTCTACTCCTTAAATTATGACAATGATTAAGCCTCCTCACTGGCGGCAAAAACAATGACACTTGAAATAATCGGTGGCAGTTGAGCCTGGTCTCGGAATATTCATTGTCACACGGCTGTGGCGCTTTTTTTCTTTAAAATCATTCTTTGATCCGCTGTTTGTTGTCTTTGCCTGATAATTCCTCCTTACGACTGCATACAAAGCCTGTTTTAATATGCATAAATGCAAATATTCTCTGTCGGGAGACAGGTTTGAATTATTCTTGGCTTTATTAGCGATCTGATTGGCTGAGGTGAAGCTACAGTTGTGAGTACAAATGTTCAATGTCAGGAAAAAAAAAAAACACAGACTGGCTACGAGTTACTGCTTAACACAATGGATTTGATTTAATACAGCATGTCATTCAATATTTAATCAACACAGACTTCTAATAATTGCATTGTCGTTCAGCACAGAAAGTGAAACTGGGATTTGTGCTCAGCAGGGACAATCACATTAAGCATTATTCCTTCCACCCAGTGACTTTGCGGAATTGGTCTAGGTGAGATTACTTTTGAGTCCGATTTCTCCTGAGCGGTCACGTGCTGAGCAACAGGCTGTGCATTTATGATTCTTAGAAAGAAGCCAGCCGATACTTTTGCGGGTTGTTTTTATTTTTACTCAGTCGTGATGCTTGTGAGTGACAATTCACGGTGAAAAGGTGTTTTGTAACTGACTGTACATACACAAATACTCTCTCTCTCCTCGTCCAGTTGTTTGTTTGTTTGTTTTTTTTAATCCAAAAGCGAGCTTGGAGTTCGATGCTGACAAATGCACAAGGAGGGAAAAGAGGCAGCGGCTGGCTGTGCGGCATCGAATCCGGTAGTTAATTGGACGCTGTGCAGACGTGCTCGTAACTTACCTGAAATTACAATTGACAGACATATCCTTCACGGGGTGGGTTTGTGTGTGTGTGTGTGTGTGTGTGTGTGTGTGTGTGTGTGTGTGTGTGTGTGTGTGTGTGTGCGTGCGTGCGCGTGTGCATGTGCGTGTGGGGTGGGAGGGGGGTGGGGGCGGTATTTTGTGGAGCAGGTGTCCGGATGCCCCCGATCAATGACTGCCATTTTTTACGCCGCAGGAGGTCTGAGTTTCCGGTGTCCAACACCATGAGAGCAAAAAAATTATAGCTATTTGCAAGCAATAGGCGGGGAGTGTCAACACAGAGCCCCCTGCTGGAAAAAATCAATGCTAATGACTGCTAAAGGAGTGTACACAAAAGCAAAGGACACATTAATAATAAACATATACCGCACAAAGGTGCATTTAGATGGTCACGACAGTGGTATGAATGACTGACGCCCAATTAAAAGCACGGTTAAGGAAGCTGTAGTGATTACTGTCTCTGGAGCTCATCGATTGCTGATGGCTGCAGCTGTCTCATTACACCGCTAACTACCTGGGCCTATTTTTATTTATCTATTTCTTTATTAATCACCCACCATAGTTAATGGCGTGGCATTGACCTTTTCAGCAACCCTCCCCACCACCACCACCTCGTTCCCTCCCCTCCTGTTCCACCTCCTCCTCCTTCCCATCCCCATCTTTTTTACCTCACTCGAAGGTGACAGCACGGAGGACAGAAAGCACCGGAGAGATTAAGCAGCGGGTGAAAATTATAGCAACGCGTTTGAGTGAGCTGTGGGTACACCGAGTCGCTGTGTTGACAGATTCCGAGGCGATAAATTAGATAGATTTGTGCTACATCAGAGAGGCGAGAAGGGAGGAAATAATTCAGCGTTCGGACAAAAATAGACAGGGAGAGGAGAAACTTCCTTCAAGTATTCCCAAATTTTTATAAGAAACTCCCAAACTTGCAGAGAGTTTGCCAGGAGGTGGTATGTAAAGAAAATCTTAATCTTTCTTCCACTGTGCCATTATTATTCTTGATGCGGTACAGGTACATGCAGTCCGCAAACCCATAATCTATATGAAGAGAGGGTGTGTTACTCCACCGCTGAAAAAGGAAATACACGCAGATTAAAGTTTGATTACACACAAAAAACCCACAAAGTTCAGGTTGAACTTGTGAATTTTGTGGGTTCTATCCACTGTTTGGACATAACTGCTTTTCCCTCTTGTCAGGAATTTAAAAATGAAACATATTTTTAGTTCAGATTCGACGTATCTGCGGTTTGCAGGAACATCCGTTTTTCTGGCACCTGGGATGCTTTCCAGCTGTAAAATTTACGAGGCCTTATATAGTGAATATTAAAATCTTGTTTGGAGGGTGTGTGTGTGTGTGCGTGCGTGCGTGCGCCTCACTCCATGTTCTCTCTCTCCTTCCCTCCCTACTTCTCTCCTCACTTTCATTGGCCCAATTTCTCAGCTTTGCCAAATGATATGGAAGAATCAGCTATTTCCAGCTCTGCTTTGCTCTTTTCTAGCTCAGCTCAAGACACTTTCCAGATCTAAGCCCCCCCCCCCACATACACACACACACACACACACACAAACACACACACCCGTCGCCCTGAACCCCTCCAAACTGAACTCCAGACAGGGTTCACATGATTAACACACACACCTGTAAAACATTATGGGTACAGTCCCAGACACTGTAAACACATTTAAGGGGTAGCTACATGACGCAATGTACATTTTATGCAGCTGTAAAGCTGTCGTTTTCAATATTATGAATATATATGATTATTAAGAATGTATTCAGAAATTTAAATATCATAAGTTGTATGTACAAAATAGCCACAAGCACGAGGGCTAACGGCAAAGCTGCAGCATCGAGCTAATGTTAGCGCCGCCCGTAGCAGCTTGTGAATGTGGCATCAGAACCTTCAGCTAAACGATGTCATCAAGGTGAACGGCGTGAGTTTTTGTCAGCATTGGTGGATTTGTCCGCACAGTTGGATCAGGGGATACTTCAAAAAAATCTGGAGCATCCTCTCGCAATCCTTCATCAAAGGTAAATGAGTGCCCCTTCTCTTATTGTGATGGGATCTCGATTTGCACACATAAAAAGTAGTCAACAAATACGAGCCAATCGGGGGCAGAATAGGCCTGAGGGTGGGGCTTTTGCAGATGCACCGCCAGTGTGTGCGGTTCCTCTTGGGTTGGAAAAAAATGAGGCACTTTCACAAGTTATGATTCATGTTTCAGACAACAGACTTCCACACCTCTGCTTTGGTAGGTGTCGCGTTCCAGCTCCGACATTTTGCACCATTTACTGTAGAAGTGAGTGAAGCAGTCAAGGAATTTGCCAGTAATATTACCTCTACCTGTGGTATCGTGACCCAAGTATCGCGGTACGTATCGTAGGTCCTTGCCGATACTCCCCCCCGCTTACAAATATGGCTTAAATGTAAGCTCTCATCGGGGTAGCGCCCTCTGTGGAGGTTGCTGGGAGGTGCACCAAAAGAGGTGAAATGATTCAGGCGTTCAGGAATTAAAGTGAGGAATCCACCGGCTTTTGCAGTCAATAAATTGTCCCACGTTGAGCCTCAACCGAGCTGTACCCGAAATATTTCTCAAGTTCACTACGCAAATCATCAGCTGAATGTACAACATGACATACAGTATACGGAGCATGTGGTCCTGCATGCCGGGCTGTACTATATATGTATGTGCCCCGGAGGCTCACTTTGCGAATCCCAGTCGAGAGATGACTTTTAATTCAGCAGGAGCCAATCTTGAATGGCCTCTGGGCTCTTTGGGAAAGCTGCTTTTAAAGGTGATGACAGGAGCTGAAGTGACTGTTTTTACAGCCAAATAAAACCCCCTGCTGCTAAGGTATAGCTCAATGTGCGTTTGCTCCAAAACACGCAATGTGTCCGCTGATATTTTTTTTCTCTCACTACACGAAAAAAGGGGCATATTTGGGTCCTTTAAAGAAATTTAACAGCTCTGCACAACCCAGTATTTTGTTTGTAAAACGACGTCAAAGAAGATTATCATCAACCAAACTTGTGATCGTTTTTCGAGCGCTAACACAGAGCACTTGAAAAACGCTTGTGAGAGAGCCCCAATATGATCACATTACAGTTTTCAAGGTGAAGCAGAGTTTAAATGACGGCTAAAGTTCATGACAAATCTCCTCCACGAGGTTTTCTGATGTTAGATCTCAACTTGTCTTCCTTCCTTTGATCTCCTGCGAAGATAACCTTTTTTTTTTTTAGGTTCCATTATCACAAGTCACAAATCAGGGGAAATAAGTCAAAATTTAGAATATAAAAGCACCAATCATCTGCTTGCATACTCCTCTAGACATTTGAATAATTCATCACCACATAAATACAGTATCCTCCTCCTCCTCCTTCTTTCTTGTCTTCTCTTTGTTCCCTTTTTGTCTCCTCTCACGCGCCCTCCATCTTCCTTTTGTTCCTAATTTCTCTCCACATCTACCCGCACCAGCTCAGGTACCGTTTGTCGGACACGAGCACTTCATGATGAAGCAGGAAGCTCCCCACAGCATACCATCACACAACCCCCTTCATTTCTATATTGTCACATTCAAAACTTGGCATTCTTGCCGCGACTGAATTAATATTTCATAATGTCATTTAGCGTTGAGTAAAACGGGGGGGACTAAAAAGCATTTTTAGCCCTGGTTATAAGCTCGTTGCCCAGAAATGGACAGTGAGGAAACAAAGAATTCATGTGTAATTAGAGAGTGGGTGCATAGCTTTGTGAGAGAGGATGCAGCACTGGGCTGAGGCAGTGGTGGACTCTTATCGATCTGGAAACAGGCTTAGAGTAACTGAGCCGGCAGTGGATTCTAGTCACATGTCGGAAGGTGTGACTATAGATTATTTGTCTTGGGCTGGCAGCAGGGGTTACAGGCCCCAGCAGTCACTCATGGTTGTTTGGTTTGGAAAGTTTCTCGAGTATATAATTATTTGCTACTATGAAGAATCGGTAGAATGTAAAAATAAAGGTTGATCAGACGTAACGGGTTCATCGCCTTTGTGTGCGTCCTGTGTTCATGTGCCAGTTTAAAACTGAAAATGACGAATGATTGAGAGGAACGCGTCAAAAAGGCTGGAAAGCGAAAGCAGAACAAACCTGACAGCTGATACAATCGACAGTTACATCATGAGTATCTGGAACATTTTTGTTTGCTCTGGTTTTTTTCAGCAGAAGCAGCAATGATCATCATCAGTTGAACTTTCTTGTTCCAGCTGCCGCACCCCCCCCCCCCCCCACTCGACAAGGATCAATAATGTAACAATTGACATTTGATCCCACGTTGCAAAAGTCTTGAGGAGATTAGCATCCACAAATCATCCTAAAAAACAACAGCTGTATGTTAGAAATTATTAATTTGTTTGTCAAGTTGCATCGCTGGATTATTTTGAACAAAAGTAACAGTGTGTGAGAGAAGAGGCGGAATTATCCAACCAGGACCGGTAATTTATGTATAAGGCCTGAAGCTACTGAGCTCTTGCCACAAGGAAAGGTGTTTTAAGCCTGATTATTGCAAGGATAGTAAACCGAGCTTCTCTGAGGGGACCTGTAAAGCTCGCACTTTGCATGCAGCTTTGTTTAAGAGACTCATTTGCTCATATATAACCGCATAAATTTGCTTTTACCATTACCGGAAACAACGTCTAGAAGGAAAACCAGTAAATGAGTTAATTGTAAATTAAAAAAAAAAATAAAAATCCTCCGCCTGACCTCTGCACATCAGTTCCTTCATTGCTTGAAGGTACAGTTTTGATGAATGTTTATTTGGTCTTTCAAAGGCACAATTTTGGTCTTAAAGAAGTAAGAAGCGCACATTTTAATAATTTGGATAACACATATTTGATATTGTATATTTATATTTTTATACACCTGCAATTTGCAAACCTTGCCTCGGCACCATTCGATATTCAAGGAACACAACCAACTTGCCGACTCACCTACAGACAAGACAACGCACCTCTGCCTGTGGAATATCACAATATATACTGATATATTGTGATATTCCACAATGTATCGTGGTATACTGATATATTCTGATACATCACAATACATCAGTATGTCAAGTGTCGTGATAAGTATTGTATGGTGAGGCCCTTGCTAATACCCAACCCCACAAGGGATGTGGTTGTATCATGAGCACAAAAACAGGTCATGGTAGAACCTCGTGCGAAGGTATGTTCTCTCAGTCCTAATCTTGCCAACATTAAGCGGTTTCACTTCGGATGTTCCGCCAGCGTAGGACTCTACCGATTCACACAGGTTAAAACGTCCTGTATGAAACCACTTGGTATCAACAGGTGCCGCTGTTGCCCATCAAAACTGCTATAAAATTGTCTCCCAACGCTTTCTTTCCATCCACCAACAATAATTCAAAGTGAGGACGTAGAGCGAAATAAAGTTACATTTCAAGAGGGGAGGCGTAGCATGAATCCCCGCGCAAATACCTGAGGGCATATGACGGATCTGTCTCACTCGATACCAGCCTTCACCCAATCCAGACAGTATCAGGACTATTAGGAATTAATCCCGTTCAATTTATATCATGGTGGCATTAACGCTAATGAGTGTATTAGTTTCAGACTGTCACTGGGAATAAGAGGCAACATTGATCTCTTGTCATCATCCTCATAATAGACCCCCACAACCACCCCATCCCACCACCATGCATATATTACGCTGCTCCCCTGTGGGAGTTGCTTTCACATTTTAATCTTTCCACTTTACGAAAAGGCAAATGCGCCGTTCTGCTAATCACAATGGCTGCTGCCCTGCTAGTTTGAATGTGTTTTCAGATGGTTATGAATTTGTATGCTGTGCCACGGAATTATTCTTTGGATTTCCATATATTTCTTCCTCACTGAGATTTATCTCGAGAAAAAGTTGCTTTCTCTAAACAAACAGGATGAGATCAAATTGGATCTCAAATCCCTGAATAAGACAAACCAATCTAATTTTATGTACTGCCTCAGTAGGACCTTAAAACCCAATGCACCACCTGGAGATTTCTGCACAATTGCTGATATTAAAACTGAATTGGACTGATACTCCCAAGTGATTAAATGACCTGAAAAATCTATGAGCGGGGTATTAGAGTGGACCATGTGCCTATACTGTAGAGGACAGAGTTGTACTTCAATATAATTCCCTTCATTAGTTTTATATCATTGAAAAAAGTGCAGATGCTTTGCCGGAGAATTAAAAAATCAACATCTTAATGCGTTTTTTTGTTTACTTGCCTATATCAAAGAACAATAAGAGAAAATGACCTTTTCCAAACAAGGTTAATGTGGTTCAGTCACCAGTGGAAGACGGGTGTACCAAAGTGAGGCATTGACAAAGTGAAATGGACGGCTCTCATGGCTGAATAAAAGCAAACGTATATCATCGAGAAAAACAAAAACTCGAAATCTACTGTACAGAGTGCTGCTTTTGCAGCTTTGCCGTGAACTTTCTAATGTGGCTTAATGTTGGCAAAAAAGTAATTTTACTTCACCGGAACAAATCTAAAACTTAAACCGATAAAAACACGAAGACAAACATACATACTTTTGTCTAAAGCCTATACATAAAATAGCTTTTAAACAGATCCCTAGATTCTCCATGTTTTTAGAGGGTTTTTTTCCCGCCAGCATTCCTGTGGGGCTACAATGCTAATATAGATTTTTTTTTTCCATGTCATCTACACATAAACATATAGATAGCATTTCAATTTAAATACACAAAATAGTACCACTGCCATGTCATGTTACGCAGTGTTAAAAGGTTGTGGCCATTTCACATATTTCTAGGATGGATTGAGTTACTGCTTCTGTCGGTATGCTGATGATAATTTAGATATTGACGAAGGCGGTGATGCGTAAGCGAAATATCACGTCAACGAATCTTCTTTTTTGTCAGCAGCTCCGAATCTCGAACGGCGTCACAATATTTCAAACAATAGCACCGCCCGAACGTTTTTCATTGATTGGGTTTTAATATTCCAGCCCCGATCTGTCTGTGAGGAAACACTCTGGCCTCATATTACCTCTCTAACGCACACTCCGTGTATTCTCTATGAATAATCATTTTATAAACATTGCCATCAGTGCAGTCATCCACTTAGCAGCACAGTCCTTGATTACAGAGTCCGTCTAACAGACTGTAGATGACAGTGAGAGTTTTGGCCTTACCCAGGGGACGCACTTGGCCCTTCCCGTAAAAGGAGGCCACTAATGGAAGCGGAGGCTCTCGTCTCCACTCCAGGTTTTTATGCAGGCAATCCAGGCGTTTATGGTAATCATAAAGCAGAGCTAAATGGATGGCGGGGGTCAACTCTAAATGATGCAGTCTTGTTTATAGCTGCTGGAGAGCAAGTGCTACCCCCTATCTGTAAAATTCAGCTACAGCAGGTGTCTGGCCATGCTTGGTGTAACAAAACATCTTGTTAGAACCCAGAAGCGGGACCCCCTTCCACCCCGCCATGTTTGTATCTGTCACACTCTCTCTCTCTCCCTCCCTCCCTCTCTCTCTCTCTCTCTCTGTCTCTCAATGTTTATGAACCTCAGGGGGACAGTTTATAAAAAATTCATTGGCTCAGTGGGGCGAATCGCAAGCTTAATGTCGAATGCTTGATTCTTGTTTCCCCTTATGTCATGACAACAACCGTTTCTCATGTGTTTGAGCAAACGATTTACTTCCAAAGTAGGAAGACGGTGGTGCAAGGGAGAAAAGGAAGTGTCGTCGGTGAATCACTACTACACTTTATTAATATGCAAGTTTAAATGTGGATGCTAGTGTTCTTCTGTGGAGACACTCCACTGTGATTGTGGCACAGCCTGGAGCTGAATGCTAATTTATTTTCTCATCTTGCCTGGCTTGAAAATCATCATAGCTGGTAATTCACACTTGCAGGCCAGAAGAAGCTACGAGCTTGTTGTCGTGCCTGCACTAGCATGGGTGAAAGGGACATGCCAGAATTACATCCACTGATTGCAGAGGTGGAAGCTTTGTTCACCCGTCGAAACCCAAGGTGTCGATTTTTCCAGTCTGGGAGAGGGAAAAAAAAAAAGGGTTTAAAAATCGCCTCGGCTGAGAAGAGATGCTTGGAAATACAAACGACACATTAACCTCTCTGAATGTGTATGTCAGATAAACAAGAGGTGTGTGGGAGAAAATGTTCACAATAATGAGTCGTTAAAGAGCATCATCTTTCAATTATGAGGCGAAATAAAATCACTTTAGGGTTGTGAGTGTGTCAGAGAGTGTAGCGGTGATTTTAGAGTGCGGAGACAATTAAGAGAAATTGCCGTATAATCTGGTCATTTATGTCATGCAGCAGCAAGATAATCTCAGGGCTGGTTTCAAGCGTCCCCATCCACCCACCCACCCCCACGCCACCCCCGCCAAAAAAAAGGAGAGGATTCAGAACTGATGAAGCCTCTGGGATGAAAGGTGAAACCGCTTAAAAGAAAGTGCAAAAGTCCAGCTGACTATGACACAGCACTTGAAGAGATACCATGACCCGGATGACTGGGAATCTTCACCAACATTTGCATAATTTGTTACTTCAACTCACTTTAGTGACCAACGTGTCTGGAACCACTGCAAATTCACAAAAAAAATGTGCCGCAAGCTCTTTCAGCACCATGGACAGCTCATGTCAACCCTCATAACCTCAGGAAAATACTTGGAGACTCTTAATCTCTATTGAGAATTACAAGGAGCCTGCTGTCTGCATGCGTGGACAATATATTTGTTTTGTTGTTTTGTTTTTACATTCGTGTGTGGCAGCACTAAAGCCCACACCGTCTTGCATGTGTCAGGGCTGCGTTGCACATGTCTGCGAAGCGAGACGTTCTTGGCTGTTAGTGGCCCTTTGGGAGGACTGGGGCAGTTTCAGTTGAAATGGGTGAAACATAGTGTGAGAAAGGTTATCTTTGCCTGTGGGTAGCCTGCTTGAATGTTTCTCTGGATGGTCTAAAGGTCTTTTCGCACTGCTGTGTAGTAACGCTCTAAATCCAGTCATTTCAATGAAGGAAGGGCAGCAGAGGGGAAGCAGTTCCGACCAAAGCAGGAGAACCAAATGTTGGTTGCTGCCCACGTGAACTTGCACAGATTTTGTTTTGCCGCTCAGACTTCTCTGTGTCAGGATTGCTGCAGGCAGCCAATCAAATTGAAGGGGATGGGCAAAGTGGATAGCAGGGGTGAAAACAGAAATGGGAGAGTTCGTACTGTTTGTGTCCGAGCACCCTGAGCATTACAACGCAGCACTCCTCCAAATTTTGAGAATTCTAATTGAACACATAACTCTGGAACCAATGATTGAAACCTATTTTCGAGGTGAATTATTTTAAAGACAGAGCCATTATTTCCCAAATTGTATTCAAGCGCAAGAGGAATTTTGTGTGATGAAGGAATTCGTCAGACAAAAGAAACAGGCTGGAGACTCAGAGATGGCTACACTGGAATCTTACAACACACATACTAATGGATTTCCATTACAGATGAACAAGGTTGTGAGATGAGGTCAAGTCAACTCCCCGATCTCCTTCCCTCATATACAGTCATACTTGTATCGTTGGGTACGATCAGAAATACCTCATCGGAACATTACGCACAGGTGTGACCGTCACGTAGTCCGAACACAGTTACTCATGTCGACAACGCTGGCATTTTGTGTGTCGGCTTCACTATCAGGAGGTGTTCTAGCGACAAAGTTAGGATTGACAAAGAACTCATTGAAGACACCTGCAGGTTCACTACCAGACCTAAGTCAAGGCCCTGCGTCGGATCGGCTCTTATTCGAACAGACAAATCATGAGAACAAGCCTGAGAAAGTGAAAAACAAAGGATGCCAGATGAAATTCCTTGTCAAACCAGTAAATGCCGACACACACCATGTTGTCGCGAGACGAAAAAAAAAGTGAGGAGGACTTTTAAGCGGGCTGTCTCCACGCTATGACGTGCACCAAGGCACCTCCCTGTAATCAACGCCTCGGACATAAGCAGCAACAATCACTTTTAAAGTGCCTGACGTTCCTGAGTTTTCCTCAGGCGGTTTTCGACATGGTTAAAATATCCCCGTCCTTCCAGGCACAGAAACTATCCTGGATTTAATTCTTTCTGTTTTATGACTCGTCTATTCACTATCACAAAGCCTGGCAAAGTTGCAAGATATCCAATCCACCATCAACTGTCCCTATGAAAATCAATCAGAACTCTTGAAGATGAGCTGGATTATGAGAGCTTCATTTTGCAGAGCAGAATGACAAGAGCAATAATAATGTGGTTTGTTACAGCAGACCCTTATCGGCTGAATTTAATCTCAGTCCGCTGGAATTACATACAGAGACTAATTCAAATATACTGTTAGACAATGTAATCCATATCCATAGCCTTACAAATCCCTCAGTGTATTAATTCATCCCATACAGTCCACAAGATTAATAGTAGCCTGAGGCAAGATGTGATAAGGCAGCAGAATACATTGTCCCACTGGCCACCAGCGCAGGGGCTCATTTATATGGTACTCGATAGGAGTGTACAATGGTTATTTTTCAGGCAGATCAAATTTTATTGATGCTAGTCCGATGATTAGCTTAAAGAACAAGTGTATTCACTGATATAAAACCCAGTAAGAGCATTAAGGCCTTTAAGCACTTGAGGAGGAGAGATTGGTGCAGTTCGAGGGCAGCAAAGGAGCATCCCTGCGAAAAACATCAGTGGGTCGTCGGTGGATGATTTTAACGAAGACGCTCAATTACTGCTTCAGCCACTTGTTTTCTTAACATGGAACCACTAAACGCTGTCCTTGTAGGGTATCATTACAGCATGGAGAAGCGCAAGTACCACCTCTTAACTCTCTGGCTGTCTTACTATCCACTCAGAATATTACCCACATCTTAAAGTCATCAATTAAGAAGCACAGCAGGGCATTCTCGACAGAAGGAGGCGGCAGTTTTACTTGTTGCGTTGTAGAGCCACAGGTAACGTACCAAGCTCAGTTTTTGGATTCAGCACCCGAGCAGATCATGGATAAACGCTGACCTTGGACAATACACCTGCCTTTGAATAATTTTAAATTAATTTTAGATTTAGCGCGCAAGCAGAAGGAGCATTAGCGTGCTTATACGTAGACCTATGTGTATGGGTACAGTGCAGGAGGCAGGTGCTTGATAGAAGTGACCCAAATGCGAATGGCTCAACGAGTCTGTTATGTCATGGGACCTCAGTGGTGCATGTATACATGACAAATTATAAACTTGGAAAAAAATACAGGTAAAGTCAAAGTAGAAGAACTTCAGTATGCAGCAGTCGATCTTGTTTCTCACCAAAATGTCCCTGCAACCAACCAGTGCCTGACTACTTCGACTGGTTGTGACTTGGGCGTTCTGTCGATTATTTTTTTTTAAACTACAGTTCAGTTTGAACAGCATAAATATACATAGAAGTAACTTCATATTTGTTGTTTGTCTTCTTTTTGTGACGAAAAAAAAACCTTCCCCGAATTTTACGTTTATCATCAAATGCTTTAAAAAGGTTTAAAAGGACAGTACATGAAACGGATACGCGAACTTGAACCGGTGCGCTTGTACCATGCTAAAGCATGACTGTCTGTCCGTGAAATGCTCTGGACATGTGTCGTCACTTCGCTGTACATGTGGTCAGGACTGCCGCTGATTTATTTGCAGCAGGAGCAATGTTGCTGAAGAATTACAATTGAATTTTAAAAACACAATCAGCCTTAAAAACAAAGATCGCACCTTCCTCCAATTAGATAATTGCAGTAGGTCCTCTTACAATTCTGATTAAATTCGGATTAATTGCATAGCGCCAGTGTAACTTCTCTTGTTTAAACATCCATCATGCTGCGAAATCGCAGGCTGTATTGTTGGGAGAATTTTTTTCGTGCTCCTTCTCCCGGAGTTCACTTGCTTGTTGTATGTACAGCTGAAACACACAAGGCAGGCGCCGTTCACGCACAGTGCTTGTGCAGCTGTCCCGTGCTGAAGTTGTTCCAGTTGGCTACAGAGCCAAGAATGCGTACCAAGTCTGGGTAATCAGGTGACAAGTCAAACTAACCAGACTTTGGTGTTCATTTTAATATAGATTTCATCCATGACAATTTTCTCTTACGGCAGACAAGACCAGGTAACCTTGACAAACGTGCTTCCGCAAACGACGGACCATCCATTGTCAGCAGGCCCCTTGTTGGCGTGTATCTTCCAGCCTGTTTCCAACACATTTATGTCTGTTGGCTGCACAGTGTGTGACTGGGCCGTACGAGGAGATATGTCCAGTCCACATTTCCCAAATGTAACACACGAGCTGACAACGCTCAACAAGTGTCACTCACAGGGAGGACAAAGCTGCTTACAAGAGTGATGAGGTTGCGGTGATGATAAGTGATACATCTAACACAGAAAATTAGGTGGAATGAGATTGCGCGCAGACAAATGTTTATGTGAATCACGTTGGGAGTTGTCATGCATTTAACCCCATGCCCCTTTCCACAAGTAATGGGTTCCTCTGGTACGTAACACACACCTTTCCTTTCCGCTGATTTTTGCAGGCGCTGTGGAATCAGTTTTATCAGTGTTATGACATGTACTTTATGTAAGAAGTAAGCGGAGTTGGTCTCATATCAAGTAAGGAAAGGGAAAAACTGTTGTATATGTTTACTGATGTCCTCTGAGGTTTGCTACTGAGAAACATTTTGAAGCTCATTGCAAACTTTTACAGTTCTAACCACATGAATCAAGCCAACACAACTCTGAGAGATAATTTACAAACCCCCAAAATGTATACATATCTGTGTTTTCCCATTCAGCCACTCCAATCTGAGATAAACCGAAAATGTCCCCTGAAGGAAAAACCAGCAGATAAACTGTTTGTGAGGTGTTTCAAAGACAAAAACAATCCCACATTCAGACCACGCTACATCGTGGAGGGGGAGAGAGAAAAAATGCATTCAAGCTGGAGCAGAATAGAAAGAAAAAGATCTGCTGTAAAGCCATAAAATACAATTCATCTTGTCGCGGTCCCTGCAAGGAGCGTGTAATCGCAATGACACACTGGTGTAATCCATTTAAAACACTTTGGCTCAGGCCTAGGCTGCTTTGCCTTCCTCTGCAGGCTTGTGCCATCATCTTCATTTCAGATATCATTTCACTGACTGCCTCCAATTAGCAAAATATGTGTAAGCTGCCTTGTCGTCCACCTTCTCCAGCTGCCAAGCAAGTAACTTGCCCTGGATTCCTTGCATGAGTGGCAAGAGGATGAAAAAACAAAAACAAAAACAGAAAAAGATAATAACGCGCTTGTCTGAGGCAGAGGTGAAGTGCAAGCTTATACGCTTGTCCACAGACATGTAATCTGTCTCGAGAGGTGCTCTCTCTTCTGGCGGCTGTACGCTTCGACTTTGTGAGGCAGGGTAGACCCACCCAACCCGACTCGGCAATGAGCTTAGAGTAATGGTGTCACTGGAGCGCTGAATCTCATTGAGGGTTGCTTGAGCAAACATTATCTCACACCGAACCTTTGCAGCGGTGTCTGGAGGGAAGGCTCGGGTGAGTTATTAAACAGTGTGTTTGAGTCTTACAGGGGTAAATATACTGTTGCCTTTCAACGCAGAGAGACCACAGGGCAACTCGCCATTCTGCATGAGCATGATTAAGGCTAATTTAACTAATTACTCACTCACAGGGACCAAATGAAACAGCTTGTTGGCATTAAACCGCGGATGATTTATACTCACCTATAAACTTTGCCCAGGACTGATGCCCGACCCTCATGCATCCGTACATCGTTTGCTTAACTTTGCTTATTTGTTAATGGACATTCTAAGAGGTCAATAATAATCGTTAAAGCTATTCAATGTGATGAAGCAGAGCAATGATAAATGGAGGTGGTTATCACGAAAGGCATTTAATGGAACCCACAGACGTCAGATGATCACTCGCAGGCTGAGGCTCATGATTATTATTCACTGTTTATTTATTTTTTTATGTTAATACAGGTGATGAATAGAGATTTCTAAGCTGAATGGAGAACTGTTTAAGCTTCAATATCTTCAATACTTAACTGTCAACGTATTGCAAACTATTGGCGCCTTTCTTAATATCAGACTTTTAATGTCACGTTTGGACAATACATCTTTTTTTTTTTTGACAACAACACAGCAAGGTTTAAGGTACAGGTCTGGTTAAATCCAGGCAGAAAAAAACAAAACAAATCGCTCGATTATGTTTGGGAAACATTGTAGTTTCTGTTTAATTAGCGAAAATCTGGTGGAACACAACGGATTTGAAAAGGGAGCTGGAGTGGAAATGCCCCCTCACATTGTAAAAAAGTTAAAAATCTAGTGTTTGCAGTACTTTTAACCACCAAAAAAACAAACAAAACCAAAAAAACAGCCTCTATTTGCAGAATTTCTCGTTCTATATACATACACACCATCACATCTGCCTTTGCTCTTGTCACATATGTTGACATTTTAAATATTTTCTTGGTTAGAAAAAAACAACAGCAATGCCAACATAATATTCTGGCAATTTTGCTGCCTTTTGCCATCCAAGTTGTGATGATTCCTATTGGACGTGCCCCCTACGCAGCCTGAAATATAGAATCTGGTATCAGCAAGTTTGTGAGTACACTGTATGTAAAATCCTATGCCATGTAATATTAATATACTGTATAAGTCCCCAAAATGCTGACTATATGTCCTGGAAATCTTATCCAGGTTTTTTTGCCACTATGCTGCCTACACAGGACATTGCGCAGTTCTGTCACTTGCAGCTACTTCTCAGGAAGACAGTAAGGAACAGGAATAGGACCCTCTCTTATCCTAATTCTAAGAAAACAACATTCCGAACAGTCAAACAAAAAGGCAATGTGAATTGTACATGCTTAAAACACCGCTATTTGAGAACATTGTAGGTTTGCCTCGCTCTGTAAACGATTATATGAATGAATTAATTCAGAACTTATTGTGACCTTGTGGATCCGAGGTAGCTTACCTCGCAAAACCTGGCGAGACAGCTCAATACAAAAAAGAAAGAATCGCTGTCGTCTAATAGTATGAAGTGACTGCATAGAATAACAAAGCCAGGATTATCTTCACTCATACACATAGCTTATGGTGTCAGCGGTGAGCCGAGAGAGTGTTATTTTGTCTTTCTTTTAAAGACAAAACCACACTTGAAGAAGGAGAAGAAGCCTGTCATCACTTTTCCAGTCCTACACTGAAGCTGGAATTGGTTTCGGTACAAGATATTGTGTAAATTTGCTCTGGTCCAGCTAAGGCTAACCATTGATGACTATCTGGCAAAACAGGCAATGGGGGAGGCCAGAATACAACCAGATCTTCTCGAAGACTTATCTTGTAAGCAATAATGCAAACTCTCTGGGCATATCACATTCCCCAAGTCAACAGTTCAATCTCACCTTCCTCGCCCACTTCTCTCAGAGCAGCAGATGCCATAATTTTACTCGCCCTCAACCCCATCCCCCCCACCCCTTTTCTCCGCATCCACCTTCATTCTAGGCCCACTAGATGGATCGTCTCTCCCTCAATCCATGCTTCCTCTGCACTTTCTCAGACGGCGAGATTGATTTGTCTACAGGACGCCTCTGACCTTTGATATGATCCGATAAGGGACGCATGGCCCTAACCATATTAGACAATCAAAGGGGAGAGGCACATTGGGAGTGAAATGAGGGTGTTTCCCTTCCCTCATAGCATACCTCTGCCTTTTTTCCATGATGGTTAGATCCACCGTCCATCTCCCGCCAAGCACTATCACATGCCCAGGGGGAAATAAAAGATGTGTGTTTCAAATTGCACTTTGCCTAAAGGCTCTTTGGGCCAAATTTAATTTTCACCTTACATCGATTTTCCCCTTACTGCCAATTCAGTGAATCCTAATGTTATCTATGGTGTATTTATGTGCGGTGCAGGAATAACAGGAGAGCTTGCTTTGCTTGACTTCTACATGTCAGAAGACACAGTATGCAGTATTTCTTCCTTTACTATCCGGGGGAGGAGATGATTGAGAAAATACCCTTTTCTTCACGTCAGCTCGTTGGTGCTGTATATTCCAACATTCACCTTTCAACAGCATTTGTTGGGTTGACTTGATCTTAGGGTTTGGGGTTTTTTTTTTTCTTCAAGTATGATAACCCTCACCAGTAGAAATGTATTTATTCATGCGTCCTCTCGTCTCCCCCTTCGGTTGCAAGATTTAGACAGCACACACGCAGGTTGATAGACACTTACTTCTAAAAATGCGCTGAGGGATTGCAAGCTTTATCTTATCTGGAGATGTTTGTGCATGGTATCTAAAATCCAGCTGGAATTTTGAATGGAATAGGAAGGGAAAAAAAAAAAGAGTTCTGCAACAGTTGGAATGCAGTTCAGATGGATCTCACTGCGATTTTTCTGCTGGAATACAGGATGTGCATGACTCTATTTAAATATCATACAAAGACCTGAATAGAAAGAGAACATAACCGAAGCAGTGAGTGTGAAGTTTAAACTGCAGTTATCAGCGAAGAAAAAAAAAAAGAAAAGAAAGAAACAGGCCAAGTGTAGGAAAAATGAGGGAATCCCAAGGTTGTTTTGGTTAGCAGTTAGCTTGCTTACTTGTCCCAGCTTAGCACCTCCAATTACTCCGCTTCCATTCCTGACACTACACATTTGGAACGACAGGAGGATGTATTAACGCGACATATTGTCACCGAACAACAAATTACATGAATAATGTGTCATTTTTTCACTCCTTTATTACTGTTAACTACAGCTGGTCAAGTTTAGAAACTACTGGAATCGCTAGGTTGCTTTCGTTAGCGGTTGGTATTTAGCTTCCTTCTCTTAGCATGAACTTCAATGCTTCTCATTGTAAATATTTTGCGATTCAGAGGGGTTGTTAACTCCGTAAGAAGATTTTCCTTCTGGATTTCATTCCTTTATTTGTACTGACTGTTATTCATTGTATTAATACACATTTCATCATTGACTTGAGGCTTTTAATATCTTATGCACTTTAAAGTTTGCTGCTGAAAAACACAACACAAACCTTGCGTTGGCGTTAAAAATAAGGGGAAGATGGGGAAAGTGACTTAAACTCATTCATTTTTTGGGGGGGAGTTTTCAAATATTGGAAAATTGTAATTATTTTTTTTTTTAAGCCTCAAAAGAAATGTCAGAAAATCAAGATTTAAAACAAGCTGCGATTTTGCTGCGAAACGATTGTCATCATCAGCGGAGCCATGTCATGATGTGAAAAGCTGACACATAAATTTTATCACTCAAGAGGCAAACACATCAGTCTGTACCTGTTTTGACATTTTAAGAACCACTGGGGTGTAAGGGCTGAGTGAATTTCCTAGCCAGCCCACTTGCAGGAGAAAAAAAAAAAAAGTTGACAAGTCAGACAGAAGAAAGGATGGGTTTTGACAGATCCCAGCCTTCCTTCGTTGGAACGTATAAAAGGGAAAACAAAGGGAGGAAGAGGAGGATAAGGGAAGGGGGTGGCTTCAAAGTAGGCGGCAGAGCTGCTGAGCCAAAAAAAGGTTTTAAAAACACACATCAACTCGCATGGGTACGCATGAGACACGATATCACACGACACAAAACCAGTATGAAGAGGAGAGAGGGAAGCAGTGGAGGTAACGTGAGGGGGATGCAAACCCCCCACCCCCCATACCCCCCCACACACACACCACCCATCTCTTTGGCAAGTCCTTGGCTCCATTTGTTTGTCGTCTTAAACTGGCGGAGAGCTCAGGAAGCCAGGGTCTTACATAAACCCTACCCAGTATGGCTCTGTGCTAGAGAGCTGATCCCTCCCAAAACCCTCATTGTTATTCTCCGATGATGCCGAGGGATCTGCTGAGCACCCTCAGCCAAACCTACAGCAGGGCTGAGTGGGAGGTGGGGTTACTGTGTTTACATGTGTGCTCTGTCAGGGGACTGAGCTAACTGTACACACAGGATTATGGAAGGATTGCAGTTTTCTAAGCTGTTAAAAATGTCATTATTTCATCAGCACGTAATCACACGGAATCTGTCTCACTGAAAACATCTCTGTCATTGCAGATTATTTAGCTAAAGACAACAACAACAACAACAACAACAAAAACCTCTGGATTCTCGTTCATGAACCCGTACAGATGCTTTCAAAAGCATTTAAAAGAGAGACGGGTTGTCTTTTGTCAAATTGAATTTCCACTCACTAGAATAACTCCCGAATCGCTAGATATTCATCAACAGGGGGGGGGGGAGATTTCAGAATGTACAATATAATAGAGTCGAGCACACTTCCACGGGTGTCCACTTTCTCCAAGAGATTACACCTTATCTCCCAGCAGCCTCCCAGTCGCTGGGCCTGTCAGGGGTTTGATTTAAATGTCCAAGGTTGGGCTCGCTCCAAAGGTGTCCTCTTTCTCTCTGATCAAAGATGATGAGACCCATCGGTCTGCTGAAATCCACGCTGTGCACTCTCTCAACCCCTGTATTTTTTGTATTCATTTTTTTTACACACTGTATAGTTGAGGCACGTTTAATGAAATATGCATGGCGTGTATTCCCTCGTCTCTTTCGTTCATCTCTGCCAGTTATGCAAAATAATTTTCTCATGATCTTCAGGAAGTCTACATGTCGATTTTCAATGTTTGGACATATAGGATTCAGGGGATATCTACATTGATGTTGGCACTGCATATATTTTTAAATTATAGCGAGACTTTACTTTATCTGGCTGTGAAAATACTATTAATAAATGATATGCTGTGGATACTATCCTCTCTGATCCACAATAGTCAGACTCTTTCATATTTGATAAGAAGAATATTTTTAAGTCCTATGAGACGATACAGATTGCCTCTGTAAAACTAAATAGTTTTCCAAACAAAATCCAACTTCCCGCTCTATTATTTTCAGAAATCTGCGATACTGGATGGAAAGGTGACTTCTGTGTGGCTGTTAAAATGCCTTTAAGGGATGAAGGTACAACAAAAGGTAAGTTGAGCATATTTTGATTTGATATAAGGGATGTTTTCGGCTGGCTACTTTCTCACGGCGGGCTTCAAAGGACACAAAGTGCTTTGCATCCGAGTTACGCCTGGAATTATAAGCGCGCCTTGGATGACTGAGTGAACGTGATCTCAGGTGGGAGGCTGCTAATCTGACGAGGTTTACGACACAAATGCCACTCAAGTTTCTCCTGTCTTCTTTTTCTTCCAAATACTTTGATTTGCCTTCCCATGATGGAATTCCCTCGGATCGCAAACGAGGAGGTCTAATTGATTTCTCTTGTTCATGCCGGCTTCAGCAGCATCGAACAGTACAGAGGAGCCCGGCACCAAGCTTCTTGCATTGTTCCTTTCTGTTTTCCTCTTTGCTTCCATATCCCAGTCGACTGCAACGCCAATAGTCAACAGGCCAGCCCGAGAGCTGATATGATATACTGTAATATGATATAATATCATAAATGTGTTCCTCGGTGCACATATTTTCATCACATTCTCCACCTCCTCATCTTCATCCGTTTTCTGAGTTCCTGTCATGTTGGGCCGCAGAGAAACTTTCTCTGGGCAACAACAATATGGCAAGTCGAGCAGAGCGAAGGGGGGATGGGGGGGTTGGCATCTGCAGCGCCGGGATGAATTTCAAATCAGGTATTGCTGACGAGGTTTGATGTCCTGCTACCCTGGGAGAAAAGTGAGGCAATGGGAGATAATAATAGGGCCCTGGTTTGATGAGTATTGGCATTCCAGTCTACTTGAAGGCAGTTGTGGCTCAGGAGGTAAGGTGTCTGCTAATCCCTGGGCTGGCAGAGATGTGCCTGATTCTATATGTTGCTGTTTTGGGTTTTTTTTAGTTTGTTTTCCGATAATGTATATCTAAGCATTCCATGAGAAAACATTCAAGCCTGTATCCTTTATTGCAACGAATGCAAATGCAGTCGTTCTTTGATGCTACTTGCGTTGGCGTGCTAAGCTAAACCTGGTAGCGCAGTCATGTGCTGCCGCTGTAGAGTCCCCGCAAAAGAAGGTACAACTCCACACCCTCACTCCATTCCCCATGTTTTCGGTCTCTAATCACTTCATCTTCCTTTTGGAATTTGCCGTTTTACATATTTTGGATTATGGGTGAGATTGTTTCCTCACCTCATCGAATATAGGCTGCGACGTATGTGTGTGTGTTTCAGAGGGAGCCTTTTGGGGGTTTTTTTTGGAATGGACCGCCTTGTTGAATGAATGGCTGCGGTTGGCGTGTGACTGATTAGAAAAGCTGACTGTGGCGTATGACTTCAATGGCCGGCGCAAACGAACGCAAGGCTTCGTTTGATGGGGGGAAAAAAAAATTCCGAAAGAAATTGTGCCATTCTGTCAAAAAAGACAATCGTGTTTTGTTTTGTTTGTTGGTCATCTTAGAAAGAGCATGAGCTTCCTCCTCAAACAGCGTGCAACGCGCCACTAACTTGCGGGAAAGAACACACTTATTTCCCTCTCGTCATTTTTTTTGTTTTGTTTTGTTTTTTTTGCTGGTTGATTCCCTCTGTCACCATCTCCTGACAGAAACATGCATTGCTTGGTTTATTCGCTCCAAACCACACGATGACAACGTGCCTATTTTCATCATTGTGCAATATTTCCGCGTCGGATGAAATAAAAACACAGCGGTCCCGACAATTATTGTGTGCGCGCAAATGTCAGGAGGTGTTCTTGAATTCTGTGTCCAAGTGTCGCGCTTACGCCGGTGTAGAACGCACAATTACGGATCGTGAAGTATTATGTCAGTCACTCTAAGGTTGTTGTTTTTTTGTGCATCACTGGTGATGCGGGGAAGAGTTGACTGTTGGGCTCACAAGCAAATAATATGCTCCAGATCGAATCCTATAACCTGACATTGCATTCGCTGACAGACCAACAGAAAAAACCACAGCTTCTGCTGCACCTGAGATGCGTGTTGTTCTATGAATCGAACTTCAGGAAGTCTTTTTTCTCTTCATGACTTCAACCAGCACCAGCACTTTTCCTCTTGACATCTAATTATGTTTCTTTAAAAGGCCCTGAAATCTATTTCCGCAGCTTCTTTCCTCAGTGATGGAATCTTACATGCGCATACAGTTTTCTGTTTGTTTTTTTTTCCGTTGTCCTCACTTTTCTCACTGAGTGGTAGATAAAGGTCATAAATCAGTGCGTTTAGCAGCCTTTGAACCAAAATGCGGTGGCAGTTAAAACATTCAGTCCAAATGAAGCAGTTAAAGGTAAAATACAAACAACTTAGGATTCTTTTTGAAGCTTTTTTTCCCCCTCATTTATCCACATAATTACTTAAGCTGGATGTTTTCAGAGAATATACTTTAAAAGTTCATCCCCAACTGTAAAAATAGCAACCGACGAGGTATAGCGCCATTGGTATTCTTGTTCCCAGTCTTCCTCCGCAGGTGAAATTGTCGTAATGGCATATGGAAATTTGACAGCTCCATCTGCAGAGGAAGATTGGATGATAGGATGACGTTCAGGAGAAGCCAGAGCTTAGCGTTGTGTTTTTGTCGACCATAGTTTCATGCCGAGAACTGACTTTCAATCTTTGAAATTGAAGTTTTTGTTTCTTATTTGCTGTAGAAACATATTTTAAAAATTGTCTGTACTAGCAAAACCATTCCACACATTGTGACGGCAGTACCTCCGGAATAAAATAGTAGTCTTTCAGCGATAATCACGGGATCCTGTCATTCTAGACTTGTATTGGGGCGATGCTGAAAACATTCAGCTTGCCATTGACTGTATGCTAGCCTTTAGAGTACTACAGCATTTTTGTAGGCCAACCAAGAAGTTGGCAACACCCACTAGCAAAAGCTAACTGGATACTTGATTATTAACCCAAAAAAAACAACATTATCAGTGGTGAATAAATGTTTATGAGACTTGCAAGTTTTGTTTTGCACAATAACCTCGATGAACGTTCCCAGCCTGTTTGATTTTGAAGAGGAAATGCAGTCGCTAGGTAAAGAGCTAACGGCGGGCTGCGAACGAACTGGACTGCCCACGGATGACACAACTACCGTACTTTGCGCTGCGTCTGTTTTTCGGTGTGATTTCAACACCACTTTTAAGATACATCGGCGCAAAAAATAAATAAATAAAAAAAAAATTCCCAGTGTCATATTTACTCGCCTGTTTCAAGAAAAACAGAAAATATCTTCAGCTGGTGTGAACCTCACAAATTTAACCCATCGATTTCAAGACGAGGGAACCAGAAGTTGAAGTTATCTATGGGGTTTTACAGTGTATAGTGTAGTGTTTATTTACCCTGAACCCAGAAGGCTTTTCAGTCTTCAGTGTTTACATCTTATTAATAATCTTATAGCTGGCACAGCCTCGAACATCAGCATTGAAATTTAGAAAAAAAATAAAAAATCCGAGAACCTTATAACTGGAAAACATGAACGGCCTGCAACAGTTCACTTTCCGACTGTATCGCATGTATCAGACTTAATAGCGTCGACGTCTGCTGCGGAAGACAGAGAGTGGTGTGGGAACAACTTAACTCCTGTCCCAAGTTATGAAGGAAACTACGCAGCCTAGTAAATAAGCAGCACAGGTGAGCGGGATTTTGACGTCACGCTGCATTTTCTAATCCGCAGCTTGGAAAGAGAGAGGTATTTAAGATGGTGTGCGCGACTGTGTGTAAATGTCTGTGTGGGAGTTGGACTGAGTTCACTAAATCATTCACCGCTTGCACCATACAATATGTACATGAAAAGAGCTGATTAGCTCCCATGTGGCTCCATAGAAATTTAAAATCCTACAACTTTGAATAAATTAATGTCAGCCCAGAATGAAAAAATGAATGAGTACTCTTAAATGCACATCTGTACCGTTCTCAGAGGCGTGACTAGCAATCTAAGGCTATTTCAGGTGTGATCTGTACTGTCACGCCGCTGTCTTTCTCCCCATCCGAACAAGGCTGTGTTGTCTCGTGCCACGCAGCAATGGGAGTCGTTAAATTTAGGCGCCGGAACATCCAGTCTCAGAGAGTCTGTGTCCATGGAGGGACACTGGCACCCTTATGAGAGAGACTGGCTCGCTCTGCGAGAGATGAGAAAAGTTTGGCAGCAAAATGCACAGGCGAGCACAAATGAATCCTGCATCATCCAAAGAGCATTAAGATGTGGATAAA
Organism: Aulostomus chinensis; assembly: GCF_037954235.1. Classification (NCBI taxonomy): domain Eukaryota; kingdom Metazoa; phylum Chordata; class Actinopteri; order Syngnathiformes; family Aulostomidae; genus Aulostomus; species Aulostomus chinensis. The sequence goes on along the minus strand of NC_141343.1, from coordinate 9,001,357 downwards.
TAAATAAAACATTGCCACCGTGAGAGGCGAAGCAATGTGATAGCGGATTTTTTTTTTCTTCTTCTTTCATGTTGGCAGGCACAGGCATTTTATTTTTGGATGAATCCAAAAAAAAAAATCCTGAAAACGCCTGCGCCAGGTGTATCTAATTATCTGACAGCGCATCCTCATTATAAACCGGCCCCTGGGAGACGGCTAGTCAGCTTGCCGAGCCTTAGACCACAATCAAGGTGTTCCTAACTGTGGAAACCCAGGGATGCTATGGCTGCGGCTTTTCCATACAGTAGGTGCTTTTCATCCAAAAACTCAGCCGTAATTTCATTTCTGCGCGTTGGAATTAGGGAGACTCAAGAAAACTGTACCAACAGCGTTGCACCGTCTCCCAAAAAAAAGAAAAGAAGAAAAGAAGAAAGGTGCAAGGCAAAACCAGCAATACATGTTATTAGCAGCTGTTTTGACAGCCCCCTTACCATCTCCGCCATGCCCCGATTATGTCACTCGGATTGAAGTTTATAAACCATAATTACAGCTCACTACTGATACTCTCCAGGGAGGTGCAGCGAGGAGGCAAGGCAAAGCAAGCAGGCGGAGGAAAAGTGGGTGTGTGTTGTCAGCACAGCCACACTACAACAAACCTATGTCGGTGCATAATTAATGCCAGGAAGATTTGCAGAAGTTGCGTAACCTGAGCAACATGAGCAAGAAGACCTGTCTTTTCTCACTGGCGTTCGAATCCTCTCAGTCAGTCATTGATGGATTGTGTGTGTGTGTGTGTGTGTGTGGGGGGGGGGGGGGCTAGTTGTTGTGGGACTATGACTCAAGATGGAAGAAGACTGTTCTTACCTGGGACTAATCCTTAAAAATGATACGATAAATTCACTTGCTGACAGCGAATGATAAAATATCCACTCTGCTGCACTCGCACATGAAGGTACCTGAGCTCATCTTTCAATATTTCTTGTCATTTCTTGTGCAAATAAAGACATTTAAAGCAGGGTAGCTGTTTACCCCCCCCCCCCCCCCAAGTAAAAGTGGAAGATGCACGTGGAAAAAAGCCAAGTAGCGTGTCATTGTGCCACATGCGTTACATCCAACTCCTGTTCCGTCCAGCGTGTTTCCCGCTCGGTTCTCTTGGTCATACACCAGTAACCTATCTGTGGCACATGGTCATGATATGACCTCTCCTCAGTGGCCGTGCTCATTGAGCCCTTTGTCACTCCAAGCCAGCCGGGGAAGACACATTTTTCTGCTGTCTTCGTCCTCATTTGCTCCCCCACCCCCCACCCCACCCCTTCTTGAAATGGCTTGCTACACAGCACTGAGGCACACAAACTTTTCGGTTCATTATCTTGCATTTTCGAGCTTCTTTTCCACTTTTTTTTAACCCCCCCCCCCACACACACACACACACACACACACACACAAACACACTCCCCTCTGGAACCGCAAAGTGTGACTGCAAATCACGGGTAATTGGCTACATACAATCACTTGTCTGGAGTAGTCCTGACAAATAACACAGGCAAAGGGAGTTGTGTAAATGGATGGATTTAAAAAAGGAAGCAGTGGGGGTGGTGGTGGGGGGGGGGTGGTGGTGGTGGAGGCGGGTGGTCCAATCCTTGACAAACTCCTGCACATGAACACATTGTCAATCACCAGTCAAATCTGACATCAAAGCCTGTCAGATGACAGCAGCCAAAAAGCAACAAGGAAAAAACAAAAAACGCTGGTAAACTGGGTGAGTCACAGCCCACCCACCATCCACACACCCGAGTCAAAGCATCCAAAACATCAAACTTTCTCAACAACCAACGCATCAAATCAAATCATCATTTAACTCCCCGGACTGCCGTGAAAGGACGGGTCTATTTTCTCTTATGAGCGTGACGGTAACAAAACATTCTGTCAATATCTCGCCGCCATCTGGGGGAACGGCACGTTTTGTGTGCGCGTGTGTGTGCGTTACATTCTCTCCGTAGCGCAGCGCAGAGAGATGCAGAAATCTGCGTCCTGGGCACCTCCTCGCTAGACGCGGCACGACACACAACTTAGAGCCCAAATCAAGACTTGATTGCACACACGCACACACGCACACACACACAGACACACACACACACACATACAGCCCACTGTGAAGAGGAGAATTAGGTGCAGGCGGAGGGGGGAAAAAAAAGTCTACTTACTATAAACCCAGGCGGTTGAGTGCAAAGCCCCGGGAACTGTAATTAAAAGAGAGGAATTGTATAATTAAGGATGCGCTCGTGTCGGATCATTCCATTATAACGATAAGTAGCCGTTCTTGATTAAAAAAAAATAAAATAAAATAATAATAATAATAATAAAACAGAATAAAGAAAGGAAGCAATGTCCACTTACCGGGGCTTTTCGAGTAAATTCCTGAGGAAATTCCAGAGGAGTTCCTTCTTTCTTCCCTCCAAGTCAGAAAACAGCAATGATTTTCTTATTCCAAAAACAGGCCCCCCGGTTGAACTGAAAGAGACCAAAAAGAACAAATTCCATTAGAACCGGGAGGTCCCCCACCTTCCTCTCCTCCACACCCACCCCTCCACCACGACCCACCCCCCCTCAAAAAAAAAGTGTTGACACAACATCAGTGGCAGCAAAACAGCAACAAAAAATGAGCAACTCGCAGTAAATTTTAAACGGAATTGAAGGATGGTACCTGCTCGCTTTATCGCTGTCGACAAAGCCAATGAGCGCTGCAACCCCCACCCTCCCAAAAACAAAACAAAAAACCAAAACAAAATTTAAAAAGAAGGAAGAGAGACGGGCGGAAAACTGAGAGAGCGGAGCTTTCTTTAGGAAACGCAGCTCCTGCCTGCTGTCAGATAATACCAGCACACACTCTCTCCTTCCCGCTCGCTCTCTCTCTCTCTCTCTCTCTCTCTCTCTCTCTCTCTCTCACACACACACACACACACACACACACACACACACACACACACATATATATACACGCTGCTCCCGGCAACGAGGGAGGGAGGAAAGGAAGAGGCTGGAGACATGAGATGCTGCTCTCCTTGCTGCACTTCACCGTCCAGCCGCATGATGGCCAGATAGAGGAGCAGCCGCGGGGGATGATTTCACACCGTGACAACTTTATCTCATGTTGATATCGTACATTAATATATATATATATATATATGGTTGAAATAATTACAGACTAATATTACTGCACTAAACTACGGTGGCCTGCAGGGACAAGAGTGAAAGAAAGAAAATTGCACCGTAAAAATATACATATATTTCCCAAAATTTTGTTATACTAAGGCCATAAGTTGTAACTTGTTCATTCAATTTAGTTGTTTTGAGGGGACGAGATATGAGTTGTTGCCTTGTTTGTTTGTTTTTTCAATCGAGGCTACAAGATAGAATTTGCTCCCTAAATCTTCTTGACTTTGATTTTTGGGCCACGAAATGTAAGTTGTTCCGTCAGTTAAGATATTTTGAGACCATGAGATGTAAGGTATTCCCTCAGTTAAGATATTTTGAGACCATGAGAAGATATTTTCAGACCATGAGCTGTAAGTTGTTCCCCTAGTTAAGATATTTTGAGACCATGAGATGTGAGTGGTTCCCTCAGTTGAGGTATTTTGAGACCATGAGATGTGAGTTGTTCCCTCAGTTGAGGTATTTTGAGACCATGAGATGTGAGTTGTTCCCCAGATATTTTGAGACTATGAGATGTAAGTTGTTCCCCAGATATTTTGAGACCATGAGATGTAAGTTGTTCCCTCAGTTGAGGTATTTTGAGACCATGAGATGAGTTGTTCCCTCAGTTGAGGTATTTTGAGACCATGAAATGTAAGTTGTTCCCCAGATATTTTGAGACTATGAGATGTAAGTTGTTCCCCAGATATTTTGAGACCATGAGATGTGAGATGTTCCCTCAGTTAAGATATTTTGAGACCATGAGATGTAAGGTGTTCCCTCATGAAGATATTTTGAGACCATGAGATGTAAGTTGTTTCCTCAGTAAAGATATTTTGAGACCATGAGATATAAGTTGTTCCCTCAGTTAAGATATTTGGAGACCATGAGATGTAAGGTGTTCCCTCATTTAAGATATTTTGAGAACTCGAGATATAAATTGACCGTCTGGCAACTGAAGGGTCTCTGGTTCGATCCTCACTTCTCCTGGTGACCATGTCGAAGTGTCCTTGAGCAAGATACTGAACCCCTAATTGCTCCTGATGGCCCTGAGACGGACTTGCGACCCGTCCAGGGTGAACCCCCCCCCCCCCCCCCCCAAAATATTGACAAGCTGATGAGCTTATATTTGCTCATTCTTGATCAGATATGAAGAACACAAGTTTCCTTGAAGTGCAGGAATTCCAGTGCGATCACACTCATAATAAATGAAAAACCACTGTCCTGAACCCGTTTTTAACCACATTACATACCACCGACACCCTGACAACAATTCCAATGAAAATCAATGGAGTCTTTTTCCTCACGATACTTTATTTTTTCATTTTTGTGGCATTTATTTATTTATTTTTTAAACGTGTTGTGCCGAAAACAGTTGATTTATAGATAATTCCCTGCTTAGCACCACCCCCCCCCCCCTTTGTTTAAAATTTATATTAATCAAGTGGCCATGTATTTAGACCATTGATTTTTGGATAAAATATGAGCTTGGAAATCCAACAAGAAACTGCACACTTGTTTAAAAAGAGAGAAAAAAAAGTCCATTATGGTGGCTTTCATTGTCCGTGAGGCTTTTTTTTTTTATTGAGCCCATTAGATGTGTGTCAAATGTCAAGTTAATCAGACTTGAGGTGGAGGCCAACTATTTCTGTACTTGCACCTGGTGACTGTATGAGTCATAGCATGGAGTTGTAAGGGGTTTGGAGGAAATTAAAGTCCCATCATAAATAATAAGAGTCAGCTGGGGTGAAGCTATCATGGATGTTTTGTCAAGAGAACATTATGACATGTCGCACGGAGTGTAAATAATGAAATAAATAACCCTGAATTTCATTTAGCTGATTCAGTCCGGGTATTGTGCTCATGCTAGCTCACTCTCACACTGGGTCACTTGAATAGACACCTCCCAGTCAGCAGCTGATTGCACTCACTCTAGCCTCAATGTTTTATTCTACTAGTTGCCAGTCGAAGGGAACTAACCACATATGATCAGACTTGGATTAGGGCTCATGTGACAGACAATTCAACTGTCTCAACGCGATACATTTCATGACCTTTTAGAGGCTAACGACGTTAGCATACGTTAGCTTCCCTGTCCAGCAGAAAAGTGGCAACCTTAGCATGGCTTTTTAGTTACTTTTTGTCTTTCAGCTTAGACCACTGCAGAGATGAACCGGTATGTTGGTCTGATTGTATTTGAGAGGGATACTGCAATGAACCTTTACGTTTCTGAGCCATTTCTCTGGTCAATCCAACAACCGGCAACTTCCGAGTCCCTGCAGTCGGTGACAACACATAGATAACACATGATATTTACATGTTTACATTGGCTCAGGGCCTCAGAGATCCTTTCATGGTTGGTCAGCCAGATGACTTAAATGTAAATAATCGGGAAATTGTTTGGGTGGAAGCCGGAGGGAACCCACGCAGGCAAAGGGAGAACATGCAGTCCACACAGAAAGACCCCGTGCCCGAGCCAAGACGCTGGGTTTGTTTGAATCCCTTCACGTTCTCACTTATGGGAATCATCACCACAGTCCCAGAGGTAGAATTTACAGCAACAGATGATGCGGAAATTAGCTGTTTTTAAACATCTTAAAGTTGGATGAAGTCAAAATAGAAAATTCAATATAATATTCACATGCTAGTCATTTTAATAAGAAAGGTCATAAAGAAAATCATGATATTCAAAGAAAACATAAATGGGCGCTTAAAAATATACATTTCTGATTATTTGAGCATTTATTCCCCGAAATAGACAGCGTAAAACTTTAACAATGTGTGTTGCTTTAAAAAGGTTATCATGTTTTTTTTAAGGAGCTTTAAAACGCTATACGTGTAATTCCATCCATCCATCCATCGAATTTCTATACCGCTTCTCCATCATGGGTCACAGTGGGGGGGGGGGGGGGGGGGGGGTATCGCAGCTTACATTGGGCAGGAGGTGGGGTTCAATCTGGACGGGTCGGCATCAGGAGCAGTTAGGGGTTCAGTATCTTGCTTAACGAGGGATGTGAGGATCAAACCCACGACCCTTCTTTTTTTAGAAACCCCCCAGTACATATAATTACTTCTCTAATATTTTAATACTAATCATCCTAATAATTTAATACTTATCTTACGGTTAATGAGATAATAACTCATTACAACAAAAGAATTGTATTTTAAGTGAAGAAAATAGTTATGTTGTCGTTGATGTGAGATAATGGGACGTTTAACACGTTACCTGAAGATAAATAGATAATTATAATGTTATTATCTTGTAACCTCAAGATGTCAAGCTTTGTAATCTTCTGATAATGAGACAAATCAAATCGTTATCACAAAATAACAGCCTTAAAAAAATAGAAGTACAGCCTTTCTCAACTTCTACAGTTTTATGTAAAAAAAAAAAAAGTTAGAATGTATTATTACTGTTACAAAATAAACTGCCTCACTAGTGTACAATAAATGTTCAAATATATACTTTTTCTATCTATCACAGTTTTGAGCCAGCATTGTGGCAACAGCTGCCACCCAGCGAGTTGTAACTCAGGTGTGACTGAGGTGCCAGACTGATGGCTCGACATGGAAAATACATTTCTCGAGAAATACATCTGCGGACATATTGGAGTCGCTGTAAATATTTGAAAAGCTATGTGGTACACAGCAGGTGTGTTTTCGTGTTTGACTGATTCGATTTTTTTTTTTTTTTCCTCAGGACTTTGTGAACATGTACAGACTGATTGACATCTTCCCACATTCTTGTTTGCCTTGTTACAACTGTCAGGGCAGGACATGTCTCACCTTTATCATTCCTACTTGTACGTCAAGGTTAGTGACCTCATGCAATTCCCAGTTACCAGTCTATCTTCGACCTGAATGTTGCTTGTGCGCAATGATTTTCACGCAACACTTGTAGGCATCTCATAAGAATTCTGCTGTAGATCTTTGGAAAATGTGGATTATCATATTAAACAAGAGTTCAATGTTTGAAATGGCCCTCGATCGGAATCTGACATCAGATGTCACAGATCTCCGCCCACCGAAGTCTCAGGATTCCTAAAAAGGTAGCTGCTTGAGCAGCGTTGACAACAAACGCCACCAAAACCATGACACTTTTATTTGTCAAGGATGACCTCGTGGAAACTCAATACACATAAATCGATAGACATAAGGCCAAAAAAAACAGCAGGTCCAACCATGATGCGTGACGTGAGCAAAGAAATGGTTTTTGCAGGCGTGCGAAAAATACACATCTATTTTGTGTGGAATCCGGTACTACGTCAGTTTGTTCCTTAATGTGTGACAACGTGGTCCTCGTAGAACTCTATACTCCATATCAGGGGTCACCAACCCTTTTGAAGCTGAGAGCGACTTCTTGGGTACCAATTCATGCAAAGGGCTACCAGTTTGACGCGCATATATATATATATATATATAGTATATATACAAAATTTGTTTTTTTATCCACAGTGGTCCCTCGTTAATCGCGGGAGTTACATTCTAAAAATAACCACCAATAGGTGAAATCCGCGAAGTAGTCAGCTTTATTTCTTACAATTATTATAGCTGCGTAACTTCTACCTTCCTTTAGCATGTCCAGAAGTCCAACTTTTTGTGCGATGGTTTGCATCTTCCTCTGCCTTCTGGGTGCTACCGCAGGTGCCTTTGACGGCGCAGAACGTTTCATCAACATTGTGGGGTTTGTTGGGGAGAAAACTTGCAAACCTGCTGGACAACGCTTCAGAGTCACACTGCTAGCGATCGAAGATTTATGTACGTTTGGCAAGCTGAACGCATTCTGTTCTGTACAGGAGACACGGCAGGGAGGAGATTGATTGACTATGGTCTACAGCCAATCAGGACACAGAACACAATGGGCTGTAAAAAAAAAAAAAATGCAAAATTCCACTTAAAAAAATCAGCAAAACTGCAAGGCCGCGAAAGATGAACCGCGCTATAGCGAGGGACCACTGTATATATAAAAACCCGTTTAATATATCGATAAATCTGGGACAGGCCTATTGTCATTTTCAAATTGTCATTTGCAAGTGTGATTACGAAATAGAAACAAAAAAAATTAGATGCAGCTAACTGCTGAGTGGCGCTATGGTGAGCTATTTTTAGAACAGGCCCGCGGGCGACTCATGTGGTCCTTGCTGTCGACCTGGTGCCCGGGGGAAACCATGTTGGCGACCCCTGCTCTATGTAGACACTCAGTCTACCTTGCTGACATAACATTTGGTGATTTGACTTGGTGTATCTAATGTCGCTAAGGACAGTCTCAAAATCCGTCGTTCATGTCTATGTTGCTGGTAAGACTACACGTCTTTTGCGTGTAATAGTCCTAACTGAAAGTGCTGCCCGAGGTTTTAGGATTGGCTCTGTAATGCAGGTTTTGGGTTTTTTTTTTAAGGCTCGAAATGTTTCAACCCACTTTTCGAGTGGCAACAAAACCTGTTAGAGCGTAAAGAATCTCACACCAGCTGTTCCAGAACTGGTACCTCAACATGAATGCATACTTTAAACCAAAATCTGGGTTCACAGATGGGTTTCGGACAGATTTACCTCAGACCTGAAACCGGACAGGGCAACCGAACCAGCGATCAAATAGCAATGTCAGCGGATCGTTAAAAGTCTCATCGGGAAAAATAAACAAAAAGCGTTGCATGAAAACTACTCGAAGCATCCTTGAATGTTGCAGAGCTTTTACAGCAATATTTGTACTATTTTGGGAGTAATTGTCCACCGAGAGTCCTTGTGGGGCAATGAACACAAGCTCTTGCTTCCCTGAAGGTATACAAGTCTGCGGGGAGAATCAACGACTCCTCGGCACAGTTGCTGGACTGAATGTTCGGACACATGTTCCATCCATCATCTTCTGTACAGCTGCCAACCGTGTGTGCGTTGGACATTGCTCAGGAGGACAACATTGCAGTTTCCAGTTCTGCTGTTGTGTGGTCTTAACGTGCAGCAGAGAATTCTTTTCGCTCATGGGTGAGTCTTTGAATGCTGGGCCTGTATTCCAAAACTAAAGGTCTGCGCGCAGGGGCTTTGATATCAACATGAGTTGAAGAGGCGTCGGCCACAGTAAACACATCTGAGCTGAGCACATTTTAAAGACTCCTTTGTCCTGCTCATGTCGGCTATCGAGGGAACTCGGTGCAAATAGCAAGATTACACTCATTATGTGTTTTAAAAGAGGACAACAAAAAAATAACCAGCAATGTCAAGATCAGAATCATTTGGCATAGTATTTTAGAATGCAAAGAAATACGTCCAGAACAAAAGTAGTAAAATAGGATGATGAACATACATAATCCCTTTTTTTTTTAAGAGCATGTTTTTCATAGCATTTTGCTCATCCATGCAAGGCCAATCTTGGAACCCATCGGCTGTGTCTGATGACTTGCCTCTGGGAAAAAGGACCAGTATTTTAGGGTGTGCCATGTCGCTCGGGTCTGTTCTGTCCACCACTCATTGTTTACAGGAAGTACAGCAAATTGAGACGTCTGCATGGCATGAAGATTACAAGTGTGTGGTTTCAAAAGTAGCCAATTTAAACTAAGTTAACAGTTTCAAACCACGACAACAGTTTTGTTGAATCCTCAGACTAAAGTTGTTTTATTTCACTTAGCATTTCGCCCAGTGCGTTCTGTCCCTTTTTACACTCCGCAAAAACGTTTCACTTGGACGCAACCGAAGCCCAGTCAACATGATCGATGAAAGCTACTCAAACGGAAACCAGAAGCTTCCCTGTCCCAACATTTTCTCCTTTGCCTACAGGCTCTGTATATAAATGATAAGCAGAATCTGTTAATCAACATTCATGCAAGACAAATTAGAATGGTCATTTGCCGGCAAGTGCCAGGGGAGTAAAAACAAAAAGGGAAACAATAAAATGTCATAGCGTACAAAAATCAATGCATGGCAGAGACATGATCCAATAATAATCCAATATGGCTGCCACAGAAGGTTAGCAGCAGCAGCAGCAAAAATGATGAGGATCAAGTTTATTGAACCTATTTTGGAAGTTTCAAGGGAGTCTGTATGGGGAGTGGTTGCATATATATACATATATATATATATATATATATATATATATATATATATATATATATATATATATATCTAGTTCACAAGCAGCCTTTACTCAGGAGATATTTAACAACATTTACATGATGCAGAAGTTAGATTAGTTTTCAAGTAACTCAAACTTTACTGGATTGATCCCCGAGATTGTTCAGAAGTGTCCCTGAGCAAGATTCCAAACCATAATTGCTCCATATGTTGTCACCTTGCATACCAGTCTCTAATATTAGTGTGACTGAGGCAAAAATGTTATCTTTGGAGAAAACTGCGAGATAAATACAGTCCATTTATCATCCATTTCTTAAAATGGACCATCTTACATGTGATGTGATGCATCAACATGTGTTTCAAGGTCAAGATAGCTGACTGCATACTAACAGGATTTTCTTCTATCATCATGATGTGCCCTGAAGGGGGAAAAAAACAAAACAAAACATAAAGAAGGTAGTTGACTTAAAGCAGAGACAAGGTTTGCCCCCAAAACAGGGGTCAAAGGGTATTTACATCTTCTTAGCTTCATGTTGACTGTTCGCTGCATTGTACTGCATGACGGGATGGAAATGTTCTTGCGGATAACAAACACAGGAACATCACCATCCCATATGTGGCTGGGGTACCTGAGAAACTCAGAAGAATTTTCAATAACCATCACCACAACCCTGGAAGTTTCAAACCCAGCAACACTCTCAGACAAAAATTGGTACATCCCAAGGACCGCACACCACGAACTGAGAAAATAACCTAGTGTATGCCGTGCAATGCAGCGAACAATGCAATGATCTTTACGATGGTGAAACCAAACAACCACTGAGCAAACGCATGGCCTGACGGTTGTCAAAACTCTACGGAGCACTAACGAGCCACATTTGGGTGGTACACCCACTTAGGTTGAAGTACCTGAGCTCGTCACCATCTAGTTGGACTCGGCGGCTGGTCTGTGGTAACAGCATGAACCAATGAAGCCACTTGAACAAGGGGCGAAACGGCTTCCAGGCATATAACTACATCCATTTGACCTGATCCAATTCCTTGTGACACCTGTGACCCGGACGAATGAGAATGTGCACAGAAATATGTACAGACATGTGTTACATATTAAATTATTATATTTTCAGACTGTATGGCAGTATGGCAATTGACCTCGCTTCCTTATTGATCGGTTGTGTGAGATGGTTGAAAGTGTGCTGCATTACAAAAGTGCATTTGACCTTTTGTGTATGTGTGGTGACTTGTGAACACTTAATAACCATCCAGAGTCACTCGATCCACAGCTTTGTAACGAGTTTCAGGAAATGGACATCAATTTTGTGGGTTCTTTTTTTTTTTTTTACTTTTGACATCTTTGCGGTTATATTTTGAGACAAATAAATTGAACGCACTCGTTCGGTTTGCAAAAAAAATTCAGCGTAACCCGTGTAGTATTACCAAAGAGACGGCAGAAACGTCGTGAAATTGGGAGAGGATGTAGAAAATGTGATCCCACTCTTTAAGCCTTATTTTTATTCAGTATTAGAAAGGGTAAAAATATAGCTGGACGTCTGCCAAGTATGCAATATAAATAAAAGTCGAGTGGGTGAATCTGTGCTGCTTTCTATCTGATATTCACTTTGGTTCACACAGAAGTAAGGTGATATTTATGAGTCACTGTATTGAGACTGGAAGCATTTGGTATGTTCTCTTGTTCATACCCATTTCGAGAGGGGTAGTTCCATGACTCCACCACTCGAGTGCCACTTGTCATCACTGTTGGATTATGGGGCTAAACAGATTTGCATATTTTTATTTTTCTGTTAATTCATCTGACCACTTCCAAAATGCCAGCTTGCTTCAAATGTGTTTTGACTCATGTTGATCTATAATTTTGAGATGAATGAGTGAGTGTATTGTGTAAAGGATAAAGAGTAGGAGGCAGGAAAGGAAAAGTCAGGGGTGTATACCCCCCCCCCCCCCGATGCTATCATTAGCTCCCTTTAGATTGGAGAGGTAACCTCATGAAGGCCTCGCCTGAGGTAAGTTGGCTATCTTCCATTCTAAAACAAATCCCTTTGTGTTGTTGTTGTTGTTTTTTTCATTCCGATAAATAAATAAAAAAAATCTCGTGCTGACAGCCGAGTTTGGGAGGGTGGCAAGTACAACTGTGAACTCGCTTGTCACGGACAATTATATCGGACTGAAGTGCCCCCCCACCCCCCACCCCGTCCCCGTCCTCAGAGATCATATCTCCTAAGGTTCATGATTGAGAACAGAAGCTAAATCGTTCAAAAGTCCCAAAGCTGGAACCTCATGGTGGCCTGACTGACTCCGCAGCCTCCAGGGCAAACACACTGTCAGCCATAAGAGAAAGTCTGTAATTTAAAGTCCTGCACAGCTATTTCAGGGCAAAGATCGCGTGCACATGGAAGTCACGCTAGCTTAATGATTTTTAAATATGCCAAAGATCTAACCCTCATTTCTATGCCACAGAATTAAAAAGCTCTCTTGGGATTGAAAATATCTGAGTATTATTGCAGAAAGAAAATGAGGCAAAGTTGGGGTTGGTTTCTTTTTGTTTGTTGAATGAAAGGGAGTGTTTACCCTTCGCATTTTGATGATTTGAAATCGTATTTGTTTATTGTTTCCTTGATGTTTTGCCCTCATTCTCAACTTGCCGAATCAGAAACTCTTCCTTTTCAATATTTTTTTTCCACGCCCTCTTAGCCCCGGCTCTAGTTTTCATCAGTAAATGCCAACATGAAGAGAAATGATGGTTTCTTATTTATCCTGACCTAAATGGGACATGTAGCAATGTTTGGTAAGAGCGCATTTTTAATCTTTTAGCTAAATAACTAATCACAACTGAGATTTTATTCTGGGGCCGGGCTTTAACCCTTTACATACATTGCTATCAATCCGTCAATTCGTCCGGAATTGGAGGTCCTTGTGGATCCTAAAGAAATGATTGATTGTAATTGGACAGGTATTTTGGAATCTGTCACTGAAAAATTCTCAAAGGAACTACTTCCTTTCAGAATGCCGTACCTCAGTTGGAATATTCTCACTGTAAGAACACTCTAAACTGTTAGGAACCACGATTTTAAGTCACCGTATTGACGTTAGTTTAAAAAGCAGAGACTGTGTTTAGCTGGAGACGCGGACACACCAATTAGACAAACTGAATTGTGCTTTCTGTCACATATCGGATGTTCCTCCCCGTTTCAAAGTTTCCCTCTGTCTCTTTGACTCATTAAAGACAGCCTGGTGCACATTTAGAGAACATGTTCTCCCTTACATGAGCTCAGAGTTGAAAAGGGAGCAATATGGGAAAATGTGTTTTCCAGCCCAGTTATTTTCTCATTCATTTGCACATTCATAACTCACAGTTGACCAAGCATTGTTAATAGCGGTTTAATGAGATGAAATTACCGATATGCCTTACAAGAAAATGTTGACATGATGTGTAATCTGAGCCAAATTGCTCTGTGCAGGGAATTCTTGAACCCAGTGACATCATCACACAGGCTCCCCAAGGTAGACTCACTGATCCTGGAGGAAGCAGGTTTGTATTAAAATTCAAGAGCCAAAACAACAACGCCGCTAATTCAGTTGGTGTTAATTTCAACAGTGACGTTAACATAAGTGATACGCGGCGATGTTTACAAGAACTGCAGTCGTCAGAGTTTATTATCGGTAAGATGATATTATTAAAGCAGCGTACACGTTACAGGATAATCAGGCCGACTTTTGGCCCGATTCCTCCCTCGATCCTCACCAAAGTTAGCAAAATGATCTGAATATAAAAAGTGACTGTACCTTCTCCGATCTTCTGAGAGGACGATCGGGACTGCCCTGATGTGAGAGAGTCAGTATTTGATATGTTCAACATTAACGATCAGAAATCTTTTGTGGGGGAGGGAGCCACAAGGACGGCCGACCGTCACGTGGGTCGGAACAAAAATAATTGGGGAAAAGCGGTAACTGACGACGGAAGTACAACAAATATTGACATGACAAGACAACGATGGCCTCTGAAATGGAGGACTAACTCGATTGATTTGTGGAAGAGACCGTTCAAACGGCGTGTCCTCAAAAACAATCAACCTGACAAGGAGAGGAGTTGGACCGAAAATTGCAACCGAAATGGACGCTAACAGCTAGCCTCGTTTAACTTCGCATTTGACCGTACGAGATTTCAAGTTTTGAGGGTCGAGATTCTGATTCTTGGATGGAATACATCATCTCATTGCACACCATGCACTATAGGAACTACAGTGTGTGTGGGAGTCTGTCATATTTTCAGGTTTTTTTTAAAAATCTTTCACATTGAAGGTTTTTGTAGGATGAGTTTCCTGGCGTAGGAATATTATCTGGTTTAGGTTATGAGGAAATGCTGTTTACGTGGCTGTGTCTTCATCCTTGTACGTCATATTCAGGTAAACACACAAACAAAAGACAATGCAAAATGAAATGTTGAACATATTAAAAATAATTGGTTAAAAAAAAAAAAAAAAAAGACCAGTATGGAATCCTGTATGGAAAGAAACTTAAGATTAGTGTGATAGTGAGACAGTAGCGTGTCGAGAATACTGAACGAGTCTGCTCCAAATGATATGTGAGTCAAATTGAGGGCATCAGTATGGATTTGGAGCAACCATTGCTGTACCCCAGCAATCACACACACACACACTGGCACTTGTTTAGTAACCCTATAAGCTCTTTTTTGAAGTACCCTGCTTGGTCCAAAAAGTGGAACCGCAATTATGCAATAGGTGTACTTCGGGTGAAGCCATTAAAAAGATACATTAGCGTGTCCGCTATGCCAAAGGTCTGCATATGCTGCAGACTCAGGATAACCAAGGTCTTTGCTCATACATCCTATTTGAAGAGAGGTCCTAAGTTTGCAAAAAAAGATGGTCAGAATGGGAGTTGATGCAGTATACTGTAGCAGGTATGTTACCGTCTAGCCCGGCTTACATTTCTCTTGTCTGCTTTGGGTCTATGTGGCGTAGGTTTGATTCTCAGGAGGTCACGCAGGTGCACGCAAATCATTCCTCAGCTGAATGGAATGCCACCTGAGCTGCAACTCCGCTTTATACATTTTTTTATGCTGAAATTTCCCATACATGCACAACAAATAAGTTTATAATGCGATATGGGCTCCCACTATAAAGGAAAGTATCTTAACCATTCATCATCATTTTTGTTGTGGTGGCAGTGTAGCGGAGAATAACATTGAAACTGGCTTCTTTCCTCCAGCTTAGCCTTAGTTGCTACAGTCAGGTTTTAGCATCGAGCTTTAATGGCCTCAAGGACAAGACTGGTTTCACTTTTGTCTTTTTTGTTTGTTTGTCAGTAGCTTCCTAATAATACAATGGCTTACTAAAAAAAAATAACAATATAATCGGCACTCACTGCAATCATAAAAATGTGATCCCAGAATGCATTTTCAAAAACTACTTCAAGTACATCTTGGTATTTAGCAATAGCTTACTAATGGCATAGTTGGTAACTAAAAAGATAAATGAACTCCTTTCATGCCGCAGTAATAAAAAAAAAGTGGTCACAGACTGCACTTTAAAAAGAGCTAAAATTAAATCTTTGTAATTAGCTTGCTAGTAAAAAATGAGCTTCCTAAAGAGGTGAATGAAGGTAAAGATGGTTGAAATAAGGTTGCAGTGATTGTTTCATGAATAATCGTATTGCCATAGGACAGTAAAACAGACATTTTATTGCTTCCATGTTTCTGTAGTTTTTCATAGTGATCTGTGGCTGGGGTTGCTAACCTGAGTTAGCCTCCTGATGGAAGGGTCAGAGATGGCGCTAAGTTTTACTTGCATTGTTGTTTTTTTAATCATTATTTTTTATGATTTTTGTAACGTTAACGTTATAATTATTTTCGCGTTCTTTTCTGTTATATATTTTCTGTACCGTACGTGTTTTTGTTGAACCCCAGGAAGAGCAGCTTTGGTTAATGACTGACGGGGAACCTAATAAACTAAATCATCTAAACTGGCGGACTCAACCTGGCATTAACTAGAAACTTCATGTTCACTGCACTTTAATTTCATGTTTTCCATTTTGAGAGAATTTCTTTTTTTTCTTTTGTGTGTGTGTGTGTGTGTGTGTGTGTGTGTGTGTGTGTGTGTGTGTGTATCTTGCTGAGTGAAACAAACATCATCCTGCAACTTACAGCCATTGTGGCTCTGGAAAGGCTGATGCAAGGTATATTTTTCATAAAGATTTCACACTTATTCTTTTGTGCCCCTGCTGACTCGATGGCATTTACTAATAGGAAAGAGCAGTCCGGTGCCTTTTAATTAAAAATTTCCCTTTGGTACTTGCATGCCAGCGAAAGGTGCTTTGAGTCTTGATACTTACATTAAAAAGCCTTTAATTGTACACGGCTGACACTGTGTTTTGGTTGGAAGATTCCGAGAAGGTCAAAACGAGCTCAGCCTGTATTAAATACAAAAGCAATACTTGTGTCAATCTAAATTATTGGATTACGGGATATATCAGCATCGTTAGTTCCCCTTTTCTTGTTCGTTTGTTTTGTTTTGTTTTAAATTCTGGTGAAACAAAATTTATGTGTAAAGCAGATTTTCAATCACAATAAAAACAATCTAAAGCGCGCCAAATAAGATGAAAAAAAAACAAAACCCCAAAGGAAACAATCACAGGCACACAGGATGAGAACGATTAAAATTTCGTCTGATATATGAACATGAATTTTGAAGCAGATTTTATGAAGGAAAAAACGATTTGGATTACATGATGTTATTTTGAAATTCATGATTTTTTTTTTTTAATGTGCATTTCACTGCATTTGTGTACGGTTGATTTTTGTGATTTTTTTTTTTGTGTCAGTTTTTTTTTGCCTAACCCTCCCTCCACACCTATAAGTCATGAATGTCATGTTGTGTTCTATTTTGACACCCGGATGAAGCCTTTCATTATCAATCATGCAACATCAAAAAGACTTCATTCTTAAACCCAAGACGAAGAATTTGTCCGATCCCCCCCCAGTATCCTATCGTTCACTAAAGACTGATTTTACCAAAAAAAAAAATGTATTTTTCGATCCTCACTTCCATCAGTGACCTTGTGGAAGGGTGCTTGAGCGAGATACTGAGCACCTAATTGCTTCTGATGGCCCTGCGACGGACTGGCTACCCATCCAGGGTGAACCCCGCCTCTCACCCAATGTCGATGCCCCCCAACCCCACCCCCGAACGGATAAGCGGATAAGTTATTTCTTGTCCATAGTTTAAGGGATGTCTGGACATCACATGCAAATAAAGTTGGGTTCGCAGTACAAGACGTTATGCTAAATTCAGATTTTTGCTCAAATTAGGTTTTTTTAGGGCCTGAGCCAGAAGGTACTTCTGGCGAAGACCCTATTATGTTTGCTCGGCAGAGCAACACATTAGCAGCACTAAAAACACTAAAAACACACACTAAACAGTGTCCCAGGCCCCCCCAACACCCATGAGGCAACAGGGCCAGACGGCCCGGAGCCAGTTTTCACATACACACCCATTCAAAACCTGGTATTATACTGTTCTTGCTCTCAATGAGTGCGCGCTATATGCGCATAATGCGCATAATGCGCATAACGCGCATAATCTAATTTGACCCCCTGAACATGCATGAAATTCGCTGAATTTCCGCACAATCGTTCGGTATGTCTCAACATTCACTAATCAAAAACAAAAACGCCACAAAAGTCTATAGCGCCACCTAGGGAGCCACACAAAAAAAAGATAATTTTTTTTAATTTCGCGCGCTATAACTCCTCACACAAAACTCCCACAGACATGGGACCAACACCGTTGGACTCGTCTCATCAAGACGAACAATTCTTACACTCTGACCCCTCACCTATCTCCAACAGAATGTCCACAAATTGGACAAAACTGTCAAAATCAGGACTTTTTTTACTCCCCGAACAAAATCTATCTCCTCCTAAACCGTAAATGCCAGGGCTTCCAAACTTTCACACATTACTCTCCCAACTGTGCTCTTCAAAAATCTTTAAAGGCTAATATACTACGCGCTCGGTTTGGATTTTATAAGCCCTCAAAGTGGGGGAGACACGTTTCACGCTTACAATGGAAGTCAATGGGGAGGCCGTGTCCTCTCATGGTACATACTCTCGAACAAATGCTTCTCACGTCTATACCATACATCGCACAGCTTTTAAAAACATATCACTGTATTCCTGACAAAAATCCCTACAAAAATATGGTATTTTGTGTTACTTTCCACCAACGTAGGCCGAGTTATTCAGCTTTTACACACTACATTTCTCTGAATCCTCCACTCTCTCCACTCTAGCACAGATCAAAGAAAGTGCAGCGGGGGAGGGGTTCTTAATGAGCCAGCTGGCAGCTCTGCTCTCAGCTCTGCTCTCAGCTCTGACAGAGATGGCAGAGATTTGTTTACTGTAGTCATGGAAACCACAATTGGCACTTCTCTGCCCTCATGTACATACTCTCAAACAAACACTTGTCGCTTCTAAATTAAAACACTCACACCTTCAGAAAACACACCATTGAATTCCTGAGAAAAAACTCTACGAACTGATGTCTTTACATTACACTTTTGACCAACATATGCAGAGTTATGACTGTGTTTGTCAGTAAAACTGCCAAATCCTCCTCTGCTCTCCACTCTGACAGAGATGGCAGAGAGCGAGCAGAGAAGGGAGGGGTTCTTAAAGGGCCAGCTCTCAGCTCTGCACTCACACTGTGCAGTGCACTGAGGCTCGTATCTCCTAAACTACAAGGCCTAGGGATTTGCCGATTACACCGTTGGATTCGGGCCGGCGATCCGGCCGCGGTTAGGCGGGGGCTCAGGCCCTAACAACGCTGCTTGCAGCTTTAATTAGGGCCTGAGCCAGAAGGTACTTCTGGGCGAAGACCCTATTATGTTTCGAAGTCAGAGAGACACGAAGTCAGCGCTAAAAGCAGTAAAAACACACACTTAGGAGCATCACAGGCCTCTAAAAACATCACAGGAGGGTCCGGGGGGGGACGGGGGGTGAGGTCTCCCATTGAAACCTATGGTGGCAAAAATTAGGGCCTGAGCCAGTCCCTGGCGAAGACCCTATTATGTTTCGAAGTCACACTCGCCACTTCAAAAGTAAATTTGACCCCCTAAACATGCATGAAAACTCACCAAATTTGGTAAGCACATCAGGTGCGGCGAAAAATTCGATAATTAAAAAAAAAAGAGGCGCTCTACTCAATAGCGCCACCTACATACACAAAAAACCACGCCACAGACTGTAGGAATGTCCTACAGACATGGGACAAACACCATTGAACTCGTCTCATCAAGACGGATAAATCATACACTCACACCCCTGACCTAACTGTAACAGGATGTCCACAATTTGGACACGAATGTCTAATTTTGGACAATTTTGCGCCCCGAACAAAATCTATCTCCTCCTGAACCGTAAATGCCAGGGCTTCCAAACTTTCACACATTACTCTCCCAACACTGCTCTTCAAAAATCTTTAAAGGCTAATATACTACGCGCTCGGTTTGGATTTTATGAGCCGTCAAAGTGGGGGAGACACTTTTCGCCTTACAATGGAAGTCTATGGGGAGAGCGTGTCCTCTCAGGGTACATACTCTCAAACAAATGCTTCTCACATCTACACCATACATTCCACAGCTTTTAAAAACACAACACTGTATTCCTGACAAAAATCCCTACAAAAATATGGTATTTTGTGTGACTTTTGACCAACGTATGACGACTTATTCAGCTTTTACACACTATATTTCTCTTAATCCTCCACTCTCTCCACTCCAGCACAGATCAGACACAGTGCAGCGGGGGAGGGGTTCTTAAAGGGCCAGCTGGCAGCTCTGCTCTCAGCTCTGCTCTCAGCTCTGACAGAGATGGCAGAGAGCGAGCAGAGAAGGGAGGGGCTCTTAAAGGGCCGGCTCTCAGCTCTGCAGTCACACTGTGCAGCGCACTGAGGCTCGTATCTCCTAAACTACAAGGCCTAGGGATTTGCCGATTACACCGTTGGATTGGGGCCGGTGTGAAGGACGCGGCCGTAGGCCGCGCGGGGGCTCAGGCCCTAACAACGCTGCTTGCAGCTTTAATTTTTCTTCTTTCTTTTCACGTTTACCCCCTGAACATTGCGCATGACGGATTCCACTGCGAACTGGTCACGGTCTAAAATGACCCGCATACGCAGATGAACATGAACAAAGTCATACGCTGCACTCTGTCCTGTAGAAGATCCAGTCCAGATGGGGGCAGTAATGCCAACCACCAGTCGACCCTCAAGGGGAGGAAAAAGTCTCGCAGAAGTAACAGTTACGAGATGAGGCTTCATCTTTTACTTTGATTGAAGCGTCGCCACAAACATTGAAGAGGTCTGACACCTCGCTGTCTCCCAAATTAATAACTTCCATGGTTTGGTTTTTGTGTAGAATCGTGTCGAATTTTGCTCGATGACATCAAAGTCACGTGACATCAGATTTAATTGGATTGAAAAAATATCAGATATAGCTGATAGCGCATACGCACCAAAAGTAGATCCTTTCTCTAACAAAGAAATTGTTTGTTTTTTTTTAATTCAGAAAGAGCAGCGATTCCAGATATTTTCCCCAAATTCACATAATGTTTGCGCAAAAGGCTTTCCTGAACACAAAATTTAGCTCCACCCTTTGAATAAAGCCAGCGACCCCTGCATGTGACACCCAGTTGAGTCTCCCTGGCATGTTGTTTACATGACACCACCTCTAGGGTGCGTAGGTACTGTCCACCACATTGTGTTTCCGTGACATGTACGCTGCCACACTATGATGTGAGCACCGATACGCATGACCATCAAATGAATCACGACGGCTGATTGTCTTAAATGTATTTAGAAATGCAGGAGGCAGTCGTAGCGAAAAGGTCTGAGTATATACTTAGCAAGGGTCTAATGTTAGAACTGCATCAATTATTCAAATAAAAACAGCATAGTAGAATTATTGCAGTATTGCAGTGTAGCCTCATTTTGCAAGACGTTGCTATAGTACACGTTCCTTTTTGGACTGCCTTGGAACTCGTAATTCCAGCGTTGTTGCACGATAAACCACGGTGCTGTTAACTCATGAGCCTTCATACCAGGTTGCAAAATGATGCTAAAGTTTCTGAATTAACAGACTAATTATTCAAGCCTCTACCTTTGACAAAGTTAACTCACGACTTGCATGTTTTCCCGAATTAAGGCGCATCCATGACATGATGGTTTTGTGATTGTTTTTCTTGTTTTGTGTGTGTGTGTGTGAGAGAGAGAGAGAGAGAGAGAGAGAGTGTGGGGGTTGGGGGTTACTTGTTTTTGAAACAAGAAAAACCAGGAAAACAAAAATATACATCCAGATAAACCCAACTGACTGTCGTCCCATCACTCCGATGACTTTTCTAATCAACAGTTACCGTACAGAGGGAAGATCAAATAAACTGTGATTAATGGTGTTTTTAGATTTAAAAAAAAAAAGAAAAAAGATTTATTTTAGATCATGCGGGCGAACATTAACCTCATCGTGGGCAAATCTTTCAGTGAAACTCTTTCATGTGTCACCGCATTGAGGTTATCGGGATTATATTCTGTCATTTCATCTGCAGTTGACATAAAAGAGCGCTGGAGTGCTGCTTTATGCCCACTCACAGTGCTGGATAATCCATTACAGGCCCTTCATTGAATAAACAAGACACCGGATGCTGTGATAGACGCGTGCGCCTGGAGTAAGTTGAATGAAATCAATTGGAATGACATATTTGTCTGTATGTGTAGACATTCAGGTAAGAAATTTAACACCCACACACAGAAAATGGTGTTAAAATTAGTCTACTGATGATGACATCACCGACTTTCCCTGGGATGTTGACGTCGAGGTTAATTCTGTCGAACTCCACGGTTGCAGCCCATGTTTGTGACTCAGTGTCAGAGGCTTACTCGAGAAGAAAAGGCATACGCTCTGCTTTCGAAGAGCTGAATTGAACAGCAGTTTTAACTTATTTAACTTTTCTTTTGCAGGTAGCGTTCCATGAAGGTCATTCTCTGTGTATTACCTGCCAGTTTAATCTTAAAAAAAAAAAAAAAAAAATTATCAAACGTGCGAAAGTCCTCCACCCTGTGCGTTCTTCGAATACAAAATGAGCACCTGTGGTGCCGCAGCTGCATTAGAAATCATCCTTTACTTACAGCTGCATAATTATCAGACTGTCACATGCCAATCATCCGTGGTTATGTAAATGAGGTCAGGCTTGGCTGAATCAGTCTCGTGTACGGTCTACTGTCAAAGCTATTTGTCCCTTCATGACACTTTCATAGAGGGAAGAAGGTTATTTTGTTTTCTCCACTCAACCTCGTGCTTAAAGTGTGTGAGCGAGATAAGAAAATCTGCATATTGAATCTTTTCCAACCTTATTTATCCACCCGGAAACTGGCCGTTATCAGGGAGCTCACCTCTTGAGATCCGTTTTGTAAAAGCAGTTCTGCAAGAACGTCTTTCCCCAATAGAAGTGGCTTTTAGGGAAAGATGGCGACAATAAATAACATTTAAAAAAAAAAATCAGTCAGCTACGGAGGGAATGCTATTTAATCTGTGAAAAACTTGCACAGATCACTGTAACGTGTAATTGTGACATTGAACAGAGGCTTTTAACACGGCTGCGCTACTGGCGACGGCACCGTGGTTGGCATGTGATAACAGCCGCTTCTCATCGTTTCAAACATCAACTGGTGTTGCTGGGAAAAGTTAGCACAGGGTTCGGGATGGCGAGGCGTAGCCGAGGGATAGCTGTTAAGTGTGTAGCAGTTGTTTGTGCATCTGTAAACGCAGCACTGCCAGATGTTTGCGAGGGCTCGGAACTGATTTTTTTTTTTACGTTGCCCCGCTGGCAGGATGGATTTGAAAGAAACTAGAAATATGAAACTGTGCCCTTTGACCACCAAAATCTTTCCAGTTCATCCTTGTGTCCCAGTGGATTTTTGAGCCAAGTTTGGAGAAATTTCCCCAAAGTGCACGGGAGATCGTTTCAGTGACCTTTGACCACCGAAATATTTTTGGTTCATCCTTGAGTTCCAGTGGATGCTGGTTGCATATTTGTGGCGATTTCCTCAAGGGGTTCCTGGGATTACGTCAAAAAAGAATATTGCATTGAGATGACAGTGACCTTTGGCCACGAAGTGTCTTTTAAACTCATCCTTAAATCCCGGTGGATCTTTGTGGCGTATTTGGGGAAATTCCCTTCAATCCTCCCGGTGAGATTGCGTTGACGTGGTGACAGTAACCTTGACCTTTGAACATCAGAGACATTTGGGTGGGGGGTCACATGGGAAAAATTCCTCCGAGGTATTCGAAGTATATCGCATCGACAAAAAAAAGAAAAGAAGAAGAAATGGGACAGCCAGGCAATCCAAACACATGATACCTTTATGCTTTCAGAGATATAAAAAAGCTGAGAGAGCCGTGTGGGCCTGCACAAAGACCAAGTACATGAGTGCTTGACTGTATCAATAACGGCCGCTGACATTGTGGTGTACTTGCATATCCAGCCATGTGTGCAGACCTTGAGCCTGCTATTGACAAGAGTGACCACAAATGACAGTCCTTGAAAAGATCGCTAACTCTCCGGTGAAAGGGGGAAGCTATTGGATGTACGGCTAAAAGACAATGTGACATGCTGTGGGAAGCAAGCCACACATTTCACAGAAACCTAATAACAAATGCACTTTGTTGATAGTTTGATATCGTTCTGAATCAGATTTCCCCATTGTTCACTTAGCCTCCTTGTCATGTAACATTTTGATCCACAGCATTTCAAATGACGCACATAATCACAATTGAAAGACAAATTGTCACAATTGGTGCCTCGCACTTGT
Organism: Aulostomus chinensis; assembly: GCF_037954235.1. NCBI lineage: Eukaryota > Metazoa > Chordata > Actinopteri > Syngnathiformes > Aulostomidae > Aulostomus > Aulostomus chinensis. Next base: position 8,977,232 of record NC_141343.1, on the reverse strand, counting down.
AATATAACGTCGCGTTTGCCTTATAAAGGTTCTCAAAGGCTGTACAAATGAGGAGCTCAATCACATTAGACAGCTTATTGAACAGCCTTGCTCGCTTTCATAGTATGATGTTACACGGCTTCCAGATTCAAATCTGATTTATCACTGGTTGAACATGTGGTACATGGGGTGGGGAAAGAGGCAGAGATTATTAGATTTTATCTGATGCTCTCCCCAGATGGAAGACATGGCAGAGCAACTGCACAGAATAATGTTGGCATGCATTCTTGAAATGTTCTCGAGCACAAAGTTGTTCTTTCTCTTATCCCTCGTTTCAGTCTTACAGACAGGGGGCGAATATAGACGGCTGTTAGCCACTCCTTTATCTGTTGCGTGCTTCTTGTAAACACAGGCACACACGCTCATTTTTTACGTGGGAGAATGAGGAGGATTACCTCTGGACAAACCAAGCACCCGAACCCAAGCTACGCTGTAAAATGTAATAGCTGTCATGACTCAGTCATCAACGAAATGTTCCTCTTCCTGGGTTCCATTAAGTACCGTTTAATTGCAAAGGTGATTTAGTACAAATTAACTTTTAGTTGAGCGAGAGAAGAGAACTTTGTAAGGTCTCTTAACATGCTCAGAGTGACGACCAGTGATTTGCGGGGGGGGGGGGGGTACAACTCAATTGTTTTTCCAGTTGACGACTTCTTTTTAAGTCATTGTCATTCAAGTGGGTGCTCGCCTGAAAAGTCTCGCCATCAGAAGTTGGGCGATGCAGACAAACGCGTGGAAGCTGCTCGGCTGTATTCCCTCAGCGTCATTTTATTTGTGGAACATTAAGGTAAGAAATCTTACAGGTGTTTCCGCTACTTCAGCGTTAGTTTGCCTTTGTTCAGTGTTAGCCGAGTTATGAACTGCCTGATCATGGGGACAACTTTTTTTCAGATGTGTTTTGGCAGTTTTCGAACCCCCTGCCAGATAATTGGAAAACCACTTCAACAGTTCCGAACGGTTAAGTCTATTAATTGTTAAAAATATTGTATATAATATATTATAAATTTATAATTCCCCAAGTAATCAAACTGAATGGGCGCCGGCTGCAAGGTTGGGTATTTTTTAATTTCATGAAATTCCGAAATTCCTAGTGACAATGGATCCAGCATTCAAAAACCTTCCACATAAGCGCCTCATTCGAACTAAAAATGCTAAACGGGTTGGAATTTTATTTTAATGCAGAGTGATGGAATTCATATGAAACATCTGGATTTATCCTTTTCATAAATCCGCCAAAATAAGTACTGTTCCTTATAAATGACGAACCGATTGATTTGTTGCTCAGTCCTTTCCGCGCTTGTCCTCCATCTTGACGCACTTGCATAGGGGCTATTTTTGTTAAAATGGCAGCCTCCGTTCACAGATGTATGAGGGAGGTCACGAAACAACTCAAAGAAGCTTGCGTCGAAAACGGCTTAACCCTTCATTTAGCGTACACCAGACATCTGGTAGGTTAAAGATATTGTCCCAAATATAAAACGGGGTTTCCTTTGGGGATGGGGGTTGTGTGTGCACCTGAAACAAACTTTTACCTCCTGTGACAGACCAGGGATTACCAGGGGTTTCCATCCAGTCTGTTTCCGTCATGTTTGGCGATGCAGTTGTTACAGTCCAGACACGTTGCGTTTTTGACCGGTTTTGTGAACTTGATGAGATTCTGTTGATTTTGTGGTTGCCCCTGTGTTTCCATCACGTTAGCATAGCATGCATGGTTTCAATGTGTACTTTTCTGTCTGTTTCTTCAATTGGGAGTCTACCCACGGTCTTTTATTTTGAAAATTGACCCGATTAACTGTGCTGTTCACGTGGGGACTTCCTGCCTGGCTTTTACTTAAAATATCTTCAAAACAACAGTCTATCCTGTATTATTTGATGAACCTTTATTTTCAATAAAGGTCAATAAAAGAATTCTCAATTCATGAGTGGTTATATACTGTAGTTTAAGTTGAACGAATATTATCCTGAAACACGGACAACACAAACAGATGGCAAAATGATAACGGCGACAACCCCGCTGAACAGATGATAGATCTTTATCTTGAGCTGATGACACTCACCAGATGGAACGCACGATGTGCGAAGTTAACACAAGTTATTATAACTGAACAGCTTTGTGTGTGCACTGGACCAGATTAGATTACATCTATGTTAGCAGTTGATCCAAAACTTCAGGAAGAAAAATTCAAATCAACATGACAAAACACCTGCATGTAAACCTCGGAAGGCGGCAGACCCACCTGATCTCAAATGCACAATGGAATAACATGATAGTGATAAATGGACCTGCAGTTTAATGTAGAACCTGGATAAGCGAACCTTCTGTATGATTAACAAAATCTTTTTCTTTTCAGAGAAAGTGCTGAGGGCAAATAGATGGAGGGCTCTGCACAGGACTATGAAAATGAGTGGGAACATGTTTCAGCAGGAAGCTGACGGTGATCGATGAAGATGCGCCTCGCTCTTCAAATCTTTGGGTATTGTGACGGACAGTTTTGAGGAGTTGCCTCAAACCCTCCAGATTGGGCTCTTCAGATTACACCAAGACCACCCAAAATCAGTGAGGAACACATTCAACTTCATTCAAAGAGTGATGCAGGGCTTGGGAGAGGGGAGGACCGCTATGGCTTGAGATTGTGAGTGTAAAGTCAGTCATTCATGTTCGATGTGCTGCAAGAGCCATTACTCTGTCTTACTGTGAGGCTTACTGGATGAAGTCACAAGAGAAAATGGGAAAATTCACCCAAAAACAAAAATTCTGTCATTATCTACTCACCCTAGTGCTGATGGAACCTTTTTTTAGTTCACAAAACACTGCTGGAGTTTCACAAAACAAAAAACAGCAACAACAACAACAAAAAGGGTTTTTCAGTCATGGTGGCAATTGTTCACACGTAAAAGAATGCATACTGAAAACAATTTGCTCCATGCCGCTGGTCTGAAGTCATCCAAGTGCCAAGTAGTTCAGAGAAACATCCCTGGAGCCATGTTCTTATCCTCCCTAGAAACATGGGTTCATGGCTGGGAGCTCCTGGCAACAGTGAGCAGGGAGGCTACAAACATGGCGGCACAACCCTCCATCAGGGTGACGGTGAGTAGGTGACGACTGAACTTTCCCAGCCTAAAGGGATAGTTCCACTATGACTCCGCATTTGACCTGGGAAACCGCCCAATAAATCACCTCCATAACATGGGGGTGGGGGGACTTAGTTCACCACCAGGTTGTTCAAAATGACAATGACAGGGCAGATCACGCTCTTTATTGTTCGTAAGGGGTTTGATCTAAACACAGACGCATGACGAGCACAGGCAGCAGGCGGGTGCAAATTTTCTACAGGGAGTGGAAAAGTCTAGTACACATTTCTGTTGAATAGTTACTTTCTAGCAAGATTTTGAACTTAGTTTACGTTCATGCTGTATATATGATTTTGACTAAATTATGGCTTTGACCTCAGACTTTTTCACTTCGATCTTGGGACTCTGCTTTTGATCTCGTTGATTTCAGGATTGTTTTTTTTTTCCTTGACATTTTGACAGGGTATATAACAACACTCACTGCTTTTTGTGAAAGATCACAACCACGAAGACAGGCGCAAAGACAAACTTGAGTTCAGGTACAGGGAAGAGACAGAGAAGGGACCGACGGCAATCTCTGTAACAATGTCTACGTCACCCGTTTCCAGATGTTCAATCTGTTTGGACATGATGGGCAACATTGGCTACTTGTAATCCTGCATTCACAGATTCTGCTTTGCCTTCATTAACGAATGGTCCAAGCAAAAGTATGAGTGCCCTCTGTGTAAACGGCCATTAAATATAATCTACCATTCGGTTACGGCAGAAGAAAACCTCAACAAATTGGACACACAACTGTGGGAGCATTTACAGAGTGGCGGTTATGAAGAGATTGTTATCTATGACAGCCCGGCTGTGTCTGATGATGAGTACCTCAATCAACTAAACGTGGAACCCTCTCAGGTCCACGGATACAGGTCTCCCTCCAGTGATACTTGGTGGTGGGACTTTGAGACAACCAGCCCATCTTCTCACACCACAGAAGAGCTGTCAGTCCCCACTAATGAGTCAGACAGTCAGGACCATATTATTGTTGGTTTTATTCAGCCAACAGTGGAGCAGGTGTTGATCTGTTCGGACTCTGATCAGTCAGAAATTGTTGGCACTGATCAGGAGCAATATTCTCGCTCCAGGACCCGCAGAGACAGGAGCAAGGTGCTCTCCTTGAGTGACCGATTCGAGGAATCCCTCCCTTTCAATGAAAATGAAACAAATATTCATGTACACAGAGCCTTGTGTTGCGATGTGTATTGTTCTAAATTTTGACACGAAAATATTTATATTTACAGCTAGATATCAACTGAGAGTGTCGGTCATCGTCTTACTTTGACCATAAGGTGGGGAAAACAAGAAAGGTCAATCATCAAAACACTAACCCGAACCCCAAAATTTTACCCAGCCTTCCCTCAGCATATTTGTGGGAAGATGATGAATTTTCATATTTGGGTGAGCTGTCATTTTAAGCACTTTAAAGCACTTAACAGCAATTATGTGATTTAGTTGTGTCAGCCTGTTATTTCTTGGCTAAGTTGTTTGTGAAGTGTGTGTTATGACAATTTTACAGCCGATATTTCGGGTTTGTGTGACACAACGTGTTTTTGTTTTGATTTTTAATGGAGTAATTTACCTTGCGTCGGTGTTGCTGATGTTGTTGGCATGACACTGAAATATTTCACAGCGGTACAGATTAATTATTGAAATTTTGTACCAGATTGTAAAGACATTAAATGCTAGATGTGTCCATGGAATAAACACCTTCCCTTGATTAAAATGCGGTTTTGTGTTTTGCTGTCATTTAACTTTAATGATTAGTCGGAACTGCAACATTCGGTCAGCATTTGGTGTTTTGATTTTCATTGTTAAATTCAAATTTCTGTTTTAACGGTTGGAAAAAAAAATTCCTGTACATAGTATATTTGATTACCAAACTGATGTTTTACAGGGGGCGGTACAAACAAAAATTTAAAAGCCCATAATTTATGGGTCCATGCAATCTATGTACATGGTTTTAACAAGTACACAATTTTGCTCTTCAAGTAACTGAAACTTAGAAATTCTAATTTACAGGGAATGATAACATGCAATTATTTAGTGGGGTCGAGTAATAATCCCAGGTAGTCTATACGAAATCAAAAGTACATTAAAGTAAATTGTCACATACTCTGTACTGGTGTCTACTTAGTGAATTCAACTTAAATGTTAGTGTACTTTTAGAATACGCTTGTGTTGATACAACACTAGTTGGATGTGACCGTGTGTTTACTGCTTCCCATCCATTACCATTTATTTTAGCAATCTAGCTAACGGTCAGCAATCTCTACCCATTCCATTTCTTAGCATCCCATTAAAGTTTACCTCTTCAGCCACTAAATCAAAAGAACTAACTTTCTGCGAATGCTCCAGTCCTGCACACAGAAATGTTTGGGGGTTTTTTTTCCACACAGTTCCTTTTTTCCTTTAAGGTTACCATGTTCTTAAGTCTCCCGTCTTACCTGGAAGCTGTAAAAAGATTTTAAATTTGTTTTCATAAAACATCTGCACGTTTATCATACACAAGAGCTGACACATCCAAGACAGGCCTCACCTTTCAAAACAAGCACACTGCATCTCTCAAATACAGGTGGCTAATAACCTTCTCTCATCACAACCGGATTTCACAACCAAGCCCTGACAATTCCGACTTGAGGCAAAATCTCCCCAGTGCATTTTTGTTTTTGTCTAATCCTGCCAACTGACAGTGGAGCAGACAAATGAAACCAGCAGAAATACGTGAAATATAGTGTCCTCATTAATGCTAAGTTTCTTCAGAATGAATTCGCTAGATCCTCTCATAAAGTGATCCGGTACATTCTCATGCTGCTACTTGGCAACCAACATTCAAGGTTTTAAAGAAATCCCAGTTAGCTGAAGGAATGCTTCCTCTGCACAGTACCGTTAGCTAGTTGCGTGATAACAACCTTGACCAACATTTCCAAGAGGTAAAAATGTTACCCTCTCAGGCTGTCGTCTGATCTACAGCAGATGGTTCAGCACATCTGGATCATCTGTCTTTTCAACCTTCGTGCTTGATCAAGTACATTTTTGCAGGCAGCTTACGGTCAAAGTTACCCACAGTGTGAACTCCAACTTAGTGAATCTCTGAGCTGCACAACAAGGATATCTTCATCGACTTTAGCCTGTTTCTGGTTTGATTTTGAATTTGTTTTTTTTCTTGAATGATTCACTCACTTTGAAGTCAAGCCAAATTGCAGCATAATCAGGTGTCGTTCACTATGCAGTGTGTGGGGGTTCGAGGACCGGTCACGGTCTGAACACCTGTTTCCAACCTGACTTCAGACATCTTGAGGATATTAAGAGCCATCCGAACTTCTTTTTTTTTTTTTTTCTTTAATATTGCCTATGGTCATGCTCTTGCCCAGTGGGAGTAGGGTCAAACAACTGACTACTTGTACAATGCGGGTTGGACAAAAATAATAACATTTCTAAAATCATAGTCGTATACCAAGAGTGAGGAAGTTAAAACAGTATAAGACATCACTATTTCTTGGCAATAAGTTGATGGGGAGTGTTTTAAAATTTGCTGATACTGTCTTTTGAGACGGCAGATCAATTCAAAAGGCAAGACGCGGAAACACAATACGTAGCTGAATCTCTATATCAATAGGTAGTACAGTTTTGTGACTAAATAATTCAAGAGTTCCTCCACAGATTTGATGAAAGGATTCCAGGAACCTCATCTTTTAAATAGCTGAATTAGATGTCAATTTAATATCAGAGACGGTGAGGTATCAGTCCATTAGTGATTATTCATGGATTTTAATGTGAACTCAAACCCATCAGCTTCATCATTTTTAAGGTTTTCTGACAACTTTGATGTTCTTATTTTATGTCTGCAAATCTGTCTTATGAACATCTTTATATGTCAATTTCGCTCTGGTTCCAAATAACCTTGTAAAAATGGGACCAAAAACTCGTCGGTAAACTAGTGGGGGGGGGGGGGGGGCATGGCTCAGAGTTAGAGTGGCCGTCTGGTTTGATTCTCCCTTCCCCGGTGACCAGGTCGAGGTATCCTTGAGCAAGATACTGCCCCTAATTGCTTCTGATGGCCCTGTGATGGACTGGCATCCCGTCCAGGGTGAACCCTGCTTCTCAGTCAATGTCAGCTGGGATAGCCCCCGTCCCCCTGCAATCCTTCTTAACGGATAAGCGGTATAGAAAATGGGTGGATGGATGGATGGATGGATGGAGATACAAATTGTTCCCTCACTTTTTGGACTCTAAACTTAGCCGTGTTCCCTCTGTTCCTCCACCCTTCCTGACTACCTCATCCATTCACCACTCTGTCTCTGGCTCCCTGCTTCTGTATCCTGAGGTATACAGGGTTTTTTTTTCCTTCTTTTATTTACTGCAGTAATGTACTGTCCATCAAAATGCCAAGGGCAGACATCTCATGCTTCAGAAAGAGTCTGAACCCAATCTTTGTAGGAAGCTTGTCATTTGTTCAAGTGCTTAAGAGCTTATATGAAGTGAACGTTCACTGTGCTCTCACTTCTGAATTATAAACGTAGTCTTCCATTGATACATATCTCATAACAGACAGTTATGGCCTCCATATATATTTAAAAAAATAAAAAATAAAAAATTAAGACTCAATGAGGAGGAGGCTGCAACATGAAGAAAGGAAGCCGGACCAAAGATGAAATTAAACCCACAAGCTTTATTGGCAAAACAAACTGCTGAAAAAAATCATCCATGAAAAAGATCGAAGAAAGGGGACCACAGACCCCGGCCGAAATGAACGAAAGGAGGGAGGGTGCCAAGCACGCGATGGGCTGTCACTCCCAACCGAAATTCAAACTGAACCTAAAGCAACAAAAGGGATGAATAACACCACCACCAGTTGTCTACAGCCTGAACTAACACAACAAACTAAAACCCCAGTGCCTGGATGTGTATGTAGGAACATGATTTGCATGAGAAGAACAAAAAGAAAAGGGGGGGGGGGTCTTCTTCCTCACCACCTGCATGTGTCCCTGTGTCTGCATTCTGTCCTTCTTATCACCTCCTCTCCCTCCACCTGAGTGTTGATTTCACTCAGGTGCCTGACTGGTAGAGGGAGGGGAAGAGAAGAAGAGTGCCATAAAAGAGAACAGAGCACAAGCCAATGTATCTACAAGAAACGCGGACTGATAAGATTTTTGCCCTCGGTGCTTCTTTGGGCCGTTGAGAGGCTCTGAACAAACGACAGACATCAGCAACAATTAGGACTGTGAGGCGCTTTGGTGCAATGTACGAGCTTTTTGAGCATAAATATCTGAAAAAGGAAAAAAAAAAACCTTGAGGTGATGTCTCCAGTGATTGAATACAGAAATTAATTGCTTCTCGCACCGTCCTCCATCATTAAGCTGAAAACCAGTACATGAAAAAATGATCACTGCGGCTCTGTCCTTGAGGACAGACAAAAGTTTTAACATTCGCATTTGCCATTTGATGAATACAGCTGTTTTCTTCTACCTCGTAATTTCCAGCGAGCAATTTGATAATGCTTGCTCTTTCCTCCCGCTTCACATAAAGAGAAGTGAATTATTTCCTCTGTAAAGGAATATAAAGGGGTGTAATACAATCTATAATCTAAAGGGATGCTCCGTGCCTGGTGGATCTCTTGGTGCAGGCTTTTCGAATTTTACTTCCTTGAGGAAAAGTAATGAACTATATTCTATATGTCCAATATGTATAAGCCATGACTGAGATGTCAGGACATTTGTAGCATTTTTATGTATTCATTGTTTTTGAAGCCAAGCCATGAGCTTTCCCCACCCCACCCCGCAAAAAGGTGTCTCCCCACCCCCCCTCCCCACCCCCCCTCATATTCACAGTCAGAATTACTAGACACATTTACAAAAAAACAAAAAAACTCAGAGCTCATACCTGTTACAAGGCAAAAGTTTGGCTCCAGGCACTTTCATGCTTGGGCCCTAATTAAAGCTGCCAGCAGTGATGAGTGGGCCTTGCATCCCTGTGCAGGCTTCCTTCCTGTACCCACTCAGTGACTAAAATGACTCAAACTCAGCTTGTTCATCTTCAGGATGGTACTCTTATCCAATATGTGAAGTTTTGAAAAGGCCTGACCTTGAGGAGTCCAGTTCCAACAGATTTGTGGTCCGCTGACGGTTTCACAAAACTGATGTTGCCTTTTGAAACAATTTGTTCTGATTTTTTTGTCTTTGAACGACATGCAAATGTTTCAAGATCCTCTATGGACAGTAAACAATGAGCAACGGATGGAACAAGGAATTCTTGGACATCCGTGGACCACACCGGACCTCCAGAATACTAGTCCCTTGTTCTGAGAGGCGAAGTCCTCAGAGGTGGCCGAGCGGTTCAAGATGATATAATACCCTTGAGGTGTATGAAGCAATGTAGAATCAGCTGTTAGCTGATGGAAAACGAGTGAATACCAACATGGCTCCTTCGTGAAATCAAATGTGTAAGTACAAGTAAGTGTAAGTACAAGACAAGTGTAAGTACAAGACAAGTAATTAGTGGATCACAGGAAACCTCCTCAAGAGACGGTGAACAGCAATGCACATACAATCACCCTGCAACATATGGATACCACTTTGTTGTGGCAGGAGCTGCAAACATCCACACACATCACGCTGTAGAAAACACCATACTGACATTGATTCTCCCTGCAAACCTACACGCCTAAGGCTACTCACACCACGGGCCCATCATCAGATTCTCATTATTTTTTGAAGAAAACAATTTATTATCAGACAGTGTCTATGAAGACAGGAGCTCAATTTACTTTCATCCGGCAGTGAATCTTTTACGAAAAGTCCAACAGAACACAATATAAACCTCACGCGCCGAACAAAAAGTTATAGGGTTTGTGCAAAGCTGGTTTAAATACCTCACGCCCTTCCGTCAACAACCTAGGGAATAGATCTCCTGTTTCCCCGTCTTTGTTCATTCTCTCTGCTCTTCAAAGGGTGTGATTTCTCCCCGTGGTTAATATCTGATGATATTGGTCTGAGTGTGGGTGAAAAACTCTTGAGCAATATCTTTTCCAGCTCTCTCCCTCCTTCGCCCCCCGACAAAAATTCAATAACATCCCACGAAGTTGGATCTTTGAATTGAGTATATCAACCGGCAGAAGCTTGGGGAAAGAGAAAAAAAAACCAAACAGTTGGATGTGTGCAGTGTTTTTAACGGTTCCCTCTATCAGCAATAATCTCAGCAAATCATGTCAGGAGATCAAGCGTTGACCACTTCTCCGGGCGTTATGCTATGCACGCTGTAAGGTGTGTATTCTTATTTCTTTAATTTTGCAACTTTCGTGTCAACTATATTGCGATGAATGTATAGTATATTATTCAAGGCTTGTGTTTTCTTCTGCAGACTTTACTGTGCCACAAGCAGCATGATCGGCTGAGACATAGGAAATTAAATCCCCCCCTCTGTGTGTCTCTCGTTTCTCTCACCAAACATTTACTCTGCTGGGCACACTTTCTGAAGTATGAACTGAATTATAGATTTCTAATTTCATCTCAACTTGAGGCCAGTAGGCCTTTGGTGAATAGCATGGATATTTTATCACAAATGGAAAAGTAAATAAAAAAACAATAGCCTAAGGGGTCTTGATGGGAACCGCATTTTTTGGGGGGGGTGGGGGGGGGTGGGATAAATGGAGGGAATTTTGACAGTAACAAAGTTTCCGTCTTTTCCTCTGGGTTCTGTCCAAAAATTATCCGAGTAGGAAGCTGGCATACTCGTGTGCAAACATCAGGCTGTAGCTTATAGACCTGTTCCCAAAGGCTTTAACCCTTCCGTGCCATGACTTACACCACAATGCAAAGGGAAAATGTTGGTAAATTATCTGTCCAGCTAGGACTACATCCAAGTAGGGAGGCTGATGTATGACTCCCCACAGCTACACAACCTACAAGTTGTTTAGATCTGGTTGGCAGAGGTTTATTGGTTGGGTTAAAGAGAGAATGTGCCTCTGGAAAGACGGTCTTCTCATGAAACTGGGTTATCTGTCTGCGTGTCTTCTCAAAGGCAAATCCCAGCCTCCTTTCTGTGTCAGCTGTTGCCATTGCACATACTCAGAAATCTGTTTTGCCTTGGTGCTTTTGGTAAAAACATGGAGGACAAGCTGCTGTATTTTTTTTGGGGGGGGGGGGGGCGAGGAGAGGAGCTGATCTGATAGTTCGCCATGGCAGGCAAATAAAAATTCGAGTGTGTGATGAGAAACTAGAACTACAACTCAGGACTACGGCAGATGAGATGTGATCCATCAGACTAGCTGACGAGTGTAAGCTCTTTGTGCAGGGAATGTGAAAGAATGTGAAACATTATTTGCTGTAAGGCAGGGGTGTCCAAACTACGGCCCGCGGTCCGATTTTAATTGGCCCGCAGCATATTCTACAAATATAATGGAATATGGCCCACACATGGAACTTGACTTTTACCTCTTAAGCAGCACTGTAGCGGTGGCGGTACAGCGCATAAACAACGTCGGAATACGACGGATTTTAGCGGCAACAATGTATCCGATCATGTTATACCTCGTTCGAAACCTGGTGGTGTAACGATTAAGATACACCCAATCACCATGAATAAAGTTACTTGTAGCCGGAATTGAGTTAAAATGTTGCTAGGCAACCGGCAAGCAATACCCACATACTGACTTTGTGCTCCCAACGTCATCACCATCAAACTATCAGCATTTAACTTAACTTAATCCGTAAGACTCCAAAGAAGTAAAAGGCACAGTATTCCCTGCAGAATTCTTTCAGTTTTTTTTTCAGTGAGTTACTAAAGTGCTAGCATTACTCCTCATTCACAGTGGCCTCGCTAGCTTCCCCCTCTCTCTCCCTACAATCAGCAGCCAGTATTGGTTTGGTCTCTGCGACACTCCTTCTCAGTCACGGTGACGGTCTGCTGAACACATCGATAGCAGGCTGAGCCAATCAGGGCCTGGGTTGTTGAGCCGCAGGGCTGAAACCCCAACCAGACCCAGTTTACAAAGCGGACCATGCATCACTTGATTGACACTTGACACCAGCCTATGAGATTTTTTCCGAATATAAAGTAGATATTCTTTTAGCCAATAAACAGACGAAAAAAACGGGTACTGAGCATGAGGGGATCAGGTTTCACGGGCAACAACAGGAGGCTTGGTGCGTAAAGTTAGCTTGGCTGCGTCAAGCAGCGCTGTAGTCGTTGAACCCGGTGAACGCGGCAGAGCGAGAGAAAAGATGGCCAGGAAGTGATTTTTCGGCAGAGGAAGAGGCTGAAATGGTGCTTCAGCTGTCCGCTTCGGACATTCGGACACCTGCGGTTGACCGGGCAGACATGGAGCAGTGTTTGCAGGAGTGGACCCAGACTTGGAGCTATGAGTGACCGATCCAGTTGTTCCAGATGCGTGTTCATGGACAAACAATAAATAATAGGCTGTGCTATGTTTTAAATGCTGTCGTTTGCTTGTCTTTACTTCTGCCTGCCAGTCAGCAGCCTGATTTGCATGAGGAATGTGTGAAGTAGCTGCGTCAGAGGGGGAAGGGTCAATTAATTAATAATTCATATGTTAGTAAGCCTTATTATCTAATGAATTCGTACTCATTCATTAAAGTCGATAACATTTTCTGACAAATGTTAGTTGGTGTGCTAATAAGCCCAATAACCTATTTGCATAACAAGCCTGAAGTATCCTCATCCCCTACCCCCCTTTCCTTCAGTGCTGTGAAGGGGATCACCATCCTGACTAAGGAGCAATCTGAGCCTGTTGTTTTGACAATGAGCTGCCAACCCTTTTCGAAAGAAAATAAATGAAGAAAACATTGTGGGAAGCTGTGTTTTTTTCCTTTTCTTCAAGCATATTCAATTATCAAGCATAATTAACCTACAATTGATTGATTTTGCTAACTTTAACACACTATCACCTCCACTGTGTGGCCCGTCTGTTTGTATATTTTCTCGTATGTGGCCCACAGTGAAAAAAGTTTGGACACCCCTGCTGTAAGGATTCAAAGCTTGTTGAACAGTGGCAATTTGCATCCGAGCAATAGACGCATTGCTGATGAAAAATAGCTTAAAAAATGCTTATGGTCTCCTGTTTTTCATATTCCGTCTCCTAAAATGAAACTAAATCGATGCGAGCCAAACGATCCTTGCAGCTAACTTGTCTAATCGCCTGCTTCGTTTACTAAAACTGACTGTAGGGAATACTTGTTGCGCACTGAGATGCCACAACAATCGAGGACATGCGAAGGGGAGAACATTTCACACCTGAAAGATGAACTGCATGACTGCAGAAGCACACGTGGCGCTGTGAAACCAGTGTCACTTGATTTCAGGTTGGGGATTAAATGTTTTCCTATCTCAGTATCGAACGTTGCCCTGCGCATTCAGTAACTTCAGCAAGCTAAAGTGACAATTTCCTTCCTAGCGAAGATCTTGCTATTATTAGCTAGTCGACCCCAACGTGGATTATTAATCCCAAATCCAGATTGCGTCCATGTGTAACCCTCCGACCTTTTGTAGGTTTTCTAGAATAGGACAAGTCGATCAGGTCACTGTAGATGTCTGGATACTGCAGGTCTGGATTACTGTCTGCTCCGACTGTTTCAGTACTCATGAAAGCACCCCTGGGGGCATTAGAAGGGGTCGTAATCTTTATTTTATCAAGTTTTGCAAGATATCACTCAATACCTGTGGTTTGAAAGCGTGCAATGAACTCTTGATGGTTTGAAATGGACACTGGCACCATTCATTTTTTTTGCTCAGGTGTTTTCCTTCCAACATGGCAGTGTCAACAAAGCAAGTCATACGACGGACGAGGTGTCGCGTGACTGCACTTGAGTCAAAATCAGCTTGAAAGGACACATTAACGCTCACTGCAAATGTCAGTTTTAATTGACTTAAACTGGACTAAATGTAGAGGAAGACTAAATGCGATGAAGACACTTGATAGAGTATTTAAATAAAACAGAAACACGCAGCTGCCAGTATTAATTGTACCACTCCAGCAAAAAGTGAAAGGGTTGCTCTGTGTTCATCGGCGCGCAGAAATGTGTTTTTGTTCCCTATTAACCCCCTTACTTCCAGATCAGGACCAACTGTTGTTTTAGAGCCGAGTGTAAGTGGGGTGTATGGCCGCTCACTTCACCAAAGCGGTGTCGCTGTATAGGTAATTAACCTCTGTCTTACCTGGTTGGGAGGTTAGCTTAAGGCAAGTCACTGGCAGTCAATCAGGCAAGTTAATTCTAAACGGGCGTGCAGCCTTTGGGGAGAAGCAGCTCAGCATCAGTATTTATAGTTTGTTTTACCCATTCCTTTTTTCGAGCCAATGTCACACCAGCAGCCTTAATTAGAGCAGCATTGGAAAACAGGCATTAGCATACAAATATTTGTTAATGATATGGTTGAGTGTGCATAATTATGATTCCAGTGGGCTTTACAATGAGATAGGGGAGAGGGAGGCAGGAAGATGGGGTAGGAAGAGAGAGAGAAGAGCAAGACTCGAAGAAGGGACAAAAAGTCAGGAAACAGCTGCCTAACCGCGAGAGAGCCTCTGTATGAGTACTCAGATTGTGCTCCATCCGTAAACATTCAAATTAAACATTGTCAGAAACTATTGACAGGAATTGTCAAAGCATGCATTGTCACATGTGAACAATTTGTGATTTCAAAGCATTTTTAAGTGATTTTTTGGGGGGGGATTAAAGCCCACAATGCCCGATTTATCTTTTTGACGCATAATGTTATGATATTTTATCGAATAAGTTTGACATGTTTTTTTGTGGCACAGTGATGGATAGGTGTCACAACGACCTTGAACGCCTGTCCATCCACAGTTTATGCTGTTGGGGGTCATCGCGCACAAGGCCAGGTAAAGCCTGGCCGACAATTCTGTCAAATCTTTCGCACTCAAATTCTCAGGTTGTTGGATTCTAAAGCTTCTTGCTGTGACCACCATCCCATTGACCACCAAAATCATTTTGATTCCCACTGGGTATTTTTGACAAATTTGAAGAAAGTCCTTCAAGGTTTTCCACAGAAACGGTTTGTTCATAAGGTGAACTTTGACCACGAAAATGTTCTCAGTTCTTCCTTGCGATCCAGTGGAGCCAAATTTGAGGGAATTCCCTCTGGAGATATTTCAATAAAGCGGTCAATCCAAAAACATCTCAAACAAACAGCTTTTGCAAGCACAGGGATCTAAAAACAACCTGCTGTAGTTGGAATATTGCCATCTTGATTCAATCTTGAAAAAAGAATTCATTTGGATGGATGGATGGCTTTTTTTCTCAGCATATTGCTGTTTTGTTACCTTTATGTTGGTTATAAAGAAGTAGATGTGGCAAGAATATAAAATTGCTCGCCTCCTCTCTCATAAATTAAGATCTTTCTCAAGCAAACACAGTATGAGGCTTAAACCTATACAGCCCTATTTGTAATCATCCATATGTGCTTTTCTATTGACCTTTATGCAAAGTTCTTCTTCTATATCACATCTCGTTCCTTTATTGTCATCCGTGCTGCCTTTTCAACTGCTTAGATTAAGAGTTTTTTTGTCCACTTGGCAATGAAATATAATTGCATAATGAGAAATTCCTCCTGCCTCGAGATTCCTGTTTCTACTCGCTTGTATTGTACATCATTTTATCATCCGCGGCTGTCTGTGTAAGTCCCAATCGAGCCGCTGCTGCTGAGCATCCCTTGAGGGTTTTTTTTCTAGACCAAACGATCTGACACAGAAATGGGGTGAACAGGAAAGTTTCAGATAGATGTTAGCAAAGGTAAGAGGAGTTCAGCGGTGCGGCAGAGCAGTAAAGTTGCATGATAATGTCTTTAGTTCTTCTTTTATTCCTTTGAGAATTGGAAAAAAAAAAAAAGTGTCATTTGCATGAAGACCAAAAAACAACAACAACAAAAAAACCAACATTCTGGGTCAGTGTGCCCTTAAACGGCCGTAGTCAATGTAGAGATCTGTACTTTTCAACATCATTGGTGTATTTCACTCATGTTTCGTAACGACAAGCAGGAATTTGAGCGATGCATCAGCAAATGCGTGTTTCTTGAGCTGACTCACATAAAGTTGCCACAATTACCCTGGCAAAGGGTCCACCTACCACCCCCCTCCTCCCCAATCAAATCATCAGGGAGTCGTGAAAGCAAGACAGTTGCCCACTCCTGTTCTATATAAATGTACAAACGCATCTATTTTAATGCTTCCCCATATTATTGATTAACTAATCCACTCGGAAGCTTGCTCTCACTTTCCCTGGCTCACTGAGTACCATAACTTAATAGATCCCTTTGGGAATAGTACGCACTGAACTGTGAGACAAAATGTCAGGCAGCGATTGGCCCTCTGAAGGCCTGCGTAAATGAGAGGAGCACTGGTGCTTGGGCGTATATCCCTTCGTGTTTGAAAAAGTGG
Source organism: Aulostomus chinensis (assembly GCF_037954235.1). Lineage (NCBI taxonomy): Eukaryota > Metazoa > Chordata > Actinopteri > Syngnathiformes > Aulostomidae > Aulostomus > Aulostomus chinensis. Next base: position 8,960,668 of record NC_141343.1, on the reverse strand, counting down.
GAGGTAGAAAGAGACGCGGAGGAGGGGGGGGGATAAGAGAAGGAAAGTCAGACAAAGTAGGAGAAAGAGATTCTGATGAGACGCAACCTCTCTGAGCAAGAAGGAGCAAGAGGGTACTTTCGGCATCTAAGGATTTTCTTGAAATTTAATGACTACTTTTCCAAAGGAAAAAAAGGTTCTCCCAGGCTCTGTCCTTTTGTTATTTACATGAGCTGAAGGTAATTGAGTTGCAAGAATGATTTTTAGACTCTAATTTGAGGAATTCTGCAACAACCACCAATGCCCTCTGGTACAGAAAAGAACATTTGCACTAAAGTCAAGGCTTCAGTAAATATATTATGAATACTGTTTTTGGTTTTTTTTTTTGACATTTGCCAATAACCTGCAAATAGTCTTGCACCTGTTGAGTGATCCACAAAAACAGTATCTCCAGAAAACAAAAAAAAAGTCAAAATCCCCAAAAATACTTCCCTCTGAACTTCACAAACTTTACAGATATATTTTTAGACTGTTGATACCCAAAACATCGGCGCATATTCAAAAGGTTTTTATGTATATTATCAGAATGCAATAGTCAGATCAAGTCAGTCAAACGATAAACAGATTTTGTGTTTTAATATGGAATTTGTGAGCAAGGCCGAAAAAGTTGCGACAGGGGATCTTATTGACTTCTTTGACCAGTCACATTCAAGTGGACGAATGCATGAGCAAGAATGCAAGTTTGGAAAAAACATGGCTGGGGTCTGACTGTTTAACAAAGCCGTTGCCGTGGTTTTAAACTGTTAGCCAAGTGTAAACTGGAAACTTTTTTTTAAAAATCTGCTCATATTTGTATTTGTTATACATTATTTCCCCCCCCCAAAAAATCTTGGAATGTGATCAAATCCTGGCTATGCAAATTGATTAATGTTCAGTATTTGGACTTCTCTGGAAGTATTGGATCACTAAAAACAATGATGAGCCACTCAGAATACAAGGCCTTTGACTTGGCGGCCTCATTGGAAAAAGTTCAGGAAGATGTTTGAGAGCAGGGCTGAGATGGCGGACTCAAATTTAGACCTCCGGTAAACTGGCATGAACATCCCCAAGAAGTACCTCAATAATTTGAGATAAGTCATAATGATTTGCAGTGAATCAGCTGTCAATTAATGTCCCCAGTACAGAATCCTTGCTTTGGTGATTTCTAAACTGCTGTGCTTCTCGTGTATTGAAATATTGTCCCTTTAAAGGTAATTTCCTTTGTTCCAAATCAACATCACGTTGACCTCCAAGCAGGACACTGGAACTGAAAAGTGGCCCTTATCTTGATAAACAGGAAACATCTGGTGTTCGTCTTGTTGTACAGTATCAGCGTGTTCTATGAAGTTACTGCAAAGGGTCAAAGGTCATTCGTCGGTGCTGCACCCCTTGTGACCTTTGACGGGACAAACGGGATGTACCATGGATTGACGGATGTTCTTGCGTGGTTTGATAATCTGATTACATCTTTATTCAAGATTTCAGGGGTATTGTTCCTTGACGATTGTGAATGAAGACCCACCCCCCACCCCCACCCCCACCCCCACCCCCACCACCACCACCACCACCACCACCAACCCACCCCACTTCATTAAACAAAACAAAAAAAACAACCCACAAGACACCTGAAGGTAACTCTCCCATAATCCAGACTGAGAAGTCAACCTCTCCAGCAAGGCACTACGGTCTCAGGTTTACATTCTGATTACATCATTTTACAGCTACGCATTTCTGCGGTGCAATGAGGCCTAAAGGCCTTCTTGTGTTAGCCTGTCAAAAGGCAACGTTCGGGAACTTGATGCATCATTGAAGATAGAGTTGGAAGATATCAAAATCCTTCTCTGCTGCCCAACCACCAAAGAACTTTCTGACAAACCCCAGATCTGAAAGCTCTCTGGAGTTTTTCAAAATCCTGGCCGATTGTTAAATCTGCTTACAACACGCACTCAAGGAGAATCTTCAAAGACGTTCTTCCCTCTCATCTCCAACACAGGCGCGCTACACGATCTTAATAAGATTATCGTGCCAGAGGGAGACGGGATGATGTCATCGCTCTCACGTGATCCGGTGAGGAAGCGGATGACAACAAAGCAGGGAAAACAATATTCTGTATGAATGCTTTGTTACGTCAAATAAATATAGAGATGTTGAAGGAGACGCGGCCAATGATGAGAACTCAGGATTGATTTGGATTTGGACCCATTTGGATTTTTTTTTTTTTCCCTCCCCTGCATACCTTGAGCTTCTCACCCTTTGCATTGAAAAGCAAAGTCTTACTTGTCAACAAAATGGTTATTGGATGTCACTGCGCCTCATCTCATGAGGTGAAGGATTGAAAGCAGAGGATCTGTCAGAGTGCTAATTAAAAATATCAGTTATGAGACGCATGTCACTTTAGAAGTTGAAGACATAGCCTCATGTGTCACTGCCCAGATTTATACCGAATAACAAGTTAATTGCTTGGCATAAATGTATAATTTGATGTACGGCATGCATGGAAAGAGAAGGGAAGAAGAAATAAGCAGTTGTAAAACCCAGCGGTAGCTCCTCATCTCTGGATCTTTTAAAACAATTTGCAAGTACAGCACATTTATTTTGTCCTTTAAAAACTCTCACTCAGCCTCAGTATCTTGTTACATGGGGGATGAGTGTGGGAAGGCTGGACCATGGAAAATGGCTCCCACCATTGTCGAGCTACCTGCTGAACATGTGCTGCATAAATAAGTAAAGTGGAAGTATGAGTGGCTCTCTCTCTCTATTCTTAATGGAAAGACTGCAATGGTTGACGGTAAGAATACAGAGCATGTATGCAGAGATGTAGGAGGTATGAGCTTTTACACTTGCAGCAGAGCAACTCAGCAGAGGTTTTGGAGGTTAGCCATGCATTACGGTGACATACTCACTTCTTCCTTATGTGTTATACATTGTTTTTATTACCTTGGAAAGAAACACATTATTTTGTGAAGGCGCAAATATCAGGGTGAATCTGTTTACCCTCCTTTGTGTGAGATGAAAATTCTGATAGCGTAGGTTCATAGTAGTCGTTTCCTGTGTGTGTGAGGCACCCACATGGGCATCTGCATAATAGCAATCTGACAAAGCTTCAAAATATACTGCGTTTACACCCCACCCCACCCCCACGACCTCCAATTGTCCAATTTCTCTCTTTCTTTCTTTTGTTCCCTCTGTCAACTTCTCATTTCTCCTCACCTTCTCCTTTTCTCCCTTTTCATATTCAATTTTTTTACCACCCCTCCCCAACTGAAATAAAAGTTGACACAATGTCGGATGCAAGTATTGATTCGAGGAAATGTCCATTTTTTGCACCGGAACAATTATTCAACTTTGCTTTCCCATTAATCATATCACAACCCTAAGATTGATCTTGTGTCTTTTTGGAGGGCCCAACCTAAAACCCTGGGAATCACTTGCAATCTCTCCCGATGCTCCAACGAGAAATAAAAACGCTTCGTCCAGAATGATTAATCGGGATTAGATCTGTGCCATTGTTCCAATTTCAAACAGATGCGAAGCGCTGACTTGTGATGGGATACTCTGGTCTTGCTACTGTCACTCACAGAACACGGCGCTCCGGTTAGATTGTGGTTTTGTTAGACTTGCCTGATGAGAAGAAGTCCTGTATTTTTGCAGGGATGCTTGCGGTGCATCGAAGCGTCTTTGATGACGCACCAGGAGCATCAGCAGGCCAAAATTCCAATGCGGTAATAATATACTAATCGATCACATCCTTGCAAAATGGCTGCAAATTTTATACATGCTACTCTCAGCTTGAACGTGACCGTGTGCGTCACAGCTGGCTCACCGTGTTGCCTCCCGTACAGACGAGCCACGTCTGTGGATTTGGATTCAGATGAAGGTATAGATCCTGGTCCTTGCACTGAAAAAGCCCCTCTGACACACTCGGGATGGGTGTCATAGCAACTAAATATTTTGCTCACAATAACAATACAATCACAACCCAGCCATTCTGGGATTATTGACATATCGCGTGGTCATTAATCTGCTATGATATGTGTGAAATCGATTTTTTTTTTTTGGAGATATTGTGATGTTTGGATAAATTGTGATTTTCTAACGCCCCATGGGGGGGGGGGGGGGGGATGTTGTTGTTTTGCTTATTTTTTGCGCGACTGTGTGCGAGCGTAGGGGAACACCACTGGGACTCTCATTTTAATTTCCCAGGATATTGAAAAGAAATCTGTCTAAAGACAGAGGAAGTTGGGAATATGAGCCTGAAACCCACTGTACAGTAGAATGACGAGTTGCCCATTTTGTACTTGTAGACCTGAAATAATCAGGACAAAATTGCTTACTGCAGTACTTCACATGCCTGTCGTTCATTCAAAGGATGGATGCTGATTTCCCCATGGCCTCGGCATTTAGGTTAAAGCATAGGCTCCTGTAATCATTCCAACACTCCATACTGCTCATGACTTGATCCCGTCTTAGTGGAGCTGCTCTGTAGCAGAAAATCCACAATCCTCATTTCAGGCAAGAAAAAAAAAATAAAACCAATTGACAAGTTGAGGGAAGGTAATATGAAGCTTCAGCAGTCTGAGTTGGCTAAATTTAAGTACAAATAATTCCCATCTTTGTGTTTCCTGTACTGTTTACCTGCTGGACTGCAGTAGATGTACTGGAACATGAGGATGGCTACATCCCTCATCAACCACAGTACGGATTTAAGAAAATCCCAGAGATCCGGCCAATAAATTCCAAAGTAGACGCCAGTGCTCACATTAACGCCTCTGCTTACTGTTGAGGAGGTCGTAGGTCAGAGATTTCCTGGATACAAGACTGTGAAGAGCACTGTGTGGAAAGCTAAAGTGAGGTCAGATTTAATCAACATGAAAACGCACGTGGGAGGATGAGGGAGTGTCTTTTTAAGTGGCCTAAGGATGGAACTATCTTGTGCATGATTGGGTGTCATCATTATCCATGGGAGAAAAGAAAAATGATATCCCAGACACGTTGTCAAATTAGTTCAACTCAGCCTTTTTATGCAGGGTAACGGTGATTCCTTGGTGTGTGTGTGTGTGTGTGTGTGTGTGTGTGTGTGTGTGTGTGTGTGTGTGTGTGTGTGTGTGTGTGTGTGTGTGTGTGTGTGTGTGTGTTTGTGTTGGAAGGGTAAGCATGTGTTCTCCTCTCACTTGCATGTAGATTTTGTCTGAAATCAGTGCCGGAAAAAAAAAACGACCTCCAAATAACACCGGACACAGCAGGTGTACTACACCGCAAAGACAAACAGATCGGGATACTTCGCATCGACCGCGAAGCGCAGTTTTTAATTTATTTGCCTGCGTGTATTTCTGTGGTATATGTTCCATAATCTGCTTTTGATGTGAGGGAGGTAGGAGGGTACTTGTGTGTTCAGCTTGCAGCTATTTTTAACAACACATTCACTGTCAGCACAAAGTTCGATGGAAGCCTGCCCTCTCCCTTAGTTTGCTCTTTTGCAGAACCAAGCAACAAAAAAAAACAACCTATATTAGTACCACTTAACACTAAGTGTCCCCTTACAAAGGATAAATAAATGGCTCTAAGTGCGTTATGAATTACACTGCAAACACTTCATAAACCATTAATTAACAGTTCTAAATGACTAATAACGGCTTATACGACCTCATTTTTATCCATTTGGATTAAGTAGACCTTTATTTTACCACTCAGAAGTGCAGGACTACAATTTACTGTCGTCTTGCCTGCCATTGATGGATGAAAAATTAGGTGAAAAGTCATTTAAAGTGTTAATTAACGGTTTCATGGAAGTGTTACTCATACAAGTAATAAAGCACTTACAGTACAACCATTTATGAAACCTTAAAAAGGACGATTGACAGTAAAGTTTTCCCCAAAAAGCAAACTATGATGAATTATACTTCATTTATTATCCACCAATTACTGACCAAATGTATACATTTTATTCGCTTTCTAACTTGGAAATCCTTTTTTAGCCAGTTGTCGAATAAAAATACTGACCTTGAAATGAAGAGTGAATTTTGGTTGCTCATCGGACGAAACAAATCAATGTTTTTACAGTAATTTCGTGTTGTAAAATCGGATTATTTCAACAAAATACATATTTTATTATTTTTGATTGCCTTGCACAGTTTTTGTATTTCTGTCTAGACAAAGAAATATGAAGTTTCCACCAGATCATTCTTTAAAGTCCACATAAAATCACCATAATAGCTTTACTTGTAGTTTCTTAAATTCCAGATAACTCGGTTTATTTGAACACGGTGAAGTATCCACAAGAAGATGTGAAAAACCTTAATATTTTCATTTTCCTGCCAGCTCTTTTTCGAGGAACAGGCCGCAGATACCGGAGCGATGTTAAAAGGTGATGACATTGAATGCAAGCGATGAAACCTTGTTGCAAGATTATCTGCCATCTAAACCCGACCACCGGTGACGTCAGTGTCCATCTCAGTGGGCCAACGCCAACCTGTTTAACGAGCGATTCCATGTGACTGCTGTCTATAGGAACCCTTTTTTCGAGAGAGAGAGAGAGAGAGAGAGAGAGAGAGAGAGAGAGAGAGAGGCATGACTCGAGATCTCTGGGCGTTCTTGGGAATTTGATGCTTGTTATGAATGTTTATGGCGGTAAATCCTTGCTTCTTTTTTTTTTGCCCCCACTAATTCCTGGGTCAACATTCAAGCTGTCTAACCGCCTTTAGCTGTGGAATTGAGTGAGTTTCATTGTTGCAATGCTGGCTAATTTACTAGCTCCCTCTGACCTTAAGCCGGCCCCGACTGTTAGCATCGTACTCGATGCAACCCATAAATCTGCTTCTTTTGTCTCTGCTTTTTTATCCCGCAGTGAAGTGAGGGAAATTACCATATGTGGGATGTAATCATAAATTATTTGCGTGTCAGGGTTAAAGGTTGTCTCCAGCATTGCTCGAGGCTAATTGTTTTGAAACAGCACAGCAGAAGATGGTGAGACATCAAACCGAGCACACACAAAATTGGCACAGTGGGAGCTTTTGTTCGACAGTCGATTAGATCCAGGATGACAATAGAATCAGTACTGTCGCTTTTATTCTCAACTTCCTTTTTGAAATAAAGTCAGTCGTGGGGTCGAAAATCTTACCTGATCAGGAGGAGTACTACACCGGCAATAAGGGAAACGATATGAAGCTGATATTGCGCAGCAGTTTCGCAGTAAAAATATCAAAACAAACGCAAACAACGATGGATCTAGAAATTCTCTCAAGGCCTTCCCGGGATATTGCAATAACAAAGAATGGGGAAAATAATATTAAGTTCATGTGAGGTGACAGTAACCTTGACCTTTGGCCTTTTCCCCATCAAAATCTCTTCATTTGTTCCTCGGGAAATAGTGGTCATTTGAGCCATCTTGGAAGACATTCCAGAGAGCGTAGGATGGAAGGATGGACTTGCTCATGGATGGAGAACTTGAAAATACAACGCCTATGGCTTTTACTGATGTGGAGGCACCTGAAGTAATCCCGACTATGATCGTAAATTTAGGAATACCGGTAATATCCACAAGTACCGTAGTAACTTGCTGTGGAATGCAGAGTGGCGAAATGGACACAAAAGGGAGCGCTCACGTTTTTCCGCGAGCAGCCACACTGATGAGACTTCCTGCAGACTGAGGTGTGAGGATATTAAGGTATCGGTTGATGGTCACCATCTCAAAATGGCCGATGATGGGCCTGATTAATCAGTCTACCTCTCGTCAAATAAAGTACATGTTCACAATCTTGACAAGATGAAAGAAATCTTCCCGTGAGGAGGATTTGTGATGATATAATAGGGATGTGCTGGTGTCTGTTGTTGGCGGTGGACAATGAGCCTAGTCTTCCTCTGATTAAATAAAATAACCCTATTTGTGGTCTTTCTATCTTTCCTGAAAAAAAAGTCGCACGTTGCGGTGGACGAAAACAAACTGGCAACGCAGGAATTCCGAAACACTGGCTCTTGTTCCCAGGGGTTAAGACGTCAGACATAGCTGATGGGGGCGGCACGGCGGTGCAGTGGTCAACGCTGTCGCCTCACAGCAAGAAGGTTCCAGGTTCCAGTCCTGGCTCTAGCATGGATCTTTCTGTGTGAGTCTCCATGTTCTCCCTGTTCCTGTGTGGGTTCTCTCTGGTACTCCAGCTTCCTCCCACAGTCCAAAGACATCAAGAGGGGACGAGGCTGATTGATACTCTAAATTGATCGTAGGTGTGACTGTGAGTGTGAACGGTTGTCTGTCTCTATGTGTTGGTCCTGTGATGGACTGGTGACCTGTCCAGGGGTGAACCCCGCCTCTCGCCTGAAGGCTGCTGTGATAGGCTCCACCCCCCGCCCCACGACCCTAAACAGGATTAAGTGGTAGAAAATAGATGGATGGACTTGGCTGATGGGTTCAGCGATCACGTGATTGGTTAATACTACTTTGACTACAAATGGAAACCAAAACACAGAAAATAAAAAATGCAGAAAAAAAACAACATCAAAGAAACTCTAAAACAAACGTTTTAAACTTAAGTATTGAACAAAGTCTGCCAAAAACAAATATCGATAAAAAGTACATCATTTGTGGTTGGCTGAATCAGATTTGAAGTCAACAGGAAAACAAGACAGCGTTGTGTTCTCGAAGTGTTATTTTTTTTCCCCTCCGCTCTTCAGACACTTCATACTTCCTTTTGCTGCGCTGTGGTTTGGAGAGAATTATCAAAACAAGCCCTTACAAACTCGGCCTGGTGTGGTTGTGAATTATTCACAGATGTGTCAACACACAAACGCAGATATATATATATATATATACATATATATATATATATATATATATATATGTATATATATATATGTATATATATGTATATATATATATATATGTATATATATATGTATATGTATATATATATATGTATATATATGTATATGTATATATATAATCATCTTCACTGATTTTGGGGGGTTAAAAACTGTGGCTTTTTAATCAGCTTTCATTTTATTTTTTTGATTAAAAGGAACTAAAAGTTTTTCAGGGGGAAAAAGATTAATAATCATTGTGATGCAATTTTTCAGCGTTCTCTTACATGCATGAGCACATAACTGAATCTTAAACTACCTCAGGATTGGTGTTTTAAAATATTCATCTGTGTGAGCGCGCTCCCTCATATTTGCTCCCCTCATTTAATGTAAGAGTACATCCACACTAAGCCGGTTAAACTTGTTAATGCGTCCCCCACCCCTCCCACCCCCGTCCTCTTCTTCTTTGTTTCAGCCCTCCGTCCAAGCTAAAAATGTTCTCCTGAGTGATAAAATGTTAAAATATTAGCTCGGTGCTTGTAGGCAGAGACAAATTTGCAAAACAGTGACGTAAGCTGCCTCATGTGTCACTTAAGTTATGTATAAATATAATCTTCCTTGATTAGAAATGAAGTAGAGAGAGAGGGGAAAAAAAAGGGAATGGCATGAAATAAAGGTTCTCAATTCAGATGCAGCAGTAAGAAAACCATGCGTGCGTGCCAACAATAAAAACAGAAAAAAAAAGGTTGGAACCGGGGACATTTTTTCTGATTCGCTTATATAACAAAATGCAGTTTTGAAAGCCTTCGGTGTGTCCAGTTCTTGCGTAAAAGGCACCTGTGTATTTTTTCAAAATTTACGACAACCTATAGGTCTGTGATTCATTTCTGTTGAGACGGGCAGTAAAAAAAAATAAAAAAAATTGAGAGATGCAATACACCGGCCCACTGTGGAATATAGTGTTTCCATCTTTGTCTCAAACCCCTGAAATAAACATGCATGCTGCACACCAAGACCCATTGTGGGTGGAATCGTATTGCTGTCATGTACAGGGGATTATATCGTCTCCAGCCTTTTACAGTGGCATCACGGTTGATTCTTAGCTGCATCGACTGTTGAAAGTCATCAATATCATGAATATACAACACGTATTCATGATGTTGTGATTATCTGAATTATTGACCATGATTTTTTGCAACAAGACAATCCCAGGACACCAGATGTTTCCTGTTCCAAGATAATGGTAATTTATTGGAATAAACATTGGCAGTGGTTAACCTTTTCTTGGAAACAGGGAGCTAATAGGTCCTTTTCATGAGGACACAGCATTTTGGAGAGGAATGTTTATGAACTACCACACAATAGCGAGGCTAACAATGCTAACATCAATGTTAGATGTGTAAGACACAGAAAGGGAAGCCCCGGAGCAAATGGTTTCTGCAGTCGGTGCTCTGTCTTCCGCCGATATAAGGCGCAGGTTTGTTTTTAACGGAGGAATTTTAGAGGATAGCACAGAATTTTTAATTTTCTCGCACACTTCAACTCAAATGTGTGTACTCCACTCTGAGAAATCATTGCTCAAGGCAGTTAAGCAAAGTGCGGCTGGAAAATCACATCCGTTAATAGGTTTTCAGTTTGATTGTGCGGTTTGTTTGTCCAGTTGCAAAAGTCAAAAGCTGAGAGCTGAAATAAAGAGGTTAAGAGAAATGACCATCTTGTAAACAGATCGTGACAAGTATTTTCCTTAAGGGCTGGCTGACAGAACCGGAGTTTAAAAAAATAATTACTTACTTGAGTAGCGAGACATCTTTTGAATGCTAAAGCAACATTTTAAAGTACAACAAACCAGAGGTCATGTTATTTAGCATTTTAGTTGTTTTCATAAAGCCTTTTCTCTTTGTTTGTGCTATTAATTCGGTTATATACAGACTTATTAGTGTTTCTGCCCTCTGTACTTCCCTCCTGCAGGGAAATACACTGAGGTATAAATTTATATGTACAATATACAAAGTTACCAGTTGAGGTCCAAAATGTTTTCCTGGTATGAGCATATTTACTGTAAGAAAATTCATTGCAATCCTGCTGTGGTGGTGTTCACAGATGGAGAGTCTTTTTTGTTGTTGTCAAAAAGCACACACGCTTTAATAGATGCCTTTATTAAAAACTTAAACAACCCCTCAAATGCATAATAAAGCTCTTTCTATATTACTTTCTTGGCCAATAGATATCAAACAATGCATTGTTGTTGTTTTGTATTAATTGTTTTTCCCTCTGCCCACTATATGTATGTTGATAAATAGTTCTGGTTTGGAGATATCCTGCATGGAACCCTTTTCACCTACTGGTTCCCAGTATCTCCAAACCACAATGCCCAAATATTGTTCCATAGGTCAATTAGCAACATAGAATTGACAGCGCATCAGATGTCAAAAGAATAGTTATTTTACTTCAGTTCTTTTATCACATACACCAGTTTCTTCTTTTTGACATAGCAGCCACGTTTGAACCAGATGTGGGCCACCTCTGGCTCTGATGCGGTCCACATTTGGGTCAAACATTCCTTGGTTTAAGATTTATTACGCAATTATTCAACGAAGAGGTATCGATTCACAACAAGGATACATTCATAGTGGTTAATTCATGCTGACTTAATCATCAGCATTACTTAATCATGAAGTAAGCATTAATTAACCTCTATTCACGTTTACTTAATCATTAGCATTGCTAAGTTAACAGTTAACGAAGTCAACTCACGTGTCAATTAATCGTGGACGAGTGATGAACATATTAACTTTACAGATTACAGTGAAGATGTGTAGAAAAACTGGGGGGAGGTAGGGATGGGTTTCTCAGCAATAAAAGTTACCACCTGCATGAATAAATGGTTACTTATGCTTAACTAATGATTATCAGTCTAAACAGTTACCTAACTGTTAATAACGTAACCTTGTAGTAAAGTGTTATGAATTAAGATTCGGATAAGAACTGGGTATTTAAAACGTATATTTCCACCTTTCGACCTGCCGATTCAAAATCGCACCTTATATTGACAGTCTGGACCCTTTGGCGTGTTGGGACAGGGCTTTAGCTTCGTACCACTGCCTCTTTTGAGACCTTTTTTTGCATCTTTTTGCAAATGAGATGGTTTTCATTGCATCATTAAATCTCTTTTCTCATAAAAAAAGAGAATTATGACCGTCAGTTTCATGTCAAAGTTATGAAAAGCATGATTTTTTTTTTTCCTGTGCTGGGGAAGAGGGTTATCAGTTTGCTCGTATAGTGCTCATGTTTTTCAGACAGCTCATAATCCAACCTGTCCGTTCATCTGTAACGCTGTCTTGACTTTGACTGTAGGTGTAGCGCCTCGTATAAGGGCTCAAGTCAGTGGTTTCCCTGATGTAAAGACCGGATGTCATGTTGGAAGTCAAACACAACAATTTCACCGATAGTGAGGACCTGCTGAAGCATTATGAATCTCTACACATTCCGAAAAAGGGATGTGACCCACAAATAGTGTGGTTTCCTTGCAAAACGCTTTCCACCGCTGTGTGCCAGTCACCCATGAAAATGCTGTCTCCCCTCCGTGTGTCAATACACCCACTGTTGACAGGTGAAATGAGTTGTGGAAGCTGCACCTTGTCAAGTCTACTGTGATATCTGGGACTTAAATTCAACCTGTTGGTAGTAGATGGATCCTTTCTGCCACATGAATGAAATTCTCCATCGAAAGGCCAATTATGTGCAGAAGCATTGTGGGTAAAAACTTGACAATTGATTGTCTCTTGGGAACATACAGAAGAATAGCGGGTCAGAAATGGCAGATTGCATTTTGAAAGAATGCCCAGCACAAAGGCGAGACATTTAATACATTTGGAGCATAATCACATTCTGATGCTTTTTTAAAATTTATTTATTTATTTCCATTGATTAGTCAGGCTCAAAAATATCTTGAAGCATCCCCCAAAAGAGTGAACTTTTTAGAATAAGTAGAGTACACAGACTCCAAAATAACACTGCAATGGCACAAACACTACACCGTTAGCACCTTTGCTAACGGTGCATCCATTCCAGCTACACAGCAGCTTTTGATTACATCAGCCCTTGAGGAGCACCTGTATGCGTTCGTGTGAAAGCAAAAAGACATACAATGATAATGTTTTTGCTGAAACTTCACAGAAAAAAGAAAATAAAACAAGATTAAAAAAATAAAAGGGTTTTAGGGTAATATAGAGTTTCGTTATTTCAAAACCAGCAGGAGTGTTGAACAGGTTGTTCTTCAAGATCTTAAACAAGCTCAGGAAAAAAAGTTTGCTGAACATTGATTCGACAACTTTCTTGGAAACACAATTAACTGCACACGTGTGTGACTTTTTGTCAAATGTGAATTTTCTTCATGATAAAAAGTGTGAACACTCCCTGTGCCTGTTAAAAAGAATGTTAAGATTTTGAACTTAAGTTGTAACAGTCGCTTGGGTTTACATCGAAATTTCAGTTGAAAGTACAAAATAAGATAAAAGCATTTCATATGAGGACTTACATTGTAATCGTGTTTTGTTTTGTTTTGTTCTCATCACGACAAAAAGCTTTGTGCAACCAACTTTTCTAAAGAACTGGCGGAAATGCAGCTGCGTGATTTTGTAGGCTGGACTCTTAATCCTGCCAAAACGAACTGTAATTCAATAATCAAACAGAGACTGGATCGATGGTGACGGAGATCAACAACAATCCTGTCCGATACAGACGAGTAGTTCAACATTGAAATTGACCCGCTGCCCTCACGGGTGTCAAGAGGTGAGAGCGGATGGGAGCGGCAGCAAAAACAACACAAACAGCCATTCGAAGACAAATGAAACAGTGCAGAGTCAGCAATCTCATGAAAAAGCCATGAAAAAAAAAAACCAAACACAACCAAACCAATTTGTGCTCACTTTAACTGCACAAACGAGACAGTAAGCACTTACTCTGACCATTTTCCTATAACTGTTCCAGATGATATGAAAAACCCCAGTGGAAACATAACAGATGGCTCTCATTATACTTAAATGTTTTTATTGTTTTTTTTTGAGTGAGCAGCAACTGAACAGACCACGTCGAGCTTGTTGTACTCTGATCTGATATCAATTTAATCGCCACACAGCAGCTGCAGGTGTAACTTCTTATACAACTCTCATAACCAGATATCACAGCCCAGAAGCATCCCAGTTTTGTCCCAAGTGGCAGCCACATTCAATCCAGGGCCAAATAATCACTTGCAGCACAAACCGGAAGCCGACCCATTTCAATGTCACTGATCCAAAAATGTGTGGGAGTGCTCGGGGTCATTTTATCCCACTGGAAAGTTAATCTTGCACCAATTAGTTCCAGCCCAGGAGGTACTAACAGGCACTGTGCTATGAAATGGTGCTATCCTCTGGGAACTTTCCTCCTAACCCCCCCCCTCCCCCTTTTTTTTATTTCTTGCTTTCCACGGATCGACTTCGACACAATGAAGCACAACCTCGCTCTGGCACATACACACTCTCTCCCTCTAAGGTTTTCAGTATTGATCCAGCCATCGTTCTATTTTAGCTCTGCAATTATGTCGGGTGATATTACTGGGGGTGTTACACCACGACTACATGATAATTGTTGTGTCAATATGATTTCAGGAGTTTTGTGCGATGATTTGAGCAACAGGGTTTAGGGTTTTAGTTGCGCGGAGGAAGGACGGGCTCTTTCAACAGCCACAATGCGTAGCTTCATAATATCAATAAATACCTGTCAATATCCATGAGTGCAATTCATAACTTATTTAATGGGGACACATACGAAGCTCTCAGTTTTACAATGATCCTCAGAGTTTGGTTGAACCATCTTCAAACGAAAGTGACAGACCATTGCTCAAGCTAATAACTATGCTAAACGTTAACAACCTAGCATTCATCAGTCACCGGCGTAAAAGATATGGGTATTCAACAACATTTTAGTCCAAAAAAGTATAAACAAGTGGAACCAGTTTCAATTCTGTTTCAAATGGGGCATGTGAAATGTTTGAAAACATACAGAAACATAAACTCTCACAGAATTTAGCTTAAAGAGGTGAATTGTTGCTCAAGCTAGCAAACTATGCAACTCGCAGTGCTGCTCTGTGCATGTTAAGTCTGTCCCTGCTGCAGCATTTCACCTAGAATTAGGGGAGTAAAGGAGGTATCTTTTTTTTTTGTGCTGGATGAAAAGAACATATTTCTAGAGCGAAATGAAGACAACAGTGCAATTCTACACCGTTTCTTTTTTTGATTGTTTTTGAGTTCCATTGACAAGGGCGCCGCTTGCTATCTCGTTTGGAATATGACAAAAAAGGTCAACGTGATCTCATGAGATTTTGTATGAATAACACGCCACTTTTAAGGGCATTTGGTGTGACATATTTGCGTATTATTTTTTTTTCCACGGGTCATTTAACGCCCCACATGCTTCCATTGCGGAAAGATGACGTGTCATGCGCCTGCGCACTGACATCGTTGTTGATGGTTTTGTCCAACATGGCAGCAAAGTACAAACAAGCAATTTCATTTTACAACAGAACAGGACAACAAAGTGTGTTTTTCTGAGGCAAGGCAGGAACAGAATCTTCATTCATGTTCGAAATGTTTCACAAACCAGTCGCGTCACGCCAGTTTACATTTCTATAACTATAAATTGTGTACGGGCTGGCGACGATCAATGATGGAAGTGTGTTTTTGGGTCTTGGATTTTGGATGGTTTAAGGTCTGGTTAGGCTCAAGTACAAGAAAACACTTGGTTAAGTTTAGGAAAAGATCGGCGTTTGGGTTAAAATTAGAATAAATTATTAACATTGGATATCCCAGAAATTAATGGGACTAAATGGTGTTGACTGGCAAGTGAAAAACCCAAAATGTGTCGTGATAGCACATTGGATGACTTAAGAAATGACTTTTTATTCATTTACCTTTTTGTGAAACCAGCCTAAAAATGTTTGCAACCAGCTGTGAAGGGGCATACAGCCACCCAGAGAGAGAAATATTTAATATTCCTCCCCATTCCCAATTAATTCCCACACACAATAATCCGCAAAAAAAAACCAAAACACCCCTTTTTGAAAGTTACTGGCGTATACGCACGAACGTTATGCGGTAATCTTCCGTCTCCAATTTTTTCCCCTTTTCCCTCCACCCTCCTCCCCTTCGCGTTCACTTTTCTCCTCTTTGTTTCATTCCCTTGTTTATCCCGCTTCCTTTTTGATTTCATCGTCGCTTGATTTCTCATTCCCAACCCCTGCTTCCTCCCTCTCCCTCCACATTTCTCTCAACAGCTATTTTCACACGACTGTGTGACATGACCGGAGGGCCTGTAAATGGAGAGTGTGACAGATGCAGATCAGTCTTGTGCACGCGCCCGTGTGTGTGTGTGTGTGTGTGTGTGTGTGTGTGTGTGTGTGAGAGAGAGAGAGAGAGAGACAAGGAGTTGCTCAGTGCCGCTCTCTTTCACATCAACCTCCGACATCCAGGTTTGCCTTACACTTAACATTGGTATTGTTGTGTGAGTGCATCTTGACGTGCTGTTGTGCACCGGAGAGTCCTTTTTTTTTTTTTTTTTTGAAGGATTATTTGTGGATGAGATACTTCCATTTTCAAGTACCCAGTGGTTTTACGAATTTCCATTATATTTTTTGAGATATTCTAGAATCGCTATTTCCTGCGCCATCATTTGTCATGTGGCAAATTTCATATTCTCACTTTTTAAACTAAGAATATATTCTGGACAGGGCACCTCTTGACTGGGAGCTCATTTCATGGATTTTATGAGGCTGCGTCATCCTTTTTCAACTTACTGTAATTGGCACAATACCCTCAGCAGATTTAACAGAAAGTGCTTACCCATCAGCTTAGAAACAAATGTTTGGTCTGTGGACCCAAAAATATAGATTGCATTAATTTCCTAACCCACTTTTGTTTTTTTCTTGTTAAATCCCCCCCCCCCCATCCTCAGCTCACATTTTTGGGGCCGAATCATTGCTGGCTGCTTTAGCCGGGAGGACATTTTGACTTGGGGCCCCTCTGGACACAGAGATGTGCTTACGCAGAGAATTGCTCATGCTCCACTGGAGAATTTGGCTGTCTTTGCCAGCCAAGTCTCCTCGTGGCAGATTTCTCCATGTACTTATTGTGTCTAATTCCTTCTGCTGGCTTAAGGAGCTGCCCAGTCCGAGCAGGGACCCCCTGATGAGCCAGAATTAGCTGGTTTCCCTCAAGACTTGTATTGTCATGTGAGGAGGGCACTGCTGCTGTCACAAAGAGACGGAGAGACATCATAAGAGATGAATCTCATTTTTAATCTTGTGATATCATTTTCACATGGAGGTGTTTGCATTGTCATCAACAAATAAGATGCTGCCCGTCAGATTCTAACAACGCGACAATGAAAACAGCAGTCATGCGGTACAGAAATATGCCATTAGTCGCTAATTATTGGTCGTTTTCAGCAAAGCAGTCGGAGAAACGAGTTCCAAAATGATCTTTGTGCATAGCCAAGCGTCAAATTTTCAATCGATGAAATTCATCCTATTTTCAATAAAGTTTTGATGTTTGAAAATGCACATGAAAATCCAGACGATTTCGATTAGTTTTGGTGTGAACTCCCCCTCGGGACTGTTGACCTCTGTGTGATTAGACCATAATTGGACAGCAAGCAAATGATTGAGTTCATTGTTGTTACCGACAATCAGTCAAGCCGCACAATTGTCAGCTGGTGTATTGATTTCGCAGTGCGGGGGTGTGTGATTGGCTTGTTCCATCAAACCACCAATGGAAAGTGAAGTGGACACTCGGGGTCAGATACTGCCGCAATCATACGAGACGGAAACTGTGGGGAAAAAGAAAAAATTGAAGGGACAAAATTCCCCAAATCCTCCCTCTGTAAACTCAAAACAGCGAGAGACAACTAGAAAAGCCTCAGTAGACGCGTTTGCATTCAAAAGTATTGCGAAATTCACGTCGTTTCAGAAAAAAAAAACATCAAAATGTGACGCACGTTAACCTTGAAAAAAAATAAAAAATCACACGGGCGTGATCGGATCACGCCACATTTCAAAGCGCCGTCGCGGAAAACTTGGGTCACCTTGAACGCCGCTGTCAACTTCACATTCAAATTGCAGATTTGAAAATCCCTCCCAGTTTTTGTTTGTCATCGTTAGACCACGTAAAACGGGAGATATGATTTTGGATGTGATTTTAATTTGATGGCACATGGACACTTACGTATTAACTCTGTCGAAAAGGGCAAATCAAGTCTTGCATGCCTAAAAAAAAAAACCCAAAAAAAAAACAAATTTTTGGTGAGTAAAGTTGTTTCTTGGTTTGTTGTTGTTGCTGTTTTTAATTTAATACATTTTGATCAACCTTTCAAATGTGATGCACCGTCTAATGAGATGCATTTGTGCAAAAGGTTTTAACATTAATTGAGATACCAAGGCAAAAACGTCTGGAAAAAATATTAGAAGTTGACATTTTCATCTAATTACCTCGACCAAGGAGGGGGAAGTGGTGTTTGCCTGTCTGTAAACAGGATTGCGGCCGGCGTGGCTCAGGCCGTCTAGCAACCGAAGGGTCTCTGGTTCGATCCCCGACCATGGTGACCACGTTGAAGTGTCCTTGAGCGAGATACTGAACCCCTAATTGCTCCCGATGAGTAGGTTGGCGCCTTGCATGGCAGCCTCCACCATCAGTGTGTGAGTGTGTGTGAATGGGTGAATGAGATGACAAGATGACACTGTGAAGCGCTTTGAGTGCCGCTAAGGTAGAAAAGCACTATATAAAACTGAGTCCATTTACCATTGCGCAACGACTATGTGGGCAGTGTTCACCAAACTTCGTGGAGGGATGCAGTAGGGGGCAAAGAGGAACTGATTTTAGCAGATTACTCATGACGCCATCATGGGAAAGCAGGAAATGGTCTTACAGTGGCGTGGTGGCGAATTTCGCCAATGATCTGTTGTGCAGAAAGTGATATTTGTACCACATGTGATGCATTCATGCAAAATATTGATATTATCAGGTCTCCCTCTCACTACAGCCTAAGCTTGTACGGGATTGCGAGGGGTCACTTATCCCTGCTTGGGGCTTTAAAGGCCCAAACATGAAAGTGCCAGGGGCCAAAAGTTGGCTGAGGTAGGGGTCCTTTGGGTGCTTTCTAGTTGAATGTGAGATCATAAATAAAAGAGTGTGTCAGAGCAGATGAACTGACTTACTTCCTGCAGGCTATTTATGCATATTATACAAGTTTATTTGATTAACTGTTGCAAAAAAATATTTTAAAGTATATCTGTTCTGAGTGCCTTTTGTGCATTGGTTTGCTGTGAAATCCTTCAGATCTGCTCACTTCAAATCCTCCGGTTGGATTCCATCACAAACCAATACAATGGCATTACATAAGTTTTCTCGTCTTTTCTCAGTCATGGGCTTCCTCTGTGGCTTTTACTCTGAAAATGCCATTTTCTGGTCCTAATTGGGTCATCTGCCTTAGAACCTGTCACTGTGTTGCAAGCAGCACCCTCTTTGTATAATTCAGATCAAATTAGACACCTACAAAGAGCAGACGCACGTCTACACAGTGAGCGAAAGTCTAACACAGTCAGGCACACGCACACGCGCCGGGCGCGCACATACGCACTCATCTAAGGAGTTTGACTTTTGCAGATTGTCAGGCTTTTGCAGACAGAGACACAAAACACGTCAACCCCTCCCCTTCCCCATGACAGGCGTCTCCATGGCACCCCTCAGATCACTGTGGCGCCACCGCAGCAGCTCCTTACATTTCAATCTCCCCTCTCTTCCTCCCCCACAACTGGAATACCAGGGTCTGGAAATATGTCTCAGAACAGAGCAGGGCTTTGCCCACACACACACACACACACAGACACACACACACACACACACACACATCTCAACAGTGCTCACTAACAAACTTTGAGAAAAAGAGAACACCACCACTCTGCATCTTGTTCAAGCGGTTCACTGTTAGGATGAGGGGATACGTGAGTATCACACACGACCTCACGCTGGGTGCTGGCGACTGGCGAAACCTCCTCGTCCTGGTTTCCCTCCGCAGTGAAGGCTGGCGTGCAGATATTGGATTTTAAGAGTGAATTCAAACACTCAAGTTTTTGTAAAATAAATTTTAAAAAAATAAATAAAGATATTAAGATGGATTCTCACCAAAGGACATTTGGGGAGCAACATGAAATTTTTCGACTGCATCATCGAATCAGCCCAAAAGTATAAATATGTGTGAGTGGTAATCTCAATGTCCTCCCTCGCAGACTCGGACTCCTTGATGCTCATCTCTGATCCACAAGGGCTCAAGGTGAATCAGTGAGCACGTTAAGTCTCTCTCGGTAGACTTTTTATATTTTAAAGGCCCTTTTTTTTCTTTTTTGGAGGATGTTGTAATAATTAATTGATAGAGCTGCCGAGTGTGTACTTGTTCCTCTATGCGTGGCATGAGTGGAGTAAAAGTTCGACAAGCTACAATTGATCCAACGGGTTTAGTACAGCGGCTGAAGAGGGAGCGAACAAGAAAAATGTGGCGGGGGGGGGGGTTTTAAGCGTGAAAGGAGAGTGACTTTACCGGCCATAGAAATACTTGGGCTTTGATGTCGCAAAATGCTGTCTCATCCTTTTCATTATCATTTCAAGCTCCCACACCATCCCGGACTCAAAAATGCAGTGAGTTCATGCCGGCGAGAGTTCAGCGAGGGGTCGTAGCTTCTCGAATCTAAGACTCGACCGAGTCTTGAGTTCGGCCAAATTGGGTTGAGGGAAAGTTCCATTGTATCGGTGTCGGTTATGAGATTGCGGGAAGAATCTCATTCAGTTCCTGTAGGTTACAAATCCCTGAGTCTGGTTAGATCCCGCCGTCTGGTGAGCGGGGCAGCATATCAGTCCGCTGCACCGTCTGTGTATTAAGGCTTCTTCATTTCGGATTAGGTCTCAATATACTGCAGATCATGCAGATTAGATCTGATTGTCCTCTGGTCCATTTCTCAGATGACGTCTTATGGAAAGAAAATTAGAAATGCGCATTGGGTTTGGGTTTTCCTCAGGTTCAAAATGTTGGATCCATGAAGATGTCTTGCCTGAGGATAAAACGCTGTGCAAGTTCTTGACTCGTACTCTGTGCAGCGTATTCACATGCCAGCTTGGTTCCAACCCCTGTGACTCTGTAACAAGCAAACTTCAGACTTCATTAATTTTATTTAGATTTTTCACAAGGTTGTAAAACTGCCCGTGGGTGAAAAACTATGAACAGCATTGCATATTAAAGGGCGCATATTGTTAAAAAAAAAAAAAACACACACACACTTCTTCACTGCCCCTGTGCTATATTTGGGCATCTGGAATGTTTGAACTCACATACTCTGAAACTTAGTTTCTGTCAGCCTGCTTCGACCAGAAAGTTTAAGATCACGAGCACGCTGCTCGACGCTACGTTTGGCGCGCTGCGCGCCGAGGCTCCACCCGCTCCGCCATTGTTTTGTGGCAGGGTTACATAAAAGAAAGTGGGTTTTGTTTTTGTTTTTTTAAATCAAGGTCTTTATTCACAATATCGCAATGTTTCTTTTGGACAAAAAAAAAAAAAAGAAGAAGATCCTGATGGTAATATAAGATTAACCTTAGCAAAGTGCAAACAATTTACCAACCATTTAGACGCATTTTCAATATCGCAACCATTTTAAAGGACTAAGATCCGGATCATGACAGGTTGAATCCGCACCAGTCGGAGTAAACAAATATGGAGGTGTAGGCGATGGTACAAGCCGTTCCATCGAGGGGCGTGGGCATATCGGAATACATGATCCGACTGGTATTTTGAGCAAAAAACAACTTCAAAGACAGGTCGTAGGGACCCCTGAGATGATCTGGTTCACACAAAAAAAAAGTATGATATGTTCGCCTTCAAAGGGTGGCGACAGCAAAGGCATGTCATCACGAGTTGTTGTGGCTTACGGGTTTTATGATCGGAGCAATTCCTCCATAAACTGAAGTATAATCATGAAAATACTGTTATACGGAGGATTAACTACATAAAACAAATTCAGCTGAATACAAAATAAAAAAAAAAAGATAATACTTTGATTTTTCTGTCAATTTCACAGCAACCTAGATGCATTTTTTTGGGGGGGGGGGCATAATCAACACAGACAGCAAGAAGACGACTCAGACAACACACCGTAGACGTTGTAAACACATGGCACCATCCCCCGGTTCTCTGGAGGTTTGGAACACGTTATTGATTTTACCATTGTTGTTCTGTGCACAACGGTCATCTCTGAGGGCACTGATGAGTGAAGGCCCTCAACGTGGCCTCTTATGTACATGTCAAATGAACCCAACAAGACAGAGCCCCCCCCCCCGGAGGATCTCCGTTCCCTGTGTTGTAACCTTGAACGGGCGACTGAGCTCCTTCCTTCCTTCCTTCCTCTGTAAATATCATGCAGATGTTCTTTTTGTTTCAAAGCGGTTTGAAGAGATTTGAGGTTCGACATGGTGATTTATTTAACAGAGAAAAAAAAAAAGACAGATTGTACATTCTGCTCATGTTGCTGGGGTTTTTTTTTTTGTTTGTTTGTTTTTGTTTTTTGGACTTTACTCATTCATTACTTTCACTTCAGTGAATGCATTTTGGGGTTTGCGAATGTTGAACTCCTACCCGACATCTGTACAGCTGTTCACATGTGCGCACTTTGAGCGGTCGCATGAATCATGATGTCAGTCACACAAACTTTTTTGGTCTTGGCTGTATTTTGTTCAACAATGAACAGGCCCTGACATGAGCTGATAGATTTGACGTTCCTTTTTTCACCCCTTTACCTACCTTAGCTTATTTACTTTTTTTTTTTTTAATTCAAGGACACAGCACATATACTTTTCTTTCTTTTTCTTTTTCTTTCATGACAGGAACTGACATCTTTTAAGAGTTGTATGTGCAGGATGCATCCTCGTAGCTCAGTTCAACCTGCTCTGTATCGTACCCTGTGTGTGTGTGTGTGTGTGTGTGTGTGTGTGTGTGTGTGTGTAGTTATTTACTCAGCTCATAACACTACTGAACTATCCCTCAGAGTAATTAAGAGCTTACCCTGTGATCCACTCTGGCAACACAAGGGATTGGCTCCACTCAATACATCCAGGCTTCCGGCACCAAGCTAGCAAACAAGGACCCAAAATGCTGCGTTTTGCACAATTTGCGATCAATTTCTTCATGTGGACTGTTTGGAGTGAGAATGGTGGGATCAGTGTGATGTGTGGGTCTATTTGGTCAGAGAGGCATGAAGAGATGCGCTCGATGAAAGGAAAGTGTATTAGTTGTATTAAGTATTTTTTTTGCCTTTGAAGTTCTAACAAGTTCTAAGGGGCAAAACTTCTCCGTCAACACTTTTTTGCTACTCACAAACTAGCTAGCTGCGCATGTTTAGCTTGAAGCTAATGGCGGCTGACAGATAATAATAACACAACTACCCAAAAATGTAAATTTATAAACATTTAAGCACGTCCTCCATTACAATCCATGTATCCTGTGTACAGCTGTACGCTCTTTCATCCAAACACTTGGATTTGAGGTAAAAAAATAGGCTTCCAGTCCTTATAGATATGTGCTAATTTATGTTAGCATGAAGCGCAAACAACTAGCATATTCAGCTGAACCAACTTATGCACACTTATTAACAGTGGCTGGAAAAGTAATAGTTTATGTTGATTCTTTGGGACTATTGCAAACAGACATTTTGGGGCTGTTTTGCTGTTTTTTTTGTTTTTTCATAGTAGCTACAACATCCTGAGCCTGTCGCTGCCATCCTTAGCCTGTAGCTGCCATCCTTAGCCTGTAGCTGCCATCTTTAGCCTGTAGTTACCATCCTTAGCCTGTAGCTGCCATCCTTAGCCTGTATCTACCATCCTTAGCCTGTATCTACCATCCTTAGCCTGTAGCTGCCATCCTTAACCTGTAGCTGCCATCTTTAGCCTGTAGCAACCATCCTTAGCCTGTAGTGGCCGTCCTTAGCCATCAGCTTCAAGCTAAATATTAAGTGACTGTCTCTTGCTGCATTCTGCAGTACCAAAAGAAGTAATGCAGGTGAGAAAATTGTCGTCAAGAGTTAAAGATTTACGAGTACTCGAGACGCAAAAAAGACTTCCTGGTGAAGTCACGCTTTAAGGACGTACAAATTGACGTCACGTTGTAAACTGAAACCCGGTTGTAACTATATGTCTAGATCATATCGCATTTTGTCCAACGGGGGTACGTCTCCTCCATTACAGATGTGGACATAGATTTGTGTGAGTGTGTTCCACACAAACTGTCCCCTGAGCTCACACCATTTGAAACAGGCAAGGTTGTTCTCAAGGAGATGAATGTTGCTCTGCGTTCCTGCTGTCGTTTGACAATCCATCTTGATGCATGATAATACTTGGCTCTTGGGGATTTTTTTTTTTTTTTTTGTTCCTGTTTTGGACTCCAGGTTGATGCATCCAGGTTGTCTGTTACAGAAGGCTGAGTGATGATAGAGACAAATTACTACCCACAGGTGGATTACTGTACTTCCCAGTGGTCCGAGAGGGGAAGACAGCCCAGAATATTTTTGACAAAAGCGAGGAGCTCGATTTTTGTCGGAAAGCAAAAAAAAAAAAAAAAAAAATCACAATTTTTCAGCACATAAATAAGAGTTACAAAGTAACCATTGCAGTATCATCTGGTGCAAGACTAATACGGTGGCCACGCAGTGCCAATCATAACAAAGAAGAAAACATAACGACAAATAAAATGACCTGAAGGTTTTGTTTTTTTTTCTTTTGCAATTGCGAGCTGTCGTGCTTTACAATTTTCTTTTGTGAGTTGGAAAAGAAAATGTTGACTCAGTTTCTCCGACCTCAGTTTATTTTTTTCCGAATCTGTTTTCCAAGTTGGAGAAACCGACTCCCGCCGAATTCAGCGCAGTTTTGATTTGTGAATTTGTTGCTTCGATCATGATTTTCATCATGAGGTCCTTCATTTAAAAAAAGAGCAGTTACATATAACTCATTATTAAATAGTTAAATGAGATTTTATTTAACATGTACATAAAGAATCCCTGTCCCCCCCCAAAAAACAGGCAATGATGAACACATGCGTCTCACTGCTAAAAAGAGACAATTAACTATGAAAATTCCAGTTATTCCATATTAATTTAGACTTCTAATACTGCATACGCTGTTCCATTTGTTAAATTTAGAGGAAAAAAGGAAATAGTAATCAAAAGTACGTGCTCATTATATTTTGTGTGTTTTCCAGCATTTCTGAATTAAAAATAAATATAGCTCTGCAAAAAATTTAAAAAAAAAATAGTTCTTTTGTGATCAGAAACATCAAAAGTTCTGAGTCTTTGCTTTGGAACAAACAATGAATATAGTTACTTTATTGAGAAAAAAGTGAGAGAGAGAGAGGAGATAGATAGATGGATGGATGGATAGATAGATGGATAGAGAGATAGATAGATAGTCTTTTTCAAATGAATCAGTCCAAATGCAGCAACAGCTAATCAACCGACATAAATTCAGGCTTAAGTCAAGTTCCATTTCCGGCTGAAGCCACGCCCCTATCAGTTTTAGCCCTGCCCCCGACCAAGAATAATGACACTGTTGATTTAGCTGGATGAAGTGATACGAATAACTGTACTTGCTCATCCGGAGTGTGTGTGTGTACCATCAGGCTCAGGATGTGCTTGTTGCTGGGGGATTGGAGGACTTTTGGGTATTATTCTGTCTGACTGTCATGTTCACTGTAGCATAAATGCAGAATTAAGCACGCTCAAATGGAGCTAATTCAATAATGGATTGCTCCCCAACAGCAAAACGGTGACGTAGGTGGATAATTGTTTGATACGAGTAATTGTTAAGCTGATATTAAGCAGCGTGAGTACTGGAGGCTGTAATAACCGTCGTTCACACTTCTCAGTATGCTTTAATAGCATGTTTCAAAAGAGCTTTTACAGCAGCAGAAAAATGTGGCTTTATTGTTTGTTTGTTTTTTTTCGTTTTGGTTTTGTTTGTTTTTTAATCATCTTTTTTTTAATGGATTTTGTGAATGAAAGAGCAAGTCATAATAAGTCTTTTCCGCACTTTTCGCCTCATGGCTGCCCTTTAATAGCTTCAAATATCAATATATCCTGCACCCTTCTTCCCAATATAATTTGTCTCTTACAATCTCCACCCCGTACATGTCGGGTCACCCACTTGTTTGTCCTCTGTCTATTGTCCCGCTCAGATGAGTATTAAACCCCACTGTGGCGCAGGATGAATGCAATCCCTTTGGGAAATTGACCTGAGTAAATGGAAATGGAGATTTTATTCTCAGTGTGTTGGCGACGCTCGGCTTTAAAAAAAAAAAAAAAAAAAAAATTGTTGCGAGCTGATTAGTTATAATCCCAGACACTCTTTATGAGATTAAATAACATGATGCTAGAAAAGCTTTTGTGAAAGAGCAAATGTGTGAATGATGAAAAATTGAAATCAGCGCAACTCCATTAACCCTCCGTGGTCCAACACTTTTAGAAGAGTCAAGGCCGGTCCATTTTTGATGCACTTGAGTTGGTACTGTGAAAGATGAACGAGGAGCAGCGTAGTTTGGTCTGGTTGTTTCCTTTCCATAACTAATAAGGATATTTCAAGATTGATAATTGGTCATAATTCACGAATCTGTTTGCTACAAAATTTTATTTAATTTATTTTTATTTTTTTTTTATGTGATCGTGTGTGTTTGGGTTTTTATTTTATCGTATTTTTAGAACTGCAACGTGATTTGCTATGTTATTCATTTTTTTTCCAAAAAAAAAACAACAACATTTTTTTTCGTCAGTATCTGGATCAAAGATGTTTGGCTCAGTTTGTAGAATATTAATGTGTTGGCGGGACATCTCTTCAGAACCACAAGATTTGATTTAAACAAGATTTGATTTAAAATGATATTTTGACATAATTAGTCTTTTATCATGATTGCAACTTCCTTCCTGCAATTTTGATTGTGAAGCTCCTCAGCTCTACAAATATTTGTAAATGTTTTTTTTTTTATATAATCAACTGATGCAATTTTTGAAAATAGTGAGGGAAAATCCTATTAATCATTTATACTGGCCTTTTGAACAGGACGGCGTGGCTCAGAGGTCGAGTGGCCATCTAGCAACCGAAGGGTCGCTGGTTCGATCCTCACTTCCCCTGGTGACTATGTCAAAGTGTCCTTGAGCGAGATACTGAGCCCCTAATTGCTCCTGGTGGTCCTGAGACAGACTGGCGACCCGTCCAGGGTGAACCCCGCATCTCCCCAATGTCAGCTGGGATAGGCTTCACCCCCACGACCCTTAACTGATAAGCGGTATAGAACTTGGACATATGCCCTTTTGAATATTGAATGGTTATTAATTTGTTGCTCAGAAACTTTTCTGTGCATTCCCACCCTAAAACGGCTTCTTTTTTTTTAATTCATTACGCAGCTCAAAATCGAATCTAATCCAACGTCGTATTGTTTCTAAATTTCACCCTTTGATTGAAAAGAGTTAAAGCTCCATAAGTAGCATCGGTAATAAATCCCAACAGCATCATCATCGTCAATCATGTCGGAACAACCCGACTTGTACCATTTTCTTAATATAGCAAAGCATCTGAGAGATGGATGGCCAGATTGACCCACCGGGTTCTGTTGTTCGTTATCAAGGTGAGTTGTCAGCGCTTCGAGGAAAAATCTGCTCCTGAGTGGAGGTGCAATATTTGTCATTGGGGAATGAACAGCAGTTTGATCAGGTGTGGAGCTGCTTGGATATTTTTCTCACCATGACAACGGTTGATGGACTTCTGTTTCAGGAAGGAAAAAAACAAAACAAAACGCACAACCGTTCCAGCAATCGTGAAATCGGGGTCTGTGGTCTAATTGGATGGTGTCAGTATTTACTGTACGACTTCTTGCAGAAGTAATCTTGCGATGTCATTTCTTTCTTTTCTGGATTATGAGGTTAGAGTTTAGACCAGACCAAATCCTGATCGTCTAAGGAGGACCATGACCAGACCACGGGAGGCAGGTGTGAAAGGGCCCTGAGTGGACTTTCAACACATACCTGCTATTTGCTGTAAGAACTAAAATAAATATTAGATTTTTTTTTTAATCTAAAAATCAAGATGTTGTGTTCAGAAGAATGGATTGGCGGTGGGACAACCCAAAAACAACAACAACAACAACAACAAAATAAACCTGTGGCTGTTTGAGCAGGGCTTCTCAAAGTAAGGCCCAGGGACATCATTGGGTTCTTGAAGGTCTTCCCTGGGGTCTTCATTAAAACGGAGAATATTATAATTTCACAAAATCAGTGATTTGGCCTTGAAGAAAATAGTAAGTCGACATAGATGTTTCCTCGCCATTAAAAGATTGCTCCATAAGATCTTTCTGAATCGCCTGTTCATTTGCTTGTAGCAAATCAGCATCATCTCACAGCGGCAAGTCAGTGCATTTAGGCGTGTGGACGCGGTCAGGAGGACTTGCTGAAGTTCAAACCGGGCATCGGGATGGAGAGGAAAGGGGATTTCGGTGAATTTGAATGCGGCATGGTTGTTGGTGCCAGATGGGCTGGTCTGAGTATTTCAGAAACTGCTGATCTACTGGGATTTTAACAAACAACCGTCTCTCACCTCGAGGCTTTACAGAGAATGGTCCAAAAAAGAGAAAATATCCTGTGAGTGGCAGGCGAGTGGACGAAGACGGTTTGTTGATGTCAGAGGTCAGAGGGAACTGGGCAGACTGGTTCCACATGGTAGACGGGCAACCGTTACTCAAATAACCGCTCATTACAACCAAGGAATGCAGAACACCATCTCTTGAACGCACAACATGTCAAACCTTTAAGCAGACGGGCTGCAGCAGCGGAAGACCTCAACGGGGTCCAATCCTGTCAGCTAAGAACAGGAACCTGAGGCTTTCTTTTCGCAGAGTTTCACAAAAATCGGACAAGACATGATCGGAAAAACGTCGCCTGGTCTGATGAGTCTCGATTTCCTCTGCGACACTCAGATGGTAGGGTCATGGCGTAAACAGCATGAAAGGATGGAGCCATCCCGCCCTGTGTCAGTGGTTCAGGCAGGTGGTGGTGTAATTTCGTGGGGGATCTCTGCACACTTTGGGCCCCTTCGTACCATTGAGCATCGTTTAAACACCACAAGTGACCTGAGGACCGATGCTGACCACGCCCATCCCTTTATTACCACAGTGTACCCATCTTCTCAGTGCGCCTTCCAGCAGGATAATGCACCGCGTCACAAGGCTCAGATCATCTCTAATTTGTTTCTTGAGCTCAACAATTGGTTTCCTGTACTCCACTGGCCTCCACAGTCACCAGATCCCAACCCAATGGAGACCCTTTGGAATGCGGTGAAACAGGAAAATCGCATCATCGATGCGCAGCTGACAAAGCGTGATTGTACGAAGTCAATATGGACCAACAATCTCTGAGGAATGTTTCCAACACCATCTTGAAAGTATGCCGTGAAGAAGAAGGGGGGGGGGCAGTTCTGAAGGCAAAAAAAGGGGGTCCGACCGGGTACTAGCAAGGCCTGCCTCATCAAGTGCTGAATCCTGCTCTTGTCAACTCCATTAACAACAGGTACTTCTCCTGAACGCGCTGACACAGTCAAGCTGATGTGAACCAATTCTTCAAAGAAAAGAATCACTTGTGAAACCGACTGTAGGTTAAATGACCAGTTAATATGCTCATTATTGTGAAAGGGACTGAACAACGTCATAAAACTCCTCCACTGTCAAGCAGAGATGATCTCAAAATAGAACCAAAAAGGTTTTAGCAGAGAGTCCACGACCCTGAATTTTTTTTTTCTATCACAGTCTTATTGTGTAATGAGATGAAATGATTGCACAAGAGACATTTAAAACTGGGTTGTGCTGAAAGTTCCCTCTGAAAACTGCTTTGACAAACATTCAAAATTTAATCTGTTTATATTTAGCCGCTTCATGACTGAATAATGCACCCCTTTTACATGCAAAAACAACTGCAGGGTGTCAGCCGTAATGAAAAATTGATACATTCTCCTTAGTTCCACAAAAAAAAAAAGAAAAAAGAGTTCTCCTCCGCATTTTTGCAAACTCCGCCAACTAAAATCCATCATTAACAAGATTAAATCCATAAGACGTAAAGCAACCTGAGGTGGGATGGAGGGGTATAAAAAAAAAAAAAAAAAAAAAATCCAGCAGAATAGCTTACGATTAACTCCGCCATTAGCTAAATCCGTTTGTAATGATTTATGGATTTGTCATTACCATAAACATGAAGGAGATCGATAACAATGACATTATCTCTGCCGAACTAATCGGTTTATACACACATCAAAACAAGGCAGAGTAAATCTTTTGTAAAAACCCATCATGTCTGCAGTGAATCTGGGTGTTAAGATACTTTGAAAAAAACAACAGGACTACAACGGCGTTTCAGGATGCATTAATTTGATCTTCTGTTCTCGTGTGTGTGTGTGTGGGCGCGTGTTTGTGTGCGGTAGATTTCCTTAAATAATGAGGAATGGCTGCTGCGCTTTCGAGGATTTTGCATCGGCGAGTGCTCGAAAAATCTCTGCATCACGTCATGATTGACACGTTGGCATCTCCTTGTCAAGCACAGGGAGTGGAGTTCAAGGGCCGGATTCCCTGATGCCTTTGAGCCTGCTGAGAAAGACCAGAAAATCAGCAGGCACTTTCTGTTTTGTTTTTTTTTCATTTCTTTTTTTTAAATTTTCTAATACAACCTGGTCCAAAAAAAAAAAAAGATGTGACATTTTCTCATTTGAGTGATTCCCTTCCTTTAAAACGCTCCCACAAAATTATCTCTCTGAGAGGAAGTGGCATGACTGGAAACCTCGATTTTCAGATTGTTAATAATTGTCAGGAATGACATGCAAATGTTATGCAAGAGCATCTGTTTGGATTTACATATCACAGTGTGCCTGTGTGCCTCGTGTGTGTGTGTGTGTGTGTGTGTGTGACAACATCTAGATCCATGTGTTTGCAAGGGACCAGATAAATTATGTCTGCGAACTGTTGATTAATGAGCGTACCATGCTGAAGTTGTTTCAAGTGGTTTTCATAGATTTGTATAAACTTTATGATGAGCAACACCAGGGAGAGATACAACCGGTGTTTGTGCGCGCGCGCGTGCGCGTGTGTGTGTGTGTACGCGCACTTGTGTGGTGTGTGTAGGCATGAGACTGTCAGAGAGACAAAGTGAGAGGAAGAAGTGGGTGAGAGTAGTGAAGTACAGTCCATGTAAGTACAGTGTTTCATCCTCAGCTGAGAGCCTCTCATCTCTTCTTCTACTCTACGAGAGTCTAATTCACCAGATAATGTGTGCAATTAGGTCTCGGCCTTCATGAATAATGTTCAATCTCATTTATTTTTCCGACGGCTGTCAATGTTTACAAAAGATAGGCATCAGTTCAGCCGAGTGAATTTATCACAAGGGATAATGTTTCTGTTTCTCCACAGTTCTAATGATTTTTCCTTCGCCATTTTTTTCAGCCGCGCTCTCATCTTCCCGGGGCGGGGTTGGACGCTCTTTAGAGACTTTAAATGTGGTCGTTGTTGAAGACAGGAAGGTAGGGGAGCTGTTTCCAATGTGAGGAGGGTGGGACCTGTTGTGTCCCATATGTGGTGAGGCAGGGGATGAGTCATAAGTGATCCAACCGTCACCAAACCACAACCACCGTACAGCGCAAAGACGCTCTGACGCTCAGCGGCTTCCCAGACGCATCGCATGGCAACTCCACCTCTCCCTGAAATTGTGCCACCAAAGTGGCACGAAAATTCGCAAGGGGTTTGGTGTGAACACACCTTTACACCACTGACTGATGACATCATGTTCTTAGGGTTTGATGTCATCACATTTTTTTTTTTTTTTTGCATACAATATTTTCGGCTTCAGCACACGCTTTTATAAACGACATCAGGTGTTGATGGCGTGGACCAGCAAACACCTGACTTTGTTGCCAAGCGTGGGTGTTCGAATCCCATTTCAGCACTGTGTTGTACAATATTAACCGAACCGACAAGGTTTTTTTTTTTTTAGCCGTTGTTTGTGCCATAACTACCCAGACCTCAACACACATAATAAAAGATTATATTCCAACAGTGAATGTCATTTCAATCAGCTGATGTCAGTAAATAACGTGACAGTTTCGTTTTGTTTCTTTTAACCACGACACAAAATTAATCCTGAGCGATGCATTGTTGAACCAAGGGTTTTTGTGTCTCCACCACGAAAGGATCCTCACTGACTCGTGTTGGCGTTGTTTCCACAGCGCTGGCATTTATTTTCAAAAAGTATCCTTCCACCACCACATAGTACAGTGCAGTATGTTCTCATTCATTAGTCATCGAGGAAGAAGTCTCAATTGTGATTATATGCAATGAAAGCTGCCTACCAGACCACCAGTGACTTGGTGAGGACTATTTATTAATCATACACATCTTGGATTGTCAGGGAAACATTCTTTTCACTCAAGTAATTGCGACCCAGCAGGAGCCACAATCCAGGAGTCGAGAAATTTTTTTATCCTAGCAAAAAAAACAAAAAAAACCAAACAAACATGTTTTTAGCGGGACGCCCTTATTAAACTTTAACCACATCATCGCTACGATATCAAAATATCGCATTTTCCACTGAGAAAAGACTGACTTCAGCAGGCTGCAGATGGAACTTGTGTTGGGAGAACAAGTGTTATGCTGGTCTCAAATTTAGGACCCCCCCCCCCCCCCCCTTGCTAGCATCTGTCACAAGGTGTTAGCAAGGGAGATACACGCTATTATTGCACATGTGCAATGGTCGCTCGTGTTTTTGGACATGCGTTGTACAATACATGAATAATCTTGCATAACTTTTCACGAAATACAAAGATATTTCATGAGAATAAATCGATCGGATTGGCTTTGTAGCTCAGTTATCACAATTACCTCGTACGCTTTTTAACACAGGTGAAGCTGTTTGCAAATTAGACTTTTTAAAAAAAAAATCCCTTCTGGATTCCCTTCCCTTTGGAGCCCAACCTTATGCAAGCTTGTGCAAAAAAAAAAAAAAAGTTCAGACCAAGTGAAATCCGTTTCTGGTTCAGCCCCATCATGATTCTTTCTCAGCTTGTTAGAGAGGAGGATTCTCAGATGAGACTACCGAGCCAATGGCGAGCGGCCATGAACTTGGCTGCGTTTGCTGACTCAGAAAAGGACATTAGCATACAGCTGCAACGAGCCAAGCCGCAGCTGCTACGGATGCCTTCCTTCGTTTGCTAAAAGGAAGTCATAGTATGTTAATGGGTGTGCGTGTGATGGAGGGTTCATAAGGCGTGCAGTCATGGTTCGCCGAGACCTCTGCTGACAGCTTCCCCCTGTCCTGAAGGCCGATCTGGGCTGGAAGCTTAGGCATGGTCTGGTTCATGAATGGTGTCATATATGACACAAAGAATATGTGAATCCTCGCAAGTAAGGATGGAAACACCTGGATTTTGAACACGTTTAGACCCCCCCCCCCCCCATAAAAAAGCAGAATTTAGGAAACACGGTCTCTGCATATAGTTTCCCTTACTGTGCCTTTTGAATTGATTTCTTCTCGTTCCCAATTCACTGCGAGAGCCATCTTTTCATGTCTCGTTGAGGCTGAATCACTTTCTGTCAGGGTTGAGGTGATGTTGCAGGCAGATTGCTTATCCGTCAGGATCACGACAGACACAAACAGGTTGCTGATGCTGCTGCTTAAACCTGTCTCAGTCAGGCCCCCGATCATCAAATCTGTCCCCGTCTCCCATGATATATTGACAGCATTGCATTTGTCTCCCTTTTCCCCCCTCCTAGCTGAGTTCCTGACCAATTGCATGCCTGGTTATCCGCACATCATAAAGAATTTATGACAGGAACTTAGAGCGATGAGGGATGGTTTCAGTGGAGCCACCATGGGGTTGGTGAAGATGGAATAACGCAGGTGAGGCGACGCATGACATACGGCCCTGATTCCCCTCACCACCTCCTTGAAATCTCGAAGTGGGAATGCTGTTGGAGAAGTCGCTGAAATTAACAGGAAATAGATGGAAATGTTGCAACCTGGTGCTTATTAAAGTTGTAACAGGAAGACCAGACTTTATTCACTTGGAGGTTTTTCATATTACATGTTGTCAGCGGAGTTGTTACGCCTAAACTCGTGAAAATTTAACGTGTCGAAATATTTCCAGAACACTGCACATAATCTGCATCTTGAATGAGAGCTTGGCAAATTTAATGTCATTCATAACCACCTGATACAAGGGTTGTACGATCGCACGGATACAGCAGTATATCGTGAGATATTCTTCCCGTGATACAATATTTCGAGCACCCCATATCGATGTTGTGTCAAAATATATTGTGATGGAGTTTTCAGTAAAGTATGAAGAGTGAGCAGTATGTACCGTATCGGGTCGCATTGCGATATGCCGTGATAAAATCTTATCGTCACATGAACGTCGCAGGGGTCCTGTTCATGAGGGGAACACAGAGCACGAGGTGAGATTGAGAACCGCCCTACCGCCCCGTTCTGATGAAGAGCGCTGTCAGTCTTAGTTGCTCCTCTCACCTATGCTCATGAAATATGGATCAGGGCCACAAGCTAGGGTCCGTAACACAAGCCGCTGAAATGCGTTTCCTCAGGAAGGTGGCTGGCGTCACCCTTAGGGATAAGATGAGAAGTTCAGCCATCCGTTAGGGACTCGGGGCTGAAATTGAGAGGAGCCTGTTGAGGTGGTTCATGCAGCTAGTTAGGATGCCACCTGGGTCCTGGTTCCAGGCAGGTCCAGCTGGGAGGAGGCCACAGGACAGATGGAGGACCAGGTGGAGGGACTACATCTCCACACTGGCCTGGGAAATCTCCAAGTCAGAGCTGGTCAGTGCAACTAGGAAAAGACAAGTTTGGAGTTCCCTGCTGTGACCTGCGTTGAAAACGAATAAATACCAATTTGGTCTGGACAGAAAAAATGTAATCAATGTTTTTCTTTTTTTCTGAAACATTTGTTAAGCCCATAAATCATTGACGATTAGTGAAGAACAAGAGGCCGATACAGAAACCAATATCTACCAACGATGCGCCGCCATTATCGTCCATCCCTCATCGTATCCCACGTCTCGTGACAGTGAGCACAAAACACAAATTACGTGCTTCACAATTTTTTGTCGGACTTTCCAAAAGATTTGTCAAAGTTCCCTTTACAAATTGGGACCACAAAAGATGAACTTCCAGACCCGAGTCCCAACAATCACCTGGATAGTGACACCAAAACTAATTAGAATTGGCTCTGTGGCACAATGATACCAATCTGTGTTGGGTGGGCCCAGTGTCAGCATGGGCGAGATTATTTTTCTTCCATTGTTTGAGGCTTAGAGACACCTCCAGAGGGATCCCTGCTGCCAAGATACCATTAACTGTCTCAGATTTTGGACAATCGCACTGTGAGTCTCTCATTTCTTGTAAAGGTCCTTCTTCAATTAATCTGGGTCTTCTTTATGCTCTCCTGTAAGGACCACATGAATAGAGACGTTTTTCAAAGAAGCTAGTGAAACAGGATGGTTTTCAGTGTTGAAAAAAGAAAGAAAAGGGATTATGTCGTATGGTGTCACCTGGGGTGGGGGGGGAGATAAAAATGTAGCGAGGTGACTCTGATTATGTCCAAATAATGTCCCACTTTCATTTTTCTGACAGAAAAATATTGTGTTTGGAGAAAGAAAAAAAAAAGCAGTTTTTTTTTTCTCCCTTCCACAAAATAGTCAGGAGTAAAAACAAACGAAGCAATATTCTTGCCAACACGTACAAAGATTACATTTCCTCACATCAGATCATTACTTGCTTGCAGGTCGTAAAAGATGAAGGATGAATTTTATGAAGCCATTCATATTTAACGGTAGAAGACAGAATCATTGAGCGAACTTACACCAGGAAAAGGAAAACGAGACAGAGCTCGCGTACGGCCGGACCGTGTTGGTCGGTGTTTGGCCACAGGACAACAACAGCAATCCTTGAATATTACATCTGCATGGCCCCAATAATCATTTCTCTTACTATCTTCACATACTTGAATGCGTTTTGATCGTATTTCTGAACCAGGGGGTTGAAGATCTCAGCAGGTCAAGAACACCTCTGTCTCTGTGGATTTCGTAAAGGCTATCTAAACTGAAATAACAGCAGGATGCATCACACCAAAGGTTTTTAAAGTGTGAGCCATGCCTCCCCAGGGGGGCTAAAAGCAGTTTCAGGGGAGGCTCAGTGAATGGAGGTGAAAGAATATTAGTTATCTGGAGGATATCATGTTGGAGCAGCCTGAATATGCGTGATTTGGTTTAAAAAACAGTTAAAGATACAGTACTTCTGCTTGAGCTGGCTTTTATCACGCTAGATAGGCATTCAGGAATTAAATTTTATGTAATGTAAGGAGGGGTACACCAAAGGGGGGCATATTCTGGATATTGAATACTATTAGAATTAGAATGAAGCCCCCTTTGGCATTTAATCTGCTTTTCCAGCAACACATTTTGATGCTCATTTTGACGTATCGCATGCAAAAAGGTTAAATTTTTTTTTGTAAATAGTAAAAAATTCCTCCCAAAAGTTTTTTTTTTTTTAGTTGCTCGAGGTGGTTGGAGTAAACGCGCAGAACAGGAGACAGAAACTCTTAATTCCATTAAACTCCGGAAGAGCAAATCTTCGAATGTGAAACACACATCGGCTCTTTCTGTTTCACCAGTAAAGTTCTCTGACTTTTATCTCTGTCTCTGGACAGCGCGCAGCATGTCCAGTACGAGCTGGCGCTCCAGAAAGATCAGTCCCTCTGGAAAATCACAATTCTGCGATTGCATAAATTAAATGCAAAACCAGCCAAACTACACCCAGTATGGAGATGTGGGAGCAGGCAGGTATCCCACTTTGGTAGCAAAAAGCTGGCAGTTTCACTGCAAAAAAAAAACAAAAAAAAACCCCAAAACCTGCTTTTCGCATCAAGTTGCGAATTTTGTCAGAGCGTGCGTTTTTTACCGCAATAGATCGCAAAAAAAAACAAAAAAACCCAAATTTGGTCGCAGTTTTTTGGAAAAGATGCCAAAAAAGTAAGCATTTTTCAGCCACGATGATTAAAAAAAAAAAAGAAGAATCTTGAACAACTACAGCTTGTTGAAAATGAAGTTAATTATTCATTCTGTGTTTACGGAAACTAGGGTGACCATATTTTGATTTCCAAAAAAAAGAGGACACTCGGCCCGGCCTACGTCACAGGTAACACAGGACCGTAGTGTTCTGTGCAAAGCGTCGGTCAATGTCAACACACACGAATTGGTCCCGTGAAAAACAATGAAAACCGGACATTTTCATGGATTTATAAAACACCCCCGGACGCCCCGAGCAGGCTGGAAAAAGTGGACACGTCCGGGCAAAAGAGGACGTTTGGTCACCCTAACAAAAACCAAAACGATGAACTGACTTGTGTTGTCAGGTTCATGACCTCTTTTCTACGCCGCCTGTTACGACCGTGAGGGACGTCGCCTGCGCCGCCATCTTCTGTCGCGCATTCTCACGACATCGTTTGCGTATTCGCTAGAAACCACTTGATGGAAGTAGCCGTATATTAAACGTGGCGTGAAGCGGCGTGTCTAAAAGTTGCTGATTCCGACACCCCACATTCATTTTCCTGCTTTGAAATTGAGTTTTTAATTTTTATTTTTTTTTTGAGGCAAATAATTAAAGAGCTCAAACACGCCGACGACACAGTCTCCCCTCATCCGTATTGAAAGATGAATCAAGGGAACATTTAGATGGAGGTAGTCAGTAAATTAAAGACCAATCTATCACGGAAAAGTTACCACCACTGAGTCTAATCAAACATTAATGACTGTAATTATCGATATACTTTAGATTACTTCCCATCAGGATGATGAAGCTAGGAAAGCATTATGTAATTAATTTGATTCTGCTACGAGAACATCCCAGCCCGCAGAACCTTTTTTTTTTTTTTTTTTTTTTACTCGTAATTTGATGAGTTTTGTAATGTAAAAATAAAATAATCATCATGCAAAAAGATGCCCAGCAACCTGCCGGACCATGGAGATGAGACAAATTGAAATTAAAGCGGAATCTTTCTCTTCTGTGCTCCAAGCTTTAATCTTAGATTTAATTTGCCGAAGTTCAAGCGCTAAGAAGCACACGTTTTTGTTTGGGTTTTTTTTTTGCTCGTGTTTATTTGGCACTAATAACAAATCTTCTCTTCTTAACCAACCTTGCTTATGTGTAATAAGTTCTAAATAACCTTGGAAAATGCAAACAAGGCAATTGTGTTGCTGTGATTAATTTACTATTGTGCCTGACTGCATGTGGAACACAGTAAGATTAATTTTGTGACTTTTTGTATTTTGCAAAAAAAAAACAACAGAAAAACAACAACAACAACAAAAAAACAACAAAGAAAAACCAGCTCCCGGAGTAGAAAGATGAATGTTTATTTGGAAAAAAGCAGCTAAGACAGTGTTACGCTGTTGCTTGTGCACGCACGTGCACACACACACACACACACACACACACACACAACCCACCCCCCCATCTCTTTCCTAGTCAAAGTTGTTTTAAAGTCAAATGGATTGTAACAGGAATCCGAGATGCACTCTGTTCTTGTGGATTAGGTAATGTGTAGAACAAAAGAGAGATGAATAATTTATTGGCGAGTGCGTTCACTGCGGTCATACACATACAAGTGTTCGTTTCCACATCCGTGCGAAGCTGCAAACACATTTTTAGGACCCGAAGGAGGTTTTTGTTGTTGTTGTTGTTGTTGTTTTTGGTGTTTGTTTTTTAATAAGCTGGACATGTGAAGGATTCAATTGCAATTACAATTCAAGCCACACAAACAACATCTTAAAATTACACATACTCGTCCTTACTTTTTAATGTTCGATCGGGAGGAGGGGGAAGACAACCCCCCCCCCTACACACACACACACACACACACACACACACACCCAGCGCACCTCATCCAAAAATTGAATAAAACATCCACGAAAGAACAGAGTAAAAATAATAAAAGCAATAAAGTGAAACGACAACAAAAACGGCTCGCTTGCCGAGCGCAACAAAATTTCTGCTTTGATGTGATTATTTTAGATTTGACAAAATACTTAACGCTGTGTGCAGAAATGTGACATTGTGTAGCTCTCAGTGGCCACCTTTTTGTTTTTGTTCTCTCTCTCTCTCTCTCCCTTGAAGAAGCGCTGTGATGGGGACTTCATCTTTTTTCTTTTGGGGCTTTTCTATAAAAAGGGTTCCAGTGACTGAGGTCCCAGTGGTACCTATTATGGCAGCCTGGTAGTCATTAATCACAGACGAGTAAGCGTTTCAACGCAGCGTCCGCCCAGAGTTTCCAATAGCCATTCATTAACAGTTCCTACCTCCATCTCTTTTCTTAGCACCCCCCCCCCCCCCCCCCCACCACCAGCACCGTTCCCACCTGGGCTCCTTGGAGTTGGTCGGTTTCTTGCTGACATAACTGCTTTTTTATTTATTTATTTCTCGAATTGCGTTTAAAAAAAAAAACAAACGGGTTTACAAGAAGTCAGAAGCTGAACCTTTTGACGAACAGAAAAGGGCGCGAACTGACCTTAAAGGTACAGAACCGCCTTTGAAGAAGGCAGAGCTTCCAGAGACAAGAATTTGTACCTTTTTTGGGGTCTATTTTTGAGTGTGTATCGTGCGGAAAACCTTTGCAGAACCGTCACTCGGATTTGGATCGTCAGATAGGCCGTACATGTTCTACATGTTTATTGTTGAGGTCATTGTGTGTCGATAGGTACGCACCTACGTGCAATAAAAACCTCCCTCGAATGGAAGTGGATATCTTTATTCGTATCTCAACCCCAAACCACCGTAAAAAAAAAACGGGATCAGCTTCTTTTTGTTTTTCTTTTGGTTCTTTTATGCTTAATTCCATCAGACCAGCTCTTATTCATTGACACGCAGTGTGAGGCGGCAAAAAAATGTCCTTGACACCTCTCACTATAATGCATCGCGTTCAAAACTGCTTGAAACATCAGCCTGGAGTCTCAAAATAAAGGTAAACGAATACTCAATCCCAAAAAAAAGAAAAAGAAAGAGGACAATTTTTTGAAAAGGAAGAATTTCCTGCTGAAAAAGTCCACCATAACTCCTTTAATTCCTCATGTTTTAAAACATGTAACCCTGCATGGACAAACCCCCCCCCACCCCCAAAAAAACCCAACAGATTTCATAATTTGATGTTACTATACACAATTAACAACTCCATTTTCCTTTAAAAAAAAAAAAGAATAATAAAAAGGGTTGATGTGTTGCTGTTTCATTTTGGTCAACACGGGGAAATAATCTGTCAAACATCATGCAATTGAGTGGCCAGCGGGGAAATTATAGCCGTTATTAATGGTCCCCTGAATCCCTCAGAGGCTTTCTATTATAATTATTGACTTTTTCCACTCCTTGTTTCGTACAAAGGTTTTTTTGTTTTTTTTCTTCCCTTGTCTTCTCCCTATTACGTGAAAGCCGTATCAGCACCCGCTGCAAAACTGTCCACAATAAGAAAACAGAATATGGTCTGCAAAAAAACACACCAAAAAAACTTTTTTTAGGGGGTTTTATTGATGGGGATTGTGGGTGGAAAAAAAAAAAAAATTTCACCTTATTTTGCATGTCACGTTTAAAATTAGAAAGCTCTACAGGACCTTTGCTGCTTTTTTTTTTCTTTTTTTTTTTCTTGGCTACGTAGAGAAATGTCTGTCGTCGTCGTTTATTTGTTGTTTTTCTTCCTCAAAAGAGAAGCCAGTGACTGCCCAAATGGACGCTTGCTGACCCATAACTCGTTGCTGAGGTGAATTTACCCACAGCCTCCGAATGCGAAAACTTTGACCTCGAATTTGTTTTTGTTTTTTTCACGAGCCGCGATGAGATTTAAAATTCCAAACACGCGAAAGACGGCCTAACAACACCTTGATAGATGAACGGTTCATCGACGTATGTTGAAGTTATTTGCCTCAAATTGCTGCAACCGTCCCACCTTTTCATCAATCACCCTGAGAGGGGCACCCATCACCATAACCTGGGGGAGATCTCCCCCCCCCACACACACACACACAAACACACTTTGTGTCATATCAGACATGAATGCCGACAGCTGAAGACTTCCCCCCGACACAAACCTCCATGAAATGATTGCTAATCATTTGTGGCCTGCGTGGATCCGTTGAGATGAGATGGTTTCCTCTCTTGAGCGGAGCAGATTAGAGGTGAAAGCGTCACAGACAGCAGAAGAGAGGACCTGCGGTGCTTCATCTCACACCCAAAAAGTGTCAAAATCACAGTGCACCCTTGTCTAAAGTCAACACAGATGTGCATGATTTGAACTGTGAGAGTTCT
This sequence comes from Aulostomus chinensis, assembly GCF_037954235.1. Lineage (NCBI taxonomy): Eukaryota > Metazoa > Chordata > Actinopteri > Syngnathiformes > Aulostomidae > Aulostomus > Aulostomus chinensis. The sequence goes on along the minus strand of NC_141343.1, from coordinate 8,919,366 downwards.
CCATGATTAAGAAATCAAAGGTAAATACCCCTGTGGCTGCATAAAGAATGGCAGAGCCATTACTCATATCCTGGAGGGGGGAAAAAAAAAAAATTAATAGACCCAAGTCTACCATACTGGGGGTGCATGAGTAATGCGGGGTCTTGGCTGCTGCTTGGTTTCAGAACAGAAGCTGAACACTACTTGCCAATTCCCCAATAAATATCAAATAGTCTGGCAGCACATTTTGAAAATCGTACCCCATGATGGAGGGGAAATTGCCATCAGGCTGATGCATTGTTAAAGACAAGCCGGGGAACAGCTGGTGTCCTTTACAGATCTAATCCCGACTCTTGGTGGATTTTGAGCTCCTCGTTCCCGCTAAAGAACCAGCACACACCCCGCTCGTGTTCTCAACAATACGCCTCCTCTCGAAGGCAGAGAGGTTGCGCTCACATTTGTCCCCGGAATCACGATTCAAAGCCGGACACGACAAAGGGCGGAGTATTTACGCTGAACCCGAACCGCTGCGCTGTTGACTCAACGTAATGGTTCCGGCCATCTTTTTCAAATCATATTTCTTCTTAAAAACAACAACACACACATCTGTCCTTGATGTACGGATTTAACAAACACACAATCTGCACGCCTTCTCGCTACGAACGATAAATATGTCGCACGCGCACCGTGAAACTGGCTTTTGAGTCTGCCTGGCGTTCAGAGTGAGAGCTGAGGACTTTCTAGCTCTCAGAGCGAAGTTGGACGTGTGACGTAGAGATAAATAATTCCTTTGACGTGAACTTTCCACGGTTCGCTTGAAATTCGCTTGACAGTTGAATGCAAAAAAAACAACAACAACAAGAGGGGGTGACCGACGAGCCTTTTTTCGCATTTTAATATGAATTTTCACGATCACGTGTACGTTTTTCCTTGTTACCTGATCATAAATGTTCAAATTTAGAGCATCCCACACGCACATTGCAGCAGTCTGAGGTTTAGCGGACGGCGTTGTAAGGACGCAGAGTTGATAAGTCACAGTAAACAGAGAGAGAGGGATTTGTGTGTGGAAAAACCCTGGCATTTTTTATTTCCTTCTTCTTATTTTTTGCATTGCGAAAGTGTTTGTCTGCAAGTCGCAGAGCGGTTTGACGACTGAAGACATGTTTTCTTTGTGTGAGAATCAACCTCTGTGATACACAAGGAAGGAAAAAAAAAAGAGGGTTTTTTTTTTTGGTGTTGGTGTTTTTGTTTTTTTTTTTAACCCCCAACCGTTGTTTATAGGAAGCGAGTGTCAAAAACGACTCTGGTCTCCAAAGCAAAACAGATAAAAGTAACAACATGAAAAGTGCACGCGATCAGTCAGTGCTGGATGAGGATTCAAGATTTGCTTACGCGATTCTGGAAGTCAACTTTCTGCTTTGAACGTCCAAAATGTATGCAACATAAGTCGGCAGACGGAATTCTCGGCTGACTGTTTCTATTATTGAATTCTATCGACACGCTGAGACACGAGGTGTTTGGCCTGATTGCTATTCTTTTGGAAAGTATGTCTTGAGACACACAAATGCAACAGACAATGATTAAAACATGGCTCCTAAAGAATCTCGGGATTTGAGAAAATATCTCAATATCTCAGACAGCATAACTTTGTAATTGGATTTAAAGTTTTGAGAGAAACATGACATTCATGAGCTCATGTTGTTTACCTATTGAACAATTTTTGCCCAACAAAATGACAAAAACGTCGCTTTTTCAGAGTCTTTCGTCAAAGTTTTCTTCCCCTTAAACAAAATGTGACGTGCGCTCACATGAGTAGTGCCGACTGATATCAATCAATGATATCCTGAAAACAACCTGTCAGTCACTGAGTGAAAGCAGCACAGAGCTGTAGGAGTGGAGTATTTCTGGAGCTGGGCATCAGTGATTACTATTAAACACACACACACACACACACACACACACACACACACACACACACCACTTTATTTAACCAGATCATATTCACAATTTTCCGTTTTTCCCCTCTCATGTCCTCCTGCTGCTCTGCTTCATTTCTCAGGGATTTACAGAAACCCACTTGCTGCTAAAGAGGCAGCTAACTGCTGACTGATGCTAGCTGTGTTAGCCCTTAGCCCTCAAGTGAACGCGCTCAACGGTACCAAACACAGCCTCTTAAGATGGAGGTTCGCTTGGTAAGAGGAAGTCTAACACCGGGGTGGTTTACGGAGATGCTGCTCGGAAAGCGTCCTTTGTTGTAGTTATCAGCTTTAAGCTCGGTTAGCTGTGTTGCTAATGAAAGTGGTCCTATTGGCTAACTCAGCACCGGTGTGCTTGGAGCTAAGCCCAGCAGGAAAACCATGTACATACTTCATTGTGGTTGGTAAACCTTGTCTTCGTCAAGGGGTGTCAAGCTCAGATGCTGTGTTGAGCCTGGCTTCATTTGCGCAGGTTGGTCAGTTCTTTTAGCATTTTTAGCGGTCAAGCACCGGGAGCTCCTTGTTGAGCAGAATCTATGCCACTGGCTTCTACTTCTTCTTCTTTTCTCAGTTTACTAGCAGAACGCAGTCATTTTGGCTGTTGCAACAAGTCCCGTTTATTTTTGACAGGGAACACAAACTAGCAAATTTCATCTTGCCTTTCATCTGGACTTTAAATTGATCCCTTTCCTGTTTTCCAGCAAATAACACCTTCAGTGCTGAAAAGAAGCAGTTCAGCTCAAGAACAAAGGGAGCATCTTTAAAATGTAAATTCAGGCATTCGTTTTCAAAACCATTACCCTAAAAAAAAAAAAAAAGCGTTCCGTGAGTCACTGATCAGTGTGACTAACCTGCTTGTTCTGCCATGGAACCTCATCAGATATATGGCCTCCACTGTACGCTCAGACCTCCGCTGGAATCGTGCCTCCTCTATCTCCTAAACTTGCGCTTCAAGTACAGTTTCCCCTATAAGATAAGAACCAGATTATACGTTTGTGTTGTCAGCTCCTGGAATTACCTGACTCCACTTTTTTTGTCTCTGACTGTGGTTTTCCAGACTTTTCTTCATGCTGCACGATATCGTTGGCTGGGTAATTAATGAGCAGCGGTGGTACGCTTTAGCTTAATGTATAAGAAACTACATTGCGATGCTAAGTGGGTAATATGTGCATCATGTCTTCTGGTTGCTGTACCCATGTAAAGATAATTGGTTTCCTTATGAGACTACACATGATTTGTTTTTGGCAAAAAAAAAAAAAAAAAAAGATTACATGCATGAATAACATTCAATGAATAATAATCTGACTAATAAATCAGCAAACTGTGAAAATTATCTGTAGAATTTAACAAAAGTTTTCATCTAAAAGGGGCATTCCATAAACTACATGACCATGATAGAAAACAGGGATTTGAGTATTTTCTAATCAACTTAATCTACAGTTCAGGTTTAGTTGAGTTTATGCAACTATTAGTACTTTATTAAGAAATTAAAAATGGTTGATCACAGTTTTAGTCTCATCACAATGATTTACCACGGCCATGGAGTGCTGCGGGGATGACATCATTTCTCGACTGTCCATGTCGTGAGCATCTCCATGGGTTTCCTTGGACAAAAAAACAACAACAACAACAAAAAAAACCTGTGGCAGTTTTACATTGTGTTTCATATTTTTGTCAAAAATAACTGACAAACAAATATTTATGATACTCATTGATATTCAGTCATAAATGCAACTTTTTTTAAAAGTTTTGATGCATAAATTCAGTTTTAGGACAATACCAACATTTGGCTTCGCACAAACTACACTTTTATTTCTATTTTTGCTGTGATTTTATTTCATGTCTTTAACAGCATCCTATTTAGACTTTTTTTGGGGGGGGGGCATTTAGCTTAAAACGAGTTAAACATTTCACTGATTTTGGAGACATGAAAAACCAGAAGTTCAACAATGTCTACATTTATAGGGACGCCATATTTCCGTATTAATTGGAATAATTGCTATACTCCATTTGTGTATGAGTCACGTAATCACCCGCCGTAACCCCATAAAAATCAGGTTCTGGTTATTAAAAACCCAAATAAGACACCTGACAGATCCTTGTATTAATCAGAACACTGGGTCATGCAAACAAGTTAACAGGATATTAATAGAATATGACTTTGCATCCGCACATCTTCAATTCGCGGCTAAATATTTTCAAACCTTTGGCAGAGCTGGGACTTGTGTACCACCCAGAGACTGAGGAGGCATGTGGTTCCAATGCTGCATTCAAATGGGTTCGTGCTGAGGAGGAGAGACCATTTGAAGCCCGTCTCTCGTCCTGTTCATAACCCCGTACGTTGTTTTTTTTGTTGTTGTTGTTAAGCTTAAAGTTCCTGGCTTGTGAGGTATTTGATGATGTTTTTACATATATAATTTCAGCCTATGGACATGTTCTCAAGCGACATTTAATTCGTCCGTTGCTTCTTGAGAGCGAGAGTAACGTTAGCCGGTGGTTTCCGTCTGGTTACCCCTTGAATGACCAGCCTTTGCTGTTCATGAGTTCCATTTGAAGGCTGTATGCTAAAACCGCTCAGTAGTAATTATGCAACTGTTAAGCCTGGTTGATGCTTCTGACCCCGACGCGGACCCTACGGCGTACCCTGACGTGCACCTCCAAAAAATCCTGACTACGCACCGCGTCGACGCGTTGTGACGTGAACGTCAAGGACTGTGATTGGTCCGCTCAGACGAGGTCGCCGAATGCATGAGGAGGTGGAGGAACCTCCGTGACAAATATGTGCATCTCCAGAAGAAAATGGCCACAAGAAGTCATGTTCAAAGTTTACAGTTTGATTCATGAAAGCAGACAGTCGTTCAAAGAAAAGCACTGGACTTTCTTTTGTAAATAGTTTTGTCTTTGAATCCAACAAGAGCCCCCGAAACCATACAAAGACACAGCCACACCCCCCTAGCGGCTTGGCGGTGAATTGCAAAGCAACGCGTTCCTTCGACGCAGAACTTCGAATGCTCAATGACGACGTAGGGTCTTCGCCGTCGCCGCGACGCAGAAGCATAAACCAAGCTTTACTGAGTTTGACACAATTTGTTGGGTGTATTTTTCTTTTTTTTCGACTGTGGTTTTACCCATCAACACATTATCAGAATATTGCCATAGAGTTGTGGCTCCATGTTTCCAGAAGACTCAAGCCACCGTCGGCAGTTGTAACGTTAGCTTTAAGAACCGAAACACGAGGCTTAGCAAATGTTTGGATTAAAGTTTTAAACTCTGTGTAATAAATGGGGCTCGAACAAGACCTGACACTTGCCTCCTGGTTTAAAGTCTTGGACACAAACACTGCCCGAATCCGTGCCCTATTTCATGCTTCCTTGTGCTGTTGAGCCAGGAAATACAAGTGTTCATCACAACAAAGGGTCATAATTAATTCAGTTTTTGTTTCCTCGGCATCGCATCCCAGATGTGGTATCTCAAGGTTGTATGACATCACTCCGTACGGCTGCCTGTCTGCGCTTCTTCTCCGTATTCGAGAGAGAAAGAGAACAGCCTTTCTTTGGACAAACAGAAGAGAAGCTTGACAAGAAAAAAAAACAACAACAACATAACAAGAGCAGTGGTTTACCTGGTGAGCTTCTATTTGTGACCGTTGTCGTCAGCCATGCTTTCACCAGCAGGTGACTGGTTACTTCAAAAAGGCTCTCACAGTCGGTGTTAGCAACAATGTAGTGAATAAAGAGCAACCTAGCATGCTTTTTTTTTTTAATTTTTGTGAAAAACAGGATACATTATAAGTCAAAACAAATACTGCTTTAATTTTTTTTTATATTTCTCATTTATTTGTCTTTTGGAGACAATATTTTAATTAATAAAATAGACGCTATTGCAAGCAAACTCTCTCCGTCAAATAATTTCATCTTTTTTTTTTTTTAAATGATGTGTTCAATTACAAAAACAAAAACAAAAAAAACAACGTCCACTATGACATTGTGGATGCAGCCACTCTGACTACAGAGAACTTAAGAACTTTTCCAAGAAGAAAATACCATAGGGAATCAAACAATGTTAAGCATCAGTGAGCTGTAACATCTAATTACCGGGATCTCAGAAGTGTATTGAATTTGTCAAGCCATTGGAAAATGCTACTTCCAATGTTCAGTGTTTGCGCCTTAAAAAAGAAGAAGAAGAAGAAGGTTCACTTTCCCATAGAATTTGAGCTTCAAGACCAAAATCTTCAATGGTCTTATCATCCAGACCTATGAGAACATCCCTCCAAACTAATAGGTTCTTTAACTGTTATTCAGATAGAAATACTTTCCCAAACTGTTGTGGAAGTATCGGAAAATCCTCCACCGAGTATACTTAAATCATGCCCTCATATATTTTAAAACCAATCTTTCTCCACGTTCCTTTCAGTGCGAAATCCTGGGAACGTGAAAATCACAAAGTGAAATATATATATTTAATTTACTGTGATGATAAAGAGCACACAGGGAGGCAGTGAATACATAATGTTTAAATATATTCGCATTAAAAGTGCATCGTAACGGATGGCACTATTTTAAATGTGCTCTTTTACAAATTACCAATTGCGCTTCTGAATGTGAAATCTATCCATATGATGACAACATCAATAAATGAGAAGAAAATGCTGTTGCTATCGTACTTTTTTCTCGAGAACATCAAGCCTTCTTTTGAGGCTTCCCTGCTCTGTTCTTGATTCAACAGCCGATTTAACATTCGACCCAGTTTTTCTGCGAGGATCTCCGCCGGGACACAACCCAAAAGTGTCATGCAGCAGAACCAGAATAATAAGCCGCTCACTCTGGAAGTGAAAAGCGAATGATAGCCCCTTTATGTTCCGTGGATGTACATACAAGCCCAGCATCTTTCTTGTATGGATGATGTGCTCATTCTAAGAAAGCACACACGGGCGTCAGCTTGCATTATTGCAATCAATACGGATTTCCAAAGAGGAACAGAGGGACAGGACAGTGTTATCCAGTTACACACACATCTCAGGTTGAAGGCTGATTATGCACACCCCTCCCTTTGGATGTGAGCTTGGTATGGAGATGACAGCCAACCATTTTATGTGACCCGTCAGAATGTAATTAGTATCATAATTTAATATAATTAGTCGAACTGTGCCACCTCATGGCAAGGTTCGGAATATTGGTGGTCACAAACAACCTGATTCTGACTTGCTTTCATGGAACTGGTAGCAGCCTGTCAGCAGGTCTCAAGAGGGAATTTACTGTTTCCACTGAAGTGAGTGAGGAACACACTGGCCCTGAGGTGAACTTGGGCAAGAAGAGTTTCCACTCGTCTAATTACAGGAAGGCTGATATTGATAATTCAGTATGTGTTTAACCCAAATAAATCAAGGAAGGATGCTATTTAAAGCATAACCCCATTTAGACAGTCACAAAGAAATCACTTCTGCGAATGTTCACCTTGTCACGACAAGGCCCCCTATTGTGACTCTTGATCGATGCAATGATAAACAATGGTGCGAGAAGTAAGCGCTGCACTGAATTTGTGCCTCCTCGTCTTTTTGGGTGGGTTTTCAAATCAATGTCTGAAATAAGGTCAGTTGTTTCCTTGCTGGAAATTAGCTGTGTCTTTAAACGTTTTGCTCTATGGAATAGGATATGTGTAAATATGTGATGTGCATACATGTTCTATAAAACAGCAGTTGCTAAATGACAAAAGACGGGTTAAAAAGCAAAAAGGAGGGCACAAGAGCTGGAGAAGGCTTCAAAGGCTCAAAGACACTACAAAAGCTAAAGGAGGCCTCAAAAACAAAAGGAGACTACAAAGTGAAAGGGTCAAGAAGACTGCATAGGATGCTACAAATGATAAAGGGGGCTACAAATGCTAAAGGAGGCTATAAAGGCTACAAAGACGGAAGGAAGCTATAAATGCTAAATGAGGCTAAACATGCGAAAGATGGTTATAAAGGCTACATGGGGCTACAAAGGCTAAAGGAAGCTATAAATGCTAAATGAGGCTATATATGCTAAAGATGGTTAAAAAGGTTAAAGGAGGTTACAAAGGCTAGAAAGAACAAAGGAAACTTCAAAGGCTAAAGGATGCTACAAAAGCTAAAGGGGGCTACAAATGCTAAAGAAGGCTATAAAGGCCACAGGTTACAAAGGCTAAAGTCGTCACAACATTAAAAGAAGAAGTGAGTAAGAGCGTCCTACTTTTAACTATATTTTGAGCATTTCTGTACTTTTTGTTTAAAAATGATGTCTTTGCTAGTTTCGTGATCCGTTTTCAAGAAAGTGGATTTAATCTCTTTTTTACTGAGTTAAATGTTGTACTGGCAGAGACACCAGGCCTTCTGCTAATTACATGACATTTGTCACCAATCCATTGAGCCAATGTTTCCAGGGCAACTGTGTGTAATAGCCTTGTCATATGAAAGGCTGCACCTGGCCTCTTCAATTGTTCAGCAGGTTTTTGTTTCAGCTTCTTCATTGCGATGGCCAGCGTCACTTTCCTCTGTGGTCATGCACTTGCCTGGACGCTGTGTCTGAGTTTAAGATATTCTGGCTCAGGATGATCTTTTACTTGTTGCAGAAAAATCTCTGCCTCGCAGCAGCAGCAGCAGCGGTGGCGCCGTTGTCCGCCGCTGTTCAGCAGTTCCAACCGTTCTGGCTCTGGCAAGTCTTTCCGGATCAGCCTGTAGCTTACTTGAAGCTCTTCCTCTCTTTACACTGCTCTTTCTGGAGACATGCGATAGAGTGGAAGCTTTCCTTTTAGGCATTTGAGGATATTTACAGGATTAATTTGGGATTAAATCTGAAATTATCTTCTGATGTTTAAAATGGAAGCAAGTGTTCCTTTAGGGCGTGTCCACCGGACGCTTTTTTTTTTTTTTTTTTTTTGCCCATGACCTCATTTTCAGAGCGCTCCTCTCGAGTGATTGTTGTTGCTAGGTTACAAGAACTTTCTTCTCGCACTTCCACATTCCTTTTTCTTAATTTACTTGTAAAAAAAAAAAAAAAAAAAAAAAAAGTATGATTATGACAGAATACACATTCCTGACCTCCATGCTCCTGCTTTTTTATCTCTTAGATCACTCTCGGATCATAAATATTTTGGTGGCAAGAGCCAGGATACGTTTTTCTTCTTCTGCCATTGTTGACAGCGTTGATGTTGTCACTACTCTCTCTCATGGATCAATCAAAGTCAAGAAGGGGGGGGGGGGTGTTTGGGGGTCTTCTGATATCAACACTGTCAACAGTGGTTGCAGAAACTGATCCTCGCTGTCACTGACAGCCCAGTTATTTACAACCTATACCGGGGCTCGAGTTAAGAGTCGCTGCCAGTGGAGGAGATTTTCTTCCCGTCATTTTTTCAAGTAAGCTGTAGACTTGATTTTCACAATGAGGGAATGCGGAAGTCTTTCAAGACCTTTTTTGGTAACCTAGCAACAGTAATCGCTTGAGAGAAACACACAGTGCTGCTGTAATAATGGCCAGCAGGAATGATACTGCACAGAAAGGAAACCTCACTTAAAGGAACATGCCAACTTTTTTTTTTGGGGGGGGGGGGGGGAATATGCTTATTATCTCTCTTTTTTCAAAATAAAACAAGCAAAAAGATACCCTTCCCTCACGGCTGCATGTATAACCGAGCTCCAGATCTCGTCTGGAGAGCTAACTGTTCGTTAGCTTAGCTAGCATAACATCTCAAAAGCTCTCCTAAAGGGTTGTTGCCTGTGTTTTATGAAACCAGGGTCGTGCGTAACGTTCGCCATGACAAAACTTGAAAACGACAAATATTGTTTTATCAGATACACAAACTAGCACAGCACCCAGGCCTCCTGGTTTGCCTCCCATGCTATGGTCGTGGGTTCATGTCCGTTGTGGGTTGGTGTTTCTTGACAGGACACAGGTTACGCCGTCTGATTTGTACTTTTTTGCATACTTGAAGAAAATATAGACGCACAGCCCCGATTAAGGCTGTATTACACCTTTTTTCCCCGCTGCTTTTGCTAGTTAACAAGTTGCCTTTTTGATTATTATATTTTCAAAAACGTATCAGATTACTGTGCTGACATATTATCAATGATAGCAACATGAAGGACAGTGCCGGCTCCGTTTTCATCCTCCAACAAATTTTCGTCTCAGTGATGGTCAGATTCATAGATAATAAATTTCCGTGTCTCCCGCAGGCTTTTTTGATGGTTGAACCTGGTCTTGAGATCAACCACTGGGAAGAGATGGGAACTCATTTTACTCAATTTTTTTTGCAATTATTCATCCGGGTGTGACGAGGCAAATAATTCCTCTTTGTTATGTCTTCAGTGCTCTCATTTCAGCGATTCAACTCATGCGGCTTCCAGAAAAGTCCAAAATATTCTCGACTTATTGTCGGGACACACCTTTTTTTTTTTTCTTAGCCAATGAATGCATTTAAAATAGGGCCCAACTGAAACTAGGTGCAAAGTAAAACCATGTATATAAGATCCGTATCCATGCTCAAGCACAAACAAGACTGTCTTATCTAGGGCAGCTTGCAGTAAATTACGTTGCCTCAGTTGTTTGCAGTGTCTTTGAGAGCGTGTTCCTCTCTCCAAGCATGTTCCCGCTATCCAGTCTCCAAAGTGTTACGGCCATAATTAGCCTAGATTAATGAGGAGGCCACTTCAAAATGAACCGTATGAATAATAAAGGTGTTGTTATACAAACACCGTTTCATCTTTCATTGTAGTCTCGCGCTCATGTGGGACAGTTTAAAAAAAAAAAAGCATGTTATCACGACGGCAGCTGTTTGTGCCTGCGAATTTTGATGAAGTGGATCAGTGCCTTTTTTTTTTTTCCTATTTGCCGTATATTTATATTCAAAAGCGTTGTTTAATGTATCAATCATGCCAAATATACATTCTTTTCCCTTAATCTCAGAAACTTCAAAGTGCGTACCAAACGCAAAACAATGCTTTATTTTCTGTTTTTGATTGGAAGCGTGAATGGCATCGACACTGGTCAGAACGCCTCCTTTTCTACTGTTCTCAAACACCTCCAGATAATTAAACCCGAGAGAATAATGGTGCGTCTTCCAGACAGCAGAATAAGTGGAGAAAAGCTGTGTAGCTCAATGTTGTGATTTCTCTTCTCTCAGGAAAAGCCCTACAATACGTGTGCGGACAGTTCCTGCAGAGGCCGATTTGATATGCGTCTCAATACTTTGAGGATTTACTACGAGCAGCGATAAATTAATTTAAGAGTTTGGCTTCCCCTTCTTTTAATTTCCGGCAGAGAGCACGCAGCCGAGGAGTATTACTGCCCTCGGCCGGTAACTTGCACCTCCTCGTTTACAAATTAAATCCGCGCAGGAGGAAAAAAATGCACGATTAATTGACTTCTCTTTCTTTATGCACAGTTTTGTTTTTTTTTCCAATAATTAATCAGTTCATTTGAAAAAAAACCCTGAGTGGTGTGTCATGTTGAACTCTGCATGCTTTACACTCCAATAAACACTTCTGTGCAAAACTAAACTATTTCTACATTGTTTAAAACGCTAATAAGTCCTTTTTTCCACTCAAGCTTCACCCTTTTTAGTTTTTCGTGTAATCCTTCTGACAGACAAATAAACTAACAGGCACGGGCGAGCAGAACATATAATTGGTCTCTAAAACTACTGAGGACGCTGTTGTTTGTTCCAGTCTTTTCATGTTGATCACAAACACATCCATGGATACGTTAACGATTCCTTGTTTTGCTGTGACTCTTGCACGAGTTTTTCCATAAAGTTGCCTCGAACAGGAAACCTTCGCCGCATGCGATGAATGACTTGTGGCTGTCTCTGATTTCTGAATGAAAGATCTTCCTTCAATTCAGCATCTTGTGGCCCGGATGAGCCAAGGTTGCAGAAATTACTCCTGTTGGAAAAGAGAATTAAATATATCTCAGGGAAGGCTTCCTAAAATATATTTTTTTTAAAAAAGGAACAACACCATTCATCCCCCCCACCCCTCCACCCCCCCACCCCCCCCCAAAAAAAGGTTTCTTTGCTCCATGTTAAATTTAGCATGACAGGATGAAAGTTAATTTGCACATTAAACAAATGTGCTGATCTCTGATTTTGGAGCAACAAACACAAAGCAGAGAGTGAGACCAGTGAAAAGAGGGAAAGGAGTGGAACAAACTTTTCCTCAGAATCCAGGCCAGTGCTTTACCCCTCCGCCAAGTGCTGGGTTTTGGGTTTTTTTTGTTGTTGTTGTTGGTCTCCACAATGCCAGTGATGCTCTATGATTAGATCTTTGTCTGAACGAAGTAGAGGCCCACACACAAACACTTTCCCATTAATTGGGTTTTTAAAAGATGAGAGTGGGTAGGAGGGAAGGTGGAGAGCTTCAAAACAGAGAAAAGAAAGCTGATCTCAAGCAAGGGGTCTGACTTGATCAGGGTTTTTTGTTTTTTTTTAACTATATTCAGCGTTTGGCACATCAATTATGCCCCTAACCCCCCCCCCCCCACACACACACACACACACACACACACACACGCCCCGTGACAGTTGTTAAGTTGCAAATTAATTCAGTTAAAGCTGACATTAAATGAGTTCACACAATGCTCACGAAGCTCATTTTAGCGATGTAAATCTGTGCGTTTCACACCGGCTACTTCTGGTTAGATCTCTGCTACACTGGCTACGGATTTTTGTGCCGCTCTTCTAGAATCCCCTTTGCTCTTATCAGACTAAAAGGATCAAATTCAGATTGTTCAACAAGTATTTTTTGTCATAAAATCAGAAAAATGTAGCCACCATTTTTTTCTGGCAAAACAATCACTGATGAGTAAGCAAACAGCTTCTGGCTCACCATTCGCTACCGTGGGTACGGATTATTGCGCCGTATTCTAGAATTCCCAAAATATTATCGTGAGAAAAGTAAGTTTGCGGATGCTCAAAAGAATTCAACCACCATTTTCCAGGCAAAACATTTATCAAGGTGAAAGTTAAGTATGTCTGATTTGCTGCCCGCTATTTTTGATACAGATCATTTTGCTGCTCTTCTAGAATTCCCTAAATATAATCGGACAAAATAGATCAAATTCCGATTTTGAAACAAGTCATTCTGGTCGTTGGATGCTCAGAGGAATTTAACCACTTTCATCCAGTCAAAACGTCAATCTTATACACCTTTCACACTGAAGCACGAGTGTCTATGCACGTTAAAGCCTCCAGCAGACGCAGGTCTGAGCTCCCGCTGTGGGGGCTGCGTGCCTGTCTTTTTCTCTCTCGTACGTCATCGCCCTGACAACGTCATCATAACTGCGAGGTAAACAAACGACGGCATGGACGTCGTCGAGTCAAACGTTGGCATTGTCGCTGCATGCATTGCAATGTTGTCTCTTTTGCAAAGCATACAAACCCGGTGCAGACTGGAAAATGTCCAAGCACTAATGCAGCGAAGCAGGATGGAGTTTTTGGCGAGTCTGGAAGGGAGCCGAAGAAGCTACATGTGACGGAGGCAAGCCCTAATTTCCTCTGTGGTGGCTGGGTTTTTTTGGTTTTTTTTTTACAGAGCTTCCACATTGACAGCCTGACAGGCAGCACAGTGACAAAATCAGAACGCGACAGGAAGGTAGATCTACGTCAACGGGTCATATCGCGGGAAACCTGAGACAACCCGGGTTGCCTTTTTCACACTGCAGGCGAGCCGAGCAGAGTTGAGGCGAGCTGCTGAAAACCCGGGTCGCTTGGAGGGTCGGTGGACGCAGGTCAAAATGCCGAGTCGACCCTTTCGGAGCGCCTGAACACCTGCGTTCATCCGCGTTTTTGATGCAGTGTGAAAGAGGCTACAGAGTAGCCGTTTCAGCTACTTCCAGTTAGCTTATTTTAATCTGGAGAAATCATATGAACTAATGATGGAGTAACTTGCACTGGAAACCTACATGACGTCACTGTTCCGCACTACAGCTCTAACAAAGACAGTTGTTTGGCAGCATGCACCCCCCCCCCCCCCCCCCACACACACACACACACACGAATGGGGTCTGTGTCAATTCAGGACTGGGCCTGTTTGATCTCTAGAGAACGCGCCGTAGATGTCAGCACTGGGAACGGTTATTTCCCTGGGGAAGCAGCCAGTTGGGACAGCAGAATCCAAGAGGCTAAAAATATATTTGTGTGAGGCGATTACAGGTATAAAGTCAGATGTGAACGGTGGAAATGGCTTTGAAATGCTAAATTAGTGTCTGTACTCCGCCTGTCACAGACACTGCTCTCAAAAAGGATGACTGTCATCTTGTGCAATTTGCTCCATCTCATTCACACACGTATACACGATGTAGATTTGCACCGTTTATTGTGTCCATTACACGAGGAGCGTCAGCTTAATTATCTCAAGAAAATGATTGACGACGTAGTTAATGTAGCACAATATCATCGAGGCAATGAGACCATTATCCAAAAAGATGCTATCGTGTTCATTACCGACTGAAATTCAAGCAGAGAGAAATTTCGGTGGTATTGTCTGCGATGCTAAAGTGAGTACATCTGCATTAATGCGCTGGACCCTCTTTATCTGCCTCTCCTCTGGCCAAATTGCCTATCGTTTGTAACCCTGCATGTAAGAAACAATGTTAAACAGATGCTTTCCTTATCAGCACACCCGCCCCCACCCCCCACCCCCCCACATCCCTTCCAATTCTTTCAATGTTTCACCATCGCTTGATTAAGAGTAGCCCCGCACACAAAAGACCAAACACACTTATCAGACAGATATCAGGGGAAGAAAAATAACCCTAACTCTCCTTTCCCTTTTCTGCAACTTCTTCGGGTGATGGAGGGAGGGGACAAGCGGTTGAGGGATGACATGTTAGAGCAAGAATGAGGAACAACTTGTCAAGATGTTAGATGATAAACCAAAAATGCAATGTAGGTGGAGACCGCTCGTCCCTAGGGTAGCTTTAGCCACACCGGTAAATGAATGCCATTCATGTCACACCGGCATTCTTCATTCAGACCTTTTTTGGCAGCAAACATACTGTTTGTGCAAGAGGTGGTCTGCAAGAATGTTCAAGGAATGTCTTCAAGGAACATTTCAACTTTTTGGGGGGGAAATGCGCTAATTTGTCATCCTCCCCAGAGCCGGACAAGAAAATCATTACCCTTCTCTCCTCTGTGCACGCAGTATGGAGCAAAAGCCCAACTGACTGCTAGTTAGCTTAGCACAGTGAACAGTAGTGGATGGGCAGGTTAGCATAGTCCAACTTGCATTAAATTATGTGCACAACATTCATTGACAGATAATTTACAGTCAAAATATGATCATATGAGGACCAGACCCCAAAGTTCTTCACCAACTGGATGCAGTGATTTTACGCAGCAACACAAAAGCTTGAGCGCGGCGCTGGTCAGAAAAAAACATGGACTGATGATTTGGAGGGGCAGCTGCTGTTTCTCGTGACAGTGCAGAGATCCAGAATCTCATATAATTGATGTCTTCGGGGGGAGCTATGCTAACACTTCCCACCCACTACTATTCATTGTGCTAAGCTACACGCCCCCCCCCCCCCCCAAAAAAAAGGCGTATTCCTTTCACAAGCTCAATGCAACCTCCTCAGTATTTTAGCAGAGCTGAGCTGCTGAGAGACCAAACTTGAAAAATCCTGGCAATGAGACACAGTCGCCTGTTTTCTTCACATTTTAACAGCCAGGTAAGGCAGCACAAATGACGCTGGCAAGACTGCGACGTGATTTCACAGCTCCAAGAATAAACTGTTGCCTCACCACGCTCACATTCGGATTTTTTTTGCTAATGAAGTGTTGAGGCCAAGAATCCACTCGACTCTCACCACAAGTCCCCTGCCTACACCGTTACCTGTTCCTCCACCACCCCTCCTAAGACAGTCAAGTAAAAAATGATTTCTGATGCTTAAAAAAAAGCAAAATCTGCAAGGAATGAATGATTATTCATGAGCAGGCATTACTAAAACATGAAAGTGTATTACAGATCTGGACAATAGCTTTACACAACTCAAGCCCACATCATAAAGAATTAATTATTTTCCGTGGCGTTGCATATTAAGCTGCGTTTAACAATCTTTCAGGCAAGGTCTTGACAGCCACTTGATCGGGGTGATAGATTTCAAAGAAGGACGAGACATCAATCACTGTCCCGCCGTGATTGGTTGTTTGTGTGTGCAGTGGTGGCCCTCCATCTCGGCGAGGCGAAGGTTGGCTGATTGCTCCCTCCGCCTCTCTACATTCATTGTGGCTACCTGACACCATGTTATAAACCTGATGGCGAGAGCGGAAATTCTTATTTACGTTTGGCTCGGGTCGGCCCGCCGCCACACATGCGTGATATCGTTTGGATGTTTTGATTCAGAATTGGCTGGCGAGCGGGCGTGAAGCTGAACAGGTTTAGTAGTCTGGTTACTGCCTCCCTTGTTGCTTTTGTCCATTTATTCCAAGATAGGTGTGATGGAGGAATGCTGGCTGTTTGTTTTGTTGGCCTGCCTGTCGTCTGGCTCTGCTGCTACGGTCGCTGACTGACAAGTGGTTAAGATGTCTTCTTTGTGCTTAACAAAAGGTTCGGACGTGAGGGTTAAAAGCGTCGAGGCCGCAATAGAGTTCAGCTTTCGGCGCTTCATTCCCGCATCATTTTCTTTTTTCTTTTTTTTTTTTTATGACCACTATCGCTCATCCCATCTTATTTTATTTCAAACTGCTTCCAGGCTTTAATCAAAGATGACAAGCTGATCCTCGCGTTTCTTTTACGGTCGCTTGTCATGACTTAAATTTCACACTACACCTCATGTTGAGAACTGATACGTTTTCTAGCGTTTTTGTTTATTTGCCTAAAAATCATCACTGGAGATGCAAACATCAGAGTTCTCTGAAAAAAAAATGTGTTTTGTTTTTTTTTACTGACAGAAATGGAGCAAAAGTAGATGACGGAAGGGACTTGAACAGGCTTCATGAGGCAGCAGACTTGTTTTTTCTCTCTCCCTCCCTCCCTCTCTCTATCGCTCTCTTTGTTCCTCAACTCTTCCTTGTAAGCTAACCGTCCCCCTGGTCCAAGTGTCATTAATTGACATGGGAATTTGTATACAGCTGGTTTGAGGGGGGGAATCTCTTAGGAAGTGACATATATTCTTGAACAAACACCTTCACTGACACATTAACTCTTCCGCCGTTCTGTAAGATTTGTGGTGTCAGTAATTTTTTTGTTCCTGCACATGATGCATCAATTCCAGTGTGAAAATTGCAGCTTTTATTTCTACCTGAACCTTTTTTTTTTTTTTTTTTTTTTTTTTTCCATGAATTGTATCAAGCTGTGCGATAAGGAAACACATTTTTGGAGTTGTTTCAGTATTAAAAGACAACGCTTTTGTTCAGGCTGCAGTGTTCTGTTGGGCAATCGCTTGTGTCAAAGTTCAGCTCCTAAAAGCGCTGAATTTTTTTTTCTTTTTTCCTTTTTTGACAGACTCAAATTGTCGTGAGTCAGCGTGTGAGGTCTGTGTGCGTCACTGGCTGGTCTGGTACTCACCTGACCAGCTATTCGCTCTTTCAAGAGAGCAGCTGCAACCTCTGATTGTAATTCAACAGTTTGAATTCCGGCAGCTTAATAAAAGTACATGTGACTGTTCACAAGCACGTGTGTGTATGTGTGTCTGTATGTGTGTGTGTGGGGGGGGGGCTCTGCAAAAACAAGAAATTTGGAATTTGGAAATATAAGTGCTGAAATAACAGGTGTGACACATGTAGATAAACTAATATGTACGTGCGTGTATACGTTATTACCGAGTAATAACTGGCATGACAAAATACGGAAACAAAAGGAGTAATCAGGGTGAGATAATTGACCGTGCAGTTAAATAATACAGCCGCTACATGTCAGTCGAAGACCACAAACGAGGGCATACACACTTGAAAGGATAATGGTAATGTGACCTTCAGGTGGGTCCGAACAGCAAGGAGAAAAATGGGCTTCACTACACTTTAGTTAACGTCCTGTGTGCCACTTAGCAACAAACGCAAGAGAATGTGCGGCTACGCTAACACAAAAGAGGCACGTGTATTACATTTGAAGGCGCAACAGAAGAAATACAAACACTCCACCAAATGTAGCTGGTAAGAAATGTACCGGCATGTTGCCTCAATAAACGCTGGTAAATCAAACACCGAGCGTCAACGTCAAATGATGCGGTAACGCACACGGCAACGCAACAGCACTCGTGCTAGCAAGTTGGGCGTGCAGGAGTCGGCGTGCTCTGCGTGCGTTTGTCAGTTCGAGGGGTGATGTTGGCTCACCACGTCCAGCCAGAAGTTTTCCACGCACTACAATTACACGATGCTCAAAAATATTTATATTTTGTTTTTGTCTGACAAAACCTGGACCATTAAAATATATCCATGAAAAAGTAGTCCAACTGATTCGAAATGGAAATAATGTGATTCCGTATTGATTCAGCCGGCCTCAAATGAGCTTGGCGTGCTCCGTGTGTTCCGTAGGTCGTTCTGCGGTGTCTACCCCAGAAGTCAAACAGTGGACGTGGGATCATCATGGCTGGCAGAACCACCGCAAAACAAAAAAAAAGCAAAACTCATCTCTGGACAGATGAGGAGGCAAAATTCATGCTGTCTGAGGAGTCTGAAATCCTAAAACCCACGGATTGGATGTAAGTTCAATACTGCCGTTTAACGCTTGCTTTTTGGTCCGTGACGCAAAAGGTGAACTGGAAGAAAGTCTGTTCGGGGGTACAGCACCACCTGCTGTTCCGGAGGCGTGCTGTAACGTATGAACGGAATTCTTCCCAGGTTCTTGTTTTTATTCACAGACAACTTTTGTCCGATTTGCTGGCCTATTTGACTGTAGCTTGGATGTAATCACGTCTGTTTAGTGGCATGTTTTGATGAGACCGACTGCAGAAAAACTAGCTTCATAGAGTCTCTGCATAATTTATATCCATCCATTTTCTTCTGCTTATCCTGTTAAGGGTCGCGGGGGGGGGGGTGGAGCCTATCCCAGCAGCCTTCAGGTGAGAGGTGGGGTTCACCCTGGACAGGTCACCAGTCCATCACAGGGCCAACACATAGAGACAGACAACCATTCACACTCACAGCCACACCTACAGTCAATTTAGAGTATCAATCAGCCTGTTAAGGGTCACGGGGGGTGGAGCCTATTTACAGGCTAAAAGAAAACAACAAACACAACGAACTGAATCATAAAGAGACAAATCCACTTAAAGCACCTCAGATTGGCAGGCTCTCAGGGCCGGAGCCTCCCATCGGTGACATTGGGCGCCGTCTGAAAGGGGGAGTGCCAAAATTGCACCGGGAAAAAAAAAAAATATGAAGAGATTTTCTTTCATTTACAGGTCTGATTTTTTTATAGTACTGTCAAGGGCAGAGACGTTGTTTTTTAATATATAATGTGAAAGAAATGATCTGAGTAAGCAGCTTGCAAGTGGAACCGTCGACATGGGAAGAGTCGCACCTCGGGTTGCCTTATGGGGAGACGCAACCAAACACTGTGTGTCTACACTGCTGCTGAAATGTATCTGTAGTTTTACTGGTTAGTGGTTGGCCAAAATCACTCATGTCAGCTTCCTAAAGCTTTCGTTGCACAGAGGTGTTTTTGCTTCACTTGAGGAACTCTGGAATTTATGTTGTATGAAGGCCGCAGTCACTCATTCACGGCCTCTTAGCCGATATCAAGACAGTGGAAAAGGTCAAAGAGGACAAGGTGAAATATTTTTCCCCGTACGTTTTCACTCCTGGCAATGAAGCTTATCCTCATCCTCCAGCATGTAAATAACTCTCTGAACTGTGTATTTGTGCCATTTTTTTTTCCCCCCTCAACTCCCCACGAAAAGTTGAACTTTTTCAAAAAAAAAAAAGAAAGAGAGAGGGGGGGGGGGAAACTGTTTAGATTTATAAGTGCTTGAAATGTGGAAAGAGAATGCGCTAGGGAATAAACACAAACTCACTGAGGAAGCTTAAAAGCATGTCAGTGTGGTGTAATTTGAGTTTGGAACATGGTTTCCCTAATGATCATATGAGCTAGATCTGATTCTTTTGATGCATTTTGATACTAAAATTTGCATAAATATATCATACCAATCCAAAAAAAAAAAAAAAAGCAACTCAAATTACTGGCCAGTCGTCTTGCTCGACCCAGTAGACTTTAACAGCCTGTTTTGAGCCTGTGAGTATCGTAAAGCATGTGTTTCAAGTACGTTTGGAGCTTTTTAAGGAGCAGGAATCACGCTTTTCAGTGTCGTGTCTCACGGAAGCAGAGGCCGCATGCTCCATTGTTATGGGTACGGACTCCCCTGTCATGCCTCCTCCAGATGGCCCTCCTCAATCTAGCTTTTGTTTTCCAAAATACTGAAGAAAGGCATGTGGGTGCTCCGACTCTGTGAGGTATATTTTTGTGTGTGTTTGCAGCGCCCTTCACAGAATTAGTCACGGGGCTGTAAGAATTATCAGAGACAAATTAGAAGCCTGCTGCGTTTGCAACCGCAGGAATTTTTAATCTTCGCAAACAATGAGCAGAGGTCAAGCTAACCAGTCAAAGAACTTTTCTTGATGTTGTCGGATGATGATTTAAAAAAAAATGAAAAATAAATCAACATCTTTCTCGATAGCGTCGTTCGGAATGCGGCCCAAAATCGCAGGATGACACTTTCACAACACGAACTGAAAGACTTATTTGGATGTTATTAGACATGTGCCTATTATTTTCCGCACGTAGGACACAAGAGTGACAGGTTGATTAGCGCCCGGGAGAGCACTTTCATGTTCTATCACCCCTCAACAACCCAGACTGAGAGGGTTAAGTGAAAATGAAGCGCTAATATCCTCCCTGGAGGTGGTGAGCTGTCTTGCTGTGCACAGCTTTGACTGACAGTGTGACCAATACGTTCATTTCAGTTTTTTTGTTTCGTTAACAGTATTGATGATCCGCTGGAATTAAATCACAGCGTGGTGCCGGCCTGATGACAATGTCCTTTCAGTCTTCCAGGGGTCAGCAATAATAACCGGATGAGCTTCAGGAGCTGGCTTTTGGGTCACGTGACTCGATGCGTCTTTGTTGTTAACGCCGAATTATGAATCAATATGAAAAAAAACAATGACTTTTGTATTAATGGTAGGGGTGGATATCTGCCAGGGGCTCACAAAACAATACATAACGTGATACTTGGTTTCCAATATGACAGGATCACAATGTCACCATACAGTGTGATATTCTGGCGTCCTCCCTGGGTGAGTCTGAGAGCTGGGAGTGTTTGCTGAGTATCTCATGGCAGCATGACAGGTTTGCAAAGCACTTCTTTGTCCAGCTAATGTTTTTTATTCCCCACTAGATAGATGGACAGGTAGATAGATAGACAGACAGATAGATAGATAGATAGACAGACCGATAGATACATAGACAGACAGACAGATAGATAGACAGACCGATAGATAGATAGACAGACAGACAGACAGACAGATAGATAGATAGACAGACCGATAGATACATAGACAGACAGACAGATAGATAGACAGACCGATAGATAGATAGACAGATCGATACATAGACAGACAGATAGATAGACAGACAGATAGATTGATAGACAGACCGATAGATACAGACCGATAGATAGATAGATAGATAGATAGATAGATAGATAGATAGATAGATAGATGGATAGACAGACAGACAGTTAGACAGACAGACAGACCCATAGATACATAGACAGACAGATAGATAGAGAGACGGATAGATAGATAGACGGATAGATAGACAGACAGATAGATAGACGACAGATTGATAGATAGACGGACAGATAGACAGACAGACAGACAGATAGATAGATAGATAGACAGACAGATAGATAGATAGACAGACAGTATTTTCATACTGAAGAGTGTCTGAACGTCGAAACTGGGTGTCCATTTTAATCTGTTTTTGCGGCGACTTTCCTCAGACTTGTATTTTCACCTCAACCACAATCATTTCCTAATGATTCCGCCGATGAAGGGGTTATTTTAGGAAACGGCAGACTATATTGAAGTGATCTGGAGGACTTGCAGACATAAAAACAGTTGTATCCTATATACTTTATGTCCTATATGAAGCAAAAACGAGCTTTATTCGTACCAGTGTGTATTTATTTGCAGGGAGGGTCAAACAGTCTTTGAAAAAACATCAGAAAATACGTAGAGACATGAAAGACTTAATTAACTCGCCTGAAAATAACTTGTATGCCAAGATAGGACTGACTCCTCCGTCTGATCGTCAGCATCGCACGCCTTTCTACCTTAGCGGCACTCAAAGCGCTTCACCTTTTCACACGCACACGCTCACACACTGATGGAGGAGCCTGCCATGCAAGGTGTCAACCTACTCATCAGGAGCAATTAGGGGTTCAGTATCTTGCTCAAGGACACTTGGACATGGTCACCAGGGGAAGTGAGGATCGAACCAGAGACCCTTCGGTTGCCCGACGGCCACTCTACCTCCGGGCTATGCCGCCCAAGTGTCAACAAAAAGGAATCATCAGGTACATAAAGCAAGCGAATCAGTGACTTTTCATGCTAGAAAGAGCTCGTCAGCGCAGTGCCCACTGATGCCATCCATTGTCTAACATCCCGTTTCTTTGTGTCACTCGAGTGAACGCTCACCTCGAATAAATGTATTCTCTTGGCGTCTCCCTGGACATATTTGCCTCGAGTAATTTCCACCGATGTTGTGACCCCCCCCCCCGACCCGCCCCCTTTCTCCTTGTTGCACTCACCTGTCAATGGGATGTAGCATCTAGCTTGCAAGTTAGCTGTTAGTGACCCCTCATTCCCACATGTGCACATCTGGAATTCCTCACTCTGTACATCTTAAGTCCATACTTTGTATGTCATGCAACGATACTGATTTGGGGGGGGGGGGGGGGTCGTTTTAGGGGAGGGAGCAGTGACCGGTGATTTCCTGTTGTGAAATAATATGCTACTAAATTGAATAAAAGTAATACCCCCCCCCCCCCAAAAAAGCACATCAAAGTGTCATTGAGAAAAATCATGGCCTTCTTGAAATAATCGCCTCAGTCATATTTTTTCAAAGCTTTTCAGAAAACAGGAGAAAAAACATCATAAGGAGTCGATTTAGGCAAAAAAAAAAAAACAACCCACAAATTTTGACAAAAAAATAACTCAGGCAATTATTTTAATAAGGTGATGAAATGTAAAATGAAATTAAAGCTGCAAGCAGCGTTGTTAGGGCCTGAGCCCCCGCGCGGCCTACGGCCGCGTCCTTGACACCGGCCCCAATCCAACGGTGTAATCGGCAAATCCCTAGGCCTTGTAGTTTAGGAGATACGAGCCTCAGTTCGCTGCACAGTGTGACTGCAGAGCTGAGAGCCGGCCCTTTAAGAGCCCCTCCCTTCTCTGCTCGCTCTCTGCCATCTGTGTCAGAGCTGAGAGCAGAGGAGGATTTGGCAGTTTTACTGACAAACACAGTCATAACTCTGCATATGTTGGTCAAAAGTGGACTGTAAAGACATCAGTTCGTAGAGTTTTTTCTCAGGAATTCAATGGTGTGTTTTCTGAAGGTGTGAGTGTTTTAGTTTAGAAGTTACAAGTGTTTGTTTGAGAGTATGTACATGAGGGCAGAGAAGTGCCAATTGTGGTTTCCATGACTACAGTAAACAAATCTCTGCCATCTCTGTCAGAGCTGAGAGCAGAGCTGAGAGCAGAGCTGCCAGCTGGCCCATTAAGAACCCCTCCCCCGCTGCACTTTCTTTGATCTGTGCTAGAGTGGAGAGAGTGGAGGATTTCGAGAAATGTAGTGTGTAAAAGCTGAATAACTCGGCCTACGTTGGTGGAAAGTAACACAAAATACCATATTTTTGTAGGGATTTTTGTCAGGAATACAGTGATATGTTTTTAAAAGCTGTGCGATGTATGGTATAGACGTGAGAAGTATTTGTTCGAGAGTATGTACCATGAGAGGACATGGCCTCCCCATTGACTTCCATTGTAAGCGTGAAACGTGTCTCCCCCACTTTGAGGGCTTATAAAATCCAAACCGAGCGCGTAGTATATTAGCCTTTAAAGATTTTTGAAGAGCACAGTTGGGAGAGTAATGTGTGAAAGTTTGGAAGCCCTGGCATTTACGGTTTAGGAGGAGATAGATTTTGTTCGGGGAGTAAAAAAAGTCCTGATTTTGACAGTTTTGTCCAATTTGTGGACATTCTGTTGGAGATAGGTGAGGGGTCAGAGTGTAAGAATTGTTCGTCTTGATGAGACGAGTCCAACGGTGTTGGTCCCATGTCTGTGGGAGTTTTGTGTGAGGAGTTATAGCGCGCGAAATTAAAAAAAATTATCTTTTTTTTGTGTGGCTCCCTAGGTGGCGCTATAGACTTTTGTGGCGTTTTTGTTTTTGATTAGTGAATGTTGAGACATACCGAACGATTGTGCCGAAATTCAGCGAATTTCATGCATGTTCAGGGGGTCAAATTAGATTATGCGCGTTATGCGCATTATGCGCATTATGCGCATATAGCGCGCACTCATTGAGAGCAAGAACAGTATAATACCAGGTTTTGAATGGGTGTGTATGTGAAAACTGGCTCCGGGCCGTCTGGCCCAGTTGCCTCATGGGTGTTGGGGGGGCCTGGGACACTGTTTAGTGTGTGTTTTTAGTGTTTTTAGTGCTGCTAATGTGTTGCTCTGCCGAGCAAACATAATAGGGTCTTCGCCAGAAGTACCTTCTGGCTCAGGCCCTAAAAAAAAAGACTTAGAAAAAGAGAATTCGATGACTTCAGGTGAGCTGAAATAAAAGAGGAAACCGTGGAGAGGCAGTTTCCTTGGTTGCGTTGCGATTGTAACCTTAGTGGCACCTTTTAAAGTCCGTTAATGACTTTGCTCTTCAACAAAATGGCTCATCAAGCATTTTTGATCATATCACCTCGTCGAGGTTGAAAAACCATTTCACTGGGTGTACAAAGAAGCCTCTCAATTCAAGGATATTCCGTATCAGATAACATACATTGATATTATTCAATGTAATGAGCCGGAGCAGAGATTAAGTGCACATTATACAATTAATAATCACAACGGCGATGATTATCACAGAGGAAGTGTGTGGCGGTTGGATTTCAGAATAGTGTGCATGTCTTTGACAAACCAAAGCAGCTAATGCTTTCATCGTGTGAACTATCACCTCTCAGGTTGCCTCATTACAAGCCTTGATCTTTTATGCAGTCGAGTAAAAACAGAGGCTTGCAAATGCTTTGATCCGTGGCATAAAAGCCGCAGAGGAACTGACAGTTTTTCCAAGATGGAAACGGCGTTCGGTAGACCACATTGGACTGGAGCATTGTTTGAATTTTTGATGCGTTATTGACAATGTAACAAAAAGTTAAGTATTCGGACCTCATTGAATTTTGACGGAGGCTATTCACACTATCAGGGGGCAAAAGTGCATCCGTACGTCCGGAGTTTCCTGTCCTTCAAAGCAATCATTGTTTTTATTTGTTTTCTTTTTTTTTTTTCCTTTGAATTTCAATAGAATTTGTTCCGAGACCTCCATAGCTGTGCGAGGCATCTTTGTTTTTGCGTGGTTTGGTGATATTTGCACCCCCTTCATCTCGGTTGTTGAGACTTTTGTTTGAACAGTTACACATCAATTTCAAACAACCCTCCGTTTGGGAACTACAGACCTGCTCAGTGACTTCAAAAGCACTGCCCGTAGTCCCAACAAAGACCTGAATGTGATTCATTTATTCCTCCTTTATTCTTTTTTTGGACACAATCTTTGTGATGAGTAGAATTCCCTCAATATACAATAAAATGTTGCGCAACAAGACATTTTTGCAACATGAAGGACAGACCAAACTTGTAAAAACTACAACACCCAGTGGGTTTACATGATTACGCTGGCGCTATCATTAGCAATAGCATTTAGTTATTGTCCCAATATCTATGAACAGGGAAGAACTGATTAATTTACCAAAGTATGTCTGCCTCTGGTCCTTTAGGTGGCCGTACGCCCCCTTGCTGGTGGTTAAAAATCAGACTTTATTCTGTTTCACATTCCGAAGAAGAGGGGAAAAAAAAACAACCCCTGCTTTGAAAATGTAAAGTTTTTCATCATCTGTCCAGAAAGGCATCGTTTCCTGACTCTGTGTTTGCCCTCTGGGACGACCACGCGCTCAGGCTGTTAAAGGTCCAATTGAACCATAATCATGCCGGAGTTCAGCTGGGTCTGTTCGTCCGACTTCAAAAAGTTCAATTTCAGCCATATGAATGTGTTAACATGTATTTCATAAGCCCGGTTGTACTTTGGCTAACAAAAGTTTACTTTTTCTACCATCATGTAAACGTACTCACTATATTTTGTCCACAATCTCTAAAATCAAGGAATGAACTGATTAGTTTTTTCCAAATTTTCCTCATTCTTCCATGTCTGGAATCACAACAAGGATGTTCGGTCGAAAAATATCTTCAAAGTTATCTCCCGTTGATTATTTCGTTTCCTCGTGTCAAACTGCGTGCTGCTGTCCCTGATTCTTTGCACCGATCATCTGGTCCCTTGGGACGGGACTTGAGATAGATAAGAGTCGGACCCATATCATGAAGACCATCTTGGACTGTTGGAAGGGAGGTGAAACCAGTGGCGTTGTAGAGAGAGCAAGAGTGCCTCCATGATGTGTCCTCTCAAGTATTCGCTTATTATTAGCTAATACCTACAAACTAATATTTACCCGATGTCAGCTGCCATTTTGAAAGTACACAAAGAAACACAACACAGTGCCGCAGAAGCCCCCGCTGCCAACCACCGCTGGAGCGTAGCAATCGCAGTGCGACCGTACGACCAACGTCGAGGTAGAATCGCTCCCAAAATCTCAAAGACAATCTCAGCATCTGTATGATATAAAAGCCTGTTTACAGAATCAATATAATTTTAATTTATTTCGGATTGAATTGATCATCTCAAAAGGGATCTTGTTGTTTTCTTGTAGATCGTGACCCTGCAAGATCCCCACTTTTTTTTTTTGCAAAGTCTGATACCAAAAACTCAGTGAGTTGTTGACAAATTGTCTCAACGAGTGAGACGGTGTCACACATTCACCTTTTCAAAATCTCTTTCAAGTTTTGTCAAACGCGTCGAGCGCACGGGAGGCATTCGGGTGTTTTTGCTCTCGCCTGAATCAGCGAATTCGCGGTTCAGGTTTGGTTTTGCTCTCACGTTGCATCATCATAAACCCCGTGGAAATATTCATTGTGTTTATTGGTCACTGGTGTCTGGGATGAGAGCCAAAGAGTAAGTGAAGGAATGAGGTCTTGTGTCGCAGACAAGTGCCTATTTTGTCTTATTATTTTCCCTTTATCTTTGACAAACTGCTGCACTTTTAATGCAGGAAAGCATCCAAAAATGCAAAAATGCAGCTGGGTACAAGCGTTCAACCTCGCAGAGTGGAGTGGGAGTTGGATCCAATATCGGATCACACGCACGCCACAAATGCACCAATTCTAAATTGGTTCAGGATGTTTTGGTCGACGTCAGACTGCCATCGCTGTGTGTTAACACCTGTCCAAACCAAGGGGGACTCCAAACTTGAGTCAACCAAACTAAACAAGCCAGGTGTGAAACCATCCTTTCTTGTGGCGAGAAAAATGAAAAAGGTAAATGCATCCGCAGCAAAATCCAGATGAGGAAGTCCACGGTGACTGGTTAAACACTCGCCGGAACGTGAGGGAACCCAGCGACGTGGGGAAACATCGATGAACCGTCGACTCAAAAGGGGCAAGCAGCTGGTGGGTGTGAACAAGGCTCGGCCGATGAGGACTGATTGAAGCGGTACGACACGGGTTGAAATAACAAAACAGGACAGGGAAACACAAAAAAGGCAAGAACTAAAGTAAACCCAGACGCAGGAGGAGTAACGGGGAGTTCGTTTAACCAAACAGGACGCAGTGACAGATGTCAGGTTATCAGAGCTCCTCAGAAACAGGATGCCAGTGCAGCGGCAGATTCTGCTGAGAGGATTTTTGCAGCAGATTAATTAATTTTCCCTGCAGATTACTGCGCGATGATTGCATTATCTAATCATTCTCTCTCCAAGGCAACAAATTAAGTCATTTATGAAAACAAAACTTTTACACCCCCACATGTGACCTCCAGACATACGACCCGCAGTTCATCTGAGCATAATCTGCTTAGCCGCACTTCGCTTTAGTAAAATATTGAAAGCAATGTGAAATTAATACAAGATGAAGTGCTGGGGCTGACTCTGCCAAGAAAATAAAAGGTTCATTAATTTCCCTGGCGATTGTGATTTTACATCCTTTGCCATAATGTTAGCTCAAAAAGGGGGCGAAGGACATTTCCTTACCATTTGTAGCGTCTCAGCGTTTGTATTCAACTGCAGCGTACGACATCGGAGAATCATACGGCACTGCATTAATTCCACAACTGCTCCAGACACGGTGTCTCTTTAATTGTTTACCCTCTTTTCTGTTTGAATATGCATGCAGAGGAAGAGCACGCTTGTACTCCCACGGATATATACACTGTGAGAGAGTTTGGATCAAAAACAGAACTGGGTTTTTTTTGTTGTTGTTTTTTTTTTGCTGAATGACGCTCAGTGCGGAGGTAACCTTGGTTTTTTTTTTTTTGCCTTCATCGGGTGGTTTGGGTTTCTTTTGTTGTTTTTTTTAAGAGGGTGAAGGTTTTTCAGCTTAGAGTAGATGGCCGTTAGCGATCACGTTCAACCTAACAAAGTGTTTAGTTGATACACCGGGAAGTTTATTGGGGGTTCATGCCTTTTTGAATTTCAGGGAGACCTATATAGCAAATGAGGCAGGAGATCATGGGAACGGGGGTAACAGTGATTGATCTTGCCCCGGCGAGCATCACCTACACATAAAAAATGAATGAACTCCAAAGCTGCTTCTGTTGTAATGGAAATTTGGTATAACACCAACAGTGCATTAAGGAGAAGAACCCGTTCCCAGCACAGGAAAAATAGACTGAACCCATGTTGCTTTTAGCATTTCTTCCTCCAGATATGATGTGACTGACGTGAATTGCAGCCAAGGCTCTTCAAATCTTTTTTTCTCTTAAATTTTCCTTCTTTTTTTCTTTTTTTTTAGCATCGTTATATAATATGGTGACTCAAACAGAAAATCTACCTCAGACAAGAATTTGCATCTGGCCTTCTTTGAACCAGAACATTAACGCGAATTCTTCTTTTCTGCTTTGAGGAAAAGCTGAGGTGAATCTTGAAGGCGTTGCACTGCCAGCAAAATAAATGCTATTTGGAATATTTTTCACAAGTGCACTTAAATGTGAAATGTACATTTGACCATCAAAATCTTTTCATCCTCTGTCCCAGTGGATGTTTGTGACAGATTTTATGAAATTTCCTCAAGGCACAGCGAACAAAAACTGGGATATACAAGGCAAGGCAAGGCAATTTTATTTGTAGAGCCCGTTTTCACCACCAGTTTGTCTCAAAGGGCTTCACATGGCATCATAACAACATCCTCTGCCCTTAGACCCTCACATCGACTGAGGAAAAACTCCATAGAAAACCCTTTTAACAGGGAAAAATCTGAGAAACCTCAGGGTGAGCAACAGAGGAGGGATCCCTCACCAGGAGGGACAGACGTGCAGTAGATGTTGCTACAGAGAAGAAAACAGTTTACAATGCAGAATGTGAGAAACACGGAAATGTTAATAACAGCTGAAGAAGGAAGCTTCTGGTAGGGGAGGCAGGGAGAGCAAGCCAAGCTTGATGGGGGACTGGATGGCAGACTGGTTCATGGACAAACAACCCGAAAAATAAAACAAACAAACCAAATGCAGATATACCGACAGCAAGCTTAAAGGTGCACTAAGCCTTGTTGCGTGGTTTCAGCTCGATTTCATTTTTGTCTCAAATTGTGGGCGTCTCCCCTCCACACGCGAGCTGCCTGCCCCTAAATACACGATGAAAAAGTCCGGTCTCTGGGGACGACACAGGGCTCTCAAACGGCAAACAAACACTGAGTGCACAGGATGTGCACATAAACATAACAAACCAGGTTCCAGCCAATCACCGACAAGATATGGGGGGGGTTAGTGCGCGTACACATTGGGGAATAAGCAGAGTCGATTAAGAAGCGTCGTAGCTATGACACTCGTAAGCCATTTTTCAATGTAACAGTTTGTTATTCCTAGCTCACTCTATCGGTCCTAGCTAGCACTAGCATGGATTCCAGGAAGGACAAATTCAACTCGAAGTCTCTCTTTTGCATAAACGCAGAAAATAATTTTTAATATATCAGCTTTAACTTATAACCTCATATCGAAAAGACATTGTTTAAAGACTTAGAATATAAATTTCCTCACCTAACAGTTGGAGTTTGCTCACTCATCTTAGCAACGTTAGCGCAGCACAGGTCCACTTTCCACGTCGATGCGCGTTCATGACATTTCCAGAAACACGGAGGGGGGGGGCAGTTCGCTCTGTGTTTGTTTGGTATTTACAACGAACGTCAGTGACGTCAAGCAGCAATGCTTCATGCACCTTTAAGATCAAATAAGTGCTCCTCCGATTCACCTTTACTTTTTGCACTTCAGTAAAAGTAAAATTATCAAAAACGGCACCAGGTACCACTGTGACTGTCCGGTGATGAGTCATGAAACAGCATGTCGATAATAGATAAACCATCTCTAGACCTCTAGGTGGAGTCAAGGTCTAACCTCCCTCCCCTCACCAGCTGCTCTGAGTGATGCACTCAGTTCCCCAGCTGTTCCACCGGAGCGGCACTGTCCAACATTAAAGCCCCAAGCAGGAATCAGGGCACCTCCTAAGTGCAAATATGTGTAGCTCTATGACTCTCTGACGCTGGAATGGGTTTTTGACTTAATTTCTGTCTCTGATTGAATGCATTATTTACTTTTTTTTTGGGGGGGGGGGTACAAGCATTTGACTTTAGACATTTCAACAGAGACAGAGATGTCAGTCCAACCCTTTGGTCGAGACTGAAATATCTTCGATGGATTGCCAAGAAATTTTGGATCAACTCTCTTTGTCCGCAGAGGATATTTGTTGGACCAATCTTCTGACTGCTTCATTTGTGCGACATTGAAAATCATATTTTAGGTTTTGGGTGATATTTTTGATGATCCTACAGCTTTTAAGGCCAAGATCTGTAAAATAAATTCGTAATTAAGCATGCAAGGGCTCAAAAATCGACGGCTTTACAATTCACAGTCCAAACCAAGAGGGGGCAGCCTACTATCAAAAATTGGGAGTCCATAGGCTATGCTAACTTCTGAGGTACAGCTCTGGCTTGTTCTGGCAATTATTATTTTCTTGCTAATGATCTGTTAAATTGGGCATTCTGCTAACGTCTCCACTGCATAGTGACGGCTTGACAGCATGGCTGGAGGCTTATTATGGACAGATGCATGCTAAAATCCATCCCAAATGATTATATGTAAGATTGTGGCATGTACAAATAGAATGTGCGTTGAATTTATGACGGTTTCAAGATTTTTTTTTTTTTTTTTTTGCGGGGGGGGGGGGGGGCCTGAAAGTAATAGGTTTGTGTACCAATATTTTGGGTATCCCTTCGAGCCACATCTGGGCGCATCACCTCTGTAACATCTTCAAACCCAGCACAGTCAGCGCGATGATGAACCAAAAGCTGTCGTAAGTGTGAGGACACCAATTAAAACTTGGCACAGACTTATTTAACACAAAGTTGGCCGTGAAAAAAGATCAAACCTGTGGAAACACCTGATCAAACTAAATATCTGAAGCCGAAGGGTGGACGAGATTTGATCGCTGGAGTTAACATCGACTTGAAATCGAGTTTGTTTGCACCACGAAGAGAAATGGATGCAGGAGCAGATGTCGCGTTGCTGTCTCGCCTTCATGTATTAATGCTCCTTCAGCAAAATGCGCCTTTGTCGCAGCCCAATTGTGACCAGCATAGACGCGTAAATAACACGCGTGGAATTTCGTCGAGTTTGTTTGCGCTCCCCACTCTGTGGAGGAGCGCTTCATGCTCGGGTGCACGGCGTCAACACAAAGCCACCCTGCCAACGAACAAATTGATATTCGTACTCCAGCAACACAAAAATATAAACGCAGATTTTTCTAAAACAACCCCCCCCCCCCCAAAAAAAAAAGACGCAAATAAAAGAATATTCAGGTTTTTTTGTACGGCCGTTCTTGTCTTAACGTGGCACGAGAAGGAACGCAATCCACTGCCTCCAGTGTTGGAGTCAGATATTGTTTTTGAACTACAGATCCATACCATCACTATTCTGGGGAGGAAAGTTTCGCTACCTCTTATCCTGCGACCTTCAGTGACCCTGACAAGAATTCGCTGGCTGGCGATAAATAAATGATCAATTATGTCATACTGTTCACAGAACAATCAACATTCATTGTTGTGTGTATGTGTGCGTGTGTGTATGAGTGAGAGAGAGAGAGAGAGGCAGACATTTTAAAACTCTCCCTCCCTGCTTGACAGAGCCTTAATATTAATGTTACTCTTGCTCATCCCAAATACTACCACTTTCTTTTTAATCCTGTCTGGCTTTTTGAAGATAACTGCACCTCAAAGGGACTGAGCGTATCTATCAATCCACATCAAAGACAGATGTCCGAGACATTTGAATACCTTGTCCGTCAATAATTGGTAGAAATTCTGAAATTTTTGATCATCATTATCTGCTACGTCTTTGTTCTGTGGGCAAATGTGCCAGGAACGCTTCAAAGGCATGTTAATCAAACCCTCTATGAAGATGCCAGGAGACCAATTACACTTGTGGGCTGCACTTCAGCTTTCTCATTTCCCAGAATCCTGCTGCTCCAACATGGTTATAGCCTAGATTTCTTTTCCACACCGATGAAATAGTTGACCTTGACAAATGGCAGAATACAGGTAGGAATTGGTAACATGAAAACAGCACGGGAGTACGTCAGCTTCTCTGCAGCTATTGTGCTGGGAAGCACTATCAGCTGTGCTCGAGCCGCATCGGTCTCTTATCCTGTGAACAGAGGATCGAAGCGCTTTGTTGCTCAAGGCTTGCATCAATGTGGAGGTAGATTGAATTTGTTCAACATTCTAAAGGCTGATTGAGACGTTTTACCTGAACGTCAAATACATAAAAGCCCCACTTCAGTGTTCATACGAGCGTTTTTTTTTTTTTTTTTTAATCACAACACTGAAGCAAAGAGGCAGCCTTCCTTTGGAGAAAACAGATGCAGGTTGAACAATGAGCCATCCATCTCTCCAGCTGTTTCTCGTCTCGCTGTAAGGCAGACTGGAGGAATCTGTTCGGAAGCCACAGCCTTGTCCCAATCATGGTCCATCTATTCATCTACCACAAGATTGATGCGCCCTTGGATGTCACGAAATGCCCCGACATGCCCCTCGTGCCCACCAGCCAGTTGGGGCCTGTCTCGGCTTGGCCGGCACTACGTCCTGTTCGCACCAGGGCAAGCTTGATTCGACCAGAGGGAAGCTCTTGTGATTGATGATTCCGCCACATATCTTCAGCCGCAGCAATCTGGCCTGGCCTCTACTGCTGCGAGAATGTGTATGTGTGTGTGTGTGTGTGTGTGTGTGTGTGTATGTGTGTAAAATCAACACATATAGGGGAAAGTATCCATAGTTAGAAGTGAAGTTCTTTGTAGTGCTACGTTTACCCAAGAATGTGACAGCCTGAGAGGCCGTTCCATCCAAAGAAAGCTCAAAATGCCAACGGGTTCCCCTTAAACTCATCGGTTTCCTCGGCTGGAGCGGTAATCAGCGCCTCTCTGCTCAAGCCAGAAGCTTTCCACCCTCTTTCCTCTGTTTTTTTTTTTTTTTTTGTCTTTTTCAAAAATGTCACCTCCTATTTTGGTCATCTCCCGTTATGTACCCGAGGCTAACAAACTCTGAATTCCTGAACTTTGTGTTGAGGTTTAGGATTGAGATGTGCTACGTGCGGCCATATAGCCTTCAACAAAATTATGTAAACACCATCATGCTGAAGGATTCTCGCTTGGAGGAGTGTTACACTGAAGTGCTGGACAGGTTGGGGGAATATAAAATGTGGTGTGGCATGTGAGCTGTCAAAGCAATATTTCTGTGCCAAAATAGTGGGTGGATCATAAAACAACGCGGAACTGTACATAATAAACGGGACAGTTAAAAGTTGGAGGCAAAAGAGGTTTGATTGACAGATATTAATAGGGCTTGACAAACACAGCTCATTGGCGCGCAGCCTAATTGCAAATTTGGGAATCGTACTTTCTTTTTATTGCAGTCTTTCTGTCCCTTCCACTTGCGTAAAGAACACACACACACACACACACACACACACACACACACACACACACCGAGTGTAATGACATAAATGGCATGTAATGGTGATGATACAGAGCTGGAGGGAACAAGTGATGTAATGGCTTTTCTGAAGTTCACGCCAATGCGAGGGGCTCCATCTGCTGTTGGCTTTCATGCACTGTTCTTACAAATCCTGACCCACCTCACTTCTTTGAAGAAAACGGTTAGCCAGACTCAGAATTGAGGACCTAGACATGATAATTTATGCCTGTGAATTATGGATATACCAAGCAAGTGAAGGCCAATATATGTTTTATGCTACACTTCCCTCCATTTATTTTGACCGGGGTTATGACATGATAGCTTGTGGTTCTATTGATGATGGACTCCCTGATTTATCAGTTCAAGTCAGGCAGGACCATCAATTAAGGCGCCTTGGCGGGACGGTTGCACCGAATGTGCTGTCACCTGTTGTTTATGATCGGCCATGCTCTCGTGAGTCAGCCTCCTGTAGAATGAGGCAGTTTCTCCGCTCATTCTGCTCGCCGCGGTGATTACTTCCAGACACGGGGCCGTAAAACAATGTGCATTATCCAGCTGCAATTTACGCAGCCAGTAAACTATCAAGATCCAGCTTCATTAAAACACACTTCCTCTTTTTTTCTGATCATCCGAAAGTGTGAGCATTGTTTTATAACCTCCTAGACATCAAGAACATGTAATTTCTCACAGAAGAAGACATCTATACTATCCATTTCCCTGGAAGCCATCGCCGGCAATTTCCTCCCTCTTTCATCATTCTAAATGCGCCTAAATGGTTCAGGTGGGGGGGTGAGAGTGGCAATAACCTCAACTTTGTGTCAAGAGGGGAATTTGGAATCTTTGATGCTTTCCCTGGCATGAAATGTATTTACCAATACCTTTGTGGGAGCCAATAAAAGGTTTAATATTTAATTAGGCCTAAGGGCATCTCACACTAACAGGCACATTTCTGATCAATGCTACGATGGAGTCTCTCCCCGTCTGTCTGGAGAAAGCCCGGCTTCCTCCCTTAAATGTTACTACAGTTACTTACACACAGATTGCACTTTGGGAAGAGCAGTTAATCATCGAGCATTTACAATGCGCCTCCTGGAATACTGAGCAGCCAGCGACAACCGCTGGATTCATGTTTGTGTACATTTGCGAATCCGGAGGCTTCTGACTTCAAATGATTACCATGAATGATGATGAAAAATGTATTTAAGCTCTCTCCGTGCCAACTCTGATGAAACATTCATGATCCCCATGGGGAGACCGGGCATGTCGTAGTGCACTGAGAGATTGGATTGTATAATCAAGAATCTTAACTCGTCATAGCCGGGGGGGGGGGGGGGTTCTGAAAGATCCTATTTTTGTTCGTGCTTTGTTAAGAGCGTGATGACGAAGACACCGAGTTCAAATTTCTCACCAACAGTTTAGACTGGGTGAACTTTAATACTTCATTGTTAATCGAAACGTCGTATATTTTTCAGAAAAGACGTATTTATTTTGACGAGTGCATCTTGCGCAACCGCCCCCTCCCTCCCCCAAATTAAAAATCTTCTTTTATGAATCACACATGGTATTTAGCTTAAGGTGGATTATATGCTACACTTCTGATTCCGATGAGATATTTATTCATTTAAAGACACATTTCTAAATAAAATCCTGCAACATTCTGTTGACTGAACAACACTGCAGCTCAATTCATTAAAAAAAACAAAAAAAACATTCCATTTTGAATTGGCAGCTTCAGTGTTGGAATGACAGCTTGGTAAATGACGCAGGCCTTCGCAAATGCTCACCTCCCAAAGTGATCTCATGGGATTGCGCGTAAATAGCACACCACTCTCAAAGATGGTTCACATGTATTTTCCATTTGGAGAAAATGTCACTGCCAACAGTTTACTGACGTCACTTGGAGGTAGAGTGGCCGTCCAGCAACTGAAGGGTCGCTGGTTCGATCCTCACTTCCCCCGGTGACCATGTCCAAGCATCCTTGGGCAAGATGCTGAGCCTCTAATTGCTCCTGTTGGCCCTGTGATGGACTGGTGACCCGTCCAGGGTGAACCCCGCCTCTCGCCCAATGTCAGCTGGATTAGGCTTCAGCTCCCCCTCCCCCCGCTACCCTTCACGGCTAAGCGAAGTAGAAAATGGATGGATGGATGGATGGAATATTTCATGATGTGTCAAGGCTCCAGTTATGGACTGGTTAGGTTAAAGCACAACCAACACTGAGTTTAGCTGAAGAAAAGATCATGGTTTAGTGTAAAAATAACTTGTTTAACGTTAAGGTCCAGTTAAAATTGTTGCAAATTTAAAAATCTTAGTTGGAGTTCTCAGTACCTCTGTATGCATCTGCCCTTTCTCTCCTTTTTCTTTTATTTTTCTGCCTTCTTTCCATGCCTTTTTACTTTTTTAAGACATGGCATAGTTCGTCCTAGTTCATCCAGGCACCCCGATCGACCAGAGGAGGCGCCAGTCAGCGGGACATATAAGCTCATCCAACTTCCCAGACCTCTGCACTTCTCTCGTGATGTTTTTGACATCTTGAGAGGGCATCGATTCACAATATTACGCTTAAAATGCACGCCAGCTCAATACGAGATTCCGCTTGTGGAGCACAGCATTGTTGTTTTTTTCACCGCCAGCTCCATCAGTGATGGGTGGTTTCTGAGCGGTCAAAGTAGATTTCACAGATATTTTCAGCCGCAGTACACGCATATTAATACTAACGTGCATGTTAATGTGAAATAAAGCCCCAACACACAACTGCTGCCTCACATTACCTTTGATATAATGTGGAATTTAGTTTAATATTTCATAAAAATTAGTGTTCTTTTCAGTTCAGTAGACTCTGGAAGGTCCACGTCGTTGTTCGTAGAGGAAAAATTAAGTTGACAGGCGAGTCAAAGTTATCTGCTGCACAGGTCAGACCCATGGTCAGTGGAGCAGATTCAGTTGATGAAAATGGATGGTTCCAGCTGTACGTTTGTAGACACAAACTAGAGGTACCTGTTGGATCCCAAGAGACTGAGAGCAACCCTTGATTGCACCACCATGTATGGAGGCAACACATTAAAGCACCTTCAGCACGAAGGTAGAGAAGGTGCTCTATAAATAGTGTGAAATTGCATGACCAAACTAAAAAAAAAAAGAATCGATATGTGATACAGTGTGACTTACTAAAGTGGTTAATAAAGTGGTGTTTTATTCAAACACCATTTCATGTTTCCCTACGGTATTTTCTCAGGACCACTTTAAGTAGTGTAGCTATTTTGGCTGCGAGGCGACGTCACGGCATCGCAGCTCGCGTCAGCGAATCCGTCCTGACTAAACCTCAACGTTGAGTAAATTAGCACACCTGCTCTGTTGCACTCAAGCTTTCAGTGCGCCGCAACCAAAATACACAAAGCTTAACAACAGCTGTCAAAGCTTCGTGACACAGTTAAGTTTGCTTTCCCTGCTGCAAGATTATTTTTTTTTTGTTTTTTTTGTAAAACTTTCCACAGTTCTGAAATAAAAAGCCAGCACGTCACATTTCATTCCCTACAAGTTGAAACAAATTCTGCTTTAGTTTTAATGAGAGAGATGCAGCCTGTTCTTTTTAGCCACATAACTCTGCTCGGGAGACGATTGTTCCGCTGCCACTGAACTCACGTCAGAGCACGTCGCTACCTTAGAAACAAGGCACAAAACATATAAATGCCCAATTATAGTTGCTTCTGAAAGAGATGCATTTAAAAATTAATAATGGGGGTATTACATAATGCACAATGGCTGGTTATATAAGTGGCCCAAATATGGGGAACTCGCTAATGGGGTATTGTCACAAATCAACGCGTACGCCTGTTTTTGTGTCACCTTGTAGTGACATGCTTCCATACCTCCATGCTCATAGATCATAGATGTGCTTATAAATGTGTGTGCACGCTATTTTGCATCGGCATGAGGGAAATTAATCTGAAAGTAGCATGTATAATGATGTTGGAGAGAGCGAAAAGTCACTTTTACATGTTGCTCTGGTGACTTTCTGTTCCTCCGCCCTCCCCGTAGATGTCAAAGTCCTCTGTTCTGCCTCCATGTTGCTTCAATTCAGCATCAAGGCCGCGCTGTCTGAAATATGAATTGCGAAGGTGTACGCAACTCTCACACGCATAATATATAATATATGTATTATGGTCCCTACATGCGAGTTTTGTGTCATGCACGCTGCTTTGGCTGAATTATATCTGTCGGCTCTCTTTGTTCTCCATGCCAACATCAGTCAGCATTTTAAACATATGTTTCTTCTTTATATCCAAACGAAAATAAGAATGATTTATTCACTTCCATCTGCGTGGTTTCCATCACGAGGGAAAGAGGCATTAAGTAATAGGATATTATAAAATTGCAGGCTGCTGCTTGACTGCTTTTGAAAAAAAAAAATTGTCAAAACAAAACAAAAACTGAAGGAAATGGCTTCAGGCTCAGTTCCACTCACTTGCAAATAATTGTGACAATTAACCAGTATTTGAATATTTCAAGTCACTCTCAATTAATGTACAGGGTTGTTGTTGTTTTTTTAATAAAGCTTGTCAAATTTTTAGGATTTGATATGGAGTGGGGTAAGAATGTCGTCATAAAACTTCGAAGTCAGTGAGCATTATTTCGCTTCCCTCATCTCAAAGTCTATGGGATTTTTGAGTGAGTTTTTTTTAGTTAACTGCCTGAAATCAGGATAGTCGTTAATAATGTTTCATCTTTTTTTTTTTCAAACCGTCAAAAAAAGAGGAGGGTAAATACTGTGCTTGTGTTTGCATTTACGTTGTCATGCTGAAAACAAAAGTTGTGGTGATGCTGAAGTAATGCTTACAAGACGTAGCGTAGCATAACGTTAGCTCTGTGCTTGTATCAACTGCATTTAATACCAGAAATCGTGTGAGTTGTGTTCATTTGGGAAGATTTTTATTATGAACAAAAACATGAAAGAACGTATTCGCCACAGAAATCTTATCATCTGCAACATTGCCATGTATTCAAGGGAACCCATGGCAATGCTAACCTCTGGGTTGGCTTTCAACAAACCTCATCCCTGCAGCACTATTTTCAAAGCCTTCCAAATAAGCACAGGCTGCTTCATTTTAGCTGCAAATATTTACAGAGTGCATTACTGCAAACATAAAACATGTCCTAAATCTGGAGCTTAACAGAAAAGTACATTTTAAATCCTTCATTAAACTTTATTAGTCCTCCACAAAGAGAATAATGACAAATGTGTGTGCTATGTAGGTCCGTAATTAGTGGGAAGTCGAGTTGTTTCATTTACAATCGAAGAACAGAAATTCATTCTCTTTTCAAGACAGTCTACATTTCTTGGTTGGCTAGTTTCTCCCCCTTTCTCATTATTATGTGGCTCGGTTTCCTCAGCGAGAGCACCCGATTTAGGCATTTCTATAAAGCCCCTAATGCTCGCAGATACCCGCATTTAACTTATGAACACTGTAGCTTTGGCCAAGTGAAAAAAAAGGAAGGGAAAAGCACTCAGGTCGAGTCAAAATCCATCCAGTGACAGTTCTTAAACTCCCTAGAAAGTTAAGAAGGCAGCTTGATCTTCTGACTAAGGATTTCACAATGGATGAAAGGGAGGAAATAGACCGTGCTCCACTTGTTTAGGGAGTTTCGAGAATTGTGCAGGTAGTGTGAGACAACCGCTTGACAGCCATGAGAACAAGAATGTTTTTTTCTTAAAGGGAATACGAACTTATTTTCCTATTATTAAGAAAACGTCGCTTTTCATGGCTCACTAACAAATTGCTGATTTGAACCTTAACAACTAACCCTGACCATGGGTGCTTATGTCAAACCCTATCCTGACTTTAGCCACAGTGTTGGTACTGGGGACAGTGGTTCCAACTATTAATCAGGAAACCCCATGGTCAACTGGAATTCACCAAGTCAAGGCCAGACTTGCCAGAGTTTCCTTGTTTGGGTTTAGCCGCAGAATAATTTGTGTTTACTCACCCCTCGACAATGTCAAGGAATCTCTTCCAGACAAGAAAAGATGAGTACTGCCTGTTGTTGTACTTCAAAAATTACTATTTTCAGCATCTTTAAGGTGTCTAAACTTTCCATCAAGGAGTATAAAGCTGCTGTGGACTGGTACCATGGAGGTATGCTAAATTAGCAGTCCATGCTAACAGGCATTAAAATCTCTGACATGTCAGTCGACTGCAGACAGTTGAGCCGGGGGCAAACCTCAACTTTATTCGCGCATGGAAGTCGATTCTCGCGAGTGAACCATCAGTGCTAACTGCCCAGTTGCAGAAAGCTTGCAAGCCACAAGGCCCAGCTAACATAGCAAGTTGCTCAGCATGCTAGCCGGAGTTAGCCCCCACAGTCAACAACAACCCCACATCACCGTATCGCTGTGGAATTGACTGCTAGTTCAGAAGTCACTGCAGTGGTGCAACCTGACCCATAGCTAACTTCATTTCCAGCAAAACCAAAACTTCCTTGAGAGATCACTCCCCTGCTAGCAGAGACTGCCAGTCTTAGCTTGCCTCATTGCAGAATAGTTTTGTTTCATTTTCATATAAACTACAGTTCCAAAATGGAGAGCGGTAATCAGAGCACAGACGCATGATTTGCATTTTTGTTATTCTTCAAAGTAGTCGAAGTGTCACTGAACGGCAAAATCCCGGTCGACTTGAAAATGTTGAGTCTATTCCCGGTTGAGACATAATGACTTCACGTTCATTCGTCACACAGGTAGTAAAAAAAACAAATTTATGTGTAAGATGTTTTCTGGACCTACAAAAATCAGAAAATATGAATCCCACGAATATCAACTGCTTCTTCTCTGCACTGAAATGGCACCGGAATTAAATTGAACCTGGAACCAAAAACTCCTTCAAATGTCAGTTCATTTGGGAGGGCTGCCCCCCCCCCCCACACACACACACACACACTCATCCGTAAGATGACGATTCCATCCGCGCCACTTCCTTTCCACATGCCCTTTGTGTCCTTGAGCAAGTCACTGAACCATGAGTTGCTCCTGATGGGCAGCTCCGCCACCATGTGAGTGTGAATGAGAGGCAATATTGTAAAGCACTTTGAGTACCATTAAGGTAGAAAAGCGCATATAAATTCAGGCCATTTACCATTCACAAAATGGTCATTGAGCCCATATAAGGGGCTGGCAAACGGTGAAAAACAGTACCCATTTTATGAGCTCAAGGTCTTTGGGTTGCTTGCGCTGTCAGTCCAAATCCTAAAGATATGAACTTTCACACTGATGGGAAAGGAGAAAGTTGCAAATCCTCACATTTTAAGGGGCTGGAACAGAATATGTGTTATTTTTTTGCGTGACACATTGCATCTCTTGATGCGATCAATTGATTAATTGATGCATCAGGGGTTTTATTGTTTTTTTGCTTTTATCAGAATTCTGCAATCTCACAACCGATATCAGAAACTTAGTCCTTCCTCTACACACTTGAGAAGCTGCGATCGAAGTTGTTGTTGGGTTTTTTTTACTTCCCGCCTATCATTGTCCTTCATCCGGCCATAACCACATTGTAGGTCATGGGCATCATTACGCTTGCAGAAACAAGCTATTTCCTTCTTCATATCATGTTCCAGGGTTTCATAGTGTGCGTGTTTTTTTTTTTTTTTTGTCGAGCACAATCGGACCCTCCCCGGTGCATACCTCAGCAAATCCCTGCTGGTTCCCTGAATCATCCCAGAAACCTCTTCTTCCTCCAGAGACTCACTGTGATTCCAATTATGAAGAAATATGTCCAGGAGATGGGTGACTCTCGCAGGTCCCATGCAAATTTCATTTTAATTAATCTCGGGCAGAAATTGGCAGCTCTGGCATCGCGACACTCATCACGGCTCCCTGAAGTAGATCCAATTTTCTGTCTCAATAGGCATTAAATTAGCAAGAACATTTACACCTTTGTCACCTCGGCACGCATAACAAATGAAATACATTTGGCTGTGTGACATAATGGAGTGCTAATAAATGACTAGCTACCCGAGTGAGACAGTTGAAGCGCGTTTGTCTGCACCTCATCACATCTGGGAAGGTTGAGGAGGGTGGAAATGTGCAGGAAGGCAGATTTTGGACATGCAGACATTTTTGCTTCCTATGTACATTTTTTTCGGGGTCCAGTACAAATGATTTAATATCTTGGATGTATTGAGCGCGCTGAGTTTTCCCTCAGAGTATTCTTTATCTTATTATTAAGTACATCTTATTGTTCTTGTCTTATTCATTAAATCTAGTGGACTAGTTATGTATGGCAGCCTCATTAAAAATGATGAAGAGACAAAGTTGGACGTCGTGACTAATTAAATTTAGGGAATGAACTCTATCTCGTCGCCTTAAAATGACAGAAAAGAAGGAACCGATTATTTGTCACAGCCAACAATTCATTCAATTGAGGGAACAATTTATATCTCATGACTTCAGTTCAACTGAATTGAGGGAACGCATTATAAAATGTGACATTTTAAAACAACTAAATTGAATTGGAATACTTTTTTTTTCTTGCAGCCCCAAATTCATAAGAATAA
Source organism: Aulostomus chinensis (assembly GCF_037954235.1). Lineage (NCBI taxonomy): Eukaryota > Metazoa > Chordata > Actinopteri > Syngnathiformes > Aulostomidae > Aulostomus > Aulostomus chinensis. Next base: position 8,876,536 of record NC_141343.1, on the reverse strand, counting down.
AACAATCTCACGGCCTCAAAATAGCCAAATTAAAGGAACAAGTTATTAGGGGTGTTACAAATATCGCCTCACGGAATTCTGCGGAATAAAAAAAAAAAAAGACGAAATAAAATTCAAAGACGCACGAAATCGATCTGATCACAGGACAGAACAAGGTTCTTCTGAAAGAGGGAATTTTTTGGGTTGAGGCCACTGGAAGATCCACCATGACGAGGAGCTCTGAGCTGGAAGTCGAGGGAGTGAAACAGAGAGTTTAAGTTATCATGATTGACTTTGTGCTGCTCTGTAACTTTAAGAAGGTTGAACACTGAGACATAAACCCGAAATAAACAAACCCCCTGGTCAGGCTCATAAATCTGACCATCCAATCGAAGAGCCCCTCACTGACACCTGCATCAGACAGAAAGCAGATTAAAAAAAGAAGAGCAAGATCCTACGATTTCCCCTCGCGGTGATTCTGGCGAAAGCTTTTACCTCATTATCACATGACAGATGACATCACAGCTGCGCCAACCTTTTTAAAACAGTCATTTATTGGCATGAATGTGAAACGTCAACAGACGATGAGCGTGCTGAAGTTTGAAATCCCTTTAACTCGCGTGATATGGTTCAAATAAAACAGGACAGGAAGTGTTACTGCTGTGGATAAATTCCTTTCACCTGAGTTCGTAATACAAGTACAGGTCCCTGTCCACCAGGGGGCAGACTGGTGCGTTTATGCACAACTGGGTTGAGCTGCAATGATGAAGGCAGACCTACAAGTACGCGGTCAACTGGCCACATCTAGTATTTTCTAGAAACACCTACATTCTTCCTGGTGGTGTAAATGTAGAAATGTTGAAATACCAGAATATTTTTAGCATTTCATATGTTGTTTGAGTTTTATGCCAACAGAAGCAGCAAAATGAAAAGAACGTTTTCCAATTATCTGTGAAGCCCACTTGGTTTGCTGGACACCACCTCGACAGCCAGCGGTTGAACGACGACATGCGGCTAAACATGTCGTCGCTGGTCCGATTAGGCAGGGCTCCAGAGAACACTACGGTGTCCCACATCGTCTTCGCAAATGTACACACCGACTCAATATTAATTTTTGTGACCTCCGACTGCCGTAGTCGGATGTCATTACCGCCGACGTGGATAATGATTTTACCATATTTACGTTTACTTTTAGCCAGCAGTTTTAAATTTGACTCAACGTCGCCCGCTCTGGCCCCTGGAATGCACTTGACTATGGTTGCCGGTGTCGCAAATTTCACGTTTCTCATTATGGAACTTCCAATTATCAGAGTAGATTTCTCGGCGGGTGTGTCGCTGAGTGGGGAGAACCTGTTAGAGACGTGAAGCGGTGGTTTGTCGCTGTCAGCAGGCTTCTGCTTTGGACTATGCTTCCTTCGGACAGTCACCCAGCCGCCCTGGTTTCCCGGCTGCTCGGGAGCTGCCGGGGGAATGCTAGTTGGGGCTAAGCTAAGACGGTCCGCACCAGCTAACGGGCACTGGCTAGCTCTAGCGGCTAATTGATTGGATCCATCGGTGCGGAGCCGCCGCAGGTCCAATTCAGCCTCGCTAAGCCTCGCCTCCAATGCTACAAACAAACTACACTTAACGCATGTATCGGTACCTCTAAAGGAGGCTGAGGAGTAACTAAACATGTGGCACACTGAGCAGGAGAGAGGAGAGGGGGAAGCCATTGCTAGCTTAGAGTGGAGAGTTAACAAAAATAAAGGCTGTCGTTATAAGACAGATAGTCTTTAAACTTAGGCCAGATAAAGCAAATAGATATGTAGTTTGGTAAGGTAATTTGTCAAAGAATAAGGAATTAGCGGGGATGATCACACTTTAGCGAGCACAGCAAGCAAAGCACTACGTTCAGCAATGTACAAACAGGAAGTGAGGTCACACGCTTACCGCAACGCAGGTGAAGAGACAGTAAAATATGAAAAAGCTTCTATTTGTTCCATTTCTGGAAGTCTTTTTTTTTGTTGTTAAACACAGTAAAATAATTCAAGAAATACCAATCCATCAAAAACAATGATGTCATCTGAAATAATCGAACAACAAAGTACTGTAATCCTTCAAGTCATCCAAGTTAAAAAAAAAAAGTCCATTTGATACGAAAACCAAATATTAACAGTCGAACAAAACATCTGAAGCTACGGAAGTTTCCCTTCTACGTGATCAGCTGAGCAGCAAAACTGAGAGAACAATATATGTTTTTTTATACTGTATATATAAAATTTAACCACAACCAAGAATTCAACATCAACATCGACTTTGAGGGCTTATAAAATCCAAACTGTTTGAGTTATACTTTAACATACAACATTCATATTTTGGCATGAGACAGAACGGAGAACAAATGATGAAATTTGGTTCGGAGAAAAATGCATTATGATTGTAGAACTGCAACGGATGGATGAACGCCAGCTGACGCACAATGGGAACGATCCGTGTGGCACTGCTGGAAAAAAGAGCCTCCGTTGTTCACTTTGCCACAGTTGAGGCACGAGGACAATGAGACCCGCTAGTTCGTACGACATCACCCCCGCTATTTAGTCACTCCAAAATCCTCCCCTTGTCACGAAATTTTGAAGTCGGGTTTAAAATTGGTGGTGGAATTTGAGTGTTTAGTCTGAAGCCCTTGATGAAATTTTGCCATTCGCGCAAATTGATAATATTCAACTTTGGCGGAAAATTCGCGTTACGACAGCCAATCAGCGTTGAGGTTGTCCCGACGTCACGGCTGACTGTGTCACAAGATGGAGGACAAGTTGATTGTGGCTATGTGTGGGAACCTGGTGCGATATGACACTACATGTCAAAATTACAAGAACCGCATGAATAAGTTGGTGTCCATTCGTGACATTCTGTCACCGATCCGAGCTTAAACTGGCCAGTCGTCATCTGAAAATACCACTGGAAGCGGCAGGAGGAGCTCGGCTCTCGATGCGAGAGAACCCAGATGGTGTGAACCCAGATACGACGGCGTTTAGTTTTGTGAAGAGAAGGTGGAAGAGAACGGATGGATGGATTCATTTAATGATAAATGAGCATAGAGGAGACCCAGTAATCATCAACACAAGCGTCACATGAGCAGGTCACACACACTTTTATTGACTGGTTGCTGCAAGAGTCACTCCTAACGCCATCAGGATGTCATGTTTTGTTCTGCCTGTCTCAACTGTTGGAGCACAACTACAGCCTGACTTTTGCCCTACCTTCACCCTCCCCTAACAACCTCACACAGACCCACTATCTGGACTAGCCTGACCCCCCTGACCCTCAGTCACTCGTAGTGCCTCACACTGGAGGGAATAGGAGCATCGGTGAGCTCTGACTGTTGGGCTGCACGTCCATGTGATGGAAGAGCTTTTTAAACAGGGAATCATTTGACCTCTTGACCTGTGTGGGCAGGTACAGAGGGACGACTCCATCATGAACACTAATATGACTAAAGAAATTAGTCTTTAGCTTCTTTCTAAAGGTGCCCACAGCATCCTCATGTCCAGAGGGAGAGCGTTCCAGAGTCTCGGAGCTGCAACCTGGAAGGTTCAATCTCCTTCAGCGAGGCTGAATCCCTGTGGTCAGTGAGGATAAGGGACCCACAGGTGATGCTGAAGTGCTTGAAACTGCAAAGCAGCCAGCTAATCAAGCTGGGGTCAACTGCTGTGGTGATCAAAATATCATTATGTAGAACACAAAAATAAAAAAAAGTGGAGGAAAAAGATAAAAAAGAAGAGCAATCAACATAAACCGAAGGACACCAGATGTCACACGTCTCAGTGTGGCGTGACCCGTAGCAGGTCCAGTCTCCAGGGTCTCGTCATCATCCTGCTCTTCAGTCTCAGGACATACGGCAGAACCCCGTTGCTCCTCTGCAGAAGGACACAGGTGAGCACCCGCTTGCTCTTCTGTGGCTGGACGTATGGGAGAGTCCTTCTGAGGCTTTGGGGGGTCCTGGTCCTTCCTTGATTCAAGGTGGGCCGATTTAGCATTGACGGTCTCTTTCTCCAGAGACGCAGCAGAAACTCGTTTCCTCAAACATTCATTTTCTGCCTCTCTCTCCTCAGTCTGGGATTTCAGCTGTTCTAGAGAGGCATTCTTCTCATCTAGTTCTTCTCTCAGTTTGTCCATCTCATCCTGGAAGAAGTCCAGCTCATCATTGAGAGTGTGGACTTTGGTGCTCAGGATTGCAATCTGAGTCTGGTTCTCCTCCCTCACAGATTCAAGGTGGGCCATCATGACAGACAGGTTATGCAACGCCTGAGATGCATTTGTCTCTTGTCCGAAACTAAAAACTCGTCCACACAAATTCTGATTCACTGTCCATTTCTTGTCACACAGTGACTGAAACTGATCGAGTGCAATTTTCTTCTTCTTCAAGTCGTCCTGAATACATTTGATCTCCGCCTGTTCACGCTCCCTCAGAGACTGAACATGGTTTAGCTCTTTTCTGAGCTCATTGTTCTCCTCCTTAAGGATCCTCCCCTCACGCACAAGACTGTGGACTTCTGCGTTCAGATCTTCGATCTGATTCTGGTTCTTTTCCTGGACGGTTTTGAGGTTGGCCACCACAGCGTTGAGTTTCCGCATCTCCTGGATCACGCTTTGATTTTCACGTTTAAGTGTTGAGACTTGTTCCCTCAAGATACGGTTTTCCGCCTGTGTGTCCTCACACAGGGGCTGAAGCTGCTCAAGGGCAGCTTTCGTCTCAATCAGTTCCTCCTGCTCTGTCAGCCTGACAGACGGAGGAGCAGAATCGCACTCACCAGGATCGTTCAGAGCATAAAAACAGCTGGTACCGAGATGCACCAGATCTCTGAATGCTCCAACTATGAAATCCAGTGGAGCGTTCTGTCCAGTGTTGATAGGAAGATCTTGAGCCATACTTTATCTCCTGGAACTGTCAAGTGTGTCAAGACCAATTCTGACCAATAAATATGGAGTCTGGATCCTTTTATGTCACGTGATGGCACTGACAGTCATGCCAAGTGACATCACTGACATGACTGGAGGCCACATGACCGGAACCTCCAGATGACAGTGGAGATGACAGTGTAGATGACAGGGTAGATGACAGTCCAGATGACTGACAGTGTAGAGGTTGGGAAAATCCTCTCTGAGTCCAGTTTGAACCCACGCCCTCCTCGTTTTTTGAAAAACCCAAACAGCGACCATCAGTCTCCCTCAAACCCTGTACTTGGGTTAAATGTTGCTGTTCCATTTTGCAGCAGTAGGCGTTGCTGGAACACCAGGTTCCGTACAAGATTCCCAACTCCAGCTCGTGTTGGTGACCTCAGTGGCAGGGTAAAATGGCGCTTCAGTGGATCATGTGGATTGAAGAAAGACTCCTTGATGCCACTTTACTTGCTTTAATGACAGCAATGTAGAAGAAGCCCTACAGGCACAACAACAAAATCAGATACTGTTTAAACGGTATAAAATCAGTATCCCTAACTCTACATGAACATAGAAGGATCAGTGCACAAACATGGATGAAGTAGCCACACAGAGAATGAATAAACTCAGAGAAGCGGGTGTGAAATGTAAACAACGATGTAGGTTTGAAAGAGGTGAGGGTTTTAGTTTTGGAGATGGAAGTCTCAGTCTGACCGAAGTGTGAGTGCAGAGCTGAGAGCTGCGCCTGGAAGAACCCCTCTGCGGTCTCAGCCAGGCATACAAGCCTGTCAGTAAATGATACTTGATTATTAGTCCTACTCTTTTTTTTTTTCTCTGTCACGTTTTAGTCCCCCTCACAAGGGAGTGTCAACGATAAACTTTGATGACCAAAAAATTGATCAACCCTGAACGTAAGCAGCAATCAATGACAGTCAAACTTCCCTTCACCAACTTGCAAGTACCTCAGCCCAGAACGACAGAAAGAGTCAAACAACAACTCAGATTCGTTTTCAACAAAATTATATTTCTCTTTTTATTCAGTTCAGGAGTTCATTTGACAGTTTGAATTTATCCAAAAGAGGGGGGGGGAGGATTCCAAAAGAATCTCAGTCAATATTAATAACCCCCCCCCCAAAAAAAAGTATTCAAGCTAATCCAACAAACAAAGGAAGATAATACAGAAGGAGGAGAAAAAATTAATTAATTCAGTTCACTATGATGATGATCGGAGGTTGTCGTCGATTATCCAACCGGTGGCAGTTCACACCACCCAGCTGATCGGGGCGCCATGTTTAGAACAGCGCCCATTAATGGGAACGGGTCCTGGATTGGCCATCCTGCCAGCCGATGGGGGGTGACGTTACAAAGCGTGTTTGAAACTGTAGTTTTTGAGGAGACAGCCTCCTCATTGGTTTCCATTGTAGGTGAAATGTGTCACCCAACTTTTAGGGCTTATAAAATCCAAACTGTTTGAGTCACCACAAAGTTTTTAACAGCTTTTGTTCAGCACAGTGTCATGAGTCATGTAATCAATTTTGAAGTTTTGTTTGTTCGGGTTCCCAAATGGGAACAAAATTGTTCTTCGTATCCATATTGTGGTCTTCCTGTTGAATTTATTCATCGTGTCTCCTTATCATTTGTAGGTCTCTATGAGACAAATAATTGAGTTTTGGTTCCATGTTACTACAACATTCCTAGGAGCTGTGGCAGGCTGTAGAATGCGTTTTTAGAGATGTAGGTGGTGCTAATTTGGCACTTGGGGGGTTAATTCTTACATTTTATTAAAAAAAAATTGCCAGACAGGATGTGCATGCCATTTTGGTGAGTTTTTGAGCGAGTTTAGGGCTTAGAATTAAGGTTCAAAGTGGTGGCGAAAAAAAAACGAATGTTGCAAAAACAATATGGTCTTCGCCCCGAAGGCCCTAATTAAAGCTGCCCCTCCCCCTCTCCGCCCTGTCACCTGTGTCAGCGTGGAGAGCAGAGCAGGATTTTCTGAGAGTTTTTAGTTGGAAGAAGTGTCATAAATTGTCAGATTGTATAAAAGGCTAATGTTTGGGGAGTATCTTGGTAGTTTCCCTTCCACCAAATGATGATACCAATGCGCCACATCTAACTGTTGTAGCACGTGAGAATGTCAGCGGGAGTAACTGCTCGGGGATCTTCCCTCCCCTTGTGCTGTGTCATTTAAAATGTAATCTGGAATTCTTTGTCCTTTTTTGCCTTTCCCTTTCCCAAGTAGATGTGTGTTTTTGTTGACGCTCCGTGTTCATAGTGAATGACGACCGTAAGTACCGCCATATCGCGACATATTCTTTTTCCCTTTCTCGAGCCGTGATATGTGTGTTTCTAGGTGCCATGTCAGCCGTACTTGTTTAGTCAGAGATACTATGTGTTCCTTCCTATAGCAGTTAAGTTGTTCGAGAGTAGCTGTTCAGTGTTTGTGTGTTTCGTGTCCCATTCAGAAACGCCTGTTTCCCATTTCCGATCAGACATTTCACATTGGACATTCGCTCCGTCAGGAGCGCTTGTTTTACACCTGCACAGTTATGGCAGGCAGTGTTTATGTACCCTTATTATATTCACGAGGTATTGTTTATAGAGGTAGCTAATTAAGATTAGTTGTGTATAATTCAAATTTGTATTAAGAGAAATACAAAGGGACTATGGAGTTATGTTTATTGTTGATCCTATTTCAGAACTGATTGAAAACAAGGAATTTTAATAAAAACACACTGCAAGAAGAGCAACCAGTTTTTCCCTCCTTCCTGTGTCCTGACCGACACCAATCGTGGATGCTGAATCAACCCTAAAGAACTTGCCCCTAGTCCCATAGCTCCTCCTTTAATAATTGGTCCTTCGAGTCAGATTCAGCATTCAAAATGCAGCCAGATAAAGAGCTCTTCCCTGATGTGAGACCCAAGCGTCAGAGACATCGACCTGCCAGACTCCAGGAATATGAAGTGGACTTCATAAGTCATCGTCCTCCAGACTCACCACAGCGGAGACCACTGTCTTCCGAATCCTCTACAATGCAGCCTACTGCCCTCTCCCAGTATAGTCCAGCTAACCTGAGTCACCTTTATTTGCCTCATCCTCATTTCGATGGCTACTCCAGACACAAACTCACCTGCAACCCTGCTTCAAGCCTGGTCTAACTGGGAGAATGAGCTGAAGTTCTTGCCTCTCATTACCTTTCCTCGAGCCTACATGCCCACAGACCTTGACCTTGAGGCTGTCACGCGGGAAGTGCACATCTTCGCTGATGCCTCAGAACAGGCTTATGGCACTGTGGCTTACCTAAGGACAAAGACAAAAGAGGATCAAATTCATCTGGCTGTCATCCTCGCGCATTCCAGACTAGCCCCTAAACGTGTGCATTCCATCCCACGCCTGGAACTTTGTGCTGCTCTTGTGGCAGCACTACTGGCCAGTCTCCATGCCAAAGAGCTCACCTTGGAGGTGGCTCAAACCATTCTGTGGTCTGATTCGACCACAGTCCTCGCCTGGCTCCATTCCCAGTCCTGTCGCTTCAAGGTGTTCGTCGGAACAAGAGTGTCAGAAATTCAGGAACTGACAGGACACTGTACCTGGCACTATGTAGATTCAGCCCAAAATCCTGCCGATGACCTGACAAGAGGCAAAACTCTGGAGGAGATCAAAGATCCCAACAGGTGGTCCCTGGGATCGGCCTTTCTACTGCAAAGCCCAGACCATTGGCCAGAAAGGCCCAACATCGAACCCCTGGAGGACCATGGGGAGCTCCGAAAGACTGCCTTTTGAGGAGCTACAGTCACCTCACTTACCTTATGTGGCCAAGAGGATAAAGGACACAGTACCTGGCAAGAACTCATAGATGATACCATTAAAGACCTTCAGGGAGTGAAGGCCAAAATCCTGATGAGATCTCAGAAGGAGTCCTTTCCTGAGGACTACAAGGCCCTTACTGCAGGAAAACCAGTGTCCTCCACAAGTCGTCTCCTCACCTTAGCACCTGTCCTCGATTCAACCTCAGGCCTGATTAGAGTAGGTGGACGGCTTAGACGGTTGGAGGATGTTGATGTCCCCTTACATCCTATTGTCCTTGATGCCACTCATCCGGTGACACACCTACTCATCCAAAAGTATGACAGTGATGTAGTGAATGAAGCGTCAACTTTAGTAGTTACGGTTTAATGCCGTATAGCATATCGCGTCTGCTGTTCACAGGACTTCCATCACAAAATTGTGCATTTGTAGACACTATATAATCACAACTAAGCTATTTCTCTGCCCAGAAAATGCCTAGTTAGGAGAATCCTTACTTGGTCAGTAAGGTATTCAAGCTCCGCTGGTCCGGTGCGCTCGGGTCCGGCTTGGGTCGGAGGGTAGCAGAAACAGCGGCAGGCAGCCTGCATGGATCTGCTGAAGTCTACTGGTGGAGGGGTGAACAAGCTTGGCCAGGGATCCAATTCACACAGGTAGCGTGGCTCAGCGGTGTCTCGTCTGGATATGTGGACGGGGGGGAGAGGTGTCCGCCTGCGGAGTTCTCGCCATCCGGTGCACTGCCAGGCCAAGATGCGAAGAGAACGAGCCTTTCTTGGTCCAGTACCTTGATTTGGTCAGGTCGGTGATGTCACTTCCCTTGGGACGTACTGGCTCTCAGCCAATGGTGGTGCAGCACACAAACCCTCGGTCAGGTGAGGTGCGAGTTTTGGGGGGGGTCAATGGCCAGAGATGATCCCCCTTTTTACGACCCTTTGTTTGAGATTGTGTGGTCACAAAGTGTTAATCTCCTAACCTGGTTGTGTTGGCCCAACATTCAATGAGAAGCAATGACTTGTATGCCTGCATATTAAGGAAGAAACTCAAGAATATTTGATTTTTGCGTTCCTGATTTTTTATTTTCTTTTATCTTCATTCCCTATCGTGAGGATTTTGTATCGTGAGCCCTGTTTCGTATTTCGTATCGTTTCGTGGGTTGGCTATTTTGTTGCACCCCTACAAGTTCTATATCCTGGCCCCATATATTTTTGCTCTCAATGCCTTTGAAGATTTCTTTCTATACTAACTCCAGAGCTAAATAAATATATCTGCACATACAGTATTTTGCCCTCATTGTGCAGTAAAGCCTGTGACGCGTGTGTCTTTAGTCTCATCAGGCAGCAGTCTCGGCTCCATCACCTTTGAGAACACGTTTGATAATTCACAGTTGCATATATCTATGCAAACTATACCACATCAGCCATGATATCATTATTGCACGGGAGCTCTGCGTTTCTTTTTTTGTTCTCAAACTTTCTGTCTCATCAAAGACGTGTTGGAGCAAACAGATCAATGTTCTTTATTGAGATGTTCTACGGAATTAATTTTCTGTGAGGGTAAAAACTAGAGGAAGTTTATTCACTGTGGCGCATATTCATGTTTACAATAAGACAAGGCTGAGAGACTTCGACTCTGATTACGATCGATAGAAAGTGACTCATTTCAGATGTATTAAATTGTTCATGCATACCTCCCCTGACAGTCTGAGTGCTTCCACTACACTGCACATACAATATACAGCATCCTCTCTACGTTCATCTCTCCTTTGCCGAATCTGGAGAAGTTCTTTCAAAGAACTTCGCCGACACAGTGTGGACATTTGGTCCTCATCCGTCTAAAAAAAAAAAAAAAAAAAAAAAAGTCAAATACAGATTGTGAATTTACAAATCCTAGACCACAGCCTTTGATCTCTAGGCTCTTTCTTCGGATCCCTTTGTCCGTGGTGACTGTGGGTTTCTGCAAGCCCTCCGAGGGAGGTGACATGTGAAGGGGCACCTGATGAGAGAGTATCAGAGGGGCCAGCGTTTTTAGGAAAGATGGGACGCAGCGGAGGAGAGAAATGGAAAACGACTCAACTCCACATCTTCTGAGAGCATGGACGAAATTGTGTGTCAAGAATATAGACAAGGTTTGTGTCTGGTTTGTTTATTCAGATGTAATTATATAGCACGTCAAATAACCTAATGCTCACCACTAAATTAGCATCTGCCTCAGTACATGTAAACAAGATTGAAGGATATACTGACAGATTCATATATTTAATGATGCTTTAAGAGAGATAAATTGATATAAAAGACAGTTAGAGTAATAAAATATTAAGTTCACGTAGATTGAATCAAACCAGCATCAAATTATGGCACAGAAAGTACTAGAGCATTAAAAATAAAGGCTTCACAAAAGCCCTGAGGAACACCTCTGTCCATTGCATGCTAAATTGCAATTTGTAACAATCATTGAAACCAGGCCTTCCCTCCAGGACTCAGTGGCACCAGAGGCTTAGCCCCCTCCCCCAGCCCTGCAATCATCTGCAAGTTCACCACAAGCTAGCACAAACTAAACCCCTGCTAGGACATGCTAGACACAAGCTCAGACAAGCGAAACACTAGTTATGACAATTTTGACGGCAGCTCGGTGAAGCTAAACCCTGGCTAGGACAGCTTTGTTTTTTTAAGGAAAATGCTGCGGACTCTGCTTTTCACAAAACATGTAAGTCGAAAAATCTTGTGCCACACACAAAGCTTATTTTCTGCAGTTATCCAAAGTCAAATGTTAAAAAATGACATTTGCTTGTTGTTAAGGGAAACCATTGTGACGCTAACTTCTGGATTAGCCTGCGAACATACGCGATCCCTACGGCGCTCTCTTGGGATCCAGCCCAGAGGACGTGCGTGTAAAGTTTCATAGGATACGGGGAAATTATTCCAGTCAAAAAGCGATGCGACATTGGCATCAATTACAAGGGCAAAAGCATTGTAGACCAGCCACAAAAACATTTTGCAGATGAAAAAAAAATAAGGTTTTGATTATGACTCATAGTTGCATAGTGAGTGACCACCGGCGCCCTGTATGAAAGCATCTGTATCTGTTACCTCTCCTTTTTTAATGAGTTTTTCCTCTTCATTGTTCATCAACATCCGAATACTAAGTTGTATTCAGCCCAATAACGCATCTATCCCTGGGTGCAACCAAGTAAAGCGGATTTTTCAACAATGAAGAGACAATCTCTGCAGGGTATTTTCTTTCTGGATGGAAGATGAAAACTGCATTAAGACTTCTAAGACTTCCATTGATGGTGCTTCATTTCCTTCCCCTGCCTGTCTCTTGAAGCATATTCTCCAACAACAATGAGCAGACGCCATCTTAACCTCCAGTCCCGCCGTCATCTCCTTCTGTGGAGCATTTTAATTGGCTGAGGGCTGATACAACCTTGCAGCACAGCTGTTTCCTTCCATCCTGGAGCAAGACTTGTGTTCCTCGCTAATTACCGCTGCTGTCTGCGATGATCTGTAACACAGCTGGCTCCCGCTGAATTACCCTCACCTCTCCCATTTACAGTATGTGTCAATATCCTCCCTGGTTCTCATACATCAGCAGGAAATCTGCAAAGTCGAGCGAAGGATTGACTGAAAAATGATGCTGTTTCAAAAAGCTCCAGCAAGACTAATGACTGTTAAGAAGCAATCAAGTGGTAGCAGCAGCCTGGGTGGTAGATCTCCGTGTTTTATTGCTATCGCCCGGTCAGGGCACCTCTGCTGTTTAAATTATTGCTATGTAAATCACCTCAAGTGCTTTGGTATTGGAAAGCAGCAGACTTAAGATGCTGGTGCATGTGCTAAGTAGACAGGATCCTGATATTTGCGGAGGCCTTCATTTGAAGGACTGCTATTCATCAGTATGTCAATGTGGCTACTTGGAGCTGGCACTACATTCAGAGATGTTCGCTGGCAGAACAAATGAAGTTCTCTCTGACTCACATATAAAATGCTTATTCTGTATTTCTGCAGAACCGATGGGAAGTGGCACCTAAAAGTTGAGAAGGACTTTTACTTTACCTCAGCAGCTTCTTTCTCTGGTATATTTCTCTTGAATCACAACTGCACTCTGCAGTTGGTTTGCATTTTGAAATGTGAAAATTGGTGCTTGTGATGGAAAGTAACTCAGCACATTCAGTCACATAACACATTTGAAGCTACAATGATTTTTGCACTATTTTTTTTTTTTTTTTGGTGACTTTGATTTGGCCTCTGGTCACTTCATTGGAGCAGTGTTGACCAAAACAAAGGCGACACTGGTCACCAAGGCAAACCACGACCTTTTAAAGCAACCCTTCACCTACAAAAAATGCATTTTGTCTTTCAAGTCCTCTTGTCTTTTGTTTTCCCCCTTCTATCACTGCCTTGTGACTGCAGAATGCAGAAGGAACCAGCCACGTAGCTCGAAGCTAATGACTGCTGACAGCAAACACCAGTGAAACTGTCCAAAAACTTTCTGTTCCTTATCTCGTGTCTCTTCTGCTAGAATCCCCATCGTCTTTGTCCATCTGTACGCTGAGGAACGCACAACCACTTTGATTTGTGCCGGCGAATTCAGGTGAACCAACTGTTTATTAACAGTTGCGTCCAACCGTGAACGTTGTCGTCTGTTTTTAGCTCAAATAATCAAGGTGTTTTTATGGATTACTGAGCATTCGTCTGGACAAAGAAGACTTGAGTCACTTTAATACTGGACACCAATTCGCAAATTTGCCTGTCTTTTTTGCGGCTCGGTCCGAGGTTGTGGACAGAGTGCGGCAAGTTGGAGGTCAGTTTTGGCCCGGCAATGTTCCTCCTCCGAGGGTAGACTTATTGCCGCCTCTGTTGCTGTGTAAATCCAAGCCGTCAATGTGCCAGTCAGGTGAGAGGTGGGAGGAGGTGTCGATGATGAGGCAAACTCGTAAACGTTACACTCGCCGGTTCTCCCGCATCAAACACCTCTGAGAATGTCGACACCGACGTAGCTGGCAGCAAGAGCGGCGAATTGCTGTTTTGAAACTTACTCACAGAATGTCAACGGGGCTGAATACTCTTACAACGTATATGTTGTACGTCTCTATTCACGTGCAACTTCGCGCTGCACGTCGCGTCACATGTTTACGCCCACGCAAGTGGCGGCTTTTTTGAAAAGAGGAATATCACGCCTCCATTTCACACAGACAAGACGGCAAATTCCCGCCACTGCCCGGCCGCAAATCTGCCGCATTCTGTGTCTAAAAAGGACTTCGGATTATTCTGAGTGATGCGCCCAAGTGTTGTTTGACGGTTCCACTGTTGTTTTGTTGCTATAACTGTCGCTAGCCACTACTGTTAGCCTCAAACTAAATATACGTAAGTGGCTCTTTCCACATTCTGGAGTTGCAAAGCAATGCTCGCCTATTCAGTGTCCTGAAAGGAAAAATACTTTTTTTTACTTTTATGTGACATATCACTTTAACACCACATTGAGTGGTGGTAGCATGGAAGTGGTCAAACTGTTTAGTTTGCATATTACTGACTGTGGAAGAAACGCAAAGTTGTCGCTCGTAAACATTTGTTGTAAACTTTAAAATACTTCAAGAAGTCTTCGTCATGTCAGTGGAATGGAGCAGGGTTGGGTTGTTTTAACCCACTACCCCATCTATGTTGCTGCAGGGAACTGTCTCCCAGCTGTGTGTCACTCTGTGTTTCACCTGGTAAGCACAGACTTTTCGAAGTATCTTGTTTGCCAACTATATGTTTGTTATACCACTGAAAAACACGTGTCAAAACCCGCGTTTGCTCGGCATAAGGGCGCATTCGAGCTTCCAGAAGACCCGGGTCTGAGCTCCCGCTGTGAGGGCTGCGTGCCTGTATTTTTCTCTGTCATACGTCATCGCACTGACATCGTCATCATTTCACATAAACATGCGCTGGAACACTGAGAGGTAAACAAACGAGGACGTGGACGTCGCCGAGTCGAACATTAGCGTTGTTGTTGCGCACATTGTAATGTTGTCTCTTTTGCATGCAAACTCGACGCAGATTGGAAAATGTCCGAGCGCTAATGCAGCGAAGGAGGATGGAGTTTTTGGCTCGTCTGGAAGGGAGTCGAAGAAGCTACAGGCGAAGCCTGACAGGCAGCACAGTGTCAAAATCAGGAAACCTGAGACGAGCCGAGCCGCCAAACACCGGGGTTGCTTGGCGAGTCAGTCGACGAGGGTCGAAATGCCGAGTCGACCCTTTCAGAGTTCCCAAAAACCCGTGTTGACCCACGTTTTTCATGCAGTGTGAAAAGGGGCTTTATAAAGAGGACATCTTTGGCAGCATAATCAGTTAAAAAGTAACTGCTATATGTATGCTTGCGGTACTGGTACTTTTAGTTTTTTCCCCTTTTGCTACTGAATATATCTACTCTACTTTTTTCTCCACTCCATGACAGCTGTTTACTGTTTACTTTTAAGATGATTATTTTACACAATTAATCATGTGATAAACCCTTCATTTCTAACCATTTGACATGAGGATGTTGGGCAACAAGCCTGTAGTTTGGCTCTTATTTTGAAATTCTGTGAGTCGCTAACAGCTGCAACAAATACTAATTTGGTTTGACTACCATCATTTTGACCAAATGTTCAATTAAAACGTTTCTTCCATGGACACAAATGCTTGCTTTCTTGCTGATTTTGCTCACTAATGAGTTAAACTAAACTGTGTTAATGAGAAGAACTTCACGGTTCGCAAAGACAATGCGAGCAGGTGTCGCCTATCAACATGCTGATGAACCAGATGGTTGAATGCACGTGTGAGTCTCTCAGTGGTCACAATGACAGTTTTATCACACACAACACGACACCTCCGATGTCCCAGGTTTTGGGGGACGATTGGACGTCTGCTGGAGCTGCTGACCGTCCGTCTTGCTGGATTGATTTTCTCAGCAGAGCTAACGAACACACGGTTTCAAACAATTTTGTGAGGAATAATAGTCAGAAACTGAATTTAGAACAAGTTTAAAAAAGAATGAGAATGAATGTGTCGCATTGATATGTTTGTTGCTATGGCAGTAACACGGGCTGTCGAAACTCCTGTATTTATAACCTTATGACGTTCGTTCGTCACTGAATCAGTCAGAGAGCTCTCACCTCTTTTACCTTCATACTTAGGCTGTTTTAATAGTACTCTAATACTTGTGTACTTCAAATGTGGTCTGTCTCCAGCATCCCACTAGTACTTAACTAACCTCAGGCCCTTATGCAACTGCAACTCCACTGCTCAAAAAAAAAAAATTACAGGGAACACATACGTCACACATCCAAGATCTCCATGAATGAAACATTCCAGTTGGAAATCTTTAATAATTGCATAGTGTAATGCGTTGAGGACAAAATAACTAAAAAGAACGATGAACGGAATTCAAAATTATGAACCCTCTGAGGAACGGATTCAGAATCATATTCAGAATCAAAAAAATTAGATCATTGGCTGATCCGTCTCCAAATAAGATTGTAATTTTAGCCCCATGTCTGGGATTGTTTGGAGAATAACATTTGCAATCAAAATGTTCTTTTTTAGAACAATAGATGGATCCACACCCAAAACAGACGGGAACCCAGTTTGGGCTCTTCTCTGCAGGGCAAAGATTTATGAGATGTCGCTGCCCTCTGCTGGTTATACTACTGTACTGACATTGATCTACTTTTAGCCAAGTAGGTTTTCAGGTAATTGTGGTATTTTTGTTGTTGCTATCAGTATCTATTCCGAACGTGTTGTTCTAGCAATTAAACATTTTCATGTCTCATTTTAACAAACTGTTAGCGTTGTGAGAACTCATTCAAGTGGATTTGAAGCTTGTGACCGCTTGTGTGCTTGATGCAGATGTAAAAAAAACAAATAAAAAAAAACCTTTATTGGCAATAACAGACCTTTATTACAGATTATTGGTCAATAAATTACGAAGAGGTTCGGGAAAAGTACAGAGTCGGTTTATGTTTTTAGATAAAGATCGTGAAAGAAATGCAACCGACACATCGTGTGGAGTATTTGGAGAAGAGAACCCAAAACACTTCCCCCAACAACACACACACACACACACACACACACACACACACACACCCCTCTACCCTCTGGGTTTTAGTCATGAGCCTGCTTCATTCTGGGAGCAGACAGAGCTGCAGGATCAAGCTCTGCGCACTCCTTGCTCAATTAGGAAAGGGAGTAAAGCTCTTCCAGTGTTTTTCCAAGTACTTATTCTCTGTTCTTGATGAAGTCACAGCATTTTAACTGAGAACCGCCTGCTGCGTTACACAAGTTCTCAAACAGAAGAGGAACCTTTCTCCTTCATCCAGGCACTGTTGGTTCACCACAGACAAAAATACCTTAGAACCCTGAAATTTATGATTTCCAGAGGATGAATCTTAGTGTGTGTGTGTGTGTGTGTGTGTGTGTGTGTGTGTGTGTGTGTTGGACTGAGAGGGAGAGATTCCAGCTTTTCAGTGAAACGCTTCAACAGGATCGCCGTGAAATGTGGTGTGTAACATCCATGACACTCAAAAGAAAAACTGTTATTTACTTTTCTTTTTTTTTCCAAACCAATTCGGCATAAGTACCCAGACAACAGAACCGACTTTAATGGGACTAAAACCAGTAATATTACTGCGATAAACTGCATATCAGAGGCCCGAGAAACCTCAATAACATTTCAGATTTTCTCAGTTGAAACCTTTCATCAGCCCTCCACTTAAATGAAACCCAAATGTCTTTTAACACTGGCGTTTGTTTCCTTTCAGAGTGAACGGAGATTTGATAACAGCTGAACTGACAAAAGAATTCCACGCAACAGGAACCGTGATCATTTTCCTCTTCCCCGTAATGTTACCCCGTCTCAGAGAGAGGATCCATTTGAAAGTGCAACAATTCTTTCAAATAATTTTGAAAAAAAAAAAAAAAAAAAAAAGAGACACGCCATGACAGGGAAAAAAAACGTCAATACCGAAAACAAAAACAGGATTAGACTGAATTTCTCTCTGCTTTTAATGGTCTTCAAAGTTTTCACTTCTACTAAATGGGCAGGTTTTTTTTGGTTTGTTTGTTTGTTTTAAAAACAACAACAAAAAAACAAATACGGATTGTCATGAAATCTTGTTGTTCGCTACTGGTTTGGAGTTGTCTGGATAATAACTTGAAACCTATATTTTAGAAGTCGAAACAGCTCAACAGAGATGAAAGGAGACAGAGAGCCTATTAAAGAAAGTAAAAGACAAATAAATGTAAGCATTGTGTTAAGAGGAGGAGGAAGAGGAGGCAGACAGTCATATGAACCGCTTCCATAGCTCCCTGCTAATGACTCCCACTGTGCCATTTTCACCAAAGGCAAGGATTACCAGTAAGCCCGAGTCACATCTTCTCACATGATGCCCACCCCCTCCTCTCCTTTCCTCCTTTCCCATCCTGCCCAAGGTTTATTCACACACACATGCACTAGCAGGAGCGCACACAAGAATGGTAGCAAGGGGGGGGGGGGGTGAAAGCGAGGTCGGCTGAGCGGTCGTCACGGGACCGACGCCAGAGAGCTGCGAAAGCAACATAATGAAGAATATAAACCAGCTAAAAGGGCCTCTTCTGTGTTGACCCACGCTAACTGGAATTTTCACACGGCGGCCGGTAAAATTAGCTTGAATTACAGCCACCTCGCCCCTTTTTGTAGTCTAATCATAACAGCGCTGCGTTCCCTGTAGATCATATTTATGTAGATTCATTCGACACGTTTATGACCCAAATGGACTCGACGGAGGTTTGTCTGAGACGACATTAAAATCTTCTCACCAGCTTTAATCGAAAGACAATCAGAAAATAACTGGCTTGTGATTTGTGAGCTTAAAAGCCCCGCGGTTCTATTTCAGGTCAGTGGCGCTTTGAATTATTTAAATACCACATGATCAATCTCAGAAATTTCATTCAGAAAGTCCAAATTAAAAAAAAAAAAAGAGGACAAGCGGCGTTTCAGTCACCTTGATAGGGTTCCTCCTTTCTCAAGGGGAACATGAGAACTACACACACACACACGCGCGCGTAAGGAATGTATTTTTCCAACGTATTTCGTGAGAATGAGCTTAGCAACTAGCTTTGTGTAATCCTCGCTGTCACGCCCCTGTTATGAAACAATACATCCAGGCTGGAGTTATGATGAGCAACGTGAAACGCATGTGACTGGGTTCAGAATCTCTGCCCTTTCAGTGTGTGTGAGATCATACTGGCGAAACCCTGACGTCCTTAAGAACTGCAATGTTGTTGAGTTTTTGTTTGTTTTTGTTTTTTAATGGCCGGGGATTCAAAGGAACACACCAACTTTTTGGGCTTTACGCTTATTTATCTTCCTCACAGTCAGACAAGAAGATAGACCACTTTTCTCCTCCGTGCGCACATCAGGGAGCAGAGAACCACATAGACTGCTAGTTAGCTTAGCTCAGTGAATGATAGTAGATGGTAACTGTTAGCATACCTCCAACAGCCCTTGCCTGCATTCGTATAAGTCGGGTTTTACGCAACATTGCTTGATAACAATTCAAAGGTAGAAAACATTGTAATTTTAGTGTCAGAATCCGAGTCAGAACTACTTTCCTGACTGGCCACGTTGATTTGACACTGCTCCTCAAAAGTCTTAGCGTTACTTCGGCCAACAAATCAAGTCATCTGTTTGCAACTAGAAGAGCAACTGCTACTAATAATCACGGCCAAATTTGTTAGAGAGGATTAGGAGGATTGCTTTTTTTGTTTTTTGACAAATTTAGATTTGCAACCTGATTCGCTAACACTTCCCATCCGCTGCAGTTCATTGCGCTAAGCTAACTAGCCGGTTACCACTAATGTGTGCACAGAGGAGAGAAGCATAGGCCTGCATTAAAATAGGTAGGGTTGTATGCAACATCCCGAATGAAATGATTAAAATTAAGAGCCGTTGTCAATTCAGAGGGAGACACACAGATGGAACTACTTTCCTGACTGGGCGCAGGGATTTGATGCAGCAGCACCTCAAAAGCCCTTTTGTAACTTAGACCAACAAAGCAATTTGTTTGTTGACGTCCAGAAGAATGACTTTTACTGATAATCCTGGCCAACTTTTGAAAGAGAACATCTGATCAAATCCAGATCCTGAACCTGATTTGCTAACACTTCCCATCCACTACCATTCATTGTGCTAAGCTAACTAGCCTGTTCACTCTGATGCACGCACAGGGAAGAGTTTGGTATCTATCTTCTCGTCTGGCTTTGGGGAGGATGACTCGTGTGTGTGTGTGTGTGTGTGTGTGTGTGTGTGTGTGTTTCCCATAAAGTTTTAGTGTTTTTTGTGAATGATGTCGTTCTCAACTTTGTCACTCCTCAGTCTTAATTTCCATATTGACTGACAACTGATTGGGCTGTTCAAACAGTAATGCTTCAAGCGGTTGTTTGATGGGGGTTTTTTTTAAAGGCCTTTTCGCTCTTTTCCAAAGTTCTTTTGAAGTGAAAGCACACCCATGGTTATTTAAAGCGAATAACCTGACATTGATTTTTGTTTCCCGTCTGTGGAAAGAACTCCAGCATCACATGGATCATTTGAGGAGTGAATGTGCTTGTTAATTAGCGGGTGTTGATCCCCATGAGGCGAGCTGATATACATGTCCTAGTTATTTCGAAAGGATGTCTAAGAATCACTTGCAACCAGACAACTAGAATATATCTACCAGCTTAAGGATTTTGCATTGAATTATGGGAAAGACTGAGCCTGCCTCGTTGATCCCTTCGTGGATTATAACTCCCAGTTTTGCAAACAAATGCAGCCAATCATATTTTTCCCTCCCTGCGTAACAAAAAAAAAGCCCTTGAGGTTAAAGTGGCAGCGGAGACGTTTGCCGCTGGTATCATCAGCTCATTAAAAGGAATCAAAGGTTTTTGCCCCACCACCACACACACACACACACACACACCACCCTCCGCTCTGTCGTCTGCCTGCTGAACAGTGAAGGGAGTCAACAAAGACGCTGGAGGGGAGAGTTCAAATGAATGCTGCACAGGTAGTTCAGAAAAAAAGTGTCCAGACTTTGCATTGAGCACACTGGACGAGCGTCAAGGCCTGTTGATACATGAGTTCTACCATCATAACTCAAAGTACTGGTACTTGTTGGGTCAGCGCCATGGGTGGAGGGCCTTTTTTTTTTAAATTTCTGTCTTTAAATGGTGTCACGTTCACAAGAGGAGTCTCTTGTGATATTTGCTGGAAGCTCAAAAACACCAGTTGCGTTCGAAGGCAGCATTTCTGCCCCTCCTTCCCGCTCACAGGAGGATCCCTTGTTCCTAAACTATGTTTTGGTTTTAATTATTTAACCTTTTAAATGCAAAAGCTTCCTCTTCTTTTTTTTCCCCTGTCCTCGAAAGGAGACCAAAAACTACACGTTATGAGGAAGTAATTTAGATTTGCAGGGAATGAATAATACCCAAACACCTGTATGACCAAGTTTTAGCTTGAGGTGTTAAAAAAATGAGGTTTTCACAGTTCAGATTTGCCAGTTTCTTTCTTTTTTTTTAAGTTAATGTCAACATCTCATGCACACTTTTTTTTCTTTTTTTTTTTGGTGTTGTGTTTCAGTACAACTCAGACTCTTTGGCAGCACACTCCATCATGAGCCGTTGCGTGACGTGAACTCTCTAAAGCAGTCAGTGAACTTTTTTATTTTTCACCTCTGGCACACCATCCTGTGGGGACAGAAAAAAAAATCAGGATACGTCAGATGTTCTTTTTGTTAAATAAATTTAAAAAAAAAAATCAGTCCTCGTGTGCCCCCTAACTTGATATAAATGCACATTTGCAATCCGGTTTTGTTTTTTTTTCAGACAGAAAAGTAAGTGAGTTCTTGTCAGCGCTGAGGATGACGTAACATGAACAAATCAACTGACGTCATCGTCTGCGTGAATCAGATTCCTAAAGACGATTCAAACGCATCCAAAGGGTTTGAAGAATCCACAAGAAAACAGGAGAGGGATTTAAACACCTCCTTTTGTGCATGTTTATGAGCGTTCATGGTCAGATTTTTGCTTTGTGTTCACTAAAGAAACCAGGATGTTCAAACGCCACCTTATTTGGTGCTTCTGTATTTCATTTTATGTCATGGATAACAAAGAGAGAATGCAGAAACTGATCATTTGCCCCCCCCCCCCTCCAAAAAAACAAAAAAAAACAAACACCAAGCTTCTTTGCAGGTTGACAGTGTGTGCCAGAGGCTGTTCTGCAAGGGTGATTAACCCAAAACGTTGCTTTCATGTTAGGGTCAAACTCAGTTTTCTCTTTTTTGTGTTTTTTTTGTTCCGCCTCCTTCTTTTCAACAGCTCACCTCTCCCTCCGTAGTCTGTCATTTACTACATTTTAACGTTTAAAGACTGCAACCCTCTTACGTCCGGTGGGCTTTTCCAAGATTATGCTGTGCATGACCTGATCACACTTTCCCCTCCATCCCTCTCCAGTAGGAAATATGATGTTTGGCCGATGTGATGGGATCACGCGGAAGTCAGAAAATCCGGGTAGTCATGCGCTAATCCGGTATTTAAGGTCGGCGCGCTTGTTTGGGGGGAATTAGAAGCAGCTGAGGCGCAGGGGAGGGGATATTTGACACTTGACCAAAACAAAAAGAAAAAAGAGAGAGATTCGAGTGTTGAAGAGATGCTTTTGTGGTAAAGGTTGGATAAAATATCAAGACTACATCAGAAGAAGTCGTGCGTAAAAGAGTTGGAAAATGTGGCAGAGTTGCGTTTTGGCGCTTGTGTGCGCAGCGGTCGTGAGCGCTCAGTTCCCCAGAGAGTGTGTCACACCCGAGGGACTCAGGAGCGGGCAGTGTTGTCCGTCACCGTTCGGTTTGAACAACGACCCGTGTGGCTCCAGCACGGGCCGCGGACAATGTGTGGCCGTCACGGTGGATGCGCGCCCGCACGGGCCTCAATATCCGCACGACGGGCGGGATGACCGGGAACGATGGCCGGTGCGTTTCTTTAACCGCACCTGTCAATGTAACGCCAACTTTAGCGGTTATAACTGCGGTCGGTGCAGACACGGATGGACGGGAGCCAACTGTGACCAACGCGTGGCTGTCGGTAAGTAGAGATGTTGTATTAAAGCATGAATTATTTTTCTTTTCTTTTTTTCAAAACTGTTGATTATTTTGAATTGAATGAGATTTTAAAATCAAACTCAAGTCAGCAGGGTCAGTTTACATGTTTCACTTTAAATATTTGTGGTTATTTTTATCAAAATTGTACCAAACATTGAAAAAAAAAACACCTTCCTGTTCTATTTTTGTTGTTGTTGCTGTTGCACTCATTAAAAACTCAATGAACGCATGACTGATTGATTTAATCCACTTTCCTCCTCCAATCCTCCAGTGAGGAGAAACGTGATGCTGCTCAGAGCCGAGGAGAAGCGTGCGTTCGTGAACGCGCTGGACCAGGCCAAGCGCACTGTGCACCCCGACCTGGTCATAGCTATTCGGCGCTACCCGGAGATCTTCGGGCCGGACGGGAACACCATGCAGTTCGAGAACATCACCATCTACAACTACTTTGTATGGTCACATTATTACTCCGTCAGCAAGACATTCCTGGGGGCGGGCCAGGCCAGTTTTGGAGGGGTGGACTTCTCCCATGAGGGGCCTGGTTTCGTCACATGGCACCGGTACCATTTGCTGCAACTGGAGAGGGACATGCAGGTAAAGACTTAACTCCTGCTTGTTATTGCCTGGAAGCCATTGCCTGATTTAGCGCACCAATAAATCACCAACTAATACTTCATTTCGACCCCCCCCCCCCCACCCCCACCACCACCACCACCACCCCTCTTCTTGTTTATTCAGCGTTTCCCCTTCTAACATTGGCGAGAAAAATCATAATTGACGATGCAATTTCATGGCCAGATAGGAGGGGAGTGTGCAAAATGTGATTTTAAGCGGTTTATAGGCTGGAATTCAATTTGGTCACCACCCATGTGCTGACAACACCAATGTCGAGGAGGGTGAAAAGAAAAATTAGATCTATCCAGCAGTTCATAATTACACATTCATTTCTTGGGGACGCGCACTGGCAAGCCCACATATTGGCCCTTGTGTGTTTGTGTTTGTGCGTGCGTGCGTGTGTGTGTGTGTGGTATTGAAACAGTGCCGTGTTATCATCATACAGAGACCTTTGATCTAATTAAGACACTTTCTCTAATCAATCAGCAAAGCTCAGTTTTGCACTAATTTTCGAGACGATCAGCAGTTACTCGATGAAGGGATGGACTGTTTTTCTTCATAAACTGGTTTGTACATTTATCTATTTTAAGGTCAAATAGTCTTTTTTCTGTCTGAAACTTAAACTGCTTGATAAGACACCTCCAGAAACTGTTGCGCCTTTTTTTTTTTTTTTTTTTTATGAGGATGTGTTCACGTTTTGGGCAGCACGGTGGTGCAGTGGTCCGCGCTGTCGCCTCACAGCAGGAAGGTTCCGGGTTCAAGCCCCGGCTCCAGCATGGATCTTTCTGTGTGAGTCTCCATGTTCTCCCTGTTCCTGCCTGGGTTCTCACTGGTACTCCAGCTTCCTCCCACAGTCCAAAGACATCAAGAGGGGACGAGGCTGATTGATACTCTAAATTGACCGTAGGTGTGACTGTGAGTGTGAATGGTTGTCTGTCTCTATGTGTTGGTCCTGTGATGGACTGGTGACCTGTCCAGGGTGAACCCTGCCTCTCAACCGAAAGCTGCTGGAATAGGCTCCACCCCCCGCGACCTTTAACAGGCTAAGCAGTAGACGATGGATGGATGTTCACATTTTCGCATGCTAATTCAGCCGTGCTTTCATTTGTCCGTAAAACCAGGACATGCTCCAAGACCCCTCCTTCGCCCTGCCCTACTGGAACTTCGCTATCGGCGGAAGCACTTGTGACATCTGCACGGACGACCTGATGGGAGCCAGGAGCACCTTTGACATGAATTCCCTGAGCTTCAACTCAATCTTCTCCCAGTGGAGGGTCATCTGCGAGAGTGTGGAGGACTACGACACGTTGGGAACTATCTGCAACAGTAAGGCCGTTTACTGATGTTCCCGGTGATTCCCTGTAAGTACGGAAGGTCAGTTTTATTCCAATCAACCTCCAGGCTCTGAGACTTCTCCCATTAGAAGGAACCCAGCAGGGAATGTGAACAGGCCGATGGTCCAGCGACTCCCGGAACCTCAGGATGTGGCAGACTGTCTGCAGGTGAACGCTTTCGACACGCCACCCTACTACTCCACCTCCTCTGAAAGCTTCAGAAACACGATCGAAGGTACATTTGGCTCGTCTAAAGACTTTCTTTCATAAAACAATACATTTACACCTTTTTTAAGATTTTGTATCGTCACACCAGGCTATAGCGCTCCCCAGGGGAACTACGACCCTGTGGTGAGGAGCCTCCACAACCTAGCCCATTTGTTCCTGAACGGAACTGGAGGACAGACCCACCTCTCCCCCAACGACCCCATCTTCGTCCTGCTCCACACCTACACTGACGCCATATTTGATGAGTGGTTGAGGAGGCACAGTCCAGGTGGGTTTTGTTTTTTGTTTTTTTGGCAAAAACTGTCAGAATTTGTTGCATTATCATCGGCAGAGTCTAACTGAAAACCGTTGTGCGCAGATACGGCCGTCTATCCTGAAGAAAATGCCCCCATTGGTCACAACAGGCGTTACAACATGGTGCCTTTCTGGCCCCCGGTAACTAACGCCGAGATGTTCGTGACCGCCCCTGAAAACCTTGGTTACTCCTATGAAGCAGAATGGCCGAGTAAGCCAGAACCTACAACGTCAAATATCACTGTTGTGACGCCAAGACAACAAGGGGTAATTCTGCTCTACCTTTTCCCTTTTCTAGGTCAACCTTTCTCCCTGACGGAAATCATCACCATGGCAATAGTTGCCGCCCTCATGATCGTCGCAGTCATTTTTGTCGTCACCACATGTGCCGTGCGCGCCAGGTCTTACAGGATGGAGGGCCACCAGCCTCTGCTAGGGGATCAGTATCAGCGGTATGACGACGACAAAAGCCAGTCGGTGGTCTGAGATCGTGGGGGTCACCTCGGTGCCTCCTCCCGTGACTTTGCCGGACACGGCCATGCATCGTTTTAAAGCTAGAAAGTTCTAGAAAAGGTTTGCATTCATATCAAAAGCTGGCACATTTAACTTTTCATTTGAAAATATTTACATCCTTGAACAGAAAGGAGTCATCTAAAATCCGTGTTTTTTTTTTTTTGTTTGTTTGTTTTGGGAATGGAAAGGTTAAAAAAATACACGGAGCAGGTTTTAATGCCACTTCTTAATGGCTTGGAGTGAACAATTTTAACATTTTATGGAAATTTGTTAAATTAGCATTAATAGTGTATAAAACAAATCTACTTTCAACCAAATGTGGTCTATTTGTAAAATCTCGTGTAGGTGCACCGTAATGCCCACAAGGGGGTGCTATAGTTCAACCTCTCAAACGCACCTGAAAGCAGAGAACCTTTTTTTATTATTAATATTCTTATTATTTTGTGAATGATGCAGTAAAGACAGACCGCTACGCATCGACTGGTCGAGATGATTGAAAAGATTTTATTTAGACCACTGAAGCAGTGTATTTTCTCTTCTTTCTTTCTTTTTTTTTTTAAACTGAATTTATATGAAATGGTCATGAATGCGTTTCTGTTTTTACCTTTATACTTATTTCAACATGGTGTTGGATCTGGGGTACGCTCATAAATTATTTAATTGATTTAATTATTGCCTGTTGTGTTTATTATGTTTTACTGTTAATGACACTGGTTGTTCTTCGCTCCTTAAAGATATGCAAAGTATTTATTGACTCAACTCTAATCGCAAAAAAAAAAAAGCTACATGCTCGGGTGTCTTGTATCTTCAACCTGCACATCTTGTAACTCTACATGTCCCGCACTGGGGACTTCTGTTCCTCCACCAAGCCGGTGTCGCCTCACCTGTCTGGCGGTGTCTGGTTTCAGAGGAAGCCCCGTGATGGGAGGGTTTAAACGAAGCACGTTGTCATTAAAGTGTCGCACTACTGGTCGGAGGAGTCAATGGGAGGTCTGTCAGTGTATTCTGTGTGTGTGTGTGCGTGCGTGTGTGAAGTAACTGTTGCTCTCAGTCAGCATTTGATGGTACTCCGATAAAGTTAAGGAGGCGCGCGCGCTGCAACTGTTTTTTTTTCTTTCTCCTTTAAAAAAAAACAAAACAAAACTGCTTCGATCGGATAAAGAGCTCGCGCACAACGAATCGCCGGGAATATCTTTTTTTTTTGAATTTTTTTTTTTAATTTCTGTGACATTCCTTCATCATGGACGAGGACAGCAGCGTTTTACCTGAAATAAAGGATATAGAAATAAAACTGGGTCGAAAAGTCCCCGAGAGTCTGGTTCGTTCACTTGTCGGAGGCAAACATCACGACAAGCACGAGAAGACCTCGGCGAACTGCAAACTTCGCGCTAACAATGCGGACTTTAGACGACTGGAGAGCAAAATGCTGTTCCTGAAACAAGAAATGGTAAGTTGTTGTTGTTGTTGTTGTTGTTGTTTTTTAAATGTCTGCGTAACTTTGTTTTCAAAGCCTGGAGTCAACTGTCACTCATTGAAAATATAGAGAGGAAAGGGGGGTGGCATTGTAAAACATTAAAAGTCGTTTTTTTTTTTTTTGCAACCGTTTCTGAATATCCTCGAACAACGAATTAGATGCGTGATTCGCCTCGTTTCACCCCTGTGTGTACCTGTAGTTCACGTGTGAGCCGCTAGCTTTAGCTAGTTAGCTCCACAGGAAATGATTGTACTCGCTGCACGACCCGGGGTTGTTCGATGCATCGATAGCTGTTGTGGCCCCGTTGTCTTTTAAATGCAGAGTGAAACTGAGCCGTTCACACCTATCAGAGGACACCTTTGTCTGGGAATGACCCCCCCCCCCCAACACACACACACACACACACACACACACACACTAATTACAGTTTCGCCATTTCATACACTCCATATGCTCCACCTGCCTGCGCAATCACTCGAATCAAACGTAACCCCCACCTCAATAGAAGTGAGGTCACAGAGGCTCTTAGCACCCCCGTGGCAGATGGCCTGGTTGACCGAGTTTTGAAGAGGAGTAGCGGCCAGATTGACCCTTCGTCATCAGCAGCTTTGTGTTGATTGGCTTTAGATGTGACACAGCAAAGGCAACTTTGTAAGAGGTATTGTGTGTGTGTGTGTGTGTGTGTGTGTGTGTGTGTGTGTGTGTGTGTGTGTGTCTGGTTCCCTTCACAGCTTAATCACTAATCCAATCAGACGACTCTGTCTGCGCTGGCAAATCAAAGACGCAAATAAATGAACATTGAAGCTAAAAGTTTTGATTTCATCCGCATGTTGCTGCAGCTGTAGCATCACTTCTCACTCCAGACACCTCAGGCAGAATAAATGTGTTGAGTGCACACATTTTTGTGCCGTCTTATTAAAAAAAAAAAAAAAAAAAAAGCAATAAGACTTTTATCTGTTTTGGCAAGTGGTTATCCCCTCCAAACGAAAATGCTTGCAGCAATATAAGTTAAATGAAGAGTGTGCGTTCGCTTGCTTGCATAAATCCTCTCTAAAGAAAGGCAGTTTGATTGACAGGCTCATTACAGCTGACACACACACACACACAAATATACACACTGTAGAAGTCATCTAAATGACTCTGTCCTCAATCAATGGCCACACAGTATCATTCACAATAACTTCCTGCTCACACACACACACACACACACACACACACACACACACACACACACACACACCCCAACAGTTACAGACTAAATAAAATAGCACACGCTGTTCCTGCCATGACGGAACAAAACAGAACCCTTAATTTGTGAGTTTTAAGGACAGTCACAAGCTGTTTTATTCCGCTGTTATTCCAATGCTTTGCACTATTATCTTCACCGGGATGTCTCGTCGTGCCACTTTTTGTTAATGAATAGTTTTCTGAGCACTTCAAGGACTTCCTGTTCTGTTTATGGCTTAAAGCCGTGATTGAGAACTGGCAGCACAGCCACTCGGGGAGGGAATGAACTCTGATGTCAGTCAGAGTTAGCGATGATGATTAAACAGAGCTGGTGTTGGTCTTCTTTTCCACCTTTGTGCTAAGTAGCCGGTTAGCTTCGCTTCTTAGTCCAGTGCACTTAGTCCCTTGAGCGTGTGCCGATTGCAGGGTCGTTCTCTCGCTAACGGTGAAGTGACACTCATCATCTCGACTCTCTTGAACACGGAAAGAACCAGCTACGTATGTTTAGCTTGAAGCTAATTGTGAGTGGTGGCTAACAAGAGCTGGGACACAAAAAGAATGCAGTTTTCCAAACTCTCAGGCGCATCATCCAGTATAACCCATGTCTGTTTTGTCCGGCTGCGTGCTCGGTTATCAGCAAAGACTTTGATTTGAGCTAAAAATAAAGCAAAACATTTCAGTTCTGTTGCACCCAGAAGAAGCATCGCTCTTGAATTATGGGATGATACCAGATAATGCATGTGAGAGTTTGCAAACATCATTTTTGGGGCAGTGTTGTCACGGTTCTTAGCTGTGAGTCACCTCGAGCTTGAAGTGAAGTTTACACTTGTAGAGGGGGAAAAAAAGCACTTTTTTGTAAAGTATGCCTTTTACCATAGAACATGCTTTTTAGCAAAGCTGGTTGGTGGATTTATCCGCTATTTTGCAGCCTGTTCGTCATATATACTGTATTTACTGCTTACTGTAAGCCATGAAAATGCAAACGTGCATTTGTCAAAACTGTACATTCGTCATCCTGAAGCACTTTGACAGCTAAGATGTTTCCCCTGACACACAGGCCCACCTCCGAGCCATCGACGTCAAGCTGATGCAACAGCTCATGTCAATCAACGAGGGCATCGAGTCCATCCGTTGGATCATCGAAGACAAAGGGAGCACGGCGAGCCAAGAGGGCAGCCTGACGGGCAGCCTCTACAGCCTGTCGGACAGCCAGGACGGGGCGTCGCTTCGAGGTAGCTTCAACAGCTTGAACGACGGTAGCGACGGACTGGATGGTCTGTCTGTCGGTAGTTACCTGGATACGCTCGCCGAGGATCTCCCAGATGACCCCTCACCTACGGACCTCGACTGTTTAGTGGATAAAACTGTTATTGACGGCGACGCCTTCAGCAAATCGCCACTGAAACTCAGGGTGGAGTCGGACGAATACTACTGCTTTGGATAATGAGAAGCTCCTTGGATATTTGAGATTGGGTTCTTGTCACTTTGACAAATCACACGCGAGGCATTTTCCTGAAGTGACGAACTGAAATCTCCTTACGCCATCAAACCATTGCCACTCGTCATGATTTTAATCTTAATGTCCTAACATGAGGTGTCACAGCTTCGTTGTGCATTCAGATTGTATTTATTATTGAGTCGTCTGTTATTATCCTCCTCCCGTACCTCAACATTTTTCTACTGTTAAAGCTTGTAGCTTTAAAAAAATAAAGTAAATTCCACTCGTAGCGAGTAAATTACACGTTTTTCCAGCCTTAGGGACGGGTCAAGTCAGCTTCAATCAGATGATCTAAATTAAGATTAGGATTTAGCAGCCATTTGGAAAATTGGACATTTCATGCTGAGCGATTCAAGTGGCTGCGGTTCATTTGCAAGTGCAATTCGCTAAATTCCCAGCATCGTCTACCAAAAATTGTCTCTCTCCCCCCCCCCCCCCTTTTAAGTTCTATTTCCTGAAGCATTTTGATGCAGATGAACCCCCCCCCCCCATCCCCCGAAGCTAAATATACAACATCGAGATTAGTTTGCACATTTAAAGCACACGCGCTTGACTAAAAACCAGTTTGATTGTCTGGTAGATCAGTTGGGCCCCGAGGCGAAACCAGTTCACAGCGGATGTGAGAGATTTTTGGACCGCGGACGCATGTGAAACACGCGTTCACACATTTGACGTCTCTGTTGTCAAAGAAACAAAGCTTTAATTCGAGCTGTATGTTGCTGTACATAAACATGGTGTTTAAGCTTTAAATGTTTGATGCTGCCTTGTTTTGTTTTGGTTTTTTTAAAAACATACTGTTTTTACTGATGATTCTGTCATGGAAATGAAAATAATATATTGTGATCTACGTCTGGCTGACTGTGTCCATTTTTAGAAACCTTAAACGGTTCCCTGATGTCATTACAGAACCCTAATGAGATGGAAAGTGAGTATGAAGGGTGGTTTCCTTATATGGTGCATTTAAGTTGAGAACAATCTCTTCACAATGAAGCTGGACTCCGTGGTGCCTTGTTTAATGCGGCGTGCAGAATTACCCACATTAATGTCACTCCGTGTCACATTCCTTTAAAAGTACGCACCAACAGTAGATGCTTCTAAACTTGGCCGCTTATTTTTGTACTGAAAAATTTCCCAAACTATGTTCAGGGAAATGTCATTTCGCATGTTTGGGATCACAAACGTACAGATCATGTTTCAGAAAGCTAATGAGAGTCGGAACGCTTGGAATGAAGTCATCGGAAACCAATCGGGAAGTTCTACGGAGCCCTGGAGGGAACACGGAGAGGGAGACGATATCATGAGGCGGTGAGGTAAAACTCACAACCTCAATATTACTTGTGCCCTCAATTTAGTTTTTTGGGCTCAAGATAGGACTTTATCTCTTAATTTTGCTATTTTGAGGCAATGAGATACGACTTGTTCCCACGACTTAGTTATTTTGAGGCCACAAGATATATCTTACTCCCTCAATATACACACATCGTTCCCTCAACTTAACTTGACCTTACAGTTAAGGTATTTTGAGGCAACCTCAACGTAACTTGTTCCCTAAATTGAGTTACTTTGAGGCAACAACATGGAACTTGTTCCCATCATGTAGTTATTTTGAGGCCACAAGATATGACGTTTTCCCTCCAAGTAACTTGTTCCCCCAACGTAGTCATTGTACAAACAGAAGATAGAACTTCTTCCCTTAATTTCATTATTTTGAGGCCACAAGATACAACTTTTTCCCTTATTTAAGTCATTTTTAGGCCTCCCTCAGTGTAACTTGTTCAGACAATTTTGATATTTTGCAGTGATAGGATTGAACACGTTCCAGTAATTTTATTCGTTAACAGTACGGAACTTGTTAAAAGTTATTAAATTACTCCATTAAATTATGTCTCGTGACCTCAAAGAATATTTATGCATCTTCTCTGTCTCCTCCGGGGCTCAGTTATTTTGAAAGCCAGCCGTACAGAATTTTCCAGTTTCATGCATCTCCAGCTTCCTGTCGTGTGATAATTCAAGTTCCAGACAAGAGTGTACAGGGAATGTAATTATCAGAAAGCTGAGAAGCTCTTGGCTGTAAAATAAAGAGTGGCTGAGGGGCACTGCAGTTCTCTGACTGACATGATGTCTTGGCTGTGGAAATGCTTCGTTGTTCCATAAATATTGAATTGTTCACCTAGAACCGAGCCCTCTCTCATTTACCGCTCCTATTATCTGGAGCAAACATATCATGACTTGGGGATTTTGTGGATGTTATTTAATAAAACCACAGAATAGTACGATAGGGCACTTTTTGTGTAGCATTAGTTCCAGACAGATATAGTCGCTTAATCCGGGCAAATTAAACCTACTTGTAACTTTGTCTCACTGCAAGTGCAAAGCAGCTTAATGTGGTTTTATGCTGCCTTTCCTTATCTCTACCTTCCAGAAGCTTTGCGGAGCTTAATCTCCATGTAAAGCTGAACCCGGGCTAAGGCCACTAAACTAAAAGAACCCAGTGAATGGCGACATGACCTCCTTGTCAGCATTTCAATTAAAAAAAAAAAAAAAAAAGATCTGTCAACTTGCCCTCATTTCATGTCTTAACAAATGTTAACTGTGTCATGACTGAGCGATAGCTAATATCCCTCAGGGGAAACTGTTGAGACTTCTAGCTCGTGGCCTTGAAGTGATTGGACACAAAGAACCGGTTCTACTGGTTTTATGTTGTAATAAGAAAATTCCTGAGCGGTGCACTCATAAACACAGGTCGCCTTTTGGGCCTTTCCCAGGTCTGGCTAATTGTACACTTCCTGTGGGAGAGTTGAAACAAGTTGATACAGCCTTTGTGCTGAAGACAAGCCTGTCTCCAAACTTTTTAGGAACAAACACAGATGAATACCCTCGTTCTCAGAAAAGCTTATCAGCCCCTTTCTGTTTACGTACACCTAAAGTTACCTTGCCTTTGTTTTTGTTTTTGTTTTTAATATTTTGGTCATACTTCATGTCCCGAACACACCAGAAGAGACACCGAAGAAAACAGCTCAGAGGGCAGGGACGAGGTTTCGTTGACCTTGAGGGCGTAAGAGCGCGTACAGGTTGAATTTGTGGCAGAGCTGAGAAAAGGTTGCATGATTTACACATGCATCTCATCAAAAACAGGCCACAAATTCATCACGCTAAATGTATTCATGCAGATCGAAGCTACAGATGCTAAACATCATGTCTACTGCACGGTAGCAATGTCGATAAAACCCTTTTCGACTGCAGACCAAAGCCAAATGTCAGCAAGGTTTTTTGGCCGGGGGCTGATGCGATAAAATGATCTGTCAATTGACAAATACTAGAATAATCATGCATGTTGACTACCCTTTAAAACTAAAAGTAAAGTAATTCAAACAGGCCAAAAAAGCAAATGATGAAAAAATGTTGATCATACGAACGTTAGACGCTTTAGCGCTTTTACTTCCAGATTTTAGCTTGTAAAAGATCCTGACACGGTCGAGGAGGATTCCAACAGGAACCATTAACAAATTAGACCCAGGGCCACAAGGAACCCTGCGGAACCCGGGAAGCTGTCAGCATGCGAGCAAATGAGGTTACTAGAAATGGGTTAGTGGGGTAGGTTGTTTTTTTTTTGGGGGGGGGGGGGGGGGTCAAAAGGACCAGAGACACAGTGGACCCTCAGACAGGAAACCACAGATCCAGAGCAAATATACGCTTAAATCTGGCTTAATTAGAGGCTCTTGTTTTGTTGCTACTTTAAATAGAGTAACCCCTACATGGAAGATTTATCACGCATGTAACATGTCGGAGTTGAGAATATTTGCAGTTGTCGCACTATTATGGTAATGCCGGTGATGGATGTAACACATGAGAGTCAATGTGTCAAGATTATTACATTCCCAGACATGTACGGCTTCATGTAGGGAGATTTATGAAGCCGTGGAAAACTTAATAAGGCTTGTCCCCGTTGCACAAATATCCTGTTTGACTCAGGAAAAGTACTTAATGAATGTTGAGGTTTGCCACAACGCTAATGATGGAGCTCGCGAGAAATTCTCCGCATCGGTGATTCGATGATAGTGTTCAAGTTCTAGGAGACTGAAGCGTCTCGCTTCGCCGGGCTGTACACGTCATGAAGAGTTAAAGGGTTTTGTCATGGAAACCTCTGTCGCCAAAGAGGGAAAAAAAAAAAATTGCAAATATTAGGGACGAACAATGGTCGTCGACTCGGCAGAGGTTTAGAAAAACACTCCTCGGAAGCTTCTCTTAACATCTGAGAAGCTCAAAAAAAAAACCTGGTTGTCCACAAACACATTTACCCCGCAGGCTGGTCAGGCTGAATTCCATTCATAGTTTAATCAACACGTCCCAATGGGATGTTGTTTTGGCTTATAAAGATTTATAAATCCCCTCACAAGACCGTCTCTGGCCCATTGTCCCTCTACTTGGGAAATGCACAGGATGTAACCAATTTAATCGCATCTCCATCTGTGTTGGACTCACTGTGTGAACATACTTCAGTTTGATGTGCATGGAATTGACCCACAATATTAATGGCTACTTCCTGGTTTTGTTTTTTTGAGGCCCTGAATCCCCCTTCAGTCGCTTCGTGTACTACCCCCAACTCCACATTTGAGGCAAGCAACACCGGTAGCTGAGCGAGCACCGCTAACTACAATGCTAGTTCTGTCAAATATGGCACTGGAAGCCCCCTGGGTATGATGGTTTGGCAGTCCTGCACCCAATGCTGCTCCCATGGGTCTGGAGGGGAGATCATTTTAACCATTACTTTTTCCATTTTATACCCCAGTTTTGGAATCATAACTTTAGATCATCCCACCCAAGTTGTAAACGCAAGCTATAATTAAAGCTGCAAGCAGCGTTGTTAGGGCCTGAGCCCCCGCGCGGCCTATGGCCGCGTCCTTGACACCGGCCCGAATCCAACGGTGTAATCGGCAAATCCCTAGGCCTTGTAGTTTAGGAGATACGAGCCTCAGTGCGCTGCACAGTGTGAGAGCAGAGCTGAGAGCCGGCCCTTTAAGAGCCCCTCCCTTCTCTGCTCGCTCTCTGCCATCTCTGTCAGAGCTGAGAGCAGAGCTGAGAGCAGAGCTGCCAGCTGGCCCTTTAAGAACCCCTCCCCCGCTGCACTGTGTCTGATCTGTGCTAGAGTGGAGAGAGTGGAGGATTAAGAGAAATGTAGTGTGTAAAAGGTGAATAAGTCGGCATACGTTGGTCAAAAGTCACACAAAATACCATATTTTTGTAGGGATTTTTGTCAGGAATACAGTGGTGTGTTTTTAAAAGCTGTGGAATGTATGGTGTAGATGTGAGAAGCATTTGTTTGAGAGTATGTACCCTGAGAGGACACGGCCTCCCCATAGACTTCCATTGTAAGGCGAAAAGTGTCTCCCCCACTTTGACGGCTCATAAAATCCAAACCGAGCGCGTAGTATATTAACCTTGAACAACTTTTAATCAGCACAGTTGGGAGAGTAATGTGTGAAAGTTTGGAAGCCCTGGCATTTACGGTTTAGGAGGAGATAGATTTTGTTCGGGGCGCAAAATTGTCCAAAATTAGACATTCGTGTCCAAATTGTGGACATCCTGTTACAGTTAGGTCAGGGGTGTGAGTGTATGATTTATCCGTCTTGATGAGACGAGTTCAATGGTGTTTGTCCCATGTCTGTAGGACATTCCTACAGTCTGTGGCGTGGTTTTTTGTGTATGTAGGTGGCGCTATTGAGTAGAGCGCCTCTTTTTTTTTTAATTATCGATTTTTTTGCCGCACCCGATGTGCTTACAAAATTTGGTGAGTTTTCATGCATGTTTAGGGGGTCAAATTAACTTTTGAAGTGGCGAGTGTGACTTCGAAACATAATAGGGTCTTCGCCAGGGACTGGCTCAGGCCCTAATAATTTTGGAAAAAAACAATATTCCAGATTACCCCTTTGTATATTCAGTTGCTGCTTCGTGTTGGCATTTTTAACATGCGACATCTGTTTTCTATTGAAGGCGCGAACTAGTTGAACCTGTTTGCACTGTGACCAATCATAATTTCAACACACATCCAGTCACAATGTGTTCCCATGACACAACAGTACAGTCTATTGTGTTGGGAACGAAGGTTAGGCTCATTTGTCATCGTTCGTCAGAGGAGCGAAACCTTGACTCAGTCGAGACAGGTGAATGTTCGCTTTCACTTACGGCGAGTAGAGGTGAGCACATATTCGGGTATTTTCACTCACACCTTGTTTGGTTCCAGCTTGTCAGTTGGGTCCAAAGCCTATGAGCATGCGCCACAGGTGTCTCGGATGAGGGTTCGGACCAAAGGACTGACATTTGGTTGCAGTTTGCTTTCTTTGGTCCGGATGAGTTGGCGGGTTTTACAAACACGGAGCTTTTCCCCCTCGGTACGGTTTGTTTTCACACTGAGCAAAATCCTACTGACCCAAATGTGCCAATCAATACAAACCACATGAGAACATTGATTGTTCTTTAGTGGTCAGGAGGGCCGCTCGTTCTTTTACGCAATCCGCTTCAGTTTGGATGTTGTGACCGCTCCAAAAATCTCAGCTTATTTCCGGCTACAGATATTCTGTGCATGCGGTGCTCGTGCTTGCGGAACACGCAGGTAGTTGTGTCAGACTGAGGCCGCACCACATTTTCACCACAAACAAACCGAAGCAGAGTTCATCTGGAAGTCTACCGAGGCCCCATTTTCAACAAATCTCAGTTTAGTCCAATCTTTGGTGCTTAACCGAGTCAGATTGCTGTGTTCACACCTGCCCAAACAACACGAGCTGTGATGGAAAACAACCAAACAAAATAAGTGAAAGCGCCAAAGTGGCGGTGTGGTTTTCAGCAGTGTGGAAACACTTTGATGGTTTGATGGACTCTTGAACTATTTACAGGATTTCAAGACAGGTTGTAATCGCTTTCGGACGAAGGAAAAAGCGACTGAAAGTCAGAATGCGCCTGGGGAGAGGAGGGGGCAATGCTCAGGGTAGGGGGACCCAGGCCCGGTGGGTGAGGATGACCGCAACATCATGCCAAGTTCTTCTGCGCGCTTGAAGAAATGGTTCAGCAAAACCAAAAACTAAATGTTTACAATAAAATACGAATATGATTCTTCGTCTTAAAATGGGCCACCATCATGTCTGAAATCAACTTTTTTAGGGGTTTAACGAGCTGTCTACTGCCCTTTAGTCTGTCAACCTCTTCTTCCACCCGTTTTTTTTTTTTTAAATCTCCCGAGTCTCCCCGTGACATCGCCGCTCCGTTTGATGCTATCAGGATTGTGAGCCTCTCTTCCTGACCACACCAGAGCGGACCGAGCCGTTGAGCCAGCTGAGATTAAACAGCAGACTACATCAGTCAGGAACCTCGAAGGAGAGAACAAAACAAACCTCTATCCTATTTGATCCTCTCTTTTTTCACTCCCTTTTGCTCTTTCTGTCCAGGCCAGGAAGCCTTTCCGTGACTATATTCAGAATCAAAGGGCCTCCCTTTTTTGTGTGTGTGTGTGTGTGTGTGTGTGTGTGTGTGTGTGTGTGTGTGTGTGTGTGTGTGTGTGTGTGTGTGTGCGCAGAAGGCAGGGAAACTGTGAGACCTTTTGAGATTTAAAAAAAAAAATTTATTTATTTTTTTGCTCTTCAACAGCCAACTAGTGAGTCATCTGAGACAAAAAAGAAATGTCTGCGTTATCATGCGGGCTTTGAAGTGAAAGGCATATCCACCTCGAATTGATGTTATCTCAGAAAAGATAGTTAAGCAAGAGATGAAAATACAACATCCTTGAAAACCAAAAAAAAAAAAAAAAAAATCTTCTCACGCTGCTGATTTCCTTGTTGATCTTCAGCAATATGGATGACTCCCCACAGCAGGCAACACGAAGCCAAAAGGTCAACATCTTTTCAAGTGTTTCCTGGCAACATTGTGACTCTGTGCCATTAAAAAGAAGTAGGGCCAAGGTTTGCAAACATGGTTAACCAAGACGCGTCCCTGCGGCCAAGCGCTTTGGAATTCCTTGGACACTCTTTCAGGCAAAATAAAGGCATCTTGGGGTCAGCAAGAGAGCATGGTAATGAATTGACCCTCAAAGTTCATGCAGTGAAGTAGTTGGGATAAACGGCGAGACTTTTATTTGTTTGCCTGATTTGTTTCCGTTTTAATGCGCGGATGTGATGGTGAAATAACTGCAAGTGGTAGTCGAGGCTGGGCTCGTGAAGAACTCTGCAGGGGAATTTAATAATTCAGTTTCTTTTGCCTCAAGCAGTTGGCGCAAGGCTTCCTTGCAGCCCTCAATCTTTTATTTTCTGGCTGTTTTTGCTAATCTGTCCACACAACTGTACAAGTTGTCACAATTCTGTCTTCGCTTGTGCAACTTTTACGCTCTTCTTCAAACGTCGAGATGTTCATGTCAGATTTATAACAGCAGCAACACTGACCAAAAGAAAAGACCTTTCTTGTTCGGCCCGGATTAAAAGGCGATTCACCATTCAACTGATTTTGACTCGATATCTGGTAGCATGGACGGATGAAAACACAAAAACAAACAAAACAAGAAAAGATTCAGGAGCTGTTTCAGTTTTGAAAAACTTCAAAAAGTTGTGGGTAAAACACTCCTCCGCATCTCAAAACTTACCAAACAGAACCTCAAAGGTTTGGCACCTTTTTTTCTTTCAAGAGCCGGGTTCATATCCGGGCGGATTAAGACGCAAGAGCAGCGAGATTTCCTTGCCGCCTGAGTCAGATCGGCCGCTTCGGCGCAAACGTGAGACGATTGACCTCCACGCTGGTGTAACTCTGGAAGCTGAGAAATTCCCTCACACCTGCCTGACGCTTTACAGGCTAAAGACAAGGTTATGAGCATTCACCTGCAGGGACATGTAATATATCACATATACACACATATGCGTTCATACGTGTATCGTGATTTTTATGTCACATCGACAATTATCTAAACATATTTAATAAATGATGTATCGCGTTCGTGCTGATACGTATAAAATGTCTTGGTGTATGTCACATGACTCGCGTGCAATTTGTCACATTTTTGTCTGTGTATTAACTGCACTGTATTTATTGTGTATAAATCCATACACGTACGCAATGGGTATTTTGATATCACAGCACATGTATGAACACACACACGTTTTATGTGTGAACACTTTCATGTGGGACATCTGTAAACGTGTCAGTATCATCTATGAACTCTTATTCAACAGACACACATTTACTGTACATATGTGTTCATACATCTAACGTCAATTGTGTCCAGGTATATAACATACGTGTGCTCATACAATGTGTATTTCACATGTGTCAATGCACATTTCTGAGAGTATACAAATAAAATTGCTTTCACTAGAAATATGGGTGACATCCACAGTATGTTAAATGTATGAATACAGACATGTTTTATGTACAAAGACGGAAATATGTGACATTTATAAATACACGTGTGTTTTATGTATGAAGACTGACATATGTGCCATACTTCAGTACACGCGTGTGTTTGAACCCTTGTGGATGTGACGTGTTTTATCTGTATAGCCAGTGGCGTTCTGTGCAATCTGCATCATCTTGCAAAGCAAAGGCAGTCAGATGAACATTAAAGAGCTGAAGCACGTTTTAGTCGTACTTGTCATGTCCTCAAAGGACTTCTGACAAATGAAAACCCTTTGTAACAGAACGCTGTCGAGAATCAGAAGTCTTTTGACTTTTCTTAAAAGTTTATTGACGTTCAAGACGGACAAAAACCTGCTCTTGCTATTTGTCGTCCTTTGCGGCGGCAGCGGCGGCGGCCCTCCCACCGAACGTTTAACCCTCACATTCAACAGTTGGAAAGCCACACGGCTGAAATAACACCGCGCTTTTGTCTCGACTTGTCTCGTCTAACTCCGGCGCTCAGCCTCCCAGCCCCCATGAACATACCCTGTGGGGATAGCCACCTGTCTCGACTGACTCCTGGGATGACTCCCTGGACTAACAGTCAGCTCTTTGTGCTGCTGGGGGGTGGGGGGTGTGTGTGTGTGGGGGGGTAAAGCCTCTTAGCAGGCTGTTACTGATAGGGCTCTGGAGACTTCTGCTGCCAGGGAATGGTTACACCACTGTATCATACATGTCCTTTTTTTTTTAGCTCTCAAATACACCGACCCATGCGATCAATACCACAGCACAGGCCACCCGAGCTGATACAAGCTTTTAAACAGTATAGCAACTCCAATTCCCCGCGGTTGGTCGGGACTGTGCTTGCAGAGACTGATGGCTGACCTGACAGCGTTCAGGCCGGCGGCGGTTTGTGTTAATAATTGCCTCTGTGCAGGATCACGGCCGGTGAACGGAGAGACTTTGAGAGGGGATGGCTTTTGGTTGCAGCTACATGGGTGAGGATATTTGCTAAGAGGCTGGTGCTAGAAAAGCAGGAAGTCCTGGCTTTTAAAAACTGCAAATCCAGTCCGTTTTGAAGTAGGGGAACATTTCCTGATCAGTTTAGAAACGGCAAAAACACGGTGAGAAGGTCGCAGAATACGAACTGATCACATCATGGAGAATAGACAGGGAAGTTTACTACCCATGACCCCTCTAGTTTTATGTGATAAAATGTTCATGACTAAAGCCTTTCTGACGACTTAAACCTGGTTTTGGAACTAGATTTTACAGGTGAATGTGTGGTCATTTTAACATTATCCGTGCTTCAAGGTGGATTTTTTATTTATTTTTTTTTGTTCATCACGAATGAATGTAAAATGTGAATTTAAAGTATAACCACAAATATGAGTCAGGACCACAAATATGAGGCAGGAAACGTGGGTGAAGAATGGAAGCTTCTTAACTAGAATCAGGCTTGAGATGCCAGACATGAAAATGCTTGCAAGTGAGGTAGGAATATTTTAGCTCAAACTTGTGTTCCCAAGGACAAGATTCCCAAGTGATTAAGTTTAAAAATATGTACTACATGGCAACTAAGTGGAATTTTTGGTTCATATGTGTGCTTTCCATAACCTCAAAGGGGCAGAAAATGTGAGTGTGGGGTGTTGCCTTGATATTTCGTGCCTCCACTTAAATTTCATTTGTTTTAACTTTGCTTTAAAAAAAAAAAAAAAAAAAAACCTTCTTTTTTAAGGTTGCCTTTTTCAAATCCACAAGGCCACGTGTCGTCATTTTGGACAGTTTCCTGCCTGTTTGGGCTACTTTTGATCTCATTGGGCTTGAAAAAGAAGCATGTTGGCCTTATTGTTGATGAATCGTTTTCCTCTCAGTGTACATTTGAACATGCACATGAAGTAGTCCGCGCCTCTAAAAAAACTGCTGAATTTGTCTCTGAAAAATCAATATTATGCATTGTGTGTGTGTGTGTGTGTGTGTGTGTGTGTGTGTGTGTGTGTGTGTGTGTGTGTGTGTGTTCCAGCGTTGCAGCTATCTCCCCTGTAAAGGATTGGAACATTCATGTGAAGCCGCTGTATAATTCCTCAGGGTCTTGGCAAGCAATGTGGCAGCAGGGATTCCACTACTGCCCACTTGTGCAAACAGTGGGAGGATAGATGCATGGCTGCAAGGCTTTGCTGGAAGGACGGTCTCATTCCATCATCAGATTAAAGCTTCTCTAAATTTACCCACATATTTTTCTTTTCTTTTTGAAGTTTCATAAAGTTTGAACACCCCCCCCCCCAAAAAAAAAGAAAAAAAAAGCAGAATTCGAGGGCACGTTGTCTCAAAACAGAGACAGATTCTTGCCCGGGCTTTGTTGCGTTTGTATGAAAAAGGTAAAGCTTTACTTCAAGGCATCGTGCAAGTTCGTCTTATCTCAAGTCATTGATGACAGGAATGTTCACTCCCTCACAAAATATGTTTCTTTCCTGGCATGTTCTGATTCATTTGTCTTTTTTTTCCGGTCGGGTCCCTATCCATCGAATCTCTCATGGCGAATGCTTCACGTGACCGATGCCGATGCCTGTCAAGTCATGTGAAAATGCACCCTTGATGATGATGTTACAGCCCTGTAGGCCATGTCTTTTGGCAAGCATCAACAAACAGAGGCGCACACACACATACACAGTATCGCAAGAAAAAAAAAAAAAAAAGGCCTGAGTTCTGCGTTTATCCTCAAAGTTATGTGCCACATCAGGTGAAATGAATGTGAATCTGCTGTCGGAGAGGAGGACCCCTGTGTCATGTGCAGCTTGACGTAGCAACACATCAGCACAGGAGGAATCAGTTCACCAAAATAGCAGGTTCGTGCAAGTATGACGGAAAGTTCTCCTCTGAGTTTGATGGGATGATTGCTGTGTGTGTTTTTTTGCTGATGACACTCTTTTCTTATTTTTGCCAACTGCGGGTTTTTCCCCTATCAAACAACTTCAAGACTCATTCAGTGCCGCAGGGATGATTTTTTTTTTGTTTGTAGGCCAAACTGGAAGTCAGCGTCAACCGAAAAAAAAAAAAGTCAACAAAACACGACACATTTTGCAAACTAATTTATGACCGAGTTTTACGACTCATTCACTCATCGCTCGATTGTCATTATCACATGGAGCGATTCTCGCATCAGCGTTTTATGACATTGCTTTTGCATCTGTGGAGAGACAGTGTTCAAACACACACATTGCAACATGTTTCCAGTGGTGCAGATGTTGCAGGTGTTCATTGAAACATTCCAATCATTTCCATTTTAATGTGCTCTGCATACTTATCCTGTTTCATCCATCTAACAAGCCCTGTAAATAAAAAAAAAATAAAAAAAAACCTTTCCCGCAGGTGAATTGCAGAATAAGCCACAGCATGCGCTCTTATCTTTCCAGGAAGTTCGATGTCATCATATCCCGATTGCTAAACTGAAGCATGCAAAGATGGTCACCAATGGAATCCTGTCTGAAAGTCACCTGTGGGTGCGCTGACTTCATGGCAGAGGAAGAGATGAAAGTTTCTG
The DNA here is from genome assembly GCF_037954235.1 of Aulostomus chinensis. Lineage (NCBI taxonomy): Eukaryota > Metazoa > Chordata > Actinopteri > Syngnathiformes > Aulostomidae > Aulostomus > Aulostomus chinensis. The sequence continues at coordinate 8,833,618 of NC_141343.1, read as the reverse complement.
CAGGGTAAAATTCCTTTTTTTCCTTCTTTTGCCAAGTTTTTTTTTTTTTTTTTTTAAATATCTTGAAGGCAGGACGTGAAGTAAAAGCCCGTCAGACATGCGCCATCTGTGGTGTTGAAAAGGAAATAAATGTGCGGTGGCAGCAAATGTTTTGAAGCAGTCCCCACCTGGTGAGGGACATGTGTTTTAAACCCTGCGTCACCCTCTTGGGAGTCTTGTTTGGAGACAAGTGGATGTCCTCCCCGCGTCACCCTGAGGGGCGTCCTCGTAAATCAAGTGGTCGGGCAGGAAAAGTACATTTAAAGTGCAGCAGCACCTTAAATACCTTTGCAGGAGTATCATGTTTGCAAAAAAAATAGTTTATCGCTGCTGTCGGGGGTTTTTTGCAAGTTATCTCCCCCCTCAGGAAGGTCCCCCTGGAGACCTTTTAACCTACCAAGACAAAAACAAATGACATTCCCATCCATCTCAGCTGCGTTCGACTGGTACGACTTAAAACAGGACTCTGTCCAGCGTGGCCTTGCGGAGCTTTTAGCATTTGTCTGTCCCTCCTGGATTTCCTTATTTTGTGATCGTTACAATCAAAAATGCTTGATTTTGCGGCAGCTTTTCTTAAAAATTACGCCAAAATTTCCCGGATGTCTTGTTATATTTTCCGTGTTTTAAAAATGCAGGAACTGGAAAAATAGGGCTCAGAGGTCGAGTGGCCATCTTGCAACCGAAGGATCGCCGGTTCGATCCCCACTTCCCCCCCGGTGGCTATGTTGAAGTGTCCTTGAGCAAGATGCTGAACGGCTAATTGCTCCTGGTGACCCTGCGACAGACTGGGAGAACCCCAACTCTCACCCAATGTCAGCTGGGATAGCCCCCCCCCCCCCCCCCCCCTCACTGGATAACCGGTGTAGAAAATGGATGGATGAATGGAACTGGAAAAATATTGTGATTTGGCGTGAAAGCGATTGAAAAGAATTCTAGCTGCACCAACTGCTTGTCCAACTCAATTGCAAAGCCAGATTTGGGCAAATCTGATTTGTGGTCTGTGGCCTTCATGTACTTGGTTGATTTTACAGGTTGCTGTTTAATTGAGTACTCCACTGAATTTGTGTTGGTTTAGCACTTCTACAAAAACAAACAAACAAGTGATCGTTTCACATCCAGGACCGTGACAAACTGGCCCGGTTTTTGAACCATACACGCTCAAGCCGCACTAGGTTTTGGCCTCGTCTTTGTGCACTTGTGTCTGAGAAGTATAATATGTAAAATCTGTGCATTGCCGCAGTGTTGTGTGACATCTTTAAATGATCCATGAGGTATCACTGAACACACGAGATGTTAATAATAGAGGAGCGCTGGCTGATGAACCGCTCAGGAACAACACAGAGGCTGAACTTTATGAGTCTATCAAGCCTTTGCTACAGTATAGGGACGATTACAGGTTAAGGTGAGATAATGTTGCGTGATGCATTTAATGACTTGGTAATAAGCCAGATCAAAGCCTACTGAAAGCTCTCAGGTTGACTCATGTCTCACCTTGCCATCAGAATTTAAAATTCACAACAAACCATAACCCCAGCTGTAATGGAGGAATTTAAACCGCTCGTCGTAACTCAGGAGTTATTAAAATGTCATCCTCTGGATAATAATGTCAGCCCGAGAAAGCCCCAATTGTGAGAAAAAGTGATTAATTGACACTTGCTGTAAAATGACCCCGGCAGGTTTGCTAATCAATGATTGAAAAACACCAACTCTAACAGCAGTGACTGCCAGAGGCATGAAAAGGCCTTTTTCCATTAGGCTTAAGGATCAATAGGACGCCTTTATTTTTAACCCGTGTCAATAACACAGCCCGCAATCAAATGTGGGACACATGGCATGAAAGAAATTTCACGCATTTGAATTCTTTTATCCACGATTGCTGGCTGCAACCCCCCCGCCCCCCCCCCCCCCCCCCACGCCCCATCCTTGCACAAGGTCAGGCAAATCACATGGGCAGGTGATTCTCCCACCCTCTGCAAACATTTCCCAGCGGTTGTGTCACCACGTTATTGCACAGGCAGCTCATAAAACAATGATTACACACTGATCAGGCCGGTGATGTCATTTGAAGCTGTAACAGAAATGCAAACATGCCGAAAGCTGCAGGCAAAAGTGCAGTAATGGGGGGGAGAAAAGTAGATTAGTCGACTGGATGAAATGCTCGAAGCTGACTTGAGTGTTTGTATTTCAGGGATGTAATAAGTGATGTTTAACAGCAAACATTTAATGTCAGTGTTTGGTGTTCCCTCATAGAACATGAACTCTGTTGTCTGTGTAAACACGATCCTCAGCCCTTACATGCCGCTTTGTGCAAACACAGCAAAGGCGAAGAGGACATGTGATCCTGGATGATGTCATTGCCTCTTTGGTTGACTACCAGCTTTGAAGAAGTCACGGCTGCGGCTGAAACTCGCGATGAGGAAAACCTCACCGTAAATTATGACAGCGTCTCGTTTTAAAGTATGCGTCTGGCATAGTTAGGGGTTGTGAAAGGAAGGAAGTAAAAAAAAAAAAAAAAAAATTATGTGTTTGTGTGTGACAATTTACTCAGAATAACTATATATCTTCTTGTTTGCTCTGGAAATGAGAGCCGAGAATGTACAGTCGGTCAACAAGCAAGTCTAGACATAAACTGTCATGCAAATTATTTTAATCTTATTGACTATAAAAGCATTGTTTTAAGTGTTACACTCATTTCCAATCAATTATGATCCAAGTTAATCACTTTGAACTCAAAACAAAGTGCAATGCAATGTTGTCTCGCATTCCAATCTTTATTAGTCATATAATTCACCTTTTGCAAAAGCCCCGCCCACATGGCAACGTTACTCTAGCATAAAAAATAAAACCTAAATCCAACCCTGATCAATGTTTGCTGCTAGCCATTTACTGTAGGCTAGCTAACGTTATGTTACCCAAACGGTTGAGGATAACAATGTGAATTAGCCTAGTTTGTAGCGAGTCTAAATGTTCTCTTTGTCAGCTATAAACATTCTTGATAATTTGGTTACACATAGCAACGTTACTTCCTCCAGCATCAGAGGTTCTAAAAATAAAACCCAAATCCAACCCTGATAAATGTTTGCTGCTAGCGATTTACTGTAGGCAAGCTAACGTTATGTTACCCAAACGGTTGAGGATAACATTAGCCTAGTTTGTAGCGAGTCTAAATGTTCTCTTTGTCAGCTATAAACGTTCTTGATAATATTGACCAAAGCAATGGAACATGAGTAAACTTTGCCGTTTGAGAAGCTTGTACCTACGTTGTTCGTTGATCGGTCAAGTTGGAGGTAAAGTACACCTGATGTCAAAATGTACCTTAATATTTTTGGATCCACATTTATCGGGGCTGGATTTGAGTTTGAGGAAAGGAGTGAATCTTACATCTCTCAAACTCTCCGATGTGTCACGATTGCATGTGCCCCACGTACAACGATTGACCACATCCATCCGTCCCTTTTCTACCGCTCATCCTGCTAAGGGTCACGGGGGGCTGGAGCCTGTCCCAGCTGCCTTCAGGCAAAAGGCAGGGTTCACCCTGGACGGGTCACGTTTGACCATATCGGTAGCCGAAATAAAAGTTATTTAATCAAAACAAGCGCCCCCGACCAATATTTATTTCAGTAGCAACAGTGTCCTTTTGGAGTTTAGAACCTCTGATGTCAGAGGAAGCAACGTTGCTATGTGTAACGAAGCAGGGGGAGGGGCTTACACGAAAGGTGAATAACCAAGTTTATCTCCAGTGAATCGTCCACCATTTAATTCGTCACCTAGCGCAATTGCTTACAGAGGATTGTTACAGAGCAACAAATGTATGTTAACAATGCAAACTGACAGCGAAGGCATCAAGTAGCACAGTCGCTCTTCAGGAATGTCGCCAGTTGCCTTTGAAACTACAACTCTTTTCAATCGGTTCAGGTACAGTGTTGTAGTCTTATTCCGAGAGCAGCAATTAAAAAAAAAAAAAAGTTTTTCCACACCTCTGCCACAGTGGAAATTTAATCATCTCTGTGTGTGTAAGAGTCCAGGTTTGTGAAGGCGGGGCGGAGAGAGAGAGAGAGAGACAGAGAGAGACAGAGAGAGAGAGATGACCTTTCCATGACCTTCTGATCCCAAGACAAAGACGCACAAGAGCAGGAGATGTGTGATCGGTGCTCCGTGACGTCCACAACAACCAGGGAATGTGTGCCACCAACATGTCAGACCAGGTTTGAGGATGCGAATTGATTTTACTCATTTGTTAGTGAAAGAAATTATCTAGCATAGCAATCATAGCAACCATGCTAAAGTCAAGCTGGAACACCACTGACCAGGTCAACAGAGACGATATCGTGCCACATTTTGTAACCAACAAAGCCTGTTCAAACAAAATTCGCTCTTGAAAAATAATTGTTTCATGATGTGTCAACACTTGTGGTTAAGGTCTGGTTAGGCTTAGGCACACAAACACTTGGGTAGCAAAATATTGTGGCTTGGGTTAAAGTTGTGAAACTCTTCAACTACAAAACTCTGCAGGAACTCACACAGCAGTTTGTTGCTGCGTTTCCTCTGTTTCCATCGCACCAACCTCCCAAACCAGAGAACCAAACGGTGTTTTTCTGACCAGGTTTGATCCATGGCCCAAGTTTGGCTCCTGATTGTTCGATCAACCTTGAAAGAGCTCAGTCGGACCCAAAATATACTCCTGTTGAAGTTCTCTTACTCCTACTCCCTAGCTCCGACTCCTCCTGGTCCTACAGGGGAGTCTGTCTGTCTGGCTGTCTGTCTATCTATCTATCTATCTATCTATCTATCCATCTATCTATCATCTATCTATCTATCTATCTATCTATCCGTCTATCTGTCCATCTATCTATCTATCTATCTATCTATCTATCTATCCATCTAACTATCTATCTATCTATCTATCTGTCTATCTGTCCATCTGTCCATCTGTCCATCTGTCTATCTATCTATCTATCTATCTATCTATCTGTCCGTCCGTCCGTCTGTCCGTCCGTCCATCTATCTATCTATCCATCTAACTATCTATCTATCCATCTATCTATCTATCCATCTAACTATCTATCTATCTGTCTGTCTATCTATCTATCTATCTATCTATCTATCTATCTATCTATCTATCTATCTATCTATCTATCTATCCATCTAACTATCTATCTATCTGTCTGTCTATCTATCTATCTATCTATCTATCTATCTATCTATCTATCTATCTATCTATCTATCTATCTATCTATCCATCCATCCATCTATCTATCCATCTAACTATCTATCTATCTGTCTGTCTATCTATCTATCTATCTATCTATCTATCTATCTATCTATCTATCTATCTATCTATCTATCTATCCATCCATCCATCCATCCATCCATCCATCCATCTATCTATCCATCTAACTATCTATCTATCTGTCTGTCTATCTATCTATCTATCTGACGTTATAGTTTGACCTGAAACGGTGCTACGTGTAAAAGGAAAAATCTTTTTCCAAATCATCCACAGCGGGACACAGATATGTTAGCCAATTTCCATGGCATTTTATCCAAGAGTTGCTCAAATATCATCACACAAAAAAACAAAAAAAATACAACAAATGACCACCAAAGTAAAAAAACTTTATCCTTAGTGCAAAATTTTGTACCATATCCCTTTAGAAGATACTGAGCTGCTGGAAAGGACAGAAGAACATTTATAAGACTGCATCCCTCGGGCACGTGTTTTCCAGGAAAGCCCACAGCATTCATCCCGTGGGGACAATGAATTCTGGACTAACTTTTATGGCAATAGTGGTTATTTCCATTTTAACTAAAGTGTAGGACTGACAGACCAGCTATCCTGCAAGCTCGGCTAGGAAAATTACTGTTCTGAATAAGTACATGGGTTTTTTCTTTCTTTTCCTCAGAGAAAGGAGGGATGATTCATTTTTGTGTATTGGTGATGGCAAACTGAGTCAGATGAACAGCTAAAGTTGTATTCATTGCTTCAAAAGGGAAAAGTTACTGGCCTCCTTTGACCTCCTTATCACAAAAAAAAAGCAGTAATACAGGCACGGTGGCATATTTGCTGAGTCATCATGCAGTCATCAGCTATAGGTTTCCGTTGGATTAAACTCTTGATAGTGTTGAGCTGCAGCGAGTCACGATACGGACGGTGAAATGTTTGAACAGGCGGCGACGAGCTTAAATCACAGGCTCCATCTAAAGCTGCCAGGTCAAGCGTATTAGTTACGGAGTTGACATTTCCTATGCTTTGGAACATAAAACATGTCTGGGTTATAACTCTAGTTTATGAGGTCAGGGAAGAAGTCGTGTTTGTGGGAAAATTCCCATAAAAATGTAGGTAAAGGAGACAGATTGACATTTTGGTAGGAGATTTAGCTCCCGTGCTACAAGTGACCCATTTTTAAGTCAAGCGTGGCATAGAGGCAACATCTAGAAGGCTAGCAAAGACAAGCCTTGTGGAAACAGACCCTCTTGATGTTAGAAGGGTGTTTGTGTGTGTGTGTGTGTGTGTGTTTGTGTGTGGGGGGGTAACCCTGGGGAGTAACCCCTAACCCATCAGGGCCATTCAAACAACAGGTGCAAGGGTGGGAGGTTAAAAAACCCAGCTGTCTTAAACATGTGCACTACAGGCTAGCATGTGTTTTAGCTAACAGCAGCTGCAGGTAGGCTTTTTTGAGTCTGGAGGTGAAGAAGTAGAGGATGTACTTTCACAATAAACCTTGCAGTGTTTTTCTTTTACAGCCCAGTGAATCTGAACAGACCTTATAGGACTTTAAAGGTCTTAACAGACTTGTTTCAGGAAGGAAAAAAAAAAAACTGGTGGCCCTCGTGTTGAGTGTAAACTAGAGATGGAAGTCAAGCTATCTTTGACTAATCAGTGCAGGCAGATATTTCAGTGGAGAAACTGTCTCTCTCTCTCTCTCTCCATCAGTGACATGCAGTCAGGAGAGGCCTCGCCTGACATCATGGAAAGAGAAAAGAAAAAAAAAACTTGAAAGAAAAAAATTAAATGGTTTAATTTTTGGGTAATTTAAGTCATTTTCCATTTATCTCCACCAGTTTCAATTAGTTTTGACTCAAAATTGCTGAATTTTCCCATTTAGCGTTGAAATACTGAGCCCTGCGGACTCCCGACGTGTGGTGAGGCAGCAGCCCGCCGAGCCTCACCATGGTTTATGCAACACCCGTCTGTCTCCCTGTATGAAGTTATTAAAATGTTCAAACACTTTAACTCTATAAAATTACATTTCCAAAGTTTTTAGTTGATGTAATTTAATGTGTCTTTCATGTGCCCACAAATCACAGAACGGCTGGGAAGAGGCGCTCGGTGAGGCACGCAATTCTCCAGCCTCACTGTAGGGGGCAATCGTGATCCCAGGTATGCTGACGCGAACGCAATCATTCAAGAGAATAAGTGACCGTAAGCTAGCTCATGAGCAAGTGCATCGCATCAGTGTGCGTATTTGTCCCAGTGTGTCCATGGAGGAGGATTACATCTCCTAACTCAGAAAATTTTCTAAATTGCACTTTCAGTCGAAGCAGGATGTAATAAAGAAAGGCAGACCAACGCCGGAGCTACGTAGCTTGACTCAGACTGCGGGAAAGACCCGCTCTTTTCAAACGGAGTTGGACACAGAAAGGAATGGCTGTGTGGCCGTCCAGTCAGAAACCGCCATTTCTGATTTTCTTCCCTGCTTTTCTCAACTTCTGACAATCTCTGGACTCGGTTGGTAAGACGATGATAACGTTTTAAAAAAAAAATTAATCCGCTTTTTGTGTGCTACAGGTTTTATTTGTAAAGAATGTTGTTATGAGACTCAAAACATGACCCGCCAACTGTTTTCAATCGAATGAGCTAAACTGTGGGTTCTTATGTTTGTAAATTTGTTAAATGTCCGAATTAATTATCAACAGACAGTCTATTAAAACGTGTGATGTTTTTCACAATATCCATAACTATAAATCTCTATGAATTTGAATTCAGCTGACATTGATCCGTGTATTTAAACCTGACCCAGAGCACTGCTTTTATTTGTTTGATGGTAAATTCATCCGGGAGATGTGTTGTCCATGTATTGTAAAGTAACCCTCCCTTTCACACAGCCAGAGCAGTTGGAAAGCTGCCATTTATTTTATCACATAATTTTTTTTTGTATGTAAATGGATGGACTTAACGCTGATGTTTCACAAGCTCATTCTTGTACTTTCAGAAATAAATGTGCAGGCTTGTAGATAGAGTTCAGAAACATTTTTACCCAAAGAACTTCCATGATTTTTTTTTCACTTTTTTACACCTTTCAATGAAAATTTTCATGACCATGAAAAAGATATGATACACTTGCCTCAAATTAACAAGCTACAACATGAAATACAACATAAACATTTATTAATGAAATGAATATGAACAAAAAAGATATTTCAACAACCATATATATGTCAGTATGTAGATATTTATGAAGGAAATTTACATGACTTTTCCAAAATGTATATATTTATTTCATGAACACATTGACATTGTTATTCATTCTTCTTTTTCTTCTTGAATTCCTCCCTCTTTCTGGAGCCTCTACATCTCCTCCTCCCTCTTTCTGGAGCCTCTACATCTCCTCCTCCCTCTTTCTGGAGCCTCTACATCTCCTCCTCCCTCTTTCTGGAGCCTCTTCGTCTCCTCCTTCTCTTTCTGGAGCCTCTACATCTCCTCCTTCTCTTTCTGGAGCCTCTACATCTCCTCCTTCTCTTTCTGGAGTCTACATCTCCCCTTCTCTCTCTGGAGCCTCGACATCTCCTTCTCTTTCTGGAGCCTCTACGTCTCCTCCTTCTCTTTCTGGAGCCTCTACGTCTCCTTCCTCTCTGGAGCCTCTACATCTCCTCCTTCTCTTTCTGGAGCCTCTACGTCTCCTTCCTCTCTGGAGCCTCTACATCTCCTCCTTCTCTTTCTGGAGCCTCTACGTCTCCTTCCTCTCTGGAGCCTCTACATCTCCTCCTTCTCTTTCTGGAGCCTCTACGTCTCCTTCCTCTCTGGAGCCTCTATGTCCCCTCCTTCTCTTTCTGGAGCCTCTACATCCCCTCCTTCCTCTCTGGAGCCTCTACGTCCCCTCCTTCTCTTTCTGGAGCCTCTACATCCCCTCCTTCTCTTTCTGGAGCCTCTACATCCCCTCCTTCTCTTTCTGGAGCCTCTTCGTCTCCTCCTTCTCTTTCTGGAGCCTCTACGTCTCCTTCCTCTGTGGAGCCTCTTCATCTCCTCCTTCTCTTTCTGGAGCCTCTACGTCTCCTTACTTTCTGGAGCCTCTACATCCCCTCCTTCTCTTTCTGGAGCCTCTTCTTCTCCTCCTTCTCTTTCTGGAGCCTCTACATCTCCTCCTTCTCTTTCTGGAGCCTCTACATCTCCCCCTTCTCTTTCTGGAGCCTCTACATCTCCCCCTTCTCTTTCTGGAGCCTCGACATCTCCTTCTCTTTCTGGAGCCTCTACGTCTCCTTCTTCTCTTTCTGGAGCCTCTATGTCTCCTTCTTCTCTTTCTGGAGCCTCTACGTCTCCTTCTTCTCTTTCTGGAGCCTCTACGTCTCCTTCCTCTCTTTCTGGAGCCTCTACGTCTCCTTCCTCTCTTTCTGGAGCCTCTTCTTCTCCTCCTTCTCTTTCTGGAGCCTCTACATCTCCTCCTTCTCTTTCTGGAGCCTCTACATCTCCTCCTTCTCTTTCTGGAGTCTACATCTCCCCCTTCTCTTTCTGGAGCCTCTACGTCTCCTTACTTTCTGGAGCCTCTACATCCCCTCCTTCTCTTTCTGGAGCCTCTTCTTCTCCTCCTTCTCTTTCTGGAGCCTCTACATCTCCTCCTTCTCTTTCTGGAGCCTCTACATCTCCTCCTTCTCTTTCTGGAGTCTACATCTCCCCTTCTCTCTCTGGAGCCTCGACATCTCCTTCTCTTTCTGGAGCCTCTACGTCTCCTTCTTCTCTTTCTGGAGCCTCTACGTCTCCTTCCTCTCTTTCTGGAGCCTCTACGTCTCCTTCCTCTCTCTCTCTCTCCCTCCCTATCTCCTCCTCATCCAACTTAAATTAGTCCAGATCTTCCCTCTCTCTTTCCAGTCTGTCAGTCTCCTCCTCATTCCTCTATAAATGTTCCAAGTCCTTGTTGTCTCATTCCACTCCCTCAATCTCCTCCTCAGCTCTCTTACAGTGAACCAAATCCTCCATCGCTGTCTGGAGTCTCTCCATCTTCCCTCTCTCTCTCTCTCTCTCTCTCTCTCTCTCTCCATGCGCTCTGTCTCCTCCCTCTCTCTTTCTTCTCTCTCCAGCTCCTCCTCATCCCTCTCTTTCCTCTCTCTCATGTACTCCTTCTCCCTTTCCTCTCTCTCCAGCTCCTCCTCATCCCTCTCAAACTGTTGCAGTTCTTCCCTCTCTCTTTCCTCTCTTTCCATGTTCTCCCTCTCTCTTTCCTCTCTCTCCAGCTCCTCCCTCTCTCTTTTCTCTCTCTCCAGCTCCTCCTCATCCCTCTCGAACTGTTGCAGTTCTAACTGCTCTCTCTGGAGTTGCCTGTCCTCCTCCCTCTCTCTTTCCTCAATTCCGTCTGTCTCTTCATCGCTCTCGTATTGCTCTCTTTCCTCTCTTTCCTCTCTCTCTCGTTCCAGTCACTCCCATTCCAGTTCCTCCATGTACTCCCTCACTCTCACAGCCAGATCCATTTCTCGTTGCTCCTGGTTGCGTTCTTGGTTGCTAGGATTCAGACCTGTAATATGTCTGATGTTCAAATGGATTGTGAAGGTGCTGATACTGTTGATGCCACTCTGCTTTCTCTTACACAGGAAGGCTTTTATGACATCATAGACAAAGAATTCATTGGTCAAAATGTCATGGAATTTAAAATTTTACCATCAAAGAATCAGGATTTACTCTTTGATCTGTTCTTTGAAAGTCCATTCCTCTTTGATGTCAAAAAATTCTTCCTAAGTTCCTGTGACCTTGAACTCTGTGGAGGTGGTGGTGGTGGTGGGGGGGGGTTTACAGCCGGTGGCTGTTAGACAGTAACTTCTAGAGTAGTTGTGTACATGTATGTATGTATGTGTGTGTACTACAACTATAATTTTCAAGACAGGAAAGAACACATGAACTGAATCCAAAGGTCACTTTTATTTCAGTGTGAGTAAAGTCAGATTCTGTCACTTGGACAGTTCTAGAACCACATTTCAGGAACTTTCTTTCAGACGAGACCACACAACAAAAGCCTAATGACTGCAAGAGTTAGACTTTGTTTTGAGCAAACAATGAGGTCAGAATGAGAATGATATAATCATCTCATTCTCTGCACTTGCATGAAGTGAACATGAATTAATACTTAGAAAAATGCAACACTGTGACACAATACCTTTATATTACCTTTAGCAGCAATACATTTCAGTGAGAAAGGTCACACACACGCACAATTCCTTATCTATTCTAGTCAAAACCAAGGATTTCACATCTCTCATTCATTAAAATTCTAGCCTTAAGCGCTTCCAAAAAGCGTTTTGCCGCTTTTGCTACAACTGCGGTAGCTTCCCGGTAAATAGAGAAGCATAGCCCGAAAAAAAAGCGAGGGTGAACTGCCAAGAACAGTGTAACTGCAAATGAGAAATGAAGCCGTTACGTGCCAATTTAGCCGTTCTCTTTTAATCCTCCTAAACTGTTCACTGCCTCAAGTGCATTTCCATGCTCTGAATTTAGAGGAGTTCACACCTTTAAGTAGCCCTCTGACAACAATAAACCTTGAAATACTGGCATCTCCTCTGTAGGAAATGTGATAGTACTTAGGGGTGTAAAATCCTCCTGAAAACAATACAGGAAACTGCTAAATACTTCATTGAAAAATACTTCTGTCAGACTTTTGGAATGTTAACATGTACAGTTTGTAATCATCTTTAAAACCATTTAAAAAAAAAAAACAACCATCACAAAACAATTCTAATTTCATATGCATGACAAAAACTACTTATTATGAAACTATGTATTTACTTTAAATACTATTTCAGGAGGAATTCATGACACATTCTATTTCCAGTCCACCAACAGGTGTCACAGTGTTAAAAAAAAAGAGAAACTGTGTGCATATTTCACTGAAAAACAATTTTTTTTTTTTTAATATAACGCAGACACCTGAAATATTGCAGGTGTGCGCATTCTTTACTTCTAAACTGTCACGCCTTCATTTTCAGTCTGTGCAAATGTGAAATCACTCAGTAAAATGTGTGTGTGTGTGTGGGGGGGGTGTATTTTTGCATTGGTTTGTCTACGACAGCACAGTGAGCGTGACAGTTCCTTTGGTCCTTTTCAGGATGCCAACAGCTTCTTCATGTGTGACGCCCTCCAGTGTCTGCCCATTAACAGCCATGATCTGGTCTCCTCGCTTGAGACGCCCGTCCTCTGCTGCTGCCCCCTTCACACATAAAAAGTAAAGGTTAGTCTTTTTTTTTCTTCTTTTTTTTTAAATTCAAACTTTTCAAATTATCAAAGCAAGTTAACCCCTACCTTTCCAAAAACCGTTTTAACATAGATGGGCAAATCTCCATGGGGGCTGCCGTACCCTCCGACAATACTGAAACCCAGTCCATCTGGTCCTCTTTCAAGAGTGATGGTCTTACATTGAGGGGGGCTGATAGGAAAACAGTAAGATGCACTCAGCGCATTGACATGATTGGAGAAGTTGGAATGACAATTAAAATCCATGTGGACATATTAGTCCTTCTAAAATTGCTCAATAGCACAGCTATCATGAGCTTTAGGATCGATTCATGAAGGTATGTTTATGCTTCAGTTGGCGCCACTTTGGCCAAGGTGTGTTCCGAAGGATCCTCTGCAGTCGTTAATCCAGAAATCGAACAGTGCAGTCAACGAGGCAGGTGCGAGCAAAACATCCCATTTTGGTTGAGGAGAATGGACAGGATTGTCAAGTTTTAGTCAACATGAACTGAAGTTCAGCAGGGACGGCACTTGCTACCTTGTTTGGTACATGAAGCAACAGGCGAGCTAGAGGACAGTTTGAGTTACTCAAGCTGTCAACTGGGCAGACTGACACTTTCCCTGATTCTTGCATACTGGGACAACCACTGTCGTCCAATTAAATGGCCTAATCAAGATATAACTACCTCTCGATTGCAACACGCACGTACATCTTAAGATACTTTATGAGACATATTTTCTAACATACCCAGACATTTAGTCTGTGTGATACCTGAGATCATCCTGGAAGATGCAGCTGGGCGTGAGACCTCCAGCTGCCTGCTCCTGCGATGGACCCGTCACGGTGGTGTCACCACCTGCTACCACCTAGAGGGGCATGAACACATTCCAAATCAAACATAAATACACTTGATTTAACCCCATGATAAAGAGTGATCCCATGGTGGTAGCACTGCATGAGGGAGACATTTATGGTCAACAGCAAATGTTCTTTTCGGGTGATTATTGGATGTTCCGCTGGTGTAAATGTAAGGGAACGTGTGTGTGTGTTCCTGCCAACCTGCAGCTGTATAGTGCCCGTAGCGTTCTTGAGCAGAGTGACGGCTTGTGAGTGGCTCATGCCTTCAGCAGAGGACCCACAGATGCTGACAATCCTGTCGCCAATCTGGAGGAGTGAGAGAATAGTTTAATTTTTAAAGAGGAAGCACAAGGAAAAATAATGTGGAAAATTCTGCAGGGAAACTGGCTTTTGGCACTTTTCGGGGAAAGTTTCCAACAGACGATGTGACTTTTTTTTTTTTTTTTAATCGATGAGGTTTGCTTTGCAACGCACAACAAAACGGACACAATAATTTTGGGTCACACGATCAGTCTGATGCATGTGCACTGCGACGGGTTGACTCCAGCATCATGGGGTACGAGGCAAGTCAATACGCAGCATCTTCAATATGCGTCCTGTTGCCACTCCAATGATAAAAACAGCCTCTTCGTACTGGCTTTCATGCGCATCAAGCTTGGTGACGACCATCGTGGCTGTGGTAAGGCCTCCAATATAGAGCTGCATCTTTCCACCAAGACTCTAGAGAACTGCAGCCCAGCCGGTGCCATAGCTCGCATGTTAGGCAGCGGGGTTTTGCCCCTAAACAGCGCCTTGCAAACTGTCTTGCCGGAGGCTTTCAAGCAACACTGGTAAACCTATTGCCCCTGGTCAAAATCCAGAAGGACACAGCCACACTTGCCCTCTCTCAAAAGGCATGGGCCAATGAATAACATGTCAGCCACAAGACTGAGCAAACCATTACTGGAGCCCCCACAAGCCGCTCAGCACAGCCTGAGATGGAGCAACCAATGGAAGTCAGCAGAACTGTCAAGGCCACATCGCTATTTCAATGACCCCATTGATGTTCCTGGTCAGGACATGCCCCCAAAGCAACCCCCAACCACTTGGCAACATGCATAGGATGCTACACTGGAGCAAGGGAGAGGTGGGGTCTCGCAATAGTATTTGGTGTGAGTGTGGGAACCTCACAGACTGGAGAGCACATTAGTCCTCAGTTGCCCCAAGTACGAGTCATCAAATGGAGGACACAATTTGATGAGCTCACCTCAAAGACATGCTTTAGAAGAAGACGTGCACGGGAAAAAGCGGCTAAAGATGCTAAATGGTTAGCCGGCTTCTGTCATGGCAGCAGCCCAACTGTGGGGTGACCATCTGAAAAGTCCAAAGTTCCAAAAGTCTGTACCAGCCTTTAGATGCAGCTCAGTTTCTCTGCAAAGCTCTACTGCAACCCATCAGTATCAGGATAAAATTGACAGTAATTTATGCTAAAAAAAAAAAAAAGATATCAAAAGTAGTTTCAGAGAGGGACCGGTCTTAAATGTGATTGTGTGATTTTCTATGGTTTCGAGCGCTTTATAAAATAAGATATGTGCCACTTCCTCATACCACTAGCACATTTAATTTTCTTTGCAAAACAAAAGCAAACCTCTGCTTGTGTTCAGCGCAGCAATTTCATTATGCTACGTTCTCATCTCTCATTCTGTCTGAAAAGATAAAGCAGCATGAATGTATTATTCAAGATTCCTCCTATACTGCTCAATGAGCTCTTTTGTAAGCAGAATGAACTGATTTCAGGAGTGGGAGATTTATCATCCACGTCAGGCTACTCTCGTCTGCGTCACACAGGGACACAATTGTTGCCTGCTGCGTCATTTACCAGCGTGGGTCGATGCTAAATGCTGTCGGCTCTTGACTCTCTTTGAGTTTTTTCAACTGTGAGTGGGAATGAAGAATTACTGGCATGCAACTTGGCAGGCCAAATAAAGGTTAGTGAATAGAAAGGTGAAGGCTGACAGTCCAAACCTTGAGTTTCTGGGTCTGAGCAGCCAGACCGACAGGATTCATCATGGCGATGAAGATGGGGATGTCACCCAGGGGACTGCCCACGCCGCCGGCGATACTGATACCCAGAGAATCATTGGGTCCTTTCGTGAACTCCACTGTTCTTGTGTCTTGATGCTCTTCGCCTGAGAGGACGCAAAATGTTAGGGTGTCTTTTTTTAAAATCAACTTTTTTTTTCTTTTTTTTAAATTTCGATTTCTAGGTTGTCATTTTATAGGTAGACTTACATTGCTGACTGCTGCTTAGCTTGTCAGGCTCACTGGGAAGGTTTCCAGAGTCTGAACATGACTGAGGCACCACCTTGGAACTGCCCGTTTCACTTATCTAAACCAAAGAAATTCAGTCCTGTTAGTTTGGTTTTCAAGGAAGAAATTAAAGTGATGCCCATGACAGACGTTCTGATGCTCTGTTTTCCTTCCTGATACGGATAAGTGATGCCTGAACTTTGGATCAGCGATGTCACCTTTAATTTGTTGGATTTTAAAACTAGTGCCACATAGATGACATTTTGCTAGCTTCGCTCGGCTAACCTCGCATATCTCTAAATTCCTCTAAACTCTAAAAAGGTATTTGGCAGCAAAATTTCCTGAGCAGCCGTCCTTTGCTACTGAGAGCTGGGAAAGTTCCAACGAAAACACCTGTCGAACCTGTCATATTGTGCTCGGACATTTTTGAGGAGTAGGTTTGACATCTATATGATAAAAGCTGCAACTTGGTCTGAAACCAAATTCATTAATTTGTTAGCTCCGACTCATTAGCGCAAGTGATGGTGAGGCCAAACACTTTTTCTCTTTTTCTGTAAATGTGTCGTTGTCATGTTGCTAGTTTTTGGGAAGCTAAGGTAATGTTAGCCTTCCTGTTACCTCATCTATCTGTCAGCACTGTAACTGACAGGTAAGACATTGACCTTGTGAGCCTGATTCAGGCTGTTGTTTGTTTTTTGGCATGTATGTGAACGCAATGTCCTGGGAAGAAGGGACGGCACTCCCGATATTACCAACGTAATTAGATCTTCAGCTTAATATCGATCCTACATACACGCGAGATCGTTACCTGACTGCTTTGAGACAGCCTTCTTTCTGAGTGGAAAGGTCCGGCTTTAAACCTTCCCACTTCCATTTTTATAGGCCCGACGCAGCACTACAACACAAGGTACAACAACATCAGTCAGATTACAAAAACCACTGAGCACACAGAGCCATTTACACAGTGTATATGAGCAGGCACGTTTACCTTGAGTAGAGCAGCAACGGCCTCCTGAGTGGCCGACCTGATATCCTCTCCATTGACTGAGAGGATCTGGTCGCCCTGCATTAGTCGACCATCGGTATCTACCAGACCTCCTTTCACGATGTCTGACACAAACACTCCTGTGTCGTTCCTGTAAGAGAAAAGAAAAGAATTTAGGATGTACTCCGATAATACGAGTTGACCATCATACCCTTGAGGTTCTCTTGTTGGATGTTAATCCAGCAATGCAATTTTTCCAATAGAACTCTGCACAAGTGTGGCTTATATTCATTGGGAAAAAGCTGACTGTGCTTACCCTCCAACTGTGGCCTCAAAAAATGTTTTTCCATCTTGGATCAAACATGTGCTTACTGCAGACATTTTGTAGTTGGGCACAAAAAGTGACAAGCTACCACAAGTCAATTAGTAAACGCGCACTTACTGAACTGACTTTAAAATGTGCATGGTAACATATTGTGAATATTTGCTTGATGTGAAATACATTTCTTTGTGACAGTTTTTTTTATTGTATGAGGGAGATAATAAGCTTTTAAGAGAAGTTTATTTTGGGGTGTTGACTAAATGCCGCTCAAGTCAAGTGTGCAAGCTGCTGCATGCTTGTTCCACCTCATTACTGTCATACCTTTTTTTTGTTGTTTTTTTGCCAAGTCGGCAGCTCAAATTCAAGCTACAAATGATCTTTAGCAACAAGTTTCACATATTCTCTGCTTACAGGAAAATATAGCTTGTTGCAATTATGGCTTTTTCCAAAAGCACATCTCTCCCTCTCTACAACGGACTTTGCATATTTGAGGTGGCACTCTCCACGTGGATAAAGCCAAACACAAGCTCGGGCCGTGAGTCAAGGCAACTCGATCCCGCTCAATCATCCGAGCCAGAGATACTTGGCTGTCACAACCCCATACCACTAAGTACTAGCTTGAGATCTCCATTTCAGTCAAGGATTTTTGGTCTGTTTTCTGATTGCCTTTTCCATTCTATCGAGCATTTTAGGTGTTTTTCCACTTGTCTAGCAAAACCACTGACAGAAACACATATAACACACATAACACAACTACATTAAAAGTTGTTCCGTAGACTGTTTAACCTTTCATCACCCCCCCCCCCCCCCAAGAACAAAAAAACCCAAAACCTATGGGCCTTGTGCTCTGCAGTGCAGTCATGACATGCCAATTGATTCACACTAACAGACGTGAAGTAGATATTTGCTGGATACATAAAGAGCTAAAACTGAAAAAAACAAATGAACGTTTGTACCTCACGACTGAATCTGGGTTTTCAGGTACTCGGGGGGGGGGGGGTGTTTAACACTATTTGCTATTCTCTATCTAACTCTACAAACGTGACATTTAAAAGTCTACAATGATTACCTCTGGTCCCGTGATCTGAGTTGAAAAAGAAACATTTTAACTCATTAAAATCGTACATTTTGTGAAAGAGTAATGCATCACTCAAATAAAGCTACATTATGTTGCACTGCAGAGCAGCAGTGGACTGCTGGATCTGTTATGAAGTAGAACAAACGAGCAACAGACAGAATGGCTCGTAATAGTTGTAGTTTTTCTGTCATGCTGAAAAAGCTAAACGAGCTGCTATATCCCGAATACACAAGCAAGCAAGAGTTTTGTGCATTGTTAGCTCGAGCTACCAACTGAGGGAACAGACAAGCTTTTTAATTGGACCACGAGATGCGGCTGAATCTTACACACCGCTCCTGAAAGAAGTTGTGCCAATACTGAATGAGTTACCTCCTCCCTACGATGCTCAGACCCAGGCCCTGGCCGTGCCTCTTGTGCAGCTCCACTGTGAACGAGTCCCACAGGTCCTCCTCCTTATATTGAGCCTCGTCCCTGTAGACTGTCAAGCGAACCCTTTGCGGGGTTTGTCGCAGGACATTGATGGCTTCATCGTGACTGGCTACACGCAAGTCGATGCCATTTACCTGTGAGCGAAGTGAGCATAACTCTTTAGATTTACAAAAGGGATATTGCTACTTTAATGGGTAAAAAGTAGAAATTTCACGACTGAGTTAATCCATAACTGTGCATGATTTTGGGTGAATGTGTCCTCTGTGGGAATTTGAGCATGTAAAGATTAAGGACTACAACCGCTTTAACTGCCGAGACCAAGAAGAGTTACGGTTTCAGGGAACCAAACTGCTGAGATATCAAGACAAAAATCACTTGGCTTTTTGCAAGAATTTTTGAGACGCTCAATTAATCGCTTGGATTAATGATAACTGATGACAAAATATGGACACAGAAAAGGCAGGAAATAGCCCATTAGCTTTTCGCGTGGACGTGCAAGAGGCTTTTACCACTCGCAGCAAATGGCACTACTCTTTAAACTTTTGTTCTCAGAGCCTGAATCTGAACTCTTGGCTCTGGGAGAAAAGTGAATAGTAGAGGGCAATTTATTTGTGTGTGTGTGTGTGTATTACTGACTGAGCTCCACCCCTACACTCCCTCTCTGACAAAGCATGAGGTCATATGGAGGGCAAATCCAAGTTAAGCTCAAATGTTTTACTTATCGCACCACATAGTCGCGGTTACCTGAATATAGCAAAACGCTGAGTTGGATTCAAGTGCCATTGCTCGTGTGATTTATGTGATATACTCTTTTACTTGTCTCATGATCTGATTCTTGACTGAATCTAGTAAACTCAGCTTCCCACAGTATTTCTTGTATTCAAACGTGATGCTTGAGATACCTCTAGGATTTGATCTCCTGCCCAGAGCCTGCCATCTTTGGAGGCTGCTCCTTCTTCATATACCTCGTGGATAATAATGGCTCCCTGGAGTGAGATGGGGGGGGAGTACAGAAGGCAAACAGGGAGAGATGGGAGATTAACTTAGAACAGTAAATGTTTATTCAGTGAGTAAACAGTGAGCTGAAGTACAAGTGTGAATCGAAAAGTATGTGCAGACATTATTGTAGATGACTCATTCTGTAAGCGTGTATGTTCCCCGGGCGTGCAGTGTGGTTCTCCGCGTTCCAGTGCGAGTATCATTTAGGGTTCAGAGGTTACATTCCAGGGCTGGATATTGTCTGCTGTGGTCGAGACCGAGACAAAGAGCTGCTCGACCAAGCCTGACTGAGCAGACAGAATAGACCGGCGAAGGAGAGGACGGGCCAGGGTGGCGGGGGAGATTGTAGCAACGTCATTTCCTACATTCCTGAGCCACCATGGCTATTTCAAACCTATGTTATACCACCATCAGTGATTCTAAGTGGGTGGCATAGTGGGAGGTAGCGACCTAGCAAATTAATTGACTTTTTATTTTGGGGTACGGCTGTTCTCACAAGGTCAATCAATGCGCGTTAACATAGATTTTGTATTTTATGTACGTTCAGTAATATTGTTTTCAAGTTGCAAAGTGCCTGCATATTTCAAAATAAGTTTCATGAAGGTTGAACATTTTGTAACATTTCTATCCGCTCACGGCCAGTCATGTAAAAACAAAGTCAAACATCATGGATTCAAATACTCGCAAACTCATACGAAAAGTTTATATGAAAAAAAGAAAACGAAAAAAAGTCAGTCAATATTCCTCTGAAAAGAGGAGTGTTGAATCGATGAGTCCTAATTAGCAGACTTGTCTTCCCGTGTTCGGTCTCCTACCAGCAGGGTGTCGCAGCCCCCCACGATGCTGAGGCCCAGGCCCGTGCGTCCCTTAGAGATGTCGATGGTGGTCTCACAGCCTGGAATGATGGGACAGGTCGCTGGGTCACATGCCAGGGTGGAAGGGGTGGATGAGCGACTCTGACCTAAAAAAAAAAAAAAAAAAAAAAGAGAGAGAGAAGAAGCGAAGGACAAAACAAGGTTTGCTGTAATTCCTTTAATTATCATCCTGAATGAGAAGCGCTGTAAATTAAAAGGAAGAAAAAGCTGACTCACTTGTGACTATTTCTACTTCGGGTTGACTCTCGGGAGCTGTGGCGGCGCTAAGTATGCTGGGTAGGTCGGCGAGGGCTTCTTCTGAGTTGTCCTGGCAGGTTGACTGGGAAGAAAAGGAGGAGGGGGTCTCATTTGTTGAGAAGGTTAGCTTCACTGGACCTTTGGCTTTTCTCAGCAGAGAATTGACCTATAAGACATCAGGATTACTAATTGTGACTTTATTCAATCTCTCTTTTTCTCTTAAAAAGAAAACAAAAATAATAGTGCATGCAAACGATGTCAAATGAGGAAAAGAACCTATCATTTCAATTCAAAACAGTTTACCTTTTCAACAGCGTAGCCCAGCACTGATTCGCCATTCACAGCTAAGAGTTTGTCCCCTGGTTTCATGCAGCCCTCCTGTTAAGAGCGGCATTTGAGGGGAAAAAATTAAGATGTGCTCAAAGTACCGAAAAAAAAGTCCAGACTCTTAAACCCTTTGACATCACATCTAAACCACTACAACGAATGAAATGTAACGATGAAAAATAAGGACGGAGCAGACTTTCTTTGTCATGTCAGCTGCGTATGAACTTTGGTGTGTTTTCAATCACGGTTAGTTTGCACGTTTTGATGGCGAGAGACAAAAATGTCGACGAGATTGCTTCATGTCAAACATTGAGGTTTTTGTACATCCGACTTACTTTGCCCGTGTGTTCTTTCACTTCACATACACTCTGAATCTCGACCCCGCACTCCGTGTTCCCCTCGACGAAGGTGACGCCGAGACCACCGTCCTCCTGTTGGAGACATCGATTTAGTAAATTGCAGCTTCATATGTCACCATTATGAAGCCAAACTGACTCATAGATCAGCTCCCGAAAATAACTGATGACAGTTATCCCCATCGCAGATAATTAGCCTCAGCGATGAGACCTTCCACCTCTAAACTTATGTTCCACGAGATGTCTTTTTGGGAGTGTGTGTGTCGCAGCACAGATGCTGCTGCGTTTACACTGCTGTGCCCCGTTCCTTTATGCACCATATGGATACTCCCAGACTGGGAGCAAACCATGTGCCCCCTTCTCTTCTTCACGATCATTCTTGTTGCATTTGAGACTCTCCCCATCTGTTTTAAAAGGACAAATGTTTTACAACCTCGACCTTTTCGTGTCACCTCGCGCAGGTACTTTAAATTCTCCAAAATACTTTCTGTCTTATATTTAAAGGGAGTCCTGGGTGTAGAGGTGCATCATCATCAAACAAATCCTTCATTATGGCAAATATGGTCTTTTGTGTTTTGACTCCAAAGCAGTCTTTGAAGACAAAAAGGACCGGCGCTCCATTTATAGGCTCTTCTAGTGGTCACGTGACAGTCAAATGACCCTTAAAACGTCCTCACGGGGGGCAACGTACATGAATACACCTTAAAAAAAAATGCAGTTAAATTCTGAGATGCACATCCCGTCAGTAGTCTATACAGCGAGGCCATATATTTGTGGTCTTGTGACTGACACGTCACCATTTGAAGAACTTTTGAATCGAGCCCTTGTACTCAACACCCTGAGGACATCAAAAGATAAAAGTTATCCTTGCCACAATCAAGGATTTTTTGAGTTCCGCAGTTGCTTTTCTTCTTTCTTTTTTCTCAGTTTGGTAACGTGCTGTTTTGTGTTGTTTTTTTTATTCCACCAATTTCCTGACCCCTCTCAATTTTCATCTCCAACAATGGAGGTGACTGAAATATCTTATGCCACGTCCTCACACTGATAGTACTCTTCACTGCTCGAGGTTGTGCTACAAATAAGAGCAAAAATGATGCGTAGGACAAGAGAAAACAAGAGAACAAGAGGGTAAAATATGATTTGTACTGATTTGGGTGCTTTTATGTTCCTTTTCTCTCATTCATGCCTGGTTTTGTTTACTTCCTCCTTTTCTCCTTCCTCTCTCTTGGCAGCCTGTCAGACTTCACTGCTCCTGTATCCTCTCTATATTTCTCCACCACAGATCATTGACTTCTTTGTGTAAACCTCCTTTATTATACCCTGGTTCCCAGTACTACAAGGCTTTCCCTCTCTTATGGGCTTCCTGCCTGCGTCCCTCTCACCTTCAGCTGGATGACATCACGCACGTACGCAGGAGCCTCAGCGTCGCCGTTGGCAGCAGTTGATTCTTGCTGTGAGAAAACAGTCAGATGTAAATAGCTGAAACTTGTGGCTGTGCTTCTGTGCCACTGTTTGTGGTTTTTCTGCGTCTTGGGAGTTCCGAGCGCACACGTGAGGTGGAGGACCACACAATGTGACTCTTAGGAGCAAACACACATTGGAACACATCAGGAACATGACATTGGGTTGTTGTTTGGTTTGACAGATAGGTCTCCAGAGTGAATGCTTTACTGTCTGACATCTGCATGATGCCCATGTGTGCAACAAGTCTTCTTAGCACAGTTGTACCTCTGCGTGCGGCTCCGTCATGTCCCCCTCCTGCTCTCTCACCGGACCCACCGCCATCTGGTTCAGTGCCTCTGTGTTCCTGTTCCGAAGAGACATAAGTCACGTAAATTGTTGCTTCTCAGCGCCGCTAGAGGTGAGCAGTGATTTACGCCTGCTGATGGTGGTGTTTCTCTCACAGGGTCAAGACAGGGATGAGAGTTAAGTAGAGGGTTTAATAGTGTAATCCTGACATGGATGCATTACAGATGGGTCAAAGGTCAAATATGTAAAGATATGTCACAGAAGAGTGGATTATTCTCGCAGTGATTTTCCAATGAATCAACTTCAATGTTTATCGAAAAGTATGGTTAAAAAAAAAAGAGATGCTGCTGCCAATTTCAAATTAAAGCACGAGTTTACTTGAAAAAGTGTATTTTCCCCATCATGGGCTCACAATTCGGTATCTTAAGCTGTCAAAGAATTTTTTTCCCCTTCCTGCATTTGTAACTCCAGACTGTACACAGAGCCAGCCACTAATATGTAGCTTGACGCTCATGGACCAGAAATCCAGTGGCTTGTTGCCTTTTGTTGTTTTTAGCTCAAATCAAAGCGTTTGTGTATTACTGAGCCCACTGAATAAAAAAAGATGTAGATTGAAACAGACGATGCGCGAGAGAGACTGTGAACAGACAGTTTTGCTGCTGTTCGCCATCAGGCACCATTAGCTTCAAGCTAAATATACATGGCTGACTCTTTCTGCATTCTGGAATCACAAAGAAGTCATGGGGGGGGTGTTTGTGAATTTGAAAAGCAAAGTAAACTTTGAGTGAAAGATTTCTGAAGTGAAAAGAGAGAAATTTTAATATTTTTTCACAAATGTGAGCAGTTACTCCATTTTCTCGGTGTGAAAATGGTTTGTGAGGATCCGTACAGGCTTTTCACACAGAACAGATTCAGGTCCCAGCTTAGGTGATGGCGCCACGACAAAATATTTTAGAATGGATAAAATGCATGGAGACCTGCATGTGCTCAGGGAAAAGGCTGCTGGTTGCCTTCAAGCCCTCCTCTGTTGAACTACAATAGCTCCCTCTGTTGGATTTAGCGTAACATTACAACAGAACGAAATCCAACATTTGCCACGAAAGGGAGCCTGTTCAGGAGGAAATAGTGTTTCTATACCTGACAAAGATGATTTTGACTTTAGATGGGGAGCTTTTGATGATGGAAGACGCATTCTGGTGACTGTGGCCATAAAGGACCTGCCCGTTGATCTGAAAGAATCAATAACCTTAACCATGGGGAGCAACACAAAAGCATCAGAAAAGCTGTTTAAATTCAAGCTACATCTTACCTCCAGCAGCTCATCCCCAACAACCATGCGGCCGTCCTTCCCTGCTGCCCCAATGGGGTCGATACCCACCACAAACACACTCATCCGAGAGCGGTCTCGGTTCCCTGCCAGGCTGAGGCCCAGGCCTGTCTTGCCTTTCTCCAGCTCAATCATGTGTAGGATGCCCGTGAGGTTGCCATAGCGCTGGATTATCTTCTCTGAAACAGGAAGCAGACAGATGTAATTCTCCTCTGAGAAAGTGTCAGGTTTGTAATGAGTCTGAGCTTCAATAA
The DNA here is from genome assembly GCF_037954235.1 of Aulostomus chinensis. NCBI lineage: Eukaryota > Metazoa > Chordata > Actinopteri > Syngnathiformes > Aulostomidae > Aulostomus > Aulostomus chinensis. The sequence continues at coordinate 8,809,063 of NC_141343.1, read as the reverse complement.
AAGGAACAGGTGTTTGCTTGGACACAAAAAGTTTCCCACTGCTTCATTTGTTCCACTCTCACTTTCTTTCTCTTTGTCTCAATCTTGTCATCTTCAGTTATCCGTTCCCGTCCTCCTCCAGACTGTTCTCTCTCTTCCTCTCCTGTCTCTGGTGTGTTAGATAACCCCTGTTCTGACCAATGGGCTGCTGTTGTTCTGGGCTCCCTGCCACTGTTGAACCATCAGTCCTGTACTAATCTCCACAACTCGCCTCCGCGGGCCCAACCTCATCAATCTTATCCCCGCAGGACGGGTACACACTCTCTCAAACACGCACACACACACTTTCTCTGCGGTCCCAGGTGTTTGGAGGCCAGGAGTCTGTCCTTTCTGCTGCGTCGCCTGAGTGGACTGAAAATGACCCGTTCTCCTTGAGTTTATTCTCCAGTTCATCACAGATGCTAATAGCTTAATTGGGACTTGAGGGGTTTTGTGGAGGTGCAGCCACCTCAGGCGTGTGATTCACAGCACTTTTGTTGCAGAGCTCCCACCGATCGATGGTCTTGAAAGAAACACATGCAACTTGGGTGACCTCTAATGGCAGTTTTGTGCAACCGCACGCTCGAGAAAGTAAACAAACATGCATTCTTTCCCACAGATGAAGTATATTTGGATGAAATTCCAGGATTAGATGTAGCAGCTGGTGTCTGACGAATATAATGATAGATCAGTGAGAGGTTTACTGAAATCAACCTTTCTACTGCTCTACTCTCGGTTATAAAGATGGTGAACTCACTCCAGCTGTATCCAAACTCATCCTCCTCCTCCTCCTCCTCCTCCTCTCCTTCTTTCTCCTCCTCTTCCTCAGGAGGTCTGCCAGGAATCTCCGTCAGTGTGTCCGTGTCAGTCTCTCCCACATGGGGCACCACTGGCAGGGGGAGGACAGCGCTGGCGGGGGATGTTTTTGCCGTGTCACGCTTTGCCGGCTGTCATGCCACAGATGTCAGGAGTTGGAAAATTAGTGAAAGGTAAAAAAAAAAACAACCAAAAAAAAGAGCAGAAGCTTCAATTTTTGAAAATTTTTTTTAACTCATCAAACTGCTTCAACTGCAGAAGAGAAGAAACGTGGGAGCCACGTGAAGCCGTATGCTTGGTTTGCATTAACAGCTTCATTGGTTTGAGCAGCGTTTGTTAGTTTTAGGCTGAGAAATAATTAAAAGTTACATAATATGGTTCAATAGAGATGCTGGAGGCTTGAATCTGAATAAAAAACATCAACCAATGTAAATATGGAGCCTCAAAGTGGCCATCGGGGGGAAAAAAAATACAACACTTGGATTAATTTATTCCTACCATACATAACTTGTTCCCTCAATGTGATTAATTCTGTCTCCATGAGCTGTTAGTTCTTACCACAATATGATTAGGCTGTGGCCACAAGATGAAACTTGCAAGGGGTATAATTTGTTCCCACGTTTAGATTAATTTGTGCAGACAAGATTTATCGCATTAAAACAACTTCTACCTTGTCGCCAGAGATAAATCAAAGCGGAAGTGGCCACTGATTATTCCTTTTCATCTCGATGGCCACTTTGGTGGGTCCATGAAAGTACAGCTCCAAAATAGAATAAAATGATCCTAAAAGAGTTAAAATACTGCCGTCTGTTAATCATTGACTTAATTTTGAATGGATTATCTCTTTTACCCCTTCATATACACACTTACCTGACAACCAAACGCAACAACACCGTCTCTATATGTCTAATTTGCTTTTGTCATCCACGGAAGTGAGTGTTGATTTTGATATCTTAAATAGGGAAGCGTCAAAACCAACAGTAAAGGAAAGAAAGAGAGAGAGAGGTGATTTCAGACACACAGAGATGTTACGACATGTACATGTGGATGCATGTACACTATGTTAATGAATCATGGCAGATCAACATATCTGTACGCGCATACACGGAAAGGGAAAAAGAGGAGGGCACAACAGAGAGACCCACAAACCTTAAACGGGGTAGGAGTGAAAGGGTTAGTTGGGGAGAGGCGAAGGACAAGTCTACTGTGACTGTCAGCCTCCTACAGAGAAGAGACAAAGGTCAACAACTTTAGACCATGACACATTTACGACTTCTACGTCTATTGACACACACATGTCAGGGTTGAATTCCACAACATCACATTGATTTGAAATATTCTTGTATTTCAAACCTGGCCGGCACTTTCTAGGAGGAACAATTCCACAAAACCAACCTTGTCCTTCTTGTCCCTCGCTGCGACTGCCGCTCTCTCCTCGCTGGACTCTGTTACCGATGACTGTTGTGTACAAGACAAACGTGACGTTAAATCACTTCGCTTCAAGTCAGACGAGGAACGTGAAGTTCATTTTCATAGCATGGGGTGAGAAAATTCACAGTGTTCCACTCGGTGTCAGCAGATGAGACATTATGCTGCAGAGTCGGTAATCTCATCAATACTCAGAAGTTTAAACATAGACATGAATGTTCTGCCAATGCGCCAGATATATTATCATGAGAAGCAATTCTTTTACAAACTAATGAAGGGAAATGAATTCTTTGAAGTGGAGTTGATTGGGAATGACTTCAGAAACCAAGAAGTAAATGAGCATTGTGAAGTGTCTCAAAGTCTCATTGACTCATTGAAGTGGTTCACACCAGCTTGAGACATTTTGGCATTCTGTTCTGTGAAAAAAAGTACAAAATGGGCAAATTCAATGTTGAAGCAGGCGCAAGAACCAAAAGTACAAAGGTAGAAACAAGGGGAAGGTCACACCTAAAATCTAAAAAAGTCTAAAAGGGACCTTCCTGTGTTTCAACGTTGTGGTCTGTGGAATAATATTCAGCAGATGAGCAAACACCGTGGATTTCGAGGCATTTGTGAGTCTTCGATTTAGCGGTTTCTAACTAGCAAGTGGCTAAAGTAGAATTTGTTCAGTTGTAGGGATATGGAATCTTCAGTGGATCAGAGTTGATCATTTATTCTCCAAGACTGAGTTTAAAAGCTTTAGCCACCACTGTGAGAAAGATATTGGGGCTTATATTTCTTCCCTTTATAGTATCTGCGAGTGTCTTATTAAGTTGTCTTCTATACATTGACTGGGGGACACTTGGGACAATGTTTCAGGGATAATTGGGCAAAATTAGAACTTCAAAAGCTGGAGACAGGGGAAAAGTCACTAAAAAGCCTTTACTTAGTTCGGTGTAACAGACAGATCCAGGGGAGCAAAAAGAAAAGCAACACAGCACATGAAGACGGCATGTGCTAACGTACACGCTCATACGCGAACAAAATGGTTTTGGCTTAGCCCGTAACTCACTTTCATCATCTCTTTCACTCACAATAATAGAGCGGCTGACAATTTACACAAGTAAAAGCGCTACAAGGGAGGGAGGGAGAGACATTTCCAGGCAAACACACACGGGGTGGTTCTCTAACCTGAGGGAGGGCAGGCGCTAAAGGGGTTTGGTTAGTGCAGCAAAGGCTCGACCCACGCTGGCTATTTAGCTGCAGGAAGGGCAGGGGCGGCCTCTAAAAGCGACAAACAACAAACTGACAAACATGACGAATATTCAACACGACAGCTGAGACTTTTTGACAAAATAGAATCAGAGGCCATCCAGGAGAAATAACAGCGAGTGTGCAGACGACAGGAGAACCTCGGGTTTTTATTTAAATGAGTAACCATTAATGCAAGCAGGCTCCTTCAGGACAGCCATTTCCTCTGCATTAAAAAAAAAAAAAAAAAAAATCACAGTAAAGCCTCTTTCTCTGAAATAGTTTAACAAAATGTTTCAAAGATTCCTCCAGGCTATTTTGAGATTATTCACTGCTTACAAGAGACAGATTTGAAACTTTAGGGGAACAGAGGATATGCTATTATGCTCCCCGGTTGCCTCCCAGTGGCTGCATTGAAAGGAAAAAATTAGTGACCTGCCTGAAGCGATTTAACGGTTTCACCCAATAAAAATGAGATTTTTCAAATAGTTCACATTAAGAATTTCTTTTGAAACTCGACATCAGGCGTTTTCTTCCTGAATATATACCTTTTGTTGAGAAGATGCTCTCTGGGGTGTGTTTTGACGAGCCATCGAGCCACAGAGGAACATGTATGATTTCCTCGTTTACTTTCCTATTGTTTAGTTGATGGAGGGTATTTTCATAAGAGGTAGCAATGAAAATTCAATAACCGCTGTGGTGAGAAAGCATTAAGAATCTAGTCTGGTTGTCAATTGAATGGCACCATTACACACACATTCAGCAAAGACGTTTTCTAAATTGCCAGTGACAAAATTGATTTTGCCACTTGCTGCCCTTTTTGATTAAAAGCATCATTGCAGGTCGTGTCATTGTTAGTGTTAGATTACTGTGTGATAGAAAATATAATAGGATATTTTAAAAAAAATGTTCCTTTTCTCCCAGAGGGATTCTCCAGTTCTATTTTGTCTTTTATTTCTGTGGATACACACATAAATGTGTATATCAAAGATGCAGTTTGGAAGAAGGACTCAAGTGTGAGTGGGAAAAGAGAGGGGGAAAAAAGGGGAGGCAAGGGAGATAAAGCAACGAAGATTAAGCGTGATGGATAGCTGATGCAATAGAAATGAGGGAGACAAAAGGAGAGAGACAGATTACCTGACATGAGCGATGCGGCATGCATGTCAAGGTCTCTACTGCAGGCGTTGGACCTGAGCTATATATTGACTCAGGCTGTGGAGGAAGCGTGGAGGAACAGATATGGAGGCAACTCATCATGTAGTAACTGTAGCTAAAAATGAAGTATGAACACCTACAGTGGGGAGTTAAGGCGTTGAACTCCTTAAAAAGAATAACATGACATTTTAGGAAATACACTTTCTTTTTTTGCGGGGCGTTTGATCAATTAATCAATATATTTGTCATGTTTACCTGCCAGCAGCCAGTTAGCATAACCAAAAAGAAACAGCTAGTTACTGTTCATTTTTTTTAAAACCTTTTTGTCTTTTTTACTTTTAGTCCTGTGTGAAAGGTTTTTGTGGAATAAGATTCTGAGCATTTTAGTCTTATGTTAGTCAAAGAATATGAAAACCCCTTTAGTTTTAGTCAATGAAAAAAATGGACTTTTATTTCTCACTGTAAAGCCCTCATCCCTTGAGTTTTTCTGGACAGCTAATTTAGTTTTGGTCCTTGTCTTTTGACCAGAAAACACATTAGGTTCAATAACTTTTAAGACATTTAATTATTGTTAGTTTTGGTCTTGTTTTAGACAAGGAAAACTGAGAAAGTATAGGCAAGGAAGACCGTGTTGACAAAATTATACTGAGCTAGCCTCTACTGGAATAAAGCTACCAGCCAGTTAGCATAGATTATCATAAAGAATTTAAATGTTAATTCAGAAGCTTTAAAGGCCTTATGGGTGCTGCCTGGTGGTCTTTTGTTGACTGAGAACAAAGATGGGTAGGTTATTTTCCCTGTTTTTCCAGTCTATTTTCAATAGGCACTGACATAATTAGAGGTGATAAGTTAGCATCCAATTAGCATAGCTTATCATAAAGATGGCTAAAGGGCAAATGGCTGGACTCTGTTTGTCCAAGGTAGCAAATTCTGCCATGTAAAAAATGTAATTAGTGAGCTCTAAAGGCTTTATGGGTGCTGCTCAGTGGAATTTGTTACTTTAAAATGCTGAAGAAGCCAGAGCCAGGTTACTTATTTCCTTGCATTTCCGGTCTATATGATGAGCTAGCAGCTAATTAGCATAGCTTATCATAAAGCCTTGAAAGGGCGAAACGAGCAAACCTCTATTTTTCAAAAGGTAACAATTCCATCATAGAAAAATCTTTAATTAAATGAGCTTTGAACTCTTTAGGAATGTTGCCAGGTGGACTCTGTTGCTTTAGAACAGAGCCAGTTTACTTATTTCTCTGGATCTCTAGTTTATTTGCTGAGTTAGCAGCCAGTCAGCATAGCTTATATGGCCCTTTTACAGCTCAAGACTGGAACAAGGGAAACAGCCAGCCTCTATTTATCTCAAGGTAACAGGGTTAACTACATTTATATTTTCATTATTAAGTTTTAAAGGCTTTTGGGGGGTTGTAACGGGTGTTTTGAACCGAGTAGTGTTGATTTATTCCATATCTAAATTGTTAACACATAGTTAGCGCAACCTTCATCGCATAAAAACAAAACAATGGAACTAATATTCAGGTAGCAGAATTGCACATTTTCCTCAGTGTACATATCTATATCTATATATATTGCTTTTTTAAAAAATGAATTAATCTCTTTTTGTGTACGTCGTTTTTGTTCCTGAGTAGTTTTTATGGCTCAAGAAAGCAGCTGTCACCACAGTTAAAGCCACTATAAGAGCATGACTTCTTCCTCCTTGCTGTCCCCTTCTTAAACAAGTTACATAACATTATGAGTTGCACCAGAGCTTCATGAGTTACCAAAATGTGAAGGAAAGCATGTGGGAATATCTCCCAGATAACAATGCATGAAAAGTGATTGAGTGCGAGAGATCTGACACTGGAGCAGAGCCAGTAGAGGCCCCAGCAGGGAGCTTGAGGGCACTTTCAAACAACAAACGATGTTGTTGATACAGTGATTTTCAATGAATGTCACACTTAAAGGTTAAAACGTGCCAATATATTTAATATGCCTGAGAGGGGGTTGCTGTCGCTTTCATAAAAGATTCCAAAATGACTTTCTCTATTCATACAAAAGCCCACCGTATTATGCATGGGTTGTTCATTTAAAAAGTGCTGTAAATGGCCTTTAATAACTTTAATAACTTTACTGAAAGTGTCAACAATCTATCATCCACGAAGACGGTGACCTTTTAACTTACGAGGAATTTGTCTCTACATACCCTCGGCCTGTGGATAATACTCTGGACCAAGAAAGACACAGGGTTGCCTGCCTTGCGTATGGCCTCCACCGCCTCCTCATGACTGGCGTCTCTTAGATCAACGCCATCTACCTGACAAGAAGGAAAAAAACAAAACAAAACTGTCAGGCACCCAAATTCTTGACATTTGAGGCTTTCTACTGTCTTTCAAGGGCTCTACTTCCGTAAAATAAAATTCTCAGATAATCCCAAATTTGACATGTTGCTTTACCTCTACAATTCTGTCTCCAGTCTTCAAGGTCCCATTGAGCCCAGCAGGACTGTCCTCCAGGATGTGCTTGATAAAAATGCCTCTCATCACCTCACCATTACTGAGCCGGCTGCCCATCCCTCGGCCCCCGACGATACTGATCCCCAGGGACTTACCCGGCTGTCTGAAGAGCTCCACTCTGGAGAAGGTAAAAAAATAAGCATGCGAGATTTTCACCTTTTAAAAGCCGTGACTCTGGTGTGTCCATAAAATTAGGTTGCGTTGTCAATGTACTCACAGTCGAGGTTGGTTCCAGTTGCTGTACGACGCGCTCTCCTCTCCCTCGCCATCTTCCCGCTCAGGAAGGTTAGGAATATCGCTAATCAATCTGGGAGGGGGGGGGGGGGGGGGGGGGGTTAATCCAGGATTTAAGTGTAATTACATCAGAACAATTATTGTGGAATTCGAGTTGAGTACGTACTTTGGAGCCGGAGGTGAGAAAACCTCATCTTTAACCTGCTCTAAGCTGCTCTTGTACTCCTCAAGGTATTCAGCTGGGACATATGTAATGCTGAAATACACACACACACACACACACACACACACACACACACACACACACACACACACACACACGACTCCATAAGTCTTGAAATAAAATAATGTCTCACCTTCTCAAAACCATTTTACCTACTTCAGATGTGCCCCTGCTGAGTATTAACTGACTTACCAAAAATAGAAAACTGCATTCATATGCAACCAGATGTGAAGAACGTTTCCTTTTTTCATTTAAATAGAAGTTTCTCATTTGTATTCAAAGACTCGCTTCTCCCCATCTGTCAAACTGTAGACAAAATTCAGTCTATTCTTAAAGGAAATTCTTTCTCGGCTCAAGGTGAAATGTCATTTAATTATATATCGGCACTTGACTGTAAACAGTTCGAACCAGATGCTGAGCTTGTTAATAAACGAGCAAATCAATTGTGAGATGGCCGGCGTGAAAATTTGAAGGGCAGATCTGTTATTAATTCATAAGCAACTTACCAACTTTAATTACAAATGAGGCAAAAATCTCACTGACAAAATTTGACAAAGCCATTTCCAAACATTTCAGTGTGAAGCAGAAGGGCACATTAACACATTAGGGTGATGTTGACAGATAGTCGGCAGATGGGCTTGATTCGGTTTTTCATACGTGATGTCATGCAGACAGAGAGGGGAAAATGAATTCCAGTGAAATGGGAAATGAGGCGGATCGTGAAGAACAACACAAAATGCAGTGAGAGATTCGGTGGGGCTTCTATTTCAAGCCCAGAAGAAAACTTAGTCAGTAAAAAGAGGAAATTTAGAAAACATTCGGTTTATAAGTATGCACAGAAATGGAGGAAAAGTTATGCAGCAAGTTAAGTAAGTGATGCAGCCACTTGAGATTTATCCAGACATTATTTTAAATCTTGTATGTTCAAATTTTCTTCTCACACAACCTATTCACGTCATCAATTCCTTCGAGCTCAGCATAAACCAAGTGATTTTTAATTCTCTGTCTGGATAAAACTATTTAACAGACTGCAAGACAGCCCAGCAGGAGGATGGAAAGAATGAGACAGAGGAAACCAAGATGGCAGCTTCCAGATGAAACACCGCCGACGTGGAAGTTAGTCATACTCACACATAAAATGGGCACAGATCATCTTCGGGTGCACAAGCAGATCTAAAATGTGAAGAGTTTGCTTTTATGCACCAAGGGCAACAAAAGTGTCAAGTTTAGTTCAGCAAGCAGAACTCGCCACACCTGATTCCATCAAACGGTGAGAAGGATTATTGAATGCGTCGTGTGACTTTTGTGTCGATGATGCAGTCCAGGCAAGTGGGACAATATACATACTTTAACCGCTTCCAAAGGTTCATGTTACAACTTCGTTAATTGCCCAGTTGACGAGACCACCACAGATTTTATATGCATAACCAAAGTACCTCAGAAGAACAAATACGACAGTAATGACAACACCAATACAAAACAATATGGCCGATACAAATGACTGATAATTTCCTTCTCATCATGACCGATAAGCATCAGGTACCCTGATAGTACAATTTAATATTTTTTGTATTTCAAAAATCGTTCCTGTTCCTCTAGTTCATGAAATAATCTTCTTTTCCTGTTGAGGTCCTCATCCCACCACTGAACCGTCATATGCAAGACCATCTGACTATCATCAGATGACCACATTTTCATTTCACTCTCATGGTATCACTCGGGGGGGCGGCATGGCTCGGAGGTAGAGCGGCTGTCTCGCAACCTAAGGGTCGCTGGTTAAAACCTTACTTCCCCTGGTGACCATATCCAATTGTCCTTGAGCAAGACACTGAACCCCTAATTGCTCCTGATGGCCCTGTGACGATTGGTGACCCGTCCAGGGTGAACCCCGCCTCTCGCTCCATGTCAGCTGGGATAGGCTCCAGCCACCCCTTAACGGATAAGCAACTATGACCATAGGCAGTGAACATGTTACACAAGGCAGGCAGCGAGATGTCTACAGCGTACCTGGAGCTTAGGGAGGGTTTACGGTCATGACAGATATACAGTTAGCTGATCTTACGCTACTTCTTGTACCACACAGCACAGCAACAAAAGACTAAGGCTAAGAGAGCATCATGTGAACCTACTGCTGACTGATTTATGCAGCAGTAGGTTAATACGCAAGCAAGTCAGCAGATTTGGGGGACGATCAAAGTAAAGCTAAACGTCCAATTAACTCTGAGGTCAAACTAGATTATTCTTTGTTCAGATATTTCTTGATTTCAGTGATTCTTTAAGATACTGTACTTTATTCTGCTATGGCAAAAACATGGATGCGTACGACATTGATCATTTTGACATTTGATATGACTGTATGTCCATGAATATTATCGAATAAGACTCTCTGCAAAAGTGAAGACTGTACGGCATGTGTTTATTCGCAGTGCCACTGCTGTCTTACCCCAGGTCTGGTCCAATAAGAGAATGTCTTCTGAGCATGGCGCGAGCTTGAGCATTGGTCAGATTAGCGGTGGGTTCGCCATTGATGGCCAGTATGAGGTCACCAACACCCAGACGTCCATCTCGACTAATGGAGCCGCCGTGGATTATACTGCGAATCAGCATCCCCAAACCACCTTTCATGGCGCTCACTGTCATTCCTTTGAGGTAGATCAGAGGACATTGATGCAAAATTATATATTTTTTTTGTTTTGATAAATTGATGATCACAGTATCACAGGAATAAAATATTTGTTTTTATTCCATTCTCAATTTAACATGCGGATAGCATATTTAGAAAAAAAGGGAATAAATAAATGTTGAAAAAGGGAAAATTATACATCAAGGAAGCATCTGCACTGGAATTTCTATCTTTCTGGCGCAGCTGGGACACAATAGGATTAAACCCTTTTAAAAAAAAAATCACAACTCCTTCATGTAAAAGTGCTGTTCTCAAATTTACTCTCCATGCAACGAGCACAACAACATTAATATGTGTTATATTTAGCAGTGACTTTTGGTTTACGTTAAATTTGGCTTCGAGTGTATTTTGAAATTTAGGGAAAATCTGTATCAAGCAGCAGAGAGCGCTAAAAAGCAAAAATAAGAATGTTTTAAATGAGGCATTGAAGCTTTTTTTTTTTTTTTAAAGAGCTTTTATAATAACTATTTGTCTTAGAAGTTAAAATTTAGTATTCTCTGAGCAGGCAGCTGCCCCCTTGGGTGGGCTTGTAATGCAAATACCCCATAACACAATAGAATTACCCTTTCAGACTGGAAAACAGCCAGAATCTTTTCATTTTGCTTCAAATCTGGCATTCATAAAACATGACACAAAAGTAAAGGCCAGCATGCCTTTCAGTGCCTGCACCTCATTTACACCTCTAAGAGAGGTGGGGAGAAAATAAATGAACGAACAAAATGAAAGAATTTGAAGAAATAAACACAAACCAAGGCTGGAGTTGCCCTTGACAACTGTGATAGTCCTTTCAAAATTGCTTCCCGAGGTCAGTACATCCTTGTCACCGTCCTCCGCCGACTCCCTCACGCCAGCCTCCTCGTCCTTGAGGGTGATAATTCAACATTGCGGTTGGTGAGAGAAAATGAAAATATTAAGCCAGATTCCAAACAAAGCAGGGGTCTCTGGAGAGAGGCTAGTAGCGGCACATCGGCTGTGACAGGGAATCTAAAATAAATTAGCTTTGTTTAGCAAATATTTTTACAGTATCCCAGGATGTTACCCCGAGACATTGTATTTAAAAAGAGATCAAGGATCACTCATGCTCTCTGTTCATCAGATGTGTGATTGCAAATTAGATAACTGATTTTACCTTCATCTTCTTCTCGCCAATCTCTCCATAAGAGATGGTGGGCTCCATCTGATACTTCAGTGACTCCACAGCCTCCACCTGGACGTTTGATCTGGCCCCTATTTCAGCAAATGGACTGTAGGTGTTTGAGCGATCTGCCAGTTCTTCTGTGCTTGAGCACGGTGCCAAGAACTGATCAGAACCGCTTAGTATGGCGTTAAAAGCAGGGACATGACCTCTTAAACTGGGGGGCGTAAAAGAAGCTGGCTTCTCCGGGGAGAACGGCTGAGTGTTGTCTGCGAGGCCGGATGGTGTTGAAAAACAGGGATGCTCATCCAACATGTCCAGGCGGGCTGTCAGCTAGGGTAAAACAAAGCATAGCAGCTGAATGAACGTTCCACTCTGTTAGTTAGACAATTGCCCAACAGGGGTGATTCGTCTTGCTCAGACGCCATCCTGCCCTCCTTGTAATGAGCCATAGAAAAGCCATCAGTGCCCAATAAAGAACAGCAAGAATTACTCGAGATCTTGAGTGCACAATGAACAAAATGTGATTTTTACTATGAGATTTTATGAGGAAGCAGAGCAGACAATGATGAATCTCAGCATGCAATTCCAGGTGGGAAGGGGGGGGGGCAGAATAGAGGAATAAATCTTTGAAATAAACTTTAAATATGCAGCAAAGATGGACTTAAATGAACCTCAAAAATCAGACCTGAGAAGTGGAGGTAAAGGAGGAATAGGTGGGTGAACTGGGATGAGATGTATGACGAGAATGAAACTATTAAACAGTGGTTCCCCAGCTTGGAGCCAGGCTGTCTATGAGGGATTACCACAGTTGAGTGCATTCATGAGCAACCGGGAAGTGGGAAAGTTCCAACCTCCATGGTGGAAGCCTGTCAAATTTGGAATATTGTGCGAAGAATGCGGACAGATTTTCGAGAGCTCAGAGAAGTAGGCTCTTCATTCCACATGCGAGCGTTAGTGTTGAAAGATCCCAAATGCGACTCTTCGCTGTTGACTTGGGTCGCGCTCAGTTTGTTGTGTTGTTCAACTTCAGTTTACGTTCATAAAATATGTCTTGGTCAAGCAGCTACTTCTCAAGTAGCTAACTTCCTCTGGCTATATAAATAGCCACGTCATTGTCAATGCTGTCAACACCACAGAAACCAATTGAGATATCAGCCTTTTCTGTATTCTGACAGGAGAAAAGAACATGTTTTTTGGGGTTGGTCATTTTGCCTGTCTGTTAAAACTCTTTACAGAGAAGTACGACAGTTGTGTGTGTGTGTGTGTGTGTGTGTGTGTGTGTGTGTGTGTGTGTGTGTGTGTGTGTGTGTGTGTGTGTGTGTGTGTGTCCCCAGCAGCCTGAAAACACTATGTGTTAACAATAGCAGTTAGGGGGATTCTTCAAAAAGAATTGACTTGGAGCATTGATGGTTGAAATCATCTGTCAGGTATAGTGTTGTAAAATACTATCAGTACGATCAATCATAGCGAACCGCTTATCAATACAAACATGAGAGGAGGAGCAGCTGCAGCTTCCCTGACACTGACTCACCCAGGTGACCTTCACGTCATTGGACTGTAGACAGTTATGGATCAGAAGGATCCATATTCCTTAAAAAAAAAAAGACGCAGCTACTGCCGGCAAGTCTCCAAAGCTGTTGAGCGTTTACGCTCAATGATGTGAGAGTTTACAGAAATTGCCATCTCTCTCCAGAGCTTTTGGTAGAAAATGTTCATCAACAAAAGTCTGAACTGTCCCGACCTCAAACAAACATGTGAAATCTGCTGAACCGATATAAAATGAACTGAGTTGTCCCGGCGTAGTGGCTGTCCCTCAGGGCTGCACTATTATTTTATAAAACTTTTTAGGAGGGCCTTGCAAATAAGGTCAGCTTTGACCTTTTGGGAAACTGGAAGCACAGATGTTTCCTCAGGAAAGCAGTTGTGTGGCCCTTGCTCGTCTTTGTTTATTAATTCAGGATCCATTTGGGGAGTTGTTGGCTGCCAAGGGCAACAACAGCAGGAGCTACAATGCTCCCAACAAATTCAGTCGAGTCGATTTGACGTAAAAGGAGAGAAAATCTAACATTTTGGCTCAGGACTGCAAAAAAACAAAACAACCTAAGAATGTTATGGGGGTGGGGTGGGGGGGGGGGGTGTACTTTTACCAGGCTTCTCGTTTCTATGGTTACCTACCTTGGGTGTGGACGCGTGCAGGTAATCCAAATCTGCGCTGCAGCTGCTTCCGTGAAGCGCTATCATCGATGCTTGGAATGTGTCATCGTCTTTCTCAGTGTAAGAATGCTCCAGCACTTTTTCGTCAGACTGGTCTGCTTCGCTGGTGTCAATCTGTTATAACGGACGTGCATTTAATCAAACAAAGCACAAAAACGGGCGCTAATTATTGAAGATTTGGGGAACAGACCAATTACAGATTGCCGAAATCATTTTCTGTGGTGTTATCTAGCTAGAAGTAACTTTGAATACAACATTAATGCAGTCCTGTATTGAGAGGTGGCTCCAAGTGTGCAGATTACTGTTAAAGTATTGTTCTCTGAATACAAAACAAGCACTTTTCTCTTAGCAAAAGATTAGACAAATGCAAAAATCACAGTGTTTTCTTGTTTGTTTGTTGTTGTTTTTTTAATATTATTTGTCATTCTTTCCAAAAGCTAACTAACCAATGCAGGCTCTGCTCGGTAAAGGATGCCCCCAGTCAGTCCTCCTTCCTCTCCTTCTTCAACCAAAATACTGTTGAAGTCAAAAGACTGGCTGGTGGATGGTGCTGTTATTTCCTGTCCACCATATAGGAATGGAGAGTGGGAATATCCCCATATTCCCTAGGAGAGTGGAGAAATTCTTTCAGTGTCTCTAGCTTGATGTGATTTTATTTTGAGACCATTTCAGGATATAGAATCAATAGAGGTGTTAGGAATTAACTGAGTAAACAAGAGGGTTTAAGCACATTTGCGACTCCCTGTGAATTACTCACAAACAGAAATGCTCTTGAGCATTTTTGTCTTCTTTGGAAAGTGCTCTCCACATTGATTTTATGTAGCGTGCAGCCCAGACACACATAGGGGGAAGCAACCAGGCATATTAGGGGATTACACTCGTCAGATTCAATTTTTGAAAGGCAGTACAGCGAAACCCCCCCCCCACACACACACACACACACACACACACACACCCTTTAGAAGTACTGTACATTCCGGGTCCTGCAGGGGAGTTGGATAACTCCCACAGAGGCTTCCTACAGCTCTGTAATCTAGCTAACCTTGGCAGCCCAGAGGTCTCAGTGTAATCCAGTGGCAGATTCAATACAAGTGAGATGCAGCTCTAAAGCTGAAAGAATGCAAGAGAACATCCCATACAGATACGGGGCTCTCGGAGCAATGAATATGTTGTTGGACAGTGCGGATATTTTGACAGGTGCCCCTGATGCGTTTGGATGTAGAAGTGCTTTTGTAAAATTCAATAACAATATGAAACAAAGGGCAGCGAGCTTTTTAAGACGGTCGTATCTAGTGAAAGAACAGTGGGTGGAATGTTAAACCGCGCAACCTACCTCCACACTCTTTCCTGCATGAAATATTCAAGCCCTTGTAAGCTGAGCCCTCGCGACTCTCATGATATGAAGACAGGTTGACTCTTAACCTCACACATGTACAGTCTTGAACCCCAAGCAAAACATTCACAAAATTGTATAAAATTGTTTACCCATTTCATCAGTGTTTAAAATACAATGGACAAGAAAAATATCAACAGTATCTCGAATTTTCATTCTTACAGGCAATGGTTTGGCGACTCCAATCTGCACCTTCCCCAGCGTGGCACCTTTCAGGGCTTGGACGGCATCCTCCAAGCTTGCGTTCTCCAGGTTCATGGTGTTGACATACATGAGTCGATCTCCTGGCAACAGTCGGCCATCCTGCTCAGCCACACCATGGGGAACCAAAGAGCGAATCACAATCACTGTCTTTACCGGGTCCATCGGGTCCTGTGATGGAGGAGGAGAGTTAAAAGGTAACCAGACGTCACTTTAAACACCACAAATCAAATCGACTTGACTTTGTTCCTGTGGAGCAATCGAATGTTACAGAAGGACAAAACCACATTTGTGTTGAATGATCTTGCACCAGTTAGTTCCCTTTCCTTAATTCCCACCTGGTAGTCCAGTATGCTGAATCCCAATCCACTTTCTCCCTTCTCGAGTTCAATATTCTGGATTTCCAACTCCCACATGGCCAGAGGAGATCCGATGGCTTCCTCTGTCACATTATCCTGTGTCACCGCCACCGTTTTCACCTCTGAATCATCACCAACCAGCGCACAGCTCAAGTCTGTTTGTTTCTGCAGAGGAAAAGACCCCAAATCTGGATGTAGCAGCATGCCTTGCTCACTTTAACTCCCAGCCCACAGGCTGCTAGCCTCTAGTTCTGGCTTAGGTTTCTGGCAGTAGATAAAATGGAAATATCCTGGGGATGTTCAGGCCTTAGTACATTATCACAGATAAAGCTGGACAGATGAAAACCTCTTCCCCAAAGGCAGGCTGATGTCTCATATTTCTAGCAAACGTTGGCTAATGCTGCTAGTACAATTGGTCTTAATTTACTTAAAGCCTTGCCTGTTTAATCCATCCTTATTTTCAATATGGAGAGCCAATAGAGCAATTGAGAGTTATGAGGCTTAACTAATAATGTTTGATGGGTTATAAAGGAAGTTCAGTACTTCTCCAGAGTCGTAATCTTTCCTTACATGAAGCTATGAGATAACGTTTGTCACACGACTGCTCGTAAAAGAAATACAGGAAGTTTCTGACTTTAATTAGAAGAAACATCTGCTCTATATATTATAGCACGTATGTTTGGCGAGGGAGAATATTCGCTCATTTTCTTCAGGTTTTGACTCTCAAAACCAACCAGCAAACAAGTCAAATTCTTGAAAATCCCCAGAATATAGTACCTTTAATTTAGCCATGGTCGGGAAGGCTTCTGAATTCGGTTGGACCGCATCCATATCGGGCTGCTGCAGGGGGGCAGGTCTGCAGCAGGTCATGTATACACAGAGTGGAAGCTCCTTCAAGATTCGGACTACTTCCTTATGGGTCTCACCGATCAAGGATATACCATTCACCTGAGAGGAGACGTTACGGCCATTAAAAAAAAAAAAAAAAAGATTTACTTTTTAATATATTATTCAGTGATTCATGCGTCTATTGATATGACTTTTAGCATGTTGAAACTTTCAGCTAACATTCATGATGTAACTGATAATTACATAGAGGATGCTATCCTTTACACGCAACAGCATATTCCTCACCAGCATCTCTCATTCCCACCCGTGGCATAAGAAGCCACATTTCCTGCTACAGAAGCACAGGAGTAAATTCGATTTCTTTACGCGGCCCCCTACCTCAACCAGCTCATCTCCGCTGAACAGCTTGCCGCAACGCCCGACAGGTCCCTCAGGCAGGACCGAGCGGATGTAGTGATGCCCGCTGTTGGCTTCCAGACTGATCCCCAGGCCACTACTCTCACTAAACTTCTCCACCTGTGCCACCTGTTGCAGGGACGAGGAGCCACATCTTAGTTAGCATGTGTACACACGTGTACATTTTGGTGTTTTTTTTGTTTTGTTTTTTTAAACAAATGCTCATGAACCAGAGATTTTAAGGATTTAAAAAAAAAAAAGAAACTTACAACAACTTCATTGCTTGGGCCCAGAATCTCCTGCCACTTCTTTGTGAGCTCTTCTTCTTGAAAGGGTGAAAGTTTGGGACCTTGAAAATACAATTCAGCAGCTTACACCAAGATTACTTTAGGCTAAACTATTCAAACACATCTGAACAGTGCAAGGACTACTTAAATAAATAAAACTACCCATCGAAACATTTCTTCAAACTGCACCTGTCTGTTTTTCCACAGCTCTTAAGGACAGACTGTGCTGCTACTGAATGCAGTCCTGACAACAATGACCCTTATCTGTCAGCTGCGTGGCCAGTATCTCGGCTGGTGTGCTTGAAGAAAGATCCCAGCCTCCTACCATGTTTGTCGTCTGTGAGCTGATCCGTGGCTGGATTGACATCAGATCCTTCACTCTTTGTCTGCAGCTGCTTTTCATCTGTGATGAGTGTAAACACAATAAAGAATAAGATAGACAGGCACACACAGTCGGCAGCACAGCCACTACACAGTCTGTGTAGTGTGTCTGTGCATTTGACACAGGAATAAGCTTTAAAATTTACACAAAGTCCTCAGTTTTTATGTTTGAAAATCTAGCATAACACATTTCAGAGAGAGGTGTTGGTATATTAAATTTACTGAACCAAAATGGAACTTTACTTTCTTTAATATCCTGATTAAAGTGTAATTCTGGCATTTTTTTAAAGCTGGGCACTTGTCCAATGTTTTTGGGTCTCAGTGATTAATAGGGACTGGAATCTGTCCAAATCAATAATTCCATAATGTTTTTAGACACTTAAAATAGAAATCTGAGCCTGTCAGGGGTAAAAACAAGCACTTAGTGTAAAAAATGTCCCATAGGATTACTTTGCAGTTGTTTTATGGTTGTCTGTTATCATGTTCTTAGTCAATATTGAACAGATTCCAATTAGTTCTGTCCCATTTAAACCCCAAAAGATGGGGAAAATAGGGCCTCGGTTTATAAACACCAGAATTATCTGTTATGTTTTGAGCAATTAATTCTTGAGTACTTCGTAAATATTCCCATTTTATGAGAGAAACCTATCTCATGTCCTTGCTTGGGAGAGGACATACATGCCTGTACTGATGTTGTCCATAAAAGAACAATGTTCAAAATTGCCACAACTCAAAATATGTGTTTAGTCCACTCCCAACCCTCCTCCTTCCGAAGCACTCTCTCTTAGGAGTTCCGCATGGCAGAGAAATGGTAGCCCCTGAAAATACTAAATGTATGCTCATGTAAACCGTTGTCAACACTTAGCTTGTAATCCACCTTTTTGTGAAATAAGGCTGTTTGTCCTCGTCCCAAGAGCCAGACAAGACGATAAACACCCTAATCTTCCTCGGTGCTTGCATTAGTGAGCTGAGACCCACATAGACTGGTTAAGTGCAAGTTAGCTAAGCACAAAGAATGGTGGTGGATGGGCAGGTTAGCATACCTGTGTCACTTAAGTGATGAAATATACTAATGCAGTCTTTGCCTGCGTTAATAAAACGACTGCTGCGACCTATCATGGCCAAATCTGAAAAGGAGGGATGTCTTTTGACACGGGTATCCGAACACTTTCCACCCGTTACCATTCACTGCACTGAGCTAAACGGCAGTCCACTGGTCTCTCATGCACTTCTTGTCTAGTTCTAGGGAGGATGGCAAACAAGAGTATTTCTTAAACAGGAGGACCGTGCTTTTAAAAACATACACTGGCTGCTGTTATCAGCTTTAAGGTTTATCATTCTGGTTAAATGGCCAAACCAACAGTAAGATCTGAAGTTACTTAAAGCCGGTGTATTTGTCAGAATATTTTTTTTCAAATTTTATTTTCAACTTTTAACTAGTTACAACCTTGCATAACCTTCTGAAAGGTTTCTCATCAGCTTTTAAATACTAGGTTTGAATATCTCCCCTCGCTGTCTATCAACCACCAGCTTGCTCGCGTGTCTGGGTTGGCTTTTTTTATGCTGCATCTGCTATTTGCCCTTACACATGGTGCCAAATCAAATCATTATCCAGCTTCTTGTTTCACTTGAGATGCTAAAAAACTTCTGCTTCTCTTGCTTTCGTAATAGCCTGGAGGTCCTGTCAGTGCAGCTAGAAATTTGAATCTTTCGTCGATGGCCCTCTCTATCTAATTTAGCGTTAATTCTATAAAAATGGACAAAACATTTTTTAAGGACAAGGGAAATCCTGGATATGAGAAACTGAGCTACAGCAGAGGGTTGCATGTTTCCTTAGCCGTGATGATTTTACAAATGTTGTGCAACTTTTTGCTTCTTCAATACTGAATTTATTTGGTGGAGTTTACATAATTCAAGGTCTTAAAAAAAAAAAAATGATGAAAAGCATCTGGCTCAGTGGAACGTTATAATGAATAAGAAGGAGGTCACTTGACAGAAAAAGTTTTCAAAGCGCATTAACTTTACCACCCATGCTGAGAAAAACATTCTGATCCCAGCCTATTAAAAACAGTCTCTTATGAGGGGAGGATGTGCAGCAATGTGGGTTTACTCACTTTATTATCTCTTCAAGAGGGAAAAATATGTATTCAGTAATAATTTCCAGCCTAAAATGTTAAGTCAAGATACATAAATCATTAGTTCAACTGCTGCATGAATGTTCTACTTTAATGTTATCGCAACACTGGATATAATGAATTTATTCTTTTAAATTAACGCTGTGTTTAATATGCGACTTCAACTGTAGTTTTATGACGCTGACGTAAGAGACCGAAATTTTCATTGAGAGGATATCTTCATTGCATCAAGGAAGCTGCTGTCTGAGCCACATTTACACATCAAATGACACCTTCGCTGACAGCCTGATGAGTAACAAAACATGTTGCTCCATCCTCATTAAATTTCACTACCCTTCATCCGTTCTCCTACCTTGTGAAATTTCCTCTGCCTTCTGTCTCTCCAGCTCCAGCTCCCTCACTACGACAGTAGCGGTGGCGGGGATGGTGTCTGTGGACGGGGGGAGGATGGTGACACTCGGGGCAACAGCAGGCGGGATCTCATCAGGCCTGAAACCACGTCGGATCAGCTTGAGGTGGACTGTCTGGCCCGTGTGCCGCAGGACCTCCACAGCCTGTTGATTGGTGTATCCCTGGATGTTAACGCCATCCACCTGCAGGGGGCGATCATTTGAGATGGCAGGGATTAAAGGAGAGGCTTGCACAGAGACTGTGAGTATTCTGAACTGCCATCCATTCTTTTCTACTGACAGAGGTGAAATTGAAATAAGATTGATAATGTGATTATAATTTGAGTGCCTCAGGTGCGTATTCCCTTGTGTTTTAGCAATTGACTTTATTTATTAAGATCATTTAGGACAGCTAAAAACAGCATACATTTAAATAATTCAGACAGTCAATTAGGTGTTTTATTGAGTTCTTAAGCTGAGTCCCAAAGCACATTATCATACACGCTTAAAAGCAAAATTCAGTCAAGCGCACCTTCACCCACCCACACACACCCACACACACACACACACACACACACACACACGAACAGTTTGGGAGAAGTTTAACTCGTGTCAAATGAAGGAAGAAGTTAGAAGCAGTTTTATGACATCAGATCATTGAATTTGATTCAGTCTCATGGAAAAAAAAAACATGACTAACTAACTAAAACGACTAATCAATTAAATGTGAAATGATAAAATTATAATGAGTAACTACATTTGATCACCATAATAGAGCCTGCATATTTTACCACATGCAAATGAATGTACTAATAGCTACATGGGGCACAATTGAGATACTTACAGCTATTATCTGGTCTCCCACATGGATGCGGCCATCTTGATCTACAGCGCTGTCTTTTGTTATGCTCTTGACAAAAATTCCAGAAGGCTCTGGAGAATCGGAACAATTAGATTGGAGAGATGGGAAAGGATAGGTGGAGTGTGAGAGAGAATTTAAACTAATGCTCAAGCTTTAACAGTGCATGAACGCCAGCCATTACAAATCAAGATGGGTGGCATGGTGCCCTTCTTTTAGCTCATTCGATTCATTGAATAATTACACTGTAGCAACTTGAAGATCCCGTTCGTTTCTTCTGACTTGCAGCTGAATGCAGATAAGTTTAATTTAAGTTTAAATCATGATGTTTTGAGCCACTAGAGGGAAGCACTACAGGCTGAAATATGCAGCTGACATTAATTAGTGGTAATACTGGAAACGTAGAGTTCATTTCAACCAGAAGAACGAGACAAATACTCTGTGCTTTTAAATCTATTTAAAACTCCAAGAACTCCATCCATCCATTCATTTTCTTCCGCTTATCCTGTTCAGGGTGGGGGGGGGTGGGGGGGGGGGGGGTGGGGGGCTGGAGCCTATCCCAGTAGCTTTCAGGCGAGAGGCTGGGTTCACCCTGGACAGGTCACCAGTCCATGGCGGGGCCATCAAGACAACCACTCACACTCACAGCCACACCTACGCTCAATTTAAAGTATCCAATTAGCCTCGTCCCCAAGAACTCAAACACAACAAATTTGATTATTTGACTTGAGAGCAAATAATTGGCAACTAGCTATTTTTTAAACGACAGCTTGGTGCGTGCCAAGCATCCATCAATTTGCCATCTCATTTCCACATGCAAATGATTGGTATGGCTATTTAAATACAATATGTTTATATAAAGTATGCCCCTGCAAAGCTATAGAAACACCGGTCGATTTGGTCTGAGTGAGATTGTGTGCATTTTCAACGCTTACACATGTGGAATATCCACATGGAGACCTACAAAGTGGCTGCAGACAAAGGAAAAGAATAGTATTTAGCCTATTTGTTGGCTACTGGCTTGATTTTGCTTGCTATTATGTACTTTTTGAAAAACGGTGGTGCCAAGGTTCCCATTTATAAAGGTACTGGGAGGTAAACAAAAAAAAAAATAAATGGAAGAAGGGGCTTCACATGCACGTCTGTGTTCAGAGGTTTCCATCGGAAACGAATGGTCTTCCAGTCTATCATAAAGACTTATACATTCTAGATGTTCATTTGTGGAAATGAGGCGTCAATTTCATGATGAATGGATTGACAACAACTAAATCACTGATGTTAATTTGGCTTCAGCATCAAATCTATAATCTGACTGGCTCTCTCCCCTGGTATGACCGTCCAGTTCTCACCTGAGTTTTTATCTCCAACATAGCCAGCAATAGTAATTCCCAATCCCTGTGCATTCTTGGTGAGGCTAACATCAAACGCTTCAGCCTCCTCTTCCTCATAGTCCTGTTAAAAAAAAAAAAAAAAAGAGGCTGGGAATGACTGAATGACAGTCCACATGAACTGATAACCAAATGACAAGGTGTGATTTATATGACAGCAGAAAAGCAATTTGTGCCACTTGAGCTGTCATCACATGGCCCCCCAAAACACACGTTATTATTCAGCACTTTGAACCTGTCAGCTATCTAATATACAGCTGTGTGTAATAAAAAGGATATAATGTTTGTCGTTCAGCAAGTTAGTAAAATTCATTCATGTATAAAAGACAAAAATGGCCACGGAATCCTTGTTTTTTAAGTGATATTTCTGGGATTGGCGAGCATAATTTGCTTGACTAAGTGGGAGTCACAGCTGAGGTGTCCTGCAGTGGTAATCAATCATCATCTTGGGACTTTCAGTATACCGGCTCAGCATTATGTCAAATAATGGTCTCAATTTGAATGTGAAACTGCTTAACTCTCATTGTTTCCCTGCTAAATTTTCTCACTAATCCCCTTCACCTGTTGTTCGTTGACAGTCGGAAGCGCCGCTGGCGTGACGGAAGAGAAAGAGGGGTTCTCGTCCACAGGACCCCTGGTGACAACCAGCTTCACCCTGTTGCCACACTGCCTCAGCACCTGGGCCACCTGTTCACTGCCCATGCCATACAGGTCGGTGTCTCCAATTCTTAAGATGTGGTCCCCACTCCGCAGACGGCCATCCTGGTGCAGAAAAAAAAAACAGTGACATTAAGCCTGTGACACTACTATTATTAATCAGAATGACAATGAATTCATCATATAATAGCCATCCTCTTTTAGACAATGTCAAAGCCTCCAAAAGCGGACGCAATCACCTGATCCGCTATTCCTCCAGGAAGGATCGTTTTGACAATGACACCGGTAGTTTTTCCTCCCACGATACCAAAGCCGAGGCCAGTCCCATCGTTGACGAGCTCAATTGTCTCTACGTGCTGCCACTAGAAAGAAAGCAAGAAAACAATCTAAAAAAACTCAAAAAAACCCATCTTACCATAAAACTATCATCTGTTAAATTTATCCACCATAATATCCAAATTTATATGAAATATCTAGCCTTATGTAAGTATTTCTTCAAAAAGAAACAAGGATTTGCTTTTTGTGCTGTATCTGCTGTGGTCATATCGTACGGTCATGCACGAGCTGCTCCCAATTGTACTTGCATGACATTTAGTGTGTGAACGTATTAATACCGCGCTAGAGTTGGCTGACAATGTACTGGCAGCAGAGGGAGTGCGGGACACCACAGGACTTGCCAGCTGAGGGATCGGTCCTCGCGCCACTGTAAGCTGCACCCGTTCCGACGCGCTCTGCAAGATGCCGATAGCCTGCTGGTGGGTCACTGTCCGGTCCAGGGGCTGGCCGTTGATGGCCAAAATCTGGTCCGCTTCTTTCAGCTTTCCATCACTGTAGTGGAAAAAAGCAGATGTTGTGGTTTCGAAAAGAGCACGGTCTTATCAATGCTGCTCCTGAAGTATGCAGGCGTTTATGGCAGGGTCATACAATGTAATTGGAAGACATTCCAAACATTCTTTTGTCAACACTTATTGACAAAAGGCTAAACTTATTATTTTTTATTGATAAAAACTTTTACATAATCTCAACACTGTTATTGTATTTTGCCATTATTTACTTGACTAAATTCATACTGTTCACAATCCATCACAGCGGCAGCTTATTATTGTTCAGTAATTAGTCGTTGGGCATGTATGGATTTGTTTTAGACTATGGGCTCTGTCATAAGCATGCCGCTAGCTGGCACTCGCTCAAGCACAAGTGTCATTGCTCGTTTCAAGCCAAGCTCCCTCTCCCTTTACCCAGCAAATGAACTTGAACTCATTCTCCCGGCAGGTGCTTCAGTCTGCTAATAAGTTGTGGTCTGATACATCCATGGGACATTGCTGTTTCGGTACACCAGAAAATTTTTGCACCGCAGACCAAGAAGAGTCTGGTCTTTGGTCAATGGCGCTATGTGGAAAGTGTTATCTAAAGGTGTATCAATCAGACGAGCAGATGCACAGCATTGGAACGCGGTTCAATCGATGCCCAAAAACATGGAAACATTGGCCGCCGCCTTATTACAGGCCCGTCTCACCTCTGACGGCTTTGGTGGATATCTACTGCCTCACCCAAATAGCAGCATGGCAAGTCTTGGCGAAATGTAGGCTTCAAAGACAATGACAGAAGCCACTCTTACTGGTTTGACACGAACGAAACACACCGATGAATAATTTGGTGTGGAATGGCTTCCTCGTTGCGCCCGGGTTTGCAATCTAAATACGTGCCTTCTAAATACCAAAACAAGGCTGAACAAACCCTGAAGGCACAGCTGATACATAGCGCCAACCACCAGGCACCATCATTCGCTTGAATAGTGCACTAAATGTTTGACAGGAGCTGGATTGGTGTTGTCACTGATAACCACGAGATAGTACTTTTTTGCCTTGTTTAATTCGCTTCTTGTTGTTCGCTAAATATCTGATAAATGTGCTTTTTGTACCTGCACTTGTGGTTGAATCTTGACATGGCGTATGTAGATTTGTTTATAAGAATCATCACCTTCAATGTTTGCCAGGTATGGCTGGATGGCCCTTCTGTCTCTGACTGAGCTATAATGAGATAACAACCAGCCTTGATGTCTGTGTTGTAAATAATTGTGCTATACCTGTGAGCAACACTTCCTGGCTGAATTTCCTGTATGAAGATCCCCAGCTCTCCACGGTTCTCACTCTTCAGGCCCACCACACTGAATCCCAGACCTCCCAAAACTGGCTTCTGCAACTCCACATGAGTCATGTAGCGTCCCTGGATCACACATAAATGCGCGCGCACACACACACACACACACACGCACAAAAAATAGTATACACTTTGGCCTTGTGTTGATGACTATAGCATCAAAGCTCCAGGCAACCTTTAGAAGTTTATTTGAAGTGCCTCAGGAGAGGAGAGTGCTGTGTGCAGTCTGTGGTTCTCATCTCTGAATGTCTTTGGGTATTTGGTTTAAAAAAAAAAAAAAATTTTAAAAAGGAAAAACCTATTTCAGGTGTTTTCATTAGCAAAACCTACAAAAAAATGTTTACAATGATATTAAACTCAGAGGCAGAATCCAAACAAAGATCCTATCTGGTTAGTCGTACCTGCGCCATGGTGTGGATAATATTATCGAATTCTGCAGCTGATGTTTTGCCATTGACATGCTCAGCAGTGGAGATGTCTGAGTAAGACACCTGGCTGCCATTGGGTATCACTGCTGTGATGTGATCTTCCTGGTCACTCCCCCGTGTTAATGGGACACTACCCTGTAGCCATGGAGAAAATAAGACAACAATCATGAAGTGAACAATGCAAATGGACTTATAATACAAGCACCGACCATGTCACCAACATAAAAGCTGCAAGTGCTGTCTGTAATGTTTGTGTTTTGCTTTGAATTTCTGCTGGTGTGACTCAAACCACAACTGTGTGAACATGAACATTCAGAAATGTTAATTTTAGACACTAAAACCCAGAAGTCTGGATGTCTGAAACCACTGGGACTTCCAGATCTCTTGTTATCCCACTATGATTAGCTGGATCTATGGCGGTCTAATCCTCCAGGAGATAATGGCTCTTAGCTGCTTTTCCAACATCAACAACAATGCTCCAAATACAATATTTCTATCATGGTGGAAGGGGGGAGCATCACTGGCCATCTGGATGCCTTAATGTGCCTGGTTTTTAATTACCACAATGACTTTAATTGTGTGACAGATGAATTACATGAATGTGACAAGTACATAAAACTGTGTTTTTTCCAATTTCATTAGCCGAGGGGCATAATGTTTAAAACCGTATGACTGGAAAGACGTATACATAGTGGTTATTTAATCAACACCCTAGAAATTTGACAATGGCATTCGTGGATGTGTGCATTTGCATCAACTCTGCAATTTATAGATCTTTGAAAACATTACCCCTTCAAACACAGTCCAAGATTAGCCCTTCGAAACAAAACTCACTGGATAGGAGTCATTAGTGTTGCACACTGTAAACAAAACCCTATGGGCTGGGCTAAGTTAGCGTAGCATGCTGCTAAGTTGCTGTGCTCATGCATGGCCTTTGTTAGCTGGGGCCTGGCTAAGAGGATTAAAGTTCCAGTTTGGTTCTTGCACATTTAAGAAATTGTTTCTGCCCCACTTCACACAGCGGTGACGGCGGCCTCTTTTTCAGTGGCGAGTAGGGCCTTGTCGCCATAGCGACATGAGCAGTGCAAGGCCTAACTAGCAGAGCCACAAGGCTGACAGTCTCACCGCAAAGCACAAAACACACCATATCTCCAAATTGGTTCTGTTTAATAGGGCCAAACAACTGCAGTTGCAAAAAAAGTTAATGGAATATGTGTGTTTACTAGGGTTCAACATGGATTGGATCCATCCTAATCGACAAAGGGAATTTGAATGAATGACTGCCCATAAATGTGGAAAACGAACCCATGCATCAGAACACACCCATAGGAATGTACCTGTTTTGAAGTCGGCTAAATCGCCAGAACACAAACATGCCAGCAGGGCTTTTCTAATCTAAATTCCACAAGGGGAAAGAGCTCTAGCATCCCAGCCTCCCACCACATAGCTCACATATTTCTGTCTCTATTTCTCAAACGCTCTCCCTGACCCCTTTCACTGTGACTTAAGAGCTCTTTGCTACCACTCAGACGTTCAATTCTCAAAGGGAGGAATCAGCATGGAAAAAAAAAAAAAAGCTCCCTGATTCAAGATGAACTATCTCCGCTCATGTGATTGGTTGGTATGAACGGGCATTGCCACAAGATGATTTGGGACAGAGACTGAGGGGTGACGCAAGGCGAAAAGGGGAGGTCACACGAGGAGAGAAAAAAGGAGACTCGTTTTAAAAATTGACTAAATTCTACGCGAATGGAGATAAAGTGATTTCAGTTTCACCTTTGAGCCTCTGGATGAAGTTATAACTAATATAATAAACAAGAACACTTAATTCTGCTGTACATTCCCGAAGATGCTGGTCTGTACAGGTGAAAATTCAGTACTACAAATATACAATGAATGTGCAGTAAATTCTGTCCCCGGTAAGATACTGACTTGCAAAGGATTTGGAAGTCAATTGATGACACTGGGGCAGAAAGCACAGAATTTGTCTCATTTTGTCATTAAACTAGAATTTCTGACCTCAACATAATACCATGAAAAATATTGATATTCAGTACCATTATTTGATATCACAGGGAAAACTAACATGAAGTAGATGGCATCCGGGTTGATTTAATGTTTTTCCTATCTACTCAAACTCTACTGTCTGGATCTACTCCGGTCCAAAGGCTCTGAGGGGGATAAGCTCACCGTTAGCTTTTAGAATGGCAAACAGCTGTTGGGTCAACACACTTGTCAAAAAAGCTGAGTGGAGCCTCTCTAATGGTTCATTGACACCAAACTCTCTGGATTCCGCTCAGAAGCAGAGTATCAACACTTCACAGCTTCACGCAGTTCCTTAAGTTAAATTTGTGGTGTAAACAGCTTTGGTTTGCGCTTGTTTGTCGTATGTAGCTTGGTTTGTTTGCGTCCTTCTCTTTTCTGTGATAATTTGCCACAAAAACTATCTTTTCAAAAGAAAAGGGCCAGGGCTCTGCATTGCCATCTGTAAACAGGCTTTTTTTTTTAAACGTGGAATATTACTCAGATGTTACGCCTCATCATCTGTATATAAGTACATGAGCAGAATGGGTAAACAGATCAGGTCCCACTTATGAGCAGACAACGGAGATGGTGACAGCACCGGATCCACATTTGGAAAAGGTCTCTTCGGTGACATGGCTCACTCAAAAATGATGAGTTTCGCATGTTGGGACACCAAAGTTCTTTGTAAAATCACCAGCTTTGGGTGGTTCTTCAGACCGTTCCAAATATCTGGAATTGATATGTATAAAAAAAAAAAATCCGCATTTTTTTTTGTCATAAAACTATTGGAACTTAGGTTCACTCAAAGCGACCACTGTGATGATAACGCATTTAAACAGCATCCTGAAACTCCATTTTCCATTGCGTTAGACTCCGAATGAAGTATCATGGAAGTTGTCGGAAAGCAGACAGAGGCTCATGTTACATGCTTTAGTGCACCAGATGAGGAAGTTAAAGGTTAAAATCAAACGGCAGTTATTGTGTTGCTCAACCAAACCCGGTCAAAAGTAGGGATTACCGCAGCAAACCTTTAAATGACTTATTTGTTTTGGAAAAATTCAAGTTGCAGAGTATCACTTTAATTTTAGCACTTGGTTCAGTGGATTCCAAAATGGCTCATCATCAAAATGTCACCCCGCTACCACAGTAACTTGCAAACACTTAAAACTAAGTATATTTGCATAAAGGAACATAAGGGCTGTAAATATTGCCCCCTCTCCTGCTTCAACCTGCTCTAATCCTACATTAGCTCTTCTTTCTCATCATACACTCCAGTTTTTATTATTTCCGCACTAACAAAGTATAATGCAGCCATCTGGCATGTTGGCAAGCTGTACTCAGAGCTAATTATGCAGAACTATAAATGACCGTAACCTTGTAACCTCTTAATGACCTTCCGTGGAGCCTTAGCATCCCGGGAAGTGAACATCACTCATCTGTATTCAGCACTGTCACTCTAATTTAACATTTTGAGCCTTCCCACCCATCAAGCACAGAATAATAAACTCCTAATATATAAAATATGTTTTTATGTGTCATAAATAAAACTGTTTTATAATGTTGTTAGTGACTGGACAGTCATAAAAGCGTATGCTCAACAAACATTTGTCGACTTGGCATAATTTCCGAACAAATACACTACATACCGTTTGAAAAAACAAAAACATCATCACCTGGTCTTTGAGATGCTGGACGGACTTCTGCAAGGCCAGAATTTGGTGAAAGAGGGGGCTCTGGAGCACCGATTTGAGCAGGCTGAGCTTCTCCTCAGTGGGCACCTCCCCCCTTTCCTTCAGTTTGGCCTGGAGACGCTCCACCGCCTGCAAGGCACGCTGTGTATCTGCAAGCCATCACATATTTCAGTGACAGTCAGGGTGGGGATAGGAGGAGGACAGATAAAAGTGATGAGAACAGAAGCATTGTCAGCACACAAACAAAGATAGCAAGACAGGAAAGGGCGTTTATTAAAATAGCATGTTTAGATTTAGCTTTATTAGCATCATGTTTTTAGTATTCCATGGAATACGCCTCATTCCTTTATATTCAACAATGACAACCTGTAGGCAGAGCCGAGGCTGACTGGCGCTCAGCAGACCTTTTGATATCAAAATCAGGTTGCTTCAGGGTTTTCATCAGGAGGAGGGAAAAAAAAACCCCTCCATTTTCAACGCGCTGTTTATTTTTCAGAATAGCAATGTTTCCTTTTTTTTTTTGCCTGTAGGGTCAATAGTGGTTTGCACGGGAGCACAGAATGAGTGTCGGGAGGAGGAGATAAAATAAGCAGACCCTCCGCTGTAAGCTTGCCGGACCCTGCATAAGCTTCACAATCAAGCAACTCCAGAGTGGCTTGTTAGTGAGGAAGGGCCAGCCCAATGTCATCTGGACAAAAATGAAGCAATTTTCGATGCTCACAGACTGTGACTAACACTTAATAGGGTGTGCGCAAGGTCCATAGGACTTCTTGCACTGAGAAGCTTTGTTGTTTGAACAAAGGTTGTAAACAAGCCAACAGCACGTGAGGCTCAGCATTACTCCACCCTTCCACCGCCGCCACCACCCCTTTAGCACTATGGAGATATGAGTAAATCTCATTTTCATTGCCCCCGCCTCAGCATGCACACTGAGGAGTCCCACAAGAGTAAGGCATGCGCTTGGTTGGCTGTCTGTGCGCCTTTCAAAGAGTTGGGGAGTTCCTGGAACAGAGCATAAGGATGCTAAGATTAAAGTATCAGTCCTGTGTTTCTTCAGGAAAAAAAAATAAAAAAGTTTACCACTGAACTCAAAATTCTGCCTTTTTTATTTCATAATATTTGAAGTTAGAATCCGTTTGCCTGGTTTCACCCTGATGTTCACATAATGATTTAACGGCAGGCCATTCAACAGTGTCCCTTGTTTTTTTTTCTCCAGTTGTACGTTCTTTTTAATTGTTTTATTAAATTCACTAAATTTGTGCGCTACGTCTCCAAGTCGATGAAACCTCTTCTCTTTTTTCAATCTCTTCCTGTTTGGTCAGTTGCTTCTAAAACACTTGGAACTCACCACAATCGCATGACGACAGGCTTAAAAACTATTGTTACTGTTTCACAACGGAGATTTCTTTATTTCTGCGGCACAAAAGCGGTGATAAACAACAACAAACCCCAAAATACACAAACAAAAGCATTGCAAGCATCCGCCAAATTGTTCTTTCAAACATTGTCCCAGAATTCCCAATCAGTGCAGTTAATTGTATTCCACATGGCAATCTTAAAGAGTGACCACAGACTGTGGCTTTCAAGAAAAAAAAAAAAAGCAAGCGTCACCAATTGGCTCCGCGCTTGACAGTTGGACAACTAAATCTCTACGGAGACAAACAAACAATCAAATATATGGCAACATTGGCAGATATGGCAACACTGGCAGTCCTCAAGCCTTGAACTAGATCCAGGTCCTCTTACACTGGTTGAGAAAACTCCCAGTCGGAGCCAAATGTGGGTAAAGAGCCAGAAAAGATGTCCAATGCCAAAGCCCCTCAGCAAAGTTAAAAAAAAACAAAAAAAAACAACCCTCATTTTGAGAATGAGGACTCGAAATAAAAAAGGCACATTGGGTGCATTTTGTCTTGTTTATTGTGGTTTTAGTGAATAATATTGAAGCGTTAATGAGTGTTAATATTAAGAATCACTCTTGTCATGGGAACAAGAGCAGAAACAATTAGTTGATTAATGTACCCACTGATCAGGCAGAAGATGAGTAAACTATTCAAAAAAGACGATTACATGTTCATGTAAATTGCCACCTGTGACTATTTCCTGTTGGCTTTGGATTGAGTGAAAGGAAATGTTTTGTTTTTTTTATTTCATTTCCCCGCAATTTCTAGTTTCCCATCCGTAAAGATCCACGTAAGGAAGAGAGTAAAATTTAATTTATATTCATTTCCTTACAGTTTGTAGACAGCAACAATAAATAAAACAGTGACTTACAAGCGCACCTGGACGCCATTACAACAAAATAAAGATGTGACTCACCCATTGTTTCGATCATTGTTAAAACTCCAGGCAGGTGTGAGTTCTCCCCATTAACAGGAATTTCACACTCTTCCCTTTTTCAAGGACTGGAAAGAAAAAAAAAAAGGGTTAACATCAACAACCTAAGAATTGAAAATAAGGCAAGGAATTCATTCTCTCTCTCTCTCTTCCTCAATACACCCCAACCTAATAGGAAATAAGTGCTGGAAAGGTTTATTCTCCTCTGAACTTCTGAAATGTTTTCAATTTTTAAAGGTCAAAATGAAAGTAAACATTGATTTTCCTTCACCCTGTCTGTCAGGGTCATAAATATCTCTAAGGAATTCTTTACCAGAACATCAAAGATTAACCAATGTACTGCAGAACTGTAGGATATTTTCTGCCCCCCTGCCCAGAGGTACAGTGTGTCCTTAATAGTAGGCAGTTTGTGCACTCACTTATTGGATTTTAGTTTCCTTGTATTTGAGTAAATATCAAAAATTCCTGGGAATTTCACTCCGGGACTTTGGATGTTGTTCCGTAATATACATTTAATACTGTGTCAAAGAGAATTATCCATCTTACTTCTGTTTAAATGGTTGTATTTGCTCCTGAAAAATAAATTATAATGATTACTTATCATAATAATCACACCCCACAACAATATCTTTGATACTTTTACATCTCAATGCATTAGAAAGTATGGACGGACAATAATATTGGTATATTATCAGTATTGGCAGATATCAGCCATTTATTAAGAAAATAAATCATAAAAAGCAAAAACAATAGGGTCTTGACCCGAGAAAGAAAGAATGGCTCAAACACTGCAGGGCCCTGTATCATAAAGTTACACAAAACACACACAAACCAATATTTTATCAGCACAGTTTTGCTTACGTCTCTTTTTCTTGAATGAAGAGACAACAGTATGTTTTTTTTAATTGGCATTTTTTCCCAAATGTAGAATGTTTACATACGTGTTTCCATATATACAAAGCGTAAAAGTCACATAAACTTGTTTTTACACAGACGTAAAGACTATATTTACATTGGATAACGGGTATCGCAAAGAAATCCAATATCCCATCCATCCCTGTGTCAAAGAAAACATTTTAGCCTCCAGACAGATGTAAAACATGCTACTAGAAGTTGTATCAAGAACAAAACGACTCCACTAAAAACCCACAGCGTAAACAAAGCCAGTTATCAGGAAAAGCTGCTGAGATAAATCACACCTTGTAAACCTAACGGTGACACACCAAGGGGGTTTTGTGTCTTAAACTTGACTAAAGCAATTATTAATAGTTGGACGGCTGTCAACGCCGATCCTCGGAACGTCATTCTCCATTTTAGAGGTGACTTTGATTCAAACATCACACGACATGGCACGATTAAAGGAGATTGGGAAGATCATTAAAAGCCCTGCATCGAGTCTCAGAATAGCTGCGGTGCATGAGGCAGCGTGGACACGGCCGCAGGACTGGTTTGTTTACGTTTACGACTTTGGCAGCTTTCAGTAAGAGTGACTCACTGTCAAAATAGACGACACGGCAGCTTTGACAGCAAATTATTAGGTACATTTCTATCTCATGAAGTAAATGCAATTTAATTTAATATCGTGTTGACACCTCTTTAGTGAATTCCTGTAGAAGTATTGGTTGTTGTTGCTGTATTATTCAAGGTTCCTTCGGTGGAAGAGAAATTTTCATGGTTTGAAAGGGTTTTTTGGGAAAAGAAGACCATGCATTTATGGAGAAGTCGTGGATTATTGTTTCACGTTTATGGCTGTATCATACAACATAGCTTGCTAGCTATATTTTGTTTATTTCTCTATTTGAGGAAACTTTTCCACCCCATACACTCCCTAAAAATGTCTGTTTACAAAGGCCTGGAAAAATAATGGGAACATCATGGAAAATTATTGAAAAAAACATACTGTTAAAAAAAAAAGAAGGAATTGCTAAAATAACGTGGGATTATTCAGGTGATTCTTACATAAAGTCCCTAATTAAATCACAGTCATATTCATTTAATCTGTTCATGATTTTTTTTAAAGCTTCTTTGATGAAACAATAATAAAACGTCGTTACCTGTGCTGCTTTCGGGGAACTGTAGTTTTTAAGAGTTAAAAAAAAACTTAGCATGTAAAGCAACGGTTCACTTAAGGCCTAAAGAACTCATTAGCTTCACACGCACTAAAATCCAAAACAGCTTTAAATAATCGCTGGTTTAGTCACGTTGGAACTTTGTCGTAACCGCAAATTGACAACAATAACAAGGTTTGACGTGTAGTTACTCCCCAAAATGAACAACACGCCTTTTGATTAAAATTTTTGAGTTAATAAGCTACTTGGGGACGTGTGCTTGTCATGCTAGGTTGGCTATGATTGTCAATCTCGTCGCCGAAGGAACTCTTGGGACAATCCGCTTTTCTCAACTCCTCCTCCTCCTCCTCCTTCCCCTTCTCATCCATTGAGCAACAGGCTTCCTACATCGAGACCCTGAAGAAGTTGGATAGTATCATTGTTTCGGGGGTATGAAGCACCCACTTTTGATATTTACAGGCCACGTAAAATTCTTTAAAAAACATGAAGAGTAGCAATTAAAACCATTTTAATCCCGTCTCTCCGTGAGCCATCGCGAAAGCAGCAGAGCGTTTTCCTGTCATTAGCGGGATTGTAGCAAACAAAGCCGACTCTTGCTAGAGCTTAACTCGTTATTTATTCCCCAGAAGTCGTCAGGAGCCTGTTTATTTATTTATTTATTTGGGAGTGATTTTAGAGAATACTCACTTCCATGAGTGTGGAACCGATCTTTCCCTCCCGCGTCCAGCCTCCTAGTCAATCCCCTGTAGTCCTGCGGCTAACGGCGCACCGACTGGGGCTTAAAGATGGGGCGTAGTGTAACTCGATCCTCTATGGACATGTTCAGCCACAGCTGCACCGAGAGGGCTGAAGCGCCGCTTGCTGGCGGTCCTGACACTCAGGCCTGTCATATCAGGCCCAGCTTCTCTGCTCCGGTGGAGCTTGGAGTCTCAGCATGGGCGGATCTACTTGTTTGAGGGTCCGGGGGCATTTGTTTTTCATGTGGACCCCTTGTTGCAGGCTCAGAGGAAATCCATCAAACAGTCACACGCTCTACGTAGAATATTAGAAATACATTATACTGCTTTTATTACACATTATTTATCTTTTTTCCCCTACTTTTCTTCTTCTGATTTGCAAACAAGAAAAGGCACCATGCAAGCATAATAAAAGCTGATATTCTATAACCAAGGGGTTTTCAGGAACCCCCTTTAGCCCTCATCAGATTGCTTGTGGTTTCGGTTCTCAAGGCCTAGTATCGGATCATTACAATGTTATTTGAGCCTATAAATTTGTTAGCCAAGCTAGCCTGATTTTGCCATTTATTAATGCACCTCAACATGCTTTCATTGAAGAAAAACACCAATAAGGTAAGGACGGACTGGGGGGGGGGGGGGGTGGGTGGCTGAAAAGATATTGTTGAATAAGCCTGTAGTCTGACAGAAAGCAATCAAATTTGTTTCCCAAATCAGACATTGAAAACAAACCATTCGCACAGTTATTTGCAAGTGATGAGGTCAGACTCTCCCTATGGGTTTCAATGGTCATGATGGAAGTCTAGAGAACTACAAACATGGTTGGATTGGTTAACCAACACAGCAGTGCCTGTCATCAGACCGTTGTTCTCTGTCCTCTGCACCGCTAAAGCCCCTCTTGAACTGTACACCACGCTGACGCCGCTCTGATCTGCCTACGTTATTCTTGGTTCGACGTCGTTATTGTGCGTCACAAAATAAACATCAAAACAAATTTGTGTGTCAAGACAGAGAAATCAGATTGTAACTGTACTCCAAAAGTGTAGTTTGGCTTTGATTTTTTTTTTTTTTTTTTTTTGCTGATCAGACTGTCTGAAACCAATCTGAATATGAACCCCCCCCCCCAAATATGAAATTAAATCAAAAGTAATTGTTTCTCAGGTATCTCTGCTCAGAAACAGTCTAAAGTAATAGTCCTACAGAGGGATGTTTAAAGTACTGCAGTGACAATATGAATAATGAAGAACAAAGTTGCGAATAATTGCTAGTATTCTGGTGGCTGCGTATATTGTGTTTATACCGTTACACACGAGTGAACCAACTGTAACACACATGTACTTCATATCAACCATGCACACACAAACCACACAAAGCATCGATAATAAACCCACACAATCAGCCATGGACAAACAGTGACGGTGCAGACCTACAAAAGTGCACGGCTAATAAGCATCCAAGTATTCTGATGGTATGATTTTGTGTACAAATGGAAAATAAAGGCCCAGGAAGCACCTTGGAAAAAGGACATAATGCTGATAAAACCCACGTTCTCTGTCTGTGTTCTGTTTATAGGATTATGCACTCCATTTCAGGCAGCAATGCACCATGCTTATCAAATTTGATATGAGCTGTTACTCCAAATGTAATGTATCAA
This sequence comes from Aulostomus chinensis, assembly GCF_037954235.1. Taxonomy (NCBI): domain Eukaryota; kingdom Metazoa; phylum Chordata; class Actinopteri; order Syngnathiformes; family Aulostomidae; genus Aulostomus; species Aulostomus chinensis. The sequence continues at coordinate 8,773,031 of NC_141343.1, read as the reverse complement.
ATGCCCACCGGCATAGAAGCTGTTGCCTGTTAAATCGTGACTCAGTTCTAACAGTACCAAAATAGCAATGGTGTCATCCTACTGTATGGGAGTAGCTTTCCTCTTCAGTGTGACGCTAGAAGTAGACGATCGGTGTTGCCTGGTTGGGAAGATGTTCGCGACGGGTTGGTCACCATCTGACCTTTGACCCCTGTGTGACCAGATGCGGTGTTTTCCTGGATTAAAAATCCCAGAGAGGAGAGCAGGAAGTTATTTTGACACAGCTGAGACAGACTAGATCTCTCTGGCATTTATCTTTGATATCCAGTAAAAACCCCTTTATGAGGGGAGGTGTGACTCATCCAAGAACTGAAAAATACAGAAACATGAAAGGAGGAAAAAAAAGGGGGGGGGGGGGTGGGATGTCGTCACCATGGATTTGGGATGGATAGCATTGTTTTTTTTTGCTGCTATTTTTCAACTCATTTGAGCCAACTAATATCCCATAAAAGCCTTTCTGTAAATAAAAGAGAGATTTTAATTTTTTTCTCCACAGTAAATCAAAACAATTAAAACAAGGTAATTATAAAAAGAAAGGAAAAAAAACATTTTCTTAATTTTCAAAACTGTTGGGAAAGCCTATTGTGTAGTCAGAAGAGATTTCAGCAACATGAGGCTGATTACACACACACACACACATATACATATATGTGTGTGTGTGTGTGTATATATATGTGTGTGTATATATATACATATATATATATGTTGCTTAAAAAAATTGCAAATATCTGTAGATAGTAGTGCTGTGCAAACATTATCGTGATTGCAGACCATTTATTACTGAATTATTTGCGAATGCTAATCACTTAGAGGGTATCTCTGTTAGCGAATGATTACAAAGTACTTCAGGAAGTGTTTGCTTCAGTACAAGTAGTAAAGATAAGAAGGTAGACCTGTGTTCAACCTACCCGTCTTTTGTTTGAGTTTATTCATGTTTTTTTTTTGTTGTTGTTGTGATATTCGCTCGTCTCGGCAAGCGCAGGTATAATGAATAACCTCGATCATGTCAGCGGCCACGTCGATGAAACGGCGAGACCATGTTCGGACGCAGTCATAGTATGAGACACACCATCGTCAAAACGTCAGCAGTGAGAAAGGTGTGTCGTTAGGCAATGCGCAGGAACTTTGTCTCAGACACATTGATATTGATTAACTATCAGTCATTGCAATTTGGTTTGGATATTAACAGAGGAAAAGTATTCAAGGTCACAATGATTTAACAATAAAACGACAGCTACCCCTTCTTGAAACCAGACATTGCTGCGGGAGACTTGGTTTTTAGATTTAACAGTTTAATAGGTAGCAGTTAAGTGTATGAAGTCATGATGTAATAAAGAAATGGCCCCGAGGTATCAGCTCAGTATGTTTCAATCAATGATTGAATCATATTGGCACGCTGGCATTGGCTACCCTATCTGGATTTATTGCCGATAAATCAATCGACGTTCAAAAAGCTCTTGGAGCTCTAACATATAATAAAATGTAATGAAAGCTCGCAAAAGGAATTAGATCAGAATCTTGTTTTCCAGCTAGGCGGAGATAGTATATTAACAGTTCACTAAGTAGCGGTGAGCCAGTGGTTTTACGGAAAGATTTTTTTATTTTTGTGGATCTGTTTCACAGTAGACATTCTTACTTGTCACAGTAGGGAAAGGGAAACACATTGATAAGGTTTCTGATGTGTTAAACTGTCTGACTGAGCCGTCACAGTGTGCTCGTGTGTCTAGGAACCAGGGCGTAGCGTGCATTTGCAGCGGTAGCTTTGCAGGTGAGTCCTGATATAAACCCTGCCTTACAGCGGGGCTGCGGCGCTTCATTCCTTGAATCTTGGGGGGGAAAATGATGTAAATGGGCCCCTGCCTCAACCCTAAATGAAATACAGTATAGACGGTGCGCGGCGAAACATGCACAGAAACTCAGTGGGTTTACACGCACAGTTTCAGTCAAACTTTAGCTCAATTGATGAATTAATTGGATTAATGTCAGTGTTACAATACACACAAACGTGAAGAAAAGAAGTTGCCGATATCTTCCCTTACACCTGGCTACAGTTAGAATTTGGGTCACTACATATCAAGCAAGTTAGCACGTAGCAGCTTTGTTGAACAGTGGATGTCAATTTCAAGGAAAAAAAAAGGACAATATGCATTTAAAAAGCATCCCTCCAGTCCATCCTAAGACGTGCTCAGCAAAATCACACGGTGTCCGTCCCCATGTAAGCCAAATTCAAACATCCTTCTGAACTGTATTCTTGTTTTCATCGCTTTGTAGCATCGGTGCTAATTTTCTGGTGTAACGTGAGGAGCCGGATTTCCAAGATGACAGTCCCACAGTGCCCGGGTCTACTCTAATGGTTGAAAACATTCTTCATTGGGCCATGGTCTAACTTTGACAACTGGGAGAAAAAGACTTTGAAAAAGAAACAAGAGCATTTCAAGTGGAAGAAATAGGAAGGTGAGGTGTGAATGAGTCGATAGCTTTCTAGCCTGAGAGTTGACAGCTCTAAGATTGTTCAGTGTGGGACTTTGAATGCTCACCTGGTGTGGAGGATTATTATAGACAATTTATTGCCTCCATTTTCTACATCTTTGTTACATTCAGTGGAAATTACAACCTGAAAAACAGCTCCGAGAGCAGTTAACTCATTCAAGAAAGACTCTATGATATTTGACCTCGGTACACGTTACCGCTTCTGGTTTCATTCGGGATGTCTCACAAAGTTAACAGCTTGTACGCACCCGGAGTCACAGGAGGGTGAGGCGAGCAGCGGTGAAGGTAATTGCTGTGCTTGATGAGGTTGGGGAAAAAAATATCAATGAACGAAGTGCCAACTTTGATTAATATACATATAATAGCACCGGTTTATTGGTGTTTTCAAGTCACTATCACGGCAATCTGTCAATCAGGATAGAGGTGAAGCAATAGAGACAGAGTGCAAAGACCCGCCCACGCCGGAGAGGATGCCGGCTAATCTCTCTGGAGTTTTATATGGGCTATTCCACCAAAACAAAGAAATCCTGAGTCTTTAAAGAGAAAAAGGATGACGCGAGCAAAAACATGGGCGCAGGCAAGACATTATGTATATATAATATGTGTGTGGGTGTGTGCAGCTGTTCCCGCTTAATATCCAAATGTCACTTTTAAGCTAGAGTTTAGCCAAAATCTCAGTGCATAGCTGAAATTAACTGTCGTCAGCACTTTGTGCTTGAGTCATTTTTGTAGTTCATTTAGCTTACCACGAGCGATCATCGTTGAGTTTTGATTTATTGTGAACATATTATAACGTCTTCTCTGGAAAATTAAATTCATGCAAAGACTGTAAATGTAGGAAGGTGATTTTTCAGGATGAAATGGTGCCCATCCAGTCTGTCTTTGATGGCTTATGCTTTGCTGAATGTCGGAGCCCATCCCTAACACCACTTTCAGACAGGCACAGATTTGCGCCGGTTAATCTCAGTTTACCGATTGTTGCCTACGTGATTTTTGCAGGTGGAAAAGGCCTCACCTCACCACTACGAACGTGTACCTAAAGCTTTACAATTCACTTGAAGCTGTATTGTTGTTAGCTTTATGATTGTCTTCCATTTGCATGCTCACAATTGCTAGTCCAGCATTTAGATGTTTAGCTACCTGCTAATGGTACCATACCAGCATATCATGAGCCACATATTATCCATCTATCCATTTTCTATACCGCTTATCCGTTGAGGGTTGCGGGCGGGTTGGAACCTATCCCAGCTGACATTGGGCGAGAGGCGGGGTTCACCCTGGACGGGTTGCCAGTCCCTCGCAGGGCCATCAGGAGCAATTAGGGGCTCAGTATCTTGCTCAAGGACACTTGGACATGGTCACTGGGGGAAGTGGCCATGCCACCCCTTCATATTATACAAGTAACTAACTGGGAAATTAAGTCACCAAAGTGAATAATTTTCTGACATAGCATGGCATGAAATGAGAATTCACATCTGTGCCAAGTTCATTGCAGTCCGTCTTCGAAGTGTTGTTTCATAATTATCAACCACACGGTGGCGCTAGAGGCAAGCATCCAGGGATGACCAAAGTCAAATGGACAAATGGGGACAAAATGTTTGTTCCAAAACTTCTTGGCAAAATAGATGGCAGCCTCAACGATCAACCGCGCCATCTCGAGGGAATACGGAAAAATTAATATCACTAGTATTTTTGAAATCACACGAGAGCCCTAAACTTGCCACCATGAACAATGCTACTCTGCAATCTAGGTTAAGTTGCTAAAGTTTGCATGTAGCTTTGATTAATAGGCGGTGTGTAAGCGCATATGTATACAAGAGCATTTCTCTTGAGAGCGCATGATAAATGAGTGCTGAACCGAATGCACTTTATTTTAATGTTCTTCGTGATGTCAGGTTAGCTCTTCATACAGTGCAGCCTCTGAATTCTTCCTGTGAGGACACAATAAATGTCACGGGAAAATGACACATTGAAGTGAAGCCGTTGACTTTCTCGGTACACGGATGTTTAACTTGAATCAGCAAAATCTACTTTAGAGTAATTAAAAATGCAGTATGTCTTCGATGTTCCATTTTTAAATTCTCCATTGATGTTTCATAAATGCCTGTCACGATGATAAATTATGTTTTGGTTTTTTTTTGGAGTGAAAATGCTTTTAATTGCTGAAGGACGAACATGCTGTCTTTGTGACAGGGAGTAAAAAAATCTTGTTGAGACCGTCTGCTGGTTTTCTGATCTCCTACGTCGCGATATGCATGACCACCTGGTGCTGTTGGGCAACTGGGACAGACGACTGGAATTTAGTTGCTACGGACGCAATATATCAACGCTCTCGTCGACTACAAGACCGCAGTGAAGGCCCCCGTTGTGCTTCTTTCGTGTTCGTCGTGTTCCGTGAGCTGCCTTTTTGTGTCGTTATCTCAGGTTTTCACAATAGAACTGTATAAAAAAAAAAGTTCTTTTAATTCATTCCTTTGTCGATAAACGCAATCCAACAGTTTGAGTTCCTATTGTTTCGAAGGATTGGTTACAAAAGGAAAATAGCACGAAATGATAATGGGGAAAAAAAACTAGAATGAAATGAGAATTTTTCTAATGAGTGATGATGATTCACACTCAAAGTAGGTTGTACCACAGTCCCTTTGCGCAGAGTGCAGAGTTATTCAAATAAATGTGAGTTTACCAACAGCAAATATGGCACCAATATCAGTTTATTCCTGCGTTTCATCTTTACGGAGCGCAGCTAACGATCCACGACATGGGAATTAACCATTTCATCGCCACCAACAAAATAAAATGAAGGATAACTGCAATGTTAAAGAAGGTAAAACCCCAAATTTATTTGATTGCCCCCTGGACCACACGACACCCTTCCAACAAGTTGTGTGTGTGTGTGTGTGTGTGTGTGTGTGTGTGATCCAGCTGATAGACAAACCAACAGAAACAAGAGCAAGTAGAAAGTGCAGTTAACGACTAATTTCAAGCTCCAGCTCAAGAAGTAGAATGAAATCCGTTTGGTGTTCAGGCGATTCCTGATTTAATCCTCATATTTGATTTGACTGCAGTTCCTTTCTCCACTGTTCAGGCCCTCTGAAGGCAATGAACGTGCCTCGTATATTAAAAAAAAAATTATTGCATAACATTGCAGGAATAGACCCCCCTTTTTTTTCCCTATTCAATGATGTGATTACTGGATATTTGTCTGACCAATAGGAAATGTGAAAGGGGAGGTGTTTGATGTTCGAATTTCTTTGATAAATTTCCTTTATTTCCCCAATGTTTTCCATTTGTTCACAGCTTTACATAAATAGATACCTAAATAAACACAACATTTTGGCACATTGTGCAAAAATGGCCCACAATTTCCTGGTAAAGTTAGAAAAACTGAAAATGGTGAATCTTTTCAATACAGTGGAGTTTTGAGGAGAGAGAAAACCAACGTCAAAATGAAATTGATCATTTCTTTAGCTTGCGTTTCTGTGAATTTAGGAGAGGTATAAAATGCCCCCCCCCCCCCCCCCCCCCCAAAAAAACAACAACAAAAAAACAGGCTCCATTCACTTCTATTTTTGCTGGATACGTTGAATAAAGCAGCCACTGTGACGAATAATTTACAGCTACACCTGAAATCTTTACAAACCCACCAGAGCTGTAAATGTGTGGTACGTTTTCCTGACATGACTTTGGGTACGGGTGTCTTGCCACAGACGCACACGCCTCAGGAGAGAGTTGGTTTTTAATTTCAGTCCATTGACTTATGGACTCATTTTTTTCAGTTTGTGTCGAAACTATTATAGCCCTCTTCATTAAGACACAAATTAATCTGTAGTGGACGGCAGCCAATATTCTGATGGGGGGGGGGGGGGGGGATTGTTTTCCATTCAATTATTCAAGAAATGATGTTAAGGCCGATCCGATTTGTCTTAGTCATCTTAGAAATGAGATTTCAGGACTCAAAGAGCAACTTTTACCTTTTTCAAGACAAAAGACCAAAACAAAACAAAAAAACCCAACAACTTCACAAGGAAAACCCACACAGTAGCGCATCCAAACACAATCACGACCGGCTGCTGAGCTGAACTGGCTCGTGACGGAGCGCTGCCGGACCGACTTAAGTCAGTCCAGTTTTGTGGGGAGAGAGTTGGTGCTGCAGTGGGTGAAATCAATGTAGGTGTTACTTGGTGAAGTTTATGCAGCTGATGTAATATCCATTGTGGGCAGGGATGTCGTGCCGTGTGCTCGTATCTATGAAGTGATAGAAAATTTCTGTAGATAGTCTGAATGTGTCTGGTTTTACTTGAGAAAGCTGAATTATTCTCAGGAAAAAGAAGGGAAAAAAAATCCGCCTCGTGCAACTCAGAAGTAACCCGATAAACAGGCATTATTTTTCGTCGGATTAACTTTGTTCATGATCTGACCTTCAGTTGCATCCGATGACGTACAATAGCTGCACCTAAGCGTGATGTGTTCTTTTATAAATCAACATTAATTAGTTCATTCATGCCTGAAGGTTGCAAGACCAACACGTTTCGAAGTGTTCATTGCGCCTTAAATGACGATGACAACGTCGCAGATGCTGCACGGGGACTTTGTAGAGTCAAGGTGGAAAAAAAAGTAAAAGGGATGGTGCCACGTCATGTGATCAAATGTTGCGGCGTTGCCACGGAAACAACACAAACGGAAATCAATTTGGATCCTTTGTCCCGGTGGAGGGATGATATCCCGGTTCAACAACTTATCGCTATCAGCAGTGGTTATTACGATAAGAAAATAACACAATAGGCAGCAGTGGGTCGGTAGAGGAGGCGGTCGGGACCAACAAACGCCAGACTCTTCTGCGGGAGATGAGTGTTTCTCGACATTATCGTCACAAATGATTTCGTTTTCCCAAACTTAACCACGTCTTTTTTTTTTTTTTGTCCCTTCACCTAATTTGACCTTAGCTGTACTGACATCAAACATTTAGGGCTGTAGTCTCCCAGTCGACTGGTCGATTTTTTTCGTCAATACGTTCTGGTTCGACCAAATTCTGATTGGTCGATTTTTTTTTTTTTTGGCCACATTAATTTCATCAGGAGGAAAGTACCAAGTGCTAATGGGGGTGTTTTCTAAGCACTTCTGTTTCATAGATAACAATCGATCTTTGAACAACCCCCTTGTTTTGCTATTTTGGACTTGCCCGACCTGCTAGAGACAGACAGACTGAAGAGTACTAGGAGGCCAACGTCTGGTGATTTGATGAATGTATATTTAATTTTGACGGTTTCATTTAAAGACAGTCCTCGTCCACCATGTCAAAGACATCTGCAGCGTGGCAGCATTTCATGAAAATAGAGAAAGGAAAAAAGTCGAATGTAAAGTTTGCAAACAACAGTCTGCATATCACAGCTCCACCACAAACACGGCGTATCACCTAGAAACGGAAAGCTAACTTGTCCACCTTAGGTTGCCCCGTCAGTTTTGAGTATATGAACATATCAGAATTGACATTTCAATGTTTTA